>NC_086331.1:61007230-62481323 GCF_032445375.1 Bacillus rossius redtenbacheri | reverse complement strand
GCGCCTGCGCGGACTGGGCCGGGCATGACTGCTACTGGCGCCGGCGCGATCGCCCCGCTCTCGCACGCTTGGCACATGAATAGTCCGTCCCGAAACGTCAGAAACTTTCGCGCCACTGTACATGTCCGGTGACGTAGCGTGCCGCACTGGTAACACGTGGCTAGCTCGTCGTCGCGTCCGCGGCACTGCGCGGCTTGGCACTCGCCTACTCGCGACTCCAGTTTCTGTGGTTCCTGTTTCGCGGCTTGGTCCCTCTCGTCCCCGGGACGTCTTGCGGTGCCCGTCTCCGCGGCGTGCTTTCCCGCCCGTAAGCACATCTCCCATGGGTCGTCCCTGTTCATATTGGCTTGTGACCTGTTACGCGTTCGCGGCTGACTGTCCGATCGCCGGATCAGGACGCCGATGACAGGGCGCGAGCAGGTAGGGAGGACCGCCTCCCCTCACCCCCGAGTCGGTGTCCCGTGCTCGCACGCCTCCTGTCTCGCGGAAGCCCGGTGATGCGCGCGTGGCTGAGCGCGGCTGAGCGCGGCTGTCTGTGACGTCACTCTGCGCCGCGCAGGTGTCCCGCGGTTGCGACGCGCCGTTCCCGCGGTTCCGAGTCGTCACCGATCCCGGTGAGACGCCGTGTAACCGATCCCGGCCGTATCTCGCGATGCCGACGTTATCGCGTCGCGGCGAAACTGATCTCCCGTCGTTATCTTGCTGCGCCGTCTCAGGTCGCTATCTCGCGGCGCCGCATCCTGTGACCTGGCGCGCCGGCTTCCGCTGCCGCCTTGGCGTGAGACTCGCGTTGGAGTTAAGAAATGAAGTTAGAAAAAATTTTAAAATATAAATGTTCCTTATTAAATAGTCCCGAAATGTACTTTACAGTTGAAAACACGTTCACTAAGTTCGTTTTTGAAAGCCACACTAGTTGGGCGACAAATGACGCCACTCCCGCTGCCTGTCTTTAGCTTTTAAATTTATTGTTAATAATGTGAGATATCTCAGGGTTTTTAACGGGGGTTCGGCCTCGTGGCTGCAGGCAGGAGTGCGTCTCGGAGTTTGGAAATTACGTTCAGAAATTACCCGGGCTGTTTAGGCCACCCAGGACGCCTTGAAAATAATTAATGAACAGATTATCAGAACACTGCACTTTATTCAACGTCGATACACTGGATGGTCCTTTTACTGGCCGCGTCCGTTGTCGTACCGCTGTGACACACGTAAACGCTGGCGAATAATATGCGCGACCAGGATAGATTGCAAAGTGGATCGACGGGTTGAAGCTGTGGCTACGTGTCTCTGAGTAAGATTTGACATACAGTCACGGAGTTGCGGATGCAACAAATTATACAGCAAAGTTAACGAATAGCGGAGTCCCTGTGATTAGGGTGGTTTGCAGTCTAGCCTGCGACAAAACTAAAGACTCGAAAAGTTATGCAATCACGTCAGTGAGCGACGTACGCGTAAAGTCTCAATGCGTGGCAAGATAGTCACTTAAAACACACGTTACCAATTACACTAAAGCATGAAGAAAGTTACAATATGAAAGTTATTCAATCTTTCACAAGATTCTCGACGATAACAATTAATTGGCTACTGGAGCCTAAAACTGCGTGCCAATATTACGCGGTCCTTAAACTGGACATGGCCTTACGTATTACGTTAAAACAAAATCCCTAACGGGAATTAAATATTAAGTTAAGTGTCGCACGAAGTATCGTGCGACTTAAGTGGGGTCGGCGCCGAGCTAAATGAAGGTTTGTAGAAACTTACACTATTGCTGAAATGTTGAAGAGAAAACTAGAAGTGCTGGCCCGACGTTCGCGGAGCGTCCGACCCCTGGGAGCCCGAGTTCAAGACTGAGCGCGAGACCGCCCGGCGGCCTCGCGCCTAAACGCGTGGAACGCGGGAAAACCGACCCGACCAGTTTTGGACTTAGAAACAAATTACACAACATATGCTTATAAGACAATTAGACATAATTACCCTTACATGAACCCTTCTTTTAAATTGTTATTAATTTGGTTGTTTTAATTACAAAATAATCAAGTGTTTAATTAGGCGCATTGCCACACCCGGCCGGGCGCTGTCGTCGTCGCGGCGTTCGTTGCGGTGCACTTTCTTACACTTTGTGAAGATCGCGCTCGGGCGTGTTCGTCGCACTTCGGAGCCAGTGTTGCTGTGGCATAACGACCTTTGCGGACCAGAGGGAGCACCGGCGGTTGGCGTCACATTTTCTTTCATTTACATGGTCGGCCTCGACCTACCAAGTGGTATTTAACTTAATTATTCCATGCTCCAAGACGAGCGTTCGTTGTGATATGTAAGTACTGTGTGTGAACTACGAGATGTTAATTCGGCGCTTCACGCGATATCCTAGCAAATCGGCTAACTAGTTTCAGCCCCCACGGGTAAGCCAGTAGGCAACACGTAACATTTAATCTTACTAACGCGTCAATTTCTGGGACAGTCCTAAGATTCAGGTAGGGTCGTCGGAGTTACGGGCCTACGTGTTCTTAGCCCAGTGAACTATGCAATTGTAATTGTGAAGTGTAATTTTGATCAGGATTCTAGTGTGTTATGTTAGGGTTTGTTTTTGTTATCACTGCATTGTGTCCAAGTGAATGACATTACCGGGTAGTAAAATCGTGAGCCGCCACTGAGTGAGTGGTCGCGCGTGTGACGATTCAGTTCGGGACAAACGTTACGGCCAGGACAGGCAGCACTATGTATAGGGCTGTGCCGGAATAAATTAATCAGACATCAGCCGGTATTTTCTTGTTCTTTTTCAGGCACCCCGAGTGGCCTAAACAGCTCGAAGGGCCCTACTGTGTCAAACCACTCCCTCTAGCCACAAGGCCGAACCTACCCTGAGATTCCGAACAATACTAAAATCACGTAAATTTTCATAGAGGTAGCGGGGTTCGCGTCAATCTCAGTTCCAATGTGTTGTGGCATGGTTCCATCTTGTATAACTCCGTCCAGTTATGGTACAAACTATAATATGAAAGAAAATCCATTGAGCAACAATACATGTCAAATTTCATTATATTTATATATATATATATCAGAGGCGCAACAACAGGGGGGCAAGGGTATTTTGCCCCCCCCCCCCCCTTCAGAAACATTGAAGTAGGGGCAAACGGGGGCAAATAAAGTGCTGTGTAATCAATTTTTAGATAGTAAAACTGCTTAAATAGCACCATGTTCCACCTTGAACTACAAATTTTCCCGGGGGAGGACCCCCGGACCCCCCGCTTCAATAGGGGGGATCGATGATTCTTTATAAAAAGGTATTTTGCACACCCCTTTGGAAATTTAGTTGTTGCGCCTCTGAGATATATATATATATACATACATATATATATATATACACATATATACATACATACATATATATATATATAAATACATATACACACACACTTATACATATATATAAAAGAGAAGAAATTACAAGTTTAAAACTGAATTATTAAAAAAAAAGTATTCTTTTTCATTTTCAATACGCATGTAATGTAATGTAATTCGAAGGGACTTGGCAGCCGTGAACCTAAGGTTGACATCGTCCCGACCATGGCTTCTAAGCCTGTGCTCCGCACCGCTAGTACAAGATCCCGTTTTCGGAGCGCACCCCTAGTGGGAATGAGTGAGGCGAGCGCCTCGGGCGTGACCAAATTAGACTCAAATAAACTTAAGGGCAAGAAACCCTGGGGGCTCGACCCCATAAAACAATTAAGGAACAAGACACTAGGACACAATTATTAATTCACAGGCATTAAACAAGTGTGTCGTAGCTACTCCGTGCGAGCACCGCACGCACGGAGCAGACAACGAACCTGCCTCATTAACAGTCACCACGACCACTGGTTTCTACGTGTTATCAAGAAAATATATTATATATATATATATATATATATATATATATCTTCAAAAATTTTTTTTTTCACAAATAAGGTGTTGACTGCTTGCAGATTTTATTTGAATACCTAGTGAAAATATTTGTCTGACTCAATTTTACAGGACTTATATTGTAGTGTTTACATTTAACATTGTAATTATTGTTGAATTTTTATCCTTTTGAATTTTTTACTGTTAATGAGGTTCGTTGTCTGCTCCACGCATGCGGTGCTCGCACGGAGTAGACAACGAACCTCATTAACAGTCACCGTGGCCACTGGCCTTAATTAAATTGCCTGTGACATTGATCAAGTCAGATTAGGAGAAATCCCACTAATACAGTTCACAGGGAGACAATATGTTAATAAATTTACACGTGCCAATTTGATGCCACAATTAAAATAATTAAATACTCCAAAACAGTTGTTCAGTCTTAAGCACCCAATTACCAGGTGCTACCCTTTAATTGGGCACCTGGAATGTGTTTTTAGCTTATAATAGAGCAAATTAAGTTAATGTAAGTTTTTGGCGCCGACTCACAAAGGAGGTTAAAGTTTCCCTCCCTTGCTAGGCGGCCATGTTCGGCATTCTCCAACCACTCCGCGCCGGGTCAAGACGTGTGTCCGTAAGCAGACATCAATTATGTTTCACCGATCATTCATTCCGTACTTGATTTAATATCCAAACCCTTTTACTTCATTGCTGCTCATGTCGACACGGCGTGTATTTCGCGGACCCGGGCTTATCTCGACCGTTTCCTTAGTGTTTCCGCACCGCATCGCGGACCACGCAATTTACAGCACTGGCTGACTCCAGCCAACTCGCTTTCGCTAAGACCGCCGCGCATACGCCTGCCGGCTGCAACCTCATGTAAGTGTAAAGCGTAATTTAGGATCATGCTCACTGAGCACCCCTAAGACAGTTAACTTTCGGTGCTGGCCATCTCCAGAGGAATAGTGACCGCGCCCCGCGAGACTGCCGCGGCAAATTCACAGTGTTATGTAGTGTCATGTTTTTTTCTGTAATCAGCGTGTGTTAATGTAACTGTACAACGCTCAGACGCCGCATACGCATAGTTTTGTTGCGGTTCTGCCACCGCGTAGTGTATGTATAGGGAGTATAGCATACCCATGAGTACCAACAGAGAAGTCCATAGATTAAACGCCAATTTAACATAAACTGTGTCGCTTACGATTATTCCGCACCACTCTGTCCCCCACACGGTCGAGCGGCCTCACAACCAAGTAGGGAAGGTCAGGATAGATTTCAAGCCGTGTACCTGGCAAGCATGCGGGCAAGAGTACCCACGACCCATCACCAAAGGCCTAGTGTCCCACTAGCCTGGCACCCCCCCCCCCCCCGGACAAAAGCAGAACCGCGATGCCTGTAGCCCCCGTCAGGTACTTCCCGGGCCTTCTACAGAGGCCAGGTGACGGCAAATGGCACTTTTGCGTGGGGCATAATAACAGAGCAAGAAACCAAGAAAAACGGATCAAAATCAGACAAATGGGATGGATGATGGCCATTTTGGACCCGCGCAGTGGAATTTGGTGAGCATGAGGAAAGGCGACAAAGGGACCACATGAGAGAGCACGGCCCTCCGCCAACTTTCATTTTCACCGCCATCCCCCCCCTCTATGCCTTCAGCGAGCATCCTTGTCCACACACCACCCCTACCTCCCAACAACAACCGCTCCCCTCCCATTCACGCACATCTGGCCGCGTGCCAGCTTCCTCCTCCATAAACCCTCACCCGGGAGCAGGTTGTGAACAGAGCCACGTGCGCACGCGGAGTAAATATCGACACTGAAGCCCTGCGTGATGCGATGGCGAACAGGCTCAAGACAGACAACTGTGGAGTCTGCTACTGGCCACGGGGCAGAGACCTGCTCACAAGAAAGGCTAATCCTCTGCAGACATGCAAATATGCGCCGGACAGCAACTCACTGAGTATCAAGACCGAAGCGCTCCTGGATCCGTGGCCCAACAGCATGTAGATGCATACACAGGCGAGAACACCACCAGTGAACAACATCCCCTTGCTGGTCCCCACCACACAGGCGATCACGGCCCCTTCAACAACCCATGCCAGCAGCTGGAGCTCGCACACCGAAAACGCAGCGCACGCACGGGAGGCGACCGAGGCCAAATGCGTGTGGCCCGACCTGGAAGACCTGGCACAAGCCCTGCCACCCAGCAGAGTGACTCTGCCGGAGTTCGCCAGAGCTCCGCATGAGGACCCGAGGGAATTCCTGAGGCTGTGAGAAGCACGCCTAATCGGGTGCTGGACGCACCAGTCCGATGGACAGAGCGGGTCAGCGAACAGCTGCGAGGGACCGCCCGGAGCTGGTGGAGCATGTGGGGCAGGTTCGCAATGCCGAGGAGCGAATTCGCCAAAATTTTCAACCAACGATTCGACACAGGATCGCCCCTTGTCGAGTGTTCCGTCAACTTCTATGGGACCCGGCAGGAGGACGGCAAAGCAGTCAAGGCGTTCATAGCCACGAAACTTCAGCTGTTACGTCGCATCTAACTCGGAACCGACCTGTCCGGGGCACTGCCCTTCATCACGGGCTTGGTGAGAGACGAGCTGCAGCCCTTCCTGCGCCTCTGCCATGCTGGTTGCGTAGCAGATTACGTGCAGGAAGCACACGAAACAGAGCATAAATTTCAGCGGGCCTGCAAGTGTGGCCCAGCCACCAACGCCCGAGGGAGTGACAGCCCACCTGAAGCCTAGCGGAACACGTCACCATGGGACATGCCCCAATACCAACCCAGAGACCCACGAGCCATTGAGGCGCCCCCATCTGGGCGAGCGGAGCGACCGCTGCCGGACTTTGGGGTACTGGAACAAGTCCCTCTGTGTCACTAGGGGTGTCCGCATGGCGAACGACACTGGCACAGCAAGTGCCCGCGGGGATTCTGCGCTAGGAGGCGCACGCGAGACCACTTCCGCCATAATGCGCCAGACCGCCGGCGCTGGGAAACGGCTCCCAGGGGAACCAGGATTTGGGTGCCCTCCCCCCGCACAGGCCCACAGTCACTTGCTCGGAGAGGGACATGCCCTCCCAATCTTGGGACAGCTGGGCCGCCCGCTATACAACTTGTTCCGCATTCCCGTGGAGGTCAACGGATGGCTCGTTGACACCAGAGCGAACGACGTCTTCATGTGCCCCTCGTTCGTGCCTGCCGGTGCATTGCGCCCGAGCAGCGACGGGCTACGCCTGGCCACCACTACGCACACTGGGTGGATGCTTGGACACGCCGAGATCGTGGTGAGTACCCAAGAGTTGAACAGTTGTGTATCCGCAGTGGTAGTACAGGATTTGTGCGAGGAGGTGGTGCTGGGACTCCCCTGGATAGCCTAGCAAGATGCCGTCTTGGATCTGGGACCTCCCCACCTAAACTTGTGATGGGTGGAGAGATATGTAGTGTACGCCCTAGGACAGATGCCCCTCCACCAGGACACGGTACTGACCCTATCGTACTTGCGCCACGATACCCCCCACATACCAGGCTGAGGTAAACAAGGTCCTCGCCGCCCGAACCAAGGTGTTTGCTGTAAACAGACCCTTAAGGTGGACCACCGTTGCCGAACACAGCATACTCACTCTAACCGATGACCCAGTGTTTGACCCACCTCGCGGCAATGGGTTCCGCGAGCAGCGGGCCATCCGGGAGCAGGTGGACGAGATGCTGCACAGCGGGGTCATCGAGCCGTCACACAGCCGGTACAATGCGTGCTTTGTACTGGTCACCAAGAAAGATGGGACAAACCGGTTCTGTCTGGACTTCCGTCCATTCAACGCCTTGACCATCTATGCCCTGCCCCCCAAATTAGCATCGAGGCAGCCATAGCCGGCTTAGGAAGGGCCCAGGTCTTCAGCACTCTAGACCTGAAGTCGGCTACTAGCAAGTGCCCATACAACGCAGGGACTGGGAGAAGATGGCGTTCACGGTGCCAGATGGGCGGAGGTTCCAGTTCCGATCGATGCTGTACTGCCTGAAGTGCGCCTCTTCCACCTTCCAGTGTATGATGACCCGAGTGCTAGAGGGCTACATCGGGCAGTTCACTCTAGTGTACCTAAACGGCATCATCGTGTATTCGGAGAACTGGGAGGACAACTGCCACCATCTGGCCTTTCTTATGGAGCGATTGTCCACAAACTACCTGACAGCCAACCCAGCCAAATGCCATATCGGAGCCACCGAGGTTGACTTACCGGGCCAAGTGGTCAATGCAGAGGGGAACCGACCCCAACTAGGTCACCTCAAACAGATCGCGATGGCAGAAGTCCTGCGCACCCGGAAGCAGCTGCAGTGCTTCATCGGGTTGCTAAACTGGCTCAGAAATTACTTTCCAAACTTTTCCCAATTCATCGCGCCCCTAACAGACCTGTTGTCACCCCAAGTCCGCTACCACTGGGGCACGGCCATCAAAGGCACATTCACGAGGTGCCACACTCTGACCCCCATTGACTCGTCCTCCAGATGGACACAAGCGTCCTGGGCAAAGGAGCCATACTGTACCATTTGGAAGACCGCAGGGAGCGGCAGGTGGTAGACTACGCCAGCGCAAAGTTCGGCTCAATGGAAAAGCGGTACCACAGCAACGAGTAGGAGTGCTTAGCGATAGTGTGGGCCGTAAAAAATACCGCCCACACTGGGAGGGTATACATTTCACCCTCTGCACCAACAACCGCTGCCTCACCTGGCTCCACACCATGCAGGGGAAAAAGGGGAAGCTGATCCTTTGGGTGCTGCTCCTGCAGTCATTTGACTTCACAGTAGAGTACGTGCCTGGCGCGGAAAACCAACTCCCTGACCTGCTCTCACGCGAGCCAGACGGCAGTCGGGAGGTGCTGGATGAAGAGGAGTGGGACCATATCCTGCCCCCCACCTATGCCAGCACAACTGCCGATGGGCTCCCTACCTGTACCCACCTCACGATCGACGTGGAGGGGGCCGAAACACAGGCCAACACTGAGGCCGACCTAGAGCAGCATGTTCTCGCGGCCCAGCGCCGATCGCTAGACACCGACCGACACCGCGAGCTAGAGCTCGGAGGAGGCCACCCCTCCTGGCAGCTCCGGGATGACTGGGTCCTGAATAAGTCGCCGGGAGAGACAGATGGGTGGAAGACGTACGGTTTACCAGTGGCGCGCGAGGCAGCGCTGCGATTTTACCATGACTATGACCTCGCTGGACATCCAGGCTCGGACCAAACCCGGAGAGCAGTCTGCCAGTACTACCACTGGCCAGGCGTGAACCAGGATGTTCGGGTCTACGTCCGAGAATGTGCGACCTGTCAGCGCCGCAAGGCCCAACGAGGCAATGTCACCCAACAGCAGCAGCTTCGCCTACTGACAGTGCCGTTCCAGACGCTCGCCCTGAACGTGATGGGGCCGTACCCCCGCTCGCCGTGGGGTAAGCACTTCCTGGTAGTAGTGACCGACATGTTCACCCACCGGACCGAAGCCTACCCTTGTGGCAATGCATGAGCAGACACCATCATCAATGTCATGACGTGCGAGTTCCTAACTCGGTTCGGCTACCCGGAGTCCGTCCTGACAGGCAACGGCAGCCAGTTCATGGGGCCTGGTGGAGAGTGTGATGCCAAGAGGCACACATTATCCACCACATCACACCCTCCTACCACCCTAGGGCTAACCCAACCGAGTGCAGGAACCAAGACCTGAAGGTCCAACTGTAGTAGTGCCCAGGGGAGGACAAAGCCCAGTGGGACCGTCACATCGGCGACACTATTTCTGTGTCCGACAGAGCGTGAATACGGCCACTGGGATGACTCCTGCAGAAATGACCCAGGGGCACAACCTGCCCCTACCCGGTGAGTTGGTAACACTCGGCACCAGGAGGAGAGTAACCAACGACGCACGCACGAACATGACATGGCCCGAGCGCGACAAGCATACTACAGCCAGGAAATAAAGCCACAGACTGCACGACCACCGGCACAACTGCATCTGTCGCATTCGAGATGGCTAACTGCTGCCAACAGAGTGCTTAGATTGTACATGTGTTCATCCAATCCTTCTGAGAACTTGAAACAAATAGTTAACTTCATCTTGAAATCATACATGCCTTTATGGTTCAACATTAAAAACAGTGAACATTTCACTGACGGCCCGAAACATGTTTTTATAGCTATTCAAACATCACGGTATTTGTCTGACGATTTACTTCAAATTGTTGATCCAGTCATTCAACGCAATGCATTCTTTGCACACACAGAAAATTTACTGTTAACTATGATTGTTGATAACAGAAAACACATTTGGGAGCTTGGATATAGGAGGATTTTAAAAGCAAGACAAATCACCCCTAAAGGAAAGACTATTAGAAACTTTGTGCCACCTAAAATTTACTTTGAAGCTACGGATTATGTTGACATAATTGACTGGAGTACTTCCTTGTTGTATCCTCCCCCAATGCTTCGGGAAGTATGTGATGATGATATTAAAACACTCATCAATTTGGAAATTAAACCTATCAGAGACATCAAAAAGTTTCCCTGTCACACTCAAGCAGTCGAGAGATGTGTGAAACTGGTCACAGAAGCCTCAACTAAAGTGTGTGGTTTTCAAGCAAGAGATGGATACATCATATCTACACTTGTCAAGGTCAGTTATGCCTGCTTTCTCCCAAAAGTCTGATTTTAAATTTGTACAAGTACATAGTACAAAGTAAGAAAAGACCCGTAAAGGTAACAGTAAACCATTGAATCCTAGTAAACTTATGTTTGGATGGTTGGTTGGGTAGGGTGTGGGTGGAACTCGATGTGCAGCCTCCTCCTTGTGGTGAGTTCTGGGTCGTTTTGTTTAGACATAACGGGCGAAGAGCTGCACATTAAAACTTTCAAAAAGAGGAAAATGTCCACTTTTTGAACAGAAAGTGCGACCGATAAATACCGTTATATTATTGAAGTTTGACTTTCTATTTCTTTATAAAACCCTAAAAGAAACATCGCAATCTAAAGGGTGTCCATCATAGAGGTATGAGTTGATTTAAAAAAATAAATAAAAAATGACCCATTGTTGTCAATTTGTATAAACTTTCGGCAATATGCGCGACCGGAAGTTACCAAACAATTTGATATTACTTTGCATACTTTTTTCTTCTTACTGTTAAAGGCAATTTTTCCGCATTATAGCAATTAATATTAAAAAAGTTAATTTTTTCAGCCCACCCTATCGGACAACCTACACGACCCCTGCGAGGTCCCCTGTTCCGCAGCAGCCCCGTCACGAGAGGAGGCCCCCGAGAGTGAGCCCCTCCGAGGAAAAAGTAGTCCGCGGGGACATACACCACGCCACGCCGGCGAAAAAGGGGCCGGCCCCGCCTTGCCCGGTGCCTGGGAATGGAGGTCACGGGGGAGGACTCCGAGGACCCTGCTTGAGTGCCCCCTAACCCGGAGCCTATCATCTCCAACCTGGATAAGACCGAGGCGGAATCGCGCCCGAGCCCGTCGAGGGGCGGTTGGGTCCACGCAGCCTCCATCACAGAGGCCACTTACCGCATCACAATCACGTACCCGCGCGAGGAAGGGACCCACCGTCCATGACAGACGCGGCACAGACCAGCGAGGTTGCGGGAGTTCGTCCTAGACACCACCCAGGGGCGGAGCTCACCCAGCCCGACGCTGATACCCGAGCGGGAACGCCAGCCCTACGGGCGGCAACAATCCCAAAATTTAAGGGATATGATTTTTTAGTATTATCACATATCTCCCCATGGTGCTTATTTAGGTACCTACAAAACTATCCATGGTATATTCTGCAATTTAATTTGGGGGAGCATGTAATGTGATATTGTTGAATGAGTAACCAGCCCAGAAAACCCAGTTTGGTTTCTTGTCTTCCGATGTAGCTGATCGGCCAATGCAAAAAAATCTTCATTTATTTTTTAGAGCAGATTCCCTATTCCAAAACCAGACATAACATTTTTCTGGTATGCATTGATGCATTAAAAAATTTGTATGGATTATTCCACTTAGAACAGCAACCACAACCACCACTATTTCAGTTTTGCAAAACCATATCTTCAAGAATTCTGGCCTGCCATTCATAATCGTCTCCGATAATGTACCCCAGTTTGTGTACATATCATTCAAAAACATGTGTGTTTTGCATGGTATTTAGGATTTCACTACCTCCCCATATTACCCTAAGCCATTGCATGCAGATCATTTAAATTGGAACCTCCATTCTTCACTCATTGCATATCATGCGAACACACAGGATACTTATGATGCTAATCTGGTTTGAAGTTACAGATGGATTCAATTATGCCTGCCATCAAGGACACAGAACTAATTCATTTCAAATCATGTTCACTTATCAGCCTAACACCCTTCTTTCCAATCTCTGGTCTTTGCAAGACCTTTTACCTGATGACCCAAAAGACATCCGAGAGATTTGGAAAAGAGCATACAGTATTCTTAAACTTTTACATGATATAAGTGAGAAAATTTATAATAAACATCGCTTCCCTAATCCTAACATGTTAGGCGAAATTTTATTGTGAAAAGAACACCCCCAGATTAAGGCAATAGACAAGTTGTCAGCCAAGCTATCGTACCACTGGATTTTTCCCTTAAAGGTCCATCATTTATTGACATCTGTTGCATCCATACATGAAGTAGTTGCACTTTTCTTTAAACCTTTTGTCAATATGAGTCTTTCTAAACCTTGGCATGGCCAGACATTTAAAATTATGTCTATACCCAACCAAAAATCCTAGTTCATAGCTCTAAGCCCCCACAAAACAATAGTACTAGTTTTAAGTAAGCTTTTGTATATTCTTAATTTTAAGTGGTTTCTCTTTAGTTTATAAGTTATGTAAAAGAGCATATTGTACTCTTTTCATGTTGTTTTGTTTTAGGGTTATTTTGTGTATTATAAAAGTTTTATTGCCTTATATAGTGTGTAGAGTTCTGGTGACCGACCTTAGGCTCCACCTTTCAGAGAGGGAGTGTGTGCCATTTATGAGTGGTATCTCATAAACTCGATTTAAATTTTTTATCAATATAAGTTGAGACTTTGTAGTTGGTAAATCTTAAGCCACAGTTTACCTTTTTGTGGGACATTAATTAATTCCAGGCTCTAATTTTTTTTATTTATCTGGGCAATACAGCAAGACTTTACTTTACTCTTACTGTGGTCCACCATCATCTCTTTCCCCCTCTCCAATTCCTTTCACTGTTTTTTTCAGCATCCCTAATCCTGTTTATCCTGGATTTACACAGTCAGTCTTAATAGTCTTGCGAGGCTCAAGGCTGCGCGAGCATGCCCTGTCTCCAGTGTCCCCTCGCTGCGCCCTTGGTTATCAGGGCTTAAAGAAGCGCTTTCAGACATGTTAGCATGTCAAGTTTACCAAGCCTGCATACACACACAGGCGATAACACATTGTGCATCCCATCATTCTAATAACCCCGCCCACTTGGGAGTAACCGGTGGCTATGCCCATGCTCGCTACTGGCACTGCACTTGGGTGTGTTCGGCACTTGCACATTGTTGTCTGACATGCACCTCAGGGAAGCGCCGATGAGGCATAATAGTCAGCGCGAGTGGAGGGAACACTTGAGCTATGTTAACATGTACAATAAATTTATTAGTATCTACTAAAAATCATTGTGTACTTATTTAATCACTCGGGTACAGCATCGTAGTATTTATTTTTGGTCTATGCTCAAGACATCCATTCGGTCTCGTCTGTACCAAACGCTCTGCATATGGGTTGTGCCTGGTTGATGTCACCTGCCTCATTGAAAGGGACAAGGTTAACCCCTGAGGTTGCCTGGTCAACATTGTCTCACTAGAGCTTGTCATACCCTAAATGGGTGTCCATCGGGGGTGGTCCTGCCTCGGGTCGCTTAAGTTCCTCCACACTCATGGTGAATGACGACCTGTCTAGGCTCAAGGCTAATGGCTACCAGGGATGATTCGAGTCTGGCGAGCATGCTCATAGAGTGTTGGGTGCCTTATTAGGGAATGAGATCTGCAGGCCTATGCTGGGGTCATGTAAGGTCTGTTCGCCTATATCGAAGGGTCCTACTGGTTCACCCTTGGGGTCTAACCTGTTCACCATACTCTTGAGATTGAGCAATGGCATGCTGCCTGGGCGAGGCATGGGATAAGTGATGGTCATTTGATGGTGAGAGGTGGTGGTGGGTTTTGGCAATAATGGGATGTGGGCCGAGTTGTGAATGATGATGATTCCCCAATGTGCCTAGCATGCCAGGGACAGGTTGGTCTCCATGATCCACTACTCTCAGCTGGGATGGTTAGGAGGCCTGTAGGTGGCTAGAGGTGGAAGTTGTTCCTGTAGATTATTTGTTATCTGCCACTTGGGAGCCTTATTAAATAGGTAGTGGTCCCCAATTGCCACAGGACCTTTCAGCGGTGGCCCATTTTGGATCCAGGTCCACACAGTAACCTTTAGTGCTGTACAACAGATGGTGATACCGAGCATACACAGTTTGCCTGGGTTTCAGTGGTGCTAGAGGATTTTCTAACTGTGGAGTCGACATGGCCAGTAACTGGGCTTGGTGTTGATGTGCTTCTTCTCTAAAATTAATGACTCGGGAACAGGTGACTGCCCCTGCCACCTCTATGACTTTGAGCTCCCAGTGTAGGCCGAGTTTCTGTCCGTGTATCAGTTTAGCAGGGTTATTGCTTGTGACCAAATTAGTCTTTTCCTGCAGGCAGCAGTGCAGCTTGGGCATATGGAGGTCCCATTTTGAATTGTTATATCCCAGGTAGAGGCACAACTGGATTTTTATTCATGGTTGCAGAGCTCTGGTTTGCATTGGGGTGATATGACAGGGTGGTGTGATGCTCCACATCCCAGAGGTGGCACTCAGTCTTCGAATGCTGCCTCATGAACTGTGACCCCTTTGTCTGTAAGCATCATCCTTGTGTATCCACACAGGGAAAGGCCTTGCTGTCGAGGAGCACGGCCACTGTTGTCATATGCACTTTGGAGAAAGCAAATACCTCTGACCACCATGTGAACATATAAATGACCACAATGAATAACCATTTGCCACAGGACATGCAGGAGTTGGATCCCATGGCATCCAAGGCCACCATGTGACACAGCTCTTCCTGCCACCTGGGGTATTGTTACTCGACCCTGTCTGGTCATTTAAGCTTTGTGCTTCTGGCACAACTTCTCACGTAGTCTCGAACATCACCCATCATGCTTGGCCAGTGGAACAATGTCCCTCTCTGGGTCTGATTCACCCCTGTGGGGCTTGCCAGACCATAGTCATGGAAGTACTGTAGTATTGTCAGTCATGCATTGAGGACATGGGTCTGCCATGCCTCTATGTTGCTGGGTGCCATGCTCTACAGCGCCCCTTCCAAACTACATTGGTGTAGCTAGGTGTGTTTGCCAAATGTAGCGAGGTTGTGCTGCATTTTTTGCTCATCCTGCTTTGTGAGCTGTGCGTAGACCACCAGAGCAGCGAAATTTAGCAGAGCCTCTACTGGGACAGTAGGGTCAACATGTTTAGTATGTAGAATGTGGCCAGAGGTGGTAATATTGTGTCACTGTTTGGTTGGTGGTGTAACGCCCCTCGTGCCTCAAATTAAATTATTTGAAATTAATTAAAAAGAGCCTTGGAAACTTGCTAGGTAAGAAATATAAGAAAAATAAGTTTATTGACCAGAGGTGGCACGAGGTGGAGAACAAGACAATTTGGAACTCCCTGACACAAGCAACTGGGGAGCTGGTGGATCGTTTACGGGAAAAAGGTATATCATAAATAAATTAACACTACACAAGTAGCTTGGTCTATAGGTTCCCTGTTTTATTTAAAAAAGGTAAATAATGAATTCCGTTTTCATTTGATTTGGCATTTAACAGTTTCCCAATTAATATATTAATTATATATTAAGTTTTTCGATAACGGGCCGGCCCTTAGATTAGTATAACACATATACTCAACTTTAACAACAAACAATAACATAAACAAAAATTTATTAGTATCACACCAAAATTTGATTTGTCCAATTATTACATCGATGATTAGTTTTATTGACTCTACATATTCTTGAGGAAAGCACTGTTCGCTGGTAGGCTATTCATTCGATTAATGTAGTTCGTAGCTAGATGGTGGGGGGGGGGGGGGGGGATGTTGATTTCATATTACCACCCGGGTCTTCAAAAAATAACGTCGGGTCGCGGAAACCTCTCTTCTAACGTGACCCGCAGTGGAGGTGCAGGACCACGAGCTGGGAGCAATTTGTCTCTCCAGCACTTCGACCCTGTCTGAAACCCAAATCAAATTCAAAACGAATTAGACTTGCTTCCAGACAGTCCTACACCGTCGGCGCAAAAGGCCAACAAACGGGAATGGGGGGGAAAAGGCCGGATTACTCACCAACCAGGGTGTAGAGTTCGGAGCTCACTAGGTGTCCCGCGCCGACATCAGGATGCCGCGGACCGAGAAGTCAGGATGCGCGGACGAAACCGGAATTTTTAGAATTAAATAAGAATAAATAAAAAATTTAACTATGCATGACTTTTCTAAAAACTACCTCTGCCTGGCTACTGTACAAACGGGATCACATCCCTTAAGCAAGCTGACTACATTCTCGTTCACGCGAAAATCACCGTTCCCGCAAAAAGCCTCTTAGCGCAGAGGACGTAGAGGAGACGTGGTCAGTAGCCGAGGTCAGAGGGCTGAGTCCCCGCAATCGGACAAAGCACCTAATTAAATCGGGCGGTAAGGCCCCGGGTCAAAGGAGGGGGTAGGTTCGGTTCTAAGCCGAAAATTTCCGAAGGAGTCCGAGGCGGGCGTGACAACAACACGACATGCGCGCTCTCTACCGGACCGAAACGAAAGCAACGAACAATCGACTTCTCCGGGCCTCGAGAGGAAAGCATAGTGCCTTATGGCACCGCGACGCTGCTTTCTAGCGGCGTAAGGGGGAACTACTTGAGGTGGTGAGCAGACTTGCCACCAGGTGTCATGAGGGTAAGCTCTGCACGCTGGCGACCAGGCCCGCGGTTACTTTTTCCTCCGCTAGATGTCGGGGATGTGTCTGTCGGATCCGGGAGAAGGTTTTTGCATCAGGTCATCGTCCCGTCCGGTCACTGCTCTCAGCTTAATTTCTCAGAACTGAAGTGAGGTGGAGAGAGAGGAAGGGGGGGCATAAATAGCCACTAAGGTGGGAACGCAGCTCCACTGGAGACTGCTTCGTGACGAGACATGCTTTTCTCAGCAGGCCTCTACAAGGTAGCAGCTTGCAGCCCAGGAGCTGCTCAAAGCAGTTTTGGTCATGCAGGGAATTAAAATTACAAACTCGGTGAGTGACTGCAGGCGAGAGAAATTTCAACCGGGCTGACCATGTTCACATTAGACAGCAAAATATCAGATTGGCCCCCTGGGAAGGGGCTTCGGTCCACTGGCACAAAGTTTAAATCCGTGGCGTACACCGGCCTAACAAAAAGTAAATCACCCCCATTAACAACCAGATAAATTTAAAAAAATAGAAACCCCAAAAAATTTTAAAATTATAGAATAAATTAAAAAAAGTGACGAAATGCCTAATTTCCGGCACAGTGGGATGGGGGTAAGATATCCTCCAATCCCTGGTTGTCCTGTAAAGGGACAGCTGGGTCAGGATGACAGGACTACTTGTCAGCTGCTGGTTCTCCCACTCATGGATATGTTCGAACTTGAATGTGAAACTTTGCAGCATTAATGCCCATATAGTGAATTTGGATTTTTTCCCTGGGCGGAGTCTAGTCACTGCAGACACTGTCTATTAGTTCGCAGGATAAAAGGCCTCCCGTCAAGGTGTTGCCAGTAACATTTGTGGGTCCGCACTACTGCAAGACACCCTGATTGTTCAAATGACAGCACCTTTCTGCAGGACTGAACTTGACACTGGTGTACTCCACCACTCACCTCTCGCCATCGCTCCCCATCTGGTAAAGATCCACACCCATGCATTGTGACTGGACTCCATCAGGATGAAATTGGGCTTATCTGGGTCCAGGCACAACAAGGTGTAGCACTCCTGGAACTGCTGTTTCACGAGGGTGAGTGCCTGCTCCGCAGCCTCCGTCAAAAGAAATTTAGACTTTGAGGAAAGAAGATTGGTCATGGGTGTAGTGATGGTGGAAAGGTGCAGTATAAATGATCACAGTCAGTTGAGTAGCACTATTAGCTTCTGTAGCTGTTTCTAATTGTGGGGGTCCTGATTTCTATCAATGAGTGTCAGCTATTTGGGGAGGGGGTAATAGCCCTCAGAAGCGACAAAAGCCCCAAAAACTTTAGTTCACAGGCATCGATGTGGCACTTGTGAGGTGTGAACGTGAGTCTGTGAATGGCGAGCCATTCGAGGACCAGCAACATGTAGTAGGCACAGTCCTCCCCTATCTTAGACCAGATTATGACATCTTGAAGGTAGGATGTGGCTAACTTGCCGACGTAACAGTCCAGGACCATTATGGTCTGGAATGTCCCAAGGACATCTATCAGCCTGAACAGCATCGTGCAGAACTGAAAGCAATGCCAATTGAGGACTATGAAAGTAGTTTTTGGCAGTCCTTGGGCCATACTGGCACCTGCCAGTACTCCGACTTGAGGTCGAGCGATGAGAAGATGCGAGCATTATCCAGTTCGCTGAGGGCTTTAGTAATGTTGATAAGGAGTGGTGGTGCTGGAATGGTGATGTTGATGGGTTTAATGTGCCGTCGCCCATGTTCTTGTGTTCGAGATCCGGCGTAGTTCCTAGCGGGAAGGCTGGTTTTCTACGTGAAACGTGTCCGGGAGGGCGCCAGGCTAACTCGGTGGTTAACTACGAGGTGGGTCGGTGGGTATGTATGCCCCTGCGTGGCCCACTAGGAACGGTGGCAGTGGTCGTGGTGTTAGGGGTCCCTGATTACTGATACACTACTGGCCCTACACAGCATAGCATGCTGATCCCTAAATGGGTTGGGGACATTCACAAATAACACACACGAGTCTGGTTTGCACTGTCGCATACACGTCGCGCACAGAGTGTGTGGAGTGGACGTTTAATTAACGTTGGCAATTACACTTGCAGTTAAAGTTACACTATTTCCCTACACAAAGTACACTATGTTTACACTGGGCGCTATGATGCACCATCACAAAAGTTAAGCCCTCACGCCAGTCGAGGTTGAGGGGGAGAGTTCGATTGGAGTCGGCCAATCCCGTAAATTGCGAACGGCGACGCGCGGGCCCACCTGTGTGGACCGCGGCTCGCTATGAAATTAGTTAAAAGTCTTTAACTAGATGTGGCCAGTGCCTGTGCACTTCGGCAGTTATTGCGGGAGTCGGTCCGTGCCATATATTGCACTGCCCCGCGTAATGCGTTGTGCGGGGAGTTACGTTTACGCGGCTGGGATAGGCCCTACACCGTGAAAGGACCGAGTGCACACGGGGAGTTAATTTAAAAAGATTTTGAAGCATGACTATAATCACCCGAATGAGATCAGTGTAGACAATGGTTTAGGCTCCCCGTGGGACGCACATCCATCCTGGTCCGCGAGTCGCTCGGTACTGGCGTCTGGCCCTGGCGCGAGGGGAGGGCTCAGCGTCCTCTCGCACCAAGGTTTCTAAAGTTCTGTTATTCGTAAAATATTATATTAACAAAAGATTGTAAGTGGCTCTGAATTCACACATTAAAAATTAACAATTAACCTAATACATATATACGTTTTGGAAATTGGATTTAACAAGTTTACATTAATTGAGTTTGAATAATCTTAGTCACACTAGAGACTGTTCATCGCTTGATGACTGCTCCAGTGGCGAATGATACATGAAAATTTGGGGCGGTTTTAATTAAGTCAAACACTACTTTATTTAAATTAGGCTGAAGGCCGCAAGGGGAACACTAACAATTGTATTAATAAAAAACCACACATGAGTGACCTGGGCACTACTACGTTGCACTTCCTTTGCACGGGGTTATTAATTTAAAGTAATGTGATCATTAATGTATGTTGAATTTACAATGTACTGGAATCGTGTTGTCTGGTCGATTAAGGCATGGGCTTTAATTCTACCTATGCTCAGCAGTGCTCGCCTGACTCGTGTGGGCCATGGCTAGGGGTGCATTCCGTTAGCGAGATTGGATACTGGCGGTTGCAGGTTGGGCTTTAGGGTGGCCTTCGGTCGGACGACGTCAAATGTTAATGCAGAACCTAGGTGAGACATCTTTCATACCAGCCATAATGATCCAGGAATTGTACAGCAAATCGCTCAGATCTATGACACCAACCACCCAGAATCTCTGTGATCTGCTTCCTAATAGCACCTGAATGGCTTCTCGAAGATGGGTTGTAAGGGATGGTTGGTATGCAATGCTCGGTGATATTAGTCCAATTCAGCTGGTTGTGGGTGGCGAACACCTGAATATGCTGTTCCAGGACTGCACTGATTAATGTGATATGCTACATAGGGATGTTGTGCCAGAGGTCAGCTCAGTGGAGGTTCTAGATGGGTGGGTGTGTAACATTTGTAAGGTTGTACACAGTTTTCCGACCCCGGGTCATCATGTGGATTCTCCCCTCGAAGACCTCGATGGTAGCACCCTCCTGCTTAGCCAGAACAGCCCCAAGATGAACATGTTGTGGAGGTCGTGCACAGCCAGAGCATTAATACTGCTCAAAAAATCCCTAATGCTAATGGTTACAATGGCACACTTGGTCGTGAGTGTGCTGCTTCCTGTGGTGGCCAGCTGGAGGGTGCCAACCTCTCTTACTGGGTCCAATTCGGGTATGAGGTTTCCGTCACCCGAACTCTGTGAAAGGCCCGGGGGTTTCTGACGGGCGCTACGGGCGTCGCGATGCTATTGTTGTCCGGAGGGGCGCCAGGTTAGCGGGCTGCTAGGCCGTTGATGTCGGGTCGTGGGTACTCTGCCCCTGCATGCCCCGCCAGGTACATGGCTTGAAATCTAACCTGAATGGTTTTCCCTTGGCTGTGAAGGCCACTTGGCCGTGTGGAGGACGGAAGACTAGGGAAATGATTGAAACACACGTTGGTGAGAATTACGTTTAATTTAAGAGCTTCACCGGGGGTCCGTGTGGGTACATGTAACGCTCTACATGTTCGCTCCGCGGTTCAGTCCCGCTACAAAAACTCTCACCAACACTTTGTAAAGTCTAGCGGTTACACAATAACACTTACAAAACGATCAAAAAACAAAAAAAAAAACACAACACTACGCGACACTGAAATTATTACCGCGGCAGTCTCGCGGGACGTGGGTCGATGTTCGCTGGAGACGGCCACCGCCGAAAGTTAACGGGTGCAGGGGGGGCTCGATCAGCGGGCTCCTAAGTTCGGAGAAACACTTATGTGAGTGCAGCCGGCAGGCATATGCACGGCATCCTTAATTAAAATACTCTCGCTGGAGTCGGCCAGTACCGTAAGTTCCGTGATGCGATACGCAGCGCGATATCACAATGAAGACGGTCGGGATAGGCCCGGTTCCGCAAAATACGCGCCGAGTCGACGTGGGCAGTGGTGAATTAATAAAAGGATTTAGTTATAAAGGTATAGTGCAGAATAAAAATGATCAGTGAAACTAACTTAAATGCTGCCCACGGACACACGTCTGTTCCCGACATGGAGTGGTTGGAGACTGCCGAAAGATGGCCGCTTCGCAAGGGAGGCAACTTTCACCTCCTTTGTGAGTCGGCGCCAAAAATTTATATTAACCTAATTTGTTATACTAATAGTAAAAATGAAACCAGCGATCTCAGCCAAAAGCCCTATTCCCTCAATATTTTGGTTTCGTACGTGATATAAACACAATCACTTCATTCAACAAACAAAACATGATTATATATTATAATTTTAATATTCTATTTTCTTTGGAGTGAGTACAAAACCCTTATAATAAAATAGCAAAAATACACACAGCATATAAAATTAGCCTAATCATATTTGTTACGACCCTCATGTAGCCGCAAATACAGTACAATTGTAGGAAGTTGACTATGTGTTTATTTCATATAAAGGAAATTAAGAAAGTTACATATTATTACCAAGAGTAAAATTACATCTCGTATACAGCTACATATACTAGCCGCCTTTACAAATTCAAGATTACGGTTATGGAGCGTGTCGTGGCCCGACACGTATACTACACATAATTACTTACATTCTTAATCAACATTACAATTGCTTTCACATATAAGTCATTTATGTAATGTGCTCGAGCTTCTTGTATACTTAATAGCTTTCATAAAAAAAAGTAACCAGATTGTAACTCAATATTAAACAAGCATCAGAAGTTTGCCGAATCTAAACAGTACCCTAGAGTGCTAATTTATTACGCGACCAAATTGATTGCAAGTAAACTCCATTTAAATTACGATAGCCAAGACTCTATGTATATTAGTCTAAAATGACATAGCAGTGACACCGTTCCGGCTGCCTCCCCGTCAAAGCTATCAAGTCTTGCGGGATGGGTCTCGGGGTTTGGGTTCGGCCAAGTGGCGGGAGGCAGGGGCGTGTCCGTAGAGGTGATCCTTGGGCTGTTTAGGCCACCCAAGACGCCTTATACTACAAATGATGCACTCTGCTACGTGAAGTGTGGTTTTTATTACACATCAACCTCTACATGGTGCTATCCATCCCCTGGCCGCGACTGTTCGGGGTTAGAGAGCTCTGCGCGTGTACGGCTGTTCGGCGATGACCCCGCTTACTATGGAGAGGGGGGAGTTTTGAGCGAACAGTACGTGGCGGACGTTGCTGCTAAGACCTGCGCGGTGATGCGCGGTGATGCGCGGTGATGCACGGCCAGTGGTGTTGTACTCACGATCTAGATGCGGTTGCGGAATTGGCGCGAAGGTGGCCTCTCAACGTTGCGCGAAGACGACCAGCCTCTTCGAGCTCCCGGTGGGTACTGACTCACTCGTGTAGCACAGCGCTACAGCAGGCCTGCCAATTGCGCGCCAGAAGCGCAGCGCGCGGGAAACAGACGCGGCCAAGTTTAGGACCTATTCGCACGTTGAACAATGGAATTAACAAATAAAAACATTTGATGAAATATACATTACATAGTTTATGTCTGTGAGAGAAAACATGTGCCCTTGATGCTATTATAGTCCGGCGGAAGCACATTGCCACACCCGGCGGAGTGCTTCCGCCGAGGTGGCCGGTAGTGGTGCTAGCTGCGGGTCGTTCGGTGCACTCACACTCGTTGCACCATGTTGCACGCGCGGGCGTGTTCGTGGCACACGGCTTTGAGAGGCGTCGGAGAGGCATCGCGGCCTGTGCGACTAAGAGGCGCACTATCGGCTGGCGTCAGCAGACTAAACCAATGCATCATGAAAAGCCTGATCGAAATGTAGCTCGGGCAACATGATCATTAACTAGCACATAACAGATAAAAGTTACATTCAAATCAATTTCTAAGGGCGTGCCGAAACGAATTGACTAGATAAACGTTCCTACGATCCGTGCTCACGCTAAGTGCTGCCCAGACACCCAACTGCCATCACGACCTAACCAGACTATGTCATGTCAGTTACCAAGTTACGCCGGAGAAGGAGAAGCCAACCTAATTTACGAGCTTATATAAACTTGATGTGACGTCGGCGCATGCGCAGAGTGGATGGATCCAATTCAGGAGGGGTAAGGGAGACCTATAGGAGGGGATATCAATCTCTCATCCCGCGGCGGGCACTTCAAAATATCCCCCATTACGTCAGTCTGCCGGCTCAAAAACATGCTCCAGGTGCTTGATTAAAACTTTGCACCTGGTAAATAGTTGCCTAAGGCTTAACAGTTGTTTTAATTGATTTAATAATTTATAAAGTGGCACCAAGTTAGCGACTGTAAATTTAACTATAAATTGTCTCAACATGCACCGTTTGGGTTTGAATGCCCTTAGTTTGGCTAGACCACTATCATAGGACAATTAATCAAGGCCAGTAGCCACTGTGGCTAGTAACGAGGTTTGTTTTCTGTTCCGTGCGTGCGCAGCACGCACGGAGTCTCTACGACGCACTTGCTCACTGCTTGTGATTAATTAACTTTGGCTTAATGCTTCATTTGGGAATTGTTTTCCGTAGTCGAGCCCCCGGGGTTTCGTGTCCTGATGTTTAATTCAGTTAATTGAGGTTATGCCCGGGGCGCTCGCTTGACTCATTCCGGCTGGGCTAGGGGTGCGCTCCGAAAACAGGATACGGTACTGGCGGTTTGGAGCATGGGATTAACAGCCATGGTCGGTATGACGTCAAGGTTGTCTGCGATGTACATGTGAGTCACTGTGATGTCCACTAGGGCAGCCATGGGCTGCCCATTCAGCTCCACTGGGATCTGGATCAGTGCACCAGCCTCCAGCCCCAGTCGGCCCAGCTGGGACAGTGGCCCTTCAGGCCAAGCAGCTGTGGGTGGGGGCATTGCCAGTGCCTGGTGGCTGGTGCTGCTCGCCGATGTCAAGGAGCTGGCTGCGAATAGGTGATGTGGGCCACTCCAACTAGCACCAGGTCGTTGAGGTGGCAGCTGGTAGGGCCCTGCAGCTGCAGGTGGTAACAACATTGACACCTGGTGTGTGGTGGTGCACACTGGCGATCTGGGGTAGGCCACAAATGGGTGAGGTGGACCACCCCTACGAAGTGGAGGAGGCAGCAGCTGGTCGGACCCTTAAGATGCAGGCTTGGGTGGCACCGATGCCTGGTGGGTAGCACCACTCGCCGACGACCCGGTGTGGGCCATGAAAGGGTGTAGAAATCTGTTCCCATCCCTCCACAATGGTTGGAGTGGCAGTTGTCCAGATGGAGCTGGGCGGGAGGTTGGGAGGTGTTGTCTAGCTGTCACTGCTACCTATTTTGCATTCCCTGAAGGTTTGGGCTTACTTTATTGCGATTTACAGAGTGCTTCGCTTGTCGGGCACACATTGTGCCAGTGGCTTTCTGAACTGGGACAGTAGCAACAGGAGGTGCATTGCTGTCCAGTTCACTTTGTGGTTCACTGCGATAGTCCTCCTATCATTACTGTCATGCAACATGGCTGGACTGGCCCATCTGCAATATCCACCCTCCCTGAGATAATACAAAACTACACGGAATCGACGAGATGTCGATTGGGCATAATGGCCTTTGCGACCAATGTACACATACAAACACATAAACGCAAATATATTTATGTATATTGCTATTCACATGTTACTGAAGTTGTATTAATGAGCGTTTTCTTCTGAGAGCTTAAGATCTGTTCAGGTATGGATCTTTTTCCAAAGAATTGAAGTCTTCCCTTAATGGGTGTGTGACTCCGATCACGCCGACCTCCGTTGCGTAGTCGAATGCTTATGCTAAGAGGGGTTTTGGGTTTGAGTCCCGGGTAATTCATGGGTGTAATCTACGTAAGGCAATTTGTTTCATGATATAATATATGCTTCGAATAAGAAAGAAATGTCTGACGCCACTCCCGCTGCCTGTTTTAGTTTTTTAATTAAATATTAACTTTGTAAAAGATCTCAGGGGTTTTAATGGGGTTCAGCCTCGTGGCTGCAGGCAGGAGTGCGCCGTGATTCGGAACTTCCCTGGGCTGTTCAGGCCACCCAGGACGCCTTGTAAATGACTAGTAAACGGATTACGAAACACTGCACTTTATTCAGCATTGATACATTGATTGGTCCCGGTACTGGCCGCGTCCGTTGTCGGACCGCTGTGACACGCGTATCTAGGAATGCGAACGGTGCGCGGGGCCAGGATAGGTTGCAAACTTATATCAACGGGCTGAACCGGTGGACACTCGTCTCTATGTGGGATTCAACAGAAAGTTACGGAATTGATGTTGCAACGACCTTTGCAGACGCGTTAACATATAGAGGAAAACCCGTGTTCAGGGTGGTATGCAGTCTAGCCTACGACGGGATATTAATGACTTTGAATTTACGTAATAACGCCAGCGGGCGACGTACACGCTAAGTCCCTTGAATTGGAAAGCTAGTCACTTAAAATACACGTTACACTTTGCACTATCAAAATGGAGAAAGTTAGTCAGTATTATTCTCAACACTTATTACGGAGGATCTACGACGATGACGATTAATTGGCTAATGAGCCGAAAATTGCGTACCACTACTACGCGGTCCTTAAACTGGACATGGAATTACGTATGAAAATAAAGTTCCCTGATGGGAAGAATTTAGTAAATTAAGAGTGGCACGAAATATCGTGCGACTGGGTTGGGGTCGGCGCCGAGCTGATTAAAAGATTTACAAAACTTACACTATTGCTGAAATGTTGAAGAGATGCTAAAGTTGATGGCCCGACGTTCGCGGAGCGCCCGACCCCTGCGAGCTCCCAACGGTAACTGAGCGCGAGACCGCCCTGCGGCCTCGCGCCTAACCACATGGAACGCGGGAAAACCGACCCGGCCAGTTTTGGACTTAAAGACAAGTTACACAATATATGCTTATAAAACAATTAGACATAATTTCCCTTACATGAAACCTCTTTTAAATTGTTATTAATTTAGTTGTTTTAATTTGACAAAATAATTATTTAATTAATTAGGCGCATTGCCACACCCGGCCGGGCACTGACGTCGCTTTGGTGTTCGTCGCGGCGCACTTTCACACATTCGGCGGACATCACGCTCGGGCGTGTTCGATGCACTTAGGAGCAAGTGTTGCTGTGGCATAACGACCTTTGCGGACCAGAGGGAGCACCGGCGGTTGGCGTCAAATGCCCCCCCCCCCCCCAACGAGGCCGTTATGCTCAACAACACTGCTCCTCACACGCATGGAAGTGGTGCACCGGTTCGACGCACTCAGGAGGTCAGGCAAGGTGGGAACCTGGGCGTGGCATACCTAGTGAATCCGTTTATAGTTGAATTAATGGTGGTTCTGGCATGACCCATCTGGGGGGTGTGAATCGTGAGCCCTGGGGGCTTTTATTTGTATGAGATTGCAAGCCTATTAACGGGCCGAATAATGGGTGTGGGACCTCCCTTGCCGGAGTTGGAGACGGCCCTGTCATCCCTCGGGATTCCGCCGCCATGATATGACCCAGGAAGTAGTCCCCTAAGTGTGTTGGTACCCGTGGAACACAGTGTGAAACCCTGATGGGAAGTAATATTGGTGTTGCCTGTTCCTGTCGCCCCCCCTGGTGTGCGCTAGTCACCCCCTGGACACTTGCATTTCCCTGTTTCTGGATGTTTCTGGTGACGTAATCCTGCAGATGGACCGGAGGGCGTCGTGCCTGCCTGGAAGGGACTGCGTTTTTACTAACATTAATATCTAAAATTGTCTGGCTCTCCCCCTCATCACTGATCCTGTTAACAGCTGTGCGCCCTTTCCCAGAGCTTGTCGAGCCTCCCACTGTCGGTTGCGGTTGTGAGCAGCACGTGCGGGTCATTAACCGCCGCCGCCTCTGCGGATACCGCCTCTGTACTGTCTCTCCCTCCCCCTCTGACGTAGGCTCCTCAATGGACATGGTAAAAGTGGACTCACTCAAGCTGACGTCCAGCGGCCACCAGGGCTCGTCGACTTCGTCCTCCACATTGTTCGCATCCCCATCGTCCGGTTGCAAGACAAGGTGAGTCGTCTCCTCCTCATCCGGAGAGGTCGGGTCTAGGTTGGTCATTAGCAAGTTATTGTCCGCCGCAAGAGGAAGGAGGTTGGGTGGGGGGCAGTTGGGGACCGGAGAGTCCATGATGTTTGTGGACTCGGCTGGAGTCCCTGGTGCGGAACTCCCCGCATCTGACACTTGTGTAGGTGCAGTGGAGGTTGCGTGGCCGTCGTGGTGTCCGTGCGGGCTAGCCACGTCCAGTTCGGGCGAGCCCGGAGTCGGGCACGGAGGTGTGTCTGGTGGCCTATCATTCGGGGGTCCCGCCCCTGCTGGGGCCGGGTTAGGAGAAGTGGACGTTGTGTAGCCGTTCCGGCGTCTGTGCGGGCTAGCTACGTCTGGTTCGGGTGAGCCCGGAGTCGGTTTCGGAGGTGTGTCTGGTGTCCTATCATTCGGGGGTCCCGCCCCTGTTGGGACCGGGTCGTTTACTGCGAGACGCAGGTCGTCTCGGCGCACTTTGGCCGGTCGCCCGCTGGGGGTGCGCACGGTGTATGTAGATGGCCCGGTTCGCCACAGAATTTAGCGGGGTTCAGACCACTTGGGGGCCAGCCCCGCGCAGAAGTTATTCTTTCCGGAAGACAAATGGTGTTGCCGCACATACACCCACTGACCGGGTTCAAGCTGAGCCGGAGGGCGGGTGGACTGCGGTGTCTTTTGAGCCAAGAACTGTGTCTGTTTTACGCGTGCCTGCTCCTTCATTGCTGCGATTTCCTTCCCTTCATAGGTCCTCGGTAGCCGCTGCGGCCACCCGACACTCTCCAGGGAGGGCCAGGTTCTGCCCCAGGAGTAGTTCGGCTGGAGAGTGGCCCGTGACCCCATTGGTACGTCGGCGCAGACAATACAGTAATTTGGGCAGGTGTATGTCCCACTTTGAATGGTCCTCCCCGAGGCGGAGGCGGAGCTGAACCTTTATCTCCTGGTTCCTCCGCTCGGTGGGATTCGCCTGAGGGTGGTATGTAGGAGTGGTATGGTGGAAAATCCCCCACCGGCGGCATCCTGCTCGCCAGCGCCCCCCGGTGAACTGGCATCCATTGTCTGTTAGAAGTACCTTCAAGAAGCCGAATCGTGGGTAAACCTCCATTTCTAGGAGGGACAAGATGGTGCCTGACCTGACGTTGGAGACTGGGAAGGCTTCGACCCAGAGGGTGAAAAGATCGGTAATGAAAACTAAAAATCTTTTCCCGCGTGACGTGCGGGGGTATGGTCCCATGATGTCTAAGGCTAGTGTGTGAAAGGGTTCATTTGGTCTGCGGGGCTGCTGCTGCTCTACCCCGTCGGCTCGCCGCGACTTGCGCTGCTGACACAGCTGGCACCTCCGCACGTAGTCGCGGACGTCCCTGGCAACACCGGACCAGTGGAATTCCCGACTTAGCGCCCCTCGTGTTTGCTCCGCGCCCGGGTGGCCGGCCAGGTCGTGATCGTGGTAGAAGTTTAGGACAGCTGAACGGGCCGCCGCGTATTTGTACATTCTCCAGGCCTCCATGTTCCCTGGAACCCGTGTCAGCAGCTTCCCGTCCACACATCTGTGGTACGGCTGCACCTGTTTCCCGCACCTGGCCACCCACCCCCTTGCTGTCTCGTCGTCGTGCTGCGCCTCCAGCACAACATGATGTAGGGCCGTGAGCGTGTCCGGGAGAGACGTGTCTGGATCTGTGTTGGAAGCGGTGGCGTACAGAACTGCGGGTTCGCCTGTCCCCGGGGTGTGCGCGGGGTGTCCTACGGGCGGTAGCAGCTCCTTCCAGCTGCCCTAGTCGTGATACTCGGTGTTAGGATCGGGGTGTCGTGATAGCTCGTCAGCCAGTTGATTTTCGCGCCCTGGAACGTGTTCGACGTGGAAGTCAAAGCTTTGGAGTATCAGGGCCCACCGCGTGAATTTCGACTTCCGGCCCGTGCCGAGTCGAGCCACTTGAGACACTGGCTATCAGTATGCAGGGTAAATGGCCTACCCTCCAGGTAGTGTCGGTAGCGCCCTACCGCCCACACGACCGCGAGGCACTCCTGCTCATTGACATGATAGCAGCGCGCCGCTGGGCTGAACTTGGCGCTCGCGTATTCCACTACGCGCCGTTCCCCCTCCGGACCTACTTGGTACAGCACCGCCCCCATCCCCTCCTGACTAGCATCCGTTTGCAGGAACACGTGCTCCTCGGGGCGGAGGCGGGCGAGGGTGTGGCACTCCCGGAACAAGCGCTTCACGTCAGCCAGCGCGCGGTCCACCTCGTCTGTCCACCTGAAATTGTTCTTGGGGGAGAGAAGGGCTGTCATCGGCGCCGTGACAGTGGCGAAGTGGGGGATGAAGCCCCTCAGCCAATTGAGTAGGCCTATGAGTTGCTGCAATTGTTTGCGGGTACGTGGTGCGGTCTTAGACTCAATTAGGTCGAGTTGCGCTGGTAGGGGTCGGCATCCGTCCGCGCTCACAATGAGGCCCAGGTACTCTAGTTCCGTAGCGCCGACGTGACATTTGTTGGGCGCGCAGGTCAGCCCATGTCTGGCCAGCCGTTCGAGGACCATGGCAAGGTGCTGCGCATGCTCCTCCCACGTCCGCGACCAGACAATCACGTCTTCCAGGTAGGCCGCGGCAAACTTGCCCACGAACCCATCCAGGACGCGGACCATCATGGTCTGGAAGGTCGCTGGGGCATCCATCAGCCCAAACAGCATGGTGCAGAACTGAAATCTACGGCCATCGGGAGCGGTGAATGCTGTTTTGGGTCTGTCCTCCGGGCATACTGGGATTTGCCAATATCCCGACTTGAGGTCTAATGAGGTGAAAACCCGGGCGTCCCCCAGTCCTGCCAGAGCATCCGTTATATGAATGAGAGGTGGGGGTGCTGGTATGGTGATGGAATTGATGGGTTTGAAGTTGACACAAAACCTGAGCGAGCCATCCTTTTTTTTCGCCATCACTACTAGAAAGTTGTAGGGCGACTCGCTCGGCTCAATTACCCTGTCACGTAGCATTTCTGCTATTTGTACCTGAATGGCCTCCCACTCTTTGGGTCCGAAACTGAAAGGTTTTACAAATTTAGGTTCATGAGGACGTGTAGGAATCGTGTGCTGCTTCACCGTGGTGCGGCGTAACATGTCCGCGGCCGCAAACACCCGGGGGTGCTGTGCTAGAACCTCGTTGAACCGGTCCACGTGTTCTGCAGGTACCTCATTGCGCAATTCCCCCACGGTGATGGCTGGCGCGGTCACGAGTGGCCTGTCCCCGCCGATGCTGTACACCGTCCTGCGACTCGCACATCCCACGTGTACCTTACCGTCCCTTACATCGATGGACGCGTCCTCCTGGACGAGCCACGGGAGCCCCAGGATGAGGTCGTCCCTCAACTCCCGTAGCACCAGGGCGGTGGTCTGACTGCTCATATCTCTAATGGTGATCGTTACCTGAGCGTGCCCAGACGTGAGCGCGCGGGTCCCACGAGTGGCCAGGAGGACGTCCTCCTCCCCCAGCTACAGCTCTGCCTCAGGTACCAGGTGGGCGGCGATGTAGGAGTGGCTCGCCGCAGTGACCAGCAGGGCGTGGACAGGTCGCCCGTTGACCAGGACTGGCACACGGATCAGGCCCCCCGCATTGTCACCTGCTCGCCCCAGCCGGTTTGATGTTGCCGTCCGCGCTGCCGTGTGCGCCGACGAGTCAGTGTGGTGCGGCGGCGACCCGGGGCGGGATGGCGACACGTGGTGCGTGGCACCACCGCCTGACATGACAGGTGGCGGTGGTGCGTGGTCGCACCCCGCAGGTGGTGCTGGAGTCGCCGAGTGCGCTGACGAGTCAGCGTGGCGCGGCGGCGACCTGGGGCAGGGCGGCGACACGTGGTGCGTGGCACCACCGCCTGACGTGACAGGTGGCGGTGGTGCGTGGCCGCGCCCCGCAGGTAGTGCCGGAGTCGCCGAGTGTGCCGACGAGTCAGCGTGGTGCGGCGGCGACCTGGGGCGGGGCGGCGACACGTGGTGCGTGGCACCACCGCCTGACGTGACAGGTGGCAGTGGTGCGTGGCCGCGCCCCGCAGGTGGTGCCTGAGTCGCCGAGTGCGCTGACGAGTCAGCGTGGTGCGGCGGCGACCCTATGGCGGGGCGGCGACACGTGGTGCGTGGCACGACCGCCTGACGTGACAGGTGGCGGTGGTGCTCGGTGTCCTACGTGCCGGTTCTGTGGAATCACACGTTCCGGCAGGCATGCTGTTGCTGTCAGGGGAGTGTGTACCCGCACCTCGCCCACCAGTGTAGCGCTCCGAAGTGCCGGACCTCTATAAGGCACCACCACCCGCCTGTCTTCTGGTGCTATGTGCTGTTGTTGCGCCGTCCCCTGTTGCCGAGCTCTTGTGGTGAGCGGCTGCGGTAGCGGCTGCACATCCCGCTCAATTTCCTTGGCCAGTTGCACGAAGTCCTCCAGGTCACATCCGGTGGTGCCCCTCAGATGTGGGCGTAGCTCCCACCTCATCAATTCGACCACCAGTCCAAGAGCCTCAATTAGGTTTCCAGTGGTAAGACGGCGATGAAGTCGAACTTTGGCTCGTATGAATGACTCGACGTCCTCGTCGTCACCTTGCGGGGTACACCAGAGGGAGCGCTGGCACTGCGCCCTTGCCCGCGCGTCGTCGAACCGGCTTTCCAGCCGAGAGGTGAAGTCGTCAAATGCCATTTCGCCTTCCCCGACCATGTCCCACCAGTCACGGGCGGCTCCTCTGAGCTGGTCACTCACTCGCTCCGTCCACTCTTTGAGTGGAACGCCGTGACGGGCCAAAAGGTCGCGACAGTGACGGCCGAATGTTCGTGGGTCTTCATGTTCCTGCCCGGCGAACTCGGGGAGCCTAATTCCGGTACCTGCGCGGGCTGGGCCGGCCATGACCGCTACGTGCGACTGCGCGGCCCCGCCCTCGCCCCCTCGTACGTTCGGTTTCTGCGGCTCCTGTTTTGCGGGCTGGTCACTCTCGTCCCCGGGACGTCCCGCGGCGTCTGTCTCCGCGGTGTGCTTTACCACCCGTAAGCACGTCTCCCATGGGTCATCCCCGTTCATGTTGACGTGTGACCTGTCACGCGTTCGCGGCAGACTGTCCGGACGACGGATCAGGACGTCGATGACAGGGCGCGAGCAGGTAGGGAGGACCGCCTCCCCTCACCCCCGAGTCAGTGTCCCATGCTCGCACGCCTCCTGTCTCGCGGAAGCCCGGTGATGCGTGCGCGGCTGTGTGCTGCTGTCACTCTGTGACGTCACTCTGCACCGTGCAGCTGTCCCGCGGTAGCGGCGTGCCGTTCCCGTGGTTCCGAGTCGTAACCGATCGCGGTGAGACGCCGTGTAACCGATCCCGGCCGTATCTCGCGGTGCCGACGTTATCGCGTCGCGGCGAAACCGATCTTCTTGTCTCCCGTTGCTATCTCGCCGCGCCGTCTCCCGTCGCTATCTCGCGGCGCCGTATCCCGTGACCTAGCGCGCCGGCTTAAGCTGCCGCCTTGGCGTGAGACTGTCGCGTCGGAGTTATGAAAGTAAAATTAAAACTTTTATAATACAAATGTTCCTTATTGAATAGTCCCGAAATGATAAAAAATGTCACAAAAACTGAATGCCACTTGCCGGCCTTAATCTCACTCGTGCTGAATTAATTTTAATGTACTTTAAAGTTTGAAAAATGTTCAAAAGTACGTTTTTCGAAAGCCACACTAGTTGCGCGCCAAATGACGCCACTCCCGCTGCCTGTTTTAGTTTTTTAATTAAATATTAACGTTGTAAAAGATCTCAGGTGTTTTAACGGGGTTCGGCCTCGTGGCTGCAGGCAGGAGTGTGCCGTGATTCGGAACTTCCCTGGGCTGTTCAGGCCACCCAGGACGCCTTGTAAATGACTAGTAAATGGATTACGAAACACTGCACTTTATTCAGCATTGATACATTGATTGGTCCCGGTACTGGCCGCGTCCGTTGTCGGACCGCTGTGACACGCGTATCTAGGAATGCGAACGGTGCGTGGGCCAGGATAGGTTGCAAACTTATATCAACGGGCTGAACCGGTGGACACTCGTCTCTATGTGGGATTCAACAGAAAGTTACGGAATTGATGTTGCAACGACCTTTGCAGACGCGTTAACATATAGAGGAAAACCCGTGTTCAGGGTGGTATGCAGTCTAGCCTACGACGGGATATTAATGACTTTGAATTTACGTAATAACGCCAGCGGGCGACGTACACGCTAAGTCCCTTGAATTGGAAAGCTAGTCACTTAAAATACACGTTACACTTTGCACTATCAAAATGGAGAAAGTTAGTCAGTATTATTCTCAACACTTATTACGGAGGATCTACGACGATGACGATTAATTGGCTAATGAGCCGGAAATTGCGTACCACTAATACGCGGTCCTTAAACTGGACATGGAATTACGTATGAAAATAAAGTTCCCTGATGGGAAGAATTTAGTAAATTAAGAGTCGCACGAAATATCGTGCGACTGGGTTGGGGTCGGCGCCGAGCTGATTAAAAGATTTACAAAACTTACACTATTGCTGAAATGTTGAAGAGATGCTAAAGTTGATGGTCCGACGTTCGCGGAGCACCCGACCTCTGCGAGCTCCCAACGGTAACTGAGCGCGAGACCGCCCTGCGGCCTCGCGCCTAACCACGTGCAAACGCGGGAAAACCGACCCGGCCAGTTTTGGACTTAAAGACAAGTTACACAATATATGCTTATAAAACAATTAGACATAATTTCCCTTACATGAATCCTCTTTTAAATTGTTATTAATTTAGTTGTTTTAATTTGACAAAATAATTATATAATTAATTAGGCGCATTGCCACACCCAGCCGGGCGCTGACGTCGCTTTGGTGTTCGTCGCGGCGCACTTTCACACACTCGGCGGACATCACGCTCGGGCGTGTTTGATGCACTTAGGAGCAAGTGTTGCTGTGGCATAACGACCTTTGCGGACCAGAGGGAGTACCGGCGGTTGGCGTCATGTCTTTATGGCCGTTGGTGTACACGTGTAGGCCACACAGCCTATATATAAAAAAAAAAGGGCGTCTGACGTAAATGTGTTTTTTTTGTGTTTATTACTCCATGTTTACAAATGTTTGTCGAGATTGCTGCTTGTAGTTACTTTTGTAAAATTGGTATGTCATTCATTATTTTCATTGCTTGAATGCTCGGAAAAATTCTGAAACTCATTCCTTGTTAAAATCGCTCGCTAATGTTCTTTCTAAATGTTTGAACGTTATCTTCTTCAAGATGTCTTGATTTCAGGGCGTGTTACCGGTGCATATTCTTACAGAATTAGTGAGTTATTGCAAATTCATTGAACGTGTTTTTTTTTTTTTTTTTGAAATGGCAAAATGCTTTTTGGTTAACATTTGTAAACAGTTAATTCGTACAAACTTTGTTCGGCCCCTCCTGCTTATTGCATCACCTCCTGACGTAGCATCGTCCAAAATAGATGCACAGATACATGTACTGGGCTGATAGATTGCTTTTAAGGAAGTCACAAAAACTGCAAAGCCTATTTCTCCAATTTCTAAGAAAAAATATTAGATTAATTGTTTTTAAACGCTTATTTTACAATAATACTATACTTTTCCCACAAAAAATTCTTTGTTACCTATAAATATTTTGGTTAAGTTATATTTGAATTATAATTAAATCGTTTTTTAATTTTAATTCAATCGTCATAATTTTGGGCTTTCATAAACAAGGTCATTAAAGACATAAAACTAACATTACATATATTGGGGAAGGAAAAAGCCATGGTATTGTATTGACAATACATTTTGTAATGGGGTATACTGTCCAGTGACAAGGAAGGCCTACCCCTCCCAAAACTCTTCCTAAATTGTTCTCACCTCTCTAACCACTTAACATCTACCTATCCAACTCAAAACAATCCCTTCCTGATATCAGAAACAAGTGCTACATCCTCTTCCTCACCGTACAAAACATAATATCATGGTGTCATTCCATTGTTACGGGTGTGACAAAATTGGTAGATTCTGCAATGCAAAACAGTATGTCCAGAAAAATTTTAAGTAAGCATAATTTTTTAAAGTGGATGTACTCTTCTCTAAATGATTAGTTCACAAACCAAAAGCTTAAAATATATCTAAACTCTTTATTAAGGTACCGTGGTGCTAAAATTAAAATTGTTACGGGTGTGACAAAAAATACATCTCTTTATGAACAACGGTGTTTTTGACTGGAAATGTCTGTTAATAAAATTTTGGAAAAAATAATTTAAATTCTTAAAAAATAACTTAAGTGTATTCTGATGAATAAAATTATCTGAAAATGAATTTTAAACAAGCACAACTATTTTTTTATAATTTTTAAAAATTTTTCTACATGTTGCGGGTGTGACGTTATGGGTGTGACAAAACATTTTAATGATGATAGATTTGTAAAATCAATTCTTAAAAATTATTTATTTATTTAAAATCAAAAAAACCTACTTTAACCATCCTTTAAACTTCATTTTGACTAATAAGAAATTATTTAAATGTAAACTGTCCACGGTTATTGACGAGTTTGGGAGGTTCACATTTATTCACAATAACAGAAATGTCCTCTGTTGAAATGTCATTTTCTTTTGGCCAGATCCACATCTTCCCACTTGGATGCATGTATTTTAAAACTACTTGGTTAGTTTCAATGTCAATACTAAGCACTTCAGCAAAATAGTCTTTCTGGCTAGTGGTTTTGGTCCCAAGACCCATTACATTAAGTTGCACAAATACAAAGTCGCCAACTTCAATACTGTCTGTGCCCTCTATGCTGACTGATGCAGATGGGCCTGGTTGTGGAGCATCACTAACTTCACACTCATTATATGCATTTTTCAAGTTTACAACCAAACTGTTTTCACCATAAGATGTTATAGCAACTCTAACAACGCCTTCAGTCACAGGCTGGAAGCTGTGAAGTTTTTGGAGCCTTGGAACCGGATCAACATTAACCCATCTTGAGGACACAGTTTCATACATTGAAATAATCTCAATGGCAGATGTGAAGAGGATTGTTATCCCCTTTAAGGCATTCCTAGCACAGTCAAAAAAGTCTTCTGCACACTGTACAACACACTGACGTGACTTGACTAAACGCCAAACTGTACGTTTCACTGTCCCTCCTACACCGTCTACAGACCCTTTGCCATGAGATGTAGCAAAGAAGTTCCAAGTACAATCAATACCAAAATCTTGCTGAAAATATGTCAAAGACAGAATATTGTAACGGTTCTTAAATTGAGCTGCACTTCCATCCGAAAATATATGAACCCGTGCAAGGCTGGGAAATTCTTCTTTCAAGACAGTGATCAATTTATTTAAGAAAACCCAGACACTGTATTTGTTGTGGTTCAAGTCATCACTGACTACTACAAAACAACGTCTGCAGACACCAACCCAAGCAACTGCAGTGAAAAGTGATACTTGTTGTTTGTGCCAATGTGCACTTTGAATTTCATCTTGAAACCCTGCTGTATAGTTTTCTGCGAAGTCTATTTGAAGAACAGCAGTATTTGTTGTAACTTTTAATTGTGTAGCTTCGAAATGCTGTGCTTGCTTTCTTTTAATGTAACAGTGCAGTTTAAATTGTGGAAATTGATTCTGAATTTCTTGTATGCAGTTGTGTATTTTTCCTGTATGCTCTATGAGGTTGACATCTTTCCATTGTTGCCACTTGACATCTATGTCCATGTTGTCTTTATCAATGAGCCCAATTATAGGAAAGTGTCTACACTGGTCACAAAAATTAGCCATGCAAGGGTAATTGTCTTCATCACATACTGCAGTAACTAGAAGATCATCCATTTGACAAGGGAACGTAACAGCTTTGCTCACAGCATCAATTAATAACTGCATATTGGAATGGTATTTGCAGCCACACACATTATGTGGTGTTTCTGCTACTGGCAGAACATATGGGGGTCGCAAGGAGTAAAATTTGGACTTCTTGATTTCTAGATTTGGATATTCAGAAATAAACAGCTCGTACGCCTCTCCTATTGTTGTAATCATAATTCTCTTTTGAAAATATTCTTTTTCACCTGTTTGAAGATTTTTAATGATTACCACATCCTTTCGACCGGGTTCTTGACAACTAACATCATCTCTTACATAAAACTCCAGTACTTTTTCTTCTGTTTCTTTGTGTAAATGTTTTCCTGTTTTAGAAATATTAGCATCTTTTTTAGCTACCTCAGGTAGTACCTCTAACAAAAGTTTCTTAACCACTGCACTTTTCTTCCTTGGACTAGACGGAAGGTGCTTTCTTACTTTATTAACAGCTCTTCCAAAAGAACGGATACAAGAATATGACTCTTTATCAGGTGTCAGTCCTGTTGAAATTGTTGCTGCTCCTCTCTTCTTTATTTTCTCTTTGTGTTTTCTTTGTCTGTCTGCATCGTTCAGCCTTTTACGTTTTAATGCTTTTTTGCTTATCTGACACATTTCTCTTGCTTTGTCGTGTCTTTTTCTGTCTCTTTCCCTTTCCTTCTCCAAATGTTTTTCATGTTCTTCTTTATTCTGGTGTAACTTTTGCCGATACTTTTTTACCCTCTCAGTAGAAGACATCTAGTCGTACTATAAAGGCTATAACAAAGGAAAAAATAAGCTGTCTTAGTAACATTTTCCAGTATTGACAATCAGTCATTATCTTATAGTATATTACTGTACATGATCACTGCCATAAGCACTTTAAACTTACCAGATCATTATTAAATAGTAATAAATAATTTAAATGTAATAACTTATTAATTTAATGGAAAAAATTAGCAAGGTTATGTTAATTATAGGTTAAGTTAGCACTACCAATGTATAGATGAGTATACATGTATCAAGAAAATTATGAACTTATGGGTAGGTACTCTAAGAGTATTAAGAAACACCCAAAAAAATTCTAAGAAATGTGCAGTGTATCTAAACCAAACATGTCTGATATGCTATGTACACATTGATTATTAATGTATTGTCACACCCGTAACAGTATTTTCAGCTCTTATTAGCAGTATTACTAAAAAAAATTGTGATTGAAATTTGTAGGTTATATGACTGAGCTAGTGCATAAAAATTTTCAGTTCCCTATTACTTTTAGTTTCATTTGTTTCAAACTTTAAGTACTAAACAGTGTTACGGGTGTGACGTGGTACAAGTAACTTTTTAAATGTGAATAAAATGTATATATTTACCTGCAATCAACTTTTATATACTGTGGAAATATTCTCCTAGGCCTGGAGAAACCATTCCAATTGCCACCTATCAGCTGTTTGTTAAGAGTGAAATTTTCAGTGTAACCAACTTCTGGGTTATTGTCAGAGTAACACATTCAGTTAACTGTCAAAACTTTGTAAATAGACCATTGCCATCAGTTTACAAATTTAGCATTACATTTTACTTTTCACATAATCTTTGGAATACTGTTATTGAATTTATATAGAATTTAAATTTAAAAAAAAAAAGAAAAAAAATATTCTATTTAGGGTCATTTCACATGGAATGACCCCATGGTCTTGCCTTCCCTAGTAGAATCCTTTCTGTAGACTATTTTGTAGTTATTCCAACACCCTTCCCCTTTCACAGCTTTAAATAGCCGTATTAGCCAACTTTCCAGCCATATTCATTCCTTTAAAAATGCCCTAAAACAATCCTATTATAATTTTTTTCATCACTAATTTTATGTAGGTAATGCAAACAGGCAACATATTCCTACAGTTTTTAAATAATTGGATGGACTTATACACTAGGGGACCAACAACCATTTCATAAAATTTTGACCTTGGTTGAAAAAAATATTAACATTTAATTACTTTTAAATAGAATCAAAATGGAAAATAATAATGCCAACTGTGGTTGTAAAGTGTAACATTTTATTTGCAAGACTTTGTGAAAATGGCTGGAGACCAAGGAAAGTGCTTTTACATTTGATTCATGATTGCATGACTGCACTTAATTTATCTCCCCAAATAATGTATAAAACTCTTTTTAGTTTCTTTTATTGTTGAAAGGTAGAAGCAAAAGATAATCATTGCAATCTGAGGGCCATGTATAATTTGCATTAAAATTATAATGAATACATTTTTAAAATTATTTTTCATCCTTTTTTATGCATATAATTATTGTATTTATCATTGATTTTAGTGCCAAGTAAAAGTGCTTGTTTTTACTTTTTAGAGTTAGCATGTGTGAACAGATAAAATATGTAGCCATTTTATGATACACTGAAAATCTTGTGTTTATCTTAATGCCTACCTATATTTCTTCCAAGAGTAATATTCTTACTTGGCGGCTTTTACGGAAATTAATAATAAAATTCCAAAAATACTCATTTTGAACACTAAAGAAATTCTCCGGTAAATATGTATTTTAGCGGTATTTGCGGGAAAAAAATATTAAAAATCCGAAAATACCTTTATTATATGCTCTTTAACTTCCTCTTTTCATTAAACCCGGCGGAGATTAGAAATTCCAAATAAATTAGGAGATATTGAATGTTTTAATTTTCATAGTTGGACAATATTTGTTAAAAAAATTATTAAAAATTCCGAAAATACTTTTATTCTATGCTCTTTAACTTCCTCTTTTCATTAAACCTGGCGGAGATAAGAAATTCCAAATACTTTAGGAGATATCAAATTTTTTAATTTTCATCACAATACCTGTGCATTCATGCGGCTTAACCATTGTTTCTTGTTTACGAGTATGAATTTTTTTTTTCGCGACGTAGGTGAACGACTACATCATTTTCTACTAATGGCAAAGGAATTGTACCCGCCTGTAACTTAGGTGAGTTTTTAACGTTTCAAATTTTAATGTTTTATTTGTTATTTGGATATTGTTGCGCAAGTAATAAGTAAAAAAAAAAATTACGTGAGTTCCTATTGTTCATCCTTTGTCCCGGTTTGTTTGGTCGGGTCAGTTACATTATAAATACTTTAAAACTCAACAACCATTAAAATTAATTCACAATATTTGTAATGTCCGCTTAGTTTGAAAGTATTTATAATGTAACTGACCTGACCTAATAGACTATTCTAATTAATTAGGCATTCACGAACACATGGCAAAATAAAAAAATTTTGGCGGTTGAATGATAGCACAGGTCTTGTATTGCAAAATAAGAACGGTGATATCTCCTAAAGTATTTGGAATTTCTTATCTCCGCCGGGTTTAATGAAAAGAGGAAGTTAAGGAGCGTATAATAAAAGTATTTTCGTATTTTTTACATTTTTTTTTCACAAATACCGCTAAACTACATATTTACCCATTCTCCTATTTACCCTGAAAACAGATTCTTGAAATTCCTACAGGTTAATGAGTTATCATCGTTTGTATCTGACATAATACCTAAGAATTGACATAGCAATCACCTTTTTTTTTTAACAACGGTCCATTCCGAGGCAGTTTTTGTGCTTATCTATACTAATATTATAAAGCTGAAGAGTTTGTTTGTTTGTTTGTTTGTTTGTTTGAACATGCTAATCTCAGGAACCACTGGTCCGATTTGAAAAATTCTTTCAGTGTTGGATAGTACATTTATCGAGGAAGGCTATAGGCTATATTATATTATCAATAACAATAGGGATCCTTACTAAAAGTCCAATTTAGAATCAAATGCGTTGGAGGGGGTTAGATACAACATGCAGTACACGTACAAAGTGTGTGTTGACAATGCCGCAGGCGCTAGAAGTTTATTTTCTATTGCCTATTAACATTGTTGCCACGCACTAGATGCCTTATCATTCTTAATTTTCCCATACAAGTAAAAAACACCAGTGTGATATTAACAATGAAGCAATCAGTACCCTCATAAGAGTTCAATTAGTATTTAAATACTTTTTATTGCTTTAAATTGCAAACCTAAACTATTGTTTTTTTTCCTCTCTCTGTGTTTAATTTGTTTTTTTATTGCCCTTTCTTCAAGTTTATATATTTTACAGACTTGAAACTTCACAGTAATGTTCCTTATGTTACACAGGATGACATTTTCCGAAAATTAGATCCCATGGGTGGTTAAAACCAGGCAACAGTGTGTACTTTGTCTGCATGAGAACAGGATTTTGCATTGTTCATGCCTTCTGCGTCTCCATGGCAACGGGCATCGCGCGGCAGTGGCGTACCCACAAGGAGAGGCATGTATAATGAGCGGCGCAAGAGTGATCTGCCTGTAGACTGCCGTAGCGAAGTACGGGTACATCAGTTGTACGTTGCGTGCACAAGTCAGGAAACCTTCGGTGCTATTCATTTTCTCTCCGGTACATTATACAGCATTGTAATAAATTTTCACTGATTTTTTTTTAATTTACCATGTTACTGTAAATGGGAGATGTGGCTTAATTTTTTTCCATTAGTATAGCCGTGCGAAGCCGGGTCGGGCAGCTAGTTTGGTATAAATATTACAAATTTGTTGCATCTTGAGAATGGTCATTTAGATTAGGTTAGCTCCATTAAAATTACTTAAAAATATTCTGGATTGCTGGTTAGGTTAGATCAGCATAACAACAAGGGTCAGGTGGAGTGGATATGATACAAAAAACCAAACTTTTTGAATATTCTTTTAACTAAGAGCACTACAACACTGAGAAAAATTACATTTCTTAGGGCTTTAGAAACCTAACCCTAACTAAATAAAAATTTAGATTAATTAGTTAGATTGATAAAAAATAAATTTGGTGTATCATATTCACCCTGTGATGGGGGGAAATATGATACACAGGTGGGGTGAATGAGATACATCATTATATCCTACTTCCTAGCATCGCTATCAGTGTGGTGGGGTGCGTGTGAGACAGGTCAAATACATGTGTATCACCAACAAAAAATTTCATGACAATCAGTTTAGTGGTCCTCGAGTTCTGACATAAAATATGAAGTCATGTTACAGAGTGAATATTTTCCCTTTATATTAAAGAATTATAGGCCCTACATTTTGTCACAGTACATAAATGTGACTAGTGACTAGTCAAACAAATTCTACATACTATTTTGATCATTTATCCACGTACTGTCCAATTATTGAACGATCTTCTCAGTCAACAACAAATTGAAGAAATACTGTGGTCCTTATAAGGATTTTCTATCTATTTATAATAAATACAACAATAGCAAAGGAATAAAAGCAGCTTACTACAAACTAAAATATGGAATGCTTAGAAATACACAGATCTACATGTGATGTTAAATTATTCATATTACTCTAAAACATAAACATAGCGGCCTACATAGAACAATAAGTTGTACAAGTTGGAGTACAACAATTTGTTTATGTTCAGGTATACCAACATACAGAAAAAGCTTTTAAGGTAAAAAAAAAAAAGGTTTTAATGACAACGTACATTTCATATTCAGCAGTGGAAAATAGAAATATTAAGCACTTTTTTATAAAACTACCTAAAATTATGGTATCACATTCACCCCATGCTGTGTATTGAAGTTGTACCTCTTTATTTAACTAAAACCCGGGTCACAGTCCTGTCCGCGGCACAACATTCCGGCCATGGCCATTGTAGTGCCACCACTCGTCACCAGATGGCAATTGTACATATGAACAGACAATTAAGACATGTTATGTTATGTTATGTTAAGACATGTTATGTTATGTTATGTTAAGACATGTTATGATTGTAAATATTTATGAAGATTATTAAGTGTGTTGTGTAAGTATGTTTCGTATTCTTGTGAATAACATTGTAAATGCAAATTTAGCCAAAGTGATAGCAATATGTAAAATTTAACACGAACAATTGTAGAAGGAAAATGTATATAATGTGCGGGCTAACAAGCCTAGACAGCTCTCCTCTCTCCCAGTCAATTTGGGAGAATAAATACCAACACAGCAAATAGTGGTATCATTGGCTTATCTTTCTCTCTCTCCTTCTCCTCTGCTAGCGACTCTTCGTGAGACCGCGGGCTTCCCATCTCTCTCTCTCTCTCATTCTCTCCCTCTCTCTTGTACCTTTCTGCTAGCGACTCTTTGTGAGACCGCGGGCTATCCTCTGCTAGCGGATCTTCGTGAGACCGCGGGCATCCATCTCTCCTACTTCCAACCTTTCCGCTAGCGATTCTTCGTGAGACCGCAGGCATCCCTCTCTCCTACTCCCAACCCTACCGCTAGCTACTCCTTGTCAGCACGTCCTCGGTCAGCTGCACTGGGCCGAACGGTCCACTCCCGCCTCAGAGTTTGAGGCTGCTCTACCCAAGAGCTGGCGCCGGGCAAACAACACGACAACCAAACGACCGAGCGACATCCACCCCGTCTCCACATCTTCACCAGAGACGAGGCCGTGACATTTGCAGGGTGTCTACCTGGAAAACCTGGAAAAATTAGGGAATATTGTAATCAGGGAAAAATCAGGGAATTATTGTTTGGTAGGTTGTAGTTGGCAATACTTTTTTGTTTATTGATCAGCTTGCATTGACGTAGCATCAAGTGTATCCCCTCCCATTTTTATTTTTGAGTGGCAAATAATGAACAGTTCCCACGTCCATTTTCTTTTATTTACCATCGGATTCGGAAGTGGCGTCATATCACGTGATACAAACTGGTTCAAGCTGGTCTGTTATCCTGCTGACGTGACGTGCTGTGGCATGTGCGTCCCGCGCTCGGATTACACTGACAGGTGCATTTAATTTTAAGTAATTATGGATGCCCCCAATGTAAACTGGGCATTTTTGTTAGCTTTGAAAATACATATCACAGACACTTTTGGTGAAGATTCGCCATCGTTGCTAGAAATTGGTAGCTGTGGGCTTCATACGGTCCATGGTGCTTTCAAAACTGGAATTTCTGCTACACAATGGGATGTTGTTATTTTTTTTGAGGCACAGTTACTTTTTGTTTAAGCATGTACCTGCAAGGAGGGCAGATTACATTAGAATAACTAGATCAGAGCTTTTTCCCAAGAAATTTTGTGCAATCAGATGGTTAGAAAATACTGCAGTTGCTGAGCGTGCCATGAAAACGTTACCCCACCTAAAGAACTTTGTTATTGAAGTTTCTATTTCATCTGTCTTTCAATGTAGGTAGTGGAAAGTGCTCTTGAAGATAATCTTCTAAAAGTAAAATTTACATTTTTCCACTCTTTGGCATCAGAGCTGGAATAGTTTCTTACAATGTTCCAAAGAAATTTGTTAGTGAAGTTTCTATTTCATCTGTCTTTCAATGTACTGAAAAGTGCTCTTGAAGATAATCTTGTAGAAGTAAAATTTACATTCTTCCACTCTTTGGCATCAGACCTGGAATTGTTTCTTACAATGTTCCAAAGTGAAGCACCCATGGCACCTTTTCTGTTTGATTCACTGGTAGACATTTTATTATCTTTGGCAGGAAAGTTTGTGAAACCAGAAGTACTGAAGAGCTTTAGGGAAAAACACAATGTATCTCGATTGGATGTAGATAACCAGGAAAATCTATTGACTGCTAACAATATCAAGTTGGGTTATGCAGTATGCCATGCCATCAAGAAAGAGAAAGTACCTGAAAAGTCTGTCCTGTTACTGAAAAATGATGTTAGGACTTGTCCAAAGGTTATGGTAAAAAAACTTCAAGAAAAAAGTCCCCTAAAGTACAAACTTACTAAAGGAATTTCCAGCTTATGTTCGTCTATGGCTTTAAATTCGGGTGTGAGGAAACAGAGTGTGAAGTACAGTTTAGAATTTGGTCTTCGAAACAGGTGGCTATCAGGACAAGAAGCTGATAACATTGAGTGATCATATCAGTTGGTATGTTCCTCGCAAGATTCTGAAGCACTGTTCTCGTCTTTTTCTCGAGAAGATGGGCGCCTTGATCACTTGTGGATGCTCATTCTTAAGGCACATACAGTAGTTGCCAAAACAGGCCTTCTAAAGTTTGTGAGGATGATGATGGAAATGCATCATTGGAAAGAGGATTTTCAGTGAATTCTAATCTGCTGACTGAAAACTTGCAGGAAGAAACACTGATTGCACAAAGACAAGTGTATGACTTTGTTCAACGTTCTGGAGGTGTAGAGCATGTTGATATCATCAAGTCCATGTTACAGTATGTAAGAAATGCTAGTTGTAGGTGTAAGGAAGCCCTGCAAACAAAACAAAAAGAAAAGGAAGCTACAGACAAGAAGAAGGCAGAAAAAAGAAGAGTTGAAGAGGAGATCAAGGCATTGCAGTTTAAGAAGGATCGAGTGTTGGATTTGGCTTGTTCTGAAGCAAGAGCTATAGATGAAAAAGTTGAGTCACTGCGAAATTGACGGGAGCTTCCTTTTACTAATGTTCTTTGCAAAAGTGTGTGAAATATTTGTAGCAGCATGTTTTATTTGCCATCAATTGAGTCACTTTGGCCACGTCTAGAAGAAGGTAATATTTTTACAAATTTAAGTAAGTTGAAATACTTCGAAACCCATCAATGTATTGTTATGCAGTTTTTTCAGTTTCGTGGAATGTCGTAATTGTGCTAAAGAAAACCTGGAAAAATTCAGTTTTAGACCTGGAAAACCTGGAAAAATCAGGGAATTTGATTTACTAGATCTGGTAGACACCCAGCATTTGGCGCCCGAACGTGGGGCACACTTCATCATCAAGATTACAAGAGAGCACGAACAGCCAGCAGCATTCGCCGACCCGAAGTGTATTTTAACTAAACAAGTGTAGAAGAACGTATGCAGGACAGACAGTGTAGAAATTCATAAACAATGCTACCACACAGACTGACAACCACATGCATGTGAGACAGGTCAGCCACCACGGGACTTTGACCTAATGACAGGAGAGGGACAGTGGCACAACACATCTGAGAGCAAACCAGTGAGATTGGAGTTAGCAACGGGTACATTGGTTTGGGACACAATAGCAACAACCAGGCCCACACAGGCACCGACACAGAAGGCAGGGGCAAACCTCATAGACTGGGAGGTGCTTGCAAGGCCAGCAGTGCATCCAAACATGCATATGGGGCGGACAGCTACTGCAACAGGACGCATAGTGCTACCAGAGTTCAGTGGGCTAGCGCATGAGGACCCATGCGATTTGACGCAGTGGTGTAAGGGACGGTTGACACAATGCGGGGTGCCGATAGAAGAATGGACACAACGCACGAGTGAGCAATTGTGCGGGCAAGCTCGTGAGTGGTGGAACTTGTGGGGACGCTATGACATGCAGTGGCCGGAGTTCGCTACCCGCTTAATTCGGCGCTTTGACTACCGCATGGCAGTCATGAGCTGTAAGGTTCGCTTCTACGGCGAGTCCCAAAAGGACTCGGAGCCAGTAGAGCAGTTCGTGGCAAACAAGCTGCGGCAGTACCGGCGCATAGCCCCGGGAGAAGACCCCGAGCAAGCTTTACCAGAAGTTACAGCATTAATACGAGAAGAATTGTAACCATTCCTCAGGCCATACTGCAATGGGACGGTAGCGTACTATGTACGACAGGCAACAGCTACAGAAGGCTACCTACGACACCTCCTGGGATGTCGGACCGGGACAACTATCCCTGAACGAGGGCCCAGACAGCAGGTCGGAGCACCTGCAGGGACAAGCAGGGCCATACCGCAGGAACGTCCATGGCGGACAGCAACACGGGCGATCGAGGGCCCACATGGTGGGACAGACCAGAACACATCTCCAGAATGGCGGATGCAGGCAATCTGCGCAATGGAGGCCGACCACCACAGTGCCGTCTTGGGTGCCCACAGGGCACGTATCACTGGCTTCAGGACTGCCAGAGACACCAACAGCGACAACAACCAGCGGGAAACGGGCAGTACGGGGTGTAGGACCTACAGTCCTACCCCCCGCGCCAGCCAATCCCCTGCCACAAGCCACGGAGAACAACCTAGAACAACTGGGGCAGCTCACCACGCTAGAAAACCGACTGATGCGGATCCCCATCACCCTGAATGAGAGACCGACTGCCACACTTATAGACACAGGGGCGAGCCAGGTGTTCGTCGCCCAGAACTGTGTACCACCTGCAGAATTCACACCTAGACACTGTGCCCTGCGCCTTGCTACGAACACTGGAACCGGGACAGCCATTGGAGATGCCATCATCACAGTGGGTATACGGGATATGGTGACCCAAACTCCAGCAGTCGTCGTAGAAGGGCGCAGAGAAGATTTGGTACTTGGACAGCCATGGTTGGTAGATCCGGACGCCTTAGTTTCGGCAGCATCAGGCCTGGTAATTTTAGGTAAACGTGAGCGCCTGGCAGTATATACACTAGGATGCATACCACCTTCCCACAGCGCACACGACCATAGGCCAAGAGACACGACCTGTCGCCTGCTCACCCACCTCTAGTGGACCTGATCAAACACAAACAACGGGTTCTCGACGCCCAACGCACCTCCCCAGATGCTGAGCGTCGACGAGCAAAGCAAGGGGAAGGACTGGATGAGATATGGACCATGAGAGAGGGCATGTTGTGTACGAAGGGGATTGGAACCAACTATGATTGGCGCACCTATGTACCATCGGAAGCACGGGAAGCCGTTCTGCGCTTCATGCACGAATATGACCTGGCAGGACATCCAGGAGCGGACCAAACCCGACGGGCAACCAGCCAGCACTACCACTGGTCCGGCATAGCCCGGGACATACGGGAGTATGTAAGGACCTGCGAGAAGTGCCAGGAGCGAAAGGCACGGCGGAGTGATGGGACCGAGCAGCAGCAGCCGCGCCTCCCCACTACCCCATTCCAGTCCATCGCGCTGGATGTTATGGGGCCGTATCCCCATACTGCCCGAGGGAAGAGGTTCCTGGAGATGGTCACGGACCTCTTCACACGATGGGTAGAAGCATATCGTACCAGTAACATACGAGACAAAACCATTGCAAAAATCCTGCAGACGGAATTCTTTCCACGATGGGGATACCCCAGGGACCTCCTGACGGACAAAGCCAGATAGTTCATTGGAAGGCAGTGGCAAGGATTATGACGGGCTTGGCAAGTGGAACACCGGACTACGCCAGCTTACCATCCACGAGCAAACCCAACAGAGAGACGTAACCAGGAGCTGAAAATCCAAATTCGCATACGTCTGGGGGACGACCATACCAAATGGGACGAACACATAGCGAAGGCCCTGTTTTGCATCCGCCGCAGGACCAATGCAGACACAGGGATGTCCCCGGCACAAATGGTCCAAGGCCACAATCTGCCCATGCCTGGCGAATGGACGGCCCACGGAGTGACAGATGAAGGGGAAGACCCCGAGGATCGCAGTCGGCGGCAAGAGATTGAGCTGACAACAGCGCGAGAACACCAGAGGGCCTACACTCAGCAGATAACCCCGCAGACCACACGACAACCGCCGGAGCTACAGCTAGGTGACCACGTGTATGTCCGCACACATCCCCTGTCCAACGCAATTAGGAAATACTGTGCTGAACTGAGCCCCAGGTGGTCGGGACCACACCGCATCCTGAAAAGGTTAAGTCAAAGCACTTATTTGTTGCACCGGGGAAGACAAATGCGAAAAGTACACCGGGACCACATCCGGAAAACAGCACTCCCAGAAGGGGGCAATGCCGTGGAGGACCCTACCCCAGATGTGACAGGAACGATGCCTGACAATCACCAATCTGTCACACCCCAAGGAACGCAGCATCTGTTCGAGGGAACACCAAGCCCAAGGACAAGAATGGAGAGGCCAGCAGAAGCCCCTGCCATGACACCGAGGCGGCAGCACTAGAGGCACCTGGCACGAATGCAGATCCTTGATATCACTGGGACACCAGAGGCGGGCGTAAGCACCACGGAGGAGCAGCCCCTGGTGACAGAACCGGACTACATAGAGACAACAGAACCACCCTCCCCTACCCGGGGTCACCCTCGCCGATGCCGAATTCCGGGTCAAGGTGGAGGAACCGGCTGAGGACAACCAGAGACACCGCCGACAACGACGCCGGCCCCCACTGTACCTGGCAGATTACGTCACAGGCTGCGAACTGGACACACTGGTGAATGGCGATCCAGGGAGTCCGGAACCAGCAGGCCGGACCTGACGCTCGCAACCACTAGGAGAGAAGGCATCATGTGCCTGCTGGAGGGCACGTGGACGGCCTAGACCCAGGCTTTTCCAGGGGGGTGGGGGGTGTCTGACGTCGTACCTCCTCTTTATTTAACTAAAACTTGGGTCACAGTCCTGTCCGCGGCACAACATTCCGGCCATGGCCATTGTAGTGCCACCACTTGTCACCAGATGGCAATTGTACATATGAACAGACAATTAAGACATGTTATGTTATGTTAAGACATGTTATGATTGTAAATATTTAAGAAGATTATTAGGTGTGTTGTGTAAGTATGTTTTGTATTCTTTTGAATAACATTATAAATGCAAATCAGCCAAAGTGATAGCAATATGTAAAATTTAACACGAACGATTGTAGAAGGAAAATGTATATAATGTGCGGGCTAACAAGCCTAGACAGCTCTCCTCTCTCCCAGCCAATTTGGGAGAATAAATACCAACACAGCAAATAGTGGTATCATTGGCTTATATTTCTCTCTCTCCTTCTCCTCTGCTAGCGACTCTTCGTGAGACCACGGGCTTCCCATCTCTCTCTCTCTATCTCATTCTCTCCCTCTCTCTTGTACCTTTCTGCTAGCGACTCTTTGTGAGACCGCGGGCTATCCTCTGCTAGCGACTCTTCGTGAGACCGCGGGCATCCGTCTCTCCTACTTCCAACCTTTCTGCTAGCAACTCTTCTTGAGACCGCGGGTAACCCTCTCTCCTACTCCCAACCCTTCTGCTAGCTACTCCTTGTCAGCACGTCCTCGGTCAGCTGCACTGGGCCGAACGGTCCACTCCCGCCTCAGAGTTTGAGGCTGCTCTACCCAAGAGCTGGCGCCGGGCAAACATCACGACAACCGAACGACCGAGCTTCGTCCACCCCGTCTCCACATCTTCACCAGAGACGAGGCCGCGACAGTATCACATTAACCCCATGTTCTGTATCATATTCACCCCTAAAATTTAGGCAGCAATAGTAACTAAGATATAAATGTCAATCTATCTTTCTAAGCATTAAAACATAGAGGATACTTTCCTGCACCATTTAAAACTATAATTTTGAAACTATCTTCTATGCACACAAAGATATAACAAAAGTTGCTGGACCTAGACGAAAATTTTTTGGTCGAATTATTTCTTGCTTGAGACTTTTTCATTTCCTATAAAATGTAGCTAAAGGTTTATAACATTCATTATGGAATGGGGACGTATAAAGAAGAGGCAAGCAAATGTACTTTCTTCAAATTTTTTGTATAGCAAAAAGTAAATTTTTTTAAATGTATCACTTTCACCCCAAGTTTTACACTGTATCACATTCACCCCACCCAACCCTATTTCACACAAGTTCCTCCTGAGTCCTGAACAGTTCTGAAATTCACTGAAGGTTACTGAAGTTTGCAGCTCACATGAGCAACTTTAGTAGCATAAAAAAGTTCTATAGTCTTTCATAGGCTTACAGAAAAATTATATAATAGTCTAGCTACATTTAAAATACTTTAAAAAGTGTAGACGGTTGATTAAACTGGGTTATCTACATTAAAAATAGGTACTGTGAAATCATGTGAACAATTAGTTAGGTCAGGATAGCTACACATTAAATAGGTAATTCCTAAGCAACCAATAAACATATTTTACAATATTTCTTATGTAGCATACTAACCTATCCAACCATCCACAATGTTTTAAAGTATTTTTAAGATATCTAACCTAATCAAACATTCTCACAATTTTACTAAAGTTCTACAGTACATAAACACAAAGAGCCACACAAGAAAGCTTATAATGGCAGTGTCATGTCAATAAGCTATAAACTGTGATTTCTCAGAAATCAGTAGGAATTTATCAGTGCTGTTTTCAGGGTAAATACAGGAATGTCTCAAGTGTTTAAAAAAAAAGTATTTTCAGGATTTTTTTATTAATTTTGGGAAAAGCCATGGCGTAAGAATTTTACCACTCCAAGAGTTGCATAAACTCAGACTTTCCTTCCAGGTGGCTTAATGTGATCTCCGGTAGTATATTATTGTAATTTGAAAAATCGGCAGTTCCTAAATTAGATTATGTTTCTGTTAGCTTGGAATCAGTCTGAAATTTTCATTCTTTTCTTTAGTTTTGTCTGTCGCTTTAGATAACACCAGTGACTTTTTTGTTTGGTTTCAGGCAAGCCAACATTGTCCTAGAAAATGGCTTCTCCAACGCCAGGATTTCCCCCACCATCGAGCTACACTACTCAACCTTCTAGTTATCCCCAACCACCGATTAATATGCAGCCAGGGGGTTATTCTCAGCCTGGAGGTTATCATCAGCCTGGAGGTTATCCACAACCATCAGACTTTCCTCAGCAACAGGGAGGTTATTCCCAGCCGGGAGGTTATCCCCAACCAGCTGGTTATCCACAGCCTGGAGGCTACCCACAGCCAGGCGGCTATCCACAACCAGGTGGTTACCCACAGTCGGGTGGCTACCCACAACCAGGTGGCTATCCTCCGATGCAAGGAGATGGCCAACCTCCAGCCTACACAGGTATCTGTAACTATGGTAGCACACACTCATTTCATTAACTCAGTAAATATTTTAGACATAAATGAACAATTTTTTTGCAATTATAAATTATTGGTAAAGAGAAATTTGCAGAGATTTTCAAAAAGCTATCTTTGTATTACGGATAAAATGTTTTTAATATATACCTGTAATTGATTTTGTAGTGTTTAATTTTGTGCCGAATGCTTTTCTGGAAGAAGATACAACAGGTTAATTAAATACAAATTAATTTTAGTTTTTGAATATAGAATAGTATTTTATCAAGAAACTTTTTGTTGCATCAAAATGTGTTCATAGTCACATGAGGAATCTCTTTTGAGTGGTAAATGGAGGAATTTTACAGAATTACCCTTTACTTAAGGGTGTTGAAATGGTCCAAAAATCATCCCACTTTAGAATGACTTCAGACAGATATATTATTTATAATAGTATAAAAACTCATAGATGAATGCCCTAAGAGCACTTTATAAGTGTCGAGGCGATGGGCATTCAGTTGCGGAAGCCATCGAAGGGAGAGGATGTGTTACTTATCTCCCGAGCAGCAGAAGGGCGACACGCGTAAGAAAAAGGACAGTGTCGTTCGTGGTGGAGGAGTAGCTGACTGTTTGCAGGCTGGCAGCAGGTACTCACATTGGCTTGTGGGGGAGGGGGAAAAGGGACAGATAAACTGCTTGGATCACAGTGTACTGCAAATCAGTGACTTCTCTGCATAGTTTTAACCATTTAATTTATTAAAAGTTTGACGAATATTAAGTGGCTCAGATTTAAAAATATCTTTCTTCCTACTGTTTCTTATGGGGACCCTCCCAATTCAAACTTTACCCAGTCTGTAGTATCTGGCTAGTGCTGTGCTGAGTGTTTTCCTTTCCTCCTCCCACGGGCCTTAGTGTCGCCCGCCATCTAGTTGCTTGACCACCCCCCCCCCCCCCCCCCCACCACCCGCCCCTCTTGACCGTTGCTCATAGAGCCCCTCGTATGGTCTCCCTCCCATCTCTTTGCAGCGCCACGCCACCAGTTGGGTGCTGCATAAACCAGACCCCTTTTCTCGTACTTAAGTTTTTCTGCATTAGGAAGCGCCACCTTTCAGGCCTTACACCCCATTCTCCTACCCTATGTCAACACCCCTGCTTGAGGTGCTATCTGCCGGCCCCTTTGAGTACTGTATGTCCGAGCTACTTCTAATTCCTAAAGTCGCTGATGGCGGCGTCCCTTTCCAGGCCATGGCCACTTCTCCCCCCTCTTTAGACCTTAAGCTTCGGTCACACAGAAAGCTACGCTATGTTCGTTATGTTCGCAATGTTCGCTATGTCCGCTATGTTTGCTGCGCGAGGTGGCCACACAGAATAGTGTAGTTTGCGATGTCGGGGAGACACATGCCGTGGGATTCGAGTGATGATTCTGACGAGGATGATATTCTGTTGGCTCTCACAGTATGTAAACGAAAAAAGATATGTGTTCATGAAGTGAATCTCAAAATAAATGAATTTGGTGAATTTCATCATTTAATGAAGCAGTTGCGTGCGGATGAGGCCAAATTTATTGAATACTTTAGAATAAATACAGCTCAGTTTGATAGCATGGGGCACACCTTATGGTGATCCTCCAGAGGGCCACCACCACCGCCACCGCCACCGCCACCGCCACCGCCACCGCAACCGCAACCGCCACCGCCACCGCCACCGCCACCACAACCGCAACAACCACAATAACCACCACAACCACCACAACAACAACCACAACAACCACAACAACAACAACCACAACAACCACAACAACAACAACAACAACAACAACCACCACCGGATATACCCTTAATACCCAGGAAATATACAAGCAGCTGTCTGATCAAGTGTTGGATAAACTTGGTCTGTGAACTAGTTAACTCCTTTTAAAATAACAACTTCCATCATAGATTTTCATTTTAAGATACATAATTTTAATGTGTTAATTTTATGGTTTTATGTGTTTAATGTGTGTGTTTTTAATACTCGAAAATAACAGTCAGGAGAAATGTGCAAAAGTATAATTTTTACAATATTTTATATAAGGTTTTAATGATTTAAAACATGTTTGCTAAATGTAATTGCTAACAAATTCACTGTATTTAAAACAGGCCCTTCTTTAACAACACATTAATTCATAATATGCACAAGTTTATTGTTGCTACAAGAAAAGCAGAGCGAAGGTTTGATTCCCCTAGTCTGGCTGTGTTCTGGCTTCAGGCACGAGTTGAAAAGGTGATGATAGCCGAGCTCTCAGTCTCATCATAAGAAACACATCATTGTGAGGGCTGTGAAGAATGCTGTCTCAAATATTTAGTGTGTTTGAAATTATCAATGAAATTATAAATTGTATTGTATTTGAATAACTAATTCAGATTCGAAATAAATAGACCTTTTATTTCTCTTAAACTAGGGGAACCGATGGTTCCCCTGGTTGTATGGAATATTTGCCCTTGCTTTTAACAATTGAAATTTGTGTACAGACTAAGAATAAATAATGGGTATAATTAATGCTTCAGTACCTTTCCTCTTAGATTTGATTGTCCTTATTTGTGGTCATAAATTAATTTACAAGAAGTCCTGAGTTTTTAAGGTGCATATAAATATAGAAGTGTGGAAGTGAAAAAATTAATAGAAGCAAATTTTTTAACTTGGAATCCAGCATTAATGTTTTTACTCATAGCACAATCTCAGCTAAATCATGAATGTTGCAGCTGGTTGGATGGGCGTCCCACAAGGAATTCCTACCACCACTCCTGGCCTGGAGTATCTCATCACGATTGATCAACTACTAGTGCATCAGAAAGTGGAACTATTGGAAGGTTAGAGAACAAACATGTTAATTTGTGTTGGGCTGATGTTCTAAAATCCGAGTGGAGTGAGTAGTTTCAGCTTTAGCGGAAAGTTTTTTTTTGCTAAGTGCAATGTAATTTCGTGTACAGATTTTTTTTTTTTTTCATTTTTTTTTGTTGTAAGAGAAGTTCTATGTATAGTGAAAAAATTTTAAATAAGTCTTTCAATAAATGTCTTGAAAATTGTACACAGCTGTTGTTTAATTTGTAAGAAAATTGGAAGTTATTTCAATTAATTTTTTCTATTAAATTTGCCTTTTAAGTATTTTGCAACATGTTCTTATGTTATTTGTATGAATTAAGATATATTTTAAAGTCTTCAATTTATTTTCATTGTATATTTTAATGTTTAATCAAAGTTGTTGATTACATGCATTATTTTGCACAGCATTTACAGGTTTTGAAACTCAAAACAAGTTTACAGTGAAGAATAGCTTGGGCCAGAAAGTCTATTATGCTGTAGAGGACTCTGACTGCCTGACTCGAAACTGTTGTGGTCCCCTGCGTGCATTCGACATGAAAATTTTAGACAACTACAAAAACGAAGTTATCCATCTTAATAGACCACTAGCATGTGATTCATGCTGTTTTCCCTGTTGTCTACAGGTAAGAAATGTAAATTTTGTATAACTTATAAATGTGGCTGTTGGTTTGCATTAGGGTAGGCTACTCATATTTCCTCCACTCTTTTATTCCATCAATGCTCCATTAGCATGACACGGGGCTAACACACCATTTTCACGACGACTTCCTCCGTGGCAAATTCTCCAGGCTCGTCACTTGTTTGTAATTAATTTCTCTCTCTCTCCCCCAACTCTTGGTTCATCGTTGGGTGGCATGTGCACAGTGTGTGTGCCCTAAAGCTTCAATAGGTTTGAAAACCCTTTGTCCTGCTTCTTATGTTTTTGTCTTGACAAAATAACTACCACTGTGCATGTGTGGAAGTGAGTAATGGCAGAGCTATTCTGATTGTTAGTTCTGGGTATGTGGAGGCCGTACCATGTTAATTTAGCTTGAGTAACTTTTTTCTTGTTTAGTCTAAATTCCCATTTTCCTTCCACCTTCAAGATTTGTTTAAAGCTTTAATTTTTTTTTTGTACATTAGTAATTGTGTGATATGTTAGAGTTAAAGTCATGATTATCCTCTACGCAACCCCCTTTGAGAATCCTTAGTAAAGTCTTTCAGGTACATTTCCATTTCAAGTTTCCTGATACACATTTGTTCATCATTATTTTACTTGTATTCATGAATCTTTTGTTTGATACGCATGAGTTTCCCTTTTTTTTTTAACCGTCTATATATTTGTGTCATCGTGAGATGTGGATAAATTCTAACGCACATGGATTGTATGCATATAATCGTACCTATAACTTTTTATTATGATGTTAAAATTGTACTAAATTAAATTCTCTGTGATATATTTTCGGTAGCGATTCATGCTGTTGTACTCTTGTGTAGTGTGGTCTTGAGTCTTTCAATTCATTTTTACATAACGTGCTTGCATTGTAAAATTTTGTTGTTTCTTCATATTGAAAGAAATTGTTTAAATCAAATTTTTCATTTCTCTCTGCTGCCTATTATAGCATAGGCCTTTGTAATATATTTACTGGTCTCTCTCTGCACTATGTTCCTTCCCCTTTATTGTTACCATAAAGGTGGGAATTTAATTTATTAGGAACACTAGCAGTTTTTATTAGGTTCAAGCATTTCATCACCTTTTATCGTCTCTAATGACTTCAATGTTGTTGAAATGTTAAGCTCAATCCAGTCATTCATTTTTTTTTTTCCTATTCTGTTTTGATGTTCATTTTGTGAAATTTTATTAGGCATACCATATGTTCATAAATCTATGCTTCTTTTAACAGGTTTTCTGATTCTGAACTTTATTTCATAAAGTATTTTATTTATTTACGTAAATAACATTTTTCATGAATTTTGCGTGCCACAGTGACTGAATGATCAAATTTCTTGCCTCTTTTGAGGGTGATTTGAGTTAGATTCATGTAGAGCCAAGCCTAAATTTTATGCAAGTAGAAAACTTGGCAGATATGCAGTGAGAAGGTAGGATTTCTTGGGGTACTCCTGTTTTCTCCACCATTACATTGCTTCGCTGTGTCATTTACATTGATTTACCCCTCATCTCTAATGACTTCAATGTTCTTGTAATGTTTAACTCTAATTCATTAATTTATTTATGCATGCATAATCTTTGAATGTGGTTTTGAAGTATCTGAGTGGTTGATGTGATGTGACAGTACAGCATGGTTTATCTGTATGTAGAAATCTAACAAAATTGTTTCTCAGAGCTGTTCACAGAATTCAGAATTGCCAACTAATCAGCATACAAGTCTATCCAGTAATGTTCACTTGTTGACAACTGCTGAAAGCCCCTTTTGTTTCTGCTCATGCCAAGAGCTTACTTATCTCCAACATTGCTTCATCATATGATTAACTCACCAACCATCATAAACATCTCAAGTTTTCACGCTTGTTAAATGCTCGAGCTTGTGGCTAGTTATCAGTAGTATCAGAATTTTAGTTTTTTAAAGGTTTATTAATGGTTGTGTTGTGAATTTAGTGCATCATGATGACAAAACAAAAGAGAACTGTTGATGAAAAAGTTAGACGTGGTATTAAAATTTAAATATGGAAAAAAAAATTTGCTAAACAAGTATGGTTTCCCATTAATAAAAGATTGCAACATGTAGAAATACGGCAGTTTTATGTAGTTAAAAACTTTAAACAACATGCCATATCTATATGTATGGTACGTTAACAGTGTATTGAACCATGTGCCAAATTTTTGTTTGTGGCCATGTTTTTACGTTGTATGTGTGGCCCGGCTAAGCACACAGAGAAACGTTTAAAAAAAACAAAGACAAACAATGTTCTTTAGGAATTTTTCATTACGATGATTGTGTTCGACGATATTTGGAAATAAAATAGTTTATTAAATTATCTTTGTTTATTTCTTTCCAAAATAAAAATTGTTTTTTCTCATCGTTACATGGCATCAGTACACAATTTTATAAATGAAATTAGTTTAAAAAAAACTTTGTTACTTGCACAGTGTTTTTGGTTTTTCTTATATAAATTTTTACGATGTCTTTGAATTTTGATAGGATGAGGTCCAAATACATACTACAGCACCATACATCTTGCCATTGATGGTCGAGGAGTCTTGTCACTCGCCAAAAAATACAAAAATATTTTAGTAATGTCCCTTGGTTAACGACATAACTCAAGGTACCGTCGATCGCGGATCGGAATCACACGAAGTCGAGCCGATGCCGACGCCTAGGGCCTAAATTTCTAATTAACTAGTCCGAAAAATACAGAACTTAAGTCAAAAAAAACGTGACCTGGCCCCAGCCCCTAGGCGTTAAATTGTCCCTTAGTGACTTTTCATTGTGTGTCGTGACTTGCCGACGACGCAACCGGGTTCGGCGACAATCGAGCAATAAGTAACAAGTGATTTTGTCGATGAGACTACCTTCCCTTGTAAAGGTGAAGACAAGGGAGGCAACCCCGTGGGCCAACTGACCAATCAGAGTACAGAATTCAGAAACATGACCATATAAGGAAATTCGTACGGGCGCATCACTCCATGCCAGGGCTCGCACTGATTGGCTGGCTAGTGGTAGCCTCCAGAGAACCTACCAGACGGTCGCTACAGCTGTACGTCCACGTGACGCGTAAAACAAACACGCATTTACAAGGTGAAAAATAACTTTCTGGCACCAGTGTGTCGCGCCTGTCTGCTCTTCCTTCTTTACCTTCCAGGCTATTCTCGAAATATTACACTAGCAATATCCAATTGAATTTAAAATTACCCAACAAATTGAAATACAATGTTTAAAATTTAGTAATCAAAGTTGAAATTCATACTGTATTAGAAATTTTGGTTTCAAAATTATATTCTACACTGCTTTAAATGAATTATGAACTGGATTTAACCCACATATTAATAATAGAGTATCTCAAGAAAATAAGTATTTTAAGGCTTTCCATGAAATTTAACCAAAGTAATGAATAATAATTCTTAACAGCTCTGAACCATTATCCTTATCTACATATAAAAAATTATTATCCTTCATATCAAAGTTATTCTTAATCAATATTCTTATGATGCTATATATATATATATGTATATATATATATATACATACACACACACACACACACACAGAGCTGGGCAAAATACTTTGAAAATGTATTTGAAATACAAATTACAAAATACCTGTGTACATTTGAAGAGTGGAAATGTCAAACGTTCTAAGTGCCGATTTTTGAAAAAATTGTTTTATCTCACAGTACTGTTCTATGTGCCTAGTTTCGTTTCCCCAGCAATGTTACAAGGCCCATACACCCTGGAAGTAGTTCAAACACTCGACAACAGATAGCGCCGGCCTATGTGCCAAGCGGTACTGCCGTTCGGTGTTCTAAGTGCCATGCAGCATGGATTGTTAGTGTATCATTATCGTCCTGTTGTTATGCGCAGTTACAAGCATCTATGATATTTTGTTGTGTCTATATGTGCTTGAGTGAATGCAAATTGAATAATTTGTAATGGAAGATAGTAATAGCAGTATGGGAAAGAAGAAATGCACTTGGAGAGATGATCAAAACAAAAGGCGAATATCGGGACAATCTTATGCGAGGACGAAAACAAAAACTGTAATTCCTGAGAAACCATCGTTAGTAATCATTCAGAATGATAAAAGAATAATGATTTGGCGCTTAATTTTAATGCATTACTAAGGCTACTACATTTCAGTTAAGTTGCAATGTTATGTGTAATACAGCATATGATGTTACGTGAAACATTCTAATTGTGTATTGTAGCAACAAACCACGGTCGGATTACCATTTTTGTGCTGGGTGAATCTATAAGGTTTCACAATGTTATTAGTAATGAACAGAAACAAGGTGTGATTCCATCTGAAATATAATTACTCCATACTGAGTAAACTTATAACAGATACAAGAGAATATTAACGTACAATATTAATTACATTCTTAAACAGCTCTCAGGTATATATAGAAAGAAAGAAAAAAAAATTGTGGGTCGACCCTACATTCAATTATAAAAAGTTTCATTTATTAAAAAATACATAAACCAATAAAAAATTACAAATATGTTTAAACTATCACAGTATATATACTTAAAGTCCAGAAATTATGTTTATCTAATGAACTGCATCTGACGACGTAATTTAAAGAAAGTTCAGAAAAGGGTCAAAAGATACAGAAGCACCGGAGGTCGGGGCTTCGTTTCCCGGAGATCATGCGGGAACATGATGCCAGGGCGCTTGTGTCCTGTTGAAGAAGGGAGATGAAAATGCCAATTCGGCATCCGGCTCTCGGACCCTGTCTGCGAACAGTCCAAATCAAAACTGATCAGAACTAGAACACAGACAGTATACGGGGCAGAAAATGCCCGGAAAAGTTAAGGGGGGGGGGGGGGGGGAGGGTTTGGGGAAAGTCGCGGATCGTCACTCACCAGACAGGGAAGTTGGCTTCTATTTACCGATGCGTCGCCCGCCAGGAACTGGATCCCGCGAATGCGCGGATGGACGCGGATGTTTTCTTCATTTCAAAAGAAATAATTTAAAAGAAAAATAACTATTACTCTTGTACTAAGCAGACGGACTAAACTACTTGAAAAAGATTATAGGGATAGCATCCCTTATTTAGGCGACTACATAGTCGGTTGCGGCCGGATGGAAGTCTTGCAGTGTCTCGTCGACTCGCCGATAATCGCAAAATGGTCCGTCTGCAGTCGCGACGCGAAGTGTCTCTCGAAGAACCGCGTCTCGTAATTAAAAGTAACTGTTCTATCAAAAGTGGAGGGGGGACTAGGAGTCCGGACCAAAAGGTTCCGAAGTTCCCCGAGTGGGCATCATAAAAAAACTCTGAATGATGTCTCGAAGTTGGTAGCACTGGCCGACCTTAGCGCTACCTGTTGAGGGGTGTCTGAAATAAAAAAGAATTGACTCGCCCAAGGCGTCTGCTTAAACCAAGGGTTAAAGGGGCAGTCAGGTGCTACACTCTGGCGGCAAAGATAATAAGTTACTGTTTCTGCCGCTAGATGTCGTGGGGTGGTCCATCTTTGCACACACATTTTTTATGCGAGGCGTCCTTGGAGACGGTCGCTGTCTGCTGGGGTTTATGACCGGTCATTGGTCTTAGGCGAATTCTTAGAACCGAGAGAGAAGGGGGGTGGACAAAAACGCAACGACGCTGGGAACTAGCGTACATGATGTGACTCCAGGGGAGTGAACCTAAGACGGATGCGTGACGGTAAAGGCTACGGTCAGCTCGTCTCTGAGAAATGGTAACAACTCGTCCAGAGCTGTTGTATGCAGTTTTAGTCATGAAGTGAAGTAACGTTACAGGCCTGGGACGTGCCTGTAAGCGAGGGAAATGTTAAACGCTCTGCCAACAAAGTCTTAGATCTGCAAAATATCCTATAAGTCTCTGGGAAAGGTGCTTCAGACTACTGGCACAAAGTTTAACTAAGGAGGTACACCAGCCTAACAAAGAGTAAATCATCCTTTAGAAACCAAATTATAAAGAAAATAAAATTTCCAAAAATAAATTTAAAATTATATAAAATTAGAAGGAAAAAAAGTGTCGAAATTCCTAATTTCCGGCACAGTATGTAATATTGTTTTAGGCAACCTGTAAATGCAGTTATCAATGCAGTAATATACCTTGGCAGTGGAAGATAAATCTGTTTAATGATTATCATGGATTACCAAGTGAAAACGAACAAGTTAGGACTAATGCAGGTATCTGAAATAGGTAGACGCAGACATGGTAAATATGACGATCCAGCAAACAGTCGTTGTCAGTGCACGTTGTGCTATTTAATACCGGACACAAATTGTACCACAAGACAGGTTTGTAAAACTACATTCGCAGACATTTTTGGGGTTAGACACAGATTTTTACGAACACTTCAAGCCAGAAAATAAGAAGGGGTATCTATCTACATAGACAACCGCGGTAAGAATCCTTGTCGAAACACATTGAATGACTGTGACAGACAAAACATTAAAAATCACATAAACAGTTTCCCACGTGACCAAAGTCACTACGGTCGCGCTAAGTCATGTAAAGAGTATTTGAGCCCAGATTTGAATGTATCACGTCTTTATGCATGCTACAAATCTTTATATCCAGACAGCCACATATCTTACAAACTTTACATGTCAGTGTTTAAAACATCGTTTGCACACGTGTCGTTTCATAAACCTCGCACAGACACATGCAAACAGTGTGACATGTTACATTTACAGATTCAGGCTAGTAATGAATGCTCACCAAAAGCTAAAATTTTACAGCAGGTAGGTACATCACAAAAAATACAAATGTGCTATGGAATTGATGGCCATTGACTCAACTAATGCCAAACTGCCCACCTGTGATAGCACAGTAATGTCCATTGACATGCAGCAAGTATTCTCGGTACCGACATTAACTTACAGCAATATGTATTACTGCAGGCAGTTGAGTTGTTACAATTTAGGGGTTCATGTCAGTGACCACAATAATGCCTTCATGTGTATGTGGGACGAAAGCATTGCTTCACGCGGTAGCTCCGAGGTTGCGTCATGCTTACTGAAAGTTTTCAACTTGGGACATCTGAAACGTAAAAAAACTTATAATCGGGTCAGACAACTGCGCTGGCCAGAATAAAAACAGCACGATTGTATTTTAAATGATGTTCCTAGTGAGTATAGGGTGGTTTGAAGAAATTGTACACAAATTCTTGGTAAGTGGTCATAGTTATTTGAGTTGCGATAGAAACTTCGCTATTATAGAGAAACGAAGGAAGGTAAGCAACGCCTTCGTTCCCCATGATTTACATAAGATTGTTGAGTCAGCGAAAGCTGTAAATCCTTTTCATGTAGTTGCAATGGATTCATGTGACTACTTTGATTTGAAGAATGTTGCAAACTCATTGCTGACATTGAGTAAATGTAACATTTCTAAGTCCACAATGATTAAGGTTACTCAAACCCATTCAACTCAAATACACTTACTCTGAATTGGAAGAGTGGCAAGCTTTCCCTGTTTTAAAGCGAGGAAAAACCGTGGTTGATTTACAGAATGCTGTGCTTACTGTGAAAGATATACCCAGTGCGTCAGCTGAGAAAAAAAAAGACCTGTTAACAATGATACCGTTTCTTCCTGAAGAACACAGGGACTATTATAGACAGTTAGTTGGTACACCAGTGTAAAAATGTAATACGTATTCTGTTACACTGGTTACATGTAACATTAGCCTATGTTCCATAAAGTGATGTTTTACAGCCTACCCTTCAGTGACTACACAGCATTCGTGTATTATCCTATTGTCGTTTGTTCTACTGCCCGTAAAATGTTTTTCTAATGGTGACCAGTAATGTTTGGTTTCTCGAAATGAAGTTTTGCGTTTAAATATGTGTTCACACTAATAATCGAATGTAGGCCTACTTATTTTTCAACCCTGAATATATACGGCAATCATAATTGCACTTGGACCCGATGATCACTTCATTTGGCACATATAACGTTCTTATTTTGTTGCTTTATTTGCTCTATGTCATTGCTTTTCTGGTAATGGCGCACTATACAACTTACTACTTGTAATGCTGAAAAATTTTCCTTCATATTGTGGCAGTACTATGTTAAGTATTAACAGACTCAGAAGGTTTTTTGGTTCTCCTGTAAAATTATTAAGATGGCACTTAGAACGTTTGACATTTCCACTCTTCATTTATTAAAAATACAGTTACAAAATACTCAAAATAAAATTTAGTTTAGATACAAAATACAAAATAGTATTTTAAAATACAGATGAAATTACAAAATACATGCAACATTTTTGTGAGTAACGAAGGACGAATTCCCTTTAAGACAAACCAGTCTCTCAAACATTGTGTCACTCAAGCTGTGGTGTTTATGGTTGTGTATTATACCTGCAAATGAAAACAACCTTTCAACAGGACCACTAGATGTTAAACTTGTATTATATCGTAAGAAAAGCTTTCGCACCACTGGATAACCATCTAGCATACTCGTATGGGTAGCCTTATCTTGTAAGTATTATAATAACTCAAGTTCAATTTTGTTTGTTTGTGCAATACTTGATTCATTATTTGTATTGACATTGAATGCAAACCGATCATCTTCTGCTGGTGTGTAACTGTTCTTCTTGTCATCTCTCAGTGGGTTTATGTCCTTTGCAGCCACTGTTAGAACCTCTTGGATCCGTTTCCTCGTGCTTTCATTAGTTGCTGTTGCAGGTAACCAACACAATTTGAAGTATGGATGTGCACATGTTGCAATAATGGCTTCATTTACCTCTGAAGTTAATTAAAATATTTCTCAAATGTTTTCAAAACTTATGTCTTCACAGCTTGCAAAAGAGGTGCGCCAAATCTGAAAGTTTGGAGTTCCAGTTCTTCAAACTTTTTAACCAATGTAAAAAGTGTTGGTAGTAATTGGCCATAATAGCAGCCATCTCCCTGTAGGCGGTCAAGAGCAGCAGCAAGAGGGCTTAATATGTCTATATACTCTCTTAGATATTCAATCTCAGTTTCTTTAATGGTGCATTTCAATTTTAGTGATTCAAAAACTTCTGGTAATTTTTCTTGAAATTGTATTATCTGGCAGATAGAATCGTACATAGAATTCCATCTGGTAACATAAGGATAACTAAGTTTATTTCCTAGGATAGAAAATATTATTTCGACCGATTTTGGTCGGCCTGAGGCATTCCATAAAGTAGAAAACTTGGCCAGTGTTGGGTGATGAATCCTCGAAATTGATGGATTGCTTTCAATGGCCTTATTGATATCTGTTGTTGCAACGAGATATAGTGTATGAGATGCGCATCTCAAATGTTGAGGAAGAATCAGTGGATGTTCAGATGTCGTAAGACTGTCTCTTGGTCATCCACAATTGTGAGAGGTCTCATCCCCTTTACAACAAATGTTGTGAGCAGTGCATCAAATTTCTTTTGTGCCATAGTATTGCTTGAAGTATTTTTTCTTAAAAATGGAAGGCATGTTTGCTTCAATTTTGTTGAATTACAATCTTCACTTGATGAAGGTGCAAGTAGCCTTTTTCTTGCAGCTGTAGGTTCTTTTTTCGTCCACTCAAGTTAATAGGTCTCGAATGACTTTATTTCTTCTGGATGTATTCTCTAGAAATATATGATAAAAATAAATATTAATATGGCAGCAAATGTTTTCTTTGGCCTAGTTTATATATAAACATATTCTACTCTACCCTCTACCCTCTACATTATAACTCGCCCACAAATCTGTATGAAAAGACAATAGAATATTAATTAACATGGATATCTTTGGTGTTTTCATTATTCGACATTGTGCAATACGATTTTAGGTTTATGTAATGTACTAGAAAGTTAAACAAAAACGAAATCAATTAGGTCTTTATTACAGTACTTGAAAAATGTGTGCATACATTATCATGTAAATATTTTTATAGAAATGAAAATTGTTTTCACTTCACTTACCTTCAAATGAGTTTTCAATTTTGTTGTAGCAGAACATGACCCACTAATTATAGTATCTTTCCCAATTTGCATAATTCACACCGTACTTTCAATTTACCATCTTTTCCATGTACTACAACAGTGAAAAATTTTCCATCCAGAATTGCGCTCTTAGGTACAAATACATTTTCTGATTCACAATCGCTTGTCATGTTTATTTCCATTTTCAATCATATTCAATAGATATGTATGAACTGACGCCACCGTCGGTGCTCCCTCTGAGAGCACAGGCCGTTATGTGTCCTCAACACCTGAACCAGTGTCAGTGCTACGAACACGCCTGCGCGTGTAGCATAGTGCAGTGCCTCGAACGGCGTGACGTCAGTCACGGCCGGCTAGGTGTACAAAGCGCCTGGCCGGGTGTGGCAATGCGCATAGGGAATCCAGTGCATATGTAATTCAAATAACAAACACAAACTAAAACTTTTAATGAGCCTAATAATTCTTGTTAATTAATTAATGATACTGTAAACTCTTTCCGTTCACAAAACTGGCCGGCATCATCTTCCCGCGGGTTTTCCTCCCCTCCCTGGCCGGGTTGCCAGGGAGTAGAGGTGGGTTGTTACAGCAATTTTCGGTATCTGTTCCAACCTGTTACTGTTACAGTAATGTACTAGTTACAAGTAGCTGATACTTCTGTATCAGCTAGAGCAGTAAGCATTCTCGTTACAGGTTACACATCCTCCGTGCCGTCATCATCAGCGTAAAAAGGTATCGGTGTTCTCTTTCCACGCCTTTCGTAATCTGCAGCCCCCCCCCCCCCCCCCCCCCCCCCCCCCCCCCCCCCTTACACTGTCATACTTCATTCCCCCCTTTCCGATGTTAAAGGAGTATTTCTCACTCTCTTCCAACCTCCCCTCCCTGTTCTTACTTCTCTCCAACAGCAAAAAAAAAAAAAGCTCAGCGTACGCAGACCGTGCGACCGTAAGGAGAATCTGATACATTATTTATCACGCCCGGTAATTCTCTACCTCTGTTACGCTCATGCCCGCCTAATACAGCCAGTATCAATCAGTTCAACATTCACTGCAGTTCGTCCTGGCCGTGTATTAGTGTAATTTGTGTAAACAAAAACTGAGTTATAATGCAATACTATTTGTTAAATAGTGACTGAACTTGCAAAGTGTTTTTTTTTTATCGATATTGGCACTGCTATCTGCCTGATGTAACTCAAATGTCTATTGATATAGTATGCTCACTAATGTACCTATCTGTTTTTTTGTAATTTTTGATAAAATCGTAATCTTTTAATGTATGCAAACACTAGTTACTAATTGTTTTCGAAAAAAGAAACTCCATATGTTGATTACATCTGTTATTAGTGTCAACTGAGAATTTATTAGCATTTTCATAGTTGTTAGGTGCACAAATATAAATATTATATCTTTTATTAATGTACTTTTTAATATTAAAATTTCATTAGTTTTATTATTGAACGAGACAGTGTTTTAGCTTTGCTCCCTAGATCGTAAATCCACATATCTATCACCTAAGGATGATGGATCTAGAACCAGTGTCCTTGGTCTTGTATAGCTATTAGCGTACTAACTAGTGTCTTCAGTTTTCGCAAGAAGGACGCGCTGTGCACTGAGCGTACTTTGATGTGGGACAATAAACAAAACTACTCGTAACAATTTCGCTCTGCGCCTCTCCTTCAATGCCTTCCCCTGCGCTTCCTCCCCAACATTATTTCCCTTCTTTATCCCTTATTCGTCGTGTCGCTCCCTCCCCTTTCACAAGCTCCGCCCAAGTGACAATCATCTGCGATCGGGTTCTGCGCACATTGGCCGTGGTGTTGTTCAAGGCGAATTCTAAACTGATACTAAAGTACTTGATACTTGAATAGTGTACTCGTTTGCAGTATCTGATACAGGCGTGTATCAGTTACAAAGTAGCTTGTTGGTACTCTGCGACCCACCTCTACCAGGGAGAGTCGTCAGTAGCCTTCCAGCACTCAACAGGGCCGGCAGCCCCACGCACGGGGAGCATCCAACTTTTGCGCCAGATTCCACATGTAACGTCCATAGGTAATATTTCTGAATCTTCTTTCGTCAGCTCCACAGTCGGCCCTAACCGGCCGTACGATGTATCATATGGTCCTTAACTAAAATGCGTGACTCGACTACGAGTCTTTCACGTGTGATACGTAAATGATAGTGTTTTTAGGCAGCCCGCCGAGGTGCCTGCGCTTCACGCCTCTTTAACTCTCTACGGAGAACTTGTACATTGCCCACGCAGGGCGGCATTGCGCCTAACGCGAAACTGAACTTCAGAACGCATCATTTCCTGGGATGTGCTACGGTCGCGGACGAGATACCACGTAGGGTTCCGCCGCGCCCGTACCCAGCTTTACGTGGCCCACGCCACCACGAGGAAGAGCCTCGATTTACGTAATTCCCCTGAACGAGGAGCCTGAAACCACCCCGAGCCCGGGACTTGCTCGTAGTGACTCTAGTATTAGATTTCAGTGTTAGTGTTAGTGTTCGCCATCAATCTTACATACGTGTCCATTTCAGTGTTATGTGTAATTCATCATTCAGTCATTAGCGTACCTTCTATGTTACGCACCGTACAGACTACCACGTGTTAAGCACTAGCCTTGCCGTTCACTCGAATCATCGTCACCGTAGCTCTCAGGGTAGCCTGCACCCATCGATGTGGTAGTCTCCCGGAATACCGTCAGATGCTAACCAGTACCGCCATTCGAGGGCCGTGTGGCCGGAGTGGAGGTCGACGATGATACGGCCAGTCACGTGAAAGTGCCATATGCGAAGTGAAGTATTGTAACGTGTGCTTCAGTAATAAATCATTTAAGTTCACGTGTGTCATTTTAATAGCATGGCGTCCTGGGTGGCCCTAACAGCCCGGGGGGCCCTTTGTAGACGCGTCCCTGCCTGCAGCCACGAGGCAAAGAACCCCGCCCTCGAGACCAAATTTCCTTTCACGTAATTTAATTAGCATAATTTCAGGACAGGCAGCGGGGACGGCGTCAGAACATATGTGATAAGACAGCAATTTGTAAAATCTGTGATACCGTTTCTGTTCAACTAATATGTACCTTTACAATGATATCACTTACTAGTGCCAGATTGCAAATAAATAGCCCATCCTAATTTCCAAAATTAAAATACCCAGCAAATAAATGAGATATTTATAAATGCAAGTACGCAATGTATTTTGTATTTTATAAAATACAAAATACAGTAAATACACTTCAAAAGTATTTTCGATACAAAATATAAAATACTGAGACATAACTTAATACTGATACAAAATACAAAATACCCAAAAGTATCGAAAATACGTATTTAAAATACTTGTATTTTCGATACTGCCCAGCTCTGTATGTGTGTGTGTTGTGTGTGTGTATATATATGTGTGTGTGTGTGTATATATATATATATATAATGTATAAAACAAATCCTCATTGTGCAATGCTACAATGTTACTTTGTAAAGATTATTTTATTTCATCATGGAATAGGAATAAAAACTGTACGGCACTTAGTAAAAGTACAAAAAAAAAATTCTGGGGAATGTGATTCTTGCAGATAGTGATGCTGATCCTATACATCAATTTTTTAATGGTTTAAATGAGGGTTCTCGTTTGTCGGTTGTGTGTAAATGATTATTTATTAGATATTCTTTCCATGATTAATTAATGTAAATTACATTATTTTGATGGAAAAAAAAATTGTGAAATCAGCAGGAAAACTAACAATGTTGTCAACCCTGCCTGTTGTGACTTGACGATGATGCTTCTGATATTTGAATAAGTGAGTGTTTTTACATTTTTTGATTGTATTAATTATGTTGTTTGCCAGAAGGAATAATTTTGTAAATTTCACAATGAATATTAAAAATATAAATTTTTAATAAATCTGCTCTTGCCTATAGCCCAAGGAGAGAAAAAATAACCATCCATAAAGTATTGGACAGACAAATATGATGTAAAACCTGATAACCTTTTTTGATCTGCTGCATTTCTCTTACTTCCTCATAATTTTATCTTGGGTCTAAACTAAGATTTAAAAAAATAACCTATTATGTTGTTCCATTACATTCTGGCATCAGCAAGACCCATAAGATATATATTTTCTCTTTGAAACTAAAAATAATTTCTACCCTTTCTTTTACACTCTACCCTAGTGATCCAAGTGTGCCACAAAGCACAAGCTTGACCCGCCATTCACAAAGCAGCAGGGTATGACCAACCATTATCCAATCTTGCTGTGGCATGCATCATGCTCTGGACATATGAATAGCACAAATGTTGTGGATTATATTACTTCCCATGCCACCACCATAGCATCATTTCAGCCTTAGGTTTAGAGGTTATTGTCACTAATGCCCTGTGGTAGGGTAGGATGTGTGCTTTGGGTGAACTCTTCCATTCAGAGATTTCCTTCAGTATTGTTTACTCATGCCCTATGTTTGTGTAGAGAAGGTGCCACCAGTTTGTCATACAAAGGGGGACTGTCACTCTGAAAGCATCAGTGTTGTTAGGATTGTAAGTGGTCCCTGAACACACTATTAGAAGGTGCTTCTTCAGATGACATAGGGCTCTTAATGTCAGTTAGAACAGCAACTTGAAATACGAGTTATAATCAACTTTTTAAGTACTTTTAACTTCAATATAGTTAACCTCTTGAATTGGTAATACTGTCAATGCTCATACAAGCATATAACATCAGGAGTTCTCGGCCTCAGGAGAGCTCACAGATTGGGTTCTGTAAGCTTATTGATAAACAAAATATACCGTTTCATACGACCCTTTCAATAACTTCATTCTCCTCCATACAGATCAATACCTTCTCCATTAATATAGATGTATTATTTTTCTAATAATATTATCATTAGTACATCTATCTACCCACATTAATACTAAAGAGGAAAATAAAAATATATCTATGAGCCCTCATTGCCAATTTTGCGGTGGGGCTGAACCCTCAGCTACAGTTGCATCAGTGAACCTTGTAGCCAATTTGATTACTTGTTTCCCATCTCTCCATAATCCTAGCCACATCGACTGGTACGTATGTGCTACCCGTTTGCAAGAAAGACAAACTAACTGCCAAGGAATATAATCAATAGGCAATCTATGGTAATGTCCATACATTCTCTTCTGACAGCTTTTGAATACTCTATAAGGTTGTGAAGATACCCATTATTACCACTGTCTGGATCTGGGTACCATCAAGCTGCTCAGTCCAGTGACTGGTGAAAACTGTTCGCCAACATTTCTTAAACACACACTCTCTTCACCATTTGGCCCTTTTTTTTCTGCACGTTTGTTCCTGCTTTTCCTTCCGCTAGGTCCTCTGTGCATCCTCATGGCAGCGGCGCATGGTCCCTTCTTGCCCCTTCTCGACTAGCCTCCTAGTTTTTTTTTCTACAGGAAGGAGACACAATGAGTTCCCTATAGGCATAGCACATGCACTGTCTCATCTGTGTTTGGCAGCTGTTGTTTCATTACTTGTCCGACCATGTTGCCACACCAAATGGCTCTTGCTGGAGGCAGCTGCAGCTAGCTAGCCCATGCATCTTTTGTTTAATCGCTTATTACAGTGACTATTATCCCCAACCAGGGCCTCATTGAGGTATAAAGAATTCCCCATTCCTGATATCTCCCAGAAAATAATCAGTCATGCCCGATGGCCCTGGTTTTGTTTAGTATCGCAGCCAGCCTCACTCAACACTGGATCTTAAACTGGAATCCTGAATTTCGTACAAAATGTATGTGTGAGTCCTTAGTTAGATCTGAATTGAGTGCTGGATTCCTCACATACTGTGCTGCTTTCTTGCCTTTAAAATATTTTATGTTTAAATTAATACCTTTAAAAATTTTAACCACATATACAGTTTATTGGAACCATGACTTAACTCCTCACAATATCACTATCTTTTCAGTCTGATTATAAAAATATTATGGTTTAGTGACCATGCTATTAGAATGTATCCACGTTATGCTGAACCATGTTATATCAGGCTTCTACTGCACTCTTAAATTGTATATTTTTGCTTTGTGTTTCAGTCGATGGAGGTTTCTGCTCCACCTGGAAATATAATTGGTACCATAGAGCAACGCTGGAGTCTTTGTTACCCAATGTTTGACATTAAGAATGCTGCAGGTGACTGTGTGCTTAAAATTGAAGGTCCTTTCTGCAGATTCACTATCTGTGGAGAGGTTGAGTTCAAGGTTTGTGAAAATTTTGAGATTTAATATCTTGTTTCCTAAAGTATACCAATTTAACCTTAAGTGAGAAAAGTTTGAATATGACTGGTCAAGGTAAAATACGAGTTAAGTAAAACAATCAGCTATTTTCTGTTTCATCTGCAATCTTCTGACTTAAAGTGTGATGTTTAGGTACTGTTTCAAGACAGGCGAACTACAATATACACTCAGTAGAAGAAGAAAAAACTGACACTTATTTATGCCTATAATTTTAGTAAATACTTTTTTTTTTATTTGTGGTACAAGTTAGTTTATTTATAGGATATTTAAACACAGTCTGCCAAACCAAATATTTATTAATAATACTGTACAAAAAATTATAAAGGATAAAAATAAAAAATTAGTACTTTTTTTAAAAAAAAACAGATTATTCTTAATTTTTCACCAGGTTTTCTGGCAAGGGATGGCCTTCTAATAATGGGTATTATCCTCTCTTGCACGGTGAAGAGCCCTAATCCTGTCTGGCATAGAAGAAATTACATTTTCAACGTATTCCTCTGGCACAGTATCCATTTCTTCACAAAGAGCAATTTGAAGCTGATTTAAGTCACTAGGAGGATGGCAATGCCTAACACATCTCCTTAAATTATCCTACAAATCCTTAATTAGATTCATACAGGGAGATGGTGCAGGCCAGTCCAAAACTGTAATTCCCACGTGCTTCAAGTATTCTGTGACAATTTGTCACACTCCAGACCTGCCAGGCTAGCTCAAAATTGGCCTTAAGTGGACATTCGTAAACCCTTGCATAAATAAATTGGGCGCTGAAAAATCAAGGTAATTCCAAAGCAATTGTTACTGTTGTTGATTCGTTACTGAAATAATGTCTCTTCAACACAAACTAATATTAACGTATATTTATTCATACTCGTAGAAATTTCATAGTCATTGTGGAGCAATCTTATGACCACCCAAACAGGTATATGTAGGATTTACAAACACATTGTACATAACCTCTTCACTGGTCTCTGAACCAATGAGTGTACTGTCTGCAGGTACCAAAGGATGAATATTTAAGTATAGTTCGTAGTTAAGTCCCGTGGTTAAAGTATAAAGCCGAAGGACTATGTCCTTGGAACAAACCCACAATCACTCGAGCCTTGTATGGGGCTGTTACCAATGACTGTGGACAAAAATTTTTGGATTCAAAGTTCCAAACACGAAAATAGATTGATTAGATGCGGTAGTGTCCGAACCACAGCTGCAAAATTCTCTCTAAACTTACATACTTATTTGCTTCTGTGAGCTATCGCCCGACCGTGACCTACCAGTACCTCATCCAGACAAAGACTGCCTGAGGCCACGTGCAGCTGCGTAGCACCCGTAGGACGGAGCAGGTGCACTGTCTCTCAGCCAATCACAGCACAGCACTTAAAAACCAAAGCAGGATACAATTTCTGATCCCTCGTAAAGCGGCTTTTTTGTGAAAGTATACACTTAGAAAAAATTACGTGGTCTGTTAAACTTTCTTTTGACCAATCACAAAAATACTGTACCAAATTACCAGCCAATACGGGCGCATAGCAACAGCCGCCCGACAACATCTTCCAATGCTTTTTCCCCACTTTTACCGAATTTTCCGTCTCTCCCTCATTTCCTTCTTATGCAACAGGCCCAACTATTGAATCAGCTTTCAAACGAATCATGGCGCAAACCAAGTTCTCAATAAGTTTACATTAATATTATCATTTATGAACAAAGCAACATAAAATCATACTTAAAAATATGTTAAATTACATATAAACGTAAATTTTCAACCCAATAAATAAAAACAATGTCTAGGGCTTATTTATTAAAAAGCATGCAAATCATAAGAATAACTTGACAAGCATTTAAGGTTATGATTAAAAGAAATATAGCAAACACAGTAATACTTCTTAAATTAAATAAAAAGATATTAAAATTTTATCAGTAAAACTAACCATTGTATTAACTATAAGACAACATAATAAATCATTAGTTAAATTATTTAATAAGTGGGGAGGGCAGGGTCTTGCAGTCATGTCACACAAGTTCTTGCAGTATGTGGGCGTGCATCCTGCATCTAAATGAACTATTCACCAATAAATGGAGCTAATGGGATCACAGCCTCTAGAAACAGTTCCTCAATGTACTTTGAGCAGTCAGAAACCCTATTTTTAAAATAAAATCAGCTCTGTTTTCTGTGAATACCCAGTTTATATCTTCCACGAACAAATGTAACCTGGACATAGCACATGCTCTCTTGTCACTCGCTTCCACTCAGCATTGTTGGTTAGCTTTTTCATGCAGACAGGCATCTGTCAAAAATAATACCGTGTTTTCTCGCATAATCGTCGTAGATTTTATTCTAACATCAAGTTTGAAAAGTAGGGGTGCGACCATTGTGCGGAAAAAATTTTTTTGTTAGGTAAAGTTATTCATAAAAACAAAACCCGTTCATGGAAAGTACGTATATTTAAAAAAAGGCGGAGTATACAAGAGCACGCCAAATAATCTATATTAATAATTCCTTAAACAAAAACCTTTCTTCAACATTAAAAACTCTAACGCAAACGCAAGCCACTAGAATCGGACGTGAACTAACGTGTCGTAGTACACACTTGCCACGAAAGAATGCGGGCTATCAAATGTAGTTAACTCGGCACCTGACAGAGAGCGCGCGTTGCATCCAATCGGCGAGATATCGATATTCGACTACGTGCCCGCGCTCTATACGGGAAACAACATAACCAAACATGAATGATGCGCTGGCTACATTTTTATAAGCGGTACGCCGCGCTAACGCAGACAATCAGATAAAGGAAATACCGTTTAAAAACGTCTTTAAAAGAAAATTTACACATCAGACAACTTTGTATTTCCGTTTATTAAATAAATAAGTGGTAATGACCGAAATTAAATTTTAGATTACACCTACACCGCGGCGACGCAGACGATCAGATAAAGGAAATAACTTTTAAAAACGTCTTTATAAGAAAATTTACACGCCAAACAACGTCGTATTTTTCCGTTAATTTATTAAGTAAGTGGTAATGACCGAATAAATATTATATTTCTACTTTAAAATACATCGTTTTATACGGAAAAGATACCTACTCAAAGCATTCGGCATCTACTAGCGGGACCAAAAACATCATGCGACGTTTACGCGAGAAGTTTTTTTATCCCAATTTTGAAAGCCTAAAATATGGTTGCGACGATTACGCGCGTGCGACGATTCTGCGATAAAACACGGTAGTTAACATAAAATTAATATTTATACTTATCAACATCAGCTCAATTACAAATTCTATGACTGATCACAAAGAATTATTTCCTTGTTATAATTCTGACTTATTAACAAACACAAAATACATTGTAACCTTACAAAGGTTATTAAAGATACACAATATATGTCTCCCTTACAGGATGTTTCGATGTTCAATTTAAAACTGTGGAAAATATTTAACTAGTGAAGTGCTTCAATAAAATACATAATTATTCCACTTCACTAAAAATGATTAAAACTTTTTATTAGTGATTTCATAGATACTAGGGATGGGTCGGGTCGGTTCTTCGGTTCCCCGGTTCCCCGGTTCTAGGCCCTCGGACCAGAACCGTTTTCGGGTACTAAAAAGACCGGTTTTTTAAAGTTACGGGGTTAAGGTTCATTTTCAGTATTTTCACTACACTTCAAATTTAAAGCACAACCGTTCGGCATAATTATTGTTAAGACGTGTTACAATGATTTATTTAATGGTGTTTTCCATTATGTATAATCGTATAAATAATAAATAGGTAAATAAAACATTCCGCATATCTAAAACAGACAGACGTTACAGTACGTACATACTTCAGGCGTGACTCAATGCGCTTAAGAAAATTGATGCAATCACAGCCATAACTATGTTCTATATTATATTTAGTGCCGGGATAACTTTATTCTGTATCTAAATGTAGCACAATACAGATAATTGGAAAATTTTCCGAAATTTCCGTCTTGGTCATATTGTTATTTTCATTTATTTACGGTAATATGCCGTGGCTGCGCTGCCATGTTTTTGTGAACATTGTGACCAACTTGCCATGGATTACACAACTTATACGTTTTAACTTATAAACAGTAAACGTTATTTTACCATTCCAGAACTAAACCATGTGGTTTTAAATGTATGTGAAAATTGAAGTAAGCAATTAACACCCTTTTAGATGTTACTTTAACATGATGCTTATTTTACCGTAATTTTTCAACACATGCGACCAATAATACCGGGAGGTTGGTACACAGCCAGAACTTCGACGTTTTGTTTTGGCTACTGTCGTGGTTTAGGCGATAAATAATTTGTGTTATTGGCACGTAAATTAATAAAGGAAGTAATATTTTCAGCTTTGTGCATGAGGAGTTTGTTTCGTTGCAGTAATGTCGTCTGTGTGGGAACATTTTGTTCTTGATGCAGATGAGAAGTTTGCTATATGCGAACATTGTATAAAATACTACCGATGAGACAGTAATTTTTTTTTTCTTTTCTGAAAGATTATCGTCACAACCAATGAGACAGGAACCGGAACCGGAGAAGAACCGAACCGAATTCCAACAACCGAAATGGAACCGGAACAGAAAAAATTACAGAACCGACTATCCCTAATAGATACTTAAACGTATCAGCAACACTCTTAAGCAACGTGTTCACACGTTATTATTTACAACTTTAAAATTGCTGCTCGGCAAACTATGCATTTTGCAGATTATGTCTTTAGAAAGGTGATGTTTAAGTATTGCTGCAGATACTGTACTTGGGCGTTTACTGTTGCTACACTCGTCTGAAATCATGCACTGACTTCTTCCATGATGAGTGCACAAAGACATAGCCACATGATGAACTCACTGGCATTCTGGTCTTTCATGCTGAAGGCCATAATAAATTTGGAGAAACCATCTACAAGTACTAACAAATTATTATTCCCTGACTTGTATCACGGAAGTGTACCAAAGCAGTTGAGGTAAATTTGTTCCAACACAAATGGGGGTGTGAACTAACCATAAATCCTTCTCCGTGCTTTGTTTCTCTGGCATATACAGGGTTAACCTAAATGATTCATCGGGTTTCATAACACTGTTTATTGACAAGTATGCGATATACAAAATGTACTGTGATACATGAAAAGATAGATGTATTCACCAAGTTTAAAAAGCCCACGCTAAATGGCAGGCCTGTCGTGGCATGCTACGATGGCGCCAGTGTGGGAGAAGAGTTTTTGTGTGTTAGAATATACAAAGTATTCTTCGGTTACGAGTGTTCAGCGTGCATTCGTATGTAAATACTGAAAAGCTGCACCTAGTCACCAGAGCATTTTGCATTGGTTTCGCCAGTTTCATGGTACTGGTTGTCTGTTGATAGGAAAAGCCACGGGACTATCACATATCTCAGAGGAAATAGAAGAGCGTGTAAGACTAAGCTTTGTGCGCAGCCCAAAAAAATCAATTGTTCATGGAAGACATAAACTGAGTTTTCACAGAAAACAGCGTGGAATGTTTTGTGGCGGCATTTGAATTTTGAACGTTGCTGTTTGCAACTGTTACAAAACCTGACTCCTGATGATTATGCCCACCAATTGGAGTTTTGTACCCAAATGCAGGAGCTATGGAAGATAATAATGACTTTGTAGGTACATTTATATTCAGTGACGAGGCGATTTTCCATCTTTCGGGAAAGGTGAACTGTCACAATGTGAGAGTGTAGGGTACTGAATTGCCGCATGTCTGTGTGGAGCTGGAAATAAATTCTCCACATATGATTTTCTCCTGTATCATATCCAAGACAAAGGTGTATGGCCCCTTTTTCTTCATTGAGAAGGCGGTGACAGGTTCTGTGTACCTGGAAATGTTGCTGTTGGGGTTATAGCTACAACTGACTGCTGACTCCTTCTTGACTTTCATCTTTCAACAGGATGGGGCTCCACCTCATTGGAGCACAATTGTCCGCGCCTTTCTAACAGCGAGCTGCCACATCGCTCTGTTGCCATGGCCCCCCAGGTTGCCAGATTTCACACCATATAATATCTTCCTGTGGAGTTATGTTAAGGACAAAGTTTATGTACCCCCAGTGCCAACAACGCTGCAAGAACTGAAGGAACGCATCACTGCAACTGTGACACATTGACGGAAAGATGCTAGAGAACATATATAGGGAACTGGATTACCATTTGAATGTGTACTGGGTGACCAATATTTGTAGAATGTACCAGAAACTTGGTGAGTGTACGTATCTTTTCATGTATCACCCATTTTTTTTATGTTCTATACTTGTCGATAAACAGTGCTTTCAAACCCTTTGCTACAAGCTTTTACTTTCTGCCGTATCTCATTTTCCATATCTGGCCAAAAGTAACTCTTATTAACGGCAGCTACGGTGCATGTTTGCCCAAAGCGGTTCCCGAAATATGAACAGTGGTAATACTCGAAAATCATTTGTCGAAGCTTTTTGGGTACTCAGGCCAAGAAGTTTTCCTGTCTGTTATGCTTTCCTACTAACCCCTTTTTATTCTCTGAATTTTTCTTTGTTATCCACGTCCATTCCTCTCCTGATTTCAGCATAAACTGGGTCCATATCCTGCCAGTGTCGTAAATTCGCATAGACTACCGACACATCTCACATTAAAATTAGGCCTTCACACATTTAAACGATATCAGATTCCTTATCCTTAATTATGAACTCCACTGGATCAAACATTCGAGATAGGGCATTGGCCACACTGTTCTCTTTTCCAGCAACATGTGTGATGACTAAACAGAAATGGCTCAGCCTTTCTATCCATCTTCCCATTTATCCTAATTGTTTCTTTGATCGCCAGAGCCAAGTAAGCACCTGATTGTCTGTGCAAAGTTCAAACTCAGTAGCTTCTAGGTAGTCTGGAAACTTTTCGCATGCCCACATGCATATTGCTAGGGCTTCATTTTCATATGCCAAATAATTTTTTTCTGCCTCTTTTAGCAATCTACTTGCGTATGCGATAGGCAGAATATTCCCTTCTACCTCCTGATTCAGGATGCTCCCCAGGGCTAGTTCGCTCTCGTCTACATAAATAACAAATTAATGGCTAAAATCCACTAACTGTAGTAAATGCTCTCTTTACACTGTCAAAATGCCTTTTTTTTTTGTTCTTCTTCCCACTGGAAGAATATTCCTTTTCTTTTCAACTTGTTTAAGGGTTCGGTTATTTCTAATAGCCTCAGGATAAAATAGGCATGCAGTAGAATACCGGTACAACGTACCTCATTATAATGTATATTTCACTTTAACGTATTTTTTTTAAGTCCCCGCCAAAAATCGTATCTTCACCATGCAAAACTGTTTCAGTTTAAAGTATCATATTTTCACTATAACGTATAAATTCTACTAGTAGCGTGGCATTACTACACCAAAATTTACTTAAACTGGTAAATAAATTTCCAGCTAAATGATTGATGTTGTAGAACAAACAACCACAAATACCACCGCAACGTATTATCTAACCTCTAAACCCTCAAAACAAAGTTACAAACAGTTGCGCACACTACCATAGATTATACCGTACGTAGTATGCAACGTGAGCAACACAACACCATTCGATACATCGAAACACGGAAGTTTGAGAGAAGTATTAATTATTTAGACAAAATATAATATTAATATACTGTTTGACGTCTGTGCTGGGATTGTTTATTGTTATTGTTTGAGTTTATTTTCAGGTTACGTTATTTAGACACCGCATTGTATTTGTGCTACAAAACGAATGATCCTGGAGATAAAAAGAAACGAAAGCAATTCACACTTAAGGAAAAAGTGGAAATACTCAGAGAACTAGACAAGGGGAAAAAGCAAGACGCAGTTGCGAAGACATATGGCATTGCGGCGACGACTTTTAGTACCATTGTAATTGACCGGGCAAAGATTGAAAAGATGTATGAAGAATCTTTGTACGGTTGTGACCGCAAAAGGCTTCGTTCTGGCTATCATCAAGGTTTGGAAGATGCCTTGAATAAATGGTTGAGGGAAGTACGATCAAATAATGTTCCAGTAACTGGCCCAATGTTGCAAGCTAAAGCAAAACAGTTTGCATTGCTTATGGACATTCAAGACTTCCAAGCCAGTCCGGTGTGGTTGCACTGGTTCCGGGAACGACATGGTATATCATGGAAGGTTGTTTGTGGGGAGGACAAAAATGCAGACTCAGAGGCAGCAAACCAGTGGAAAGAAGAAAAGTTGGAGAGTATTTTCAAATCATACTCAGTAGACAATATTTTCAATGCTAATGAAACTGCATTTTTTTACAAACTTTTGCCGAACAGTGCAATGGCATATAGGGGTGAAAAATGCACTGGAGGGAAAAAAGCAAAGGAAAGGTTGTCTGTGTTGTTTTGTTGCAACGCCACAGGAACAAAAAAATTGAGGCCATTTATTATTGGTAAACACAAGTCTCCCAGGTGTTTCAAGGGAGCTTCTTGTCTTCCTGCTGATTATGCAAGCAACACCCGTGCATGGATGACAAGAGAACTGTTCTCAAACTGGCTCATGAAAACTGATAAGGACATGAAGAAAGAGGGAAGAAAAATTCTTTTGTTAGTAGACAACTGTGTAGCACACACTGTTGATCTTCGACTGGAAAACATCAAACTGATGTTTCTGCCACCGAACTGCACATCTCAGTTACAGCCCCTTGACCAAGGCAATATTCAGAATGCCAAAGTACATTTTCGAAAACGTCTTGTTGTTGCTCATCAATATTAGGTTGAAAGTGCCCACCAACATCAATGTTCGTCAGGCAATTGAGATGATTACTGGTGGATGGTGGAATGTTCAGCCAGAAACTATTGCCAACTGCTGGAGAAAGTCTGGCATTGTGAACTGTAACACTGACGAGCTCACTGCAACTTCATCAGACCAGGATGCAAGCCATACTACAGCACAAACATGCGAAAGCAATGACATTGACCCTGAAGTATGGCAAGGAGTGTCAACCTCCATGCAGTGTGATGCTGTTTCATTCACAGACCATGTCTCTGTGGATAATGAAACAGAAACAACACCAGTGTTGACTGACAGTGACATTGTTAGTGAAGTCATTCAATCACAGTCATCAAAAGTCGAATCAGATGATGATTCTGACTCTGAGGAGCCGCCTGTGACAGCTTCAGAAGCTATTCAGAGCTTAGAAAAACTGAACAAATTTATCTCTAAACACGAAAAGGTTCCAGAAGAGATCAGAAAATCTTTCTATGAGATATAAAATTTTGTTCAACAGAGCATAATTCAAGCTCAAAAACAAACTGAAATAACAGCTTTTTTTTAAAAAATAACTAAACTTAAGTTATACATACACATCATGTTTAAACTGAAGTCAGATGTTGGCCAAAAAATAATGTATCTTATAATATTCCTATTTTTTTAATATTTTTTTTCCTCTTTGTAAAGATATGTATGTATGTTTCAGTACTAAGTACTTAGTACTGAGATTCTACTGTAATACCCAACCATCCCGAAAAATCACCGGATACTGCGTATGTTCTTAGGAATACCAAAGGAAGGTACCAGTTTTAATTTATCTGGGTCAAGGAACATTTTCCTGTCTTGTACTAAAAACCCTAACACTTTGACTTTTTTCTCTGCCCAACTTACTTCCTGGAGATTAATAGTTAAACCTGCCTTAAGGGAAGCCTCAAGTACATTTTTTATGTGCTGAAGATGCTCTTCCAAGTTATCGCTATAAATAATAACATCATCCATATAATTGGTTACGTATTTTCTCAGAAAAGGTTCCAGGACAGCAGCTAGCGCTTTTCACAAGGCCTGCACACTGAAATACACACCAAAAAGTATCCTATTCCATTTAAATCACCCCCAATGGTGTATCAAAGGCCAAAATATGTTTTCTTCTCTTGTCTAATCTGCATTGGTGATACTCATGGTTCAAATCCAATATCGTACAGTATTTCCAGCAACTTAGGTTTTGAAAGACAGTTTCAGCTTGGGTTACCTATCGTTCCTGGTAGCGAGTACTAAACGCAAAATATCGGATCCATGATGGTCGTCAAGCTCAAAGTCAAATTTCAAAGTCAAGGACAAATTTCAATGTCAAGGTCAAATTTCAAGGTCTAGGTCAAAATTCAAGGTCAAATTTCAAGATCAAGGTCAAAGTTCAATGCCAACAGTCGAGGTCAAAAGTATGGTGAACAGAAAATTCTACTAACATGGCGCTAGCACACACTAGCAGACGAAAACAAGATGGCGGCCTCCAGCGGACGAAGACAAGGTGGCGGACATGACATCATACCAGTTGACGATATATACCTTGGTATTGGTGGTGTGTGGTCAGTCTAGGTAGCTTCTGTGGAGGAAGGATGTGTTGTTTTTTATTTTTTGCTCTTACCGGTTTCAAACCAAGGACAGGAATCAGTCTAATCAATCAGTATTCTAATAAGTTAATTTTTGATGAGTTTTGAACCATTTTTCATTAAAATCGGATAACAAAGTTTTCAAGATGGCGTTGGTAACGATAATTGATACAGTGGTGACATAATTCAAAACGTCGGGTGTGGCATAAGACATATTTATTACTTTTTATTGAGAATTTTTTAAATACATTAATAAATTACTGGTTTACTCTCGCCGGAAATCGAACAGAGGACCAAAATCCTTTAAATAACTAAACAATTGAAGTAGCCAATTTTTAAAATAATTTTTGGAATTTTTTCGGAATTTCTAGCATTGAAATTACGGATTTTCAAGATGACGGCCGTAACGAAACATGCAACATTAATAGGATCCAATATGGCGGTCGTAACGTAAAGTGTAACGATGACATCGTACTCAACCAAGATGACGAGGCGTAACAAAACATGCAACATTTATATAATCCAATATGGCGACCGTAACGATAAGTGTAACAGCTGTTTTTAAGTAATATTTATTAAATTTTTATTATTCAATTCAATTAATTAATTTTTTTATTATTTTTTAAAAATTTTCCCGAATTTCTAGCATTAAAATTACGGATTTTGAAGATGGCGGACATGATGTCATACTAGGTGACGATATATATACTTTGACATAAGTGGTGGGGGGAGTCAGTCTGCCAGCGGCTTCCTTGGAGGAAGGTTCGGTCGCCATTTATATTTTTTTGCAGTCACCGGGTTCGAACCGAGGACTCCGAGCTCCATGTCGTAAAAGTATATTTTTTTTAATATTTTTATTAAAATTTTATTAATTGAATTTTTTATAAATTTTAAATTTTTTTCCGTTAAAATTGGATAATAAATAAAGATTTTCAAGATGGCGGCCGTAACGGAAATTGCAACGGTGACGTCATAATCCATGATGACTTCAGAGGCTTATCGGAGGCTGTATACATTGATGCTTAAGCCTCAATATGGACATATCTAACCACTGGTATTTTTAAGGACTAAAACGGGAAATTTTCTCTCGAAACAAGAATTTTCCCCTCGAAAACGGGAAAATTTTCCTCAAAACAAAAATTTTAGAGTAATTTTGAGTTATTTTTGAGGAACTTTTGAGTCCAAAATGGCCGCCGTGACGTCAGAGCAATCGGCAGGCTCCACGGCTCCAGCTCCACACCCAGAACCCGTGTCCCAGGACATACCAAAATATACTACTTACACCACTCAGTTTTAGCCGCCAATTAATTCTAGGACTGTAAGGTAGGACTGTATGGTTGGCCTGTAATGTTCATAAAACCATTAAATAAACACTTATTGAATAGATAAAAATATTTATAAACTTTTATGTATAGTTTTTTTAATCGATTCATTTCAAATCATCAGCAAAAATACATAATTATAAAAGCAAAATAATTTAGGAAAACACCCCTTAAGTAAATAAGTTACTGTCAAGTAATTGAGAAATAATTTTTGCAGTTGTGGCAGAACTGAAACATTTCATTTAATGATTGTTTGTTGAAGTTGTGTGGGTTTAAGTATTCAGTGCACTCGTAAAGTTATAATATACATTTTTTTTTACTTCATGTTGGCAGCAAGGTCATTATAGATGGTAACACATAACTAAATAAAACAGGGGTATTGGTAAAGGAATCATTTATGGCCTATTGTAAATATTCATCCCAGAATTAGCCAGGAAATGATGGGAAACCAAAATCAGGATGGCTGCACCGGAATTTAAACCCAGGTCCTCTGTGATGCGAGTCCAATATCTTGTAACTGCACTACCTTGCTCCATTTTGAGTGAATAAATATTGCCTTTTATTTATATTTGTGCCTATTTGTGGGGTCACCAATTGGCAATGGATTAATGTAAAGAGGATGACAGAAATATTACATCCACTTTAGAAGGTGAGGTTAGGGAGAAAATTAAACTTCAGGGTCATGAAATAGTCTCAGATCTTCACTGTATGAAACAGTATGTTGAAATTATAGTTGTAAATAAAAGAAAAAGTGTAAGACTTTGCTGATAATTCTGTGACAATTGGGAAGATGAAAAATAAATAAAATTGTTTTTGTTTTGCACCACGGAAACACGGATATGCATGGCTGTTACCAAAATCTTTGGAGTAAGAAATTATAAATGTTATTGTTCAGTTAGAATACTTAATCTGTGAATTAATTTTTTATTGACTCTTATCAACCTTTCTTTTTAGTTTCACGTCGAGCATGATACAGGGTAGTGTGTTCCCTGACCTGTTACCACCTCAACACAGGTGAACAGCGAAGACACAAGTCTTACAAAGAAATTATAATCAAAAAGCATCACTAGGTTACGCTCTAGATCTGTCTTGCAGCTCCTAGACTGATGATAAACCAAGTGAAGTCTTACCGCCCACATCAGGCCTGGGGAACCTAGCCCTCCGAGGGCTCACTCTCTCTCTGTTTTAACCAATCACGGTCCTCCACTAACTTTCTCTTACCTTGGTAACAGCATAGCGTCCACGTTATAGAGATTGCTAGTTTATTTATCTTTTTACATTACTTAAATTTTATATTAAATAATTTATAAGGAAACTAGATAATGCCCGGCATGCGTTGCAATGCCTCAATCAATTTTTTTTTGTAATTTTTTAAACGTATACTAAGCATCTCTCTTTATCTCTCTAATTCTCTATCTCTCTATGTATATCTCTATAACTCTCTCTATCTTTCTATTTATAGCTCTATCTCTCTATATATCTTTCTAGCGGACCCGACAGACATTGTCCTGCCCAAATGTACTTTTTGTGAGATATGGATATGGCGGTAAGTATTTCTACGCTGGAAATTTTGTATCTTCTCATTATACATACCCCTCCTCTTGGGGACGCCACTGCCATTGCCAAAAACATTTCCCATGGTTACGCAGAAGGCAACAACAATGCAAAAGCCCGTTGCCATGGAGGCTAATTATCAACAATGCTTAGTTTTTTTGCTTTTAAAGCGTGTATTTTTAGTTTTTCTTAACTCAGAATCGAGATAAAATATCCAATTGTGAATCTAAACCATCCTCGAATCCCCGTGAACTCTCACACAAAATTTCATCAAAATCGCGTACAAACAGACAGACAGAAAAAGTACTGTTTTATTATAGTAAGATAGATAGATTATTCTTACATGTTCGCATCCATGCAGTAATATGAAAAATCAGCATGCATAGCCCCACACCTATAACTATACCTATCTGCTGCCCACGACTTTTTCCGCATGGAATTTTGTATTATCTTGCACCATTTAGAAATTTAAACATTATAACATAACAGTTGATACAGTTGTAGTAGTTTTCTTATGTTCACAAATGATAATTTTTCTCACCTCTATTTCAGTCTTTGCAATAAAAATATGTTACTACCTAAATTTTGAGTAAATATGTTTCTACTTTCAAATGTAATGATGGGAAGACACTTCATAAAATGTCTTTGTAAACCACATTTACTGTTTTTTCTGTCTCGAGCTAGAATGTAAAGATTGTCTGCATTACTGACCCGCGAGCAAGCTACATACATTTCAGAGAGAGAGAGAGATTGAGAGAAAGACACCTATTGAATGTCTATCTAACTAATTTTTTTATGAGAGCATATTTTCATTAAATAAATCATGAAATCATTCAACGATAAAAGCTGTTTATTTAATTAAGTGGACGGTTTCGCTCCAAGGAGAAAATTGACGCGGCGAGACCTCATGGACTTAGAGAAATGACACACACTCACTATTTGTGTGGCTATGAAACATGATTTTTTTCTGCAATTTAAATTGTAATATACAAAAAGGGTATTGAAAAATGAAACAAATATGGCGACACTATAAACTGTCAGGATCTTTATTTTTTTCTTACTCTCTACTTAGTTCCTTACAATAGCAAAACTTAATGGCTTCTAATAATGCGTTGCAATTTTTGCTTTTAAAGCGTGTTTTTTTAGTTTTTATTAACTCAGAATCGAGATAAAATATCCAATTGTGAATCTAAACCATCCTCGAATCCCCGTGAACTCACACACAAAATTTCATCAAAATCGGTCCAGCCGTCTAGGAGGAGTTCAGTGACATACACACGCACAAAAGAAATATATATATATAAAGATGTGTAAATTAAATATTGTACCATTAAAATATTAAAGATAATATTAGAAGAAAAACATGTTATAAATATAAGGTTTTGGCACCTTACAATGTGATTTTTCAACATTTGAACAGGATGCACTGTAATGACATAAGTAACTTTATCTCTCTCTCTGTTATGTATTTAGGTCAAGATATTTTGTATGTCAAGGTTGGCATTATCTGGGTTAAGATAGTTGTGATGTCTGGTTGGTATTATGTATGTGACAGTTGAACTGTAGCCATGTTTGTGAAAGGGAACCTACAATGTTAAGAGTTGTGTCTTTAATAAATAAAGACATGTGCAGAACATAATAATGGCGATGAGGTAAACCGGTACAGACGCGATGCTCGCAGTGTGTGTAAACGACGATTGTGCGGTTAAGGGATGATCGAAAACATGGCGCTTTTTCAATCCTTTGGCGAATTCATTCCGGGACGGGACACGTGGCGAACATATTCAGAATGTCTACAGTTTTATTTTGTGGCTAACCACATAACGAAGGATGAGAAGAAACGAGCAATTTTTTACAGTATGTGGCACCGAAGTTTACGATTTAGTGACTTCGGTAATAGCTCCGAAATCAACTCTGGAAGTAGCGATCGCCGATGTACTCGCCCTACTGACAAACCATTTTGAGCCGAAACCTAGTGAAATTGTTGAGACATTCAAGTTTCATAGAAGGGATCAAGGGGAGGGTGAGTCGTTCTCGCAGTATGTGGCAGAGCTGCTGCGATTATCTGTACATTGTAATTTCCCAAATCTCGAGAGGATGTTACATGATCGCCTCGTGTGTGGTGTGCGGGATAATATACTGCAGCATGCCCTCCTTGCCAAACCTAAATTAACTTTTAAGGATGCGATGGATATGGCAATTGCAGCAGAAATGACTGTGCGTAATGTGTCGGATATAAGGGGTAGTGTGAAAGAAATCTCGGAAGCATTGCATAAAGTGACGGTGAGTGGAACTAAAACGGTGAACCAGTTGGACAAAGGTCAAGGGGCAAAAAAAAAGTCACCAGAGGAAAGGATTTGCTGGAGATGTAACGGTGAACACTCCCCAGAACAGTGTTGGCACTGCCGCACCATTTGTAATTTTGGTTCTAAGCAAGGTCATTTGGAACGGTCTTGCATTTCGAAAAAGAAGGGACTTACAAAAACAAAGAAAGACAGGCAAGGATGGCATGATCGTAGTGGCACAAGTAAACCTGGTCGAGAAGGTACAAGTAAAACTTACAAAATGTCTGATCAGGTGGAGCTAGAAGTGTCGGAAGAGTCACCAATTTATAGTCTGTATAGGACCACAGCTAATGTGCAGCCAAAACCGCCAATGCTAATGGAGCTCAAATTAAGTGGTAAAATACATATATGATGGAAATTGACTTAGGTACAGGCCACACTATCATTAGTTGGGATACATTGAAGCAGTTATGGCCTGAGAACCCGCAGTTAAATGAGACTAAACTGGTGCTACAGATGTGGTCAAAGGAGAAACTGAGAGTATTAGGGTCATTAGAAGTAGAGGTCAAGACTAGTAATACTGAAGCCAAACTGCCGCTGCTGGTTGCTGAGGGGCAAGGACCGAGTTTGTTAGGGAGAAACTGGTTTGAGCTACTAGGTATATATGTCCACGGTGTTCATGCCGTCACACAAGATGAGGTGTGTTAAAATGTTAAACCAACATCCACGAGTTTTTGATAATGCAGAGTTAGGCCACTATGTAGGGCCTCCAGTGACTATAGAGTTACAGCCAGATGTGAAGCCGATATTCAATAAAAGTCGTGTGGTGGTCTTCGCGTTGCGAGACAGAGTGGGTGAAGAAATTGACAGTTTAGTGGAAAGAGGGGTTTATGAACCTGTAGCACATTCTGCATGGGCCACTCCCATTGTACCAATGCGTAAAGCAGATGGATCAGTACGAATCTGTGGGGACTACAAATGTACTGTGAATAACGTTTGCAAAACTAGTGTTTATCCGCTTCCCACAATAAATGAAGCGTTTGCTAACCTAACGGGTGGGACTATATTTACAAAGTTAGACCTAGAGGACGCATATCTGCAGCTTTCAGTTGATGAGGCAACCTCTGAGGTTCTGACAGTAAATACAATGAAGGGGCTGTTTAAGGTGAAGCGACTACCATTCGGTGTTAGTAGTGGTCCAGCAATTTTTCAGCGACAAATGGAGATGATGTTGGTTGGGATAGCTGGGGTAGTGGTATTGTTAGATGATATTTTAGTTACTGGAAGAAATGCAGAGGAACACTGGCAGTGGGTACATGAGGTCTTGATAAGGATAGATAGGGCAGGACTGCGGCTGAAAAAGTCAAAATGCAGGTTTGCTGTACACAGTGTTGTGTTTTTGGGGTACAGAATTGATGAAGAAGGTGTGCATCCAACACAGGAGAAGATCGAAGCGATCCACAAGGCTCCACAACCGACATCCCGTAAAGAACTCAATCATTTCTGGGTCTTTTGAACTTTTACGAAAGCTTCCTGAAGAATAAAGCTTCTGTACTAGAACCTCTTCACCACTTGTTGGATCATGGGACCCCTTGGAAATGGACCCATGAACATAGTGAGGCGTTTGGCAAAGTAAAAGAACTGTTTCAGTCGGATGTGGTGCTGACACACTATGATCCACAAAAGCATCTCATTCTCACCTGTGATGCTTCGGAAAATAAAGTGGGCACAGTCTTGGCCCATGTAATGGAAGATGGGTGTGAGGCAGTTACTGCTTTTGGATCACGAACCTTGCATAAGCAGGAAAGAAACTACTCACAACTGGATAAAGAAGCACTAGCTATTATGTTTGGAATCACAGTGGGGCTAAAAAATGGCTGTTGGGAGTCAAGGCAAAGGAAGGGCCCTTGACATATGTAAGTGTCAAGTAGTAGTGGACAATCATATAGGCATCACACTGATCAGTTACTCAGAAGAGCATGGCCACAAATTGCGGAGGGTTATTCAAAAGGGGAGACGTCTAGCATCGCAGTCAATTCGGCTGGCCAGAGACAAGAGGATAATAGCAAGCAAGCAGTGCATAAGGATGTGGCAGTGGTACACTGGAAGCTGGTTGTTCATCTAAAGAGTCAAGACCAAGATCACCACCAAGAGAACAAGCACCACCTCCTGAGGCTCAAGACTGGGAACCTTTCAGAGGTTTCAGAGAGTGTCCTTCAGCACTACCATCTTGAACGCAGTCACCATTAATAGGAGTACAAGAATCCGAAGACATGTTGGCATCCAGGATGGGAAATGGCTGTCGTCGGCAACAAGATAATGAGACACTTAGAACTTCAAAGAGAGTAACACGATTACCAAACAGACTTAACTATTTTGTAGTGTACTAAGTTAAGAGGAAAGATATGTTATATATTTAGGTTAAGATATTTTGTATGACAAGGTTGGCATTATCTGGGTTAAGATAGTTGTGTTGTCTGGTTGGTATTATGTATGTGACAGTTGAACTGTAGCCATGTTTGTGAAAGGGAACCTACAATGTTAAGAGTTGTGTCTTTAATAAATAAAGACATGTGCAGAACATAATACTCTCTCTCTGTAAAACAACTGTATCCTAGATAACCAGAAGACTTAGCAAAACTCGGAGATGTAACTTTTGCAACCATGTACAATACATGGAAGATGAAAAACAAGCTTAAGTGAGTATTGGCCAGAAAGCCTTATGTCAATTCATTGTATAGGAAGAGATAAAATAAATTATGTTTTACAATCAATAAAGATTTTGGTTGTTGTGCCAAAAGACAGATGTGGTAAACGCAGAAACTGCATTCATGATCTTTCAGATGAAACAACAGAAAATTTTTATGGTCACATTAACTTCTTAAGGTGAAGAGAGTCAGTCAGATATAAAATGATAACAAGTATTTACCTGAAGAGTTTAGCATATCAAAGGCCTACAAAAGGTTTCGAGAGAAGAACCCTGATTTAAAAGTATAAACTCAGACCTTCAGGAGTATTTTCAATGTAGATTTTGATGTTGCTTTTGGATACCCCAAATTTGACACCTGCTTACAGTGTGATGTATTTACCACCAGAAAAAGTTGCTTGGAAGCAGAACTTAATGTTGCCAAAGACAATGAAGTAAAAGAAGAACTAAACACTGAAATCCAGTCTATCTGTACAGAGACGAAATCATATCACTTGACTACTGAACATTGGTACATGCTGAAAATAACGGCCAAAATTAAATGTAGACTTCATATCACAAAGAAAGCAATAGTTTTTTAGTCTACAATAGGTATAAACTGTGTGATTTTTTGTTCAATTTTCTGTATTTGTTTCAACTGAAAAAGTGAGTTTTATGTTTATCCTAAAGGAGTTGCACCAAAATGAGGTAATGAAGTGTGTATGTTCTTTTCTCAACCATTTTATCTACAACTATGTAGATAAATGTCACCAAACTGCAGGAAAGGTCTATGTCTTGCCATGGACAAAACAGAAAAACAACAGAATTTTAAAATTTCTCCATTACTTTGTACACAAAAAACTACACAATAAGACATTCATATTATAAATGTGACAAGAACCTAAGATTTACTAATCAAAAACTATTGAAAAAAAACAAAAGCCTGGCTGCTTGGAGACTGGGCTGAAGCCATCAGGATCACACAAGTGTCTTCAAGTTTCGAAGTGATCGAAGTTAAACTGGAAATGATCAAGGATTGGAATTCTTACCTGGACACCCTCTATCAAAAGAAGTTGTAGTGTGTTTTTTGAGCTGTCAAGGTTTTATTGTTTTACAAGTTCGTGAGTAGCTTCGTGCTTGTATAATAATCATACAACTGTCTTCTTTTCCTACTCAGACAACCTTATAAAGTAATCTTAAAATGTTAATTGTTCACTCATTTCATGTTGTTAATACTTATACTATCACATCAGAAATCTTAAAAATTAAAATTAATTTAACACACAGATTTTATCCAGTCACATTTAACTAACCCATGTGTTCTACCATTGTTCCTTGGTGAGGAACTTAAAAACTTTCAAACCATTTATACGAAAGTAGACCATCTCCCACCTGTGCAGTTTTTTCTATGTTATGACTATCAATATTTAAAAAAAAAGATTGAATGTACTTATGTACATGCCTTAGAAGTTATACTTCTTTTTGATTTAAGACATTGAATTATTTTGAAGTATATTGCAAAAAAAAAAAATAAACATACAGTAATCAATTTTAATATAAACATGTGCATAAAATTAATTATTCAGTTCAAATAATTTTAATAAATTTTTATTAATAATAAAATTCAATAAATAAACTGAATGTTTATTCTTATTTATTAATTTTAATGATTTATTAAATAAAATTTTATAATTTATAATGCAAATAATGTATACATATGGGAACGTAACCTCACTTATATAAATACCTGTGAAAATACACTTGAAAAAGTTTATAAACACAATTTCTGATCGCAGCTCACATGTAGTTCGGCACCCGCCTCTAGAATTTGCTACCGGAGCAGCTGTGTTTACTTTTGAATCATTTGATTTGCAGAGCGAAGGTTAAACTATAATGAAACGTCTCCAATAAACATGAAAATAACTTGAAAAAATGCCAAATTCTGGTTGGACCTGATTTTTGACAAGGAATTTTATTAAAATACTGCCCACCTTGTTAAAATTCTTTAAAAGTTAAAACTGTATAGTTTCCGCACAAGTTACATGACTTAAAATTATTAAGTACTAAAGGATAGTTTTACTATTATAAAGTTTTATTTTTTATTACCTTTGTGAATTCATGGAAGTTCATTTCCTAACAAACATAATTTAATATTACTAAGAAAAAATAGAGGATATAGCCCTACTTAGTATGAAATAATCAAGTCAATGGACTGAGCTGTGTATTTAATAATATTATATCAATACGATAAACAAATAAATTGTATTCATATATATTTTCTTAAAGCACAATTTTAATAATCCAGTAATCTGTAATTTAAAAAAATTCCTGCTGCCGATTTTTGAACGTTCCTTTAGCTTATTAATTGCACACACTAACCACTGCGCTGCAAAGCCTGACAGAAGATTGTTAGGAGAATATGTGTTATAATTGTTGTAATACCAGTATCCTTAGGTTTTTTAAAAATTGAAATTATTGCTTACTGTGACTATTTAAGTTTACCAAATATATTGTGGGGTATTTTTACTATCATAAAGTTTCATTTCGCTTACCAATACATTTGGTATGTCCCCTTATTTTTATGAAAGTGACTATATGGGTTTATGTTCATACATGTAGGTTCACCATCATCCTGTAAAAATTTTGCTGCATGGTGGGCATGCATTGTAAAAGTTCACTCATAATTTTTCCATAAAGCGCCTAAGGAAGTATAACTTAAAAATTAAAATGGGGTAAAAATATTTTCTACAGTTCATTTGGTTTTATTAAAATAAGTGTATCTTACCTTGAAGATAATGTGAAGGTACACATACAAATATTAAATAAAAAAATTTATAAAATTGTTTAAAAGATAAGATTTTATTTTCAGTGTTAATATGTTTACCTGTTATTTATTATACATGTGTAAATGTTTATTTGTCTAATGGTTGTTTATTAAATAATTATCACCTACTTTCTGGTCTTAAATGTTTGAATTACTTTATTTGGAGTGTTTGTTTGGTACAAAGGTTGAATGAGTTATTAAACTCTGGATCAAAAACATTTGTTTTTACAAGACATTTTTCAGAATAAGTACAAATAATAAGCAGAGTAGCAATCACTTCAAATAATTTATTTGTTTGAAATGTTATGGGCAGTCTTTTTTTTTAGTTTGGAAGTGTAGTTGACTAATGAAAATATCAAAATAAAGTGGTCTTTTTTTTCATCAGGTAATGGCTCTGGATGGTGTAACACAAGTAGGAAAAATTTCCAAGCAGTGGTCGGGTTTGCTGCGAGAAGCCTTCACGGATGCTGACTATTTTGGAATCACGTTTCCCATGGATCTGGATGTTAAAATGAAAGCAGTCATGTTGGGAGCCTGTTTCCTTATTGTGAGTACTCTTATTAGTCGATAGGAAGTGAAGAGCTGCATTCATGAAGGGCGACCTTGACAAGCATATATGGAAAGAGATAGATTAAGAGATACAGAGACACACAGCCATCATTCTCTTCTAGAGGCAAAGAGAGGAAACGAGTAGGCCTGTGTGAATATCAGTTTTTTTTTTTTTGTTTGAATCGAATAGGAATATCAAATTATTTGCGAATATGAATATCAAATTCAAATAGTAAATAGTAAGAATGAGAATTATAATCCCACTTAAAATTTTTTTTCACATGTAACAACTTTTGAAAATTAGACAAATATTACTCAAGTAAAAGGTTGGTTAAGTTAAGTCAGTTACAATAATTATTTGGAAAATGTTTTTTTTTTATATATTTCAGTTATGAAATAACTTTTTTAAATATGCAGCTATTTCAGTTCCATTCGCCTTATTTTCTACAACCTCCTACTCCACATATTGATCCCAAAATGTTTTTGCAAACCGCAAAATACAGTGAAATATATTGCAATCTATTTTACGAAAAACGTGAATCTTTTTTTAAAATTTTGTATTCCCAAGTTAGTGATAATGAGCCCACATTTACATATTTAAACTCTAGTTATTCAAGAGTTTTTGTTATTAACTGCAACCAAGTAAATTGTATTTCAGTTCAGCAATATTATAAACACAAAAGATAACATTATAAACACAATTTTTGCTAATTTTGTCTTGCATCTTAAACCATTATTTACGTTTATTTATATAATTGTGAGTTGGAATGCCTGTTTTGTCATAAATATATACAGCAAGTAAGCTGATTCTATATCACATGGTGTTATATTGATTGTGACTATCGAATTATACGCCGTTGAAACTATGATGATTACTTCTTTTAATACCCATCTCAATGGAGTGTTCGGGTTTTGTGGTGGTGTTGTCTATGGTTGTTTTTTTTTTTCCTACTTATGGTGCATTTGACGAAAAGAATAGAAATAATAATTTGTTTTCAAGTTTGAAATAACACATATGACATGTTTTGAATTGTTTACATGAATTATTCCATTACAGTTTAGCGAGACAGTAGCGGAAAAAAACTTTTAATACTTGTTGAATGTTTAAAACGTTGCTCATTGTTCATGTTATTTTATTTTGAAGTCATATTAAACATCAAAAAAGGGTATTTGTATTGCACAAATGACTTAATTTCACCAGTGAACATTGGTATATGATAAGCTCATGAGGTATACTATGTCAAGCATTTGTAACAAATGAATATTCGTTATTATGAAATGTTAATATTCGAGGTCAATTTGAATACAAGTACTTTATTAATCATATTAGTATCCGAAAATATCCATAGGCCTATAAACGAGAGATAGTACGAGTGTGTGTGATGAGCTGGAGCAAATATTTTGATATGTAAAAGATGGATAAATGTAAGTATGGTGAGTCTGCACTGCAAGCCTACATTTTTGCCATATTTATCTGTTTCACCAGTTGTGGTTGTTTTATCCATCCATTTGATTGTTTGTGTAATGTAGGCCAGGTGGCACCGAGTTTGACAGTGAAAAAGCTGGCACACTGATTAGACAAGCACATGTTGCCAAAAGTCTTGCAAAACACAGTGATGTCTCACCATGCCTTTGGCCCTTCTCTTCTTATCCCTCATTCTCATACTATTTTCCTAAACACTGGGTAGTGGGAAGGTGACTGACGGACATGATGGAGGAAAAATGTAGATGTGGGAATTATAAACAGAGATGATGGTATAATGATGGTAGAATAGTATGTAAAAAAGAAACAATAGCTCAAGGCCAAAGAATTGAAGACAATGTTGTCATTGAATATCGTACAAGGGTGGCCAACATACATCACCTGTTGTAAAAATTAGTTTGGCAATGCCAGGTAAATAGCTTTTACATACCTTATTTAGTTGATAGGAAAGTAAGTACATATAAGTACTCCCTACAACATGATATAATGACATGCGCTATTACTATTACAAATGTAGACAACCTAAAATAAGTATAAATGTTTATGGAAATGCACTGTTAATGTCTAATAATTTTTATTCTCTTTTGGTATGTGCATAAAAACTACTAAGAATAAAATAAAAAACAGAACATGAACATATGATAGTATCCCGATAGAATATTGTTCTGTGTACAATGGATAGAATCATGTCCCCTATCAGATAACATAAGAACAGTGAAAATGTTTTTAGCACTTTTAGCAACTTTTATGGGCATGTGTCTACTTTCTGGTGCTTTTATCTGGATGGGCGAGAAAGAGAGGGATAGTCTTTCTGTTTACTGGTGCTGGGAATAGCAGATATTGAGCATAATTTATTACAGTCTGCTCCTTTTGTATTTTGATTGTTAGTTTGGAGCAGTGTTACAATAATCATTATAGGTATTGAATCACTTGCACTAATTTGTTACTCCCCAATACTGATCACGGGTGAGTGCTGTAGCTCTAAAGTTCACAGACATAGGTCTCTTAAAATAAGAATATACGCATAAGAATTGTTGGTTGAGTCAAAGTGATTTAGAGCTGCCAAAAAGGTAGTAAGATACCTGCAGTTCATGAGAAGTAGACAATTATAAACTGGTAGTAGTTTATTATTAAAGTAAGTTAATCATTTTTTTGTGACTATAGTTTAATGCCCTGACAAAATAGAAATAATAAATGCAGGGTAAGTTATGTCCTGAAAGATGTGTTTTACTGGGAGTATACTTCAATTACTAAAAGTTAGTGTGATAGGGCCTTAATGAAGTGTAATGAAGAGTGTAGGTATTTAAGACAGCCAGACATTGTGGAACTGGCCATAACACAGTGTATTTCAGTTCTTATTAATATGGTATATAAAGAATTAAACTACATATATAGTTATGATAGCAAAGCCAAGTTATGTTTTTTTATACAGTATTTTGTTTTGGTGTTGTTAGGTAGCTAAAAAAACATGTTACTCTAGCAAGTAATTACATAGTTTTGTAGTCATTGTACATTCTCTTCATTATTCTTTATTGCTTTTATATACCACACTTACATTAAGGCCCTTTCGTAGTATGTCATTATTTTAGTTCGTGTCACTTAAATACTTTTTTGGTTGAGTGGTTTTGATAAGACCATGCAGTAAATGGGATCCAGAATTTTGTTTGATTAAATTTAAGACATGCATTGAATTACTATATCCAAAGTTTTGTCTTTTATCACAGATAAAAGTATGTCTTGTTTTATTTTTCAGGATGCCATGTTTTATGAAAAATCTGGTAACAGGGAAACAGATAGACCAGGAATGTTTTAAATTCAAAGTGAAAGTAAGTTGACATGTTATAATTTCAAAATGCCGTCATTCGAATTAAATAAAATAAGTTCAGCTTCTAATGAATAAAAATGGAAAATAAATTTACACCTTCATAAAAGACAAGGCCACTTGGTTTTGGGCTAGAAGTTCAGTGAAAGGTCTTTATTCCTACATTCTATGATTCTGCTTATTCTTTAATACGGCACTAATTGAGCTGTTCATGTACAGATTTTTCGGGTGGATTCTGGCTGTTGACCTTGGCCGCCAAGTTATTGCACTGCCAATGTTTTTAATTTGCTCAGAGTTTATCATTGCTGTCTGTTTACAGTTTAGTGCAGTGTTTCCTGTTTTCCTCCCAGGGTACATTTCTATAATTATATTTTAAAGAAGAGATCTGAATCATGGAGCAACCTGGTATCGGAGACTTTTTTTAATCATGTTCATCTGTATTTTTTATTTCTTTAGAGAAGCTTATTGCAATTAGTTTTAAATATCATTCTAATATGTATTTATTTTTCTTTCGTGCTCCTGTTCAAAATATATTGATGTTTGATGATGAGTAAAAGTCGTTAATTCAGCATGGCAGTGGTCTCAAATGTGCCAGATTAAAGACCCTTCACTTTAGCATAACTTTGCCTATCCACATGCAATATAAAAATTTATGAGTAGTATTTCATTAGGGAATTACGTGTGTTTAAAGAAGCTGTAATGACACTAGCATTTGTGTTATTCAATGACAGAGTACTATTATTATTGTTGTTGTTATGAAAGGGTCTCGTAAATTGTTTCGGGACTTGGTCAAGGGCAGCTATGTACCATTTACTACACCACACATAAACAATTTTAGACATTAGAATTTTAATATGAGTTTAGTATGCCACAGAATGGTATAAACTTTGCTGTAACAGTTGTACATGTTTTCACTTTTACAGTTTGTTAGCTTAAGGGCTGAAAGCTCAATGCACTACTTTGCATGCTATTAAAGTGAATTCTTGCTTGTAAGGATTAATAACTGCAGTCAATAGATAAGGTACCTTTTTGAAATCATAAATGTTAATAATCACATACATATTATTTTTCTTTAACCCCTTCAATGTTAAATTTTTTAAAGTAATTTGGTTGAAAAAAAAGCAGGTTTTTTTTATTATCCTTTCCAATTCTTTGTTTATTCTTGGAATAAAAAATAATTATAACACAATTGTTTCAAAAAAATTTAAATCACTATAATTATTAGAATTTTATGTTTACATGTTATGCTGAATAAGGTATGTTTGGAAATTATTACTGAAATAAGCATTTTATTCAATATTTTTATTAGTTAAACAATACTTACAATCACAATCATAATAATAATAATAACCACCATCGTCGTCATCTTCAACAACAATTGCAAATACATTTACAAACAAATTTCAATAAAACTTTCATGTGTATAAAAAGTAATAAATGTTTTATCTCTATTGTCTCTGAAAAATACCATTATTTTATAACATGCTATCGATTGTTTTATATACATTTGAATAAAAAACATACTTATTCAACAAAGATATCTTACCACTGTAGGTGAATAGTTACTCTCCAATCTAGAAATACAATGTAAATTAATTCTAATAAATAAATAAATGCAAAGAAATATTAATATATAATGTTAAAACTTTTGACACTATTTACTTATAAATAAATGAAGACTACATGACATTATGCAATAATCCTTACTTTTTGAAGGTTACAGACATAGTTCAACAAACATACCAGTGGCATTTCAGTTGGAAATAATAGTTTTTTTCAGGAAATTATTTTTCGACTTACAATAAAAAAAATTAATTTTTCTGCAATAATATTCATGTTTGTTTTGGTGTGCTAAAGCCTGAAGCAGGGTGTAACACACAGGCCTACATCACACTCGGGGCAGAAGTACCTGCTCTCTCTTCTTACCCTCTTGCCTTTATCGTCTCTCTTAGAGCTGCAAACCGTACATTGTCTTGTAGGCGTTTTCTTTTTCTCGGTTGGTGGAATAATTTTCGGGAAATGGCGCTCTGTCAACCTCAGTGGATTAGGGGTATTTCCTGGCCTTCCACCACGAGAAGAAAATTCTTGGGAGTGGTATTTCTCAAACATTTTTTCTACAACAAGTAACCTGTATTCCAAATGAGCGAGGCGGCCACCAGACTTCATGTACAAAATAAATGAGTTCCACAATGCTTGTTCAAGCAGGTGGAAAAAAAATTTTTTGTAAAAATTTTTCCCCCTTTTTCTGGGAATAGGGTAGTTGGCCAAATGCTGGTCCACTCGATCAACACCACCCATGGTCTGGTTATAATCTATCACAAGTTTGGGTTTCATTACCGTATCATTCCTTCTTTTCATATTCACCATCTCACTGTTGTGGATGGTCGAGAATAAGCAGATATCCTTCTTATCTTGCCAGCGAATTACTGTTACCTTCCCACTTTGTGCTGCTACTATTTCCCCCTTCTTTAGCTTCTTCTTGTTTTTCACGCTGGGAGGCATATCTTTACGAGACAATTTGACAGTCCCATATGTGTCAGTCTTGCAAATAATCAGCAGATCTGCCAGTTGCGGTGAGGTGTAAAAATTGTCGGTTGTGACTCAGTAACCTTTTTCCAACAAAGGCTCTACCAGTGCAAGAAAAAATTGAGAGGACACTGGAAGATTCTTGTTTTCACTTTCAAACACTGTTCCTTTCCCAGTATAAACAATAAAATTCCAAATATACCCCGACTTTGATTCACATAACATATGTCTTTATGCCGAATCTCGCTCTTTTTTGGGGGATGTACGAATCCACCCAAGTCGGCCTTTGTACAGCATTAGGCTCTCGTCAATAGTGATATCTCTGTCAGGTGTGTACAGTGCCATGAATTTTTCATTTAAAAATTTCAATACCGGCCAAATTTTATTTAGTTTGGGACAAGGGTGCTGTTCTGGGTCATATGAAGCATTGTCAAAGAAATGATATTTTAAAAAATTACAAATCTCCGGTATGACGACATTCTTGGGAATATGGGCGTGCTCAACAATGGATTTTTACTCCAAAAAAGTCTTTGTTCTGGCTTATTTACAATACTTTGCAAAATTGTTACAGCAAAAAATGTTCGGATTTCATTATTTGTGGTTGGATGCCACTGAGACCTAAGTGGAGACTTGACTGGTTTATTTTGAAGGTACTGATCTGCATACATATTTGTCTCTTTTGTAATCAAGCTTATTAAATCGTCATCGAAAATTTGTTCAAAAAACTGCAAGATATCTGCGGATGGATCAACTTAAAAATTTAGTTTTGAGTCAGACATAAATTTGAATCTTGGAGGAGAAGGAGGTAGCTCACCTTCGGTGTTAACTTCACACCACACCCGAACATCAGCCAAATCAAGTGTTTCAGCATCTATTTCTTCACTAATTTCACTTGAAAATGACGATTCACTACCTGAACTACTGTCAAAATCATTTGAATCACTGTCACTTTCCATGGTAAAATTTAGAAAAAATTATTTACATCAAAAATATTATGTGATGCTCACGAAAAAAGGTGTTCATCATGTCTATTTGCCACAATTATATATATATAATTTACAGGCAGAAAATGTACTATAAACTGCACAAAAGTTAATATAATAATTCACCTTCCCCAAAAGTAATTATTTCCGCGAATGTAATATAAACATGCAAGCAAACAGTGCAATACCTAATAGACACAGCAGAAAAAATAGCAGGAGTTATCTGCTACTGGCTGCTATCGGATACATGCTGCTATCTGTAGGATATTGAATAACTATACATTATGTATACGCTAGTGTGATCTGTTAGGAGACAGAGCAACTAAATAAGGCTAAATAATCGCCGTTGTAAATGATGTTGCTTTCCATGTTTAGAAACAAAAGTATACTTAACCGCATGGTCAAATAAAACAAGTGCTGCTATCTAGCGAGAAAGTGTAGAAACACATTTCAATATAGGCTTAGGCTGCTCTCTGGCGAATAAAGATTAAACTAATTCCATAAAGAAAAGGAGAACGAATTAACTCGGGAAAATAAAATTTTACACACACAATTTCGCTCAACCCGAGTTATTTTGGGCAAATTTTTTTAGGAACTCTTTGTAATCCTAAGTTAACTCGGGCAAATGCATTAAGAGGTTAATTTTGCTACTGAACAAGTTGTTAACTGTCGACATTGTGTGACTTCCTTTCTTAAGTTGGGATAATATCTTGCCGGAGGTTTTTATTAGTACTACTATTACTACTTATATACTATTACTACCACCACTACTACTATAACTACTACCACTACTATTACTACCACCGCCACCGCCCCCGCTGCCGCCGCCCCCGCGACTGCGACCCCAACCACGACCACGACCACGACCACAACCATACTAAACACTTAATGTATCTGTAAGGAATGTCCAAAACAGCTGGTAACTACAGTTTAAAGGTGTTCCAATGCCATTATGTCCTTAATCTTTTCAAATGGCTTAAAACACATTTACCCAAATATTTTAACCATCAAACTATGTTTTGCAGAAGGTGCAACATGCGCATGCAGATAGTCCTCTGTATGACGTTTTGTTTCTGCATCACCCAAGTAGCACAAGCTTTTAACTCGTGCGATCACATAAAAAAAGACTTGAGTTCTAAAATTGGTTCTGGTGAGAAGCCAAAGACCAGATGCTACACATAGCCCACAAATCATTGTAATAGTTTGTAAAATCTTGCTCGTGAAACGAAGTTGATATTGTTGTAGTGCCACAGTGGTCAAGATAACAAAGCCTTCTAGTCACGTCAGGTGTTCCTGCGCTGTCACGGTATAGCCCAAGTTACACTGCGGACTCCTCAACTCAAATCAATTGCACTCGCAGTTGCTTTCGCACTGCTAGCTCTCGGTCGAAAGGCAAGTTACACTAAATATATCCTACACCAGGGAAACTTATGTGCGTTTGTGTGCACGGGCAAATAAAGTTAATAATTTAAAACTATAGTGTTGCAGGATAATAAACAAAATGCCCCAAGAGCTGGGCAAGTTAATTTAAGTTCATTCAACTTAATTAGATTTCACTTGCAACAGGATCTCAAATTTGTGACTAAAATTGATGTTTAAAAAAAAGTTTCGAAAACAAGGTTCAAAAGATTTAGTCACAGGTCATTAACTTTCAGGTGGATTGACTTTGCAAATCAATCAGGGCGGATTTAATGTGCGTGTTCGAGGTTCTCGCAGATGCAATGGCGATGATAGTTCCTCTGCTCTCAGCCAAAGTGGTTGCATCCAAGTTCGCATCATGACCCTGGCCCATGGAGCACGAAGCCTCGTAAACCCCACTCAGTCCTTGCTGCCCATGCAAAATCCACCGTCACTCTGTCTCCCATGTCATCTCTGCCGGCTCGCTCGCTGCCCACAGGCCTGCTGATGCACGCGCACCTCTGCGCCGATGACTGGAAACCCTATAAAAATTATATTAATTGTCTACTTGTGGTACACCTGATCACCATTATAGTAGGTATTCCTACACCGTAATAATTGCAAAAGGTGTAGCTAGCAAAAGTTATGTTACAATCAAAATTTAAGTATGAAAGTTAACAGAAATATAAACTATATGCAATTATGCAAAGAACAAAATTAATTTAGCAAACTTTAACCAGCATTCATATTCAAACAAAAATATTCAATAAACATCATTTAAATGCATTAAGCAGCTAAACAAAAATTATCATAAGCTTTAACGAGTCATTCTAGAAAAAGTATAAAAAAAGTGTAGAAAAACAAATAAAATGTCTCAGCATCAACCTGTAACCCTCCACAGTCCGAGCTGTGATAATGATAAACTCCCCCGTACTTCTGGTCAGTCGACACCAATAATTATAGCCCAATCTCGGGCACTCCGCGAATATAAAATTCAGTGTCGTCCACCTCCACCTCTACCATTGACACGACACAATATCAAATTCTCGTTTTGCAAAGCAAGGGTGTCAACGCATTGTACCCCACAGCTGACCGTCCAGATCCGTGTCACGCCACATACTTTCACGAATGACAGTGATGTTCACTTCTCCCTGCTAGCACTGACATCACTTATCAAAGAACTAAGTCAAGCATAGACTGTAACCTTTGCCCTAGAGCTACTTCTATTAAAGAGCCAGCCTGACTAATAAATAAAAACTACCATTATATATATTCTCTTATTATTTTTCACATACTTTTGTGACTTGTTACTACCCCCAATTATTTCAATGAAATAATGCGGTATCTCGTCTTTCCTAGACTGAGGTAGCACAAGTGTGTCAACCAGCTTATAGAGCATAAACCACTTTTAAAAAAATTGATTATAATTTTTAAAATATTATGACCAAAAATACCAACTCTAGATGACACCAGTCTCCAAAAGCAGATGAAAATAACTAGAAATTTAGGAGTTCTAACGTGTGATAATTTTCCCATAAAATGTATTACCCAAATTAGTAAATCCTATTAAAGAAAAAATATATTAATAAATAATTTATATGAAAAAGGTATTAAACACAAATTATTAACAAATTAACTGATGCTCTTTGGGGCCCCAAGCGCTTCTAATCAGCAATGCGAGTTCACCACTCGCAAAAACTTGCAATTTTCTCTCATTAACCAAATTTATAAGTATTTTAACATCATGTTCCATAAAATTTCTATCGCAGTGCTTTAAACCAAATGTAATCCAAGTCGTAGTCAAAGCAAAAATCCGTTTAGCTGTCTGCTAAACATTGGTGTTATTGATCATGCAGACAATGTTACCGGATGCATGCACCATTTTCATTTTAAAATCGAAAAGTGTACTTGCAGGTTTTCCGACGATTTCTTGAACACAAAGCACTATCAATATTATATTGCCAATCAGTCATTACCTCAAACTAAATTGTGTTCGTTAACTTGTGCGGAAAGGCAGAGCTACTGCTCCAGGCCATCGTACCACATGCCACAACTGTTAACACCGCCCGTGCGTGTCCCGGCACGGCCGTCTTGTTTCACGAGCCCTCAGTATAATGCCACAGGGCTCACAGCTGAGCCGTTTTTGCACTCTGTCATAACCACGCCACAACTTAACGTCTTTTTTGCACGTACACACTATAAGTAGTGCCAACTCTTTTTCTTCTGAACTAACATGAGTAGCAACTCCCCGATAACCATTTCTTAATGTCTTTTCAATTAAAACTCCATGAAACTGTTTACCATATAAAAAAAATTAAACATAAACTTTAAATAACTTTAAGCTCCTAAATTACAAACATTACGAAAAAATAACAACCGGTGCACTGGCCACAATAATTTTGTAGTAGCGGCATAATTTGTGGTGGTTGTAAAAATCATTTAATCAAGCTTAAATATTTTCTCCATTATTTACACAAAAAAATGTTGTTCAGCTCCAATTTCAAAGACTTTTACCAGCCTTAGGAAGCACCTTAAACCATTAGTTGTATAGAGTTTTTCAACTTATTTAGTAGTGATGAACTTGCAGCCAGAGTTTGTCAGTCGAATTTAGACTCATTCAGTATACAATAAAATCAACTACTTATTAACTAAACACAACTGTAATTATTTATTTTGCTCATTCTCAGATAATAATCTAGGACTTGACAGGATGAATGGGAAGGGAGGATGGAGAGGGCTGTGTTTTTTTTTTTACTTACTGTACCGTGGCAGCTGGACTACTGATGAGAAGTTTTATTACAAAAGAGAGGAGATAAGTTTTGTTACTTTCAAACAAACAGAAATTTTTTGCTGGTTGGTATAGTATTCTGCAGCTAGAATTTTCTTATATTTTATTGTGTACAGTTTATTGTCAATGATGACAGTAAGGTGGTACAATGATAAAAAATTGTACTTCTGTTTGGAAGTATTTGGGATTGTGTTCTGATACAGCCATCCTAATCTTGTTTAGTTTTGGTTTTCCATGGTTTCTCAAAAGCACTCCAGTTTCCCTATGTTACTTTAGCTATATATGTCTGTCTCCTCGCTGTCAACAAAACATAAAATTTGAATAAACTAAAAATATATTCATGCATAATAGTTCTTATTTTAACCAAAACATTTCCTTCATTCAAGTTCAATGGAGCCCTCTTTCAAGTTTTAAATATCTGTTAGAGAAGTTAAGCAAAGGCTTTACAGGATATAAAATTTATAAATTATTTTATCATTTTTAAAAATATGCCTATATTTAATTGTTTTTAAATTTTTGTTTTTTTTACAGGCATTCACTCTGGAGAAAAGAGAAGACACTAAAACATTTGGCCTTGAAATTTCTATACATTGTGTTTTTTGGTAAATGTTGTCTTTGTGCCTCAGCTGGGAGCCAATTTTTCAGCATCTAATAGCTACAAGCAAGCGAAAACGCAAGCAGTATTGCTGGCAGTTACACTTCTGCGATTAAAAAGACTGATACAGTAGTTATTTAATATCTTTGAATCTAGCACCTAAACCAAAGTTATATGTGCATGAACTGTATATATTTCATAGAAGTGTTGATATTTTAAATCTTTAAAAACTGGTTCCCTCAAAAACAATGTTTTAAGTTTGATCCAAAATGAAAGGTTTTTGTGTTAAAGTATTTGTATTATATGTAGTTAATAGCATATGTATTGCCCATTAAAGGAGTTGGTCCTGTTTCAGCTTATTATTTTATGTTTATGTTAAACACTATAAAACTTATTTGTATTTTTGTACAGTACTAATAAGTAGAATTAAATGGACTGAATTTTTATTTTTATTTTAAAGACAATTGTACTGGTACTTCATGATGTAGATTTAATTTACTTCAGTAAAATAATTTTGTATTACTTAGTTGTATGCATCCTCACAATATGTATTGTGAATTTTAAAATCCTGGGTAAAATAAATTTAAATAAAAATTGAAACCATGTGATGAAGTCACAATTTGCATTGCCTATAAACCTAAAATTTTAGTTCTGTTAGCCATTTAATTCTTCTTTTGGATATTGCTAAAAGCACATTTAAAATGTAACTTTGGCAGCTACCTACCTATGCAAAAAGTATGCAACATATGTATATTTTTTTCAAAGTAAGCCACTTAAAAAATTGATGTTTTACATATTTAATGTAAATATAATATGACCTGGAATAAGACAAACTCTTTTAATATCAAAATTCTTTGCAGGGTAATTTTTCATGAGGTTTTGTTGTAAGTATGTATACTATTTGTAAATAAAACTTTATTAAGTATAAGTTTTACCAGTAACTTATCATAGTGTTGTTGAAAAAGCCTTAATGTAAAATTAATAGGCTAGCAATTGTTTTTCATACAAGATCATGTGCCCTCCATATACAGTAGGAATTACTGTTAAATGATATGAATATAAAATGAGATTTATATATATATATATAAATATATATAAAGTTGCCGTGTGCTTGCTTGTGCGTATTGCTATGCTTATGTTCTAACAGTTACTAAGGAATATAGAATCTCAGGTTATATTTACAATTCTTTCTTCAAGAGCTTAAAGAAGTAAATGAATAATTTTTTTTTTGTTATTGGTTGTGTTTAAAAATCATATGTTTGCTGATACAACTGTTTCTTGGTGAATTAAAAGCTAATTCAATACTTTCACCAGGCTCAATCATTGTTAATTGATGACCCATTATTTCACTAAACAAAGTTTACAAACTACAAGTAAACTAACTGGTAAATTAAGGTAAGGTTGTACAATTATAGTCAACCTGGAAAATAAAAATGCTCTGGTAATACTGGGATAAGTCGGGGCTATCACATTAAATGTCTGACATTTCTTTTTTTAACAGCAAAAGCATAAAATAAAATTTTCTGTTTACGCAAGTAATAAACACCATTTGCAATCTCTGCTGCCTTACTCGTTTGCCTTAATGTTTCCATTATATAAAAACTTCTGTTCTCCTTCTTTGTCTCCCATTCCACAAACATCTTCTCAGAGTCCTTCAACTCTTCTCTTGCCTTCTCATTGTTGCCAAAACAAAGTGTCTACACCTAAGCCTTAAAAGTAGGCAAAGGTGTACAACATCTATTGTCAAGGACTTCTTGCATAAAACTAGATGTTTTATTGTTGACATATTTACTTTATTTCAGTATTGCTACAAATCTTAAGGGTACAGTAGAGCACCCTGTATCCGGAATGGTCGGGACTTAGACTATTCCGGATAGTAGAAAATTCCGGAAAGTAGAAATTCACTATAAGGCCCCCTAATTGAAAAAAAAAAATTGCTCCCGAAGTTTGTGAACATCCTGTAGCTGTAAATGAGGACGGCAAGGGGGGTGGGGGTAGGGTGATGACAGCTACATCCGGTGGTGTGACCTTGCCACGGGCACGCTTATCAGACCTTGCCTAGAAGCACGCTACAGCTACGTGACTGTACCATGATGTCCGCGCGAAGCAAGCAGACGTAGGCAAGACGTTTGACATTCAATGAATTGTGTTACAATTACGTAATTTACATACAGTTTGTACAGTGATTTGGTGTATCCACATGTTGCATAAATAAAATATAAAATAATAACACATGGTACAGTTAGGTACGGTACATTACAAATAAAAAAACACTTACCATGACTCACTGTAGGCTACACATGTCCCGCGAATAAAAAATAATGTCCTAGAACTTAGATAAACTGCATTGAAATAATCACTGTATACGGCCCCACTTGTCTGTGTGTAAGAAACATTGTTTAGCAGTCATATTAATTTAAATTTAAAAAGCTAAACAACAAATTACCTAAATCGTCACACATTGTGAAAGACAGGAGAAGTTAAAGTTAATCACCGTCACTGTCACTGTCACTCTGAACATAACTGTTTACGTTTGTGCCACTGGTGCCAGGTGTTGGATCGTCAATGTTCTCACTCGTAGTTGAAGCAGGTGTGGAAACAGGAGCTTTTTTGAACATGTCACTAATGCGTTGTTGCCGCACACGTTTGTGCTTCTCTTCAGTCAGCTGTTTTTGAAGCATATACAAATGCATAATTTGCTGGTCGTTGATATAACTTCGTTGCTCTAGGCCAGCTATTAATCGTTCAATGTGGTGAAGGCACTCATCTTGCGAGATTTTCTCCTGTGGTTCATCTTCATCGCTACTGCTTTCATTGTTTCCGTCGTCTTTGTTACACTTAACAGAGTCTAATATCTCCTTATCTGAAAAGTGATGCACAACAGGAACATTATCATCAACACAAAACCATTCCACAATGTGTTGTTCTTGCAATTGTAAGTCTTCTAGTTCTGGATTTGTTATGTTCTTGGCATACTCCAGCAGTTCGTTCAAGTTTTTTTTGTTCAAAACCTTTGAAGTCGGCTTCATTTCCCTTGTCATGAACCTCGTCACGATAAACCAAAGTCGGCCACAATTTAAACCATGCCTTGTGAAATGTTGACGCAGGCATACCTTCCCATGCACGAGCTATTGACCATATGACATCCTTTATGGTGTATTCCTTTTTAATTTCTGAGATCGTTTTGCCGCCATTCAGATCAGATAAAAAGTGCTTCATGAACTCCGTGCGATAACGACATTTTAGGGAGCGTAATATTCCCTGATCTTGCGGTTGGATTAGTGCAGTGCAGTTAGGGGGCAGATACATGACAGAAACATTATCCCTGTCTAGTGTTTCAGCTGCAGGATGCGCGGAGCAGTTGTCTAGCACAAGGACAATCTTGCAGTGCGGGTCTGAGCCTATCTTGTTACAGTGTTGCCGGCTCTGGCGCACAAAACTGTCAAACCATTCTGTGGTTATTGCAGATGTTATCCACGCGGTTTTTGTAGCTCGGTATTCAACGGGTAACACTTTAACACCTTTTAGCGCCCTTGGGCGCAAGCTTTTGCCAATTACGAGTAGCTTCAGCTTGTGGGTACCAGCAGCATTTGAACAACCAAGCACGGTCAATCTGTCTTTAGAATCTTTCATCCCGCTGTGAGGATTATCTGCAGTGCACAGCGTGCTTCGAGGCATACAACGCCAGTACAAAGCAGTCTCGTCCACATTGTAAACTTGGTCTGCTGTTAAGTTGTTGTCCAACACACATTCTGCGAACTCAACAACAAACTTTTCCGCCGCCGCTGTATCTGCAGAAAGCTTTTCACCGCTAACTTTGAAAAAGAAATTCCATGGCGTTTTTTTGAATTATTGAAGCCACCCTAACAAATAGTCACAATCGTATGTTAGATTCAGTTCGGCATGAAACACGTTTTGCCTGTTCTATCAGCATCTGTCCAGAAATGCTAACACCTTCACTTCGCCGCAAACGAAACCATTGATAAAGAGCATTATCAAGGTCGCTACATTTACTACCCTGCATTGTTTTTCTGTTTTCAATTTCTCTCTTCGTATCACTGTCCGAATAAAATTTACACAGTTCATTCTTTTGTTTCTTTATGTCGTAAATCGTCGAAATGCCGACATCGTACGATTGGCTGAGATTTTTAACAGAAGTCCCAGCATCTAGTTTCTTGAGAATCTCAACCTTTTCTTTAATGGTAAGAACATTTTTCCTTCGTTTACTACTCTTTTCCTCATCACCAGGAAGTTTATGTTTTGAAAACATCACGTGTCTGCAGGAACGTACATACTAGCGATCGCGCACCACAAGCAAGACTGACATTGAACGCACACAATACACTACTCCCCCTCCCCTACAACGCGTTATCACGGCGCGCTCACGTGTAGGCGGGGCCGCTGCCGCCAATTCCTGATATGCGCTCGACGCCCGTGCACTGCAGTCGCGAGACCGGAAGCCTTGGCTTCCATCATAACTCGCTGAGTGTTTATAAAATCAAGTGCACCCTGACTGACTAGATGGGGCGTGAACTGCGCAAACAATCGGTATTTACTTCCGCGGGAATAATATATATTAATATATATTATAATTCATTTAAAAATATATATTTTTTTTAAATTTTGTAAATTTTTTTTAACTCTCGGAAAACATCCGGATATTAGAAATTCCGGTAAGTAGAATTAGGGATACAGGATGCTCTACTGTATTTACAAACTCCTATTACCACTGAAAATACATAAAATACCCAGTGCTGCATAACTTCTAACATGGCATGCAGACTGTATGTCCATTTTCACATCTTACTAGAAAATCATAGACATTGGTATATAAATATTTTTTTCATAGCAGACCTCTTCCAAATATAATAGTACTATTGTTGTTGGGTATTTAGATGAGATGGTGATGAATGAAAATTGGAGGACTGGGAATGATTCTTATCTTTAACTTTGACTACACTTATTGAAAGATAACAGTGTTAGCCAAAATTCGCCAGAATTACTATTCCTAGGCCTCCACCACTCTGGCTTCTTCAATCTTCCATTGAGCTAGTTTAAGAGAAACCAGATGCTAAACAAAGAGGGCCTCGAACTAGCACAGCAAAACTAGAAGTAACAACAGCATATTTTCATACATGTGATAAAATTAACATCCGTAACCTAATTACTTTAAACAAAATAATCTCTTGAAATGAAGCATACAGTTAAACCTCCCTTAAGACATTCCACAAAATACATTTTCCTGTTTATAAAATTATTCCCTTGATCATTTCCATATATATCTCTATGTTAATTTTTATTCAAAACATTTGCATTTATAGATTCTTCCTGCATATAACATTTAGCGTTTAAGGAAAAAAATTAATACAATAATGTTTATTTTTAAACTCTTAAACTATATTTATGGATTAACTTTTAAACATTTTTTTAAACAATAACAAACATAACCGTCAAAACCTTTGTTGCATGCAGCATGCTGTTACGTTGCATTTTTCGACCAATCATCTGCTTGCATTCGTATTGACTTTGTGAGGCTGTTCCATCTGTACACCATTTCCTTCATTCAAGGCATAATGTCTGACGAATACACAACAAATCACTAGCCATTTGTTGACCTTTTTGCATGACATGTGATGCAACTGGAACAGCAATTTGAGTTAATCTTATTTTCATTGTATGTTGGATACTGTAGTAAAAGATTTTATTGTGAACATAAAAATGAACATTTTAATTTATACATCTTGCTATGATTTCCGTTCTTTGCCGGACTTTATTTACCCGTAAATTGTGCACCATTTTTTGTAAAACGTGTGTTGAAAAATCATGGTACGAGGCTTATTCAAAGCTTGACAATACTGCATAGCGTACAGGTTCCTTCAAGCTCCAAAATTAGTTGACCTGCTACTGCTTAAAGGAACATCGGACATCTTGCATGAGGTTTACGCTTAGAGTGTGTTTTCCTGTGAGAATATGTAGCAATGATTGCCAAAGGTTTGCTGTAGCGATCATCTACGCCTGCTGAAAACACCTTAAATGATAAAAAAAAAAAAAAAAACGCTCAGGATATGAAAAATTGTGCTTCTGGAAAAAAAACATGGTCACTGGAAATCGTATGTGATATTGAAGGAGGAAATAAATGTTTTTGAGTGATAGTGTTAATGCAATAAAAAAATTGTTTGACAGGTGAGATTTTGTAGCATTTGTTTCCTCAGCAATACCCAAATGTATATTTTTTATAATCTTTCTAACATAGCATTGATTTCAGTTATCTGTGACCAAGATGTTTATGGCACTTCACTGCCGTAAACAACACAGCTGCGGTCGGTAGTCATTACAGTCATGATTTTTTCTGTCGCATCACGGAAAATATGTTGTTATTCATAGTTAGTCCATAAATAAATATTTCCCACCCACTGTTTTTAGAATCATATATTTACGACAAAGAATTTTACTAAAAATATTTATAAATCTAGTAATTCTCTTGAGAAAATATTAAAGAATGTTGCAAAAAATAACTGCATAGGTCAACACTGGTACCAAGAATGGTACTATTTACATAAAACCTTAAAGAGGTAATTCATAATTTTGAGTTATTACTTGAGTCTATAATTAAAAATTTTAAAATTTGATGGGAGGCTTTTTCTAAACAACAAATATTTATGGCAATGGAATCCCCACAAATGGCCCAATATTAAAAGAGAAGGCTGAACAAATAGTGCATAACCTAAGTATGCAGGTTTATGTGCCCTCAAAACAGCCCACCGCATACCAGCAATGCATTGCCCCTGGCTAGTGCTAAGTTAGCGGTGAGTAAATTTATAAAAAATTTTAAAACTAAACAAGTTAACTATGTTGAACTTAGACCCTATTGCCGCTGAAGCAATGCATAAAATAGCAGAGAGAAATAAATTAGAGGGAATTGAGTCATCTAGATAAGAATTAAAAATAAATAAATTTAACCACAAAATTAAATCATAAAAATTAAAGGCTTGTACCACTTGGAACATATGTTGAAAGATAGGTACATATCCTACCCAGGTAATAGTAGATTATAAATGATAATATAATTCTTCCTCCTTGGCGTATTCTACCTGGAATTCCTCTCGGTAGAACATTCTCTAAAAGGCATCATCTATATCGTTGTCCTTTCCCTTTATGTGCTTTATCTCAAACTTAAAACGTGACAAAGGTATAACCGTTGCCCAATCTTCCCGAGTTGGTATGGGTGGGAAAATAACCAAGTGAGGGGTTGGTTGTCAGTACAAAGCTCTACTGCAAAGATGCATGCCAGGGCCTCTTTCTCATAAACGCTTTAATGTTGTTTATTTTTATTCAGAGTACGACTTGCATACATAATAGGCTGAAGACCTCGACCTACATCCTGCAACAGAACAGCTCCCAGGGCTATGCTAGACGCATCCACATTCACGACAAACTTATCATCAAAATTTGGAAGAGCCAGTACAGGGGGGTGTGAAATGGCGTATTTGAGAGACTGGAATGCTTTCCGTTGTTCCTCTTCCCAACAAAATTTCTCTTCAATCTGTTTAGGGGGGGGGGGGGGGGGGAGTTGCATAGCTCAGCAAAACCTTAGACAAAGTGGCTGAAATACCCAAGTATGCCAATAAAGATCATAATCCCCTTGAGATTTTTGGGTTCAGAGAAGTTGGTTCATCCATTTTCATTTCTCCCTCAGCTATAATAAAACCAAAAAATTTAATTTGCTTTCTAACCCAAAAGACCGTTTCTGGGTTGACTGTCAGACCTACCCTCAGTTTTTCCAAGAACAAACGTGTGTGTCTCAGGTGTTCCTCAAAACTGCCTGAAAAGATACATATATCATATAAAAATATCATTACAAACTCGTACTGATATTCCCCTAGAATGACCCCTAACACATGTGACAAGCACTGTATGCCAAAATTAACTCCAAACGGTACACGCCACCATTCATAGTGCATCCGTATTGTCACAAAACCAGTGCATTTTTGCTTTCCAGCCCAGCACGCACTGATGAAAAGCTGAGTTAAGGTCAAGGATAGTAAAATACTTGGCCTTCCCCAGATCCTAGAAAAATATTTCGACCTTTGGCATGGGGAATGGTTCCATTTACATTTGATGAGAACTCACCTCAATTACGTAAGTGATAACGTCATTAAATTCCTCTATCACCTTTTGTACTGCCTCCTGTTGAATTCTGTCCAGGTGCTCTTCCAATACTTCAATGCCTCCACAGCATAACGGATCCTGTTTCTCTACTTTACCTAAGCTTTACTTTACTTTAGCTATATATGTCTGTCTCCTCGCTGTCAACAAAACATAAAATTTGAATAAACTAAAAATATATTCATGCATAATAGTTCTTATTTTAACCAAAACATTTCCTTCATTCAAGTTCAATGGAGCCCTCTTTCAAGTTTTAAATATCTGTTGGAGAAGTTAAGCAAAGGCTTTACAGGATATAAAATTAATAAATTATTTTATCATTTTTAAAAATATGCCTATATTTAATTGTTTTTAAATTTTTGTTTTTTTTACAGGCATTCACTCTGGAGAAAAGAGAAGACACTAAAACATTTGGCCTTGAAATTTCTATACATTGTGTTTTTTGGTAAATGTTGTCTTTGTGCCTCAGCTGGGAGCCAATTTTTCAGCATCTAATAGCTACAAGCAAGCGAAAACGCAAGCAGTATTGCTGGCAGTTACACTTCTGCGATTAAAAAGACTGATACAGTAGTTATTTAATATCTTTGAATCTAGCACCTAAACCAAAGTTATATGTGCATGAACTGTATATATTTCATAGAAGTGTTGATATTTTAAATCTTTAAAATTTGGTTCCCTCAAAACCAATGTTTTAAGTTTGATCCAAAATGAAAGGTTTTTGTGTTAAAGTATTTGTATTATATGTAGTTAATAGCATATGTATTGCCCATTAAAGGAGTTGGTCCTGTTTCAGCTTATTATTTTATGTTTATGTTAAACACTATAAAACTTATTTGTATTTTTGTACAGTACTAATAAGTAGAATTAAATGGACTGAATTTTTATTTTTATTTTAAAGACAATTGTACTGGTACTTCATGATGTAGATTTAATTTACTTCAGTAAAATAATTTTGTATTACTTAGTTGTATGCATCCTCACAATATGTATTGTGAATTTTAAAATCCTGGGTAAAATAAATTTAAATAAAAATTGAAACCATGTGATGAAGTCACAATTTGCATTGCCTATAAACCTAAAATTTTAGTTCTGTTAGCCATTTAATTCTTCTTTTGGATATTGCTAAAAGCACATTTAAAATGTAACTTTGGCAGCTACCTACCTATGCAAAAAGTATGCAACATATGTATATTTTTTTCAAAGTAAGCCACTTAAAAAATTGATGTTTTACATATTTAATGTAAATATAATATGACCTGGAATAAGACAAACTCTTTTAATATCAAAAATCTTTGCAGAGTAATTTTTCATGAGGTTTTGTTGTAAGTATGTATACTATTTGTAAATAAAACTTTATTAAGTATAAGTTTTACCAGTAACTTATCATAGTGTTGTTGAAAAAGCCTTAATGTAAAATTAATAGGCTAGCAATTATTTTTCATACAAGATCATGTGCCCTCCATATACAGTAGGCATTACTGTTAAATGATATGAATATAAAATGAGATTTATATATATATATATATATATATATATATATATATATATATATATATATATATATATATATATATATATCAAGTTGCTGTGTGCTTGCTTGTGCGTATTGCTATGCTTATGTTCTAACAGTTACTAAGGAATATAGAATCTCAGGTTATATTTACAATTCTTTCTTCAAGAGCTTAAAGAAGTAAATGAATAATTTTTTTTTTTTTTATTGGTTGTGTTTAAAAATCATATGTTTGCTGATACAACTGTTTCTTGGTGAATTAAAAGCTAATTCAATACTTTCACCAGGCTCAATCATTGTTAATTTATGACCCATTATTTCACTAAACAAAGTTTACAAACTACAAGTAAACTAACTGGTAAATTAAGGTAAGGTTGTACAATTATAGTCAACCTGGAAAATAAAAATGCTCTGGTAATACTGGGATAAGTCGGGGCTATCACATTAAATGTCTGACATTTCTTTTTTTGACAGCAAAAGCATAAAATGAAATTTTCTGTTTACGCAAGTAATAAACACCATTGGCAATCTCTGCTGCCTTACTCGTTTGCCTTAATATTTCCATTATATAAAAACTTCTGTTCTCCTTTTTTGTCTCCCATTCCACAAACATCTTCTCAGAGTCCTTCAACTCTTCTGTTGCCTTCTCATTGTTGCCAAAACAAAGTGTCAACGCCTAAGCCTTAAAAGTAGGCAAAGGTGTACAACATCTATTGTCAAGGACTTCTTGCATAAAACCAGATGTTTTATTGTTGACATATTTACTTTATTTCAGTATTGCTACAAATCTTAAGGGTACAGTAGAGCACCCTGTATCCGGAATGGTCGGGACTTAGACTATTCCGGATAGTAGAAAATTCCGGAAAGTAGAAATTCACTATAAGGCCCCCTAATTGAAAAAAAAAAATTGCTCCCGAAGTTTGTGAACATCCTGTAGCTGTAGATGAGGACGGCAAGGGGGGTGGGGGTAGGGTGATGACAGCTACATCCGGTGGTGTGACCTTGCCACGGGCACGCTTATCAGACCTTGCCTAGAAGCACGCTACAGCTACGTGACTGTACCATGATGTCCGCGCGAAGCAAGCAGACGTAGGCGAGACGTTTGACATTCAATGAATTGTGTTACAATTACGTAATTTACATACAGTTTGTACAGTGATTTGGTGTATCCACATGTTGCATAAATAAAATATAAAATAATAACACATGGTACAGTTAGGTACGGTACATTACAAATAAAAAACACTTACCATGACTCACTGTAGGCTACACATGTCCCGCGAATAAAAAATAATGTCCTATAACTTAGATAAACTGCATTGAAATAATCACTGTATACGGCCCCACTTGTCTGTGTGTAAGAAACATTGTTTAGCAGTCACATTAATTTAAATTTAAAAAGCTAAACAACAAATTACCTAAATCGTCACACATTGTGAAAGACAGGAGAAGTTAAAGTTAATCACCGTCACTGTCACTCTGAACATAACTGTTTACATTTGTGCCACTGGTGCCAGGTGTTGGATCGTCAATGTTCTCACTCGTAGTTGAAGCAGGTGTGGAAACAGGAGCTTTTTTGAACATGTCACTAATTCGTTGTTGCCGCACACGTTTGTGCTTCTCTTCAGTCAGCTGTTTTTGAAGCATATACAAATGCATAATTTGCTGGTCGTTGATATAACTTCGTTGCTCTAGGCCAGCTATTAATCGTTCAATGTGGTGAAGGCACTCATCTTGCGAGATTTTCTCCTGTGGTTCATCTTCATCGCTACTGCTTTCATTGTTTCCGTCGTCTTTGTTACACTTAACAGAGTCTAATATCTCCTTATCTGAAAAGTGATGCACAACAGGAACATTATCATCAACACAAAACCATTCCACAATGTTTTGTTCTTGCAACTGTAAGTCTTCTAGTTCTGGATTTGTTATGTTCTTGGCATACTCCAGCAGTTCGTTCACGTTTTTTTGTTCAAAACCTTTGAAGTCGGCTTCATTTCCCTTGTCATGAACCTCGTCACGATAAACCAAAGTCGGCCACAATTTAAACCATGCCTTGTGAAATGTTGACGCAGGCATACCTTCCCATGCACGAGTTAGTGACCATATGACATCCTTTATGGTGTATTCCTTTTTAATTTCTGAGATCGTTTTGCCGCCATTCAGATCAGATAAAAAGTGCTTCATGAACTCCGTGCGATAACGACATTTTAGGGGGTGTAATATTCCCTGATCTTGCGGTTGGATTAGTGCAGTGCAGTTAGGGGGCAGATACATGACAGAAACATTATCCCTGTCTAGTGTTTCAGCTGCAGGATGCGCGGAGCAGTTGTCTAGCACAAGGACAATCTTGCAGTGCGGGTCTGAACCTATCTTGTTACAGTGTTGCCGGCTCTGGCGCACAAAACTGTCAAACCATTCTGTGGTTATTGCAGATGTTATCTACGCAGTTTTTGTAGCTCGGTATTCAACGGGTAACACTTTAACACCTTTTAGCACCCTTGGGCGCAAGCTTTTGCCAATTACGAGTAGCTTCAGCTTGTGGGTACCAGCAGCATTTGAACAACCAAGCACGGTCAATCTGTCTTTAGAATCTTTCATCCCGCTGTGCGGATTATCTGCAGTGCACAGCGTGCTTCGAGGCATACAACGCCAGTACAAAGCAGTCTCGTCCGCATTGTAAACTTGGTCTGCTGTTAAGTTGTTGTCCAACACACATTCTGCGAACTCAACAACAAACTTTTCCGCCGCCGCTGTATCTGCAGAAAGCTTTTCACCGCTAACTTTGAAAAAGAAATTCCATGGTGTTTTTTGAATTATTGAAGCCACCCTAACAAATAGTCACAATCGTATGTTAGATTCAGTTCGGCATGAAACATTTTTGCCTGTTCTATCAGCATCTGTCCAGAAATGCTAACACCTTCACTTCGCCGCAAACGAAACCATTGATAAAGAGCATTATCAAGGTCGCTACATTTACTACCCTGCATTGTTTTTCTGTTTTCAATTTCTCTCTTCGTATCACTGTCCGAATAAAATTTACACAGTTCATTCTTTTGTTTCTTTATGTCGTAAATCGTCGAAATGCCGACATCGTACGATTGGCTGAGATTTTTAACAGAAGTCCCAGCATCTAGTTTCTTGAGAATCTCAACCTTTTCTTTAATGGTAAGAACTTTTTTCCTTCGTTTACTACTCTTTTCCTCATCACCAGGAAGTTTATGTTTTGAAAACATCACGTGTCTGCAGGAACGTACATACTAGCGATCGCGCACCACAAGCAAGACTGACATTGAACGCACACAATACACTACTCCCCCTCCCCTACAACGCGTTATCACGGCGCGCTCACGTGTAGGCGGGGCCGCTGCCGCCAATTCCTGATATGCGCTCGACGCCCGTGCACTGCAGTCGCGAGACCGGAAGCCTTGGCTTCCATCATAACTCGCTGAGTGTTTATAAAATCAAGTGCACCCTGACTGACTAGATGGGGCGTGAACTGCGCAAACAATCGGTATTTACTTCCGCGGGCATAATATATATTAATATATATTATAATTCATTTAAAAATATATATTTTTTTTAAATTTTGTAAATTTTTTTTAACTCTCGGAAAACATCCGGATATTAGAAATTCCGGTAAGTAGAATTAGGGATACAGGATGCTCTACTGTATTTACAAACTCCTATTACCACTGAAAATACATAAAATACCCAGTGCTGCATAACTTCTAACATGACATGCAGACTGTATGTCCATTTTCACATCTTACTAGAAAATCATAGACATTGGTATATAAATATTTTTTTCATAGCAGACCTCTTCCAAATATAATAGTACTATTGTTGTTGGGTATTTAGATGAGATGGTGATGAATGAAAATTAGAGGACTGGGAATGATTCTTATCTTTAACTTTGACTACACTTATTGAAAGAAAACAGTGTTAGCCAAAATTCGCCAGAATTACTATTCCTAGGCCTCCACCACTCTGGCTTCTTCAATCTTCCATTGAGCTAGTTTAAGAGAAACCAGATGCTAAACAAAGAGGGCCTCGAACTAGCACAGCAAAACTAGAAGTAACAACAGCATATTTTCATACATGTGATAAAATTAACATCCGTAACCTAATTACTTTAAACAAAATAATCTCTTGAAATGAAGCATACAGTTAAACCTCCCTTAAGACATTCCACAAAATACATTTTCCTGTTTATAAAATTATTCCCTTGATCATTTCCATATATATCTCTATGTTAATTTTTATTCAAAACATTTGCATTTATAGATTCTTCCTGCATATAACATTTAGCGTTTAAGGAAAAAAATTAATACAATAATGTTTATTTTTAAACTCTTAAACTATATTTATGGATTAACTTTTAAACATTTTTTTAAACAATAACAAACATAACCGTCAAAACCTTTGTTGCATGCAGCATGCTGTTACGTTGCATTTTTCGACCAATCATCTGCTTGCATTCGTATTGACTTTGTGAGGCTGTTCCATCTGTACACCATTTCCTTCATTCAAGGCATAATGTCTGACGAATACACAACAAATCACTAGCCATTCGTTGACCTTTTTGCATGACATGTGATGCAACTGGAACAGCAATTTGAGTTAATCTTATTTTCATTGTATGTTAGATATTGTAGTAGTAAAAGATTTTATTGTGAACATAAAAATGAACATTTTAATTTATACATCTTGCTATGATTTCCGTTCTTTGCCGGACTTTATTTACCCGTAAATTGTGCACCATTTTTTGTAAAACGTGTGTTGAAAAACCATGGTACGAGGCTTATTCAAAGCTTGACAATACTGCATAGCGTACAGGTTCCTTCAAGCTCCAAAATTAGTTGACCTGCTACTGCTTAAAGGAACATCGGACATCTTGCATGAGGTTTACGCTTAGAGTGTGTTTTCCTGTGAGAATATGTAGCAATGATTGCCAAAGGTTTGCTGTAGCGATCATCTACGCCTACTGAAAACAACTTAAATGATAATAAAAAAAAATGCTCAGGATATGAAAAATTGTGCTTCTGGAAAAAAAAATGGTCACTGGAAATCGTATGTGATATTGAAGGGGGAAATAAATGTTTTTGAGTGATAGTGTTAATGCAATAAAAAAATTGTTTGACAGGTGAGATTTTGTAGCATTTGTTTCCTCAGCAATACCCAAATGTATATTTTTTATAATCTTTCTAACATAGCATTGATTTCAGTTATCTGTGACCAAGATGTTTATGGCACTTCACTGCCGTAAACAACACAGCTGCGGTCGGTAGTCATTACAGTCATGATTTTTTCTGTCGCATCACGGAAAATATGTTGTTATTCATAGTTAGTCCATAAATAAATATTTCCCACCCACTGTTTTTAGAATCATATATTTACGACAAAGAATTTTACTAAAAATATTTATAAATCTAGTAATTCTCTTGAGAAAATATTAAAGAATGTTGCAAAAAATAACTGCATAGGTCAACACTGGTACCAAGAATGGTACTAGTTTTACATAAAACCTTAAAGAGGTAATTCATAATTTTGAGTTATTACTTGAGTCTATAATTAAAAATTTTAAAATTTGATGGGAGGCTTTTTCTAAACAAATATTTATGGCAATGGAATCCCCACAAATGGCCCAATTTTAAAAGAGAAGGCTGAACAAATAGTGCATAACCTAAGTATGCAGGTTTATGTGCCCTCAAAACAGCCCCGCATACCAGCAATGCATTGCCCCTGGCTAGTGCTAAGTTAGCGGTGAGTAAATTTATAAAAAATTTTAAAACTAAACAAGTTAACTATGTTGAACTTAGACCCTATTGCCGCTGAAGCAATGCATAAAATAGCAGAGAGAAATAAATTAGAGGGAATTGAGTCATCTAGATAAGAATTAAAAATAAATAAATTTAACCACAAAATTAAATCATAAAAATTAAAGGCTTGTACCACTTGGAACATATGTTGAAAGATAGGTTAATATCCTACCCAGGTAATAGTAGATTATAAATGATAATATAATTCTTCCTCCTTGGTGTATTCTACCTGGAATTCCTCTCGGTAGAACATTCTCTAAAAGGCATCATCTATAGCATTGTCCTTTCCCTTTATGTGCTTTATCTCAAACTTAAAACGTGACAAAGGTATAACCGTTGCCCAATCTTCCCGAGTTGGTATGGGTGGGAAAATAACCAAGTGAGGGGTTGGTTGTCAGTACAAAGCTCTACTGCAAAGATGCATGCCAGGGCCTCTTTCTCATAAACGCTTTAATGTTGTTTATTTTTATTCAGAGTACGACTTGCATACATAATAGGCTGAAGACCTCGACCTACATCCTGCAACAGAACAGCTCCCAGGGCTATGCTAGACGCATCCACATTCACGACAAACTTATCATCAAAATTTGGAAGAGCCAGTACAGGGGGGTGTGAAATGGCGTATTTGAGAGACTGAAATGCTTTCCGTTGTTCCTCTTCCCAACAAAATTTCTCTTCAATCTGTTTAGGGGGGGGGGGGGGGGGGAGTTGCATAGCTCAGCAAAACCTTAGACAAAGTGGCTGAAATACCCAAGTATGCCAATAAAGATCATAATCCCCTTGAGATTTTTGGGTTCAGAGAAGTTGGTTCATCCATTTTCATTTCTCCCTCAGCTATAATAAAACCAAAAAATTTAATTTGCTTTCTAACCCAAAAGACCGTTTCTGGGTTGACTGTCAGACCTACCCTCAGTTTTTCCAAGAACAAACGTGTGTGTCTCAGGTGTTCCTCAAAACTGCCTGAAAAGATACATATATCATATAAAAATATCATTACAAACTCGTACTGATATTCCCCTAGAATGACCCCTAACACATGTGACAAGCACTGTATGCCAAAATTAACTCCAAACGGTACACGCCACCATTCATAGTGCATCCGTATTGTCACAAAACCAGTGCATTTTTGCTTTCCAGCCCAGCACGCACTGATGAAAAGCTGAGTTAAGGTCAAGGATAGTAAAATACTTGGCCTTCCCCAGATCCTAGAAAAATATTTCGACCTTTGGCATGGGGAATGGTTCCATTTACATTTGATGAGAACTCACCTCAATTACGTAAGTGATAACGTCATTAAATTCCTCTATCACCTTTTGTACTGCCTCCTGTTGAATTCTGTCCAGGTGCTCTTCCAATACTTGAATGCCTCCACAGCATACCGGATCCTGTTTCTCTACTTTACCTAAGCCTATCTTAAACCCAGGATCAAAGGAGTAATACATATTTTTCTGATGACAATAATTGCTTGACTTCCCAATACTAAATCTGTCACTAACTTAGGGACCACCCAGAACTCCCTAGTCCACGAAACTTTACTGATCTTGAAGTGTAGACTAACACTCAAATTGGCCCTCCAAAAAATTTTCCATCTGCCATGTGCACTGCCATACCTCCAACGAATTGCAACTTCTTCAAATACAGCTTATGTTATATTAAAACAATTGAAAACTGTTGCTGCACAAAACTAAAGCTAGCTCTGGTGCCCATGAGAGCTTTACACCACTTCTCCACTATAAACACCAGAACCCATAGGTTCCTAATTGACTTGGCTACAGCCAAAGCATGCTTGTTACCAAACTCGGTGCTTTTTACCCTTTTTTTTAAATTGCCTTTACCCGTTAGATGTCCTACGCCATTACAATAATTACAAACATGCCCACGCAGGGACCACTTAGGGCAGCACCTCAACTGCCATTTTTCTCCACACTCAAAACACACTCCTTAAATTCTTTTCATGCAGAATTTCTCCAAATGGCCTTGTTTGCCCCAAAAATTGCACCTGTACTCCGTGTTCCTTTTAGTAGGCCAATCAGATGCCAAATGGCCTACAAATGGTTTTCCTACTACGGTTGCCTAAATCCTGATTGACGCCTCCCTCTTTCTTTTCTGTGGTAGCCATTGATTGCCTACGCATAACAAAATCTCATGGTGCCTGACAAAAATTATCTATCTCCACCACCCACTTCATCAGGCCTTCCACATTCACTGACCTAGACACAAAAGCGCAATCTCTCCGGGCATGGAGGTGCATGTTTAAAAATAGCAAACTAACCAAGTTTTCGTCCTCAATGTGCACAACCAGATTTCTCGCATCATTTATAATACCTACTTTGCACAAACTTAGCCCTGCTTTCCCCTTCCCGCTGGAAACAATAAACATATTCCCTTATAAGTTCTTCCCTGATCCTTTTAAGGCATACACTGTTCCAAATTTCCAATTTAACTTCTTCCCATGTTTCGCTTCGCTGAAGGCAACCAACACCACCTGTACCTAATGATTCCTCATCAGCAAATAATTTCAAATTTTTTTTTTTTATTTATTGAATGCCCCAAAGAACTCTTAAGATTTTTCCTGGCTCAGTGGTATGCATCCCCACCAAGTTATGCAGACTCACCAAAATATAATTTATTTTGTATCACACATACCAACCTACACGCTTGTGTACCCGAACTGCCTTGCTTCCATTACTTTCACTCGTCTCGTCTAGCAGGTCTGTTTCAAGGAACGCATTGCTCGCCACCTTTATATTGCTTAATTGATAGACCCAGGTGGTAGCCATGATCGCCAAGATAATTCAAGTGGTAAATCGTCCTATTTGACTCAACACCCTAGCAGATTGGTGCAGTATGCAGGTTTGCGTGCCCTAGAAACAGCCCCGCATACTAAAATGCATCGTCCCCGGCTAGTGCTAAGTTCACGATCAGCAAAATTATAAAAATGTGAAAAACTAAACAAATTAACTATGATGAACTTGACTATCGCCTCGAAGAAATGCCAAAAATAGCAGAGAGAAATTGACATGGCCCACGGGCCTCACTGACCTTATACTAAGCGGGAGTTCGCGTCAATGCATGTCCTAAGATTAATTTTGACGTCGTCCGACCGACGACCATCCCTAAGCCCGACCTGCACCCGCCAGTATACTCTCCCGCTAACGGAACGCACCCCTGGCCGTGGCCCACCCGAGTCGAGCGAGCCACCGAGCCGAACGGCCAAACCAGACATTATTATTATAAAGCACACTAAATCCGAGTGGACTAGAGACGAACCACACCCATTCCCCCTCAAACAATTAATTACGAATTTTGTGACCTTAAAGTCTCTTCCAGACGCAGTCATTTAGTTTTTAACGTAATGAGGTCAAGCTTGGCGCGGCAGGGGCCGACGCGCCACCGGACGCCATGCCAGTTCGGCAGTTCAACTCGACTCGCGGACCGGGACGGACCTACGTCCCACGGAGAGACCACAACCATTGTCTTCATCGCAAGTAACGTCCGGTAAATATAGTCATTTAGCATAAACCAAACCTTTTTCTATTCACCTCTCCGTGCGTGCCCGGTCCGTTTTTTATGGTTCAGGACCTAATCCGACCGCGTAAACGTAAAGACGCCCCGCACCACACCTGGTGCGCAGGGTCGCTCTTCAGCATACGGCACGGGCCGCCTCCCGCAAACCACAGAACTTTTCTTAAGGCCACGCGCCTTCGCGCTGACCACAAACCCGCAAGGGAAACTTCGCCAAGTTTAGTGGCGGTGCGTGTACCACCCCAGTGGGCACGGCACCCGCGTAGAAACAATCGCTTACGGGACTGGCCGACTCCAGTCACCCACAAACTCTGTGTGCCACGTCAATTGTGCGCGCCTAATTTTCATCAAGTGTACTTTGTTAACGTAACTTTGCGCCACGTCATTTGTGCGCGCCTAATTTTCATTAAGTGTACTTTGTTAACGTAACTTTGCGCCACGTCATTTGTGCGCGCCTAATTTTCATTAAGTGTACTTTGTTAATGTAACTTTGCGCCCCGTCATCTGTGCGCGCCTCTCATGCATCAAGTGTACTTTGCCTGCATACTGTTACCCGAGTAACCAGTGCCACGAAACATTGAACATGTACCGGCCTGCACCTCGCAACGGACAAGTAGCCCTCAGGGGCATGTCTGTGCTCAGTAATTGTATGGTGTGACGTCAACCCCTTGAATAAAGGCACGTCGCTACTACGGCAATCCCACGCATTCTTCTTTAACGTAATTTCCCAGGCAATACCGCCGACGGTTCTAGCGGACCACGCTGGGGCAACGAACCACGACCTCCCCCCCATTGGTTAGACACCGAGCTAGCCTGGCGCCCTCCCGGAACATAAAACGTTAACCAGACCAGCCACCCCGCTAGAACTCGCGCCCGGACTCGAAGACGAGACCGCAGCCGACGGCAAATGGCGCCCCTGCGTGTGGCAAAATTTTAAGCAAAAAACGTGAAAATTGAGCAAACGGCAAGAAAACGGCCATTTTGGACGCACCAAGAGCGGCGGACAAAGGATCCATCAACCCCCACCCCCAGCGCTGACATTCCAGCAGAGCGTGCGACGCAGGCGAACAACATCACAGCCCAGCACCACCCCCAACCCCCCGTCACTCCCGCACCCGCCCGCTTTCACTTTCGCGCAGCGGTCAGAGTACTCTTCCCCCCCTCCCACCTAACCACCCTCGTTCTTCACTCTCCGCTTTGTGCGGCCATCCGGGCGCTCAACCCCCACCCATCCACCCCCTATCAACTCTCCGCTTCGCGCGGCCATCCAGACAGCTCCCCTCCCCTTTCAATCCTCCACCCGTCCGCTTTGTGCGACTGTCCGGGCACCCATCCAGCCGGCCAGCGCAGCCCGCGCGTGGAACAGCCTAACAGCACAGACTGCGCCGCTGGCGAACAGACAACATGTGCGCCCGCCCCGTCAACAGAGCTCAGCTGTCAATAACCACGCACCATGCTGTCACACGGAGCCCACGCGACTTGCGCGCAATGCCAACGGCCGAGAACAATGGACCTACTAACGGGACCATTACCTTGGCAGAACACCTGCCAATGCCGATCACTGAACAGAACACCACCGGAGACCGACCCGAAACACGAACAATGGGAAGTGAATTGGGATCAGATCTGGAAGGGAAAAATAGAGACGGGGTTAACAATACCACTACAACCTGTACCAATAACCGCCGCAACCGATACGAAACCACAACCGCGCCAGGAGTGCGGACACGCAACCTGCACCAACACCGCTGCCGAGGGCGGGGCCATCACCCAACCCGAGGCCACACGTACCTACACGACGCGGACAGCGAACTACATGGCGAAATTACCAGAGTTTAGCGGAGCACCCCACGAAGACCCCCTAGCATACACACACCAATGCGAAGTGCGCCTGGCACGCAGCGGGATAACCGTCGACGAGTGGCCTGAGAGGACCAGCGAACGGTTGCGGGGACCCGCCCTCGCCTGGTGGCAACTATGGGGACGGGCCGACATGGAGTGGCCCGAGTTCGCAGAGGCCCTCAACCACCGTTTCAACGCCGGGGCTACACTGGTACAATGCACCTCACAATTTTACAGTAGCACGCAGCGAGAGGGGGAACCAGTGGAAAATTTCATAGCCCACAAACTACAACTATTCCGCCGGATATCACCACTCGTAGAACCAGCCAGGGCACTACCCACCATCACACTACTCCTCAGAGACGAACTCCAGCCCTTCCTACGCATAGGACGCGCCACCACCGTCGAAGACTACGTCCAACTGGCAGTAGCCACGGAACAAAATTTCCAGAGAGCCTGGTGGAGAAATCCGCGCAGGACAAACCGGGAGGACCCCAACCCGCCGAACGACCGGCGCCCACTAGCCATCCAAGGGGCACCACCGCCCCAACAACGCAGGCCCTCACACCCCGACGACCGACGCCCGCCCTACGCGCTGGAGGCGCCTCAAGCGGACGCCAACACAGCCCCCCGACCGCCTCACTGCCAACTGGGGTGCCCAAGGGGCACTTACCACTGGCACAATGAGTGCCCACGGAAGGGGAATGCGCAGAGGGAGAGCCGCCAACAAGGGCCGCGCGACACACAACCGGCGGGAAACGGGCCAAGGGGGAACTGAAACAGAGTCCCCCAACCCCCCAAGTGACCACCACCCACCTTCCAGCGACAACAACGGCCGCGGGAACTACCGCACACACGAACGCACTGGTAACGAACCACCGCGCCGACCCAACAAACGCGATGACCAACACGACCCCCGGGGGGCACAAACCCCCAAGACTCGGGCAGCTGACCCAACCACCGGACAACTTGCTCCGCATACCGGTAGAGGTCAACAACACACCAGCCATTGCACTCGTGGACACGGGAGCGAGCCACGTGTTCATCCACCCCTCGCTGGTACCCCCCGGCTCCCTCCGCCCACACCGGGGTGAGCTACGCCTGGCCACCGCCACACACGCCGGCCTAATGGTGGGGTACGCTGACGTCCAGGTAAGCCTAAGAGAGCTAAGTACTAACGTGACCGCCATCGTTGTGAGTGACCTAAGTGAAGAGCTCGTGCTAGGTCAGCCCTGGTTGGCCGAACACGACGCCGTTCTGGAACTAGGCCCCACCAAAGTGAATGTCGGTCAGTCCGAAAGGTTCGTAGTCTACGCCATAGGACGAGCCCCCACACCGGCAAATGAATGCGTGACTCTCGCCGACTTGCGTCATAACGTTCCCCCAGAATACGAAGCCGCGGTGAACAAGATCTTACGCGAACAACGGGACGTGTTCACGACCACCGAGCCCCTACGGCGCACCACGGTAGCCGAACATTCCATCTCCACCACCACCGATCAACCCATCTACGAGTCACCTCGCGGGTACGGGTTTCGCGAACAGCGGGTAATACGCGAACAGGTGATGGAGATGCTACACAGCGGAGTAATAGAGCCCTCCAACAGCTCATATAACGCATGCATAGTACTGGCCGCTAAGAAGGACGGCACATTACGTTTTTGCGCAGATTTCCGCCCACTAAATGCTGTGACAATCAGTTCACCACCCCCACAGATCAGCGTCGAGACCGCTGTAGCCAGTCTAGGTAGAGCCCGGATATTCCACACCCTAGACCTCAAGTCGGGGTACTGGCAAGTGCCCATACGGCAGCAAGACCGGGAGAAAACTGCATTCACGGTCCCCGATGGCCGACGTTTCCAATTCCGAGCCATGCCGTTTGGCCTAAAATGCGCGCCAGCAACCTTTCAAGCCATGATGACCCGAGTGCTGGAGGGGTACCTTGGCCAGTTTGCTCTCGCATATTTAGATGACGTCATCATCTTCTCGAAGACGTGGGAGGACCACTGTCGCCATCTTGCCCTAGTCCTCGAACGGCTCGCCACCCACCACTTAACAGCCAACCCGGCGAAATGTCATCTAGGCACGCGGGAAGTAGAGTTCCTAGGGCACATGGTTAATGCGGAAGGGAGCCACCCGCAACCATCCCACCTGCAAAAAATCGCAGCGGCAGAGACCCCGCGCACACGGAAACAATTGCAGCGATTCATCGGCCTGGTGAATTGGTTAAGGAACTACATACCAAACTTCTCCCACGTAATTTCACCACTCACAGATTTACTGTCCCCCCAGTCCCGCTACCGCTGGAACACCTGGGCCCAACAGGCATTTGAACAGGTAAAGGGCGCGTGCACCAGGTGTCATACTTTAGCACGCATTGACACCGAACGCCTGTTGATCCTCCAGACCGACGCAAGCGCGCTAGGGGTAGGAGCGGTACTATTTCAAACGGATGACCAGGGGAACAAGCAGGTCATTGAGTACGCCAGCGCGAAATTCGGGTCCGCTGAGCGGAAATATCATAGCAATGAACAAGAATGCTTAGCCGTGATATGGGCCGTGAAAAAGTACCGTCCCCACCTCGAAGGGTGGACATTCACCCTCCGCACGGACAACCGCTGCCTTACCTGGCTCCAAACCATGCAGGGGCGTAAGGGGAAACTGATACGTTGGGCCCTCCTTCTCCAGTCGTTCGATTTCGTAGTGGAACACGTACCCGGAGAGGAAAACCAACTGCCAGACATGCTATCCAGACACCCTAGCGATCAGCACGAAGTAACAGATGCCGAAGGGTGGGAGGAGATGCTACCCCCCTCCCCGAAGGACAGCTGGCACCACTCACCAGCCACGTGCACACGCATAATCACGGATGAGGAAGGGGCTGACACACCACCTAACACTGCCGCTGACCTGGACCTCCGGGTACTAGCAGCCCAACAACAGTCTCCCGAGGCCGATAGACGGCGACATCGCCTAAGGGAGGAACCCCACGCAAATTGGAGGGTCGAAGCTAACCGCATCCTAAATCGTGCCCCAGGGGGCGCGGGAGGCTGGAAGACATACGTGCCACCCGAAGCACACAAGGCGGTACTCCGCTTCGTGCACGACCACGACCTTGCAGGCCACCCGGGGGCAGACCAAACCCAGAGAGCGGTCTCACAACACCACCACTGGCCCGGGATGGCAAGGGACGTCAGGGAATACGTGCGCGAATGCGAAGTATGTCAAGTGCGTAAAACACGCCGACGGGACGGCGAACAACAACAACAACCCCGCCAACCAACACAGGCATTCCAGACCATCGCGCTAGACGTGATGGGGCCCTACCCCAGGTCACCCAGAGGCAAGCGATTTTTGCTCGTGGTGACCGACATGTTTACGCGATGGACGGAAGCCTACCCCTGTAGCAACGCGAGGGCCAACACCATCATCCACCTCATGACTCACGAGTTCCTGCCTCGGTGGGGCTACCCGCAATCAGCGTTGACGGACAACGGCAGCCAATTTCTTGGCAAACAGTGGCAGGAGTGGTGTAACGGGATGAGCATCCAGCACCATCCACCCCAGCCTACCACCCCCGGGCCAACCCCACGGAGCGCAGGAACCAGGACTTGAAGGTCCAACTCCGCCTCAGACTCGGCGACGACCACACCCAGTGGGACCAGCACGTCGCCGACGCGTTGTTTTGTAGCCGCCGCCGCGTAAACGCCGCGACCGGGCGAACCCCGGCGGAAATGGTACAGGGGAACAACCTCCCACTACCAGGCGAGTAGGCCACTCACGGCATCCCACACACCGGGGAAGGAGAGAGGGAGCGTGCACGGCGCCTAACAGCAATGCACGAGGCCACCAGACAGCGCCAAACGAACTATACGCAGGAAATCACCCCCAAAACCGCGCGGGAGCCCCCCGCGGTGCGAGCAGGTGATCGCGTATACGCTCGCGTACATCCACTGTCCGTAGCGCCTCGCAACTACTGCGCCGGGCTGGCACCCCGCTGGGGGGGGGCCCTACACCGTGCAGAAACCTCTAGGGAGGACGTCATACCTGGTCCGACTCGGGGGCAGACGAGTGCGTAAAATCCACCGCGACGACTTACACCTCACCTCGATTCCCGGGGAACCTCCCCCAGGAGAATAGAACTTTGACGAACCACCAGGATACGACGAACCGGAGGAGGGTCACCGTCCACCACCCGCAGGTGACGGCCGCGATGACGCACCACCGATACTAGAGGCGAACGCACAGAACGCGGAAGACCTACTATCACCCGCACCAGAATGTCCCGCACGAGGCAACGACACCGCACCAGCCAGGACGAACGACAGAATACGAACATGCCACGATCACCGAAATGACGACTGGGGACTTAACACCGCAACCGGATGACGTGATGGCAATCGCAGTGGAACCAGAGGAAATTGACGCGGACCAGTTAGTAAGCCCGACACACGGAGCATGGGGACACACGGCCTCTCTCGCGGACGCCACATTCCGGATGTTCGTAGACGAACCCGATGAGGGAAACCCTGCACCGCGCCCAGGACCGGAGCCACGCCAGCTATTCGACCCCAACGACACGGAGACAAGCGAAGCTCCAGGTATCCCAGAGCGCAGGAGGCAGCCCTACGCAAGTGGGTCGCAAGCGGGTGACGTCAGGGACCAACAAATGAGGCCCGACCAACCGAACATGCCGGCAGACTCAAGGACACACTCAACGCACGGAACAGAACCCGCGCCACCAACCCCACAGACGGGGAGACCCCAAAGAGACCGGCGACACCCGAGGTATCTGGCTGAGTACGACCTCGGGAGACCCACAAAGCGAAACACCACCACCCATCACTCTGGGCCGCCAACCCAGGACGACCCATCCGCAAGGGACAGGGTGTACCAGCTGCGGCCGCCACGGCCCCCGCCAGCTCGGACGTGCTGCCACCCCTAAGGCGGCAACACTCCCGCCTCCACAGGCACCACGACACCGCCCCTCGGCCCGCCTGCCACAGCAGCAGCCGGGGTGGCGAGCACATCAGATCCAGGGCGCTGACCCTATCAGCCTCTGGCCACCACAGGCGCCACGATGCCGCCCCCGGCCGGTCCACCACCGCGGCAGCCGGGGTGGCGTGCACAGCAGGTCCAGAGCGCCGACCCTACCAGCTGCCGACCCACGGGCGCGCACACCTGCTCCAGAACGCGGGGCCTATCAGCTGCAGAGCCGCGAACCGCAACTGGACAGGGCTGCCGGAGCTAGGGGTGCTACCACGTGGCGGGACCATAAGCGGCGCAAGGTCGGGCTTCTCGAGGGGGGGGCGTTTGACGTCGTCCGACCGACGACCATCCCTAAGCCCGACCTGCACCCGCCAGTATACTCTCCCGCTAACGGAACGCACCCCTGGCCGTGGCCCACCCGAGTCGAGCGAGCCACCGAGCCGAACGGCCAAACCAGACATTATTATTATAAAGCACACTAAATCCGAGTGGACTAGAGACGAACCACACCCATTCCCCCTCAAACAATTAATTACGATTTTGCGACCTTAAAGTCTCTTCCAGACGCAGTCATTTAGTTTTTAACGTAATGAGGTCAAGCTTGGCGCGGCAGGGGCCGACGCGCCACCGGACGCCATGCCAGTTCGGCAGTTCAACTCGACTCGCGGACCGGGACGGACCTACGTCCCACGGAGAGACCACAACCATTGTCTTCATCGCAAGTAACGTCCGGTAAATATAGTCATTTAGCATAAACCAAACCTTTTTCTATTCACCTCTCCGTGCGTGCCCGGTCCGTTTTTTACGGTTCAGGACCTAATCCGACCGCGTAAACGTAAAGACGCCCCGCACCACACCTGGTGCGCAGGGTCGCTCTTCAGCATACGGCACGGGCCGCCTCCCGCAAACCACAGAACTTTTCTTAAGGCCACGCGCCTTCGCGCTGACCACAAACCCGCAAGGGAAACTTCGCCAAGTTTAGTGGCGGTGCGTGTACCACCCCAGTGGGCACGGCACCCGCGTAGAAACAATCGCTTACGGGACTGGCCGACTCCAGTCACCCACAAACTCTGTGTGCCACGTCAATTGTGCGCGCCTAATTTTCATTAAGTGTACTTTGTTAACGTAACTTTGCGCCACGTCATTTGTGCGCGCCTAATTTTCATTAAGTGTACTTTGTTAACGTAACTTTGCGCCACGTCATTTGTGCGCGCCTAATTTTCATTAAGTGTACTTTGTTAATGTAACTTTGCGCCCCGTCATCTGTGCGCGCCTCTCATGCATCAAGTGTACTTTGCCTGCATACTGTTACCCGAGTAACCAGTGCCACGAAACATTGAACATGTACCGGCCTGCACCTCGCAACGGACAAGTAGCCCTCAGGGGCATGTCTGTGCTCAGTAATTGTATGGTGTGACGTCAACCCCTTGAATAAAGGCACGTCGCTACTACGGCAATCCCACGCATTCTTCTTTAACGTAATTTCCCAGGCAATACCGCCGACGGTTCTAGCGGACCACGCTGGGGCAACGAACCACGACCCCTCCCATTGGTTAGACACCGAGCTAGCCTGGCGCCCTCCCGGAACATAAAACGTTAACCAGACCAGCCACCCCGCTAGAACTCGCGCCCGGACTCGAACACGAGACCGCAGCCGACGGCAATTTAAGGGCGCCACCATGCAAGGGGCACGGACCAGGGATAGACTCTTTTTCAGGGCCGTGACGACGTCCATGTGAGGCGTGACTTTAATCCCCCTAAAGCCAATCCTAGTACTCGCTATGGGCCCGCTCTCAGCGTCGGGCATGCTCTTCACCTACACAGTGGGCTCTTAAGGTGTCCCACATTCCGTCACACTCAGGATTTTGAAAGAAACAAATACAAATAAAATTGTACGCCCTGGTTTATTAAGTTGCTATTTCGCCTACACCTTTGATTATATTACACGATGCCCGCGGCACGAATCGGTTCACGTGAGGTGCTACCTGACCACGTTGTCACACTATACAATTAGTTAATTCGTGCTAAAAGAACTATAGTGGTCACTTATACAATTACTTAAACACTCCCTCCGACCAGAAGAAGCCCCGATGACTAATGTACGAAAGTATTTATGATGATTAAAAACTAAACAGAATTACTCAGCAGTGCAGACAAGTGGTGAGGTCCCCGGGGTGCTGATGCGTCTGCTCTCAGTCGGTGCTGACGAAGAACTGAGTGAGCTCAGGGCTCCGCTAGCCTAACATGGCATCTTCGCGCCGAACCAATTACCGTTATTTCTATTTATGGTTATGTGCCACAGGAAGCTACAGGTAAGACATGAAACACTTTTAATAATTAGATTACACTTAATGCATGATGAAAACTATTAACAAAAATTATAACAAATTATTATTAATGTTAACCAGTTCGGCTTCGGCGGACTACGGTTCGCCTCGTGCATGTTCGTTACGTCTTTCCGTTGTTTATACTCTTGCTAAAATATGAATTAATTAAAGTACATAAAAAAAACTCCCTGCCGATCTGCCATCACATGCTACTTGGGGGGAAATAAGCAAAAATAATCACTAGTTAAAGGGGTGTGGCGCACTGTCACTACAGCGCCCTCTTGACGTCCGTGGGACACAATTCAAACACACGTCCTAAGCCCTAGTGGTGGGGAAGGTTGGAGGGTGGGGTTTGTTTAGGCGGTGGCATATCGGACCTAAAAAGGCCGCAGGGCCGAACGGTCAAAATTAATTAAAGGGCATTGAGTCATCTAGCCAAAAATTCAAAAAAAGTGTTTCATCGCAAAATTTATTTGTAAAAATAAAATGCTTGTACCACGTGTACATCTGTTGAACGATAGGTACATATTCTAGCCAGGTAATAGTAGATTATAAATGATTATCAAAGTGCCAAAAACAACTATACTCTCCAAAAAGGTATTAGTATACTCAGGGGCGCAACAACTAAATTTCCAAAGGGGGGCAATATACCTACCTTTTTATAAAGAATCATCGATCCCCCCTATTGAAGCGGGGGATCCGGGGGTCCTCCCCCGGGAAAATTTATATTTCAAGGTGGAAAATGGTGCTATTTAAGCAGTATTACTATCTAAAAATTGATTACACAGCACTTTCTTTGCCCCCGTTTGCCCCCACTTCAAGGTTTCAGAGGGGGGGGGGGCAAAATACCCTTGCCCCCCCCCCCCCCCCTGTTGTTGCGCCCCTGAGTTATTAGCAATATCGCCAAAAATTAAAATTAAGCTATAACTATAATGTTTGACATTCTTTATAGAGTTCGGTATACCGACAATAAATGCTCTTGCTGCAAAGTCAAATACACTACATACGAATTATAAAACTATAAGAACATCCGCGAGCTCGTAAATACCCTGCCATGGTGGTACTATTTCTTAAATTATTGAGAGTGCTCGTTTAAAAGTTTATGCACCAATATATTTGCATTTTCCTCCGATGACAACATTTCAGTTAATTTTTGCCAATATCTATGCATCTAGATTCAGGCTGGTAGAGGATCGGTTACGACCAACGACAATATTAGTGCTTCTTTTCAGGGCCACTAAATCATTAGGGTGTGTTCTACTGTTTTAATGTTATTGTGTGAGTACTGCTTATTTGAAAAGTGTTATAGTGGGTTAAATATAATATAAACTTATCTGTATTTATTTCTTTTCTCCAAGAGATGTTATGGCAATTTAAATTTGAATAAGTCAATTTTAACACATTAAACATGAACAATGAAAAATAAACAAAACATAATGTAAAGTTTATACTGTAGTAAACATATGAATTTAGATCTGAATACTGAACTTATACACTACACAAAAAAATTTCACCCTCATATAAAATGAAGACAGTTCAATAGTTATTTGTAATAAAATTTGGCATATAGTTGAAAATTTAATGTTCTTAATGAAATTCCTTTAAACAAAAAAAAAAACTTAAACTGTCACTCTAGAAATCTTAAAATATCGGAATTACGTACAGGGCACATAAACGTTATTCAATAGGTAGTTCATTGGTCCGTGCATAGTCAAACACACCAATTATTTTACCACAAAAGAAATGTATCTTAGATGTTAGTCTATTTATATGGCGCCGGCTAAAGGTGGAATCACAATGACCCGACACGACAGCCACGACACGACGGCACAACTGTGACAAACCTAGAGGTGGGTCGAAAAGTATCAACCTGATACTTTGGCACTGATACGCGCCTGTATCAGGAACGGCAAACGAGTACACTTGAAAAGTAACAAGTACTTTAGTATCAGTTAGAATTCGCCTGGAACAACACCACGGCCAATGTGCGCAGAACCCGATCGCAGATGACGGTCACTTGGGCGGAGCTTGTGAAAGGGGAGGGAGCAGGAACGACGAATAAGGGATAAAGAAGGGAAATAATGTAGGGGAGGAAGCGCAGGGGAAGGCGTTGAAGGAGAGGCGCAAAGCGAAATTGTTACGAGTCGTTTGGTTATTGTCCCACATCAAAGTACGCTCAGTGCGCAGTGCGTGCACAGTCTCGTTCAATAATAAAACTAATGAAATTTTAATATAAAAAGTACATTAATACAAGATATAATATTTATATTTGTGCACCTAACAGCTATGAAAATGCAAATAAATTCTCAGTTAACACTAATAATAACAGATGTAATAAACATATGGACTTTTTTTCCGAAAACAATTAGTAACTAGTGTTTTCATACATTAAAAGATTACGATTTTATCAAAAATTAAAAATAAAAAAAACAGATACGTACATTAGTGAGCATACTATATCAATGTTTACGTTTCAAATGTTTCTTCAGATTAGTCGATGATGATTTATAACTCAGTTTTTGTTTACACAAATTACAATTAGCAAACTCATTATTTTCCGTTAAAAAATTCCACACAAATGAAGTCTTTTTCCTGCACTTATCCATTCCTTATTTCACTATAAAGATACTAACTACAAAGCATGACAGCCCGCAACAATGTACATGGTGGTAATTAATACACGGCCAGGACGAACTGCAGTGAATGTTGAACTGATTTATACTGGCTGTATCAGGCGGGCATGAGAGTAAATGAGGTAGAGAATTACCGGGCGTGATAAATAATGTATCAGAGACACCGATACCTTTTTACGCTGGTGATGACGGCACGGAAGATGTATACCCTGTAACGAGAATGCTGATACCTTTGTCGCTTCCTGGGACCAATACCGCTCTGATACAAAAGTATCAGATACTTGTAACTAGATACATTACTGTATCAGTATCAGGTTGAAACAGATACCGAAAATTGCTGTAACAACTCACCTCTAAACAAACCCGACAAATATCACCAGTCTTTTGAGCAGTGTTCACAATACCTCGACGAAATCCAGCCGTCGGGGTGTAGCCATCGGTAGTATTTAAGTACCAGTACGTACTTTACTATATTTTATATTTTGTGGTTTATTAAACACATAAAAAGATGATGCACAGTATATTAAATAATGCTAATTAAAATGAGATTAGCCGGCAGTGAAACGAAAATAAAATTATTTTATAATATTAAATGTCACAGAAATTAGTACAGGAATAGTCGGCATTAATTTATATGTAGGCCTAACTTAACAAAATAATTATGCGGCGGTCATGTTTAAAGCAAAACAAATAAAAACGAACAATGTTTACAAACAAACAAAAATTGGCACGAGAATACTTTACCAAGTTAGGGAAATCCGGAGATAATAGAGATTTGAGATACATTTGTTTTGTCATGTTGGCTTGATGGTTTTTGCAGCCCAACGCACGAGTTGCGCATGCGCAGGAGATTCCCACGCAGTCCGACACGACATAACTTTGAAATAGAATCTACATTTGTCGGGCTGTCGGGACGAAAGTTTCGTCGGGATGAACCAGGTTCTTATTGGCTGTTGAAAATTTTTCGTCGTGTCGGGACTGTCGTGTCGGGGTCGTCGGGGCATTGTGATTCCACCTTAACAAGTTCAGGGAGAGGAGAGAAACTTTTACCTCGAGACCGCTGAGGTAGGCGAGATGTACATCGTTGTCATCTTTATTAATAATAATAAAAAATGTTTATTTAAAAAAATTAATGTCATGTAAATATCATTAGTCGCCAATGTAATTTATTAAAGTCGATTGTTCAAAGGGCCGAGTAGACAGTGTGTGTGTATATTATTTTTCAAGTAACGGTTAACAAGGAAAAATAAGACCACAATGGCGTAACTTACGGTGGTAGGTGGACTCGTAAATACAAATCCCTATTTCAAACACAATTATGTAATAGCTTGTAATTCTTTACACTCGTTACTGAAATTGTATTACTGATTCCGTCGTAATATGCCGGAATCCTATTTACATAAAAGTTTATAATTTTTACAGCACTTATTGTAGGACGTAACTTTCTGCGTCCCTCTTCAATCAAAAACCCATTACATTCATTCCTTTCAATCGTTACCATGCCGTTCAAAACCGTCAGTAAAGGCCGGGCTACATTCGCAATAGCACGCAAACAGCACACAGATAGCACACATGCACAGAGATAGTACAGAACTTGATGCTACATTCACACACGACACAGCACAAAAGAATACCGGAAGCATTCAAAAAAACTTAATTTTAAGAAATAATGTACATAGCTATAAAATCAGAAATAGATATTTAATTGATGTCAGTTATAAACGACTGTGTAAATCATATAGGTATGAGTTTTGAAAATGTAAGTGTAAATTTTTTAAATAGATTACCCTTGTGTGCAAGGAAGGAATTTTTTGATAAGTATAAACAAATCTTAGAACAATGGCTCATATCCAATCATTTATACTCACTAGACGAATGGAACAATTTAAATTCTAATGATCTAAAGTTTGTGTAAAGTTATATTATTGTTAAGATGTTTTTCTTTAAACTTAAAAATGTGTATTTATATATTATTAATATGTATTTTCAATGACCATGTCTATTGCACCCTGTGTCTAATGACAATAAATATTAGGTATCAATTATCAATCAATTATCAAATCCGGCTTCTTTAACACATTCATACATGGACTTCCAAGCATTTAATTTAGCTTCTTCATTTTTGTATCCTGCGGATCCCCTGTCATACAATATATTTTTACTTTCTATTACAGCTATCAAATAGCTATCAAATGTGACATCGTCTGGCCGACGACCACCCCAGAGCCCGACCTGCACCCGCCAGTATACGCTCCCGCTAACGGAACACACCCCTGGCCATGGCCCACCCGAGTCAGGCGACCCGAACAGCAATTAAAGACAAAGCCGCGGAAACCTGAGTAGACAAGAGAAGAACCGTACCCATTCCTACTGAAACATTAAATGAGGATTTTAGCGACAATAAAATCTCTTCCAGAGACACCCGTTTGGAGTCTAGCGTAATGAGGTCACGCCTGGCGCGAGAGAGGCCGAGCCTCCCTCGGACGCCATGCCAGTTCGGCAGTTCAGCGCAGCTCACGGACCGGGGCGGACCTACGTCCCACGGAGGGGCAACATCCTTTGTCTACATCGAAAGTAACGTCCGGTAAATATAGTCACTAATTAACAGAACCCCTTTTATTGCTTAACCTCTCCGTGAGTACCCGGTCCCTTTTTTCGGTCCCGGACCTAATCCAGCCGCATCAACTTAAGGACACCCCGCACCACACTTGGTCAGCGGGGCTGCTCTTCAGCATACGGCACGGGCCGTCTCCCGCAACGTACAGAACTTTATTTAAGGTCACGCGCACGGCGCTGACCACAAACCCGCAAGGGAACTTGGACAAACTTAATTGCGGTGCGTGTTTCACCACAGTGGGCACAACACCCGCGCCGAGACATTTGCATACGGGATTGGCCGTCTCCAATCGCGCACCCCCTTAATTCAGTGTATTTTTGTATCCCGTATTTTGTATTGCTAACTTACGTTACCCGAGTAACGAGTGCCACGGAACTTGTGCGCACCCCCTTAATTCAGTGTATTTTTGTATCCCGTATTGTGTATTTCTAACTTACGTTACCCGAGTAACGAGTGCCACGGAACTTGTGCGCACCCCCTTAATTCAGTGTATTTTTGTATCCCGTATTGTGTATTGCTAACTTACGTTACCCGAGTAACGAGTGCCACGTAACTTGCACGCGCCCCTTAATTCAGTGTATTTTGTGTCCCGCCTTTGTGTTACGAAATTACGTTACCTGCGTACCCAGTGAGACGTCTGAGACATAACAGCATCCGAGTCCACGTAACGCGGAACACAAACAATACGGCGCCACGGAATAACAAGTAAAACCCCCCCGGGGACCTCTGTAGAGTGTTGTATTGTGTACGACCCTCTGAATAAAAGGTACGACACCGCCACCTCAACTCCACGTCTCTTATTTAAAATCATCTCACGCAACACCGCCGCCGGCCCTAGTGGGCCACGCAGGGGCACATACATCCACGACCCCAAATTCATGACTAGAAACGAGCTAGTCTGGCGCCCACCCGGACAACACAGATCAAGAACTGCCTTTTCCCACTAGGAGCCACACCGGGACTCGAGCCCGAGACCCCGGACGACGGCAAATGTGCATTCCATTTTTATGTTATTGTGTGTTTTAAAACAATAACAAACCACTCAAGTCAACAGCACCAATACTTTCGTGACAATTGTTCCTTTATAAGCCCACTAGAGTAGTACTTAAACTGTTTGCTGATTGGCTACCACCAGGGTAGCGCACAGAAAATAACCTAAAAGTTAAAAGTTAATGAACTTTCTGTGTGCCGATCCTGTGCTATTTTTCTGTGCCCGTGCTATTTGCCAATGTGGCAGCTCATATCTAATAGTGTATGTTTAACTTCCGTACGTCTGTGCTGTTTGCGTGCTATTGCGAATGTAGCCCAGCCTTAAGTCGCCTCATTGGCCCGTACGAATGAGAAATATTCGCCGTTACAGTTCAAAATAATTAAAAACAATCACAACAAAGTCCGAAAATTAATTGTTTTCAAAATAAAATTTGTTGTAAATATTTGTTATAAAAAAATACATTTTTGAAAGTACTGTTGCAAACGACTCGATACTCTGAGTCATAGAGCGCACACAAGTATAGAGATTTTCCTGTTTATAACCAAATAATGTTATTTATTGCATTGATGCACAACACTTAAATAAATGTTTGCACATGTAGGGGCATAGCCAGGGGGGGGGGGGGGGTTAAGGGATACAAACCCCCCCCCCCCCCTTAGCACCAAATCTTTAATTAATTTTTTATTCATCACTCAAACAAATTTCATATTAAAAATAATAAAATTTTTACCATTACAATATTTAAATTTAAGTACCGAAAACTGCTAAAATAGTACTATTTTACACCTTAAAATCCAAATTTTCCCGGGGGCCCCATGCTTCTTAACACCCCCATACGCCACTGTGCACATGTAAATAAAAATAAATAATCTGGGCCTATGTTTCGGCACAACGGCCATGTTTAAGTTCCAAATTTCGTTCACAAAAGATTATGTGCTGATTTCCTGCACAACTTTCGCAATTGTTCATTGATAATATGCACAATATAACATTGATGCAAAAAATTTGTACAGGCCGTGCGGTCAATGTAACTTTCCCTGTGTGCGCAACCCACAACTTGACTGTCAAAGCTGTCCAACAACTAAGCGCACAGTATCTCGAAAGAAAGCATGATTCTCATTAAACAAATTGACTGAATTAATCCCCTTTACTCACTACCTAGGCTTCTGTGTCTGTTTGTGCGGCACCAAAAACACTCGGCTAAAAAAACTTACTAGTTGATGGTGCGGAAATTCCTGGCCTCTTGCCCAATTCAGTAATTGCTCATAACCTACATTTTTTTCGGTGTTTCGAACGATTCTCAGCCCCAACAGTCACTGTAGGCATTGTTATCTTCGTCGCCCCAGGCTGTCGAAGTCCACCAACCGCGACGTCCACTCGCCACCATCAACCATCAAATCCTCCAATCGTTCTCTTGCACGCTGATATGCCAGCCGCGCTCGCAGTGCCCCAGCCGGCCGCCACCGACAACATAAATCAAGCACGCCAACAGTCCTCCACAAACACCCGCCAAGCTCGCTCCATAACTGTACTGAGCCTCCTAAGTTTTTTCACGAATTCAAAATTTAAACTGTACCTATTAAATTAAATAAACTTAATACTGAAATAACTTACAGTGAACATTGCAAGTAAAGAAATATAATCATTTGTTTTTAAACACACATGAACAAATAAGCATAATATACAAAAGTAACTGAGTAATCTAATATATTAAAAAATTGTATAATTAAATTAAGCTCAAAACAGAATACTAATTTTGAACAGGCAAATAATATAGGCATTTCATTTGTGGTGCTTAGTGGAACAATTTCAGTGAATTTTTTAATGTAGTAACTAGTGTTGAACTATTTTCCTTGCAAGAAGTTTTTCTTCTTAATGTGTTCTTAGCATCCAGTTTCTTGAAAATGTCTTAACAGGAACTACTCTACTAAATTCACTCATTAGGACAAGTATTAATTAATTTATATATGGGTGATTCTACCAAAGTTGGGTAACATGTGACCCCATTTTATTTATATAGTTTTGATGTTGTACTTCCTATGATAGTAAAGCCCGGTCTCCACCCCGCCAGTACCAGCCCCCGCTGGCGGAACACACCTTTGCATCTTGTCCACAGGAATCAAGTTAGTTATTGTGACCACAACTAAGTAAGTGCTCCATGCTGTGTGTTAGGCACCTGTATAAGTACCAGTGTATTTAATTCCTGTAAAAATTTATGTATGTAAAGTCATAATATAAACAAAAAAAGTGCATCGTTAAGTATGCGTGTAATCCCTTACGAGTACATGGTTTGACGAACGCCTTAATATATTTTGCGGTTCCAGGCCAGATTTAATTCATAATGCTCACTGAGTGTATTTAATAATATATAAATGGTCTAGTTCCCATTAGCGACGAACAGTATCTTAACTGGTGTTTTTCAAATAAAAAATTACTATATGTATTGCCGTCACCCGACCTCTGTGAAAGGCCCGGGGGTTGTTGTCCGGAGGGGCGCCAGGCTAGCGGGCTGCTAGGTCGTTGATGTCGGGTCGTGGGTACTCTGCCCCCACGTGCCCCACAGGGTACACGGCTTGAAAGTTAACCTGAAAGGTTTTCTCTTGGCTGTGAAGGCCGCTCGGCTGTGTGGAGGATGGAAGACTATGGAAATGATACACAAGTTTGTGAGAATTAAGTTTAATTTAAGAGCTTCACCGGGGGTCCGCAGGGGTACACAGTACGCTCTACACGTTCGCTCCGCGGTTCAGTCCCGCTACAAAACTCCCACCAACACTTGGCAGCGTCTAGCGATTACACAATTACAGTCACAAAACGATAGAAAAAAAACAACACTACGCAACAATGAAATGGTTACCGCGGCAGTCTCGCGGGACGTGGGACGATGCTCGCTGGAGACGGCCAGTGCCGAAAGTTAACAGTTGCAGGGGGGGGGGGGGGGCTCGATCAGCGGGCTCCTAAGTTTGAAAGAAACACTTACGTGAGTGCAGCCGGCAGGCATATGCACAGCATCCTTAAATAAAAAGCTCTCGCTGGAGTCGGCCAGTACCGTAAGTTCCATGATCCGATACGCAGCGCGGTATCACAATGAAGAAGGTCGGGTTAGGCCCGGTTCCGCAAAATACGCGCCGAGTCGACGTGGGCAGCAGTGAATTAATAAAAGGAATTGTTATGAAAATATAGTGCAGAATAAAAATGATCAATGAAACTAACTTGAATGCTGCCCACGGACACATGTCTGTTCCCGGCGCGGAGTGGTTGGAGACTGCCGAAAGATGGCCGCTTCGCAAGGGAGGCAACTTTCACCTCCTTTGTGAGTCGTTGCCAAAAACTTATAATAACTTAATTTGTTATATGATGAGTATAAAATATACTCCAGGTGCTTGATTAAAACTTTGCACCTGGTAAATAGTTGCCTAAGGCTTAACAGTTGTTTTAATTGATTTACTAATTTAAAAAGTGGCACCAAGTTGGCAACTGTAAATTTAACTATAAATTGCTCAACGTGCACTGTTTGGGTTTAAATTCCCTTAGTTTGGCTAGACCACTATCACAGGCCAATTAATCAAGGCCAGTAGCCGCTGTGGCTAGTAATGAGGTTAGCTTTCTGTTCCGTACGTGCGCATGCATGGAGCTTCTACGACGCACTTGCTCACTGCTTGTGATTAATTAACTTTGTCTTAATGCCGAGTTTGGGAATTGTTTTCCATAGTCGAGCCCCCCGGGTTTCGTGTCCTGATGTTTAATTCAGTTAATTGAGGTGATGCCCGGGGCGCTCGCTTGACTCAATCCGGCTGGGCAAGGGGCGCGCTCCGAAAACGGGATAAGGTACTGGCGGTGCGGAGCACGGGCTTAATGGCCATGGTCAGTACGATGTCAGTATAGATAATACACACATATTTAGACATTCTGTCGGTCGTTTCCCATGTGGAGAATTTAACTAAATAATTTTTAAGATGTTTAGATGTTAAATCATATGTAAAGCATTTATTAGTGCTTTATGGATGTGGTTTGCGAGGGCGTGGTCCCTCCCCTCTCCCGCCATTCACTTCTTGCGAAAGTCTTAGGAGTTCGCGGTACAAGGCAGACGTGACTGTCACATGTGGAAGCTGTGACACTTACATTACTGAGTTCTGCATGTCGGTAAATCTTACTAATCAACCTAAACCTTCGGTACTTAATTCATCGCGAATACCTGGACCATTTTTCTGTGCAGAGCATGACCCTCCTGCTGTAATTTCTCCTTCACTGCGTGACCGTACCATGGAGTTTGATAAAGAATACAGGGTCGACTGATTCGGATCGCAATCTTTCTATAGTGGGACAGCTGCCAGAGGGCATAGACATGACTTGTAAAGTTCAACATGTGTTAACAGTGTTTCCAGTGTAATTTGTAGCATACTGACAAAAGCTAAGTAGTACCTGCCCATTGGCTCATGTGAATAACACTACACTAACCAAAATGTTTGTTTTATTCAGTAGTTTTATTCCCAACCTAATTAGGAATGAACTACATATGCGGAGAATGGAGCGCTCAAGGATTTAGTTAGTTCGTAGGGCCTTCACCAACAGGTGAAGCCACCGAGCATAGTGAGCCACACTGGGGCAAGCGACCCACACCAACCCTTGGATTAGACCAGAAGGCTAACCTGGCGCCCTCCTGAATCAATCTAATATTTAAATTACTGTAAATTACTTCTGTGTCATTAAGTTAAACCCGGTTCTCAGACACGAGATTGCCGGGTGGTGGCATTTTGCACCCAACTTGGGGCGATCAACAGAAGATACAGAAAGAGTTAAAAGACAGCGATAGAAAAGTTTGGACATTGTGGGAAAGTGTAGACATGCCCAGCGAACTATTTGAGATACCCCTCTAGCATGCTATTTCTCATTGCCATGGAAACATGCCAAGACATTCCCCAGCTTTCAGCCTCCACACCTGTTCCAGAATCCTGTGATGGCAACACCGAATGTAGGTGCTGATAACGCGCACAATCACTGCACAACCCAATCATCTCAAGTTTCAACGCCTGTGGAATTTCTCCTCCCGCTGCTCTCTCTCTCCTATCCTCTCCACCCTCCACAACTCACTGATACTATCTTTCCATGTGCCCCCTTTCTCCGGAGCGGCTGACCCCACCTCCCCGCTTTTCGAACTGCCAATGTGTTCCTGTGTTTCAAGACTGACAGATGGCGGCACATGGCAACCCAGGTGTTCGCACACTGATTTGTGACTTAGGTCTCACAGGGACTGGACATACTAAAAGTATAGCAATCACTAGCGAGCTGCTGTGCGTGCCACCATTGTCTTTTACCTATAGATATGGATATATTGAAAGGCAATGTGCAGTAGCACAAAACTCGCCGATATGCTCCGGTGACATCTAAACAGGGTACAAACCGTAATACAGAAAAACTAAAATTGTACTCAGTGTGGACAAGGAAGTACGATGCCAGGCTATTACCTACTATGCAGCCAACTCCGATACCATCTCAACAACCCACACGTACCGAGTTAGTCGACATGAAAACAGACCTGTGACCAGGCTGCATGCATCACGTAACAGGGCAGGAATGCATGGAGGAATTCGCTCTGCTTGCTGATCCAGAAACGCAGATAGCACAGCGAATTATGTGGAGCCATGACAATTGATGCTACCGGAGTTCAATGGATTTTCACATGAAGACCCTGGTACCTTCATGAAACAGTGGAGGTGCGTTTAGCCAGGACAGATGTACTAACAGACAAGTGGGCCGAGCACACGAGTGAGCAGCTACAGGACACGGCCCTTCATTGGTAAGGTCCGTGGGGACAGTTTGGTATGCTGTGGCCTGAGTTCGCAGATGCTTTGTGCATATTTTTGACACACGATAATCCTAAGTGCAGTGTATGTCGACGTTTTATGGGGAGACACAGCGAGACGGCGAGCCCTGCAACAGTTTATTGCAAATATGTTACAGCTGTTCCGACCCATCTCCCCTGACATCAAACTGTCAGCCACTCTCCCGACTGTGACCTTGCTGTTTCATGATGAGCTACAGCAGTTTATGAGCTGTTGCCGATTCGCTTCGGTGGAGGAGTTCATGCAACAAGCTGTGGCCACCGAAAGCAACTTGCAGAAAGTATGGCGACAAAGACCTACAAGCACTAGGAAACCTGACAGCCCTTCCTCAGCTAGGAACCACCTGGTCGCGAACGAACCGGACAGGGCACACAAGCTACCTTCTCCATCTAGGCAGCAACTCGCCATTGAGGATGCGCCTAACGTACTGGCCCACCAGCAACCACAGGAGCGATGTAATGACTCAAAACAATGGAGTTACGACCGAGCACTACAGTGTCACAAGGGGTTTCCTGCTGGAACTTACTACTGGCATTGTGACTGCCTACGGCAACCATCAAAACACCAACAACTGCCGGCATTGCCATCGGGAAATGGAACGCAGGGGGCGCGGAGTTGTGTTACCTCATCCATCACTCTGTAGGACCTTGGAGTATTGTACGTTCCCATGACCACTGCCTTTTTCCAGCACTGCATTTTTTGATCTCTTAATAGCACTGCCTCTCCTTGGTGAAATTCTTTTTCCTTTCCAGTTGACTTAACATATTTCAGTTTGCTTTTCATCCTCACCTGAATTAAGTCTTGACGTACATCTTTAACTGTTGGCAGCAGCAGCTCTTGTTTAAGGGGTAGCTGGGTCCTAAGCTGTCTGCTCATTATTATTTGTGCTGGTGATATCATCACATCACTTAGGGGAGTAGTACGATAATTCAACAAGAATAACTGCAAGTCCTGTTTGGTGTAATCAAATTTTTATATTATTTTCTTTGCGATTCCTACTGCCTTTTCTGCTAGTCCGTGTCCTTTTGGATAATGTGGACTTTACACGATCATTTGAAATCTATAATTATTAAACTGTTCGAGTTTGTATATTATGCTCTCACAAAGGGGGTTGAGATGTTTGTCGAAGCTTGGTGATCTGCCTAGTGCGCCACTACATGTATATCGGGCATGTGGACCCAACTGCTCTCTTCTCAGGGCCGTGATGTAGCCCATGTGCGGCGAGGCCCATTAACCCCAGTATCAATAAAATACACTGAATTGGATGACAGGTGCGTGAAGCTCCTTACTTGGGCAGCAATGGCGACTCACTGCCTCCTTGTCCTCGCTCAGTAACTTTCGGGAGCGGAGCAATGATGTCATACCGGTGGGCGCGGGCCGACACACGCACACACAAACACACTTCGGCGGATGGTTTTAAATGCCGGGGTTGTAGAAGGTGGTGGTGTAAGGAGGGGGCCTGCAACGGGCAAGGGAGAAGGTGGTGGCACATTGGGCTGCTCAGAAGGACGTAGCCTGGGACGATGTCAATTGCCCTCCTCCCCCCCTCTAAAGTAAGTCAATGTAACAACAGCTCGCACTGGCAGCTGGGTGGGTATGACATTGTTTACTTCTGCTTTCTGGTGCTGCTTGTGGCTCATGTACTTCGTACCGTACAACAGCTTGGGTCCTGTGGGGCCAGATGGGGGCGTAAGTTGTACCCGTAAGTCGGCTCTGGTACCCCTTCTCCTAGTGTGTTCATTTCAGGTTCGGCAGGTTCCTCTAGTGTTACTCGGAAGTCTGAGTCCTCTATGGAATAGTGGAAAGGTCATAGCATCTCGTCGTGGCCGAGCGTTCCGGACCGTTCCTCCTCCATGTCCTGTGTCCTGACTAGTGGTGAGGGTGGGTCCACAGGGAACTCGTGGAAGGGCATGTCTTCTGCCTCCATCTCTGCGAATAGCTACCTAGCAGACTCGGTCGCGCATGGAACGGTGATCGGTGACTGCGTCTCCATCCCCGGGAAACTCCAAAAATCCCATTCCTATCTGTCTTTAGGGGTAGACAGTTTTGGGTCTGCATGTCGCTGACCTGCCGTGTTTGTCGGAGTCGCTGGTTCATTTCCTGCCGCGCTGTCGCGTTCTGCTTCATACTCGTGTGCGACTCGCACATTGTCCCTATGATATTTCGCAACATGCCCGCTCAGTAATTTGATTATGACTACAGTGGGTTCCAGCACCCGTACCACAGGAACAGGACCGGTCCACCTGGGCGCGAGTCCCGCGCAAAAGTTCCGGCTTCCGTCCGAGAGCGTGGCTTTCAGTGGGGTTGGCTCAGAGGTGGTATACCAGCATGGTATGAGGTGTAACACACCATTTCCCACATAATTCCATCCACTTCTGTCCCAAGAACTGTAATGTGTTGCCATTCAAAAGGACAAGCAAGTAGCCACAATGCGAGAAGAATTTGGTGTCCAGGGCTTGTGCGATAGTGCCTGAGCGGCAGCTTGCCATTGGGAAAGCCTCGACTCAACGCGTAGAACAGTCGGTGACGACCAGCAAAAACTACTTCCCTCATGCCGTCCTCGGGTATGACCCCATCAAGTCCAGAGCAATTGTGTTGAACGGCTCAGCAGGTTGACGTGGTACCTGCTGCATCTGGCCATCTGTCCACCGCGTCTTCCACCTCTGACAGTGCCAACACCCTCGCGTGGCGCTCCTCACATATTTGTTTACACCCAGCCAGAAGAAGAGGTCTCGTACTGGGCGAATGATCTGGTTGGTACCCGGGTGCCCGGCAAGTCGGTCTATGTGTAACATGTTGTATATATCGCGCCTTGCTCCTACAATTGCAAACATCCGCCACGGTTGTTGTGTGTCCACGGGGCGCACTTGCAAATGTCCGTTGAGCACGTAGTAGCCCTCACATGCAGCCTCGCCGCACCACTGTATCAGTTCCTGTGAGCGTCCGTCCCCGCGCTGTGCAGCAGGCACGAATGCGTCAATTTCGTCCAACTCTGGGCCTGGTGGTAGGGTGGGGGTTTGGCTCACATCCACAATGGCACACAGTGCTGCTGCTTGCTCGCGTGTGTGGCTCTGTGTTGGCATGCCGCTTATAGGTGGTAAGAGTTCGTCCCAGTCCGTATCGTCCCGCGCCTCCACGCTGCCATCCGGGAGATGTGATAATTCATCGGCCAACTCATTTTGTTTCCCAGTGACCTGTTCTACGGTAAAATCTAGTGCTTGTAACGTCATGGCCCACCGTGTCAGCTTCGACCGTCGTCCCTGCATCGTGGCCAGCCATTTCAAGCATTGGCTGCCTGTTAGCAATATGAAGTGCTACCCCTCCAGATGCGGCCGATACATCCTGAGGACAGTCGTACATCTCAACGGGTCTGCAGTTGCGAACACTTTACTGCTGGTGCACTAACACACTGGCAGCAGTGTCAATAAGTGCATGGACTGCACAGCCATTTACTACCACTGGTATGCGCAGCAGTTCATCTCCTTCTGCGCTCACATGTTCCAGACTCAGTGCTGCTGCGGTTGTTGTTGTTGTTGTTGGGTATTTTCTGGTGTTGCCAGATTTCCCGGGGTTGGCGTGGATGTTTAGCACGCTGCCCCGAGCTGTCCGTTTCCCGCCGTTTTGTTTGGCTCGGGCGCCAGCCTGTATCGGTTTCTCACTGGGCAGTGCTCGTGCCAGTGATACGTACCGTTGGAACACGTGTAGCATTGCATTGGTGGGCCCATGCCAATCTCACGCCTTCTCCACGCCAGTGGTGTGCATTCCGGCCGGCGGTTGTTTGGTGGTAAGACATATGGTAATACAGTTCGTGTGTCAGCTGCCATCACCGCCTGCATACATGCCGTCTGTTTTAAGGCCATGCTGCCTTCAGGTCGTATTTCACATCTTGTACATTCTGAGTGAACTCCTCGGCCATCTCGTGGGTGGTATAGCGTATATATGTACACATCTCTGGGCTCATCAGCTCTATAATGTGTTCCTACATCTCCTCTGGCTCGCTCGTCGAAAACAGCCGTTTATGCAATCGGATTTTCTTGACAATAAATGCCTCTGCTGACTCCGCCGACACCTGTTTCTGACAGTACAGCTCAGCTCTGACTTTCAATTCCACTTTTACATCGGCAAAATGTGCCTCTACCCCTGGGTAAACTTCACCCAGGGCATGTCGAACTCACCGACAATGCTCCACCTTGTTTTCGCATCCACGCTTAGCACATCCTTGACATGCCCAGCCCACTTCATGTCCAGCACACCATACCATCCCTGTCTCTCACAACACATATGCAAAAACTTTCCCAGGTCGTTACATGTTAGTCCCGCGAATTCAGGCAGGTCGACATGTTCCACAGAAGTCGGATTGGTACATGCCCAAACCGGGGATGTTGGTCCCCACTTCCCTTGTGCTACGTCCCGACATGTTGTGCAGTAGTACCAATTATCCCGAAAATAATTCTTTTATTCTCTGGACATACATTGCACGTGCTTAAAGGCCCCTGCAGTTCCTGCACCATGCCTTCTCGCATGTCCATCCTGTATATTTGGTCACTGTGCATTTGAAATGTTCTAGTCCTACCACATTTCCTTGCCAGCAATGCCGTCCTTGTGTGCTTCAGTGCTTTGCAAACACACGCATGTGTCCATCCACGAGGCAACCGTGGTCCCACCTGCATACTTGGCTCGCACACACGTCACACAGTACATGCTATTAATGTCTAACATTAACTCAGTTTTCACTCTACCCGGCGCTTAGTTCCTTGTTGTCCGCCATTCCCTTGCACACCATTCACAAAGGCTAAGCCCAACCAAATTCTCAGAATCCCGCACGCTCGAGGTGACCACGTGATCAGTCCCGTTACTGGCACTCGGCTTCGCGCAACAACTGCACAAGTACATGTTTACCGATTTTTCCTTTGGCTCGCCACATGCTGATGGGCGCCATTTGCTATCGCAAAGGGTTTTGAGATGTTCGTCGAAGCTTGGTGATCAGCCTAGGGTGCCACCACATATATAATGGCCATGTGGACCCGGCTGCTTTCTTCTCAGGGCCATGACATAGCCTGTGTGCGGCAAGGCCCGTTTCCCCCAGTATCAATAAAATACACCGAATTGGATGACGTTTGTGTGAAGCTCCTTATTCGGGTAGCAGTGGCGACTTACCTCCTCCTCGTTCTCACTCGGCAAGTTTCGGAAGCGGAGCAATGACGTCACACCGGTGGGCGCAGGCCGATACATGCACACACACACCACTTCGGCGAGCAGTTTTAAATGCCAGGGTTGTAGAGGGTGGTGGTGGTAAGAGGGGGCCTGCAGCGGGCAAGGGGGGGAGGTGGTGGCACATCGGGCTCAGAAGGGCGTAGCCCGGGACTATGTCAATTTGATGAAATGCTGAAAAAACTATTGGAAATGGCTATTTATATTATTGAGAACTCTAAAATAGAGTTTTTTTTTAATTTTTTGTCTGTTTGCTTTTTTATTAACTACTTAACATATTTTGATAAACTTTTTTTTTATTCGTAAGGTCTTTTTTTAACTTAAACTAGTCTATATATAATTACAGAATTCAAACCCCAAGGGAGTGAAAAAGAGGTAAATCTGGTTTTATGATTATTAATTATATCTCTGAAACTAATGAAGCTAAAGAAGAGATATTCGGTACGAATTATTAACATACAAAATAATCCAACAAACATTTTTAATTTTGTGAAAATTAACACATAAGGGGTGAAAAAGGGGTAAGAATGTTTTAAAGATGAATAATGCTATCTCCAAATTTAATTAAACTTAATAAATGACACTGGGTGGCAGTACTAAACATACAAATACAAATAACCACATTATTTATGTTTTGTGGAATTCAACCTTTAAGGGATGAAAAAGATTTAAGTATGTCTTCATGATTAATAATTATAACTCCAAATTTAATTATGGGTAGTAAATGATTTTTGGATACCAATAATGACAATACAAATACTACCAAACACCATTTTTATATTTTGCGAAATTCTTTCCCTAAGGGCCGGTCTTACCATCCTCTGGGCAAACTTCCAGGTAGCTACCCTGCGGATAAGCTACCCGGACCCTTTACCCGATGGTCCTGTCTTACCATCCCATTTACACCTCCGTGTAGCTAACTGGAACTTGCCCTGTGGATAGCGAGGATGTGTGTTAGGTTAGTATATTTTTGACAGAGATATTGAAGAAACGATGATTGTGATTGGCCCTCAGATTTTTATTTTATCTTGCTAAACATTAGAGTACCGAAGGCTTAGTGTATTTACATTGTGATGAAAATTCGCCCGGTAATTTGTGAATATAAATAAACACTTGTCAAGGAGAAGATGTTACGGTAGTTTTAATTAGAATTTCCTTTCTCTTTAAAACAATTCTTGTTGAATTGTGATTCAGTATATATAGGAATGGTGTTATTTAGTTATTATAGTTTAAATAATAAACAATTCCCTTTGGCTAGTTATGGCTCTGTAAAATAAGTATATTCTTTAATTAATTTTTAAAATTGATATATGGGCGCCACCCTTATGCACAACTTAAATTCCTTAATAGGTCAAGGCTAATGTGGTGTGGTACATAAGAGAAAGATTAAATATTCTCACACTTTAGAGTCTTCAAAGGGCATGAGAATAAACAACAGACAAATTGAAATCATAAAGGACACATACACATACACTGTAAATTGACAACATGGAAACATATGATTAACACAAATATTCTTTAATCAAATAAAAATATAATTTAATTTCTTTTTGGTCCAGTGGTATGCCATTCATATTCTCTAAAATTGCTGGATCTAGGTTGCACACATGATAGAATAAAACAAAAGTTCATATAGTTCAAAATAATAATGTCTGTTGAAATCTCAATTTATAATCGAAAATTAGCGTGAGAAAATAATATTTATTTGTAGTGTTCGTGATTAAAATTGATTTTTATATTCCGCGGCTGAACTCAATAAATAATTACGGTAAAGCATCTTGAGACATCTGTCTCAGTTCACCTCTGGGTGTTTGAACAAACTCAAGTGCAGAAACAGGATGTGTAATTGTTTTTAATAAAATGTTTATCTCAATAGGTTCCTTAACGTGCTCAGCAATAAAATGCAATACTTAAAAGTCCGTCGGCAATATTACGATGTGTGTAGGTAGAAAACAGTTAAATTAGTATAGCATCATGAGTCGGATGTTTACTCACGGTAAATCACTCCTAAATACACGTCAGTTATGACGTGCCCTAATTAAATAACATGTACTTTAGTTTTATACGACGTTTTAAACATCCTGGTTGTAGGATGATCTACCCAGCTATTTATCTTCGTTGATTTTTGAGGGGATTTAAACCCAGGCTATGCAGCCATCGTCGCCGTTATTTCAAGACTCTCTACCGTTAATTCCGTAGTGACGCTTATCTTAAGTAACACCGCCGCTGATTGGCTGAAACACTAAGATTGTTGACTTAATTACACGTTCAAAATCACTCACAGACAATTAACAAAACAAATTAATACATCAAAATGCCTTAAATTAAAAATATGATTTTTCAACAATGAAAATTCTGTTATGCAATTATTGAATAAAAAGTTCAATTTGCCATTTTAAGTCCATTGTTCCCTAGAGGGGTCGTGTTAATTGAGCTTCGGCGTCACTCAGATTACACCATAGAGAATGGTAGTTGCAGATACGTCCATATACATAACCATAGAACAAAACATAAAATGTCAATAAATAATAATAATAATTAAAAATGTTATTTAAATAAAACAAAACACTTTCTGTGCGTAGGACAGTCATGTTTCAGCACAGAATTGCCGCCCTTGATAAGCATAGTGTGTTGCAGTTTTCAAATTTTCAAACAAGACACGGTGTGCTTTTCAGTTGAAAACTCGCTGCTCGAGTTAAATAAAAAAAGTTAGTTGCCAGGCAACGACTCGCGCGACACCACAAAACGACGAAAGAAAGAGGGAGAATAAAAAAACTTTGGCGCAAGAAATGACACCTGTCCCGCACCCCTCCTCCTGATTCGTGGACGATTCCCTCAGTACGCGGCACTCCGTCACAGAGTTCAGACCTGCGTTGGTCTTCGGTGCATTTTCGCGGGAAAACTTGCAATCTTGTTGAAGTTCTCGGCATCGTCAGTCCTGGAACTAAGTTGGATGCAGTGGCACTCGGAGGATAATACTTACAGTAAGTGTTCGTCGCAATCACAAGGGAAATGTGAGGAATTGTACATGTTGCACAACAATGGGACTTTATCCAGGTCATCACTGTAGCAGTGGTCCGGCCTCCATCCGTGGTGCTGGCAGCATCCTGTGGAAGGCGAACCTGGGACCATACATCACCGGGTGGTGATTCAGCTGCCCTTGGACAGCCCTGCCGACCAAATCAGCGCGGGACGTCAGCTGACGTCACAGGCGCGCGGCGGCGACAGAGCAGCAGACGGGATCACCGCCACCTGCTCCCGCTGGGGTAGTCGTCTCGGAGCGACGACACCTGCCGCCCTGGTCCTGGCCCAGTGCGTGACGCGGCGGAGCACCGCGGCGCCAGCACATCGTTTGCAGCACACGTCATTGTTAGGTACACTTCCGAAGGAATTCGCGTCTCTGTTCGCTCCTATTGTCGAGTGTCATCACTGCACTCACTTAACTTAAACCTCTCGTTCGTAAATCAAAGTTTATCAATTATAACATGTGTGATCGTGCACTTGCAAGCACGAGTGTCTGCAGGCCTATCAACTTCTTTCCTTGATGCAGGCATACCACTAGCCAGCCAAATATACTTAAAATATTAATGCTTATATGTAATAATAATAAATAAAATCATTTAGATAACTCTCGGTTCGTAACCTATTAACAAGAATAATATATTAGCTTAATTAACAATAAGCTTATTAAACATGAATAACATATTTCTTGAAAGTTTTAAATTCAAGTTACCACAACTTTGCATAAATTAATTGGAAAATTAATACATTTCTCATATTGTTAGGATGTGATTTTCACAATGTTCATTTGCATGCAGCTTAAGCCTAGCGCTAACTGTATACTTCACAATATCATTTCACATATCAACTTCATGTATATCTTACATCTACATTTCATCAACAATTCATAAAAATTTACAATTCACAATTTCATATCATAACATTTACATTACATTTATATACAGTGTTATAGGCTGTTAAGTAGTATATGATAGCCGGTCCTGAAACTGGCTTCTGGCTGTGGAGCGGGGAGCCGAGCCACATCTCTGACGTCACGTCCATCTCTGACGTCACGGCGGCCATCTTGGATGACCTTGACCTTGACCTTTGACCTTGGCCTGGAATTTGATCCTCAAAAATCGCCAAAAATGACCAAAATTGGGCAAAAATTGCCCAAAATTCCTCAAAAATCGCCAAAATTTCAATTTTTTTGAAAAAAATTTCCGCCAAAAAATCTCAAATAATTCCACAGTTCAAAAATCAGGATTTCGAAAATCCTCAAAAGTCGCTTTGCCCTAGAAAAAACGAAAACTCCTAAAAGCGGCTTAAAACTCCTAAGAGCTAGCCGCTTATAAGCCGCCGACCTTGAAAATAAGGATGTCATGGCAGCCATATTGGATGATGATGTCACCGTTGCAAATTTTGTTACGCCCGCCATCTTTAACTTTTTTATTTATTATCCGATTTTAATGAAATTTTTTTTTAAATTTATAAAAAAATTTAAATAATATAAATTTAATAAAATATTTATAAAAAACATACTTTTTAGACACGGAGTTCGGAGTCCTCGGTTCGAACCCGACGAGTGCAAAATAAATTAAAAATGGCTACCGATCCTTCCCTCTCAGTGGACGCAGGCAGACTGACCCCCACCACTTATGTCAAAGTATACATATCTTCACCTAGTATGACTTCATGTCCGCCATCTTGAAATTTGGACGCCATCTTGAAAATCTTTATTTATTATCCGATTTTAATGAAAAAAACTCCAAAATTCATCAAAAAATTAACGTATTTGAATTCTGTTTGATTATATCGATGTACGTCCTTGGTTCGATTCCCGGCGAGAGTAAACGGTTGATCCTTCCTCCATGAAAGCTACCTAGACTGATCTACCACCTCCAGTACCAAGGTATACATCATCAACTGGTATTACATCATGTCCGCCATCTTGTATTCATCCGCTGGAGACCGTCATCTTGTTTTCATCTGCTAGAGTGTGCCGATACCATGTAGTATAATTTTATGTTCACCATACCTTTGTCCTCAACTGTTGACATTGAACTTTGACCTTGACCATGAACTTTGACCTTGACCTTGAAATTTGACCTTGGACTTTGACCTTGACCTTGAACTTTGACCTTGACCTTGAAATTTGACCTTGACCTTAAAATTTGACCTTGACCTTGAAATTTGACTTTGTCCTTGAAATTTGACTTTGTCCTTGTCGACCATCATGGATCCGACATTTTATGTTCAGTACATGCTACCAGGAGCTACCACCTGCCAGAGTACTCCATCTTGTGTGTGTACTTGTATTATGGAGTACATTTCCATCTGGTTAATTTTATTCTAACCCGCTACAGTGCAGTAATCATTTATTACCGAGGTGCCCCCGCCATCTTGAAATTCGACCGCCATCTTGAAATCATGTAATAATGTAGCTAGAAAAGCGGGAAAAAATCCAAAATTCATTAAATAAATCACTCATTAACTTACATATTGATTCGATCCGCTCCCGTCCTCGGTTCGATACCCGATCGATGCAATAATGTTTAATTTTATGAAAAAATAATAATTTCAATATACCATGTTCATCATTCTTAAAGAGACTTTAAAACCTCTACTAACATCATCCTATCAGACATCAAGACCACCATATTGGAAATTCATAATTGTAATGTTAGAGATTCGTGAAAAAGTTCAAAATTCATTAAATAAATTTGTAATCTATATACTGATTGATTAAATCGACTAAGGTCCTTGGTTCGATCCCTGACCGATACAAATCAACTTTAATTTTAAAAAAGTACCAGAAAAGTGTAAGGTTCGAGAAATAAAACACCTCAAAGTCTTTTACAAACATAATATTTATTACACAATTTATATCCTACTACAGAATCACTTGCGAAAGCCAGCAATCTTATAAACATTTAGCCCTGCATAGACGTGCATCGACTACTTCTTAGCTCCAAATGGCTCCAAATGCTTCAAAAGGCTCCAAATGCTCCAACAGCTCCAAAAAAAGGCTCCAAATGCTCCAATAACCACCAAATGCTTAACACAGCTCCAAATGGCTCCAAATGCTCCAAACGGCCTCCAAATGCTTGACAGCCTCCAAATGCTCCAAATGTCTCCAAATTGCTCCAAATGCTCCAAACGGCTCCAAATGCTCCAAATGTCTCCAAATTGCTCCAAATGCTCCAAACGGCTCCAAATGTCTCCAAAAGGCTCCAAATGCTCCAAACGGCTCCAAATTGCTCCAAATGCTCCAAACGGCTCCAAATGCTCCAAATGCTCCAAATGTCTCCAAAAGGCTCCAAATGCTTCAAAAGGCTCCAATTGCTCCAAACGGCCTCCAAATGCTCCAAATGGCTCCAACAGCTCCAAATGGCTCCAAATGCTCCAAATGGCTCCAACAGCTCCAAAAGGCTCCAAATGCTTTAAAAGGCTCCAATTGTTCCAAGAGCTCCATCTTCAATTGATTCCAACTGATTCCAATTACTTTTCTTATCGAACTTGGCATGGTTACTAACATGTCTTTATTAGTATACATTTTGACTGGCAGTGGTAACGTATTTTGCACCTTTAAGTTATAAGTTTTATTTAGAAATCAGATTTCGATAAATGGTAGATACCATTTGGAAAGAAAATATATTAATTTATCTTCAAGTTTATACACATTTAATTTAAGCCATTATTGTATGTAGCCAGCTTCCCTCAGTTCTTTGAGTATGAAGGATATTTCTTTAATGTTCGAATAGTTTCCTGCACAAAGAGATCCATGTAGTAGTCGTAGCCTGTCAACCAATATGTTAGGATCTTCCCATGAGGTATAATCAAACTCTTCTGCTGCGTTCATCATCCTTGCATGTTTATAATAAATATTATTATCTCTGGTGTCTATCGTTTTAACACCAACCTCAAGGTCACTTTCGTCATCGTGACAGTGATTATCACAAGCTTGATCAGGATAATTTATTTTATTACGACGTTTCCATCGTTTTGGTCTCAAACCACCATCACAGTCTTCGATCTTGCCTGCTTTAGGTGCTTCAGCACAGCACTCAATCATGTCAGCCTTAGATGTGTCAGCACAGTCTTCGTTCACGCCAGCTTCTGATGTGTCACCACAGTCTTCAATCATGTCAGCACCACAAACTTGATCAGGATAATTTATTTTATTACGTCGTTTCCATCGTTTTGGTCTCAGACCGCCATCACAGTCTTCGATCTTGCCTGCTTTAGGTGCTTCAGTACAGTACTCAATCATGTCAGCCTCAGATGTGTCACCACAATCTTCAATCATGCACGCTTCAGATGATTCATCATAGTCTTCGACCTTGTAAGCTTCAGATGGTTCTCCATCTTTCTCATTTTCATGGAGACGACTAGATATTGGAGTAAATATATTTTCATTTCTAATGTGGTTACAACTTCCTTCGTTTGTTTTAGATTTTAAATTATTATCTTGATCTAGATCAGTAATTTTAGCATTAGCTTTTTCGCCTTCGTTCCTCTTCCGCGATGTTGTAGCCCAGTCTTCGTTATCTTTATTCATCTTAATTGTACAGGTCTTGTAATGTCTATCCAAGTAATATCTTCTACCAAAGGATTTCTGACACTGACTGCAATGAAATGGTTTTTGACAAGGACCCAAATTACACTCGCTTCTCTCATGTCGTTTAGCATTCTTTCTCAAGGTAAACACCTTGCTACAGTATCTACAGTGATGACGTTTCGATACAGCGTCAGATCCTAAATCGGAATTCATATTAGTTACCGAGACTAATGCCAGATGCAAACTAAGAGTTTTAAATTAGATATATTACTTAAATAGAATTTTTTAATTATTTCATCAGCGAGAATTAATTTATCTCATTCAAAGGTACTTTTTGCAAGTAGTTCTGCTTTTCAACAACAGATGTCGCCACATGTTACTTGCAGGTAAATAATATTTAGTTCTTTTATGCGGGATGCGGGATGCTCACTAACGATCGAAATAGAACGATGGCTTCGCTAGACTCCAAGGAGAAGGAAGTTCGTCCATCCTGTTAGTGCTTCTTAGATTTCTCAGAAATTATTTGACTGAGTAATGATAATTTTTTTTTTTTTTTAATTTCCGCCTGATAAAAATATTACAAGTAATGATTGAGTAGCAGAAGTTCACTAATTATATGCAACCTTGAATAAAAAATGACATGCTTCATTAAGTAAAAAAATCCTTCATGCAGAGATAAATTCCTCATCAGTAACCAGAAGCACTCGGAGAAAACCATCAGATGTATAGTCAGGAATAATCAGAAGCACCCAGTGAAAACCATCAAAATATTGTCAAGAATAATCAGGAGCACACGGAGAAATCCATCAAAATATTGTCAAGAATAATCAAGAGCACACGGAGAAATCCACCATAATACTGTCAAGAATAAACGGGAGCACACGGAGAAAACCGCCATAATATTGACAAGAATAATCGGAAGCACACGGAGAAAACCGCCACAAGTTTTCTTTGATATCATAAAATTTCAGGAAAAAATAATAAAAAATAAAAATAAATTAATAAAAAATTTAAAAAAAATAAAATAAAAAATACACAAACAGATTCTGCTAGCTTGTGAACTTCTCATTGTTGAGCAAAGATATAGTTCTAGTACAAGCCAGAATTTTATGTATTTTTTATTTTATTTTTTTTAAATTTTTTATTAATTTATTTTTATTTTTTATTATTTTTTCCTGAAATTTTATGATATCAAAGAAAACTTGTGGCGGTTTTCTCCGTGTGCTTCCGATTATTCTTGTCAATATTATGGCGGTTTTCTCCGTGTGCTCCCGTTTATTCTTGACAGTATTATGGTGGATTTCTCCGTGTGCTCTTGATTATTCTTGACAATATTTTGATGGATTTCTCCGTGTGCTCCTGATTATTCTTGACAATATTTTGATGGTTTTCACTGGGTGCTTCTGATTATTCCTGACTATACATCTGATGGTTTTCTCCGAGTGCTTCTGGTTACTGATGAGGAATTTATCTCTGCATGAAGGATTTTTTTACTTAATGAAGCATGTCATTTTTTATTCAAGGTTGCATATAATTAGTGAACTTCTGCTACTCAATCATTACTTGTAATATTTTTATCAGGCGGAAATTAAAAAAAAAAAAATTATCATTACTCAGTCAAATAATTTCTGAGAAATCTAAGAAGCACTAACAGGATGGACGAACTTCCTTCTCCTTGGAGTCTAGCGAAGCCATCGTTCTATTTCGATCGTTAGTGAGCATCCCGCATCCCGCATAAAAGAACTAAATATTATTTACCTGCAAGTAACATGTGGCGACATCTGTTGTTGAAAAGCAGAACTACTTGCAAAAAGTACCTTTGAATGAGATAAATTAATTCTCGCTGATGAAATAATTAAAAAATTCTATTTAAGTAATATATCTAATTTAAAACTCTTAGTTTGCATCTGGCATTAGTCTCGGTAACTAATATGAATTCCGATTTAGGATCTGACGCTGTATCGAAACGTCATCACTGTAGATACTGTAGCAAGGTGTTTACCTTGAGAAAGAATGCTAAACGACATGAGAGAAGCGAGTGTAATTTGGGTCCTTGTCAAAAACCATTTCATTGCAGTCAGTGTCAGAAATCCTTTGGTAGAAGATATTACTTGGATAGACATTACAAGACCTGTACAATTAAGATGAATAAAGATAACGAAGACTGGGCTACAACATCGCGGAAGAGGAACGAAGGCGAAAAAGCTAATGCTAAAATTACTGATCTAGATCAAGATAATAATTTAAAATCTAAAACAAACGAAGGAAGTTGTAACCACATTAGAAATGAAAATATATTTACTCCAATATCTAGTCGTCTCCATGAAAATGAGAAAGATGGAGAACCATCTGAAGCTTACAAGGTCGAAGACTATGATGAATCATCTGAAGCGTGCATGATTGAAGATTGTGGTGACACATCTGAGGCTGACATGATTGAGTACTGTACTGAAGCACCTAAAGCAGGCAAGATCGAAGACTGTGATGGCGGTCTGAGACCAAAACGATGGAAACGACGTAATAAAATAAATTATCCTGATCAAGTTTGTGGTGCTGACATGATTGAAGACTGTGGTGACACATCAGAAGCTGGCGTGAACGAAGACTGTGCTGACACATCTAAGGCTGACATGATTGAGTGCTGTGCTGAAGCACCTAAAGCAGGCAAGATCGAAGACTGTGATGGTGGTTTGAGACCAAAACGATGGAAACGTCGTAATAAAATAAATTATCCTGATCAAGCTTGTGATAATCACTGTCACGATGACGAAAGTGACCTTGAGGTTGGTGTTAAAACGATAGACACCAGAGATAATAATATTTATTATAAACATGCAAGGATGATGAACGCAGCAGAAGAGTTTGATTATACCTCATGGGAAGATCCTAACATATTGGTTGACAGGCTACGACTACTACATGGATCTCTTTGTGCAGGAAACTATTCGAACATTAAAGAAATATCCTTCATACTCAAAGAACTGAGGGAAGCTGGCTACATACAATAATGGCTTAAATTAAATGTGTATAAACTTGAAGATAAATTAATATATTTTCTTTCCAAATGGTATCTACCATTTATCGAAATCTGATTTCTAAATAAAACTTATAACTTAAAGGTGCAAAATACGTTACCACTGCCAGTCAAAATGTATACTAATAAAGACATGTTAGTAACCATGCCAAGTTCGATAAGAAAAGTAATTGGAATCAATTGAAGATGGAGCTCTTGGAACAATTGGAGCCTTTTAAAGCATTTGGAGCCTTTTGGAGCTGTTGGAGCCATTTGGAGCATTTGGAGCCATTTGGAGCTGTTGGAGCCATTTGGAGCATTTGGAGGCCGTTTGGAGCAATTGGAGCCTTTTGAAGCATTTGGAGCCTTTTGGAGCATTTGGAGCCGTTTGGAGCATTTGGAGCAATTTGGAGCCGTTTGGAGCATTTGGAGCCTTTTGGAGACATTTGGAGCCGTTTGGAGCATTTGGAGCAATTTGGAGACATTTGGAGCATTTGGAGCCGTTTGGAGCATTTGGAGCAATTTGGAGACATTTGGAGCATTTGGAGGCTGTCAAGCATTTGGAGGCCGTTTGGAGCATTTGGAGCCATTTGGAGCTGTGTTAAGCATTTGGTGGTTATTGGAGCATTTGGAGCCTTTTTTTGGAGCTGTTGGAGCATTTGGAGCCTTTTGAAGCATTTGGAGCCATTTGGAGCTAAGAAGTAGTCGATGCACGTCTATGCAGGGCTAAATGTTTATAAGATTGCTGGCTTTCGCAAGTGATTCTGTAGTAGGATATAAATTGTGTAATAAATATTATGTTTGTAAAAGACTTTGAGGTGTTTTATTTCTCGAACCTTACACTTTTCTGGTACTTTTTTAAAATTAAAGTTGATTTGTATCGGTCAGGGATCGAACCAAGGACCTTAGTCGATTTAATCAATCAGTATATAGATTACAAATTTATTTAATGAATTTTGAACTTTTTCACGAATCTCTAACATTACAATTATGAATTTCCAATATGGTGGTCTTGATGTCTGATAGGATGATGTTAGTAGAGGTTTTAAAGTCTCTTTAAGAATGATGAACATGGTATATTGAAATTATTATTTTTTCATAAAATTAAACATTATTGCATCGATCGGGTATCGAACCGAGGACGGGAGCGGATCGAATCAATATGTAAGTTAATGAGTGATTTATTTAATGAATTTTGGATTTTTTTCCCGCTTTTCTAGCTACATTATTACATGATTTCAAGATGGCGGTCGAATTTCAAGATGGCGGGGGCACCTCGGTAATAAATGATTACTGCACTGTAGCGGGTTAGAATAAAATTAACCAGATGGAAATGTACTCCATAATACAAGTACACACACAAGATGGAGTACTCTGGCAGGTGGTAGCTCCTGGTAGCATGTACTGAACATAAAATGTCGGATCCATGATGGTCGACAAGGACAAAGTCAAATTTCAAGGACAAAGTCAAATTTCAAGGTCAAGGTCAAATTTTAAGGTCAAGGTCAAATTTCAAGGTCAAGGTCAAAGTTCAAGGTCAAGGTCAAAGTCCAAGGTCAAATTTCAAGGTCAAGGTCAAAGTTCATGGTCAAGGTCAAAGTTCAATGTCAACAGTTGAGGACAAAGGTATGGTGAACATAAAATTATACTACATGGTATCGGCACACTCTAGCAGATGAAAACAAGATGACGGTCTCCAGCGGATGAATACAAGATGGCGGACATGATGTAATACCAGTTGATGATGTATACCTTGGTACTGGAGGTGGTAGATCAGTCTAGGTAGCTTTCATGGAGGAAGGATCAACCGTTTACTCTCGCCGGGAATCGAACCAAGGACGTACATCGATATAATCAAACAGAATTCAAATACGTTAATTTTTTGATGAATTTTGGAGTTTTTTTCATTAAAATCGGATAATAAATAAAGATTTTCAAGATGGCGTCCAAATTTCAAGATGGCGGACATGAAGTCATACTAGGTGAAGATATGTATACTTTGACATAAGTGGTGGGGGTCAGTCTGCCTGCGTCCACTGAGAGGGAAGGATCGGTAGCCATTTTTAATTTTTTTTGCACTCGTCGGGTTCGAACCGAGGACTCCGAACTCCGTGTCTAAAAAGTATGTTTTTTATAAATATTTTATTAAATTTATATTATTTAAATTTTTTTATAAATTTTAAAAAAAATTTCATTAAAATCGGATAATAAATAAAAAAGTTAAAGATGGCGGGCGTAACAAAATTTGCAACGGTGACATCATCATCCAATATGGCTGCCATGACATCCTTATTTTCAAGGTCGGCGGCTTATAAGCGGCTAGCTCTTAGGAGTTTTAAGCCGCTTTTAGGAGTTTTCGTTTTTTCTAGGGCAAAGCGACTTTTGAGGATTTTCGAAATCCTGATTTTTGAACTGTGGAATTATTTGAGATTTTTTGGCGGAAATTTTTTTCAAAAAAATTGAAATTTTGGCGATTTTTGAGGAATTTTGGGCAATTTTTGCCCAATTTTGGTCATTTTTGGCGATTTTTGAGGATCAAATTCCAGGCCAAGGTCAAAGGTCAAGGTCAAGGTCATCCAAGATGGCCGCCGTGACGTCAGAGATGGACGTGACGTCAGAGATGTGGCTCGGCTCCCCGCTCCACAGCCAGAAGCCAGTTTCAGGACCGGCTATCATATACTACTCTGTTATTATGATAGCCTGATTTTAATAACATTTTAAATGCGTTCTTTAAATTCTTTAAACAAAAATTGTTTTTAGCTAAACAAAGTGTTTTTAGCTAGGTAACAATGCTGTGTGAAAAAAAAATCATACTATATGTTCCTTTTCTTGTTTAATTCTCATCCGCCTCTTTTCTTACAGCAGCAGGCGAATTCTCTTGTCTTTTCTTTTTTCTTTTATTATCTCAGTCGTCTCGGCGAGTGAGTAACTTGAACTCTGTTATCTGACTGGTGGTCTCCGATTTCACTCTGGCGACTATCGGAGCAGATCAGCTGTTCGGTGCTCTTTCATTTCATTTTCATTTTCATCGTGTTTTATCGACCCGCAGCGGGCTTCGCTGGGTCGGAAATTCACGTTCATTTTTCACAATTATATTCCTTACAGGAATTTAGCCTTGTAATGTGTCTGAGGCTCCTAGCCTCGGTGTAGGTAGCAACATGCTATCTTATCAATTGCAAACAAAACCACGTGTTTTTCAGGATAGCTTGCAACAGCTCCTGCTGAGTAGTACATTTTTCATTTTCTCTTTTCTCAGAGCTGAATTTAGTATTTTTTTTAAGACAAAAAAAATAATTATATATTCTTGAATTTTCTATTTTGCTGGGAGAATTGTGTAGCTTGAAGTTGGTTTATATTGAGGCCTGTGGACACTCACTGCAAGAGCGCGTCATCTCGCGACATAGGATTCTACACAGTGTTTTTCAGGTCAGCCTATACCAAGATTTTTCTTCAAGGAAATAAAATACATAAACAAACTTCGAAAAATCGAGTGATTCATATAATGAAAATTTATAAATTTTCTGTATAGGGTCCTTTTCACAATAAAACTTCATATAGATGTTTTCTGCAAATTTTCTTGTTATCATTTCATAGCAGATCAGCATACCCCTTTCTTTTTTTCATTTAACAACAAATATAGGAATGAAACCTAATTAAATTCAACACTACTAACAGATTGGATTTGTATGCGAAATAAATGCATACTTTTCTAATCAGTATCCCCAAGTGATACCAACCTAAAACATCAGAAAAAGGATTACTCCTTCAAATTTCATTAGTTTTCTCATATCAAACCAAAAATAATATATCTATTTTCTTTTTAAATTGTGGCGATCTCTGCAAGATAAAGTGTTACAGTGCAACGAAATATCAACTGGAATAACCCATAACAAGGTAACCTAGAATAATTTTGCTTGTAGTTGCAAAGTGTTTTGTGCTTGTAGAACTGCTTTGCATGCCAGTGTTTACACAGGTGTACACAGCTAGGTGAAATAACATCTCACATGTATTTTGTCGAACACAGTTACACTCATGTCTCCTTCCTAGATAATTACATAGCTCTTCACAGTAAATAGGGCGAGTCTAGTACTTCCCAATATGTGTTAGTGGGCCAGTACCCAAATCGAAGAATACATTAGCCGTAAAATACTCAAATACCTCATAAATAATTTATACCCATAATAGCTTCACTGGCTACTCAAAATCCCAGTGCGGGTGGCATGTCACTTCACCTCATCACAGGACACTGGCGGGAATTACACTTCCGCTCTTACGCAAGGGTATACTCAACGGCTATATTACGCCTCTCCTGGCGTACCATATACATAACACACTATAAACACGGGGATTATAGGGCTCTTGTGATAGCCATCACATACAGACTGCTCTCAGCTGTTACTCCAGCTTACTCGTTCTCATGACAATGAGGTAAACATTAACTAGTGCTCCGACCAATATTTAATTTGCAGTGGTAGGGTTCTTATATTCCCTCAGCTGTGTAATGTTGTAACGGCCTATTGACTGGCCTGTTGATGGCTCGGCTAAAGCATAGCAATTCTCATGAATGGTTCCAGTTATAACATATGGACCATCAAATAATAAAAACAATTTCTTGGTAACATTTTCCCAAGCTCTGCTCACTGGATTAGTTTTCTTGAGCACTAGGTCACCAATTTTGAAGGTTGCTAATTTTGACGCGGGGTGCCTCCTCTTGCGGACTGCAGCTTCTGCTGTAAGCTTCTTTCTTATAAACTCCTCCACCTCTTCACCGGTGGGTAAATCTTTCTCCTCTTGCTCTTGACTCAATCGGGACAGGTAGATAGGGTTGATCGCCTCGGACCTATCCAGTTAGTACGATGTGCCTGCTGATACTTGCGCATCCTGCGAGTATGGCACATTTCTGTTGTTATTATACCATGTACTGGTACCAGCTGCTTCCTGTACTGCGGACTTAAACTCTGCCGCAACAGGGTTTTCTAACAGATAGTGTGGACGCGCTCCCTGCTGATTGGTCATTCCAGGTTGTTGGCTCTGGCGAAACATCCTGTTGGGCGACGCCGGTTGCTCAGACGGGTGGCTGTAGTGGGGCTTGCCTCCACCGCTGTCTGTCGTCTTGGGACTTCGGTAGTATGGCAGGCGGGAATCTTCACGCTGGTCGTGGTACTGTCTCTCCTTCATCCTACGGTGCTGGTTGTAGTGATATTCTCTCTCGTCATCGGATGAGGCACGACGATCGTAGTTGCGGGACTCCCTGGGTGGCCGTTGCTCCGGCGAGTAGGACCGCCTTTTTTCTTCATAACGGGCACTCTTCCTGGCTCGTTCTGCCCCCTCTTCACCGCTGTGGTATCCCCTGTTGCTGGGCCACCAGGTACGCTTCCGGTTGTAGTGTGCCCCTTTGTATCGGTTGTGGTAGGGCCCACCGTTACCACGAGGTGCTTCCCCCCTTGCTTGCCAGCTCATGTAGTTTACTGCGGCCTGACGCTCTGGTTTCTGTTTCCCCTCACGTCCTTGCCAGTAAGGGTTGACCTGGTGCTGCTTCTGGTGAGGTGGTGCTCGGTCTGCCTCCTCTGTCCTGGGTGCCACTCGATCCAGTTTCTCGAGCTTATCGTAGTTGAGCAGCCGGTCATGGAACTCAGTGACATCATGATAGTGTAGGCCAGACAACTGCTTCTGGTATTTCAGTGGCAGCTGTGTTAACATGACAGCCACAAACTCCTCATCGGTCATAGGGAGGTCCAAATACCTTGTTTTGTCGTACATGTTAGACAAATGTGCCTCCAGATATGTGCCCTTCCTTGGGTCGTATTTCTCTGTGTGGAGTTGTGCCCTCAGATTACTCTGGATTCTGATGTTCCAGAATTGCAATTTGAACAGCTCTTTAAATTGGGTGAAACTGTGGATGTTGGTGCTGGTCAGCTCCCACCAATAGAATGCCTGACCCTTTAACGCGTTGTTCAAACATTTCAGAACCTCTCTGTCGGTGAGGTTAAACATGGTCACATATTCCTCGAATTTTCTGAGGAACCTCATAGGACTCTCATTTGCTCTGCCTGCGAAAGTAGGCATGGCCTCTGCCCACAGCTTTGCTGGATGATGCATCAGAGCTACCGGGTCCAGATGGCGCTCTGTTGCTGTATTTGTTTTAGGCTCAACTGTTGCCCTAGTCTCTACAGTCTGTCTGGGTAGTGATTCAGCAGGTTGGATGTCATAACTGCATCCAGGTGTGTTGTACGGCTGTCTATCTGTACTAGTAGGAGGTACTTCAGTTGCCTCTCGATGTGTACTACCAGTTGAGTCAGGTGTACGACTCTGACTTACAGTCAGATTCTGCAGACAATCTCGTAGGCTAGAGGTCGCCATCTCTATGTCCTCCAGCCTGACCTCAAGTCGTCGAGTCTGCCCATGCAGCTCGTCCCTCATGCTGACCTGACTGCGCTGACAAAACTTCCTCAGACCATGTTGTTCTAGGGTCACATTCTCACGAATGGCTAGTAGCTGTGTTTCCAACTCTCCTACCCGCTCAACTGTCTGAGTCACCTTCTCCACTACCTGGTTGATCTCTCTTTGTTGTTGCACTAGCTTCTTCTCTATGCTAAGTTCCAGACTTTGTACACTGGAACAAGTGAGGTCTAATTTTGTCTCCATCTGCTCTGCCTGCTTGGTGTGTATTGCTAGTTGAGACATTATCCTATTTTCAGATTGCTCGGTTTGTGTTGTGAGTTGGGACATTATCCTATTTTCAGATTGCTCGGTTTGTGTTGTGAGTTGGGACATTATCCTATTTTCAGATTGCTCGGTTTGTGTTGTGAGTTGGGACATTATCCTATTTTCAGATTGCTCGGTTTGTTCGGCCTGTTTGGCGAGCTGTTGTAACACCTGTTGTAGCATTAGTGTCATGTCAGGACTCGATGTGGATGTTCCCGGTGCAGTTGTTGTTTTGTCCTGTTCTGGTGTTACCCCTCCTGTGGGAAGAGGTGACATTGGCCGTCCTAACCTCTCACTATGCTGCGTGTGTGAGTGTGTAGGTACATCCCTTACTCTTGTCTCTGGCGAATTACAGTCCTCCATGGCCGACGATGTGTCACTGTCAGAACTGTGAGTCGTGGGACACGCTTCACACATACTGTTGGCCCTACTTCTTAAATTATATGTCTGCTGAGCCATTGTGTAAGACCTCTAACAAACTACAATTAACAATCACAACAAATATCCTGCGCACTTGAAAGTTCAATAAAATACTTGTATGTAAACAAACCTAATAGATTTGATACAAACAAATCGGGCCCCACTAGTTGGGTTGCCACTTTCTGAATTGTGATTCAGTATATATAGGAATGGTGTTATTTAGTTATTATAGTTTAAATAATAAACAATTCCCTTTGGCTAGTTATGGCTCTGTAAAATAAGTATATTCTTTAATTAATTTTTAAAATTGATATATGGGCGCCACCCTTATGCACAACTTAAATTCCTTAATAGGTCAAGGCTAATGTGGTGTGGTACATAAGAGAAAGATTAAATATTCTCACACTTTAGAGTCTTCAAAGGGCATGAGAATAAACAACAGACAAATTGAAATCATAAAGGACACATACACATACACTGTAAATTGACAACATGGAAACATATGATTAACACAAATATTCTTTAATCAAATAAAAATATAATTTAATTTATTTTTGGTCCAGTGGTATGCCATTCATATTCTCTAAAATTGCTGGATCTAGGTTGCACACATGATAGAATAAAACAAAAGTTCATATAGTTCAAAATAATAATGTCTGTTGAAATCTCAATTTATAATCGAAAATTAGCGTGAGAAAATAATATTTATTTGTAGTGTTCGTGATTAAAATTGATTTTTATATTCCGCGGCTGAACTCAATAAATAATTACGGTAAAGCATCTTGAGACATCTGTCTCAGTTCACCTCTGGGTGTTTGAACAAACTCAAGTGCAGAAACAGGATGTGTAATTGTTTTTAATAAAATGTTTATCTCAATAGGTTCCTTAACGTGCTCAGCAATAAAATGCAATACTTAAAAGTCCGTCGGCAATATTACGATGTGTGTAGGTAGAAAACAGTTAAATTAGTATAGCATCATGAGTCGGATGTTTACTCACGGTAAATCACTCCTAAATACACGTCAGTTATGACGTGCCCTAATTAAATAACATGTACTTTAGTTTTATACGACGTTTTAAACATCCTGGTTGTAGGATGATCTACCCAGCTATTTATCTTCGTTGATTTTTGAGGGGATTTAAACCCAGGCTATGCAGCCATCGTCGCCGTTATTTCAAGACTCTCTACCGTTAATTCCGTAGTGACGCTTATCTTAAGTAACACCGCCGCTGATTGGCTGAAACACTAAGATTGTTGACTTAATTACACGTTCAAAATCACTCACAGACAATTAACAAAACAAATTAATACATCAAAATGCCTTAAATTAAAAATATGATTTTCCAACAATGAAAATTCTGTTATGCAATTATTGAATAAAAAGTTCAATTTGCCGTTTTAAGTCCATTGTTCCCTAGAGGGGTCGTGTTAATTGAGCTTCGGCGTCACTCAGATTACACCATAGAGAATGGTAGTTGCAGATACGTCCATATACATAACCATAGAACAAAACATAAAATGTCAATAAATAATAATAATAATTAAAAATGTTATTTAAATAAAACAAAAAACTTTCTGTGCGTAGGACAGTCATGTTTCAGCACATTGTCAAATAAGGCTACAGCTGTAATTCACACTGTGACCATAGTTTCTGTTTACCAAGTGCAACAAAGGGGGGCAGCAAAATGTGCAAAAAACTAAAGCTCATGTATATACGCAAACATATGCCCTGTTATAGTGAAACATGATTTTTAAAAAATACCCACCTGAGGTCTGAAGTCTTACATGTGTGCAATCAATAGCACCAATTACTTTTGGAAACTGGGCCATTTCGTAAAAATTTGTCTGAGCATTTGTAATTTCTTGCTCAGTCGATGGCATCCTAATATATGCAGGTCTCAATGAAGCAATTACAAATGTCACTTGTTTAATTATTCTACAAGATGTTGCTTTACTGACACCTACAAAATCTCCAACACTGGATAGCATTGTTCCCAGGGCATAAAACCGCAGTGTCAGCAACAGTTTGTGCAGTGGCGAGACTGCATGATTTCTGGGGGAAATAAAAGCAACAGGATGACAAACTGTTGTTTACATGTAGGTTAGGACACTGGGGTAGGAATACAAAAAGGCACTTTGAGATTTCAGAACAGCCAAAATAAAGCACATTCTGAATGTAATTTACAAAATAAAAGCAGGAATATTTTATTGAAGCGATGTTGACAATGTAAACATTATGCACATGTTATGGTCCGATGTAACCTATAAATGTATCAGTTTCATTCAATTTTACAGAATATATAGCATAAGCATACATTTGTAATGTAAAAACAAATGCATTTTTTTGGTAAAAGCAATCACCTGTCTGTTCGCGATCTAATCAGTGGTTCAAGCTCTTCCAAGTGCAGAACTGTATCTTTACTTAGCCTGAATCTCGCTGAAAACTCTTTATCGTTCCATTCGTTCAAATGGTCTGGTCTTGGACCTCTTGCTAAAGCATTGATTACTTCAATGATCTCTTCATCGTCGTCATCGTCTCCAAAAATCTCACTAACATTATTGACGACATCAACGAACCCTGCTTCGGCCAATTAGATAAACGAGGGAAGAAAATTACAGTCCATGCACCACGTTTTGGCAAATGAACACAATTCAACACATTGCAATAAACGCGCCACGATGTTGCGCACAGATTATATAGTTATCTGCCGAGTAGCGATTTACCCAGAGTTTCAACCTCCCGATAAAATCGACAATTATTTATCTTCCGGGTACGCCTACTCATAGGTGGTAGAACGCATTTTGTCATTTGCCAAGGAGATAAATTTTACCCGTACCTTGCCAAGGGATGGTAAGACCGGTCCTAATAATTATTATTGTATCTCTGAATTTAATCAAAAATAATAAATTATATTGGATGCCAATAATTAAAATAAGAAAAATACCAACCAAAAATTTATATTTTGCGAAATTCAAACCCTAAGGGGTGAAAAAATGTAAATATGGGTTGAAGATACAAGTGATCAATGATAAACACACAAAAACTACAAACCACAATTTTACAATTGTTTTTTTTTAAATTTCAACCCTAAGGGGTGAAAAAGGGTTAATATGGTTTTAAGATAAATAAATTTAACTTCAAATTTAATCAACCATTGTAAAAATATTGGATGCTAACAATAAATGTAAGAAAATTACAAACCACAAATTTTATATTTTGCAAAATACAAATTCCGAAAGGTTAAATGGTATACATGGTTTTAATATACATTATATATACATCCAAATTAAATAGAGCATATTATTTTATTTTGGGTACTGTACCGATAATAAACATACAAATGTTACCAACCACGATTTTACCAGTTTTACGTCGTACTTCCTCTTTATTTAAGGCGATTGGTGCACGGTAAAAAACGGTCACAGGCCCGAAAACAATAAATTTTGTATCATATGATCACTAAAGAGTCTAGATGCCTATGTGGGTGACCGTTACTATGTAGGGAGGTCAGTAGCTTAGTTCCAGCTCGTCAGTGGCGAGATGGCCATCAGACGGGAAGGGTGTTGCTGGCGGTCGCTCTGCGGCCTGCCATCTAGGAGAAACTAACAGAACCTCGAAGGTTGTATCTCGCTCTCCCTCTAACACACAGCCGATACGGTTCTATCGTGCCCGGAGGAGGGGAAGGTTTAGCAGGTTTCTCTTTCACTCATCCTTCGCCATGGGGAGGCGGAATGTATTAATTTTTTGTTCGCAACTGCGCACGTCATGTGGCTGAGAGCTAACCTCTGCCACTCCCGCACATCTTCTTACTCAACTAGCTCGTTCTCTCACAATATTTCAATAAATCTTCAAATCTTCAACATCAATACTTTAAAACATTGCGATTCCTACAGATTAATTATATTTCATGCAAGTGCCCGAATTCAGCTGCAAAAAAATAAAACTGGTAGTCAATTTTTTTCTTCAAAAACCTTTCGAAACACTGTGTGTTAAAAAACATTCTGAAAGCACATTTTTCTAGATAAATGGAAATTCTAAATCACCTACGCCACAAGGAAACATTGTGCTTTAATATTATGTAAAGAAAACACCTCTTAGTTTTATAGTTATGTAAAGGTGGTGTGATATGTTTTAGATGTCGCACCATCTTATCATCCATGTAGAAGAGTTACCCGAAAAGCTAACAAGAATATTGCCATGGAAATGGAAATATGGTTAAGAAAATATTTTTCAAATGTTTGTAAACAGTAAACAACATATAACAAATCTTATAACTGTAAAATTAAAATACAAACAACCCTATAGCAAATTTAATTTCAATATGAAAAAGTCTACAATAATGTTTACAAGAAACGAAATTGCAATAGCAATACAAAAATATCGCAATTTTGTTACATTGTTAACATATATATTATTTTTAATAAAGGCAATAAAAATGACATACTCAATATTTGGAATACAATAAATACCTTAAGCCCTACATAATTGCTGCGATATTCACATAAATGCTTTTCTTAAATATAGTAGTTAAAAAACATCGTAAATATATTATGAACATACATATTATGGTGAAGGAAAGTGGACACTATCACACTGAAAAATCTTATAAGGTAGTTTTACTCCTCTTATTTCTTTCTTTGCGTTTTTGGTCTTGTTCGTTAAAATATTTCATGTTCAAATACTTGTTACGCATATACGTTCTTGTCCTGACAACACAGTATATAACTTCTTTTGGATATTTATTTTCAGTAGTTCCGCAAAGAATTTTAGTCAGTGATTCAAAAATCTGCTCTTTTTTGCACAAATTGTTGCCATGAACATTATCAAAACACATTTAAGCGATCTTTATTAATTCAAAAAATTCATTAGTGGGACATTTTAAGTTACCCTTTGATTGTACATCTATCCAGCTATCGTCCTCCGAATAGAAATCCGTAGTGCCAAGGTCAGGATATTTATTTCTGAAACGGTATGCTATATAACCAGAAACATATTTCAGTCCTTCAAGAGAAATTTCGTCACTTGAAAGGGGCCTGGCCGCTAAATCTAAGTATATTTCTTCCATGTAAGCAAGAGCTTTTTCATTTAAAGGTGATTTCTCTTGAAATGTCTTTGTAAAATGCATTTCCTTGCACAAAAGTAGTTCTGTACTTTCATTCTGATAAGCACTGCTCTGTTCCATTTCATTTGACGAATAATCACTTACCAAACACATTTCGTCTGTCTTCTCATCCGTGTTTTTCCGTTCAGCAAAAACTGTTGCAGAATGTTTTCACAATATGAAGTTTATAATTCTGTATTTAAAGTCAGTGGGCGACAGATGCTTATTTTGATGTCCCATACCTCTAATATACGAGGGGGGGGGGGGGGAACAAAAAAAAAAACACTGTAACACATCTTGGTTCAGTTTAACTGTTAACAAATATTTAGGTTAACAGGTCCTATACATATTTTCGAGTGTTTTACTCACTGAGTTATACAGGAGATTAATTAAATTGATCGCTGATATTTATACTTTTAAACGAAATTTTGGATTTATCATTTTATGTGAACTCTTATGCGTTAAAAAGTGTAACGCAACACTACACACAGGTAGTGATGTCTAGTGCACTGCCCTATGCACATTAGTTAACATAAAAATAAAATAAAATATTAATTACTAATAAACAATACCTAGATGTCGTGATACAAGTACCACATGCTTACCTGATATTGATCTCAATTAGAATACGAAAGAGGAAGACAAAATAATTAACTGATTTTAAGACTGATTTATTACTTACACACGAATAAACAAATACCACGTATCCCTCAATACAGTAATTCCATTTGACCAAAATATCACTCCGATTTTTTTAAACTATCGTTGCCAGGTACATGGGCACGACTTCGCAAATGTCAATGTTTCACGTAGAGTTCAAAAATGGATTTACGGTTCGAAAAATTCACTAAATCATAAATTAAATCAATTGTCCGATAAAACATTAGACCTATATACTCAAGACCACTAAGATAGTTGTGCATTGTATGTTCAAATGATCGTGCCATTAATAATACTGAGAGGCTAATTAATTTAGTAAATATAATATTTAATAGCGGCTGGTTTTAGTTTATCCCAGCAACATCAACAAAGTCATAATATCAATCGGCAATGTTAAAAAGTTGCAGGGCGTCAGTACAGCGTTAGTGATAGAGTAATAACAAAATGGCCATACCTAGACTAATGATATCTTCTGACGTTAATAACTTTAAAATCGCGTAATCCCGTTCGCAACTTAACATACCATCAGCAGTCTGATGATAACCTTTTTATACATACTATTATTACCGCACACATAACATAACTTATGGTAGGCCCGTCAGGAACGTCCTGACGCGGATCTGCACGCACCAAAATGGCCAAAACCAAGCTTCTTTTTAGTAGCGTAACTTTTACAATAGGCTAGAGGAACTTATTGAAAGTTCCGCCGAAACCTCGGGCAATTTCTGGCCGTGAAAAACGTAATTCCAAAAGCCGCAATTACTTAATAATTACATACAGAAAAACCCAAACGTCTGTAACAATGTCAGAAATATATTTCAAAACCCAAAATAAATAAAACATATAAATTTAAATAACGTAGCACAGAATAATAAAACTGTAAAAAAAATTTTCAGTATTAAGGTTTCAGTGTTCTGTGCAATGTAATATTACAAAAGGACATTTGTAATTAGTGTGCCCGGCATTCTGGCATTGCTAGCTAACATTTTCAATTTTTTTTTATTTCATATAACGAGAATAGCCTAGTGTTGATTTGATGTTCTAAATAAATTTTAATAAATATAAAATCTATTTTTTTGGTTAAATTATATATATGTCATTCTAGTGTGCATATAGCATACCCTAAATAACCGGAATACACAACTGGTGTTGTATGCTGTCAAAACATATTAATCTGGAGGGTAAAAATTTATTCATATGTGTAAACAACCACCAAAAAGAATAATCATCCTGTCAGTATTCAACTTCAAGTCAAAACATAACCGCTAAAAATAATTTCGCTGTACGAATTTTTCTGTACAGAGACAATTTCCTTGCTTGAGCGAAGATAGACACCACTATGAAGCGCGACCATGACAGACGCTTCGTTTCTTCGGCCTCCTCTCTCGTCCTCCCTCTACACCCCATTCTTCCCCCTCCCCTCCCGCAGGCAGGGCCAGCCGGCTGGAGCTCCACCGGACCACCTGGTTCCGACAAGCGCCGCCCTCAGTGCCACGTCGCGGGGACATTCTTCCCGGCGGCGAGAGTTTTACACGCAGCACTAGAACTGCCACTCCAGAGGGCGTGTTTTGAGTCGGATCGTATCAAAAACAAAAGGATATGAAAATATATACATAACTCAATAGTGTTCTGCCAATTATGTTTTCATTTTCATTTAAATATATTCTTTAAATCGCTCCTGAAGTAGTCCAGCAATGATCAATGGAAATTGTCAATATTAAACTGTAATTTAGACGATGAAAAATTTTTTCTTACTTTTATAGGTGCAGAAACCTATTCGTATACTCATTTTTTGAACTATACTTAAGTTTAACATAATTATGTGTTTTCTAAATAATTCTAGCTTGGAATAAAAATAAATGCATTTATAATGACATAACTCGGTAAAAAAATTATTAAAAAAGATCTTAGGTATATTATGTCTTAAAAAGAAGCATCAAAAATAAATATGTACAGTTAAATTAGTTTTGTCGTAATATTTTCCATGCACCAATCGCCTTAAACAAATATCCAGGTCACAGTCCTGTCCGCGGCACAACATTCCGGCCATGGCCATTGTTGTGCCACCACTCGTCACTAGATGGCAGTTGTAAAATATGAACAAATAATGTATTATAGTTAGGTTAAGGAAGTTATGATTGTAAATATTTATGAAGTTTATTAAGTGTGTTGTGTAAGTATGTTTCGTATTCTTGTAAATAATATTGTAAATGAAAAACATCCAAAGGGATAGCAATACTTAAAGTTGTAACACGAACGATTGAAGAAGGGAAATGTATATATCATGCGGGCTAACAAGCCCAGACAGCCCACATAGCGAGTTATTGGAACATAATAGTTCCTGGTATCGCTGTCACACGCTCCCGGCCGAGCATATGAGGAAATAGCGGATGGCCAAGACAGATCTCGTCTCTCCCAGCCACTCTGGGAGAATAAATATCAACACAGCAAAAAGTGGTATTATTGGCTTCCCTTTCTCTCTCTACCTCTCCTCTGCTGACGACTCTTCGTGAGACCGCGGGCTTCCCTTCTCTCTCCCTCATTCGCCCTCTCTCTTGTACATATCCGCTAGCGACTCTTTGTGAGACTGCAGGCAATCCTCTGCTAGCGACTCTTCGTGAAACCACGGGCATCCCTCTCTCCTACTTCCATCCTTTCTGCTAGCGACTCTTTGTGAGACCATGGGCATCCCTCTCTCCTACTCCAAAACTTTCCGCTAGCGACTCCTTGCGAGACTGTGGGCACCTTCCTTGTCAGCACGTCCTCGGTCAGCTGCACTGGGCCGAACGGTCCACTCCTGCCTCAGAGTGTGAGGCTGCTCTACCGAAGAGCTAGCGCTGGGCAAACAACACAACAACCGAACGACCGAGCGACGTCCACCCCATCTCCACATCTTCATCAGAGACGAGACCACGACATTTGGCACCCAACGTGGGGCACACTTCATCATCGAGACTACCAGAGTTCACGAACAGCCAGCAGCATTCGGTGACTCGAACTGTATATTTACTAAACAAGTGTAGAAGAATGGGTGCAGGACAGAACGTGTAGAAATTCGTGACACAATGCTACCACACAGACTGACAACCACATGCGAAACAGGTCAACCACCAAGGGACTTTGACCTAATGACAGGAGAGGAACAGTGGCACAACACATCTGAGAGCAAACCAGTGAGATCGGAGTTAGCAATGGGTACATGGGTTTGGGACACAATAGCAACAACAAGGCCCACACAGGCACCGACACAGAAGGCAGGGGCAAACCTAATAGACTGGGAGGTGCTTGCAAGCCAGCAGTGCAACCAAACATTCACAAGGGGCGGACAGCAACCGTAACAGGAGCCCTATTCTTGATGCTGCTGGAAGAATTCCACTAGCGGAATTACTTGATTCCACCAGAAATTTGCTAAACCCTATTCATGAACACTCGCTAGCAGAATTTTGTATCGGAATTACGTCACAATCTACCGGATTAATTCCGCCACCTCGTGAGCTGGCGGAATCACAATTCCGGTAGAGATTTGAGCGTTTTTTGTTCTTTGAAACCATGATTTGTCCAAAATGGAGTCTGTGTTATAATTCTGAAAAATATTTAAATCGTTTGTATGTTTGGTTAGTTTAGGTTAGCTACATATCTCGTTTAATAATGCGTGTGTTTATATACTTATATTAGATTACTTCATTTAAAACCAGAAATAACTTATTCGCCTCATTATGTTATGTGATTATTCAGATAAAAATACGCCATGTGATGCTTTCAACCTTAAAATTCCTGTGTGCGTGGCGAGAAAACTTTTGTAACAATTTAACTAATATTTAATGTTTTAAGTATTATTACATTTGTTTGTGTGATTTGCAATGGCAGGTATTTAAATATTATGTTACAAAAGTTATATTTACCATCTTCCATTAAGTACTTAATATGGTACCTACTTAGTATTAAAAACATTGAAATTTTTGCTGTGTATAAATTTTTGGCTTATTTGAAATATATTGTGATAAATACAATACCGGTAACATAGTTTCAATATTACGTAATTCGTTTTTGACACCAAATATTGCAATTGTATGTCATGTTTTGATGGAACAAAACTATAGTGGTAGTTAGATTATGCACATGTATTCGTTAAAAGTACATCCATCCTGGCATTGAAAAGTACTCGAAATGAGTCCATTTATATATGAATTTCCCACAATGATAAGTGATTGTGAAAATACAGGTTATTCTATTTACCTTTCCCTATCTTGCAAACAGAGCCAACATTCCTACCCCGCAAATAATATGATTGAAAACAACACACACAGATCAAACTCACACAAGTATTATTAAATAAATGATGAAAGAATATATAGTTGAAAGATTTTGTTGATAAATTCATAAGATTGTTTTCAAGAAGCCCCTACACCAAAAAATAAACTTTGGTAAAAGTTCTGTATTGCTTATCCAGGTGTATCCAGATATACCTTTTATTCTAATGGCATAATCCTGTACACCTGATCCTGTGTTATATGATGCTTATCTTTTTTATCAGTGGGAAGGCGTGTAGCCCCGACTTGTTTCGCGCGACAGCGCGAAACCTGATGTAAAAAATAAATTACATATATGATAAATAACTTCACATTTCGCGCTGTCGCGCGAAATGCGTCGGCGCTACGCGCCTGCCCACTGCTAAAAAAATAAGTATCATGTACCACAGGATCATGCCAACAGGATCACAGGTTAACTTGGATACGCAATATGGAACTTTTACCCATTTCCCCCCGCACCATGAGATAATTGCCAGATGATGTTCATAAAATTTTATAATTTTGTATTGACTTGCAGTTATAAAAATCTTTATGTGCACATTCACAATTGTTTGCTGCATAAAGAAACACAGCATAAAATTAATTTTCACCTCAAATTTTACACTAACATAAAAAGGCGCGGCAAAGTAAGCAGAAACAAACTAAGAAACGATTACTTTTAAGTGATAAGAATTTTAAATTCTATCAAGTAAGCAGAAACAATAAACTAAAAAACGAGTACTTTTAAGGGATAAGAATTGTAAATTTTAATAAAAAAAAACACATGAATTTGTAAATATTTTCGCAAATATTCGTATGTTTGTAGTACTTTTTCTAACATTAAATAAAGTTGTTCATTTCATAACACAATATATTTCCCCAATTTTTTTTCATATAAGCCATACCATTCATTTTTAATGATTAGTTTTGTATTTATTATATATATTACATAACCTCCACGTCCATCAACTAGAGAAAAGATACGAGTATAATGAAAACAATTAACTTTTAATAATAAATGGTCCTTCCTTCGTTGTGATTGGCCTTCTACCAGTGACGTCAACACAATATTGAACGTTGCCACACTTCCATAAAGACATTTCCTAAACCCGTCAATGTTGATTCCGGTAGCAGCAGGTAGCAGTTTCAAGAATAGACATTTAGCTGTCTAGCAGGTTGAAACTTGCGGATCATTCCGCTACCGGAATTATTCCGGCAGCGTCAAGAATAGGGCCCCAGGACGTATAGTTCTACCAGAGTTCAGTGGGCTAGCACATGAGGACCCATGCGAGTTTGTGCAGTGGTGTAAGGGACGGTTGACACAATGCGGGGTGCCGATAGAAGAATGGACACAACGCACGAGTGAGCAATTGCGCGGGCAAGCTCGTGAGTGGTGGAACCTGTAAGGACGCTATGACATGCAGTGGCATGAGTTCACTACCCGCTTACCACGGCGCTTTGACAACCGCATGGCAGTCATGAGCTGTAAGGCTCGCTTCTACGGCGAGTCCCAAAAGGACTCAGAGTCAGTAGAGCAGTTCGTGGCAAACAAGCTGCAGTTGTACCGGCGCACAGCCCCGGGAGAAGACCCCGAGCAAGCTTTACCAGAAGTTACAGCATTAATACGAGAAGAATTGCAACCATTCCTCAGGCCATACTGCAATGGGACAGTAGAGGACTATGTACGACAGGCAACAGCTACAGAAGGCAACCCACGACACCTCCTGGGACGACGGACCAGGACAACTATCCCCGAACGAGGGCCCAGACAGCAGGTCGGAGCACCTGCAGGGACAAGCAGGGACATGCCACAGGAACGTCCATGGCGGACAGCAACACGGGCGATCGAGGGCCCACCTGGTGGGACAGACCAGAATACATCTCCAGAATGGTGGAATGCATGCAATCGGCGCGATGGAGGCCGACCACCACAGTGCCGTCTTGGATGCCCACAGGGCACGTATCACTGGCATCAGGACTGCCAGAGACACCAACAGCAACAACAACCTGCGGGAAACGGGCAGTAGGGGGTGTACGACCTACAGTCCTACCCCCGCACCAGCCAATCCCCTGCCACAAGCCACAGAGAACAATCTAGAACAACTGAGGCAGCTCACCACGCTAGAAAACCGACTGATGCGGATCCCCATCACCCTGAACGGGAAACCGACTGCCGCACTTATAGACACAGGGGCGAGGCATGCGTTCGTCGCCCAGCACTGTGTACCACCTGCAAAATTCACACCTAGACACTGTGCCCTGCGCCTTGCTACGAACACTGGAACTTGGACAGCCATTGGAGATGCCATCATCACAGTGGGTATACGGGATATGGTGACCCAAACTCCTGCAGTCGTGGCAGAAGGACTCAGAGATGATTTGGTACTCGGACAGTCATGGTTGGTATATCAGGACACCTTGATTTCGCCAGCATCAGGCCTGGTAAATTTAGGTAAACGTGAGCGCCTGGCAGTATATACACTAGGAAGCATACCACCTTCCCATAGGGCACACGACCACAGGCAAAGAGACACGACCTGTCACCTGCTCACTGTGGGAGAAGATGACACAACTCCAGCGGACCTGATCGAACTCAAACAACGGGTTCTCGATGCCCAATGCTCCTCCCCAGATGCTGAGCGTCGATGAGCAAAGAAAGCGGAAGGACTGGATGAGAGATGGACCATGAGATAGGGAATGTTGTGTACAAAGGGGATAGGAATGGCGCATATATGTACCACCAGAAGCACGGGAAGCCGTTCTGTGCTTCATGCACGATCATGACCCAGCAGGACATCCAGTAGCAGACCAAAACCGACGGGCAACCAGCCAGCACTGCCACTGGCCCGGCATAGCCCGGGACATACGGGAGTATGTAAGGACCTGCGAGAAGTGCCAGGAGCGAAAGGCACAGCAGAGTGATGGGACCGAGTAGCATAAGTCGCGCCTCCCCACTACCACATTTCAGTCCATCACGATGGATGTTATGGGGCCGTATCCCCATACTGCACAAGGGAAGAGGTTTTCTTGTGGTGGTCACGGACCTCTTCACATGATGGGTAGAAGCATATCCTACCAGTAGCATCCAAGCCAAAACCATTTCAAGAAACCTGCAGACAGAATTCTTTCCACGATGGGGATACCCCAGGGACCTCCTGACGTGCAATGCCAGCCAGTTGATCGGAAGGCAGTGGCAAGAATTATGTCGGGCATGGCAAGTGGAACACCGGACTATGCTGGCTTACCATCCACGAGCCAACCCAACGGAGAGACGTAACCAGGAGCTGAAAGTCCAAATGCGCATACATCTAGGGGACGACCATACCACATGGGACGAACACATAGCAGAGGCCCTGTTCTGCATCCGCCACAGGACCAATGCAGCCACAGGGATGTCCCCGGCACAATTGGTCCAAGGCCACAATCTGCCCATGTTCGGCGAATGGACGGCCCATGGAGTCTTAGATGAAGGGGAAGACCCCGAGGATCGCCGTCGGTGGCAAGAGATTGAGCTGACAACAGCGCGAGAACACCAGAGGGCCTACACTCAGCAGATAACCCCGCAGACCACACAACAACCACCAGAGCTACAGCCATGTGACCACATGTATGTCCGCACACATTTCCTGTCCAATGCAATTAGGAACTACTGTGCTGGACTGAGCCCCAGGTGGTCGGGACCACACCGCATCCTGAAGCGGCTATGTCAAAGCACTTATTTGGTGCGCCGGGGTAGACAAATGCGAAAAGTACACCGGGACCACATCCGGATAACAGCACTCCCAGAAGGGGGCAATGCCGTGGAGGACCCTACCCCAGATGTGACAGGAACGATGCCGGACAACCACCAATCTGTCACACCCCAAGGAATGCAGCATCTGTTCGATGGAACACCGAGCCCAAGGACTAGAATGGAGAGGCCAGCAGAAGCCCCTGCCACGACCCCGAGGCGACAGCACCAGAGGCACCCGGCACGAATGCAGATCCTTGATATCTCTGGGACACCAGAGGCGGGCGTAAGCACCACGGAGGAGCAGCCCCTGGTGTCAGAACCAGACGACATTGAGACAAGAGAACCACCCTCCCCTACCCTAGGTGGATGGGGGCATGGGGCCTCCCTCTACGATGCCGACTTCCAGGTCAAGATGGAGGAACCGGCTGAGGACAATTAGAGACACCGCCGACAGCCCCCACTGTACCTGGAAGATTACGTCACAGGCTGCGAACTGGACACACTGGTGAATGGCGACCCAGGGAGTCCAGAACCAGCACGCCGGCCCTGATGCTCGCAACCACTAGGAGAGAAGGCATCATGTGCTTGCTGGAAGGCACGCGGACGGCCTAGACGCGAGCTTTTCCAGGGGTGGGGGGCGTCTGACGTCGTACCTCCTCTTTAATTATACAAAAACCCGGGTCACAGTCCTGTCCGCGGCACAACATTCCGGCCATGGCCATTGTAGTGCCACCACTCGTCACCAGATGGCAGTTGTAAAATATGAACAAACAATGTATTATAGTTAGGTTAAGGCAGTTATGATTGTAAATATTTATGAAGATTATTAAGTGTGTAGTGTAAGTATGTTTTGTAGCCTTATAAATAATATTGTAAATGAAAAACCTCCAAAGGGATAGCAATATGTAAAGTTGTAACACGAACGATTGTAGAAGGGAAATGTATATATCATGCGGGCTAACAAGCCAAGACAGCTCTCGGCTCTCCCAGCCACTCTGGGAGAATAAATACCAACACAGCAAAAAGAGGTATTATTGGCTTACCTTTCTCTCTCTCCCTCTCTTCTGCTAGCGACTCTTCGTGAGACCACGGGCTTCCCTTCTCTCTCGCTCTCGCTCTCCCTCTCTCTCATTCGCCCTCTCTCTTGTACCCATCCGCTAGCGATACTTTGTGAGACTGCGGGCAATCCTCTGGTAGCGACTCTTCGTGAGACCGCGGGTATCCCTCTTTCCTACTTCCATCCTTTCCCCTAGCGACTCCTTGCGAGACCGCGGGAATCTTCCTTGTCAGCACGTCCTCGGTCAGCTGCACTGGGCCGAACAGTCCACTCCCGCCTCAGAGTTTGAGGCTGCTCTTCTCAAGAGCTGGCGCCGGGCAAACAATGTTCCTTAATAAAATTTCCTTATTCAGCATTCTCCTATCACCCAATAAATTTATGCGCAACAATTTCCGAACATTCAGTACCGTCAGTTGGGGTAACATTGGCCCTTTGAGGGTAACTTCGGCCCAAGACAAAAAAATGTTAAACCATGTTACAACTCTTCCAAATATTTATTAGATGTGATGATACATATGTAACATCTGTAACATATGTATCATCACATATAATACATATTTTGAAGAGTTGTAACATGGTTTAACATTTTTTTTTGTCTTGGGCCAAAGTTACCCTCAAAGGGCCAATGTTACCCCAACTGACGGTATATTATAAAATCCAGTGCTTGAGGCTTACAACCTGGTGTCATTTCACCAAAAATTCAATAAAATATCTGTGAAAATAATTGTAATTACAATCAAATACACTAAAAAACATTGAACAAATATAATCATCATGACATTAATGGCTTCCTCAAAAAACCACTGGAGTTCAGTTGAACTTACCTATAACTTTCTCAAATGGACAATAATTATGTTAAAAATACAGACAGGAGCAACTTGTTTTGTGCACAACTTGTAATGTCACTACCAAGTATGTCTTTACTTAAAATATTAATGATGAAGCTCAGGTCACTTCTGGAAGATGAGCTCAATATTTATTATCTACAGAGGAAAGTATAAGGGTCATTATCTGAAGATGCGCAGATTTCAATTCCTAAAATATCAATAGTAAAAAGTCATAATTTTGAGCTACAAAAATTCATACCTACTTAAAGGCATATTACCATCATATTCCATGTAGTCGCCACGCAGGAGTACCTTTAATTATGGAGAAAAAATAAATACTGAGAAAAATGTTAAAATGAGGGAGCGAAGGATGAGAAAGGGAGTGAAAACATGCTTATTGAGAAGTGAAGGTACCTACTATTTTTTAAATAAAAAAATAATATTTCACAACTTAAAACAGTTTTATATTATTATGAAACCGGAAACATAATAACTGTGTAGCTGAAATACTTGGGCAGAATCGGCAAATAATAAAAACTTATTATCACAATGCCACTTAAAGCAAAAATCAAGAAATTGCGAAACTGCACTTCATGTCATAGAAAAAATAAAGCCCAAAATTTTCCACAGCTAATCTTTTTTACCTGCTAAACATCGGCTGTTTTCATCATTCTCAAAGAATTTCTCGTCAGACTTAACTGTTTTGAGTTTTTTTTTAGGTCAATCATGTACCTTTCATTGTTGCTTGAAGAATGGCTTTTTCTTTTCTCCAAGATTCTGGATGACAGAAAATTGTACTTGGTGAGGAGATCATACCTTTTCAGCAAATAATTTTCCTGTAACATCACTTTGACAATAAATCGTTTTGCTTTTTTGGATTTCACCCTCCTGAAATTCTCATTTAAATGTCTAGCCAACACTTCACCTTTAAGTAATTGTTTTCGAATTACTAATACGTCCTTACCCTCCATTACATTTTTCACCAATTTTCCTGGTGAAGTAGGATCTGCATTTTTCTCCTTAACAGTCTGCATACTTTTCAACCTCTTCATTACAGCCTAATTTTTTCAATGTAGCCTTAGGTTCTCATTTCTCAATCTTTGGTTTTCTCTTAATGTTTGAGTTTGGGCACGCTTCACTCGCTTTTTTTTTTTTGTGATTTGATTGGGTGGAAGGCAATGTATTTTGAGTTGTACATGACATGCATTGCTGTTGTTTTTCTCTTTTTCTTTTCAAATAAGCAAGGTTTCTTTCTCGCCACTTTTTCCTTTCAGCTCTCTTCTCTCGCTCAGACATGTATTGAGCTGGCTTCACCTGCCCTTTTTCTTTCTTTGTTTTATATTTCTCTTGCTCTTTCAATTGCATTTCTAGAGCTTTCTGAGGATATAATTTCATGGCGAAGTTTATCATAATGTTACGAACGTTATCAAGGCCGCATCACGCGCAGGTGCACGCTGTAACATAACATGTGCCGTGCACACCTGGGTCGCCGCTTTATCTCCCTCCAGCCCTCCGCTCCCCCCGCGCGGCACTGTTAGTTTGACATCCGAAATATGCCAGTTGAGGAGTTACGCGAGCTGCCGACACGTGTTTTCGAGAGATTTCTGCCGTCGGGACGGCTCGGAGTGACGCGACTGGCCCCGGCCGCTCTCGTGAGTTCTGGAATTGCGCCGGGGCTTATATATATGTCCGAGGACGTCAGTGGGGAGAGTCAGTGGAGTTCAGAGTGAAGTCGGGAGTTTTCCCGCGGCGGAGTTTTTGGGCGATAGAGTGGCGAAGTCCCTGTACGAAGGTTCCAGGGCGAAGAGTTCAGTTCCGGGCGATAGTGTCGTGGGCGCGGCGGAGTTCCGAGCGAGGCGTCGAGTGGGTTTTCGGCGAAGGGGAAGTGCGACGGCAGCGGCGGAGTGCGGCGACGGAGTCCTGCGACGGAGGACCACGAGGGGTGTTGCGGCTAGAGTTGCGCCAGAGGTGCGGCCCAGCGAGGCGTGTGGATTGTGAGAAACGAGTAACTGGAGGAAGCAACATTTTTTTAAGTACAATTGATTAATTGGCATTTTTAGATTATTAGCTAGAAATGTAAATAGTGGCAAGAAATAAAACTGTGTGTGATAAAAATCTTTAATTCGGCTATCCTTTACGAACCCGCAGTAAATCGTAACAATATTGTTTCTTTTTTCTTTTTTTTGTTTGTATATTTTGTTCTTAGGCTCGGGAACCATTGTTGCAAATGCAAATATTTTGTATTGTGGCTGGCCCTGTCAAAGACAAGATTCAGCTTAATTTAGAGAAAGTTGTGTACTAATAGCTAGCTAATGTAGGTAGGTACCTAATGTAACTTTGAGTGCTGGGCTAACTGATGAAATCCCTTGAAAAAAAAAAACTGTCATTTTAAGCATTATTACATTTTTTAATTTAAAAACTATTCAATTATTTTGTAACTAAATATTTTTTGAAAGTTCGTAACGTTCTCTTGTAGTAGAAAGGTCTGAATAGAACCCTTTAATTAAGAAAAATAAAAAAATTACATAAATATATTTTTACTCTATACATAATGTGTCTTGAATTTCATTGTTGTCCACTTCAAAATATTTCGAGAGTCAGACATAGAAAATTGTATCATGTTATTAAATAATGATGTTTGGTCAGTAAAATTTGAAATTATAAATGGTTAAGAAATATAGTTCTATGCCTGTAATCAACCATCCATACTAAAGTGCCCATTATCATAAAACTGTATCGCATGATTGTGTATAGCACTAAATTATACTGCATTTGTGATCCAGAGTGTATACTCTGCAAAGCAGTAACAAAAATGTTTATTACCAACAATGTCAAGCAGTTAAGAACAACACTGCCACCTAGCCTTTGTTAAAAGAATTGACAGTATGTCAGAAGCTCAATAATCAATTTTGCTGCACCACTGTTTCGATTCCTATGCGATCTAGTTGTGGAATTCCAAACTAAAACGAATAAAGAACTTTTCCTGGTAACACTGCACATGTAATAATACTACATCTAGCCAAAAGAATGTAATTTTAGATCATGGATGTACCGGTACATCCGTAGACTTTCTCGAAATCATCTGGAGTTGTAAAATTACATCCTGCTGTGTTTAACACCTAACCACGCTCAAGATTGTCTTCATTTCCATTTATCGTGGTGACCGTTACACGGCATCCATTTTCCGAGCAGCCCGGACGCACACAACACCACTAGTCATTCAACACGTTGCCACCTATACACACCCTAGCTACCAACTTCTACCTAAATACTTTACTCAAACCGAACAGTCTCAATACATAACAGTTTCTCTCCCCTCTTAGAATGTCACAAAATCACTATGTTTCTGGGGAAGGGGGGGGGGGGGGGTGAGGAAATGATGTCATGTTGAAAATCGTTGAGGGACAGAATGTTTTTCAGGGAAATCAAATCCCCGGAATGGTGAAGAGTCTCTGGAACTTGGAATCTTTGCTGCCACTGCTTGCTGGTTTGCAGCGATCGTAGACTCGTCCCCACAATGTTCTTCAGGGCAATCAAATCCCCATAATGGTGAAGATTCTCTGGAACTTGGAGTCCTTGTTTCCCTTGCTTGCTGGTTTGCCGCGATCATAGACTTGTCTCTCCCTGCCTCTGTGTCCCTCTGTGATGGCACACCAGAAGTCAACTGGGCTCTGGGGTGGTCATGTCCTAACATGAATGTCACCATCTTCTGTGACACTGGTAGTTGACCTGAATCATGCTGTCTCATCTCTTGTGAACACAAATTTGAGCATCCCCTTGTTTTCTGCCCCAGACGATGGCATAGTTGGTCAACGTGATGCCGATGTTCATGACCTTGCTCGTCCTGCACTCTGTACATCAAATGCCCTTCACCTGCAATCACGCAGCCTGCTACCCACTTTGGCTCATGCAAATAGTTACAAAGTCAGACTACATTACCAGAAACAAACTGGCGAGCCTGGTAGTTTTTGGTCTCTGGAGCTCGTACAAAGTCCTGATTGTCTTCTCATGCACTCGGATGGATTTTAGTCAAAATGGTTTCCAGGTGACAATTCATCAGCATTTCTGCAGGAGTCTTAAGGTTTTCCAAACAAGGGGTTGTGCGTAAGGACAACAACATACATGCCAAGCATACTCTCCAACTACCCTGGGCTAGCTTCCTCAGTTTCTGCTTCACCGTTTGTACCGTACGTTCAGCCTGTCCGTTGATTGAAGGATGATATGGTGGTGAGAATACCATCTGGATACTATTTCTCTTCTTAAATGTTGCTACTTCTTGTGATCTGAAGGATGTCCCATTGTCTGCTACTACCACATCGGGCAAGTCATGGCAACTAAACATGTCCCATAATTTGTGCACAACTGCCGCAGCCAACATACTGTTTACCCACCTGACTTCTGGCCACTTTGAAAATGCATCTACAACAATCAAAAAGATCTTCCCCTGGAATGGTCCAGCAAAGTCAATATGCAGTCGTGGCCATGATATCATCTTCAACTTGGGGGAATGGTTGTAACAACTTTGACAAGTAACACATTCCCTTACTACTTCCTCAATTCTTGCATTTAGCAGAGCATCTTTATCATCAATGATCATATTGTGGTTGTAATATTTACCCTCGATCCCTATAACAAACAGTTTTAGCGCACAGATAGCTCATCTTGCCTTCCACAATAAGGTTGCAAGTCCCCATCTTTAATGCCAGTTGGCCATCCATTCTGTGCATATTTCATCACCTGAGCTACTACAGAATCTTGTTTTGTTTTTGCAGCCACTCTTAAGGGGTCAACAAGTGGGTCCAGCAAATCTTCAAGCATTATTACATCACATGGTGCTGGGACTGTAAATTCCTGACTGAACAGGGGCAACCTGCTAAGAGCATCAGCATGACTGATTTCTGATCCGGCCCTATATTCCAGTTCATAATCATGCATGGTGAGCATCAGACTCCAACGTAATAATCGAGGAGAAAGTGTATGTGGAAAAGGTTTTGCAGGATGCATTAGTCTTAGGAGTTGCTTGTGATCTGTTATAATTTTAAAATATCTACACAAAAGATACTGTGTGAACTTAGTTTCACCAAAGATCACTGTGGGAGCTTCCTTATCCATTTAAGAGTAGTTACACTCACACTGTTGCAATGTTCTGGAACCAAATGCCACAGGAACCTCTACCCCATTCCCTATCTCATGAGCTAGAACTGCTCCAACCCCATACTCTGAAGCATCACAAGTAAGGATCAAAGGCTTGCCAAGATCACAGTAAGGACCTGATCTGACTGCAACAGTTGCTTTGCTTTCTCCAAGACATGGCTGTGTCTTTTCGTCCACTGCCGTGGGAGTCCCTTTATCAAGTAGTCGATGTAATGGTTCAAATACTTCAGATCTGTTCTTTAAGTATCTTTCATAGAAATTTAAAAGCCCAAGGAATGCCTGTTGTTCTTTCTTATTTCTTGGCTCTGATGCACTATCTATAGCTTCCACTTTACTCTTCAATGGGTGAATGCCCCTCCCATCAACTTTATGTCCCAGAAATTGCACAGACTATGCTGCAAAAACACACTTACACTTTTTTAGTTTGAGCCCTGTCTTTTCTAACTGCTCCGGGACCTCGTGGACACAGTCCCAATGTTCCTGTGCATCACTACCCATTATTAAAATGTCATCCAGCAAAACTACAGTTCCTGGCACCCCTGTGAGTAGTTTGAATATCAGGCATTGGAAAATAGCTGGCCCGCTACTAACTCAGAAAGGTAGTCTTCTTACCTTGAAGAGTTCCTTTATTGTGTTAACTGTGAGCAACTCTGCCATAGCATCATCAACTGTGACCTGCAGGTAAGCTTCCTCCAAGTCAATTTTAGTATAAACTTGACCGCCTTGAATCATCGCAAAAGCCTCGGCGAGTGTGGACAATGGATATACCTCTGTTACTGACACACTGTTCAGCATGCTCTTGTAATCGCCACACAACCTGACCGAACCATCACTTTTGATGATTAGCACTACTGGTGTAGCCCACCTTGAGAAAGACATTGGTTCAAATACACCTCGCTGCCTAGACGGTATATTACTGAACTTACCCTTTCGCCCAGTGCAAAAGCTACAGTTCTACACTTCCGAAAAATTGGACTGCTTCCTAGATGAATGGTGATGGACACCTCTGGTCCCATATATCTCCCCAACTCCTCTGTGTGAAATATATAAAGGTACTGGGTCATTAATCTATTCAAATGCACATCTTGAAGTTGGTGCAGCCCTACAAGTTCAATTCCTAGTGGCTCTAACCAATCACGACCCATCAAGCTGGGCCCATTTCCTTGCACCACCAATAGCTCAAGCGATACCACCTTCCCATATTTTGTGTCAATTTCTACCTCCTTCACGCCTAATACTTATAATTGCTCTTGAGACCAAGTACGTAACATAATCCTTACCTTTTCTAAGGGAGGTTCATGAGGCCACAGAGATTTAAATGTCTGCCAACTGATGATGGAGTGACCTGCCCCAGTATCGATTTCCATGGTAAGAGGTCTTCCATCTAGGTACACTTCCATGCACAAAGGCTCCTGCCGATTTGTTTCCTGTACATTGTTTAAAGGATATGCAACATTGTCAGCTGGTGTGTCCATTTGCAAATGCTGCACTTCACAGAATTTTCTGTGGGGCTGATATTTCCCTGTTGTGTCCATAGCAGGTTGACATTTCTTTTTCGCGATGCACGCATGCTCAATATGCCCCCGGTTCATACAAATTGGCAAACTGTCCTGACATGGTAGCACTTATCTGCCAAATGGTTTCCGTTGAATCACCAACAATGCTGGGTAACACCAGCCTCTGTGTCCGTTTTGGTGGCTAATTCGCAATTTTCCTTCATCTAGTTCCTTTGCGTAATTCCTTAGAGTCATGGCTTCGTTCTGTGTAAATTCTATGTATCTCTTCACCCCGATGCTCAGTCGTAGCACTTCTCAAGTTTGCCATGTTTTTTCCAGTTGCCTCTGCCGCCATTGCAATTTCAACTGCATCTTTAAATGTGAGCTTGTATTTAGTTAGTAGAACATGTTGAACCACTCTGTCCCTCACTCCACACACGAGCCGATCCCGAAACATTTGTTCCAAGTTGGGAAAATGGCAGTATGTGCTCAACCGCCTCAGCTCTGCCACATAAATGGCGATCGTCTATCTTTCTTGTTGATATATGCAGAGAAACTTGAAAGTTTTCACTGTTTTGCTGGGCTTCAGCTCAAAATGGTCGGTTAGCTTCGTAAGCACATCTCCCTGCGACACAGCATCTGTGGATTGTGGAGACAAAAGAGATGTAACCAGATTGTACAATTCGCACTGCACACTGTAAAAACACGGCCTGTTTGTCTCGTCATCCATAATTTTATTCGTGACAAAATAAAATTGAAGCCTTTCACAGTACGATTTCCACGACTCTCGTTCATGCACGAACTCGCCCACCGAACCAATAAAACCCACCATGTTCGCATTTTTTGTTACAACTTATTTATCCTCGTCGCCAATGTTGTGTTCTACGCCTAACCACGCTCAAGATTGTCTTCATTTGCATTTAATGTGACCGTTATACCGCATCCATTTTCCGTGCAGCCCGGATGCACACAACAACACAAGTCATTCACCACGTTGCCCCACACACACCCTAGCTACCAACTTCATTAACCTTGAAGAATGGCCAGATTCTTCCAGTCCGTTCTTAAGTCTCCTCCCTTCCTTCCCCTCCCTTCCTTGGCTCGCCCCCCCTTCTTCCAGTCCATTCTTGCATCTCCTCCCTTCTTTCCCTTCCATTCCTTGCCTCGCCCCCTTTTCTCCCTTTCCCCTCCCTCCTTCCTCCTCCTCCGACCTTCCAGATTGTTCCGGCCTTCTAAACCTTCCTTACCATCCCTTCCCCCCTCTCCACTCTTCCCCTCGTCACGCCCGCTTGGTTACTAGTATTTGAGCAGGCCACTTCACTCGTCTGTCGACTTTCAGCGGTCCTGGTTCCCGTCGCAGTCGCCCCTGTGTCTGGTAAGGCGTTTTTGCAGGCGTGCTCGGCCATGCCCATTTCAAACTTACTTATGTTTCATCCACTCCAGGCGCTGGAACCTGCTGACGGGCTTAATGTTCGTGTTTGCTGGTCATGCCCACTTGTCTTTGCGATGTTTGCCTTGCCGCCGAGCCTGCTTTGATTAATTATTGATGCTAAGCCACTCTTTGGCTGCGTGATTCAGGCGTTCTGCCCTTTTTGATTTGCCATCTCGTTTTTTTTCTGTCCTGGATTGTTACCACGCCTTACCAGGTCCACAGGGGCGACTCATAATTATGACTTTGCCGTCTTTTATTCTTAGATGTTAAATTATTGAGGTTTCGAGCTGTGTTATACCTGTGTGTTATGTATATCAGTATTATTCTCTTATAAGTTAACAGCAACCTTATATGATGTATGATGAGTGTGTCATATCAGTATTAACAAATAAATAGACATGTTGTTTGCATTATACAAATGGATTTCTGCACTACTTTATTTAATTACTTGCTCTCTTTTTTTTTTATAATTGTGTCTTTTGACGTTTGAGGCAGTCAGGTGGGTGACTCGTGCCCCACCTGGTTCAACTCTGCGCAACTCTGCTGCTGCAGCTAATCACTTTGGACTTGTGTTTCATGAACATCTGAACATCATGAGTGGCTTAACTGTTTCCTGGTTATACCGCCTCCACCGGGATAAACTGATCCGATATCTGGAGGAGAACCAACTCCAGGTGGAAGACGGGGACACTGTGGCAGCGATGCGTACCAGGCTCGTTAAATTCATGCGCAGATCAAGCGAGCTCCCGGCGGGCGACGGTGCGGCGCGGTCAACACTGGATGTGAGTGAAAGTTCGTCAGACCCCTTCGCTCAAAAATTGTTCTTTTCTGTCCTGAAGTCCTTACCCACCCTTTATCGTACCGATCCCAAACACATCTTAGAATTTTTCTGTGAGGCCGATCGTGTTGCCAATTTAGCCCTGGTACCCCCTGATGCTCTTTTAAAGGCCTTGCTGACGAAGTTCTGTGGTGTTTATGTGAAGGAACTTAGAGATATTATCGTTCAAAAGGGGGACTTGCGAGCCTTCAAACTAGCCTGTGTCTCAATTTATTGATAGCGTTTGGCCTTTGCTACTGTGTTAGAGATTGACACTCCTGAAGCTGAGCTCGTGCAACTTATTTTAGGAAATTTTGGTCCTCATGTTTTCAGTTAGTGTAGTGTGCTTTCCCCACCTACTTCTTTCATGTCTCTGCGTGCTTGGGGCAGCGAGGTCGAGGCGCGCCTCATCGCTATCAGTAAATATGAATCAGAATTTCCCTCCACAGCAAGGACACACTCAGGGCCACGTACACATGAGTTGGGTAAACACAGAGTGAGTATGATTTCTGATCCTAGTGCTTCGAGCACTCAGAGGCAGGTCCCTGCATTACATAAGGTTAATGGGCCATCATATTATAGCGTGCCTAGCTGCGGCTCCAGTAATATAACTCCTCCTCGCAATAAGAAGCAGCCCTCGGTCGTCCCTCAGTCCGTCCATACACGTGCTCGGTGCGTGAACTGTTGTGTCTTTGGACACATTACCGAGGATTGCACCCAGCCACGTGTAGACATTAATAGCTGGCAGTGCTTCTCCTGCAAAGCCTTGGGGCATTATAGTCAATTGTCCTTAAACTCCGCATGACAGGGCGGAAAAGAGGCCAGCTCTGTCGTCTCAAAAGAAAAACCTCTTCCTATTCATTTTTGCATTTCTTGTCCGTGTACATCGGCGATCGTTTCTTTCCTGCCCTTGTGGATACTGGTGTTTCCCGCTCAGTGATTAGTGAAATTTTTTTGCAACAATTGCTTGGTCACTTTACAGCTCTTTCTTCCTGTGTCTCCTCAGACGACTATGCTAATATTTGTGTTGCTAATGATGAGTGTCTACGCTCGTGCAAATCAGTTGTCATACATTTCAAGACCAAGCATTTCTCGTGGGATTGGAGATTCATAGTTGTACCCGGTGTCTCGCCTAATTTTACTGTCGGCCTTGATTTTTTGAGCAAAACCCGCTGCGTTTTAGATTTAGATCGCCACGAGCTTTCATTTGCCTTTGCCCCCTCTTGTAAAATAGCTCTGAGAATTCAGAATAACAGTTCCATTTTCTTACAGTGTAGTGGGTCTTGTCATCCCTATCGGAAGCAAGCTCTTTCAGCCCTTAGACAGAAATTTGCGGATGTTATCACTCCCAAATTAGGAAAATGTGACATCCTTCCCTACAAGTTTTAATTAAAAGATGAAAACCCTGTACATAGCACGTATCATAAGGTTTCTCCACCTAAGCTCCAAGCTATGTGAGAAATTATTGACAAGCTCTTGATAGTTTGAGTCATTTCACCCTCAACATCCGACTTTAGCACTCCAACTTTTTTGGTTCGCAAAAAAGACGGAATAAGCTGGCAATTGGTCCACAATTATATTCCTTTGAACCATAAGATTGCCAAGGACGATGTGTACCCACTCCCCCCTGTTGAAAGTGCTCTTCAGCATCTAGGAAAAGCTAACTACTTTTCAGTTATCGATCTTAACAAGAGCTTCCATCAATGTCTCTTGGACCCTAGTTGTCGTAAGTATACTGCCTTCTCAGCCCCATTTGGACATTTTGAATTCAACCACATTCCCATGGGAGTCAGCTTCGGTAGTCAGGCGATGAGTAGAGTTTTGGATCATGTTCTCTTGGAACTTAAATACAAATGTGTATTCAATTACATTGATGATATCATCATTTATAGCACCAGCTTTGAAGATCACCTTAATCACCTCTCAGAAGTTCTTACCCGTTTGCGTTCTGCTCATTTAACTGTTAATCCAGATAAAATCACCTTTGGTAAAACCTCTGTTAAATTTTTAGGTTATGTCATTTCGCAGGGTACCCTTCTCATGGACCCTAAGCCCATAAATGTCAAGGGAGTTCAACGATTTTTGGGCCTTCTCGGATATTTTTCACGTTTTATTGATAATTTCGCTACTCTTAGTGCACCCTTAAATTCCTTAAAAAAAGAAAAGTTCCATTTTCATTTGGGGTTCCGAACAGGAGCAGTTGTTTCAGGATCTAAAGGCTTGCATGACCAAACCCCCGGTCTTGATACTCCCCGATTTCATCAGATTATTCGCCTGTAAGGTGGATGCCTCTTCTGTTGCCCTTGGCACAGTATAGGTCATCTTGAGGAAGGAAAAATCAGACCGATTGCCTATGCGAGTCGATCTTTATCCGAATCCGAACGACGCCTCGGCATCTACGAAAAGGAGGCGCTTGCCTGTCGATTCACTATGGAGAAATTCGAAAGCTATTTGGACTCTCGCGAGTTTGACCTCTATACTGAAAATTGTGCTCTCCGTTGGCTTTTCAACCATCTCCATCAGCTTGGCAAGTTGGGATGCTGGATTTTGAGACTGTATTCACCATGTATCTGGCAAGGACAACATCGTCGCCGACTCCCTCTCCCGTATGTTTTGCACTGATTAGTTCGAGTCCGTAGATATTCAAAACACCTTGCCCGCTGAACTTGTGTCTTCCATTAAAAATTTTCCAGAGTCGTATTTTAATATCAGGGATCAGCAGGCGCAAGACACATTTTGCCGACAGATACATAATGATCTTAAGTCCAACAAAGCAATTCCTTATATGGATGAACAAGGTCTTTTTTTCACTGGATCCTCCGGTAGGGCACGTAAGGTCGTTGTACCTCTTATGCTCAGACCTATGGTAATTGCTTATTTACATTCTTCCTTAGTAGGTGGTCACCTGGGTATTGATAAAACTCAGCGAAGAATCTCAGCTCATTGCTTCTGGCCTCAACTTAATTCTGATGTTAGAGACTATGTCAGGTCTTGTTTTGATTGTCAGGTTTCGAAACCCGCTCATAATTCTAAAATGGGACTTTATTCAGCTGATCCTCCTGTGACACCCTGGCACGTTATTCATGTCGACAACTTTGGACCCCTAACCCGCTCACGTAAAGGCAACGTGTGCCTTATAGTTGTTTTAGACATATTCTCTAAATTTGTTATTCTATTACCTCTAAAAAACATGAAACCTGTTTCCATTGTTAATGCTATAAAAAATCAGGTGTTTAAGTTTTTTGGACCTCCTCATATCATTGTTTCCGATAATGCTCCCTACTTCTAATCTTCTGCATACAAGGATTTTCTGTTTGAATGGGCCGTCAAAGCTGTCTACAGTTTGCCTTACTTCCCTCAGGGAAACCAGGTTGAACGTGTCAATAAGGTAATCAAGGGTATCCTTACATCTTTTTACCGTGCCGATCAGACCCTGTGGGACTCAGATATGGAATTTATCATTGTGGCACTGAATTCCGCTGTCCATTCAGCTTCCGGTTTCCCTCCATCCATTCCTTTTTTGGGTCGAGAACTCACTCACCCCTTATTAAACCAGTGGGGGCTGCCCCCCCCCCCCCCCTCGATGCCTGTCTGGATGCTCGGGAATTAGAACTTGTGTTGGATACCATCTCTTGTAATCTTGATGAGGCCCGTCAGGCCGTCGCGAACTCATACAATAGGGGTAGGACCATTCATGATTTTCAGGTGTGCAGCAAGGTGCTGTGTAAGTCATTTACTCTCCCAAGCTTTTCAAACAAAATAAATTGCAAACTCTTGCCCTCTTATGAAGGGCCATTTATTGTTAATAAGGTTTTAGGACCTAACAAGTTGTTAAATGATTTGCAACGTAAGAATAGGTTTAGGAAATCTCATGTATCGCATCTTAAGCCCTTTGTGGGGTAATTTGTAGGGGCTAGCCCTGTATTATGGCTTTGTATTCACGATGTGCAAATCTTTTCATTATTGCAAATGTTATACTTGTGATCCTCGAGGATCGTTGTGTGTTGTTATTTATTTAAGTTTTTTTTACTCTTTTGGATGGGCATTCTTTGTCTGGTTCCCTTCCCCTTACCCCTTTCAGGTCATCCTAGCCATGCGCTGTCATCTTCATCACCTCACCGGGAGGCATCTCTGCGGGGTGACATCAGCATCAACCCCCCCCCCCCCCCCCTTTTACCATTTCGTGGCTCCCTGCCTGGGGCGATATCTTCGCTGGGGCGATATCTTCGCTTCACTGCTTCTCTACTCCTGATAGCTGGTTGCCCTGAGGAGGCCTGAGTGCTCTTTCTCCTGCGTGTTTTTTGAGACTGTTTATAGTGGCTACGGCTGAGTGCCCCTGCACCGCTGTGAGCCTCCTGCGGTCTCGGAGCTCTTGGTGATGGAACTGCCTTCGGGCTGTTCCTCGGACAGCCTCCCTCGGCTGCGTTCTTCGGTTCCGACTGGAGTCCCCCCCCCCCCCCTCCCTGGTTGGGAGGACGTGATTCGTCGGAGCTTCTCTGGAATTCCAGCAAATCATATCTAGGACGAGATCCTCTCGCCGCTCCATCGACGGCAGCTATTGCTCCTATGCTGGACCTCGCCGATCTCTCAAGCACAGGATGTCTGTTCGTCATGTTTTCCGCGTCCAGGCAGGGCCACTTTAGGAAAAGGGGTTGAAGAATGGCCAGATTCTTCCAGTCCGTTCTTACCTCTCCTCCCTTCCTTGGCTCGTCCCCCCCTTCTTCCAGTCCATTCTTGCCTCTGCTCCCTTCCTTGGCCCTTCCCCTCCCTCCTTCCTCCTCCTCATCCTCCGACCTTCCAGATTGTTCCGGCCTTCTAAACATTGGCGTAGCTGTGTTCATAAAGTTGGAGGGGGGGGGGGGGGGGGACAAATAATGATTTTGATGTCATGTAAACCCATTCCCCTCCTACTAAGATGGGGGGTCCGGGGGTCCTCCACCGGAAAATTTTGATTTTAAAAGTGCAAAATAGCGCTTTTTAAGCAGTTTTTGTATCTAACCATTGGATACATCAATGTTAAAATTATTATTGTTTCCTTAAGATAAAATTTGATGAGTTAAGGATTTACAAATAAAGTTGGGCAGAAGGCAGGGAGGGCACAAGCTCTCTTTTTTTTTTACTCGAATGGAATTAAATAGTATTATTTTACAATCATGATATTTTTATAAATTATTTTCTACAACTACTAATTCATTTATGATATTTTCAATCTAAATTTAAAAAACATGTACACTTGGAAACATTAAAAAATATATTTATAATTCATAAACTTTTCCTTCTTGTCCACATAATAGGCTACATCTTATGTCACGAATACTTTGACTGATTAGCCCTACACATTTAAAATCTCCAGCACATGTCACTATTCGATACTTTAAATAACACTGTACATTTTTTTGTATTAAAGTCTTTCTGCTGTACTAGTGCCCGACTGCCTGTAGCTTGTTATCATTTACCAAACACATGTCCCCCGTCTCTCATTCTTACTTATAAATTGAGACGTGATGACGTTTAAATCAAGTATGTCCAGCTCATGTTGATGAGCATGTAGTACAGCTACATGGTTAAGTCTTGCCAGTGTCATAGTTGATCTGAAAAATTAAATGTAATGGTAATTACTTTCCGACACATGAAAGTACAAAAACAATATTTATTAAAGCCAAATAATTTTTTTAATGTTTCACTAAAAATCGAACATACCTACCTGAGATAAGTTTTAAGCCTTCCTAGAGAGCTGAAACTTATTTTAGCTGAACAAGAAGAGCTGGGTACAACAAACAGCAATCTCAAAACCACTTTTATATTTGAAAACAGCTGCCTAACTTCTAGCACAGAGTTCAATAGTATTTTTGATACATCCTTAACAGATTTTGGCTTATGCTTGTTCAAAAATAGTTCAACTTCAGTCTTCAGTAACTGAGAATTCACTTCTGGATAACTTGCTAGCTCGTCACAAATTTCTCCCTTGAGAAAACAGTCCTCCAGCTTCTGCATTTTCTTTATGCCTTCTTGGTTGAATCTGGAATGCAGCTCACTAACAGCAGAATCGACAATCATGAACTCTCTGCGGAAATATTGATCAACAGTTGTTGCTTCAAAAGCATCTGCTGGCCCAGTGAAACATTTCGGTGGTTTCCTTTGTCTTGGTAACTGCAACTCTTTCAAGTTGTGCTCTGTAGTAAAACTGTTTACCTCAGTAAGTATATTTTGAAATTCCACTTCAGATCTCATTTTTTTGATTGAGTCTTCTATCAGAGTAACTGCTTCCATCATTCCACTAACAGTCTGTTGTGAACAATGCCTTGTTGAGTACTTATAATTTCTCAATTACATGTTTGGCCATTACAAGTCCCAATACAGTTGAGCTTGATTAGAATTGTTCTAACAAACCATGAGCATGACAGTTTTTCTCCGCATTCAACTGCTCTAGTGTTTCTAGAAGCAAACCATAGTTTTGCAAAATTTTATCGAGCTGACTTCCTCGGTAAACCCACCTCGTAGGACAGAGAGTTTTAAGGCGGGTATCCATATGTTACAAACGACCGTATCGTGGCCCCGTGGCGTAACCAAAATGTTCATATGTGGACGGGACTCGTTGCAGCGTTGCGTGTCAAAACTTGACACGAAGATACGCAACGGGCTCGATCCGCCAGTTGTCGGTATTTTGCCGTCACTTCAAAGGAAGTTACGGCTCGACGAGAGAACCAGTGTGGACGGGTGGCGTGTCATTCTTCCGTTGCTCGCTCACACACTCAGCGTGAAGCTACGAGAGAACATCGTGCCTGTTCGTTTTTATTTCCTGTTTGTCGTTCCAAGTGTACGTTTTTTTTATTTGGCGAAATGGAAATGACTAAAGAGGAGACAGTTCATTTGATTGAAATTTATAAAGAAAGGAGTGTGATTTGGGATCCACAGCACCCAGACCATTGTAATAAATGGTGGAAAGAAGATGCCTGGGAAGAAATTGGTACACAAATGGGGAAACCAGTTGAGCAGTTAAAGAAGAAAATGGAGAATCTTCTAGCAGCCCTGCGGCGAGAAAGAATGAAAATGAAAAAGAGCATGGGTACCGGTAAAGGTGAGTGAATTACAATTATCAGTGCGATTGGAAATTTCCATAAACAATATCTAGTTAATTTAAAACCCCTTATGTATAAATTTGGAACAAACATTTTTGTTAGAGATGAGTACAAATTAAAAAGGTAAAACAATAACAGAAAAACCAATGCTGCAAGTAGTTATACGCGTCACATAACTTTATCACACAAGAGTAACGCGTGTTATCAGTTTTATGAGCTAATGTAGGTAACTGTGCGTTCTTCAAAGAGAAAATTGTCAACGTTTTTGCCCATGTTTAAGAGTAGAAATTATTTCAAATTGAACTTTAAGTTTGTAAGTCAACTAAATCATCTGATAAGAAAGCAGTTAAAATTTCTTCCTAAAAAATTGCAAAATTAGTGGTTATACAAAATAATGACAATAAAGTGAGATTTTAGTACAAATCCCAAATAATAAACAAAAAATTATAAATACTGCAACGGATATAAGATGACAATTGTTGAAGTAAATATTGGATACTGTTATTTTTTTTTTGTTAATAATGTGTGCCACAAATGTATATATTTTAGCGCACGGAGTTATCTCACAGGGTCAGGTATATATACAAACATAATCAGCGAGATAGCGCGAATATTGACACATAATGTATTTAAAAGATATATCATGTGTTATGAAATATAACACTGAGCTACATTAATGTGTACAATAACATAAGTTACTTGATGTAAAAACATTACAACAAAGTGTTTTGTTTTGCAGGTGCGGATCAAGTTTACAAAAGCCACTGGTTCGCATTTGAAGCTCTGAAATTTATATGGGACAAGAATAAGCCTAGACCAACATTAAGTACAGTGAGTAAAACTTATTGATATGCTATCACTTCTCATTAATAATTATTTTGCCATGCTAGTTTCCCTTCATCCATAAAATAGTCTGCGAGTTCCTCTCTTACTCTTACAAGCATAGATTTTGTTCTCCTGGGTATTCTTCTGATAGGCAGGAGTGAACCCATCGTATCAGGTGTAGATAGGCCTACTCTCCAATTTCCATCTGCAACTACACCAGCTTCTTCAGAATCAAATGTTCCTTGTGGGGTATACAATCCAAATGAATCGGTTCTTCGTCGTAGGAAGTTATGTAACAGACAAATTGTCAATACAATAAGTGAAGCCTTTTCTGGTTCCAAAAGCATTGGTTTCCTTAGGACTCGGAACACTGATGACACTATTCCGAAGACATTTTCAACTACTCTGCGTGCCCTACAAACCCTGTAGTTATAAATTCTTTCTTTAGACCCTTTGGGGTTGTAACCTGGATAAACTTTCATAAGATTTTCAGACATTGCAAATGCTTCATCTCCAAGGAAAAAGAATGGTAGTTCTTGGTCTCTTCCATTTAAAGGTGTAGGCCAAGGCAGATTTAAGCGGTTTTCCTCCATTTGTTTGTACAACTCAGTGTTAGCGAACACTCCTCCATCTGAAACTCTACCCTGGCAGCCCACGTCCACAAACATGAAGTTGTAGTTAGCATCAACTAAAGAAAAAAGCACAACACTAAAATAGCCTTTATAGTTTATAAACTCACTACCACTTTTTCTTGGACTTTGCAGAATCACGTGCTTCCCATCAATAGCCCCCACACAATGTGGAAAGTTCCATGTTGTTTCAAACTCTTCAGCTACTTTTAACCACTGTTTTGGTGTTTTCGGTATCTGGAACAAAACATAACCATGTGCTTAACATTCGCACATACGTATGTGTATGTTAATATATATTATAAAGTTCATAACATAATGAATCATGAATATATTAACTTAAATACTAATTTTAACATTTGTAGATCGAAATTAAATAAAACACACTAAGAGATATTTCTTAATGCATATTTTGAATGACTTTGAGAACAATCGATTTCTCGTAAACGTTTCATACCATAGAATATTTTATTCTTGTTTTGAATTTCAGATCCAAACTAATGGCGATGAAAATGAATCCTTGGGAGAGACTTTGGTGGATGGAGAAACAGTAGGAACACTGTCCCCTGCTGTAACTTCAGAAGGAAGTGTGGCGTCAGCCACAGCCACCTTGCAATCGCTCCAGCAGTCAAGGCGCAAGCGGAAGAAAGCACCATCAGCAATATCTGAGGATGAGCGTCTGGAAAAGGCTTTTGGGATTCTGCTCGAATCGTCTAATAAGGATGACGAATGTAGTCACTTCGGCAATGTTGTTGCTTCAAAATTACGCTTATACAACGATGAAGTACGCTGTGTAGTTCAAAATGAAATAATGAACATATTTGTAAGGGCCAATAAGGGATATTACACAAATCCACTTATTAACTCTCCTACTCAGCAAGGTGTCATTCCCTACCTTCAACCCAGTCACTCTGACATACCACAGTTTCCCATGTCACCTAATGCTGTGAGTGTCAACAGTTCTCAGTTGTCATCACCTACGCTTTCTGACGATTACATCATTGAGGATCTGATATAAATTATTATGTGCATTGTTTTATGTATGTAGGTCCTTATCAATACTTTATAAGCAATAAATCATTTTAAAGACATTTATGATAGTGTTTTTTTTTTTGTTAAACCAACCTTTGTTAAAACAAATCAATAAACTTAAATTATATCACTAAAGCTTATTGTTGGAGAATTAAACAAAAATAACGAATGTCTACATTTCCTCTCCCCCCCCGGACCCATCTTTGTACAGAGTTAAACAGTTTTATAACAAAAAAACATGTAACTTACCTCAATGTATTCTTCCAGGGTTTTCACAATAACAGCACATACTTCTGGAACAATTTTGCTTATACACTGTTTCGAGATTTTGAAAAGGTATTGAAGGTATGAATCACCGGTGGCCAAAAAGCGCAGTGTTACTGCCAGCCTTTCCTGCACGGAGATGGCTTTTCTGAAATGGCTATCTTTCTTCTGAATTTTCGGCCCAATCGAACACAACAAAAATTCGAATTCCGTCGGATGCATTCTCGTAAAGTTCTTGTATAGTCCACTTACTGCCTGAAACTTCAAATCAGCCAACAAACCTGAACCACCGCACAGCTCTCTACTTGTAAATACTTTTGACATCCACCAACGAGGTGACTTTCTATTCTTTCTTTTTTTAAGCATGTAGTGTATGCAAATGTAGGCTGCTGCTGCAAGCTGAGTTGCGCTCATGGCTATACACTGCTCTTCTGGTGTAACGGGATGTAACATTTGTTTTTGATACGGATACGTTGCAACGGATGAATGACACGGTAGGAATTCTAACATCGTTGCACCGTGTCGTGTCAGGGGTTTATACGTTACGATGACACGCAACGGCTGACAGGCAACATATGGATACCCGCCTTTATACTTGTGATATTCATTATTGGAGAGCTAGATTTCAGTTCCATTATTTTTTTAAGCTCGTGTCTAGCATTGAGTGATTGACTAAAAAGAACATCAAGATCGTTAGCCAATTGCAAAGCATTTCTAATAACAACTGAAGCGTCACAAGCGTCATGAAGCACAAGATTAACAGAATGTGCCCCACAATGAATAAATGGTGCAAGTGGTTGTCGTTCTTTTACTATAGCCTGTACGCCTTTCTTGTGGCCACTCATGTTACCCTACCAAAAATTTACAACAGAAACCAATAAAATACAACAGTTTAGTAACTCTGCTTAAGTAAATACATATGTAGTTGCAGTTTAACATCTGCCTACAATATGAAATTGGCAAATTTCATGAACATTATAACTTTACTAAAGCACAGCAAACCTTTTAAGAAGTTTTCCTGATTAATTAGGTTCCAAAAATTTAATTACTCTCTATTAATAAAACAAGACATATTATGAAGTTTTTAGTTTGTTAAGAGAAATTGGCCAGTACTTACAAAAATTTCTTAGGTGAGCTTCACTCTACTTATAATCATGTATTTAGTGAGTAACTTCTGTTATGACCAAGGAAACTTTGTAAACTAAATATTTTTCTCCTTGTAATTAAATTAACACAGTTTAGTAGAAAGAAAAGTGGTATGCTAAGCAAAAATGAATGCTATCATACAATTATAACAAATGGATGGTAGGTACTACATTATTTAACACTATCTTTCATCGAATGTGTTAAAATAACCACAAACTTTTAACAAAAATAGTTTTTTAAAAAAATTCATCATCTGACTAAGTATGTGTAATGAATGATTTCAGTTATTTGCAACAAATTATTATAATGAATTAAAATTACATATTTAGAATTATTGAAATAAATGCTTGAGGGGTCTTGCAGGCAGTTATTTCTAAATCAGACCACTTGAAGCATTGACTACTTTTATAAACTTAGTATAAACATTGAAAATATTTGTAAATTAAAATCTAAGTTTGAATAATTTCATATAATTGTGAGTAGTACACAACTTAAATTATTCACTTCCTCCATAACATAGAAGACAGGTAGCTTCACGTACTCACAGGATAGCACTGTTGTAGATGTTATCTATGTTAGAGTTGGCAACCTTGTGTAGTGAGTAACAACTGAAGGCGGTATGTCGCCATCTCAGTGTGTGTTGTATGTGGTTAACAGGTTATAAGTAAAGATATGTAACCTACAAGATTGTGCTGTATAACTAATGCATTTACAAGATATAAAAGTGACTAAAACATGGCGCAGTCTCGTGGATTTTTCATGTAACCTATTCATGTATAGTTCTTCACAGGGATGTTTGTTTGCGATTTATGAACCTGCAAGCATGGTTGGTCGCGCTATCCACATTCTACAGAGAGAATAGAATTGGTGTGTGGCATACGAGATTGTGGATGTTTCTCGGATTATTAGTGTACCGAGCTTCTGAGTGACTGATGTTTGCGATGGCCGGCCTCAATATTGTGAAACTTCCAGAGAGTGTTGATTTGCAGAGCTCTACTGCACGTGAGGCCTGGGAAATTTTTGAGGGCGACTTCGACAATTACTTGATCGCCACGGGTCAGGATGAGTGCCCTGACAAGGTGAAGATTGCCCTTCTGAAGAACATGCTTGGTTCGCAAGGACGGTCTCTATTTGAAACGTTTGACATTACTGCAGCGGACAAGTTAGTGTTTAGTAAAGTGAAAGATGCTTATAGAACATTTGTAGCGCCCAAAACCAATCCTCTCTACGACCGATTCATTTTTCACCAGCGTGTACAGCATGAGGGTGAGACTTTTGACCATTTCCTGACGGACTGTCGTCGGCTAGTGAAACCGTGCGGTTATGATCGTCCCGTACCACAAGAGGAAAACATGCTGATAGACCGTATTGTTCAGGGAATTAGGGATTCAACGTCTCGAGAGGCGCTATTGCGAATGGAGAATGCAACATTGGTTAAAGTAGTGACACACTGTCGGCTGGTTGAACAGAGTCAACAGCAAGCCAAAGAAATTCAGGCCAAGACTTGCTTTCAGGATGGTATAAGGGCACCGGTCGATTTCGTAGCAACAAGAAAGGGGCAATTTGCAAAACCTAGGGCCAATGTTCACCCTGCAGCCAGTAGCAATGGTGAGTACACATGTTCCAGGTGCCAAACCAAGCACAAACCCAGGCAGTGCCCCGCCTATGGGAAAAAGTGTGCCAAATGTGGTATCTTAAACCACTTTGCTGTGTCGTGTAAAGTTCGCAAAGTGCGGGAGGTGAAAGTAGAACATTCCTCCAATGAATCGTTGTATTGTGACACTGTAGTCATTCATTCTGTAAGCCCTCGCAGTTCTAAAACATCGCATCCTAATGAGTGGAGGGAGCAAGTGTTGATTGAGGTCAAGCCCATTGACATAAAACTAGACCCAGGGTCTGAGGTCAATATCCTGCCTCTCAAGTTATTTAAGAAAGTAAATCAACAGTTTAAAGTTAGACCAACGGCTCTTAAAATTGAAGTTTGGGGTGGCACTGTTCTTCCCGCCACGGGAGTCGTTGAGTTACTGTGTTCTGTCAAGGGACACGAACGCTACACACAGTTTGTTATTATTGATTCTGATAGCACCCCACTGCTGGGACTGCAGTCCTGTGTTGACTTTAACCTGGTTAAAAGCGTTCACTCTACTACTGAAGTTGCTAAAGACAGCTTTGTTAAGAATAATTTTGAAGTATTCTCGGGTATTGGCTGCTTTCCGCAAGTATGCAAAATACGTATAAGGGATGCTAGCCAGCCTGTGTACAAACCTCCACGACGAGTACCCCGGGCTATAAAAGGGGCTTTAAAAGAGGAGCTAGATAGACTGGTTCAGAAAGGGGTCATATGTAAAGTGCATAAACTTGATCCCAAAGCCTGGGTAAGCAACCTTGTTCTCGTTGAAAAGTCTACTGGCAAACTACGACTTTGTTTGGATCCAACGGAACTTAATAAGGTTATTGTGAGGGACTATCACGCTATCCCTACACTCGAAGAGATGTCGGAGAAGCTGACTGGCAAAAGCTCCTATTCAGTGTTTGATCTCAAGGAGGGGTTCCATCAGGTGCAGTTGGACGAAGATTCATCTCTGAAGTGCTGCTTCTCCACCCCCTTTGGTTGCTACCGCTACCTGCGCATGCCATATGGCATTACCAATGCGCCAGAGACCTTTCAGAAGTTTATTGAAGAGAATTTCGGTGACATTCCAGGTGTGGTGATTTTTTTTTGATGATATTTTGTGCACCGGACGAACTGAAACAGAACATGATGAGTGTACGCAACAGGTTGTTGAGCGTGCTGCACGTCTGGGGATAAAATTTAATGCTGACAAGCTGCAGTACAAAGTTTCGCAGGTTCGCTATGTTGGTCATATATTTTCTGCGGAGGGAATGTCACCGGATCCAGAGAGAGTTCGAGCTTTAACCAGTCTCCCTGCACCCAGTTCTCGCAAAGAAGTCCAACGAGTTTTAGGTATGTTCAATTATGTCCGTTCTTATGTCCCTAACATGGCCAGTATTTGTAGCCCTTTGTACGACCTCCTGAAGTCCGATGTGGAATGGGCCTGGTTGCCATGTCATGATGCAGCTTTTGCTCATCTTAAGTCCTTAGTTTCTAGCGCACCGGTTCTGGCAACATTTGACCCATCATGTACTCTTATAGTTCAGTGTGATGCATCGCAGAATGGTTTGGGAGCTACTCTCTTTCAACAAGGCCCGAATGGTTTTCAACCTGTTCATATTGCTTCCAGGTCACTGACTGACTCAGAGAGAAACTACTCCCAAATTGAAAAAGAACTGTTGGCTGTCTCATTTGCTGCCTCCAAATTTCATTACTATATTTATGGTAGAACTGTGCAAGTTCAGTCTGATCACAAGCCCCTTGTTAATGTAATGGCCAAGTCTATTCATCAAATTGGCTCAGCACGGCTTCAGAGGTTACGCCTAAAGCTGCTCAAGTATGACCTGGATGTAACCTATCTACCGGGCAAGTTCATGTATTTTGCAGATCACCTGTCACAAGCCTATCTTCTGGACAAAGTACCTGAAGACCTGGCAATGATGGAGGTAGTTCACTCGGTTAGCAAACACCTGCCCATGTCCAAACAGCGTCTGACCCAATTCCAGTCGGAAACAGGTAAAGATCCCTCATTGAGTCTAGTATCCAAATTTTGTAAGTCCGGTTGGCCAGCATATAATCTATTGCCTAAAGACTGTAAGCATTATTACAAACTGAAGGACGATCTGTGCCTTGAAGGGGACATTGTATTTCTTGGTGACAAAGTAGTGGTTCCCTTATCCCTGCGGAAATACGTACTCAAATTACTTCATGAAGGCCATTGTGGAGAAACCAAAACCAAATCCAAAGGCCGCCAGTTATTTTATTGGCCTTCAATGTCATCAGATATTGTTACTTTCATCCAACAATGTTCGATTTGTGAAATGTTCCGCCCAGCCAATTTCACGCAGCCGTTGCATCCACATCCCACTCCAAATCTCCCATATGAACATGTTGGTGCAGACATCTTTGAATTTGCGGGAAAACCTTACCTTGTTCTCGTGGATAAATACTCTAAGTGGATCGATATTTGTGAACTCTCGGCAAAATCTTCTACTGCTGTGATTCAAGCTATGCAAACTGTTTTTGCCACTCATGGTTTTCCAAGACTTTTGTGGGCAGACAATAATCCCTTTAGCTCTCATGAGTGCCGTCAATTCTTCGCTCAGCATGAAATAGAGTTGTGTACTAGCAGTCCCCATTATGCACGCAGCAATGGGCTGGCAGAGATGGGGGTTAAAGTCAGTAAAATGTTATTGCGGAAAAGCCAAGGAACTGACTATAGAGAGATGCTTCAAGAATACAGGACAACTCCCCTTCCTGGTTTGGACTGGTCCCCAGCTCAGTTGCTTTTCAATAGACAGCTCAGGACCAAATTACCTGTGTCGTACAATTCCCTGAAACCTAAGGTCATCCAGCCTCGTCATGTGGTTCGGGCTCTTGTCTCCAAGGAGCAACGGATGAAGGGTTTTCATGACAGAACAGCTCGACGACAGGAGGTGCAGCTTGTCAGGGGGGACCGGGTAGTTGTCAGGACAAGCAGTTCTGCCACCTGGGAGCCTGGTGTGATAGTAGGGCAGCATTCATCCCCCCGCTCGTATTGGATTCGCATGTCACGAGGTAAAACAGTTCGTCGAAATGTCATCCACATTCGGAAGTCAAAAGTGTCTGAGCAGCCAAAAGTGGCCACTCCGGTCCTGATGGAAGTTGATTGTGGAACCCAGTCAGGCAACGCAGAGTTGCATCATGGTAGCAAGGAGCTGGGTCCACTTTCATGCTCGTCCCCACTGGAATCAGACTTCCGAGGTTTTGAGCCAGGCACAGGACAGTGTACCATAACAAGAAGTGGAAGGGTGGTCAAGCCAGTGAAGAGATTGGATCTGTGAATGGATCTGTGAATAATGACATGTAACTAGCCTCTGACAGGGAAGGTGTTATAGATCTCTGTGTTTGTCTATTAGTATGATGTGTTATTGTATCCTATGTGTACTCTGTGTTGCAGGGTTTATTCTGTGCAGTGTTCTATGTGTAAGCAGTCAGTATTTTAATGTTAAAATTGAAGAAGTGATTTGTCAAGAGTTAATCTAGAAGAGGGAAGGTGTTGTAGATGTTATCTATGTTAGAGTTGGCAACCTTGTGTAGTGAGTAACAACTGAAGGCGGTATGTCGCCATCTCAGTGTGTGTTGTATGTGGTTAACAGGTTATAAGTAAAGATATGTAACCTACAAGATTGTGCTGTATAACTAATGCATTTACAAGATATAAAAGTGACTAAAACAAGCACGACATGCAATTTCTACCTTCACCTGAAGAAGATGGTTAAAACCATCGAAATGTCGTGAATCGCGCAGCCGTGTGAAAATGTGCTGTCCTCGTATGTGTTTTTACCTACAAGTGCTATCCTGTGAGTACTTGCAACCACTTTTCTTCTATGTTATGGAATTAGTAGCCTAGCGGCCTTGAAACATTCAATTTGTATTCAAAATATTCAATTTGTCATATTTGATATATTGTATAAGGTTATTTAAATTGCATTTTATACTACACATGGAAAGAAAATTATACACAGTAGTGAATTTAAAATGCTCACGAGACTAATTACAGTACATAAATAGTGTGATAAACATTTATAATACATAAATTAAAAGAAAAGTATGTAGGCAAGAGTTTCAAAGCCAAAAGATAGATAAATTCAATTAAACACCTCCTTTAGTGAGAAGTAAAATGTTTGCACCATCTAGAGTGACCAGTTTTTCTGTTGTATACATATTAGGAGTGGAATCATTTTAATTGGTTATCGACTTATTTTTAACCATGATTAACAGTAGTATTTTTGCTTGATTTTGTTCATTTTAAAATAGTTCAAATTTTATTGCTGGTATGTAGTTAATTTCTACTAAATACAAGCATTAATTGCAGATCAGTTCAGAAAAAATACCTAATCTCTTTACATTCGAAGCTTCGAAAATTAAAATTTTGTCCGAACCTAATACCAATGACTACAATTTTAAGTTTGATTTCAACAAATTTCAAATTTTGCACAGCATTAAGAGAGCTCAAATGTGAGTTCCATACGCATTTCCTGAAGACATCCACTGCATAATCTCTTCACTCCCTTTTATCTGTCACATTCACTTTCCTAAAACAAATAAAAACTGACATTTCACACAGATATCAACAACAGCATGAAAGCACTAATTTTAACATGAAAATAGTAAATAAACTCTAGACAAAACACACCATTTCATTTGCAAACATTAATTAGTAAAAGATCACCTAAAGAAGAAGGCTTAGCAGAACCAAAAGACCATCTGAAAAAATAAATCTCCAACAAACCACTACCTGCCTTAGCATTAATACTTTTAAGTGGTGATGGGTAGGTGGTAGGTGGCAACATCACTGCCAAATGCAGACAAGAATCACGAAATGTAACCGAGTGTAATAAACTAAATCAATTTATTTAAATATGTAGCTTGTTTATAATGTATACTTGCTTAAAATCTGTAATGATTTTGTTGTATAAAGCCTTAAGTTCTGTATCCCCTTTAATGAATCCTATTTTACGTTTTACACACACACACAGATATATATATATTGAGGGCGTACCGGTGTTGAGGTGGGAATATCGGTGGAGATTAATGGGCGCCACCACGTGAGTGGGCACGTGGACCCGGCTGGAAGACTCTAACTCAGTGCGTTACGTGGCCCGTGTGCGGCGAGATATTAGCCCTCCTGATGTTTTACGCAGCTCCTGTCCCTAACTAAGCCCGCTCTCAGCGTCTGGCACGCTCCTAATTGTCGCAGTGGGCTCTCAGGGCGTCCCACACGCCGCTGACCAGGTTAAGGACCCACGTGGCCCCCGAACACAAAACACGTAACTCAGTTAATTGGTTTTTATTCTACTCACGGTACACGTCTTTACACGATCCTCTGTTGATACAGCTATAAACGCCCGAGGCACGAATCAGATTAAGTGAGGAGGCGGACCACGCACGTGGTTGCCTCAAGGTACAGACACGTCCGCCCTCGGCCGGCGGGAAAGAGAGACTGGGGTGAGCTCATGGCTTGCGGGAGGCAACATGGCGCCCCTTCGCGCCGAAAGCAATTACCGTTACAATTCAGCTGTGGCGTGCCCCGGGTTACTATTAGAAAATACATAAATAATTTTACAAAAATTAGTAAATTACTTCCAAGTCCAGACCGTCTGTAATAGTTACTTATATGAATAAAATGGTTTAAATGAAGTTGAATGCTAGTTCCTCTGCCGCCCGCTAGGGAGCGTCCTTGTTCGTGCTTGCACTTATTAAATAACAAAACATCATGAATTAGTTAAACAAAAGACGCATACATAGCCGTTGTGACACTATTTCGGGGCAAAAAGAAAAAGGATTACAATATTTATTAATATATATTAGGGGTGCGGCACACTGCATCTAAGCGCCCTCTTGCCGGGCTAGCAACACACGCACACACGAGCGGGAGGTTTGAACAGAGATGGTGTTTGGGCGGTGTCATATCGGGCTCAAAGGGGCCGCAGGCCCGGGCGACGTCAATATATATATATATATATATCTGTTATAATAAAACAAACTTGAAATGAATGTCTTTTATAGGTAAGTCGTAACTTTTTAGCAAAGCAATAGATTTTGTGCATTATTGTTTTCTAGATAAATTTATTTTAAGTAGACTCCTTCTAATTCTCTAATATTAACATTAAATACAATAAAGCTTTTAATACTTGGTTTTAAATACTTGTTTTTTATGGATAAATAAAATATATTATGTAAATTAAGAAAAACCTGCTATAAAAATAATTATACTAAGTCTCTAACAACATGAATTAGTTCACAAATTTGAAGTTATGTATTTTTAAGGTTATGCACAAAATCTGTAAAAGCCAGTTCTACAATGACAGTCGTAACAACAGTTTTGAGATTGTTTGTACAGTTGTAAGAAGCTAGTCGTAGAACGTGGTTAAAATCTATGTCTTGCGACTTTGACGACTATAAACTGCATTAAAAACTGATGTTGGCTCATGGAGATGTTTATTTTTTGAACTAGTCATACTATTTTTTATAGTGCTTATAAAAAACTCGTGACTTTTAAAATTTCATGTTGCGAACTACAAGAACTCCATGTGCTGACCAGAAAGCCAACACAAATTTAAAAATTATCATCATACCATAAAATACCTGATGTTGCCATGCAAAGCATTAATTGTAACACTAAGGGAAAAGAAATGCTCATTAAATGTTAGGACTCAAACCTGCAAACATTAATACCTACAAACTGTGCATAAGGGTTAAATTACAAGTGTATAGACACAAGAAACCTACATGGAATTGCAAATAGTCCAGTGTTGCGAATGACAAATGGATAAAACTAATTTTGTCAAGAAGATATATGTTTTTACTTAGGTTAAAGATACATATTAATAAAACCCACTCTGAAACATGCATTAAATTATTACGAACCAAATATTAATATAGTTGGGAAAATATCTGGAAAAAAATTTTTTTTTTACTGGAACAAACATATTGTTTACAATCTAACCTTTGCATTATGCAAAAGTATTTATTATAAATTTCTGTATAAGAGCAGCTAAACAGAACTAAAAACAACACATTTAAATAGTATTTCTTAAAATAATAAGTTTGTTACATACCGATTTCAAGATTATAACGATCAAGACGATAGTACTGTTTCGGGAGAGGGGGGAGAATGTGTTTTAGGATAATATTAATTCATTTACATAAAAGCGAATGATAACCGGGATATATTGGACAAAAAAGTAATACGGATTAAACTTTAGGGATCATCAAGTAGTATCAGGGTGCCTACCAGTCCCAAAAGCAAAAATCAGTGACTTTTTGGGGACTTTTTGGGACCTTTCAAAAAAATTTTATGACCAAAAATTTTAATATATATTATGCATTAGACTCTTTTGAAACAGAGTACACAAAATTTTTTGAAAGTTATCCCTACCAAAAATTTACAACAGAAACCAATAAAATCCAACAGGAATTTCAGTGTATCCTGTTGTATGACAGATGAGATTTCAGTGTATTTTATTGGATCCTGTTGGGTTTTGTTGTTTTCTGTTGCGAAGAGTTCTGTTGTATTCTAGTGTTTTTCATTGCATTCTGTTGGGTTTTGTTGGTTTTTTTTTGTTTTTCTTGCTGTTCTTTAGTGATTTTTGTATAATTGTTTTTTTTTCTTGTACATAACCTGTTTCATGGCGGATGCCTTCGGGGGTAATGCCGATCAGTGATCACATTTCCCACCACTGATCGGCATTACCCACATAATTTTTGGCATTTAAGAAAAACGTTTCTGTTTATCGTTTACATATTTTATTTACCGAGTTTGATTAGTGTAAAATTACCATTGGATAATAACATTTCTCTAAATACATTTTTCATTAACTATTTAACACATTTTTATGGCTCACTCTCTTTGTACAGGCTGGGACACACTGCAAGGTTACGAATGTGACATTTGTTTGCTACGAAAGTGAATGAAGAAATTGGCAAGAACTATGATTTCTGTTAATACATATTTAGGGGTTATAGATAAGATTTATTAAACATTAAGGCTTGCGTCAATGATTGACGCTTGGGCTTGGATGCACAGTAGGGAATAATGTAAATTTTTGTTTGTTGTTATTTATGTTACATTGCTTTAATATATCCAAATAAAAAATATGCTTTGTTGTTTTACTTGATGCAACGTAAATAATAACAAAAAAATATGTAAGTCCCTACAGTGTAGGTACCCAAGCCCAAGCGTTAATCCTTGCAGGGATTCTTTTAACAGTATGGAGGTGCGAATTGCCAACGTGTTACGTCCGATAGCACGTAATGTGACATATAAAAGAAATTATAATATTTATTCAGGTTATGGGGGATCAAAATGTACAGGGCCAAGTGATAATCTTGGATACGCGATACAGAACTTTTACCTATTGATATTATATCAGTATTAATGTACGGGATACATGGTGATGGTAATTAGACTTTACATATGTGCTTCAAAATTATCAGCAAAACAACAGAATACAATGAAAAACACTGGAATACAACAGAAACCAACAAAACCCAACAGAATACAATGAAAAACACTAGAATATAACAGAAACCAACAGAACTTTTTGCAACAGAAAACAACAAAACCCACCAGAATACAATGAAAAACACGGGAATACAACAGAAACCAACATAACTTTTTGCAACAGAAAACAACAAAACCCAACAGAATACAATGAAAAACACTGGAATACAATAGAAACCAACATAACTCTTTGCAACAGAAAACAACAATACCCAACAGAATACAATGAAAAACACTGGAATACAACAGAAATCAACAGAACAATTTGCAACAGAAAACAACAAAACCCAACAGATTACAATGAAAAACACTGGAATACAACCTAAACCAACAGAACTCTTTGCAACAGAAAACAACATGTCCCAATATAATACAGTGAATAACACTGGAATACAACAGAAACCAACAGAACACTCTGCAACATAAAACAACAAAAACCCAACAGAATACAATGAATAACACTGGAATACAACAGAAACCAACAGAACTCTTTGCAACAGATTGACGTTGTACCTCCTCTTTATTTAAACAAAAACTTGGGTTACACTCCTGTCCGCGGCACAATTTTCTGTACATGGCCATTGTAGTGCCACCACTCGTCACCAGATGGCAGTTGTAAAATATGAACAGACAATGTATTATAGTTATGTTAAGACATGTTATGATTGTAAATATTTATGAAGATTATTAAGTGTGTAGTGTAAGAATGTTTCGTAGCCTTGTAAATAATATTGTAAATGCAAACCATCCAAAGGGATAGCAATATGTAAAGTTGTAACATGAACGATTGTAGAAGGGAAATGTATATATCATGCGGGCTAAACAAGACTAGACAGCTCTCTCTATGCAACATAAAACAACAAAACCTAACAGAATACTGTGAAACCACTGGAATGCCATAGAAACCAACAAAACCCAACAGAATACAATGAAAACACTAGAATATAACAAAAACCAACAGAATTCTTTGTAATAGAAAACAACAAAAACCATCAGAATACAATAAAATAACACTGGAATACAACAGAAACCATCAGAACTATTTGCAACAGAAAACAACACAACCCAACAGAATACAATGAAAAACACTGGAATACAACCAGAACCAACAGAACTCTTTGCAACATAAAACAACAAAACCCAACAGAATACTTTGAATAACACTGAAATGCAACAGACACCAACAGAACTCTTTGCAACAGAAAACAACAAGTCCCAACATAATACAATAAAACCCACAGAAAACAACAGAATCCATTAGAATGTTTTGCAACAAAAACCAATAGAAACCACTGAAATACACTAAGATTTACAACAGAAACCAACAGAAAGCGGCCAATTCCCGCATTAAATACAACAGAAAATCCTGTTGTATCCTGTTGTATTTTAGTTGGTTTCTGTTGTATTTTCTGTTGTTTTCTGTTGTAAATTTTTGGTAGGGATGCACTATCATCTAACCTAAATATTCTATATTCAACTATTTACCGACACTAAAAACAGTTTATACACTTTTCTAGAGTTTTTTCCATTCATTCTCTGTTTCTAATAATTCTCCTTTTTTCTCTTCAAGCAATTTTTTCCTTTTTCATTTCCAGTAATTTGATTTCATGTGCAGCTCTTTTTCTTGCATTTAACACCTCATACTGTTCGTTATGTTTCCTTCTTACCAGAAATAGATATTTAATTGATGTCAGTTATAAATGACTATGTAAATCATATATGAGTTTTAAAAATGTAAGTGTAAGTTTTTTAATAGATTACCCTTGTGTGCAAGAACAGTATCTTTTGATAAGTATAAACAAATCTTAGAACAATAGCTCATATCCAATCCTTTATACTCACTAGACGAATGGAACAATTTTAATTTTAATGACCTTAAGTTTGTGTAAAGTTATATTATTGTTAAGATGTTTTTCTTTAAACTTAAAAATGTGTATATATTATTATTATGTATTTTCAATGACAATGTCTATTGCACCCTGTGTCTAATGACAATAAATATTATCAATTATCAATTAGGTCTTCCTTCCGTCTTGCTGAGGCGTGCGTGCTATAGGTGTGCTGAATACGTCTACACAGCTTTTTGAACTATTAAAACTTCACATGCAAACACCCATTGCTAATAAAAAACAATATAAAACCGTTGAAAACACAGTTTTTGTAAACACGCGTCCAGAAAATACTTCTAAATCTTACAAAAACACTTGATACTTTTTATCGGTAATCTTTTACGCAGAAAACTTCAATTAACCAATATATTACATTGTATATCCTTTTACTGCAAGCATTAAAAAGTTACCGATTAACTGCATAGCCATCACGTATAACACACGCTCGCGGCGCCATATTGTCAACAAAACGATACACTACCCATCATGCCACGTAAAGCGAGACACTTGCATGACGAAACATATTTGATGTTTACATTCTTTGATTACGGTATTTGTTTGCATACAGTAGGTTAGTTTTCGCTGAAAAGTTGGAAAAAGAATGAAAATTTTAATATAAAACTAAGCTTTAAAGTATGATAAAAGAAAAAAAAATACAATACAAGCACCCGTAGTCGTAGACTGGAAATTATTATTTATATTATGAAAAAATAAAACGTGACCCATATGGCCACTATTGTGACTTATCCGTGACATCCGTGACCATGTGTTCAATTCCGTAACTTTTCCGTGACTTCCGTGACCGGTAGACACCCTTGGTTTATTTCACAGCAATGAGTGAAAATATTTAAATATCCTATGTACGCAATAACAAAAGTATAGTGGATATTTCTAACACACAGTCTAGGTTCTATATAGTAATATGTAAAATACTTACTATACAATGTTTAGTAATGCTATGCTTAATACGAATAATGTATAAAGAACATAATCATACCTACAGTTCAAAAATCACTACAAACATAGGTAACCACATGAACAATGCGGACAATAACACATCAACAGGAAACAAATGCACAGTTCACTGTATAGATTAGATTTCAGCTATGTACCAGGTACATCACTTGAAATATGTTCCATTTTCGAAATACTGTTATATTTCATACATATTTCAAAACACATATATATGAAATGTTGCAAAGAAACATGTCTGAAATGTTTATGAAAGCTGGATTGTGAAATGTTATGTATTTGAAACATTGCAACGTAACTGAAATATAACTGAAACATTCTGTGCTGTATGGGTGAAAAACACTAGAATACAACAGATCACTTCGCAACAGAAAACAACAAAACTCAACATAATACAATGAACAACACTGGAATACAACAGAAACCAACAGAACTCTTTGTAACAGAAAACAACAAAACCCAACAGATTACAATGAGAAACACTAGAAAACAACAGAATCCAACAGAATCCAACAGAATACAATGAAAAACACTGAAATACAACAGAAACCAACAGAACTCTTTACAACAGAAAACAACAAAACCCAACAGATTACAATGAGAAACACTAGAAAACAACAGAATCCAACAACCCTTTGCTACATTTTTCTAGCAACGAATCTTACAATGCTGAAACTCACCCCAACCAAAAATTAAATAAAATTTGGGAAGTGTATCAGAACCTAGAGAAGAAATTTTTTGGTCTCTACACACCCGAAAGAGACCTTACAATTGATGAAAGTTTGCTGTTGTACAAGGGGAGACTAGGATGGGTTCAGTATATTCCAAATAAGCGTGCCAGATTTGGAATAAAAACTTTCATGTTATGCGAGTCGAAAAGTGGCTACGTGGTCTCTACCATCATATACACAGGGAAAGGTACTTCACTGAATGAAGAGTTCAAAGAACTTCCGATGTCATCTCAAGTTGTGATGACTCTCATGAAGCCCTTTTTAGACAAGGGATATTGTCTCACGACAGACAATTTTTATACATCACCACAACTTGCAGATATTCTGGTTTCTCGCAACAATGACACTTATGGCACAGTAAAAATGAACAGAAAAGAAATGCCAGGCCAATTTAAAACAAAAAAAACTGAAAAGGGGTGAAATTACAGCTTTTCAGAGACGAAAAGTGATGGCTCTTCGATGGAAAGACAAAAAGGATGTCGTTCTTCTCAGCACCATCCACAATGCAGATACGGTCGAAGTGAAAACTGCCTCTAAAACTGTAACAAAACCAAAGGTGGTAGTTGACTACAACAACATGATGGGAGGAGTTGATTTAGTTGATCAACATATGTCCACATATCCACTTCCTAGGAAACGTGGAAAGAAATATTATAAGATTTTTTTCCACCTAATGGAATTAGCATTGTGGAATTCCTACATTATGTACTGCAAACAAGGTGGCAAAAAATCTCCGCTACAGTACAGAATGACAATTGTCCAGGATATATTTGAAAAATATCGCCCGTTTGTCACATCTCCATCTCAGGGACGTCCAGCTACCACAGCACATCCTCTTCGTCTGACAGGAAGGCATTTTCCTGATCTGATACCAGCTACTGAGAAGAAAGCCAACCCAACAAGGCAATGCGCTATGTGCAGCAGAGTACGTGACTCAAATGGCAAGAAAATCCGCAGAGAAAGCCGTTACTTCTGTGCAGACTGCAATGTTCCTCTGTGTGTAGTGCCGTGTTTTTCGTGTGTATCATACCTCACACAAGGTAGAATGAACCACATGGTATAATGTGTTTTATTCCTTAGTGTTTGAAGTGAATAAGTCTACAAAGAATTAGTGATGTATACAATTTTGTGCGTGGAAATTTATGACACGAGTTAACTCGGGATAATAACTATTGGAAAACAAAAAATTAAATATTTATATGAAATTAATAAATAAATGTATCAAACTTATGTGCAATGTCATAGACAAATATAGTTATTTTCGAATATGCAATAAAAAAACTGATGTTTTTGGATAAGCACTGTTGATTTTATTTGTAAGGGAAGGGGTTAATAACAAGATTTAATCAGGGTAAAATCTGCAGTTACTAAGGTCACAGGGGTGACTTGGACTTGGTGAGAGGCGAAAGCTCTAAGCGCTCGGCCACCGCGGCACACAAATTTTTTTTTGTTTTGTACTTTTGTGTGTAATTGTTACGCTTGCGGTTTCTATGATAGTTTCCTTACTCATTTTTGAACACAGGCACCTGTGGCATTGCTGTCACAATTCAATGTTATACTATCCATCCTGTTAATGAGCGACACTATTTTTCTTATGACAACTATTTATATTAAGTACTTAATTGGAGAGATACCTTATGAAAGAGTGTATATGGGCAAAAAAAAAAGTGAGAGGGTGTTTGAAATGAAGTGAACGGTGTGCCGCGCCGAAAGGCAGGGAAAAGGGAAAAAAGGAAATCCCTGAGAATACCAGCTTTCCGAAGCATCATCCCGGCATAATTTCCACATCCGAAATTTGGATGACCCCACTGAGAAACGAACCAGGTAACTTATAATAACTGCATTTTTAAGAAAAGGACAACTTTTTATTTACATGAATACTTGTTCTATGTTTAGTAGAATTTTTTATGTATGCATAGCCGTTAAATAGGTTATTAAATTTGTGTGGACTTTCTAAAAAGAAACATTTTTATTTCAATGTTTACAACACAGTAAGTTAACCTTTTAACTTTGTTATCTCTTTTATGTTTAAGGATGAGTTACTACCAGCAAGGGACAGAAACTTAAGACTACAAATTATAAAATTACAGTTAAGAGTTAAGTGTTAAATGTAATGGTTTAATGGTAGGTAATTCAAAACCGCCTCCTACCTCCCACTCCCCCCCCCCCCAAACACACACTTGTTCTTGCCACTTTATTACAAAGAGAATGATTAATAATCATTTTTATAATTTGTTGTACCGCCAGAATTTTTCTCATGATAGATTGTTACTCACCTCAGTTCCACTTATTACTGGTTCACTTCCGTTCGATGAAGTTTCAGCATGAGCATCTTCACACTGTCTTTTGGCTATTGAAAAATATGCTAAAACAGTTTTTTGTCTTTTCATTGTCGATAAAATGAAATGCTAATGCACACGTAAGTAGTTTGACTCTACATCTACAACTACAACAAAATAGCGAAATACTTAAGGTTATTCAAGGAATGTGCAAGTACACTCACAGACGATATGTATAGGTGTATGATACACGAGGAGGGAGGGAGCTAAGCTGCCTAATGACAGCAGACATTAGGTCTGGTTGCAAAGTGGAAGGGGCGTAGTCCTGCAGGTATACTCTATTTCAAATAACATCGGTACGTTTTGACAGTTTAAAGTAAAGTCACTTTACTATTTGTTTTTGAATGTTATAATTTCGATGCTGGACATATTTCTTGCACTTGAACCTTTAAATACATGGTACCCAATTCGCTTAAAATAGCTTAGATTATTGATTTATTCAAATAGCATAACAGTAATGCGGAATAATATTATAAAATAAAAATATCACGGTCTAGAAAGTTGGGGGGGGGGGGGACAGTCCCCTCCACCCAAAAAGTTCAGGGGGACACGTCCCCCCGGTTCCTACGCCCTTGCTTCTAAACCTTCCTTACCATCCCTTCCCCCCTCTCCTCTCTTCCCCTCGTCCCGCCCGCTTGGTTACTAGTATGTGAGCAGGCCACTTCACTCGTCTGTCGACTTTTAGCGGTCCTGGTTCCCTTCGCGGTCGCCCCTGTGTCTGGTAAGGCATTAATACAGTTAATAACACCCTTAAGATACAGCCACCGAGTCTAGGGAAGCACGCTGGGGCCGATTGACCTACCCCATTGGTTAGACGAGCTAACCTGGCGCCCTCCCTGAAAAACACACCATAAAACACCACCAGCCCCTTAGACTCGCCGCGCGACTCGAACCCGAGACCCCGGGCGACGGCAGCATGTAAATATACTAGGTAATAAAAATGTTATTTATGGATTAATTCTAAATAATATGTTTACCATGACAGACCAGAAAAAAAATCATTAATGTAATGGCTACCTATCATAGCTGTTTTGTTTATATCAGTGAAGCACCATAAACATCTCGGTCACGGACGACCAAAATCAATGCCATGTTAGAAATACTATAGACAAAATATATTGAAAATTGCTGAGGAAGCACATGCTACAAATTCTTACCTTTTAAATAAACTTTTTGTTGCAATAACACCATCACTCAAAAATCCCCATCCCCCCCCCCCCCCCCTCATACAATACAATTTTACCCAACATTTTTTCTACATGAGGCACAAGTTTTTTCATATCCTGGGCTATATTAAATCATTTTAGGTTTTTTTTTTTTTCAGCAGGCGTAGATGATCGCTACTATAAACCTTCGACAATCATTGCAACGTCTTCTTACAGAAAAATAAAATCACAAAGCACAATCAACATGCAAGATGCCCGTCGTTCCTTTAAGCAGTAGCAGATCAACCAATCTTGGAGCTTAAAGAAACCTGTGCATTATGCAGCGTTGCCATGCGGAGTTATCATGTTTTGAATAAGCCTCGTACCACGATTTTTAAACATACGTTTTATGAAAAATTATGCACAATTTACATGTAAATGTGGCATAAGTCCGGCCAAAAAAAGGAAATCATAGCAAGATGAATAAACTAAAATGTTTATCATTACGTCCCCCATATAAAATTTTTATCACAGTGCTCAGCAAACAAATTGTATTAGCTCCTCATATTGCTGTACCAGTTGTGTCACGTGTCACGCAATCAGGTGAACGAATGGATAGTGGTTTAATTTTTTTTGTGTATTCCTCAGACGTTATGCCTCAAATGAGGGAAATGGTATATAGATGCAACAGCTTCACAAAGGATACAAATGCAAGCAGATGATTGGTCGAAAAATATATCATAACAGCGTCCTGCATGCGGAAAATGTTTCGATGGTCATAATTGTTATTGCTTTGAAACAATTGTATAAAAGTTTAACTATTACTTAAGTTTAAGAGTGTAAAGATAAACTTTATTACATTATTTTATTCCCGAAATGATGAACATTATATGCGGGAAGCATCTATAAATGCAAATGTTTTGAATGAGAAAAATTAACATAGGAATATAAGGAAGTGATCAAGGGAATAATTATTTAAATGTTATAAACGGGAAAATGTATTATGCAGAAACGTCTTAAGCAAGTTTGACTGTATTTCCCTATTAGCAAGGCAAGACTTTAGCAAGCCCTGGTAATAATTAGAAAAACATGACTCCAATCTTTAGACCTAAGAAACCAAAACTTATGACATCTGATCTTTCACCCATTTTTGGCTCAATTTTTTATGAAAAAATATACCAGCTAATATGGAAGGTACATATTTATCTTTCATTCCAATGATATCAATTTAAAAACCGTCTCCATTCTTTAAAAATGAAGAGCAAAATTCTTTTCATACAAAGAATAGAGTTATTCACTCCCCCATTATTGAACATTTTGGAAAACATGAGGTAGTGAAGTATGGGAGAGTGAAATTTTCAAGGTTTTTATTCACTCATACGTCACTACCTCAATTAAAAATGAAAAAGATCATGAAAGCAAAAAGCCTTTAGCATTTCCCATCAACAAATAAGAGTCGAGTGAAAGAATTAATTTAAAACTCACCTTTTTACAAGTGAGGGAGTGAAAAGGTAATAGACCTCAGCCCTGTTTCTCCACAACCGACTACCTCTGCAGAACCGAAGCAAGCAACTGAGCGTCTGGCTGGTGGTCTATAACAATCCCTTCCCATTCCCAGCCAATGAACCATGTTCCCTCCAAGCTACACCTCCAAACATTTTCTGTGAGAGAGTGAAGGGAAAATGTCTGGACATACCATTTTTAATTAATTTTATTTTACTGGCAATAATAAATAATGAGGTGTATAATAACTGACTAAATAAGTTAGTGTATTGAAACAAACAATTAATTGTTGATTGAATACAAATTTTTAAAGTGCCTTACGTAGGGGTTCAGACACGGAGGCGAAAAATTTTTTTTAAAATTGTTTTATTTACTACTTATAAATCTATTTTGGAGGTAAAATATAGCCTCCATTGTAGAACAAAAGAAGCTGAATAGTTCTGATTTTTTTCTCAATGACTGGCACGCAAGTTTGAGGTTGGAAAGAGACTGGACGTATGATTTACAAGTTTTCAGATAATTAGTCATAAGCATGACAATGTGAACAGTATAGGTTTTCAACAAACTTCTTAATTCCTGCTGACCAAAAATAATCTATTTAGGACATTCAAACAAAACATAGAAGTACTAGAATAAGCACTCCACATTATTTCTTGCTGATTTATTAAAATCCTACAAGGCTTATACATTAACTGCTTAAAACTTAAATTAAATTGCTTAAAAAAACTTAAAAACTCATGGCTAGGGTACTAACCACCAAATATCCATAAAACACATTGGAACACATTATAAATACGGTTGGCTCATTACACTTCCATAAGATACATTAAACTAAGAGAAAAATGACCATTAAGAATGTTGCACAGTAACTATAACGTCTATTCCAATGTACAACAATATTAATTTTTTTTATAACTGAATGGCTTATTGTAAAAGGGAATCTGAGTGTCACATTTTGAGTTAATTGTGTTTGTATCAACTGTATGTGCTACAATGGTCTTGATTCCACCATTACAACATGGACTAAACAAACAGGGAGGGCAAGGGTGTATATATTATATGGAGGGAGGAGGAGCCTGGGGGCTCGGCTTCCCCCCCCCCCTGAAATTAGAAGACAATTTAAATGTAATAAGTAGTTATTAGACACTACAATGCATCATCACATGAAAAAAGTTCCTCCCGAAACGATTAACAGTTAATAATGCAGGATAATGTTGATGGATCACTACAAAAATTTTATTATTAATTACAATGTTTTTAGACCCCAATAATGTGCTGATTTCATGATTGAGCATCAGTTTTTTCAGACAAAGTGAAACTTTGTTTGACAGGTATTACAATGAACATTTAGACTTTCAAAAGTAATAATGAAGTTAGAATCAAAACAAAAACTTTCATGAATACACCATGCAACAATTTGTCAGCTGAAATCACCGGCCAAAGCAGGTTATTTGTTTCCAAACGAATGTCTGTGTATGTGTGTTGGTGTGTGTTTGGTGTATATGTGTAGGCACTGCAAAAATAAACAAACCAATGTAAACTTGCTTTTCTTGAGCATGGTTCCTAAGTAGTTACTTCACTGCACTTCCGTTTGGGAGCACTGCAACTTGTCCTCAGTTGTTTACATTGGACTTTACGTTTTATACCTTCCCTTTTCTATGGTTCAATCTTATGCAGTTAGCTCGTGTGTTAATGTTTTCTCTGCTTGTCTGTTAAGTTGTTTAATATGTAACTCTGTTTACTGAGTTAGTGAGCATTTTGAATATTTTTGTATCTGCGATCATCTGTATTTTATGTTCTAAAATCTTAATTTGTTATTAAGTCAACTGCATTCGTAATGAAGAGACAAGCTTCTATCCAAAACGTTTTTACAAAAAACAAAGCATAAATAGACATGTTAGTGAAAGTGCTGATGTTGGCTGTGCCAGTACAATGTTTCTTCTGGTGTTGCAAATACCAACACTGTTGATCCAGCCCTAGTTGCAGAGGACTTGAACCAAGTAAGAAAAAATACCTATGATATTGGGAAATATTGTAAAAGAAATTTTTTTCATTCGTTAACAAATGAAGAAAAAATTCTGCTTGTAGAAAACGTTTGGAAAAATCAACCTGTATAGCAATTTCCTTCTACTTCTAGTAGTTCTAGTTCAAACCATAAGATCTTTTCAAATGAAATGGCTAGAAGAATTTGAGTGGTTGGCTTATTCTGAAGAAAAATCGGGATCTTTTTGTAAATATTCTGTAATATTTTTGCACTGCAAAGGTGTAGGAAAAGTAGATCACCAATAACAGGGGCATTAGTAATTATCAGGATTTTAGTAATTTGAAAAAAGCAAAAGCTTATGTTTCGTAAATATGAAAATTACACATATCATAGAACATCAGTTTTTGATTACTAAAGACACAAAATCCATTGTTACAAAAAATGTGAGAGGGTTATCAATGATGTCAATGCTCAATAAAGATTGAATACTGGAAAAAAAAAGACTTATCCAAACAATACAAAATATAAGATATTGTGGAAGGCAGAAAATAGCAGTAAAAGGTCATCCTGACGGTGGACTTAGAAGAGCCAGAATAAAATGACGGAAATTTTTTTAAATCATTGCTGAGATACAGAGCTAATAGTGGAGATGATGACCTTAAATACCAATTAATGACCAGTGGTGAGAGGAGCATGTACACAAGTTCTTTTATTCAAAATGAGCTCATTAGCATGTTTGGTCGCATGTTTGGTCATTTAATCTAATCTCAAATTGTGACAAATGTCACAAAGTCTGTTTTTTATTCAGTTTCAACAGAGGAAACCACTGATATTAGCCAAATAGAACAGTTTTCTCTTTCTGTACAGTATGATGAAGACCAACTATACAAAATTAGAAAAGATTTCTTAACTTTCATCCCCTTTAATGACATTACTGGTACAGGCTTAGCTAACAGTGTTACAGACCTTGTCAAGGATACGATGGTGCTGCTGCGATGAGAGAGCAAGAGTGGTACAAACTTCTATCAAAGAAAAACTACTACTAGCCGTGTATACACATTGTTCTTCACATGGTCTAAATTTGCATTTGTCCGGATGCAAGTAACATTCCTTCTGTAAGAGAAATTGTATGGGCGTTATCAAAGAAGTCTGCAGATACTTCTATATGTCAGACAAAAGAACTGAAATACTGACATCAATGATATCTGACTGTTGTCCTGAACAGAAAAAAAAGAAACTTATTTCACTATGTGAAACACAATGGGTGGAAAGGCTTTTATTTAAAGATATTTTAGAACCAATCCTTCTCTCTCTTTTGAAAATAGAAGAAGAATCAAGTGACTCAGCAGCACCTAAGGCACATACTCTTTCTATCAGCTGATTTCAATTTCTTATCAATCTTTTTTTTTTGAGCTGGATGCTGTCAACTTATCTGAGGAAAAGATTCCAAGAGTTTGTAGCTTTCAAACAGCATGCAACAACGTCCCTTACAGAACAGAAGAAGAATACTACCGACGAGCTGTTTATGTACCTTAGCTTGATGATTTTTGTAATTTACTAAGGTATGCTTTGAATCTCACAAGGAAACAGCTGCATCCTTACAACACATCCTTCCAGAATTTTGCACTATAACAGATTTATTTTCATTGGAAGCTGCTTTCAATTTCTACGAAGAATATTTGTCTCATAAAGAGGTCATGCAAATTGAGTTTATGTTATGGAAAGAAAAGTGGAGTCAAAAATATCTGAAAATCATCCCAAAACAGCAATTAGTTATCTAGAAAAATGTGACAAGAATTTCTTTCCTAACATTTATATTCTCTTGAAACTACTAGCAGTTTTGCCTGTTTCTCTTGCAACCGTGAAAAGAAGCTTTTCAAGTTTAAGAAGACTGAAGACTTACTTAAGAAATACATAAGAAAGTAGGCTTCATGGACTATCATTACTTTTGATCCATAGAGACATTAAAATAAATGACGAAAAGTTCTTGATAAGTTTGTTAGTATACAAAGAAATCTGGACTTGGTTTTGAAAACTTTACATAAAAAGACAGACTTTTTTTTACACATTCACTGTATTTCACCATATTTATAGCTAGAGACTGGAAAAATTTGCGCTTTCGATGACCTCTAGGATAGACTCCACAACCCTCTACATACTCAGGCAAATGCCACTTGCTCATTAGCTATTGACTCGTGACACTTGTCAACTGGGACGCTTGCGATTCGATACTTTTTTGGTTGAAGGTTTCCCATTGGCTAAAAGACCTTCAGATAAACTGTAAGCCAATCACAGAAGCAATATAAATGTACAGTTGTTTGGATTCTAGCATATCGTGAAATGAATCCGCGAATTTTTCCGGTCTCTATTTATAGCTCATTTGTAGCTCCATTGTACAAAATTTACTTTTGTTGGGTTATTGAGACTAGAGAAAAAAAAATATTTTTCATCAAAAAAAGTGAACACATTAAGTAAGTCAAAAAGTAAGGGACGTGAGGAAAATAATATTAACATGAATACAATTAAATGTTAAATACTCACATGTTATAAAACAACACACTATCATGTAATAAAGCATTAGTTCAGTTCAGTTACAAAAATAACTGGAAACATTATAATAGTAATAATAATAATTGGATTGTTTAGTCCAAACACTTTAAACCCCATGAAAACTATCCTTAATCATTGAAAGATAGTCACTTAAAACAGTAAGCTTGGTCATATTGGCCACCCCAAAATTATAACCTACTAGCAGACCCGGCCACGCGTTGCTGTGGATGAGTGATTTAGAAAGGATGTAAAAGACAAAATTTAACACAGATTAACATAACGTTTTCAATTCTATTTTATTATTGAATACTCTGATTACCTTTACTTATAATAAATCACAGTTCATTTTATTAATAAATACTCTGATTAGTTCTATAATAAATCACAGGAAAGGTAGAATTAATTAATACTTACAAATTTTTTGAAATGAAATAAAATTTGATGAACTCTGATTCTCTAGCTGATATTATTTGTTTTATTATTATAACTGTAGATTGACAGCTGAATATAGATATCACTAATTGTAAACACGTGAGAATAAAATTAAAAAAAATACAAAAAAAGCGAGGTAAAATAAAATTTGAATTGAAACGTAGCGCCATCTATGAGATATTTATGTCAGACAGTACAACAGTTGTCTGTAAAAAACTGATTTAAGGCGCCATCTGTTTGAGACTTATGAAACTTACGATTAATAACACCAATCAACATTGATAATCAGTTTATTATTAATTATAAATTATTAAGACCATTAATTGAAATAAAAACTATCCTATCTCTCAAGTTGGAAAAAATTACACATAAATGCCAATTTTCATCGAAATCGGTTGACTTGGTAAGAGTTCACTGGAAACAAACATCAGGACACTGGATTTATATATATTATATTCACCACTGAGGGAGGGACTAGAGTCCTGGACTTGAATACTTTCTAACACTAGACCCTGATAGCCTTGTTAGTAAAGCAGCCTTCAACAGTCCATAGCACAGCTGATAAGCTGAAGCTTTGTAAAATTACAAATTTGTGAATAATGTTGCATTTAAAACATTAGAAATTGTGGGAAATAGTGCCAAGCTTAAGGCGATTGGTGCATGGAAAATATTACGACAAAACTAATTTAACTGTACATATTTATTTTTGATGCTTCTTTTTAAGACATAATATACCTAGGATATTATTAATAAACTTTTTTTTACTGAGTTATGTCATTTTAAATGCATTTATTTTTATTCCAAGCCAGAATTATTTAGAAAACACATAATTATGTTAAACTTAAGTATAGTTCAAGAAACGAGTGTACGAATAGGTTTCTGCACCTATAAAAGTAAGAAAAAAAAAATTTCATCGTCAAAATTACAGTTTAATATTGACAATTTCCATTGATCACTGCTGGACTACTTCAGGAGCGATTTAAAGAATATATTTAAATGAAAATGAAAACATAATTGGCAGAACACTATTGAGTTATGTATATATTTTCATATCCTTTTGTTTTTGATACGATCCGACTCAAAACACGCCCTCTGGAGTGACAGTTCTAGTGCTGCGTGTAAAACTCTCGCCGCCGGGAAGAATGTCCCCGCGACGTGGCGCTGAGGGCGGCGCTTGTCGGAACCAGGTAGTCCGGCGGAGCTCCGGCCGGCTGGCCGCAGCCTGCGGGTGGGGAGGGGGAAGAATGGGGTGTAGAGGGAGGATGAGAGAGGAGGCCGAAGAAACGAAGGGTCTGTCAAGGTCGCGCTCATGGAGCTAATATACAGTAATACATCTGGAGAGGACAAGGGAAGGCCAGCAGAGGATGCGAGGTGAAGCCGGGTATCGGCGTTTGCTCCCTGCTTCCTACGCTGGAAGCAAACGAAAACGAGCCAAACTTGCCTCGCGCGGCCGAAAAATTCTCCAAACTAAACTCGCAACAGCTCCGAAACTATTAAAACAATCAAACTGAAAATTTTACTGGAGAATCTGTAAACATTTGTCCCCACATCGCTTTAATATTTTTTTTGAAACATGAATGCTTTTATTTTTAAAAATTAAATACCTATTTACTGCCAAAAAATTTTGTGAATACGCAGAGTAAATTACAACATAGAGGAAAAATTTTTGTTTGCAATTATAAGTGGGGGACACCAGCGTATGAAATAAGGAAGAAGCCTCAAATTTTATTTATATACCCCTTTTGATGCATTCAACCCCATACTTTTATTTTTACAGAGAGTTGAAGTGGGAATAATGTTTCAGTGGGTAACACTACCGACATATGTCTTCGGAACGCACTTCTTTTTGTTATTATACGTCTCAAAATTTATAATTTCATACACAATGTTTATAAAAACGAATTCTTACTTACCTCATTTAATCTATTACAAACCTCTTGTAATATACGTGAATTAGTAGAAGAACCAACGTAACATGCAAACCTTAGGTAAACACTGGTAGAGAATTGTTTGGAATAACTGTAATGCTATGTATATACTGACAATGTAAGAAACTTTCAATTTTATTAATTGTTTGCATAAGAATTAATAATTTAAAAAAAAACATAGAATAGGCCTTTATAGACTGAAAACCTTTCACGTAGTTTCAAGTTGCGTACATAAAAGTTTTTTAATATATATAATTACCAAATATTGTTGAATATATTTAACATTTTTATACATGTTACAACACACATATAATAACAAACCTATATAGTATATAAAAAGACAAACGCCAAATTTTAGCATTTTGTATTTTTTTTCTCTGTGTGAATAAAATAACAGTTCTTAACGTAGTTGCTAATACAGCACTATATTTCTAAAAAAAAATTACGAAAACCCCTGACATCATCACCATAACAATGATAAATTTGCAAAATAATTAAGACAAATCTTTTAATGCTACGAAGCACACTCTTAAGAGAAATGTTTTAAACTTATGTTGGGATGTAACTAATATCTTAAAAGCATTGTGAAACCGTTACTTTGAGGGAAACCTTAATATACCGAACACCATACCATCCTTTAATCACGATGATTTTCGCTTCTTAAGACCCATTTGTCTTCAAAATGCACTGTACTGTGTAAGTAATAAATCAGTCTTAAAATCAGTTACATAATTATTTTGTCTTCCTATTTCGTATTCTAATTGAGATAAATATCAGATAAGCATGTGTTACTTGTATCACGACATCAAGGTATTATTTATCAGTAATTAATATTTCATTTTATTTTTTTTGTTAACTAATGTGCATAGGGCAGTTCACTAGACATCACTACCTGTGTATAGTGTTGCGTTACACTTTTTAACGCATTAGAGTTTACATAAAATGATAAATCCAAAATTTTGTTTAAAAGTATAAATATCAGCGATCAATTTAATTAATATCCAGTATAACTCAGTCAGTAAAACATTCGAAAATATGTATAGGACCTGTTAACCTAAATATTTGTTAACAGTTAAACTGAACTAAGATGTGTTAGAGTGGTTTTTTCTCACTCCGTATATTAGAGGTATGGGACATCAAAATACGCATCTGTCGCCCATTTACTTTAAATACAGAATTATAAACTACATATTGTGAAAACATTCTGCAGCAGTTTTTGCCGAACGGAAAAACACGGATGAGAAGACAGACGAAATGTGTTTGGTAAGTGATTTTTCGTCAAATGAAATGGAACAGGACAGTACTTATCAGAATGAAATTACAGAACTACTTTTGTGCAAGGAAATGTATTTTACAAAGACATTTCAAGAGAAATCACCTTTAAATGAAATAGATCTTGCTGACATGGAAGAAATAGACTTAGATTTAGAGGCCAGGCCCCTTTCAAGTGACGAAATTTCTCTTGAAGGGCTGAAATATGTTTCTGGCTATATAGCTCACCGTTTCAGAAATAAATATCCTGACCTTGGCACTACGGATTTCAATTTAGACGACGATAGCTGGATACATGTACAATCAAAGGGTAACTTAAAATGTCCCACTAATGAATTTTTTGAATTAATAAAGATCGCTTAAATGTGTTTTGAAAATGTTCATGGCAACAATTTGTGCAAAAAAGAGCAGATTTTTGAATCACTGACTAAAATTCTTTGCGGAACTACTGAAAATAAATATCCAGAAAAAGTTATATACTGTTTTGTCAGGACAAGAACGTATATGCGTATCAAGTATTTGAACATAAAATATTTTAACGAACAAGACCAAAAACGCAAAGAAAGAAATAAGATGAGGAAAACTACCCTCTAAGATTTTTCAGTGTGATAGTGTCCACTTTCCTTCACCATAATATGTATGTTCATAATTTATTTACGATGTTATTTAACTACTATATTTAAGAAAATCATTTATTGTGAATATCGCAGCAATTATGTAGGGCTTAAGGTATTTATTGTATTCCAAATATTGAGTATGTCATTTTTATTGCCTTTATTAAAAATAAATATATGTTAACAATGTAACAAAATTGCGATATTTTTGTATTGCTATTGCAATTTCGTTTCTTGTAAACATTATTGTAGACTTTTTCATATTGAAATTAAATTTGCTATAGGGTTGTTTGTATTTTAATTTTACAGTTATAAGATTTTTTATATGTTGTTTACTGTTTACAAACATTTGAAAAATATTTCCTTAACCATACTTCCATTTCCATGGCAATATTCTTGTTAGCTTTTCGGGTAACTCTTCTACATGGATGATAAGATGGAGCGACATCTAAAACATATCACACCACCTTTACATAACTATAAAATTAAGAGGTGTTTTCTTTACATAATATTAAAGCACAATGTTTCCTTGTGGCGTAGGTGATTTAAAATTTCCATTTATCTTGAAAAATGGGCTTTCAGAATGTTTTTTAACATACAGTGTTTCGGAAGGATTTTGAAGAAAAAAATTGACTACCCGTTTTATTTTTTTGCAGCTGAATTCGGGCACGTGCATGAAATATAATTAATCCGTAGGAAGCACAATGGTTTAAAGTATTGATGTTGAAGATTTGAAAAGATTTATTGAAATAGTGTGAGAGAACGAGCGAGTTGAGTGAGAAGATGTGCGGGAGTGGAGAGGTTAGCTCTCAGCCACATGTGCGCAGTTACGGACAAAAAAATAATCCATTCCGCCTCCCCATGGCGAAGGATGAGTGAAAGAGAAACCTGCTAAACCTTCCCCTCCTCCGGGCACGATAGAACCTTATCGGCTGTGTGTTAGAGGGAGAGCGAGATACAATCTTCGAGGTTTTGTTAGTTACCGCTAGATGGCAGGCCGCAGAGCGACCACCAGCAACACCCTTCCCGTATGAAGGCCCTCTCGCCACTGACGAGCTGGAACTAAGCTCCTGACCTCCCTACATAGTAACGATCACCCACATAGGCATCTAGATTATTTAGTGATCATATGATACAAAATTCATTGTTTTCGGGCCTGTGACCATTTTTTACCGTGCACCAATCGCCTTAATCTGTGCAAACACAATTTAGATGAATTCAGCTCCTTTTATGCTATTGAAAATTATAAATATCAGGGATAATGTTGTGTACTCTTTGTGTGTAAATATTGTCAGTAGGTTGGCGGGTCTGGATTGGCAAGTGGTGTGTTGTTGTTGTTGTTGTTGTTGTTGTTGTTGTTGTTGTTGTTGTTGTTGTGAAGGTGAACTGGCGGGAATATGGACAATGAGTTAAAGGAATGATGGCAATAGTGCAGTAATGTGTTCGGGTAATTAATTGTGTATTAATGTATTGGTGAGGTGAAATACAACATTGGCGACGAGGGAAAAGGATGTACGCGATTCCGGGATGGAACTGGTTGAGTAACGGGAAATTGTAATTGATTGAGGTTATGGACATTGATAACCCCTAATGGCTATGTTTAGTTCGTTTGGCGAGTTCGTTCCTGGAACAGATACATGGAAGACATATGTTGAATGCCTACAGTATTATTTTGTGGCGAACAGAGTTAAGGAGAAAGAGGAACAAAAGGCAATTTTCTTTATTGTTTGTGGCACGGAGCTATATCACCTGGTAACATCACTGGTATCGCCTAAAGCAACCAGTGAAGTGACACTTTCTGAGGTTTTCGGGCTGTTGTCCAATCATTTTGAGCCCACTCCAAGTGAAATAGTGGAAACATATAAATTTCACAAGCGGGATCAGCTGGAAGGGGAATCGGTGGCAGAGTATGTGGCAGAACTGCGGCAGCTCTCTACGCATTGCAATTTCACAGATCTTGACAGAATGCTACGGGATCGCATAGTCTGTGGGGTAAGGGATAGAGCAGTGCAGCATACCATGCTTGCTAAGGCGAAATTGACGTATAAAGAGGCAGTGGACTTGGCTACAGCAGCAGAAACAGCAAGTCGGAATGTGCACAATTTGTGCGGAACAACGAATGACTTAGTTGGAGCATTGTCAGAGTTGCGAACACACAAACATGCACCAAACCCTAGACACATATCCGAAAACCCAAAAGCCTTTAACAGCAGGAATGCACCGGACAGCAGTTCCACCAGGTGGGGGATGGGAAATAAGCTAGCGACAGAGCAGTCACAATCATGCTGGCGATGCAAGGGCTGGCATAATCCACAAGTTTGCAGACATCAGGGTTCAGTTTGCCATTTCTGTTCCAAACGAGGTCATCTAGAGCGGGCATGCATAACAAAAAAGACTCAAACCTCTAGCAGGGGTGTGGTCAAGGGGACGAAAGACGGGAAGGGTCGTGCGAATTACAGCATGAAGGAGGATTATGATTCTTCAGAGCATGAGGCGGCAACATACAGCTTGTATAACATGGGTACAGGAGCATCAAATTGTCGACCACCAATCGACATGGAAGTATGGTTACATGACAGGCGGTTGAACATTGAAGATGACACAGGTGCAGGTCACACTATAATTAGCAACGACACATTCAAGCTATTGTGGCCAGAGGAACCAGTGTTGCAAGATGCAAACTTGGTGCTCCACACATGAACCCAACAAAAACTGAAGGTGCTGGGATCATTAGAAGTAAATGTAAGAACTAAATCGGCATCAGCTAGGTTACGGTTCTTAGGGGCTGATGGGAAGGGTCCAAAACTGTTCGGTCTTAGTTGGATGGAGCCCTTAGGGATAACCATTGAAGGAGTATATAGCTTGCAGATGGGAAAGGTGGCAGAAGTGATCAGGGAACACTCTAAGGTATTTGATGTTGTGGAACTGGGTCACTATACTGGCCCACTGGTGAGCATAGAGGTACCGTCAGACGCCAAACCAGTGTTTCGCAACAGCCGGTCTGTAGCTTTTGCCTTGGCAGAGAGTGTGGGGAAGGAAATTTACCGGTTAGTTGAACTTGGGGTTTACGAACCAGTTGCTTATTCACAGTGGGCAACACCCTTAGTACCAGCTCGCAAGGCTGATGGATCAGTACGAATATGTGGGGACTATAAGTGTACTGTCAACGTGGTATGTAAGAAAAATATTTACCCACTACCCACCATTACTGAGGCATTTTCCAATTTAGCAGGTGGGAAAGTGTTCACCAAGTTGGACTTAGCGGAAGCATACTTGCAGGTAGCAGTGGATGAGAATACAGCAGAACTCTTAACAGTAAATACAATGAAAGGGTTATTTAAGATAAAACCTTTTGGAGTTTGTAATGCGCCAGCTATTTTTCAGCGTTGAATGTCAACTTTACTGTCAGGTATTCCTGGTGTTGTAGTCTTGTTGGATGATATATTAGTTACAGGACTAAATGAAGAACAGCACTGGCAATGGGTGAAGCAGGTGCTACAACGAATTGAAGAAGCCAGGTTGTGGCTAAAGCAACCCAAGTGTGTTTTTGCGGCTTCTTCGGTAACATTTTTAGGTTACAGAGTAGATAGTGATGATATACACCCAACAGATGATTAAGTGAAGGCAATCCACAAGGCCCCAGCACCTACCACTAAGAAAGAACTACAGGCCTTTTTAGGCTTGTTGAACTTTTATGAGAGATTCCTACCTGGCAAAACAAGCATATTGGAACCCTTACATCGGCTGCTGGATCACGGGAAGGTGTGGGAATGGACAGAAGGACACGACAAGGCTTTCAGGGCTGCAAAAGAACTTCTACAGTCAGAGGCAGTGCTGGTGCATTATGATGCAAGGAAACCTATCATATTAACTTGTAATGCTTGAGAATATGGGCTGGGTGCTGTATTGGCCCATGTCACTGAAGATGGTTGTGAAGCACCAATCGCTTTTGGATCAAGGACCATTCAGAAAGCTGAAAAAAATTATGCCCATATCGATAAGGAGGCCTTGGCTATCATGTTTGGGGTTACAAAGTTCAGGCAGTATGTGACAGCACGGCCGTTCACGATTGTAACAGACCATAAGCCGCTTCTGCGGCTGTTGGACCCCCAGAAGCAGATTCCTGACATATTATCGCCAAGATTGTTACGTTGGAGCCTGGGGTTGTCTATGTATGATTACCATATCGTCCATAAACCAGGTACAGGGATAGGACATGCTGATGCTTTGAGTAGACTTCTGATAGCTGCTTTGGCCATCGACATCCCAGCGGTAGGAGATGTCCTGATGCTGGAAGCCCTTCCCGATCCCCTTATCGAGGCTACTCGGTTGGCTAGATTGACAGATGAAGATCCAGTACTCAGCAACATGAAGGAAAATACATTATCTGGTTGGCCCGCAGGCAAGATTACTGACGAGCTTCGCTCTTATTGGAGTCGTCAAAATGAGCTTTCCCTTTACAAAGGTTGCCTGCTGTGGGGAAGTCGGGTGGTTATACCTACAGTGGTACGAGGAAGCCTCATGAAAATACTGCATGCAGGCCACGATGGGATTGCACGGTCCAAATAAGTGGCAAGAAGTTACATGTGGTGGCCTCGAATGGATCACGACATTGAACAGTGGGTGGGGGAGTGTTGTGAATGCCAGAGCTTAAGAGCAAATACACCAAAAGTAAGGGATGTTACATGGCCTCTCGAAGAAAAGCCTTGGACCAGGCTGCACATAGATTTCTTCGGACCCTTTCAAGGGAAGGTGTTTTTGATACTTGTGGATGCATACTCCAAATGGCCTGAGGTGAAGTTAGTACCATCAGCATCATCTGCTGCCGTGATAATGGAGTTGAGAGGAATATTTAGTGTTCATGGCATTCCGGAGTGCATGGTGTCCGACAATGGTACAGCTTTTGAATCGCAAGAAATGAAGTTGTTTGCAAAACGAAATGGTATTAGACTTGTTCAAGCAACACCATTCCACCCGTCAAGCAACGGGCAAGTCGAGCACATGGTGCAGACAGTTAAAGGGAAGTTGAAAAAGCTGTGTAATGGAGATTGGCAGACAAGGCTAGCCAGGACACTTTTTGCACTTCGCACAACAGCAAGTGCTGGAACACAAACCACTCCAGCCGAAATGTTAATGGGAAGACTGCTACGAACTGTGTTGGATCAGATACGCCCTCAGACAGGTGTAAAGGAGACCCAGCCATTACAAGAGGCGTCCAGAGGACCAGAGTGGCGGCAGTTTCACGTCAACGATCCAGTGCTATTCCGTAGCTATAAAGGAAACGAAAAGTGGCTGTCAGGAGTTGTGAAGTCAGTGTGTGGGAGACTAATATATGAAGTAACAGATGATGATGGAGAATCACACAGGCAACATGTGGACCAACTGGTGCACAGAAAAGAGATGACCATTCCAGAAAAAAGCTTCAGGCACACCAGGGTGATGGGACAGGCTTTGATACAGGGCCTAGAAGAGTTAACAGGAGGACTACCAGTGCAGATGGAGAATCAACAAGACGACCAGCATTTGACAGGGGCCAACGTTGATGAGAATCATGGGATGGACAAGCAAGAGAACCAGAATGAACAGCAGCCATCGGGGCTAGACAAGGAAGAGACAAGTCAAGTTGTGAGTCCAGGATCGAGTCCGTTCCGAGGATTCACACAACCGGATCCATCAGGGGAGGTTCAGTTTAGGAAGAGAACATTTCACAGACGTGTGATATAACGTCCAGCTAGATTCAAGGACTATGTATGCAAATAACTTAAAGAGGGAGGAGGTGTTGTGTACTCTTTGTGTGTAAATATTGTCAGTAGGTTGGCGGGTCTGGATTGGCAAGTGGTGTGGTGTTGTTGTTGTTGTGAAGGTGAACTGGCGGGAATATGGACAATGAGTTAAAGGAATGATGGCAATAGTGCAGTAATGTATAATGTATTGGTGAGGTGAAATACAACAGATAAATTAATACAAAACAAAGTATTACATTTTTTGTTGCATATTTGCTATTGAGCTATAACGTATTAGCATAAGTCTGTGGTTCTTTGCTATATAACATTTAGGATAGTTCAACATAAATTAAAATACACGTTGCTGAGTTTGTATTGCACAATTTGTAATCTAGGTGCTCCAAGAAATGCTTCAATCAGTTTGATGAGATTGACTGTGTGCAGTGTTAGAGGTTATGTAAGCAGTGAGCACAAAGGATGAACAAGATCTACAAAAAAAGTGTATTCTACTGGAGATGATAAAATGCAGTTGCCAAATACCAATAATTAGAATACTCTTTGGAAAAGTGAATCATGAAAGCCAGTGAATGGATAAGTGTTATGATACATTACACAAATTTAATTTCAAAAATACCTCTGATCTCATGCTACCAACCAACCGTTCAAGCATATAAAATGGGTAGTCGCCCATCAAGGAACAGAAGATTATACTTAAAAAAATGTTCTGTTACATACCTTCTTGACTCAATTGATTTCTATGGGTTAATTTTGTGGCCAACAATTGCAGATTACACAAATGAAGACCGAATAGCAAAATTAAATTTAAATTAACTTATAACCTTTGAAACAAACTGAATTTTACAACAGAAAATGGTAATACACATAAAAATTAATCATTTTTGTTCCTTATATTTATATTGAACTGTTAATTGTATTTAAAAACAAAATGAAAAATTATATCAGTTATAACAGTAGCAAATTCTATTCATATTCCTGTTTATTGTAAAAAAGGACACAAATACAATAAATTAAATTAATTCTTGCATCTATACACTATTACCTACGCCTGAACAGAGCATGTATCATCCACATATGCCACTGACAAGTTGATACAAAAATATAATTCCTTTCATTACAACAATTTCCTTGGAAATCAGTATTTCACATGGATACCTTTTTACAATAACTCAATCAATCTTTTGACAATTTTTACTATGCAGTTAGACATGTTCTGATGTATTAATTTTTGAAATGTCATAGTTTATTTTCTTGTTGTGCAATTTTTCATCAAAAGATCTGCACTAATTTATATTTATTTAAAACATGTATTTAGTGGTTGTTACCCCATTTTAATATTTTACTCAACCAAGGATATGTAAAGAAACCAAAATAATTTCTGAAAATAACTGTACTAAACAATTGTCATTAAATTAAAAAAAAATAATACTCCTACATAAAATAATGCTAAAAATGCAATACAAGAACCAAAAACTTGAAATAATATCAGCCTTAAGGCAGAACCTAACCTATATCATTACTAGGCCTGTGCGAATATTCTAACTTTTGAATAGGTATCAAAATGAGTAGTTTATTATTCGTATTATATTCAATTTTGAATAATAAAACCTAGAAAAAACGAATATTCAGTCATTTATGAATTTGGCTGTGCGGGATCTTGAAAGTCGGGAAAAATTTCGGGATCTCAGATGATTTTTCGTCCGGCGGGAAAAAATTCCTACAGGATTTTCGTAATATTTTAGGGTTATTAATGTGGAGTTTTTTTGCTACATCTGGCCACATAAATTTTGAGAAGACTAATATAGTAAGATTTAACACATTGATTCAGAACCATTACTGACACTCGGAAGGTCATTAAAAATATATTAGAATCGACAGTAAACCGATAAGGATAAATATGTATAATTTAAAATCAAAACTGCGTGGGTGTTAAGTTGACAGTTTTCAGATCAGAGGGTAGAAACATGGCATGCCAGCATCAGTATTAGTTCCATTCAGAACTTGGCGGAGAGAAAAGACTTGTAAAGATCTCGAAGAAAACATCTGGTCATATACTCAAAGCAAAGACTCCTAAAACCTAAAAATTTATGACAACATTTTTCTGGTGGATGATACAAGTGAAGGACGACTGACCCGGATACTGGCTCACATACCCACATTCCTAGCGCAGTGACAGCTCATGCAATTATCTTCTCCTCCCCCCCCCCCCCCCCCCCAAAAAGGTCACACTAAGAGGAGGGAAAAAACTTAGTTTATTTTACCAAGCACACATTTACTGAACAGAAAAAGAGAGGAACATTTTAAGCAGCTACTGTGTTCCTACACTTTAGTTAAAACAAGCCAAAAAAATGTAATCCATAAATAATGATTTATTTCCACATAGTGAAAAATTAAAACAAACAAGTTTAAATTTTTTTTTGAACTGCATCATATTTAACTATAGATTAAAACTGCTCACTGTACATTCGTTTTAACCCCACCCTCTTGAAGTTTCTTCACACACACTATGATTGGTTCGCTTTGCACTGTTTATTAAGTTGTTTTTTTTTTTTTTGCAGTTCCTATTTTGATTATTATGAAAAATAATTATTTATATTTTCCTTTCAAAATTTAAATATTTCAACAAATTTTTACCTATAGTAATTGTAGCTAACTTAACCTAATCTACTTTTCAATTAGTATTATTTATCTAATTTTCCAGAAGCCAATACACTACACTTTCTTTCTATATGTATTTGTTATAATGTATGAAAAAAAACTTTTTTTAGTGGGATTCTAATTCTTACTATTGGAATTCGATTTTGTATTTGAGAATAATTCAATATTTGTATTTAAATTCAATTTGAACTATAAAACTGATATTTGCACAGGCCTAATCATTACCCTTTCATTATTCTTGTACAAAAATAAATAGATAACCTTTTTATAAATATTTGTACATTTGAACTTGTAATCACAAACAAGTTACCTATATTGATAATTAAAATAATTTACATTAAATTAGGACACTTACTGCATACACTATATATGTTACCATGTTACACAACATCAGTTAAAAATACATATTCAAAAAATCATGATTCTTGTCACACTTATGGAATGTGTCTACCAAAAACTAGATCAGTTCAGACAACGTAATTTTTTTAAAATCTTTGTTAAGGAAATTGTTATTACTCAACTCATAATGACTTAAAACATTATCAGAGTAAGCTCCTGATAACTTGGGAACCAATTAAAAGCCAAATTTTGAGTGATAATGTGGATGGCCATGGTAGTGATTAGTACAATTTAAATATGTTAGCAAGTGAGTGTGGTAAATATCATAAAACAGTTGAAATGATTGCTATGACCGCAAGCTGTGCATGGGACGGAGAGGCTGTGCATGTACGGCAGGTTACCTCACCACTCTCGCCAACTTCTACACATGTGGTAACTGTATGCATGTCTAGTCATTATTCATATTGTGTTTCATGTTTTTTTAGTAATTTCATTAATGTAAATAACTCACTAATGATGCTTTTATTACTTATTACATCAACTACAATTATTAAAGTGAAAGTGACAGTTTACTTTTTACTGTGTGTATTTTTTCTTTTACAGCAGAGCACCACATCTATAGGACACAAACTCCTGCTCGCTGCATTCATGCCAGCGTGCTGAACACGCTCGATAAAACTTAGCAACATTTTACATTGCATGTGATCACCCTTTGTGTCCATCACTGAACATTTAACAAACAGCTGTATATTTCAACTGCAAGCAATCACAACTAAAACACACTATCTTTACATTGAAAACACAAATTTACACTGGAACTTATTGATTAGCAACAAATATGCAGAAATAATGTTTTAGCCAAATTATTTGATCTGAAAATTTCAACAAAGAATGCTTACAAGAAATGAGGTAGAATTTCAAAGGCATATCAAAGGTATACACCACAATATCACTCAGAATATGAGCAAACAATTGGTCCTTAAAGGCTCCGTCTAGCAAAAAATTCTAGTAATTTTATTTTCGTGTCATTAATTATTTTATCATTACAGCTCCATTACATTTTTTTTTTGTCACAAATTTTGTCACCAGATATTTTGTTTACTAAGTATTATGTAAAAGGCACACAAGGATTCATAATTACAATCACTTTTCTGGCTTTTACAGCTCACAAGTATGTTTATTAAATATCTGGTGACAACATTTTTAGTTAAACATAAAATGCAAAAGAGCTATCATGTTGAATTTACTAAATAGCCCTTGGATAATGGTAATAACAAGAAAATGAAATAAAAAATTTGGCATGTAAGACAGAGCCTTCTAGGTCTGGAGCAAAATATTACTCTGTGGATTGCTATGTGCTACAACACCAAATAAAACACAATATATTATCACCTAGATTCAAGATTGTGATTTTCACTCAAATATTTTTCTGTAACGTATAAAAAAAATACCACCATACATAAACCATTGCACTTGTGCTCTGCCGACCTTGAATAGTTTCTGTTGCATATACTGATAATCAGTACACCTTTACTCACAGTTTAGACTGTTTTTACAGCCTAATATGGAAAAAAAAATTCTTTCCTGCTTATACCGTTCACTTTGACGATCAAGTGTTTTGTCTCCTAAATACTATCAGCTTGTTCTATAACATAACTTTCACGCTGCCACTACAGCTTTCCGTACCTGTTGCGGTACTTTTCTGAAGAACCACAGTACTCGTTGTAAATCAACTTGAAGAGGAACAGGTGGAAGATGATGATGAGAAAACAAATGGAAACCCAAAACAAGGTTGGCAGCCCTCCAAAATGATGGCCATGTTTGTGAAGTGCAATAACATGGTGTTCGTGAGGTGGTGCTGGAAATAAAAAGTTACACAATATGTTGTAACTTAGAGAAACAAAATATTTTGTACATAGAATATTAAACATTTTAAGATGATAGCTGCAATACATAAAACTCCAAAAATACTGAGAATTAGTATTTTCATCTTAAAGCATTAAAGGGTTTTACCTTTCACACTTTTTATTTGTATTTGCACTCGAACTTGGAGATACTAGAGTATAAGATGGTTGTATGATTGTAGGTCTGTCACAAATTTCCACTGAAACTGAGATACCTAACAGAACTTGTATAGTGAATGTGTTCACAACTTTGTGTTTTGCCAATTTATTACTGTATTCTTTGAATGGTTCTTGCAATACAGTTAGTTAATAGAGTTTTGTTAGTAAAATATAATTTTTTATACTTTCATACAACTTAAATAAATTTATAATGATACCACAAAAATGTTTTTAATGCCTGCATTAAACTAAGGTGAAAATTTGTGATACAGAGCACTATCACCACAGGATTCTTTAAGGCTACCTTCTATTGCTGCTTTTGTAATATTGTGCTTACAGTTTATCAATCATCATCAGATGCTATGATCCATGCTGTTCCAAGAGCCATTGAATGAACTACTAGTGGAACTAACCACCAAAAAATTTTGATTGGACAGTACTTTTGTCTAGAAGGATAACTGGTAACACTAAAACCATATTTGAGAAATTAATATATTTAGTATTTTGTCAACTTAGAATATTTTCTCAACAAAAATTAATTTATACAAAAAATGTTTAATAAAAATAGGACTTGACTGAGTTTGAATTGAAAAAGTTTCTAATAACTTCAAAAATATCCAATGGATCATAAACAATTGAGGCACTGACATTGAAAAGGAGGTAAGTGCCATTTTTTACCAACATGACATTTACCCAGGAAATCATTTCCAGTCACAAGGCCAATAGCTCTGAAAAGGAGGCAAGTGCCTATGACGTTTCATTATTTGTATTCAATTAGTCGTAAAGTGACACTGAGGTAACTTCATTACAGTTGGCATAGAGAAAGAGGTAAGTGCCACAACACAACTAACAAGCAATAAACTCCATGCCACAGTTATTGTTTGTATTTATAATGGTATCTATGACATTCACACGTTCACGTCTTTATTAATTATCTGTGATACCGATTTGTTTACATTTAATGTGACATCTTCCTTGTTACATTATCTATGATATCAATACGGTATGTTTACATGTTTACCTTTCACTTGAAGATGGCACGAAAGAAAACTGATTACTGTTTACCAGATAAGGTAAGTGTAAGGGAAATATTGTTTTATTAATTGTACGTATGTTCCACTGTATTGTATTCAAATATAAGTAACAGTCAACTGTACCGATTGTTACACTTTTGTTTTAGGCCAGTTGCAAATGTCGCTACAAGTGTTATTCTCTTACAACGAATGATTTTCGGATTCTTCACTCTGAGTTTTGCAGTTTAACACCAGAAGCACAAGGTACATATCTAATGAGTCACATTAATTTGACGAACTATCATGGAGGCGTCACGGTAAATATGACGATGCTTCCCAAAGTAAAAGACAAACATCCGCAACATATAATGTTCCATCAAAAGGTGGAAACATACAGGTGTGCCACAAAACATTTAGAGAGATATTCATGATTACTAAAAAGAAAAATGAAAACCTTTTGACACGTTTGAAGAAAGGTTATGTGGTATTCAAAGATGGTCGTGGAAAGAGTTCTGCTTCACGAAGAACAAAATATAAACATGATGATAAACATCTAATTAAAAATTATATACTTTCATTTCCAAGAGAAGAGAGTCATTATTCTCGCCACAAGTCCTCAAAGGAATACTTGAGCCCTGACTTAAATATACAACGCATGTTCAAAGCATTTAAAGAAAAATATCTGAATACAGCTATAGATGAAAGGTTTTATTGTAGGGTATTCAAACGGAAATTGACCAAGTTAAGTTTTAAAAGGCCAAGGACGGATACCTGCCGAATCTGTGATAAGTTAACATCAGAAATAAAGTCAGTAGTTGGGGTAGCAAGATTCCCCTTAACTGCTAGTCGAGAACTTCACCAAAGGAAGGCAGAAAAAGCAATGAAACTTCTTTCTTCCTTGATTCTGCAGTGTCAATATCCTTCAAGTTCAGTGACAGTTGTAGCCATCGACATGCAACAAGTTATGTTCACTCCTGCTTTGACACATAGTGATATGTTTTATTCGAGACAGTTGTCCAATTACAACCTATGTATACATGTAGGGAACACTTCAAGAAGTTACATGTGTATGTGGCATGAAGATATTGGGGTGCGAGGACGAAACGAAGTTGCATCCTGTTTGCTCAAAGTGTTCACATCAGAGTTCACACCAAACAAACATCTAGAAATTTGGTGTGACAACTGTGCAGGGCAGAACAAAAACCAAATGGTGTTGATTGCTCTTATTTTACTTGTAGTGAAAGGGCACTTTACAGAAATTGACGTAAAATTCTTGGTCACTGGACACTCTTATATGCCTCGTGATCGCGAATTTGGTGTGATTGAAAAAAGGAAGAAGGTTTGTAAGTGTATGGTGCCAGAAGAAATTCATCAGATGGTGAAAACAACAAGACTTCAAAAACCGTTTATCGTGGTTCCGATGGAAAGAAGCGATTTGTTTGATGTTAGAAAAGCATGTGACAATTTCATAAACACAAGTTCATTGAAGATATCTTCGAAATCCTGGATAAGAGTCTCCGAGGGAGATCTGCCCAAGATAAAAACAAAACAGAGCTTCAATGAGGTGGAAGATTGGGAGAACATCATCATCTTCAAGAAGGGAAAGTACAGTAAGTTTAAAGACATAAGTGAGTTTGACATGCAAGAAAAATCTCTGTTACTCAATGAAGAAAAAAAGAAGGATCTACTGAAGATGCTGCCATACATGGACCAAAAGTACCACAAATTTTATCAAGACATTTGTAAATAATGTTACAAAAATGTCGGCGGTATTATGATTATTTGTTTAGTTTTTAAATACTAAGGGTATAATAAATATTTGTCACCATTCTACATGTGTGTCTGAAATGACAATTCAGTCCCTTAGACAGGGCAGCTGGCTCCTAAAAACCTGCATGTCATTTATTCTATATATTCTATATATCTTTATATATATATTTCTTGTGTGCGTGTGTATGTCACTGAACTCCTCCTAGACGGCTGGACCGATTTTGATGAAATTTTGTGTGTGAGTTCACGGGGATTCGAGGATGGTTTAAATTCACAATTGGATATTTTATCTCGATTCTGAGTTAAGAAAAACTAAAAAAAGACACGCTTTAAAAGCAAAAATTGCAACGCATTATTAGAAGCCATTAAGTTTTGCTATTGTAAGGAACTAAGTAGAGAGTAAGAAAAAAATAAAGATCCTGACAGTTTATAGTGTCGCCATATTTGTTTTAATTTTCAATACCCTTTTTGTGTATTACAATTTAAATTGCAGAAAAAAATCATGTTTCATAGCCACACAAATAGTGAGTTTGTGTCATTTCTCTATGTCCACGAGGTCTCGCCGCATCAATTTTCTCCTTGGAGCGAACCCGTCCGCTTAATTAAATAAACAGCTTTTATCGTTGAATGATTTCATGATTTATTTAATGAAAATATGCTCTCATAAAAAAATTAGTTAGATAGACATTCAATAGGTGTCTTTCTCTCACTCTCTCTCTCTCTCTCTCTCTGAAATGTATCTAGCTTGCTCGCGGGTCAGTAATGCAGACAATCTTTACATTCTAGCTCGAGACGGAAAAAACAGTAAATGTGGTTTACAAAGACATTTTATGAAGTGTCTTCCCGTCATTACATTTGAAAGTAGAAACATATTTACTCAAAATTTAGGTAGTAACATATTTTTATTGCAAAGACTGAAATAGAGGTGAGAAAAATTATCATTTGTGAACATAAGAAAACTACTACAACTGTATCAACTGTTATGTTATAATGTTTAAATTTCTAAATGGTGCAAGATAATACAAAATTCCATGCGGAAAAAGTCGTTGGCAGCAGATACGTATAGTTATAGGTGTGGGGCTATGCATGCTGATTTTTCATATACTGCATGGATGCGAACATGTAAGAATAATCTATCTATCTTACTATAATAAAACAGTACTTTTTCTGTCTGTCTTTTTGTACGCGATTTTGATGAAATTTTGTGTGTGAGTTCACGGGGATTCGAGGATGGTTTAGATTCACAATTGGATATTTTATCTCGATTCTGAGTTAAGAAAAACTAAAAATATACGCTTTAAAAGCAAAAAAACTAAGCATTGTTGATAATTAGCCTCCATGGCAATGGGCTTTTGCATTGTTGTTGCCTTCTGCGTAACCATGGGAAAGGTTTTTGGTAACGGCAGTGGCGTGCCCAAGAGGAGGGGTATGTATAATGAGAAGATACAAAATGTCCAGCGTAGAAATACTTACCGCCATAACCATATCTCACAAAAAGTACATTTGGGCAGGACAATGTCTGTCGGGTCCGCTAGAATGATATATAGAGAGATAGAGATATAAATAGAAAGATAGAGAGAGTTATAGAGATATACATAGAGAGATAGAGAATTAGAGAGATAAAGAGAGATGCTTAGTATACGTTTAAAAAATTACAAAAAAAATTGATTGAGGCATTGCAACGCATGCCGGGCATTATCTAGTTTATATTATATATATATTTGTATATTATATATTTATATATAATATATAATTATATATATTTATATTCTATATATATTTATATTCCATATATATTATATATATTCTTTATATATATGTGTTATATATATAAATTTATCTATATATTTATTTTGTCTCAATTTATACTCCTCATTAGTTTTTTTTATTCTCCTGAACAATTTCATCAATGGCCCTTACCTCCTATTCATTGTCATATTTATGGCTAGAAGGTTTTTTGCTTCTCCTGAAAAATTTCATTAATGGCACTTACCTCCCTTTCAAAGTCAGTGCCGCAATTGTTAAATAAATCCTGAGTAATCAAATATTTATAATGATTCTACAAATATTTATTTGTGATAAAACATTTACAAACAAACTTAATTTTATTAAATTTGTTTACAATTTTAAAACATGCCAACAAACAATCAAATGTTTTATCAATACAGAAGAGTCCTGCCAATCCAAACAGGTCTCGCCGATGCCTTAATGGAACAACACGTATTAAAATTCATCTCTATAAGTATTAAATTATCAAAAAATAGTCTAGGCCTGTTATATCCCCCAATTTTCCAGTTCCCATTTCTGTTCCTTTAAAATACTGACCCAAAACCCACTTTTCAAATCTTTGGTTTCGGTGCCGGGTATTTTCGTTATGTTTTTATACTTCATGATCTGTAATGTTAACAAAACATTTATCCTGCGGAAATGGGAAAAGTAAACAAACACATTCTTTCACTGTCACCAACGCAATGTAATAACGTACGAAAAATGTTATGTTATGTCATGGAGTATAGTTTATCTGTCACAATGAATTTGGGGAGCGATAAGAAACGAAAGACATATCTTAGTTCCTACAATTTATAGGCTATAGGCCATAAATATATTTGAATATAATTTTTAAAGTTTACATAGAGACTGGCTGTTACAAACATTTTTCTGTGTGATCTCAGCTTTCACAAAGATGAAATTTCAAAAAATAATTTAAAAAATTGTTATGGTACACCCAGAGATAAAAATTTCAGTTCCTCTCATATATTGGTAGTGCTGTTTTTTCTGGTTGAATGTCATGAATTCTGGCCATTCGTACTGTAGTATTGCAAGTCCCTGCCCTCCCTAGCTTTGATGAGTATATTATAAGAAGAATAAATATTATGTTTTTGTCATTCAAGTGGTCAGCTAATTATATGTTCCAAGGTCATAGTGACTTAGTTTTCCATACTTCCATTCAGTCACTGATAAACCTAGCATGATTTGACGAGGCACAGCTTTTATTTGTTAAGGCCACATATGGAAGTAGAAAAGGTAGTGTTCTTGGTGGAAGTGTAATAAACACAGTCTTACAAGATTGACACTCTTTTATATGCAATATGTTAATTGCCTAAAACCTGGGGTATTTTTGCTGGGCAAGGACCCTGCTGCACATATGCCACTTGTCACACCCTGAGATCCCTATCCCCTGTTGTGTGCACTGTCATTTAGCACACAGCCCCACATCTTCCCATCCCAAACTAAAAGGCACTATACAAACAACTTACAGTTTTATCATCACTCACCTAAATAATTTATCTAACAGCGTTCGCTTTAAAATGAGCGAATGCATATCATGTGTGGCAAATCAACTAAGCCACTTCAAGCCCGTGAAAGGACATGCATAAGATAAAAATGACAACATTATAAGCTGATGCCATTGAAAGCATGTGAACTCACACACACTATACACCATCCAGGGGAATGTCAATAGTGACACCACATTCCAGCCAGCTGCACCCACCCTACCCACTTTTGAGCTTACTGAATGAGGAGTCAACAACTTCCTTCCTTTGCCAAGCACTCCCCCACGTCTCCTGGATGTCTCAGCTACACAATGAAACAAAACACAGAGGTAAAGCTAAATATGGAGACCATCTGCGACACATCCGATAAACTTCATGTAATGAAAAACATGTCTGTAGAGACCTTTCAGCTCTAAAGCGCATGCTTTCGCAGTACTAGGAGATGCCCCCTGTGTCAATACAGGTGTAAAGGCAAGTACCATATCATTAAGCACAGTACATGCACAGAATTGCATGAATTTCTCTCATTTCAAATGTAGTGTATGAGAACTTAATCCACAAACCATAACAAGTTTAGTTTTCACATGCCAAAAGAGATAAGCTTGTTAGTTTTTTTCACTCGATACCTAATTTTGATCATAAAGGTAGAAATGTAGTTCGTAAAGCATCTAACTAGCCTTTTATTGCTGTAAAAAGATGCTGTTCACGTGTTACTCATTTTGAATGATGCTGTTACGTACGTAAGTACACAGATTTTTGTTTTAATTTATAGATGATAATTTATTTTATCATAACAACCAGTCAAATTAGCCCAAAGCCAAATAATTTTGTACAATAACATGTTACTGCCTATTTTATCATGAGGGGGATGATATCACACTAAAAATATAAAAAGATAACAAATCTCATTTCACTATTTTCAGAAATTGATTGTATTATCTCAAGCAAATTCTGATCAATTTTCCAGTAGTTAAAATCTCAAGTTTTTCAACGGCCTACTACTGCCTGAATAATCAATTTGGTTATGTCATGAAATATTTCTCCATCTAATTTTGGGTTAGGAATCACTTCATAGACCTTTAACTTCAGTTCAGAAAAATCACTAACTTATGAATAACTTTAACTAGCGAAAAACTAAGTTGTGTCAGTTCTGAATAGGTGCACAGATGCTTGGAAACCTAGTCTAACAGCATGCATTTTTACTTGTGATGTGGCTGCGTACAGCTGTTTGCTTGTTGTTAGCCTGTCTTGCCAAGTGCACATTGTAATGTATATGCTGTTGCTCATAATAAATCAAGATAGAGGAGTCTGCAAATTTTTGGGTCGAGTTGAGCTAAGTTCAGAAATAATACCTTCGAGTTGAATTGAGTCCACACTTGATCATTTTTTAGTAGAGTCGAGTCGAGTCGAGTTCTTAAAAATCAAACCAAGCGTGAGTGATTTGAGAAATTTTAGAGAATAATTTTATGTTCCTGGTGTGTATGTTAATTTGCCATTAGCATTAATTAAACTTCATATATCTCTTAAATGAGTGCGTCATTTATGTCAAGTAAATAAATAAAATATAACTATAATTTCTTTTAAAATTGAGTATTTTAATCCCAATGGATTATGAAAAACTTAGTGGATGTAAAGGCCTTTTTTAAAGACAAGGAAGATTTTATGTTTAAGTGAATTATATAAATTTTTTTTGATAATAGCATAAACAATGTTTTACTCGTTTAAAATGATTTTCACTCTACTATTTCCCTAGATGGTAATTCTGAAGGCAAGCATCATTTCTAGAAAAAAATCCAAAATTCTTTTTTGAAACTTCCCAACATGTTTTATAAGAGAACATTGTGATACATGAAGTTGTTCACCTTTTTAAAGAGTGATTAGGTCAGGTTAGCTACATTACAAATGGTGAGAATGGTTAGCTGGGTTAGCTACAAAAAATTATTTTAAATTTTTTTAATGGTTTGTTAGGCTGAAAATACTGAAAAATTGTTTGAACGGTTAGCTGTATAAAAGTTTCATAAGCTACCTTATAAATTTATATGTCACGGTATTCTAAATGTAGCTATCTCAACCTAACCCATTGTTCTCACAATTTCCCACTATTTTTTATGTACCTAATCTAACTCCTCATAAAAATGAACTACTGACAACATGATTTAAGTATTACAGCACTCTCTTAGAGAAGGACTCAAAAACATGTCATGAAGTAAAAAATTAATAATTTTGAATTTATAATTGCTTTTCTTCAGGATTATCTCCCTAAACTTCATAGCCTTCCTGACTATAAAGTCTATTTTAAGAAACCAGTCAATTTAAGGCTAAGATCCATAGTTTTGCAGCCACCAGGGAAATTATTTCTCCTGTGAATATCATTGTAGGTAAACAAATGTAAAGCCATAGTTTTGTAAAGAAAGCTTTGAATTTTTAAAATATGATGGAAAAAAGTTTCCCAGAAAATTATTTTTTATTAATTTTTAATTAAGAAAATTGTAAAACAATATTGGGTATTTATAAAATCTGTACAAGGCTTTTGCTTTGCACACAATGTAAATTAAGTATCCTGAACAATTCTATGTCGCTTAAACGATTGCATATCGTACAAAATTTAAATTATTTGATTCTAAAACAAGTTATTTAACAGATGCGTGTAGCTCATGAAATGGACGAATGATGTGTGAGTTCAGCATTACGCCGCTAGACATCAGGCACGATGAGTTTAGAGTTTGCCCGCTAGATGTCCCAACTATCGCAGAGGATTTCTGTAGGGAATAACATTTCTTTGGAACGATCGGCTACAAAACTGGTGTCGGTGACAGTAAGCCGTTGTATTTTAAAGATAGAAGCTAATCGACGAAAACTCTTCCATTTCCTTCGATCTATATTGAACACTGAAACATTTATTTCCTAATATTTCACAGATTTGATTTAACGGTACTCTGTAGAACTTTAATTGTTAACATTTTATTCTCTATCATGGCAAAATTTATTGTATTTATATTAATAGTCCTATTGCGTGAATCAAACGTGAACAATTATATAATATACATTCAAAATATATTATACGCAAGAAAACTAGGTAAATTATGTGGTTAGGAATCTGAAAGATGTACTAGCAAAACTGACCCATACCAATGTAGCAGTTGTACGCTTACCAGCATGCATTCTTTGCTAACACATTTTAATTATTTGGTTTCAAAACCGCATAAATTTCGTTTCTTTATTTTACTTTTGACAGCAACACGCGTCCTCTTTCGCCCCATGGTCCGCTATGTGAGTATCAGGTCACGCAATATTTTGAATGTTATTGAAATTTTGGCAATTTAAAATTTGTGATTTAAGCGTGGTAAAGTAATTTTTAATTTTTATAATTTAATTTTTTTAGAGTTGGTTGGTTTTCTAATGGTATATATGTTCCTTTATTTCCTATAATAAACTCAACTTTTACTACTGAAATCTTTCCATAATATCTCCAAACTGCAAGAACTATTTCTCTGCATAAGAAAGGTAATAAATCCAATATTAAAATTATTGTCTGATAGAAGTTACGTCTACTTTCGCAGAAATATTTGAACAATGTGTTAAAATTATATGTATGAAAATTATAAAATACTATCAATTTACAACAGCTAGAAGCACTGAAACAGCTTATGCTGATTTTTTTTATAAAATATATCGATACAAGGCAATTGATGAATCAATAGGAATTTTTTGTAAAGCATCTAACACATTTGACACAATAGATCAAAATATAAAGTTGAATAAAAAATATAATTTTAACTGAGAATAGTTTAAAAACACACAAATTATTACAGTTTTATCTTAATGACATGAAGCATTTAGTACCCATTCTGCTCAACCTGAATGATTGGGTCCGAATTGTCAATTCTCATATCCAAAAAACAAATATCCGGGTTGCCCAAGGAAGCATTGTCCTGTAAAATTAATGAATATGTGAATGATGCGGAAGAATCAGTAAAAATAAGTATCCCATTAGCTTTGCGGATGACTCCAACATAATTCTTTAGAAAACCCAAATACTCTCAAATGTACGAAAGTTTGTTTCAGAGAAACGTTTTAGATACTATTTACAAGATTTAAAAAAAAATTGTATCAGATTTGGTAGTGAATTTAGTAAGGTAGTTAAGAAATGTTTTGTTCTTTAGCCACTGTTTTTTTTTTTCAATCCCTTACGGTATTGGTTGGTCGTAGAAAGTATTATTTCAGACGAAAGTTGTAGATACTATTTATTAAGTTTGCAGAAAATAAGAATGTATTTTATATTTTATATGGCAAGAATAATATAATTTTTGTTTGTATTTCAATTCCAATCATTTGAACTCCTTGCAACAATGTTTAGACCTATCAAATATCGCTTTATGAACATTTTTAAGATAACATCTAAAGTTTACAAACAATTTGAACTGATTTGATGGCGTGCCTGTTAATGAAGTTAAGAAATTTTTTTGTCGTTTAACCTCTTTTTATTAATCCTTGCAGTTATTTTGACAAAAGTTTTTGGTATGAATTTAACGATGTATACGTATGCGGGGGTTATAGCAATTATCCTATTAAAAAAAAAATAAACCTTCCCCATTTCTGCCCCATTGGTCGGATATTTGCCATTAACAAACTCGTCTGAGATATCTCAATGCTTTTTTTTTGCATTAGTTTGGAAATGTTGTGTGCAAAATTATGTAGTTATCGTGATCATAAAAATTTATGTGTGTGTGTATATAAATATACATATATTATATATACATATATTATATATACATATATTATATTAAGTATATATCAGGGTTCTTAGAGGAACTTACAATTAACTTTCAAGGACTTTTCAAGAACTGTACACTAATTTTTCAAGGACCACTATAAACAATAAATTACATTTGCTACATAAAATTTTTACTTGAATAAGTCAATTAAGGATGTTTTGGCAACATTTCTATTTCTGCTTTTGTATGTTTAGTATGTTAAATATGTTATCCCACTGAATTTAATCCCTACCTAAAAACCTACCTAACATTCACACAATACCTTAGTGATTTTTATATTGGTCTAACTTCTCACATAACTGTCTATTTACTTCAGCAAAGGATGCCGATTTTTTTTAGCTGTTCTTCGAAGGCTATTGGACTTCTACACCATGGTTAAACTACCAGTTTCTTCCGCCTGTTCAGAGAACCTATCAGCCGATTTGGTTAGTTCATATATATCTGCTTCAATTCTTTGTTTCTTGGTCTGGAGCGCATCTATTTCATCTGTGATACTTTTACGTTTTAAATTCTGCTGTTCTGTTTCTTTTTTGCGCCTTTTCTCTTCCAAATAGCTTTGCCATTTTTGGCGTGCGTTTACTGCTGAAGCAATCAGATTGTTTGTAATGTTTACATTTGATACACCAATAACAGATGTAACATGCTGACAAACAATTCTCTACAAAATTACTGTACAGTCGTGCATGTTTTCTACTTCAATTTGTCTGTTAACTGAGAAACCTCTTTCAACAGAGGCTTGTCCATGTGACAAAATCAGCAGCATTTTCATCACACACCATAATCCTGCGTAGTTGGAACTGGAGTTTGCACTACCAAATAACAATGAATCCAAAATGTCAGCTTCAGGTCTGAAGTTTCGAAACTGTGACGATGAACCAAACTCCAGAATAAAACCTTTGTAAGATGAAAGTAATGCATGGCAGTCTGTTTCTTCAACTCGCCCTGCATCCACCAAAATTTTCTGTCCGTCGCTGTTTGTAGCCATTTACTGAATTTAGAGTTACGTAACCACAAATTGTTAAAAGTACAGTTCCCAGGCATTGTGATAAATGTTAAAAGTATCTCTCAAGTTGCATACATCAACACACCAAAAGCACTATCAAACATGCTGAAAGAAAAAAATAATAGAAAGTGTGAAAGAACTGTAGTTTTTACACATGTAGAGATAAAAACATCACATAATAAATACCAAAGTCTTTGCATATGTGAACGTGTACACAATGGCGACAGCAGCAAAAATTAAATCACAATGCAACTATCAAAGCCGGCAAAATCAATCGCTTCGCAACTCGCAGAAAGTATAAACTAAAAACGAAGTCGGAACTAATATTAAAACATTTCTAGAAATAACACTTTTCCCATTACAATTACTCAGACAATGCCATACGATTACAGAAGCATGTAACCCGCAAGTGAGCTAATAGTACAAAGAAAAACCACCATCTTGCATCTATCTTCTTTTGTTTGTACCACATTTATCACGCTATACCATATTTATTCTGCATCTTCCAAAAATCTGTACCACATCTACCACGTGATACCATATTTACTCCTGTGTACCGAGCTATGTCCAATAACACACAGTGACGCAAAGCACACGCATGATACATTATTTTAGACCATCCATAAACGATGTCGTGCGCCAATGGAACACAGAGAAATTCCCAAATCCAAATTTGTTTACGAATATTCACTCGGTTAGTATCCATTTACGCCAGTAAATTATATTCTAGAAATAACATAAACAAATTATGGTTTCGTATTCCTAAGCTAGGATTTTAATGGTAAGAAACTAGCTGGAATATTATGTTACCCGAAAATTCCAGGACTTTCCAAGGACTGGATTAAACTCAAGGACTTTTCAAGGCCTTTTAAGGACATGGTTAAAGTTCCAGGACATTCCAGGACTGTATGAACTCTGATATATATATATATATATATATATATATATATATATATATATATATATATATATATATATATATATATATATATATATAAAATGTTTTGAGATGACAATGATTTTGGGGACACTGAAAAATGTAACGATAAACTTGTAAAATTCATGCCAAAACAATTGCATACAAACAGCATTTTTTATAATCACTCTATTAGTTGCAGCATTAAACAAAAAAATGAACAGTAAGAATTTAAATGAATAAACCACCTCAGTCACTACATAGAACTATTTAAATAGTTAGGATTCATTCTGTTCCTTTTATTTTTATCTTTGTATACATTTTATATATCAAAACAACATGAAAAAAAATACTTCATTATCGAACCAGAAACAACCAAAAAATACACATGTAGAGAACCACAAAAAATACTGCCTTGGCAAGTGTTTCTGCAGTGAATTTAAACTTTATAATAGCCTTTCGTGTTTCATCAAATCAATTTTAAATTCTGTTAAATTAAAATTAATTCTTCTATATAAATTGAAGATTGTAAGGCCGTGTCCATATTCGCCTGAAGTATATAATACTATACGTACTTGTCCCGGGAAGTAACATCACAGGGGCTGCATAACTGGAGTGAAGTATATTCAATTACGCAAGTAAAGAAATCTGTGTACTTCTCACATAAATCCAGTTGAAAACACATCACCATTTTGAAAAACGATTTGTAGGTTATATTTGATTTTAAACATTTAATAACTTAAAAACATAAACCATTTTTACTATAAATTTAATGAAAACAATTATACACATTTACAAAGAAGTTTAAACAAATATATTGTTACGATCGCGCTTGGCTGCAGTGCTTGGCGTCGCCGCGCTCGTTCGGCCTGTCTGCGCCCTCTTCCACCCGCATCCTCTCCCTGGTATCTCGTGTCATACTATCTCGCGACATCCTGACCTTCGCAGCGCGCACCTGCCTCAGATAGAGTTACTTAAAGAGGCCGCACTGCAGCATAAAAAGACTCAGACATATTTATCGGCGCGTTTTGTGTGAACCTGATGCTTGTTGCGTTTATCTGCGTTCTTTGAGGAGCCACCACGTCCTTCGACAGGACTCATGACGCGTTTCTGGGCATTTCGACGGCGAAGGTTGCGCGATATCTCTGAGACATGCCCGATTGTTCTGGACGGAAACCTAAGGGCTATAAGGATGTGGGGCCGACCTTCGAGTCAGTCTGAGTGAGTTCGGAGTGTTCAGTCGGGAGTTCTCCCGCGGCGGTGTTTCCGGGCGATAGTGCCGCGGGTGCGGCAGAGTGGCAAAGTCCTTGGGCGAAGGTTCCAGGGCAGGGAGTGAGTGAGTTCAGAGTGGAGTCGGGAGTTTTCCCGTGGCGGAGCTTCCGGGCGATAGAATCGTGGGCGCGGCGGAGTCCCGAGCGAAGTTGCGAGCGAGGCTTCGAGTGGATCCTCGGCGAAGGGGAAGTGCATCGGCGGCGGCGGAGTGTGGCGACGGAGTCCCGCGGCGGAGACCCACGAGGGGTGCTGCGGCGAGAGTTGCGCCAGAGGTGCGGCCCAGCGAGGTGTGTGGAACGAGTGACTGGGAAATAGACCTTTCTTTAAGTGTAATTAATTATTTGCCATTTTAGAAGATTTTTGTAAGTGACATAAGTAGTGGCAATAAATAAAACTGTGTAGTGTAATAAAATCTTTAATTGGTCTATTCTTTACGAAACCACGGTAAATCCTAACAATATGCACATACACAGCCTACCGTTCGTAATTACAAAACGTAGGTAAAATAAAAAATTAAACTGCAGTAAATTCGCCGGACAGCAATTAAATGTTATAAATGACTATTTTCTGCTAAAAGTTTTTTCTCAATAAAAATTATGTGCAAAAATAAAATGTAAACATTCTTTTTGGCTGGATAATACCATCTGAAGAGAACAAACATTGAACCTGTCCAGATTTGTCAAGGGAAAGTGAAGTACGCAAGGTTGCAAGCAAATAACTACATACTTGAATTCGGATCGGCCTAAATAAACATGTTAGTAGTAGTATTATAGTTTGGTTCCTCCGAGCCCAGACTTCAGGCTGAGGATTGAGGATGGGGTCAATGACCTATTGCTCTGATGTCACGGCGGCAATATTTGGTGCCAAAATTCCTCAAAAATGACTAAAAATTTCTAAACAGAAAATCCTATTTCGAGGGAAAAATTCACATTTTGAGGGAAAATTTTCCGTTTTAGTGCTCAAAACTGTCAACGGCTTTAAAATTCCTAAAAGCGGCTTAAATTCCTTAGCATCAAGCCGTTTTAAGCCACCGAGGTCATGCCCTTGACAACTAGGATGACATCACCCCCATTTTGAATTATATAGTAACTGTTGCAATTATCGTAAGTATAAAAATTAAACTAACATGGTGGTAGCGCACTCTAGCAAACGTAAACAAGATGACGACTGTGATATCATAATCCAAGATGGTAGGCGTAACCTCATGCTAGCTAGCGATATTAATGTGTGTGTGTGTGTGTGTATATATATATATATATACACACACACACACACGTTGGCATTAGTGGCGGGAAGTCATTCTGCCGGCGGCTTCCCTGGAGAAAGGAACGGTCGCCATTTTTTTTGCACTCACCGGGTTCGAACCGAGGACTCCGAGCTTCATTATTTTTAAATAATAATTTATTAAAATTTGATTAATATTTTTTTATAAATTTTAAATATTTTCTTATTAAAATCTGAAAATAAATACAGATTTTTTAAGATGGTGGTAGTGATTTCATAATCCAAGATGGCAAAGTGTTATTATGAAAATGTTTATAATTTTTTAATACATTTTTTAAAAAATTATGAATTGTTTGGACAATAATGAAGGTTTTTTAAAATGGCGGCCATAACAAAAATTGCAACAATCTATAATTCAAGATGGTGGGTGTAATGAAAAGAGCAATGATGACGTTATACACATCCAATATGGTGGGCATAACGAAATATGCAACATTTCTAGAATCTATGATGGTGGCCATAATGATATGTGCAACGGTGTTTTTAAATATTTTTATTTAAATTTTGTTAATTAAATTATTTTATATATTTTAATGTTTTTCCAGATTTTCTAGCATAAAAAATACGGATTTTCAAGATGGTAGGCATACTGATAATTGCAACAGTTATGACATAATTTACAATGGGGGTGATGTCATCCTAATTGTCAAGGTCATGACCTCGGCGGCTTAGAGCGGCTTGACGCTAAGGAATTTAAGCCGCTTTTAGGAATTTTCAAGCCATTGACATTTTTGAGGGCTAAAACAGGAAATTTTCCCTCAAATGGGAATTTTTCCCTGGAAATATGAATATTTTTAAAGGCATTTTGAGTCATTTTGAGTCATTTTTGAGGAATTTTGAAACAAATAATAGCCACCGTGACGTCAGAGCAATCGGTCATTGACCCCATCTTCAATTCTTAGCCTGAAACCTGGGCTCGGAGGAACCAAACTATAGTACTCATGTTGTAATGCTATTAAAGCCTACTTCAATTTCATAGTCATTTTAATAAAATTATGCTAACCTCCAAAACCGCTTTTCAAATTAATATTGTATTGGTGTTGGTATGCTATGTAAACAGGGTAGATTTAAGTGTAAATCAATTAATATTTGTTATTTTCTGTGCCTCATAAGTTTATGCCCATATGTATTCTTGATTAAAAAGTGAAAATGTATAATTGACAGGGCCCATAGCATAATAATGTGTACCAGTTGCCGAAAATGTAATGTAATGATACTTGTATATTTAAGAAAATATAAATTTTTTATTAATTTGCAATGAATGTGTAATTATTTTTCTACAAAATTTGTCTAATACATTGCTATTTAATAAATAATTTGTCCTAAAAATGTTTTATTTCCATTTGTCCGAAGACATTTAATTATATACTAAGGTTACTAATTTTTACTGTTTCTCAATTTTTCTTTATTATGCAATTTTAAAATGTAAATTTGGCATGCAGCAATTACAATTTCTAAAACATGAGTATAAATTACTATAAAACTACATCCATGACTTATATTTATTGTAATAGTATTCCTCGCTCCTAATCACTTAGGCTGGTATTTATAGTCGCATCTTGAGCAATGTCTTGAGACCGTCTTGACGAAGACGGTCTTGTATCTCAAGGCAGCGATTTCAATCTCCATGTTTCATAGTCCGCGAACAAGACGAGCTTCATGAAGACTGCATGCCCAAGCTAGAGCTTGTTTGCCGTACTTATGGCTTGACGAAGCACTTACTTGAGACAGCCGAAAAGACACGAGCATACACGAACTTTGCCGATTGAACTGTTTTCGTTAAATATTCTGGTACTATTCACACCAAGCACTGAAACCCCAGAATTTGAGGCTATTTATAGTAACAAGATTTAGTGAGTATATATCACTACATTCGAAGTGCGTTTGTACGTTGATGTGAGGAATTCGTTTATTGTTTTAATACTCTTGAATCACACATGGAAAATTGATGTTTTGCGACCACAAATATGCATACCTTCTAGTACATCTCAGCTTGTGTCACTTGAGATGAATGAAATAAGAACTTTATACTTTTGTCTTTCCTGTGCAAGTTTAACATTAAGAAATTATGTATCTAACGATTTAATAATACCCTTTTAAAAAATAATAAAATTAAGTTAGCATCTTCAGAACTGTTAATACTGAATTACTACTTGTTTAAAAGCTACCTGTCTTTACAGAATTATAAAAAAATATTTCAGGTAGTGAAAAACTTTTTTTGTTGAGAAAATGTCACTCTGCTTCAGCTTCAGGATAAGGTACAGTAAATGTTAGTTTAATAAAAATATCAGATTTAACTACACAGTAAAATAAAATTTTTAATTTAAGTAAGAAAAATGTATGTTTAGAATTATAACAATAAGTTTGAACGAATCTGATAAGGGTACATAGTAAGGAACTTAAAATTTTGTAAACCCCTTTATAAAGTGTTTGTTCATCAATAATATAAGACATTAATTTCCTCATATAATAGGTTAATTTTTCTTGTTCAAGTTACTTGTGATTCTATAATTTAATCGTATTATAAGTAAAATATATAGACTACAGTATGTCTCAAAGCCTACTGTGTATGAAATAACCAAATCATTAAATTGAGCTATCTATTTAAATATATTATAACAATTAGATTTTAAAAAATTAATCTAATAAAATTTCTCTTAAAGCTATATTTGCATTTTTCATTTACTGTAACTATATAAAAAAATATATTGTCAGTACCAGGATTTGAACCACATTCGCATTGTGTTCTCAATCTACGGACTTGAAACCCATCTCCCTAACCATTACACTACGAAACCTCTAACGAGCTTTTGTGGAAAATTATGTTATATCAAAATTGTAATGCCACTTTTTCTTAAATGATTTTTAATGTATTTAGGGTGTCACGAATGTAGAATTAAATTTTCCGATTGTGATATGTACCATCAACCATCATTAAATGCATCGTTTTCCACATCCATTGTACTCGTTCTGTGATTGATACGTAAATAAATGTGTCTGTTTAGCACTTGAAAATGTAACCACTGGTCACAAACAAACACTAAACTCATTTAAAATACATATAAAATTGCTTCAGCACTTCATACAGGATTTATTTAAGTTTAAAAATACGAGGTTCACGAGAATCCGCCATTTTCTACATTGCGATCAGAACAAGCAATTGCTTGAGACATGCCTGCAGTGGTCTTGGCAAAGACGATCTTATTCGTGTTCTTAAGCACGGTCTCAGCGACTATGAAACATGCTTCTACGATGGTGTTCTCAAGCAACGACTATGAGACAGGAGAATGCCCTCTCATAAATAAGAAATATGTGACTATCATAAGATGGTCTTCATCAAGATTGTCTTGTTTGCGATCACTTGAGATCATCTCAAGAAACCTCTATGGCACACAAATGTTAAATAAGAATGCATATAAGAATTTCTTGACGAAGGAATTGCTCAAGACGTGAATATAAATACCACCCTTAGACTCTGGTTGATTTCCGTGTATTACATTAGTGGTCATAATTTATGCACGCCTTTTTCCTACTTAAATGATCCAGGTCCAGATCTGAAGCAGTGTTTTGCATGTAATGACGTGTCGATTGTTTTTTAGCAGTTTGGGAAGGGGGGAATTATTACTTTTCACGTATCACTTTATCTAACTACCTCTGAAATATTCTTTTGTTACCTATGACAATTAGCCTACTCCCTACATGTTTTGATTCCGACACTCTTACTGGGTAGCGAAGGTGGTTCATGGTAAAGGTCTGTGACCCTTTCAGATTTAAATTTGAATTATAGAAATATGAATTATTAATTAAAACATATAGTATTTCGTGCCTGTCTGAACTGCAGTACAAACATACCTACAAGGAGAATACCGGTGATGGTTGACGTCACCCGTAGGGATAGCATGAAGGCGCTCTCCATTTCGTCAGACACGACAGCCAATATTTACGTTGCAATAATAAATTACTACACGATAGCATATTTTGTAAATTTTAATTACGTATTTTTAAAAGAACAAATTTTGACTAATGCCAGGGACATTGAGCTACTAATAACATAGATTTCAAAGATCATACATGATAAATAAAAATGAAGGGGTTATCGAAAGCAACAAGCTGCAGATCGACTAAAAAAGCAAACAAAAAATGCTTCAGCTCTATCCTCATGTATACATATTTACATGCATAACACATTCAAACAACTAAAATTAGTGCAATAAGCTGCAATATTTTGTGGACATATATTCAGCTACAAATATAAATTGATTGTAGGAAAGTCATGTAATTAGATGTTCAATCATACAGCTGTGACAAAATGTGTAAAGCAAGAAAACACGTAGAAGCGCAAAACCTTTATCGTACAGTATATAACAAAACATATTTTTTTTTTTACGGGAAGTAAAACTGCATTACTGGCCACCATCACCGATTGTAGTGGTCGGCTGTGTACGAGAGTTCTTGTGTCATCTCAAGGATTAGCTTATTTAGTATATAAGCATGTCAAATTAGTCAAATATGTTATAATAAATAACTAAGAACTTGATCTTACGTAACTTGCAGAAGAGACAAAATCTGAGTGTTTCGCCACCAACCCACCGCGGTAAAATGTACAATATGTTTATCGTATATATGAAGTGTTCTTTATATTTGATTGTATATGTATGCACAAAATGAATATTGATTATAATTCTGCTGGTTTGTACATGGTCACTTACGGGTTTAGAACTGAAATATACCGAAAATAGTAATATATATACACACACATACACTTTGTTTTTTACAAAAATAATTACATATGTCCAATGAAGGAGGTTAGGCGTCCGCCAGTTTATAAGATAGTCAAAGATAAGAAAATACATATTGTAACCTTTTTATGTTTGTGGCGAACAGCGATACTGCTATAGTAGAAAAAAATGTAAATTCAAGACAGTAATATGTTTTCTTTTAATAGTTTGTTTGCTGTGTTACAAATTTCAGAAGTATAGCAGGCCATTCCAAAATGGTGTCTTTTCCAGTATTTTAAAACACAAATAGCAGAAGAAAATTTCTACATTTTTCCGGCAGTGTAATTATGTCAAAGTAACAGCACTTAAGGACAGCTGCACAAATAAAAATATGAGGATATGATGGGAAGTGTTTGCAAAATAATAGTACATGGTTTTATGTTCGTTGTACATGTTAAATATGAAACAAATTATAAAAAAAAGATGGTAGAGTCTCGTCCTGTCGAGTATAAAGAACTAGACTTTTGAGTTGAGTCAAGCTTTAGCTACTCGCTCAACTTGGCACGAGTTTTCAAGTCTCGGCCAATCCCTAAATATAAATTTACTAAAACAAAAAAAGGTTTGTTACCTGTCTTTAAAGTTAATTTGCTTAACTGTTGATAGGCATGTTACAAATAAATAAATAAAACAAACATTTTCTCATATAGAAGGAAACACTGTTCAATCATGTGCAGCATATTCGGCTGATTTGCAATCTTTTTTTTTCTGTCATACGTATGTTAATCACTACTTGTATCTGTACTTTCAAGATAAATTATAACTACTGTTACCATAATCCTTTGTAAATATCTTTCGTGCTGTAATTGGTAAAACTCCTAAATGTTTAAAATAAATCATTAAGGTGGACATATTCTTGATCAAGAGTCATCAGTTTGATATTAAAATGACAAAAAATAAAACTAAAATTTCTCAGGGATAAAACAAATAAATAATTATTTTGAAACTGCTCACGACTAATACACATGCAAAAGAGCAAAAAAAAAAAAATTATAATTTCCCACAGCGCTTTTGACGTCTAACATTGATTCTAAGCCAAATTACTTGATAGGCTTGAAATGATTACAATCCGAATATAATCCTTTAAATTGATCATGGTTATTAAAATAACTGCAGCTGCTTTAGAGTCACTAAGTATTATATCACACTCACCATAAAATCCAACATGGCTCAAAGATTCACTATTATAAATCTTGACACAAAAACTCATAACTGTAGAAAATTACTTTCCTGCCAAAAGGTGGAGACAATCTAGTACATACATTCACTAGAGACTCGTGGAAATCTTGCTCCACTACAGAAATGGGATAGTTCCACAAAATATCAACGAGTTATCAATATTTTGGCAAAGCCGATAACACGATACTTTTACAAGTATCCTTACTTAATATCTACATCCTTGTTCATGAAAATTACAGTATATAGCTGCCAAACAATTAAAATTTCTAGTTTAACTTTATTCAAAACTCGAACCGTCAAGGTTCATACCCAATCAGCGCGCTGAAATACGAACAAGATTAAAACCTTTAAAACCATAATCTAATGCACAACACAAAATGTACAGTTTGCATTTTCCAATTTTACATATTCCTTTAAAACTGAAAATTTTAGCTGTAAATATGACATAATATTACCTCAGGATATTAATTAACACTGAGCTAGAATTAAAGATGTAATACAAAAAGAATATAGGCTAGGATTATACCAGATCTTGGGGCTTAGCACTGTCTTTCAAGTCTATGGCAAAGGTAAAATAAAAGAAATGAATAATAAAATAATCTTTTAGCATATACTGTAAGATATGTTATCACATACCTAGGCCAAGATTTTGCTAATTTTAGATGGGCAAACATTTTAGCTCTCAGTATACAGCATTTTGTGAAAATGGAACGGAAGATGAAGGGAAATGTGACACAAAGATGGCGGACCAAAGTATAGCAACATAAACCCATATATAGTCACGTTTGTAGTATTGGTGTGCCAAATGAAACTCTTTGATAGTGAAACTACCCTGGAATATATTAGGTAGATTAAAATAGTCATGGTAAAAAGTAATCACAAGTTTTAAAATACATGGTAAAACTGACATAATACTGTTGAAAATACATAGTCTCCCTCTCAACCGTCGATAGTCCCGATGGTACCATAGTATTAACACATGGTTGATAACTTCAAGCGATGTGGTCTCAAATTTTGTGACTAGAAAAACTTTTTTTTTTACTTTTTTAATATACATAAGAGCTATATTAAATGTACTATTTGTAACTCCTATGATAATAAACTTAATTTTATTTATCTTCTAAAAAACACTGGAATTAAAATACCATCCTCCAACAAAGGCATATTAAAGCAAAGTTAAAACAAAAAAGGGGGGGTTGTCTGTAAAGTCAGTTTACGGACGATCATTTTACGTGATAACGTGAGTGGAAGAGAGAGATATGCACGCTCGGCTCAGGCAGAACATGACAATGAGTCATGCTTTTTCGTACGTGCAGCCGGCATTCATCGATTTATAAGACGTTATCACGTCAAAAAAATTATAAACAAGAAAGGCTACGAACACAACACGCTACTCCACAGACCGCCAATGCTCCTCCCTCGACGAGGAACGGAGCAGAACTGACGCGTCGACCGACGACAGCCCCACTCGAAAAATCCCCGAACATTATGCTTGCTCCGTGGCCACCGCCACCGTCGCCGACGCTATCCGCGCATGCGCACTGTGCTCCATGCAGCGGAACGTGACAATGAGTCATGCTTTTTCGTGCGTGCAGCCGGCGTTCATCGATTTATAAGACGTTATCACGTCAAAATGTCGTATTTAATAAGCATTATCATCTGATAGTAACAATATGATATTTATTAAGTTTATTACCACAAATGATCACAACTTTTCTTGAATAAATATTCTCACCTTCTACTACTTCTTTTACGTGAATAGCATGGTGCATCTCTTCTAAATGCTTTCTATCATGTGATATATACAGCACTGCAGTAACAGGATCAGTCAACTTTACTGGAAACCATTTCCTCTCCCACCTGTAGGGTAAAAATTAAATTCTAAGTAATTAACCAAAGCTTATCTAGGTAATAAGTAAAATTTCTTCTATCAAATTAAAATATTCTTACCCTAACTGCACTGGGTCATCCAAACAGCCACCATCACAGGCATAATAAGAAGTATCATGTTGGTCTAATGATGCGTAAATTATAGCCTTGTTATCTTCTTGTACGACAACACTGACATTTACAAGTGTTGTGTTTCCATAGCTTATGCGCCTGCCAAAAAAAAATTCACTTTAAAACTGTGTATTTTTTTCGTGTGAACCAATTATTATTGCATACTTCATGAATATTAATCCCTGAAATTTTTTCTAAAATTAAAGAAGAAATACCATTATCAAGTAAACAAGTGTATCAATGTAAAATTTTCATTTTTATATGTGAAAAGTGGTTTATCTGATAAGGAAATCATTGTGTTAAAATATCTGTTTTTGACAAAGTAAAATAAACATATTTGGATGTGTTGAGTTATGTTGAGTTAAATCAAGTAACTTTTCGAATTTCAAAACATTTTAGTTGTGACTTTGTTATTTAACAAGTAGTTTTTTTATGTGTGAGTTTATTTAACAACATTGGATCTAACTTGTCTAAGTGAGATTTTGTTACATTGAGAGGCAAAATACTGAGCATTAAATAAACTCAAAACATGAATGCAAATCACCATTTATTATTGGCTAATTTTTTGTCCTTTAAATAAAGCAAAAAATCTGTGATTTGAGTTCCTTGTTTCTTATCAAGTTACCTTTCTCGGTTAGTTAATAGATGTAAATAAATAGATAAATCTGACAGTTGAGTATGCCACATGATTGAATATCAAATTTACTTCAGGATACCAACATTACTGCAGAGGTACAATAAAAGATGTAGAACTGTCCAAAATAAGCCTTATTATGAATATAGTGAACTAGCAATAGACTAAAAGTGAACAAAAATAGTGTCCTTGAGAAAGCTGGTCAAACCAACAAAGTGTTGCAAAACTCTGTTATTAGGACCTTCAGTTTTAACATTGTTCTTCAGGCAAAAACTAACTTTTTCTATAGGCGAGTGAGTTTAAAGAAAACAAACCAATGTTACATAATGAACTACTGTCTCTGCATTCCTATATAATTGTTCATATATGATAACTGAATTATAATTCTAGGTAAATATTACCAAAGTAATGCTGCATAAAGTACATATTTTTTGGGCAGTTAAAATACAAAACCCATTTATATACAATTTTAATAAATAACAACAGCATCCTGCAAATATGCCCTATCACACATAAAAAAATGGCAGGTGTCTCTGGACAAAGATGGAAATTAATTTTTTTAAGAGAACACAAATATATATATATATATATATATATATATATATATATATATGGTTTTATATATATATATATGGTTATACATGGTATTACCATATATTAAGGCATCTATCATGTTACTATAATAATGTCAAACTTAAAATTTTTTTGGGCATGTACATAAATCTGCTAATCAGGGACATAAAAGGAGGAATATTACTACGTCAAATTATTTGTCTATTCAAAAATGTAAGACGTACCTGAAAAAGTAGTCTCTGTGAAGATATTTAGGGTGGATGTGGAACTCCAGATGTTTGTTGCTGAAGCGGAAGCCACCAAAACTAAGAACCATCGCTTGCAATGTCCCTACTGCCCCGGATGTCAGCAGATTGTGACATCCCTGCAATATAAGTTAAACATACACACATATAAAATACACAAGAATAAAAAATTACCACACTTTAAGGCTTGTAATTCATTGTTAGGATAGAAGATTTCTAGGATTTACAAGTACTAAATATGCGAGATGAGTATTTTGTAAACAATCAGTACTACTGATAACTACTGAAAAATGGTAAATAAAATTGGTCAATTTCGTTGAATAAAAGTGACCATTTTAGTTCAGTTTTTTAGTTTATTAAATTAAAGAATTTTCAACATTTATGTTTTGCTTTACTTTAATTTGAGCAGTAAAATCATCAGCATTAATTCTGAATTTTTTGAAAATAAGAGTTATACGACTGCCTGTCACAATCTTGCTGTTAGTTTAAAAGCACGTTCGCTGTCAAGGTTGGAAATTGGTATCAACACACAATTCTTTGCATTAAATACATATGTTGGCAAATCATTACTAAAAAACCAAATAATTGACAAACTGTCCACTGTGTTGTACAAATATCCTATGTGTTTGATGAATGATTTGGCTGGTTCAGTTGTCATTAACAAAGATAACTTCAGAATGATTTCTGGCCAGTGGTTGTAAGTTTTGCCCTAGTAGCTGCTTTGAGGCATGCTGTAGAACTCGAAATTTATAAGTTTCTTCTTTGAAAATGTGGTCATTTACCAATTTGAACCCATTCTTCAGATTTAAAAGCATGGCATGTAGTTTGTGCGCATAGGGATATGATGAAACTTTCAAAGTTTTTAACAGAGCTGCTGTTGGTATGCAGTGTTTCACACAAACTGTGTAACTGGAATATTGTCAGCACTAAGTTGCTTGAAATTCTCGGTAACAGAATATGAATCACATACATAATCACATCTTTGATAGATTCAATAAGAAGAGGAAAGTACTCTTCTAGGTATTTCACCGAGATGAGCCATGAGTTCCAGCGAGTTAATACTGGGCTTGGGAAGAGCTTCGGGCTGATGCATCTCTCAGGAATGGAATATTATGATGCTTCCACTTTCTTGTGTTGAAAAAACAGATTTTGGTTTTAACAATAAGCTCATTTAAAGAAGCAAATTCTGATGACCACATAACAAATTTAATTTGTGCCCAACTTTGAATGTGAAGGAAGTTTTGTAAACCAGAATTTTCAACATTTCAGCAAACTTTGTCATGTATCTTGCTGAAAGAATGCACATTCTGAAAACTTACATTATACTTAAAAAGAATATTTATGATAGCTAGTGAACACACTGTTTAACCTCTTATATGATGCTAATGAGATCACCTGAACTAATAAGTTTTAAATGGGGCTATGACTTACTTTTGAATTGGGCTTAAAAGCAGGATCTTATTGGTAAGCGGAAGCCCTTGCCATAAGAGTTTCGCATTGATTCAAATTAATATTACAGTGTGTACAATCATGCTTGAAAATACGTAAATATGTTTGTTTCTCTCCAGTCCCACGTTTACTCACCAGATTGAGAAATGTCTTGAGTTCATTATCAAATTGCATTGGTTTGCACACGCTTTAACATTAAAAAATCAAACCATTAAGTGTACATATTATATGAAAAGACAAAAGCCGAGAACTTATGCATAATTCTAAAACTAAGAATACAGACTACCTGTCCTGTGGGCTCAACCCTGGAAACCATAGCTCACAGCGATTAACTACTACTTTAATGCTTTATCCTACCTGAGGGTCATTATGGATGGCTAAGTTAGTGCTTAGGAGCCAGCTGCCCTACTCCAAGTGCAAACTTTTGTCATTGCTGGCTAACCTAGAATATGAGGTAGCACTAAACTTCCAGCAGAACATGGCTTGTTAAAGAAATTGGAGGCAGAGAGTCACAAGAAAATCCACTGGCCCATGGAAATATCTAATACACTATCTAAAATACTTTTTTTCCCGATTGCCTGAGTAAAATAAATGAATGGGTTAAGGTTGAACATCTAATTGACATTGAGGTCATTACAGATAAATGAAAGGTGAGAAGGTGACCTGGAGAATTGTAGGGGAAACGAGAGTACTGCAAGAAAACCCACAGACTCCTGCAATGTCCACCACGTTTCCCACTTGTGAAATACAGTACACTCCCGATTATCCACGAAATTAAGTTGCAGGGCCACCGCGGATAGTGAAAATCGCGGATAATCCGCAAAAGAGCCGAAAATGGGAAACAAAAAAGGAAACATTAATTTGAACTTAAAAATCTAAAAATTTTGTACAGTAAAAGTTACAATTAATAGTAATTTTTTTTTAATGATACTAAAATGTTAGTATTTTATTGAATAATTAACAAACAATACATTTCAGTAAGGTAAACATAAAAGTGCTCAACCATACGACTAGAAACAAAGTGCGACAAAGACAAAAATAGCAACGCATGCCAGCCTACTGCGTGAGTTCCGAGAGGGCCTGTGGCGTTTTACTGTATACTGCACACAATACACTCGTCAGTAGAGTTAAAATTTGCTCATTTGTAATAAAATACAGATTTACATATGTGCTGTATTTTTTCGTAGCATGCGCGGATAATAGGGAGTTTACTGTATGTGTGTTTAACCCTACAAGGATCAAACCAGGATAGCCTTGGTGCCAGGCAAGTGATCTGACGGTTTAACCACCATGGCCCTGCCTTGGTAAAAAAAATAGTGATCTGACAATTCACAATCTTCCAACTAAGGCCTGGTAAACATAGATGAAATGAAAGGTGACTAGAATTATGCAAACTTGGCTGCTCTCATCCAGAAACAAACATGCAAATCCAGGCCACCCTGGAGAATATACGAGTTGAGCTAAAATGGAAACAAAAGGGGCAACTAAATAAATTACCCAAACCAAAAATCCTTCCCACTCAGCAGTGTAAACTATCACCCAAATTTGATTCACAATTAAATATTTCCTTGGGGACCTAGGGATGATAATGTAAAATTAATTTATAAACTATGACAGGATGTCAAACAAAAACCTTAAAACACAATTTTTCCCTGACGTCTTCCAGTGTCATAATTTTTCCCTGACCAAAACATGTAATACTTCTTAAAAAACCAAAGAAAAGTAATTTTTGCACTACTTGTCTTAACAGATTCTTCAATGTCATGACAATGTTTATAAAGGAACAAAAAACCTGGAAAGTATAAACGAAATGATGTTTCTTACATCACACTCCAAGGTACCATCACAAATGGAATTCAACCTCACATGGCATAAAATACGACATTGCTTAAAAATACTTGCACCACAACATTGCTATGGCACAGTTAATGGGTTACCAATAGATTAAGTATCTTTGTATAACCATTTCACTTAAACTCTCTGGCCATTCCCTGATTTTCCCAAATATTTAAAATTCCCTCACTATTCAAGTATTTCTCTATTTTACCTGATGCTAGACATAAGGGTAATAGTATATAATAATACTATGTATTAACACTACTAACCCGTTTTTCCAAGGTGATTAACCATACAGATACAACTGCATTTATTTCATCAATAGTTGACAGGTCATTCCACAGTGTCACTGCACGTCTGTACAAAACAAACACAAAAATGTATCATGGAACAACATCACAATATTAACAACACTGATAGCGCCTCTATGGTGTTGCGGTTAGTCTGGTTGATAATGTTATCCACAGTTTGTTTCTGGTGGATGGAGATAATATTGTTTAAAAGTATGAAATGAGTCAGAAAATGCTGATAACTAGGAACCCCAAAAAAAGTAAACAATGAAATTCGTGAAAACTTACGAAATTCAACAGATTTGAAAGTTTTTCACAAAATTTAAACATTTTTGTGGAAACCCAAAGTTTGGCACAAAATACAGCTATTTCCATTAGTTGATCTGCGCCTGAAAATGTCTCATGGTACATCCTAAATTAGTAACACAGAAAACAAATTTCAATAATAAAGTATTTTGATATCATAAATGTAGTATTTTTTCTACAACAGCGCCAATCAATAATATTTATGAATACCTCAAGCGCTTTGTGCTGTGTGAACAATACAAAGTTAAACATCTTGTATCTTCATATGTTTGAGTATTTAGCGTAAAAGAAGGATGGCTTTGTTTACAAGAGAAGCTACTACAGATTTTATATTTACACCTGGTTTTATGTAAGGGTTCTTTGATTATTTGTCTTGACACATAAAATGGGGTCTTTCTCAAGCGGGGAAAAAACTTTGTTTCTCGGAAAACTTCAGACTAAATTTTAAAAGCAATACTGAAAAAAAACTATCTTCTCATTTGTTTACAGTTTACGTTTTCATATTTTTGCAGTTTAAGCAAAAAAACTATTGTTAAAGGTATGAGAAATCATGTTACATGTGTAGGTTCTGCCCTATTTATGCCAAATGATAGTTGGTGTACTGCTCTATTTAGTACCTACCACGTGTCTTAATGATTTAACACTAAATTATTTTAGTGTCTGTTAAAATTTTATGAAAGTTATAGCGATGCTCACATGTATAGTTATTCTGTGATTCTTAAAGGCACCTTTTCTTTAAAAAAAAGATAAAATTAATTTTTTCCCCCCCTATTTCCTGGCATGTTTCCCAAACATTTTCTTGACTGGTGCAATAATACTTCAAGTGGTTAAACCATTTCAACAAGTGGTAAGGATATGAATGTGTGTGTGTATATATATGTGTGTATATATATATATATATATATAAAACCAATAATGTGATACCATAAAAATGGTTGGTTGGGTTTGTTTAGCTAAATTCAAAGTATTTAAAAATAGTGTGGATGGTTAGTTGGATTAGTTAAGCTACATTAAAAACACTGTAAAATCATTATGAAATATCAATTAAAAATGTACCTAGGCAACTTTACATAACGAAATGTTCACACCATTTAACAGTATTTTTATCTAGCAACCTAACCAACTGTTCACATATCACAATACTTTTAATATACCTAACCACTCGTTAAAATGGTAAAATACTTCAAGTATCAAAACACCCTCCTAGAGAATGATTGGAAAAGGTTTTAGGAAGTGAAAAGAAAAAACATTTAAGAATTTTTTTTAATTTTTTTTTTTCAGGAAAAGGGCCTGTTTTTGCATAATTACCAAAAATCCTAAAGTTTTAATTCATGGGCTAAAGAATACAAATATTAAGGGAATAAAAGGCAAAAATTAAAATTTTGTATCTAATTTTAGAACATAAAATTTTTACATGTATTTTTTTTTGCACGGCTTTTGGTTAATTTTATTTACAGTTTTCTGGGGTCCCTACTGATAACCAACAGATTTCCTCAAGATACCCCTGTTCTCTCCTTTGTGCACTGTGATATCTACTTTGTAGATATCATTGCATTTTAGTATAAAATGACTTGTCCAATATATTTGGGTAAACCTGAAAAAAAAAATATATATGTAATGGATGCAAAAAAACTAAACTAAACTTACTTCAGCTCATTAAGTTGAACCCTCTCTTTTATGTTAGTTATTCCTAGGTTACATAACATCAGATTCAGCTTGTCATATGACATTTGCTACTTAATTTGTTTGCCAATAATAATGATAAGACATTTCAGTTCAAAAAAGATTAGGTAACGTGATAAACTATGGGCCAGGAACTCAAATGTCATGTATTAGCAGTTACTAACCCACTTCCCTTTATGTCCCCTGATTTTACACCCCTTAAAATGTTATTGAAGAATACACATATGCATTCATATAGTCTTTAATAATAATAAAATTGAAAAACAATTTATGCATTTACAATTTCCATGTAGTTCCTTAATTAATTAATGACAGTTAATGTGAAGGTTGGAATTGTTTTGTATTCACAAGTTTATTTATGTTAGGTTTAGTTTCACTGAACATGTATCTCAAGTCATGTTCTACATTGGGATTATTTCTGTGAGAAAGTGGGCATGACAGCAGCAGCTGCTAGACAGAGATAGAACACAATGAATCGCCACATCTTTTATTAGTGTACACGCAGCACGAGACACGCAAGCCACATGGGGCTGATCTGTCATTCTATTATCTATTAGCTACATACCAAAAATTACCAGCATTATTATCCCCGCCGAATAGCTGTATTACCCCCGCATGGGTAATTACCTCCAGGTTCAGAATCCATGCTTTATGTGCTTGTTGGCTATTTTTGGATGAGCTTATATGTTATGATAATCTAATATCTAAAAATTTCAAAGACAGAGATTATGTATTCAAATGCCACCTAGTAGAAAATAAAATGTTTGTTGGACAGAACATACATGTAAATAATTTGTTTAGTCACGTAAGATAAAGTACTTATTTTAAAAATTAAATTTTGGTACTACCTATTAATCTCTGGCATCTGGGCACATAAAAACTATTTATTAGCACATTAAAATAAGCACTAAACATTCTCAAAATAATTAAAGTTGATTAGGAATACGTAAATAACAATACTAACAACGTATGGCGGTCATTGTAGCAGCCTTCGGCTAGAGACAGACTGGTGGCCAATTCCGGTTTCTTCTCTTTGGTAACAGATTCTTCATTCAACAGAGAAGGCACTTGCGACATGACGTAGTACAAGGTGGCATTGATCTTATCGCCATTGATAACATTTGCTGCCTTTGAGTAGCTGATGGATAAGCCCGTCCTCCACAGCTGCTGCCAGACCCCAATGTGTTCTTCTCTCAATTTCCTTATGCCTCTCTGGAGCGCTTTCTTCAAGTTCTGCCACAACAATGCAATAAAACATTACCTTTGGTGAGATTTAATTACTGACCCAGCTACCAAAGCTACAAACTATAAAAAGTTGATAACACCTACATATAATTAAAATTATCATTTTGGGTTTGATGTCTCCTTGACATAAAGGACATTATAAAAAAGTACAAGGATACTGAGTAATTCGCAATGACCTATTGTAAGAAATCATCACAGCAATTGCCAGGCATTTTTATCGGGGAATCATAAAAAAACAAAAATCAGAATGGTCTGACTGGGATTTGAACCACAGTCATTTGGAATGAGAGTCAACTGTCTTATCACCACACCACCTCGCTCCCGCATAGTAAATTTTTTAAAAGGCATAGCAAAAATACATTACCTGCTTCACTTGCATGCTCAGAAACTGCTACCATAACTGTAAGATATATCAATGCTTCACTCTTTTGATGCCTCATACATGATTTGCTTAGTGATATGTAATATCTAGCCATATACCATGTCTATGAAAGAAATGTGCGCATGAAATGTTCATGTAGCTAGTAACCAAAAACTCTTGATGCATTTATTTGATAGTGACAATTTGTTTTTTTACTAAATCTCTTTAAATATTTATCTGCTTAAAATTTTAACTCGTTTATCTAGTAAAATTATTTTTTCCTAGAGACAGACTTTCAAATAAAATGGAAATTTTAATAAATACTATTGTGTCTCTGTTCACATAAGAATATCGTAACAGACAAAGTTGATTAAAATGAAGATGATTTTCATGATAATGAACATAGAAGCACCTATGTTCCGTGGGATGGCTCAAAACTTGTTTGACATCTATACATTTGAAAGAGGGCAGCCTACATCATTCATCAAGTTTGTGTTGGAAACTGCTTGTAAACTGTATCAATATTTTAACTTGAACCTATAAAATTAAACCTAACCACATGAAAAACATCAATAACCCTAATAAGCCCTGCCCTTGGCTGAACCTCAAACTCATCATAGCTCATACCCAATATTTGTGGTTTAGACTAAACCTTGCATCAAACTATTAAAAACAAACATTAAAAACATATTTTAAGTTTCTATTTAATTTTTATTCTGAACTTGTGTAATTATCCCAAATTGTAAATTGTCTTTAAGGTTTTCTGTCAAAATAATAACATTCAAGTACTGTTGTTGATACCTACTAGATTTAATTTTTTCAGGATCTAGTCTTGCCACAAGAGTACCATTAAAATTCTTTATGTAAATTGTAAATACATGTCATTACTAGATATCACGTGTAAATATTTTGTATTATGTGTATTCAATGTGAATGATAACATGTTAACAGTGAAGTGAGGATGTGCCGCCAATTAGTATTTTTGGCACAATTATAAATTTGAATTTTTGAAAAATAATTTCGCCAGTCATTTTTTGCTGTAAGAACTTAAACTTTTTCCGCATCCTGTACACCCCTGTTTAATCTTTGTCAAGCCAGCCTCCCAAATTTTTTCGCAGCATTGAAAATAATTTTGCCAACTATATGACCCAGCAAGTGCTATTGTCTTATCCCCGCCTTGGTGCACGTCCTTCGCCTGTAATTCTCCTCCGAGACGTGACAAGAAGTGCTATGTCCTGAAAGCTATTAGAGCAGCTAGGTTCTGAGAGCCAGCCTTACGCGAGCGATTTCAGGCACACCCGCGGGTTGCCTTAACTTACTTTTCGACACGCTTCGGGCCCCAGCCGCGAGTGTTTCCCACTGGCAGCAGCACATTCCCCCCCCCCCCCCCCCCCTACAGCCTTTCCAGGGAACCATGCCCAGTTCAATGGCCGGCCGTCAACCCCAGCCCAATCTCAAGGACACCTATCAGTCTCCGAATGTATCGCATCTGCCCTCTTGTGGCAGAGTTGCGAGTTATTTCCCCTGGGTGTTTGAACGCCCGCTAAACGCCTGCTCCCTGGCACCTCACGCAACAAACAGTGCCCGGTAGTTCATTTCCAAGCCACCAGAGCACTGAACTAGTCCTCTCCATAAGCCCAATGCTTTATCAATTGCCTTGTGTGAGTCAATCTCTCCTTGTTTCGGACACCCCTCAGTAGGTCGTGCTGTCATCGGCCAGTACCACCAACTTCGAGATATCGAAGTCAGTATTTCTCGACCATCCCCTCGGAAATCTTCGGAAACTTTCGGTCCGGAAGCCAAAAACTCCCCCCTTTCTTTTGCTTGACTTCGTCTTTTAATTACGAGTTGCTGCTGCCCCAAAGTTACTTCGCGCCGTGAGAGCAGATGGACCACACTGCATCATCGGCGAGCCACACATCAAGATTTAACTCCGGTTGTTGTTCAAAAATATAATCAGCTAGGCAAGGTATGTGGTCCCTACAACTATTAAAAGTTAGTAATTAGTCAGTCTGCGTACCTCGTAGAAGTAATCATGCTTCGTTAATAATACTTCATAATATTTTCTATCTTTCTAAATCATGGAAACCGCGACAACTGCGTGTTCGCGAGCTCCGCACCCTGGCTGATGCTAGAAGCCATCTTCCTGTATGGTGAGTTTTTTTACTAACTTTATTCCCCGACCATCATCATTGTTCGAAGGCATTTTCTGCCTATTTTGCTAACTGTCTGTGAACCAGTTCTGATCATGTTTTATTCGGACCTGTTCACAGACAGGGTCCAAGGGCCGGATGCGGACCTAACAACACCACCCTCGAGTCTTTCCTCCAGCAATCAGGGCGACTAAGGAGCCCTGACGCCTTGCTAACAGCTCAACTTCGGCCAGCGAACGTCAAACCTCCAGCCATTCAGCTCTTTTTATGTCTTCAGAATAACAGTTAGTTCACGAAGTTGAAAAGATCGAATCACCAGAAATTTTTCTTTCGGGACTTTAATCACTCTAAGCGCTCACACTGAGATTGTAAAACTTAACCTGTTTATTGTTTCTGATTTTGTTTTAATAATGTCCAATGAAACTTAATGGTAATTTTCTAATTAGGGCCAGCCCATTATTTACATTATGTAATTGTAATATATTTTAATATAATTTAATAATTTAAACATATTTGTCAACCAATTTATTAAATGTTATAACGTGTTAAATAAACATAGAGGTACTTATATCTAGACTAAATCATCCAAGTCATTATTTTGCCTTTTGAAACTAAAAGATCCACCAGTTACACAAGTCATCAAGAGAGAGTGAAGTGTAACAAAGAAAAAGGTGTCATGAATGTAAAAAAGGTACCCACTGCAACTGTTTTGTTTACTGCAATGAACCATCATTAACATTTCAGCCATAAATGACAAAAATTAATGATACAAACAAAATTAAACTCTCCTTTAAAATAAAATCTTTATTGCAATACCACCACCACACAAAACAAATATTTTTTTCCCCTTTCAGTTACTTAAACAACTTCTTCCCTTAGCATGATTTCCCATTTCATTATTTTTAATCATTTTAGAGTTTGCCAGCAAACATAGATGATCACAAAAGCAAACCTTTGGTAATAATTGCAACATCATTCTCACAAAATCAAACCACATGCAAGATGTCTGTCGTCCATTAAGCAACAGCAGGTTAACCAACCTTAGAGCTTGATGTAACTTGTACTATGCAGCGCTGCCATGCAGCATTGTCAAGTTTTGAATGAGTCGCACACCAATATTTTCAAAAACACCTTCTACAAAAACTGTGTGCAGATTATTCATATAACTATGATATCTACTAGATTTCTGCAATTGTCATGCACCCAGGAACATGTAGTTTTCATCCTTTGTGACCTTTATCCCCTTCATTGCTTAGCCTATCCCCTCCACCTAACAAGTTTGTCAAGATTCATGCATGTGCTGGTTTGAAAAACCACCTGTATTTAAGGTGACAAGCTCTGTCTTCTTCTGCAGACTGATTTTCCCCACTTCACTTGTTTTGAGAGCCTCAGAAGGCACAACAAAAGCGATTATGAGATCAAGGTCATAAGTTTGACAGTATTTTTTTAACGTGTTTAAAAGGTGTCTGTGCTGGGCAGCGCTGTTGCACCAGTGCTAGCCCACTGGTCATCCTGAAGACTGCAAGCTTGGAAACCCACTCCTCTTTTAGACTGTGTGCTCACTAGCTTGTCCCTTCCCCTCTGAGCCTGTGACGGCTCTGGGCATAAACGGGTCGTGCACCCAAATTGCAATAAGGGCGTGTACACCTTTCCTCCATTTCATTATCATTGTATCTTTGAACGAGTCAACTAATTAGGGTAGACTGTGCCAGATTCTAGGGCCAATCATGGGCACATTGTAATTATTTCATTTAATTGTTTTGCAGCTCTATCACAAGTGGTGATACCATGCAATCTGAGTGATTATTTGCTTAGTCTTGTCAAAATTTTGTGTGGCTATAGTGTCTTTGTGGATTTGCTCATATGATCATGTCCAGCCTGTTTAATGCTTAACAAGTGTTGGATTCTCTTTCATGTTCTTGGCTTAGGCCCTAACTAAGTGTATGGCTAAGCAATCTCATAATTCAAATCTGTATATTGTTCAGGTTGTTGAAATGTATTTGTTAATCTTGCATTTTGTCACACTAATTTGGATGTTTTATAATGCACTACTTATATAAGATAGCAACAAGCGCCTCTGAATGTTAATTCTGAAAATTTATTTCATCTTGTAACTTGTTATGGGAGTTCTTAACATGCTGTAAAGATGTTTGGATTGCATTTTCCATTACTGTACTATAATCTTTGTGGTTGGAAAATGGTACTTTCAGATTAATTATTGTGATTTCATGTTTGCACAGTACTCAGATGTTTTCCTTATTAATTCTTGTTACGAAACTATTGTCCCACAATAAATGTTGGTATATTTTCTTATACAACCAGCAAAAACTGCTTCTTGGTGTCCTTAATAGAAAGGATTTAGCATTTAGACCATGTCCTACCCTATTTCCAATCCTTGTACTCATTATTGAAGCTTACATTGTAGGTGATAAACTCACTGTATGCTTCACCATCAATGTTAACATTTGTGCTTATTATTTTCTGGACTGTTTATCGACATCCCAAATGAAAATCATGGTTTTGGTTAATATTTTTAGTTATTTTGTCTTTTGCTTGTGTCGTGTAGGTTTCCCGTATCACACAATTGTCCAGTGTTTCTGTTTTCGGGTAGTTACTGCCCATTAAACTTTCCTGAACGGTCATTCAGGCCCTTACCTTGTAAAGTTACGACATAGTTTGTTTTGTGTAACCACTAATACAATGAGTCACATTTCCGCTTGTTGTTGCTGTATGAATTTATTGTCATGCGTGACATTAGAAAACATGAGATTATAAATGGCTAATTCATTAAGAAATGTTGTTTATGGATGAATGTAATTAACCATTCAGTATCAATGTCAAAATTTATTTCACGCAACTTCAAAGTTGTGAACCAAATTATAGCATTTCATGTATAATGAATATTTCCTGTATGTTTTCCGATGTATTTCAGGGTTTTTATTACAGTGTTGTGACTGGGCGGCCCATTTGCCAAAACTACGTAGTAATAATGTTCATAAGATTATTAATATGCAATGGCTGCCTGCAGTCTGTATGTCTTGTTTAATTTTGGGAATAATTAAAAGAATAAAAGATGGATTTCTGCTGTATACTGGTGCCCTTTTGCAACATCATCACATAGGTTATACCATCTCTGTAATAGAATGGGATTAATTTATATCTTATTGGTTTGAGGTTTAGATGCTTTAAATTGTATGTGTAAGGCACAGCAGGGATGCATGTTCGATGTGTGGTTACTTATTTGCATTCAAAATATTAAACACAATTTTTTATAGTTAGGTATAATTTTTATTTCTCGTAAATTACTGTACGAAAGACTTTATTGCTTGTATAAACATTAAACAATCTGTTTTCTTGCTTTGGCTTTAGTTGCATGTGAAAGTAAAATAAATAACTGTTAACGGTGTCACGTGACATCGGAACACTGTGCCCTTAATACGTTGATGTTTTGTACCCCCCGATATGTTTAACCCCAGCAACACTCCTTGTCGCACTAGTCATCCCTGTGAGGCCGGCAACGAGCATGAAATTTCACTCTACTAGCTCTGAAAGTTCTCCGTGGTACATGAAGCCCCGTGACCCATAAGCAGTGACCCGGGCTCCGCATAACAGACGGTTCCGAACGAGGCTAACGAGGAATAATCGAGAAATGTGGAATTGTTATGCTGGGGGGTAAATAAACCCCTCCGCAGCTCTCAGTTGCAGGGCAATAGTACTTCCAGACCGACCGAGTGTAACACCATCACACCGCCACCACTGCTACCTGCCTTTGTGATGTCATGCTGCCCAAGCACCCACCATCGTACCAGACGGTTGACGCGTTGCTGCAGTAATCAGAAGCGGTGCTCCCGAGGTGGGAAACTTAGAATATATAGGTCGTATACTGAAGGTCAGAAGGTTGGACTCGCCGAGCAAGTAGCGAGAGACGACACCGGCCACGAGTTACGCAGAAGAACTCAGAAGGAGGCACACAGAAAGTCAAGTGGCGTGCTGGGCACAACACGGCATTGCATTCGTAAACTGACTGTTGAATAGTTGTATAAGAATTAGTTTGAAGGGAATACCACGGTATACTGGACGGCAATCAATATCCCTGGTAAAGAGTTTCTTTATTTGTGAAATACTCTCTACTATTGGTGTTGGATTTGGCGGTGCTCATTACCCTGAACGTAGTGAAGTTACATCTGTGGAGAAAACAGACAGCAAGCACTATTTCTTGTGAGATGTGGTAAGAGGTGGCGACAAGTAACCGCCCTAGTCGGAGACTCAAGGAACTTGATTGTGGGACAGACTGGTGACCGCGGCAGCATTTGGTGCATACGTTTGTAAACCCTGAAGTGAGTGTGGTGCAGACGTTTTGGTATCAACTGGAGCAGTGGACGGCATGCGTTGCTGACGTCGTCCAGGGGTGTGTTGCAGGAGTCGGAGGCACAGTTTTCGAGTGTGCGCAAGGAAGTTGCCTGTCAACCCCAGATAGGGACACAAAATCGAATCTGATACTTTATCCATGTTGCTACTTTTGATTCAATATGAATATTAAAAATATAAATATTTTCATTTGATACTAAGTACTAAATTGAGTACTTTGCAACAAGTATCAAATCAATTTAAGCGACTAGACTCTAAAATGGAACGCAACCCACGGCACAGCACGCCACTATTTTATGAATGTAACCTATTTATCATGGCCCCACCCCAGTCATCCTTTACAACTGCTCAAGTAGGAATGAAAAAAGAGGAATGTGAACTAATTAGTAAAATAAAGTACACTATTTTAAACCAAACAAAACTGAGATTTGGACATGAAGAAGGCAATTACATTATAGCTGTTGCTTGTCTTTTGGACCCTAATTTCAAAACCTTATATTTTGCTGATCCAATAGCATGTGCCAAAGCAACTTACCATAATTAGAAGAAATATGAAAGATGATGTTACAAGTAGTGCTAGTGGTGAAGATAGTGATGCTACTGAGTCTAATAAATCAACTGAGACAACTCCACCAGAATAAAATTTTTGGAGCCATTTCAAAATTTAGCAGATGGCAAAAATAAAAAGAAGTCTAAACAAAATGTGGCACATGTGGAAAAGGATGAAGTTTCACTGTATTTGACTAATCCAATAGCCCCTCTTAAGTCAACCCAATGACACAATGGGAAGATATGAAAACTGTCTTTCTTTTACTGTATAAAAGGCTCAGCAATATTTGAACTCACATGAAACATCTGTTCCCTCAGAGAGGCTATTTTTGAAGGCAGGAGTAACAATAAGTAGAGTAAGGAACACACTTAAGAGTAAGAGAGTTAATAAACTCCTGTTTTCGGTAAATGCACTGAAGAAGAGTAGAACATTTAAGGCGCCTTAGGTCCAAGGTCAACAACAGCATTCAATATTGTATTTTTTTTAAATAAAACTTATTTTATTCTGATAGTAATATTTTTCTAAAACTGTCAGTTTATCGGCGAAAAATTATTGCCTAATTTATACGTCATAATAAACATGCTGAATATTTCCGATACCTACTAATATCGCTACTTCAATTTCGATACTTTTACTCATTAGATACTGTTGTTTCAATACTGATACTAAAAAGGTATCGATACTTTTGATTTTGATAATGTGTCCATAACCTCGGACATCTTGCCGGGATGCCAGCAGTTTCAACAGGCAAGTTACAGCTTCATTCTGAGCGTCTGATGCGCAGGATGGTCTTATTGACAAGGCAGAATTCATATATTTTTGTACTATCTTAGTGATTTTTTTAAATTTTTATTTACTCAGAATATAAGTTTTAATATGTACATATCGAGAGTATAGGTTAATAGATAGTGATATTTCTTGTAAATTTCTAGTAAGTCCTGGCTCATTTGTAGATATATTTATGAATTTAATGATTTTAAGCCCAGGGTTTATAGTTTGTAGCAAGGACTGTTACTTGCAGTAAATAAGTAATATTTCACATGACCCCTAATTTTTTGAATGTGTTCATTCAATGATAAAGGATTCAATTAAGTGTTCATAGTCATGTTAGCATATTTGTTCGCAAAGCAACAACTAGTTGTGGAAATTTGAGGCTCATGGTTAGAATATTTCCTTTTTGCAATTTGGGAATGATGTAACTTTTTCATCTACTAATCTTGGTAGAATAATAGTGTGGCTTAAAATATAAAATTTATACATGTATTTAAATTGGTGCATACTAATTTTACCTTGTAGTAGTATCAATATAATAAAAACATCTGGCCAGATAGTTTTCTTTTAAATGTTAAGAAGGTTTTAATATTTTTTATATATTCTTTTTTTAGTAATTTTAAATGCTATATGTATATTAATATATGCAGGTTAAGAACTTGAATACCTATGTTTGATGATATTTTTGTTTGTATGCCAAAGGTAACAAAACGTAAAAGTGCCAATAAATCATACATTAACTTTTCCATTTGCGTTATTCCAGCTATTACTATTGCTAGGTCCTTCTTAAATTTGCTGCTGCTGTTGTTTAAGGCTCACAATCTTAAAATATGGGTAGCGGTCCAGATATTTGCGGAGTTGAGTTGAAAATATTTTTAATGATTTTCTTTTATAATGTTGGCGCCTACGCGGATACATAAGACTGCTACTGGTAAGACGCGGTGACTGTCACTGTCTGTTGTCCCACCAGGGGATAGTGACAATTTAAATGAAAACAATTATTTTGGTATAATTTTGGTCAAGTCCAGTTAAGACAGTACTTTACTCAACAAAAATCAATGTTTACATATAATGTTTATTGTACTGAAATTTTTATGAAATGTCTAAAAAACTATAAAGTTAGTAGTGTATATTTAGTCATGAACATAAATATTTTTCTGAGCTCTAAAAATTGTAGACGTAAACAATGTATGATGTTATGTTATTACAAGAAGTGTGTTTTATGTTATTGAAATGTCTAATGACCTTAAAGTATTTATGTTGTTTACTATGAAATATGATTTATTAATTTAATTTAAAAGTTATTGCCATTTTATTATTTTAATAATGAAGTTATTTTGCTAGTTTTAATAATAAGGGTCATTCTAACATAGAGATATTAAGATAGGGTTTTCAGCATAGGAACCAGCTGTGGTTATGGCACAAAGACTGTTTACTATCATGGCCACCTTATGTTATAGTGCACAAGTGATAAAGCAGGGTAAGTGAACATCTGTTTAGCATGTGACTATGGTATGTCTATGAATGCTGGCGAACTGCTGGGGCCGTGGTGCCATCTATGCTGACATCATTTACTTCATGGGGTAGTAGATGCATCACAAAGGGCCTCCACCAGCCAGGCAGAGCCGAGGGCTGACGTCTAGCCCTGATGCAGGCCTGGGGTAGAATGGCTACGACACTCAGCTTCTGGAAGATAGCTTGCAGGATCCAGCAGAACCTAATATGACGTGGTATAGCGCTCACGTCCGTGAATCGCAATATTTCTTGCAAGTTATTAAATGCGCAGATGAATCCTGCTGTTCCCACTTGAGGAGTGCATTCAAATCTGTCTTTCCAGAAACTTTTCTGCCACCACCCTGCCCAATCCTTCAAACCGCAAACAAGCTCGTGGTACCTAGTCAGATAGACAAAGGATCATGCAAGTTTTCGCCACTTCTTGTGAGGTTGTCTGTTGATCTATCGCCTCCTCTAGAAGGGTTTAAACAGATTCCTTACGATTTCTTTTGCCCATCAGTACAATCCAACCTAAAGAACCGAGTATGTTCAACCTGTGGGGTTTATTTTACATCCCACAAGAGTGTGCAAATGCACAATCGTTACATGCATGGCAAGACTGCCCAAGACCTTCGTGAAAGTTGAGTATGGCCACATTGGCTGTGTACCCCTCTGTCACAGCATGTGGTGTCCACGGTGTGGCATCATACCAGTGTGGCAACGCAGAAGACATTCCATCCAGCAGCTTCCAGGGTTGAAGAGTATCTGCACATGAGTGGCATTGTTTACTAACTGCCACACAGCCATGTTCACAGTTCCAGAGTTCACTGTTAGACCTGGCACTTACTGTGCTAGTGACGTCTGATCGTGGTATCTTCCGTTCCGGAGACCTGCACCGAAGAATGGTGATACCTCTATCAGATGTAGCAGGTGACGACAACCCGATCCAACGACGGGTGTGGCAGAACACGTGGAGAGACTGCTCACTGTTAAGTGTTGAGTGCCGGCGTGAGCTATTTCACTGTCACAAGGGGTGAAAGGGAGGGGGGGGGGGGGGGGGGTGTTTGCCGCATGAGCTGTTGCAGTTTCAGTTAAGTGTTTTCTTTTAGACATACTGAATTAAACCAAATTATAAACTGTGGTTTAAATTAAGTATGAGAGCGACGTCTGTAATATAAAAGTATTAAAGAGGGCTGAAACTGTATATTTCATTTGTTTACGTTTTGATTATGTGCTGCGAATTAGTAACCTCTTGGCACAATTTACTGTTTTACCTAATTTTTATATTATTTTGTGATCTGATGAATTTAACAAATTTAAAATTCTTTTTCTTACTGTACTCTCCAACTTAAATTTTCCCGGACTGGTTTCCGTTTGTGTTCCGAGCGCCTCGGGCGGATGATATAGCAGTCTCTTATTAGGTCAGAAAGGCTCATAGATTTTCCCTTGCTTCTGGGCACGACTTCAGATGTAATTTCTCTCTCCCACTGTGCCCCGGCTGGGACTCATTCTCGGAGTTACTACACTTCTCTGCCTCGTCTGAGGCACAAGCTTTCTAAGATGTCTGCTGAAGTCTGCGACTTTCAATCAGGCGTGAAGATCTTGTTCACCATCGCCAGGGTATGTCACAGGCCAGTTTTGCCAAGTTCCCACTACGCCAGCTTTCCCCCGTACCCCTTGCCACCCATGTTTTCGCTGTGCTTCCTAGAACCACATGCCCGGAGCACAGACCTAGTGTCCGACCCTAAAACCGTTTTTCCTCCCGTGGACTAAAGCCACGCCTCACGTCAGCTCTCAGGCAACAACTTGGATGCCATCTCTCGGACGCCTGGTGCATTAAGTGCGGATAACTTCTGGACCCTTTCAGCCTAGGCAGTATGCCTCATCAACATGCTTCTGCGTACTATCTGCCAGAGCTGTGGTCAATTGAATATGGGCACAACCACTTTTTCCTCCCTGGCCTACTGACCGATCGGATGAGTTTTTCTCCTCTCAACCTTCATTAGTGTCCTTCCCCCCCCCCCCCCCTTTTTTTTTTTTTTTTTTTTTTTTTTTTTTTTAAAAAAAAGCTCAGATGGTCCTACTGGCCCTCAACTGGGGTGAGTCTAAGCCCGACCGTTATCCGAACGTCTGGTCTCTCAGGACTTGTCTCTGTCAGTGCGAAGACAAATTATCTAACAGTCTGGGTGATTTTAGGATGTAGCTTCCTCAGAATCGGGATAGTTTCCCTCTACATGAGGAGTGCTATCGGAAACCACGTAGTATTGTGGAAACTTTAGTTGGGTTGCTAGACACGTGTTTCTTCCCCATCCACGGACGCACCGACTACATGTGCTGATTGTCGGGCTTTTCCCAACTTTGTGTGGGCTCCCAATTTACAGCGTTCAAGTCCTTCCTTTCTTCAATCAAGTTGAGATTCTGCCCTAAGCTACCAACTACCTCTTCTTAATCTTCAAAATACCCTGTTACCCTGTGGGTACCGTCATTTCGGCGGGATGGACCCAAATTACGTCCCCAGTATGCCAGCAACCAGATAAGACTACAATAAAAATGCAAATTTTATTTAGTCAGCAGTTCTGGACATTCTCCACATCGAACACTCAGCTGAAAATGAGCTCTATGCAATAGGCACTAATACTAAAATTACTGTCTGAAACCCAAAATGTACACTCGTTCAATGAAGAGTAAAAGGTGTAATAGTAACCAAATTTATATAAAATAATCCCAGCAGGACATTTAAACATTTGTTATTTATTGTCATAAATTAATATAAAATTAAGTTGTGCTTCACCAATTATTGTTAAATCCTAACAAAATGTTTTATGTTATTTAAATTAAAAATAAGTGAAAGTTATCATGTAACTCATGATTTTCTGCCTGAATACCAAAACAAATTCTATCTAAAATAAAATAGCAACTCAGTAACCAGCAAAATTTGTGTCTTTATTTGTTGGTTATAGTATGTAATTACAATCCACATTAACATACCTCCCCTGCTCTGTGTGTGTGTTGGTAATAAAATTTTATGTGCTCACCCTTGTGTTAGCCTCTGAATTAGTAGTTTTATTAAGTTGTTTCTTGCCTAGCCCGTTTCCAGGTTTTTTTGTTAAAGTACCATTCTTTGGTACCTAAGAGAACACGAGAAGGAGGATACAATTCTGTTGTTACGATACCTGACGTAAAACAATGCTTTGTTTACGAGGACAAAAAAAAGGTTTACAAAACTGTTTCATGTTTTAAACTGCATTTTTAAAGATATTGCCAAATTACAGTTTAATTAAATTACTGTTTTTATTTCCATTTGTAAATCATTAAAACTCCATTTCTTTGATTTTCTAGACAGCATCCTGTAATTGGCCGAAGCTTGGCGGGGCTCTAACTGAGTGCCTGGTGCTGGGAATGATGGGAATTTGAACGTTTTGGTCTGGCTGATGCAAATTACAGCTTTCCGTCAGAAACTCCTGATAGAAGCAACTATACAATACTTAATTTTGCATGTGCGGTCGCGGCTGTTGTCTGTGTCTTTACTCTACGGTGCATTTAAACATTGTGCCCTTAAATTTTTGCACAATTCGTAAAGATAATCATACAGCGAGTGTCAGTGTATATGGTCCAGTATCGAGCTCCTGGTAGGCCATATTGGAAAGACCATTAATACATTTTTTACTGATATGCTGCACTTTTAGGTCCTTTTACACAGTCGTGTTGGTGTAAAAACGTATTTATTGGGTGGCCTAGACTTGAAAATATATATTTACAAACATTGCTATTGTGTCCCAAGTCTTAAAGTTTCATTACACTATCTTAAACAGATTAACTTAAATAACCAAAGGCCAGTCAGTAGTCCTGAAAGACAGAGCTTTGATGTTCTATCACTCTGAGTAAGCCAGAATTGATTTTAAAATTACCCTGAGAATTAACTTTTTGAAATTGTAATAAACTTTGGAAATTTTACTGAGAACTATACTAACTTTTGTGTAGGATATGTTCAACATATGTGGCAACATTAGTTACTATTTTAATTTATTTTGTTTCCTTTCAACATTTTACTTTACAAAATCATGTTGGAATGGTCTGTTGTCAATATAAACAGTAATTTTCCTCCATCCAATAACAAATATTTGCTAACTTTTTTAATTCCCCACACTATTAAAACATTAATCGTCGTGGGAAAACTACTGGGTTCGTAAATGGATAGCCCAATTAAAGATTTTACTACACAGTTTTATTGATTGCCAATATTTACATCACTAATAAATAATCTTCTAAAAATGCCTAGTAATAAATTACAATTAAAAATTTTTATTCCCCAGTCACTCGCTTTTTTACAGACCACACACCTTGCTGGGCCGCACCTCTGGCGTAACTCTCGCCACAGCTCCCCTCGTGGACCTCCGTCACCGCACTTCGCCGAGGATCTGGTCGACGCTTCACTCAAACTTCGCTCTGGACTCTCGCCACACCCGCGGCACTCTCGTCACCCAACTATCGCTGAGAAACTCGCTCGCCAAGGAAATCCTCGCCCAGGAACTGTGCCGCAGCCACGGCACTATCGCCAAGACTCTCTCGCCCAAGAAAAACTTTCTCGGAGGCCGGCGTCCTGGGCTTATATAGGCCCAGGCGCCATTTCTAGAAGTCACGAGCACGGCTGGGGCCAGTCGTGTCATCCATGGACGACCCGACGCCAGAATTGTCAAGAAAGGCGTCTGCAGCTCGCGCGAAGGCTCGCGGAATTCCCAAAGCTGCCAGGTGCCAGGTAACAGCGCTGATACAGAGTGCCGCACGACAAGTGGAGGGAAGGGGGGGGGGGGGGGGGGGGTGTTTGCGACGACCTTTGTAATCCACCAGGCACGCGCGGCAAGCCTCACGTCAGCGGCAGCCACGTGACGTCAGTGGCCGTGCAGGGCCGCCAGCCAGCTCAGAACCCGCGCAATCCGTGGTCCTGCTTACGTTTCGTAACAGTATGTTAAGCCTTATCCGAAACAGTAAATTCTGGAATTCAGTAATTATATTTTCAAAGTACTCTTTACAGAGAGATAGTAGTGTTATACTTTATATTATGACTATTTAATTTTAATTTCCATAGCTGATTAAAGAAAACATAATTAATTACTTTATTGATTTTAAGTATTAAACTGTGAAATTTATTAACATTGTTTTGAAAAATAACATTTTTAAAATTTTAATTCTATTTTCACTGAAGTCTACGGTTAAAACAATGTTAATGGGAAATATTTTAATGGATGGCTGTAAGATGCTGTCATCTAGGACTTCATTGTATGTTTTCGGTGTGATGCACAAAATCTACAGCAGTAAACTTTTGGTATCTAATGAAGTGCTTTGGACCAGTTTTTTTTGCAAGTTTGTGTCTCTTTTGGTCTTGTTTCCTGGACTATAGCCCCGGTTTTGTCCCGACACACAATTTATCTCAATCATCAGCTGTAGCTCTCTTCGGACAGAATAGGGGCGAACAGTTACAAATCTAGTAAATAACACTAACTAGTGCTACACTAAGCTCGTGACTGTCACAGGCTACTTGTCCTCCTTACCATTCTTCACCTCGTCCTTCCTAGTGATCGGCTGGTGACACGGAGGAATGAACAGGAGGATGACAGAGAGCAGCTTTCACCGAGTTCCAAAAACTGACACATGAAGTGCCACGTAACAGACCTTACAAACGGCTGTGGCGAGGTATCTTGACTAATTGTAATTCAACTTCTAGCTAGAGTTGTTTTATGATTTTAATAGTTGAAGAGGATGAAAACATTTATAAAGTTTGTTTATGAGAAAATTTGTTTCTTTAGCAGAAAATTGGTTTGAACCATTATTATATGTATATTAATTGAAAGCATATCAATACAACACAATGAAAAGTTTAAATAACCATTGAAGCCAAATTGTCAGGAAATAAGTACACACATGACCTCAGAACTGTATTCAATATTAAATACCAACATATTTTTACACATCTTCAAAATTTGAATAACCTACTAACAGCAATATTGTTAGTTTTATAGTCGGAAAAAAATTTAAATATCATTAGTTTTTAAAATAAATATTTAACTAATATTGAAATTATTTAAATTAAAATTTATCAAAGTTTATTAAGATGGTAAAAAATTATTTTCTTTGGTATTCTTTATGCACCCCCTTAACCTGCTGGGGGGATAGGGAAATGTACATACTAAATTTAACCAAGATCCCTGGTCCAAAAGTCTAGCAATACAAGTGGCACTTATGATTTCATTAATGTCAAATGTTTTTATAAGTAAAACAGAAGGTATGAGTGTTTTGATTTAAAAGTGTTTTGCTGAACCTGCAATGTGTTTCTATGTAACAGTATGCATATGCTAACAAAATTACTTTAAACTATTGTCAACATTTTTATGATGGTCAAAGAAACCCTACTACTGTAGCAAGAAAATAGCTAATGCACTAATCCCTCACTTAGCATGACTAATGCTTTCCTAATAATGTTTGGGTTATTCAAAATCACGTATTCTGAAAAATTAATCTCTATAAAATCAAGGCTAAATTACTTAATGTGTTCCAAAATGTGTAGGGAAATATTCTTTAGGTAATATAAGTGCATGGAATAACACTAAACGATAAATATGTCAAACCATTACTCATTTAAGTCTACCATTGAATACTTTGTATGACAAAACGACACCGTGTAACGGGAGATAGGTGGTTTTGTACTTATCGTCAGTCGGCTGGTTAGCTTGCCCACCCCAGCGATACCTACAACTTACATTGCACAACTTTCCACAAACTTTCCAAACCATCCTTTACTGGCAGTGAAAACAATATTAATGTCCAATGTTACATTTTAATTTTCCAAAAATTAAAGTGCTTATTTGCGTATCACCACTTGGTTTACATAAATCCTGTCAGGCCTGTGATTTTTTTTCATTGCACCATTCATTTAACAACCTTTTTCATGTGATCATCTGTTCATTTCTGTTGATAGCCCTTATTTCGTACGATTGGCCGCACAGTTGAATTGCTTAAAACTTAAGTGTGACCAACATAAGTATGACCTTCATGACATCTGCACACCGTTATACTTCTAGTTTTGACTCAAATACTTTAACATAATGCATTACGTTCTCACTTGGAAGCCATGATCCCAATATGATTCCAACTGCAGGTGCTTGCGCACGTAGTTACTGCCAACCGAATGTGTTTGTGCATGCGCGTTCCCTACCACTGGCTAGACTGAAGTTGAAGACCCGGTCTGTGGCCGGACGACAACGGTATGGCTCGGCGACATACACACGGATGTAAAAATATTTGGTCCTTTACACTCCATAGTCGCAACTGAACTTGCCATATCTGATGTTTATACAACAGCCGATAGCATAGTCAGACCTGCGCGCGCATCTCTTCCCCCTCGTATAGCTAACTGATGGCACAGTACATTTACTGAGTTGAAACAGACTTCGTGGCACCATGCCCGACTTTTTTTTTGCCTATGGCAATTTCGTGCTAACTGAAATTTAGACTGCTAATCACGACTGGTGTGCCGTTTCTAGGTATGGCACTCGTGATTTTAAGAGTAATTAATTTATTCACTTTTTTTTTTAATCTTTCATGTTAAATAAATTTTAAAATTTTCATGCAAAGATTGTATTTAATATTTATTTATCTTTACATATTTTCATTACCTTAATGTTAAAGTTTTGTGTAGTTATTTAATTAATAATGTCTTAAATGTGTTTGTTTCTGTTATAATCAAATGTGTAAGGGAAACACTAAGTACTACAATTCTGGTTCTATGAATATTTTGTTTTGTTTGTATACCCTCTACTTATTGTAAATTCTATGATTTCTGTCGTGCCAAATGAAAAAGACTTACCTTGCCTTTTTCAATTTCTTTTCAGCCATTTCGCCTGTAATTTTTTGGTGCGGATGTAAAAACCATCATAAAATGTAACGACCTATCTGTTACCGCCGTTTTGGGTGAGTAAATGTTTCGTCTGTGGGAAAAGTGTATCCCATGATAATTATTTTTTATGTATGGAGGTTAATATTTTTGTGGTTTCATTCCATAGCGGTTCGAGTCATGGGCCTCATCCTGGCTTTGGTGTTCCAGGAATCTAAATTCATTTTTGGGAATTGACCTCTTCAAAACAAAGGCCAGAAATTTCATTTTATTATTATTATTTTAAGGTTATATAACAGTTTTCAACTTCTACGTGATCATCATGCAAGTTTCTATTATTGAACTTGAATCAACAAAATAATATGGATTTCTACACTTGGGAACATTTCCGACAATTAATTTTCATTCTGAAGAAAGAATTATAAGAAGACTTCAATAATTTAATATTTGTTTGATGAATTAATTTTTTTTAATAATATTTGTTGAGTAACTTTAACCTGTTTTTTTACTTATATCTAAAATAAATACTTGGTACGTACCTAGTTGTTCACAAGCTCGTTACTTAATATATAATACTCAGTAATATTTTGTTAATATGTTAATTGTTTTGTTGATGTTTGTTTTACATTGTTGTTTTTACAAAGGCCTATAATTACAACCAGCACCAATCTGATATTTGCGTGTTATTTTGTTTCCCAGTTGTTTATTTCAATAGGTATGTCTTAATTCTTTTTAACATATTATGTTTGGTTATAAATAGCAATATGTTCTTATTTCTCTATAGTAATTTATACTAATCCTTTGGTTAATAGGAGGGTGGGCCAGAGTGAGACACAAAATTTTTTATTTGAAATCACTGTTTACTTTTCTACATTTAAAGACATCTTCTTATGCCAAAAAATAGCCTGATTAATGCTCTTTATTATTGCAAACTATAAATTCCGTAATATATGAAACATTTTCTTAGAAAATACAATTCTTCATTACATATCAAACGTCTCACTGTACCCCACAGATGTTCCACAGTGAGACAGACAGTGGTCCACAGTGAGACAAATTGAATACGCTATACAACAATCAGATTTACCTAACAACAATCACTGCACTTCAACATAAATGCCAGGAAAAATTTATAGAACATTCAGCCGTCCAAAATCTACACAAAATTTGAGGTACGACTTTTGTCTTTTGGTTTTTCCATGTTCAGAAGGAACAGGCAATAATGCTCTAATATCTTTTGTAGCAACTGATGCAATATCTGGAACATATGGGTAAAAAAACTTCCTCCACATTTTTTCACTTTTTCTCAGGAACTTGACTTCATAATCCTCAATGTCTATTTCTCGTAGCACCTCCCCAATGTAAAATTTTGTGTTTTTTCCTGAAAACTATACCAGGACAAAGTCACCTTCTTTAGGCTTCCTCGCAAGTTGGTTGTATGATTGAAGTTGTATTACTTCATTGTCTGAAGAAACATCAGATTCAGAAAACTCTTCATCTTCATTTGAAATCTCAGTGAATTTTATTTTTCTAGGGTCACACTTCTTGAACAGACCTCTCTTTCTGTTCATTTTATGTTGAACTTGAAGAGCAAGTTGGTTTTTTTCTGGTGTGTCAGTTGGAATGAAAGATCTTCCCTTTTTCCTTTTATTAGCAGACTCCAATCTCTTTCCTGCTTTGGGATAGTTATGTATGTTTACTGGGCTTATGTAACTAGGTGTCAAGCTATTTTCTTCAGAATGTCCATCTCCAGTCGTCACCATTGAATTGTGGATTGGAATGTCTTTACTACTGCACGGTCTCGTAGCTTCTGGTGTAGGACTAATTTCCCTGTCAGTCACAGCACTTGCCAAAAATTTTGCTCTGAAAACACATTCCTGTTAAAAGGAAAAATTCCTGTTTTGCGGAATCCAGATGTGATGTTTGCGGGTGTCATTGCTTTTTCGTGTGCTTCACAAATTAAACTTGCCACATCATATATCGAAACTGTTTTTCCAGGGTTTCTCATCATCCACGAGTCAACCGAAGCATTATAGAAAGACTTGAAGGCCGCAAACACTGATACATCAAGTGGTTGAAGGCGATTACTGCAGTGAGGAGGAATTGTTAAAATGGTTACCCCATTTTCCTTGGCTAACTCGATAGCCTCTATCCTTAAGTGGCTCTCGTGATTGTCCAGTATCAAAACAGCGGGATTTTCTAGCGAGGAAAATGAGTGCTTCACAAAATGGTGCAAAACTTCAACAAAGAGTTCACCATTCATCCATCCTGACTGTTTTGCGAGGCCAAGACTTCCAGTGGGGGCACCATGAAGCATATGTTCCTTAAAATGCACTCTTGGGAAGATGATAACTGGAGGAAGAGTATTCCCTGCTGCGTTGACAATATAACATGATGTGACGAGGCTGCCTTTCTCGCCACTTGTTACTTTTGCAACTTGCTTCACTCCTTTTCCTGCAATGATTTTGGTTGGTTTTTGAACAGTGCTGCAACCAGTTTCATCAAGATTGAAAATACGCAATCCATTGGAGAAGTGGTCTGATCGTTTAAGCACAGTCTCAAGTTTATCGAAAAACAGCCCCACATTGTGTTTATTAAATGATGTAGCACGTGACAAACCGCAAGCTTCTGGCTGCCTTAGGGATAAGTCTGGATGCCTCTTCAAAAAACCCCGGACCCACTCTATTCCAGCTTTCTTTTGGATTTTCCATGTTTCGGGACAATCAATACCATTTCTTGATGTCATTTCAAATGCTAATTCTCTGCAGTTCATCAAACTCAGGCCATAACACATAGCTGAACAAGTTAACAAATAATCTTTCAACTCGCTTTCTTGTTCAGTGTTAAACACTTGGCGACTGTTGTACTTGGGACACATCCTCATGTTAGCCATTTCGGGATTATTCATCTTTTTTCTCACATACCTAAAACACGAAACAATTTTGTTGAGAAAGACATATTTTATAAACCATAAGTAGGCCTGAATCTCATATAACTAAGCCTCACATGTGAAGTGTCTGAAAAGCTAAACCTTTAGTTTTTGCAGCTTTTCGCACTGACAAGCCTTCCTCCACAAGTTTTACAGCTGCTCTCATGTCATCTTCTTTAAATGTTCCAATAGTTGTTTTTCTCTTCCTGTTGCGTGTCATGACTGAAAAACAATTTTTTTTAACCTTTTTAAAAATAAAATGGGTTAAATGGATATGTAATTTTGATAATTAATGTAACTTGAAATTAAGTATCAAGTAATTGGATGTTAATTTTGCTTTGTTATTTTATAGAATATATATGCCTATCTAACAAAAAAAAAAGAACATTTTTGTGTGACAATAAATGTTTAACAGTTAAAATTGCATAATGTAAACAAGAACTTTTTTTCATATAGTCATCTAAAAATTAGCAAAATCTAATGTGGGGCTGGATGTTCCCGAAACGGAAGCTAGCTATTAAATTTACAAGCATGGGGTACAGTGAGACATGTCTCACTGTGCCCCATTCTGTTGTGTCTCATTGTGCCCCACACTACTACACACATATCTATGAATTAAAAATCCTAACCTATAATAACCAGCATGTCTGTGACTCCATTAATTATTCCTCAATATGTGCACATTAAGTTAATGTCTTAATAAGTAACATATAACAACAAATATAAGTATGAAAAATAATAAACTAAGGAAAGAAAATATTACTTTTCTTACCTGAAAACCAACACTTTAAAATATCTGGTTAATATCAGGTGTCATCAACATAAAAACACAATAAAAATGGAGGTCATGAAGGGTACCAACATGGGAAATATTGAAAGAAATTTCCATTTAATAATAGTTGGAGTTAAAAGACATGTCTCACTGTACCCCATGTCTCACTCTGGCCCAATAACATAGTACAGTAAATGTAAACGATCCGACATATCTGAAACTTTCATATGTTATAGTGTCCTTGGGTAACTTCCAATGCCACACATTGAGGTTATGTAGGATGCTTATAACAGATGAACACCTTTCAGTCAAAACATATATCACACTGGGACAGTAAAATTAACATCGCACTAAATGAATTTGCGCAATTTGAAGACGTGCCAAGTGAGGGATTGGTGTATACTAATATTTAAATTTCTGTTGAAAGTCGTGTTTCAAGTTATTTTTGGACATTATTAAAGAATTGTTTGATTCATGGAGGCAATTACTCTTTTAAAATTGTTGTGCACTATGTATAATTTTGTATTGAATATAACAACAATGAAACAGACATCTGAAAATTAACTAAGCCAGGTAGCTCACCACAGAGGGCATAGACAAATTAAAAATTGTGTTATTACAAAGTTAATAAGCTCTAAGTAGACTCACCTCAATTGCCTGCTTCTCCACAACTTCCTTTGTAACTGTATAAGAATCTTTTTTTACAGGTTTTGAATATGAAACAGTCGTAAGCACATCAATTGTAACAGAACTGTGTGGTTTTACCTGAAAAATAAAAGGACAGCACTTGTTAAGATGTTATAGTCTTTGTGGATTTTTAAGTTGATTCAAGGTTAACCAAGCACTTTTTAAAATCAAAAATTGAAAACAAACCATTGCCTTTGCATACAATAAGTTTTAAGCATTGTTCCATCAAGTTGGCAGCCAGTTAGATGTGGTTCCATGCCATTAAAATGTAGTGTTGAAATGTCAGCCAATGACATCAAGTCATATTTGTTTCTTTAGTGGGAAGTGGCTTAGCAATGACATGTGGCTGAAAAATACACAATGGGCAGAAAGAAGTAAGCTCAACAGTGCTCATTTAACTGTGAAATAACTACAAAAATTTGTTGTTTTACCGGGAAATGCTGAGTCATCTTCCTGGACACTATAGACACTGCAATAACTTCACTTGTAGAAGCCTCCACAGAACCTGTTATAACTTGGTATTCATTTTCCTCATCACCGTTCTTGAGGCTGTTAACATAACAGAAATACTCAGCTAATTGAAATAAGTGGTTAACAATGAACTACAAACAAGTGACGAGGAGAAATGTTTGTGCATACTTGATCACTTGCGAGGTGAATGAGGACCAATGATTGGTCTCCAGGCGCTGAAATTCCACCACCAGTGGTGCATCCGTAGGGTTTGTCAACCTGATGGTCTGGACCAAAAGTGATCGAAGTCTGCGATGGGCATAATGTTCAGATGTAATGGACAGCCCATTCGAGAAACACTGGTACTTATGAGCCATGCCAGTCACGTAATGCAAAAGTATTGCTTCTTCTGAGTTAGAAATCTTGAAGGTGGTAACGATGTTTGGATGCCAGTGCACAGGCCGAGACAAGCAACGGCCATTCCGTATGTACAGAGAACTGTCAGCATTCAATGTTAGGCCGAACAGACCATTTCCAATGTAAGGAAGGTAGACTTTCTGATTTTCTGATAAAGGAACATGCTGAATATTTACATTAAACTCCTTTTCATCTATTCTATATTGGGCCAAACTATCCTGTAGGCATTTTTCAGCAGAACCTGGGGAAAATGAACTACACATGAAGGTACCAAAATTAATAAACAAATTGAATAAAAAAAAATCACTTTTCACAAAATTATTTTACATAAAATTATATAGAAAAGGGAAATTTGTTTTGGAGTTGTTTCGAAAAATTGACATTCAATTTAAGAGCAACACAACTTTAAAAGTTGACCAACACAATTTTCTACAAATTTAACCCTGTTACAACTTAAAAACCAGCAATGGTGGATTCAAAATGATAATAGATGTAGCATAAATACCAGTTTCATCAGAAAAAGCTGGAATTATGCTAGCAAGAACAGTTCATGATTTACAAATGTATTAATGACATTACAATTTCTGAAAAACAGTTGCTGTAAATGTTACATAACATGTGCGGCTAGCCAAACATTCATACTGTCATTATGTTCCCTTCATATTTATCTGAGCCATCTAGAATAATTTATTTTTTAGCAAGTAGTTAAACAATTTCATCACTGGAAAGTATTTGCAAACCAAAAGTATGTAACTATAATTTCTCATATTAACAGTTATGGTTGCTCTGATACTTTGAATAAATGTAAGCAAACCTATTCCTAAAACTGTTTCCTAACTTTTGATTTCTTAAAATGTAAAGCGGTGTCATAAAAATTAATTAATAAATAAATATAACATATTAAAAAGGCAAATAAAAACATTTTCTTTCAAAACTTTGAATGAAATATTAATTTAATGACAAATAGGTGTTATGCTGTAAAATAAAACACTGTAAGAAAATTACCCACAGAAAACAAAAGTAATTGTCCAAAACCAGACAAAAAATTAAATAAAATTTGTTACATCTAGTATATTATTTTCTGTATTTCAAATCACCTGGCAATGTAAATTTAAGGTTACACACTAAATGCAATTCAGAAGGCACATGCTTAAACATAGATGATACATATGTAACATACAAGTTTTAGGAAAGCGGTTTTCTAATTAGGACTAGTTATTCCTAACCCGAAAATATAAGATATAATAAATCAATGTACTTTCAAAACCAAGGTATAAAATATACATAAAAACATTTAAAAAAAATAACAGTAACAAAGTTTGAATTTCATTTATATAACTGCATACATTTTTTTATAACCTTATCTCTGATGAGTAAATACTGAGTATAGCATGTTAAAGCTTTATGAGAAACTGTATTACTCATTGTTACTGAATATCGAAAAAAATGATTTGTCTAGGTTTGCAAAATATATTAATTTCATGTTTGTCAAAACAAATGTTTAAATATATTAATCATTTAGGTCATCATCTGGGATCATTTTATTCTTTTGTATGCAAAAGATAATTATAGTTGAATGAAATAGCAGAAAAAAAAATGGCACTAAACAAAGGTTTTTTTTGTTTAATTTATGTGCTCAAATTAATAAATGCTTACCTAGTTTCTGCATCATTTAGCCATCATAGTAAAAAGCTACCTAATTAATTTTCTCAACATTATCCCAAGCATAACAAAAGATATTGTACACTACATAAAAAAATATTAGATTCACTTTAAAACTATAACAATAACCACTCTAATGACTTCGATGTTGCAAGACGTAAAGCTAAATCTATTTCCAAATCACAACAATATGTCATTATTGCATTATATTTCATGCCATGTGACTACATGATATGAACAAAATTTCATCATCTTCAAAACAAAAATTATTTCACTAACTATACATAAGCTCCTACACCAAAACTACAATATATTACAATCAATATTTAGAGCAACTACATCTCGTACTTTGACCTCGACCAGGTATTATGCCCCTGCTGTAAGCCGAACTTATTTAAACCGATTACTAATTTTCAGAATCAAAGTGTTTTGGGCTTTTATTTTTTGTTTTGATTAAATTTAAGAACGGAGCAGTGATATGCCATGATTGTTTCTGAACACACCTGCTCCCGAAAAAACATAATTAACGTTGAAAATTATTAACAAATACTTTAAAATAATTGTTATGAGAGCAATTGAGGGTTAACATTGTTTTGCCAGTGGCACAGACTTGAGTTAGTCTAACAGCCCTTGCATATGTCACGTGGACACCTACCTGTCGCCATTGGTTGCAGGATTCACTTAAGTCTATGCTGCCTGGGGTAGGATGGTTCTCGCACCTCAAGGGCATCTACTTTTGCATTTCTCTGATCGACTTCCAGCTGGTAGCGCAAAAGGAGTTTCAAAATTTTTCTCTTTTCATCGAGGCCAATCTCAAATGATTTACTATTTTACTTACCGTATTTACTCGCATATAGGTTGCCATTGCAGATAGGTCGCACCCATTTAAGATTCCCCCCATATAGGTCGCACCGGTAATTCATTACCGCGCCGTGCGCCTTGCGCGGAGAAATGTCAATTGTACTCGATTAGCTGCTGTTACGGCACGCCTGCTGGCTCTCTTTGTTCACTGAGCTGCGCATGCGTAGTATAACTCACTCAACGCTCCGCCCAGACTTGTGACCTTGCATCAGCAGCCAGCCAATAGATGCGAGCTTAGCGGGAAAAAATATAAGCTCCACCTCCCGTGTACCAGTTTTGTCCAGTTTATTGGTATACGCACCAGTTTTCTCGCTGCCGTGACACGTTCAAGTTTACGCCCATCTTGATGTCTTGATACCAATAATTAATTAATTATGATCCCCAGAAATAAATTGTTAGTTTAAAAAATATGCGTCAACTGTACAATACTTCCGAAATTATAAAATACGTATAAAACAGTTACCAAGACTCCGCTCATTTTATCTTGTGAAGTTTGTATCGTACCAGTATTTCGGTTAAGTTGTGGCATAAATACAGTATCAGAAATTAACAATCAGCCACGTTCATACATTCGTGAGTTTACGTTTTTCCCTCGTGCATTTTAGATTGTCTCCTGCTATAATTACTCGGACTTTTACACGCCTAGGCTTAAATTATTACATGTTTAGAAATAAAAGCAACTTTTCATGTTATAAAATATGTTTATTTTGCGATTTAAAATGTTCATTGCCGACTACAAACGTTACATTTTTCACGATGTTTTTAGGCCTACTAGCTAATCTTATCTACTCTTAAAGTACCCACGGTATTTTCTGGTTGTTTATGGTTGTTACGTGACGTAAATAGCGGGATGGATTCGATTTTTGAGTCGTAATTTGCATGAAAGTATTGTATTGGACTAAATGGGAACTAAACGGGACCTGAAGAATATAGTACAAATAACGGGAAAACGTAAATAACGGTAAGGTAAATAAGGGGTTTCGCTGTATGTGTACATTGTAAATAAATTTGCCTATACCTATATAAACTTCTTTTTCGCATTTTAAAGCAAAATATTGCAAAAAAAATTCCTCAAAAATTTAAAAAAAAAATTTTTCTTCACATATAGGTCGCACTTCATTTTTTCCCCATCAAATTTGGTAAAATTGCCGCGACCTATATGCGAGTAAATACGGTAATTCTTCTGATTCTGTGCTTAGGATTCTGACATTAAGAATGATTTTAACTTTGTCCAGACATGTGGGTGTACTGACCTCCCATCATTCTTTTCCGTGCCATAGTGCTTTTAAACAGTTATATTATTAGTTTTATTTGTAACCATTAACCATGCATGTCACATGTATTAAAATGATTTTACAGTAACCCGGGTATCTTTTCATTCGACTACGTGGTAAGCATCCCTAGGGAATATGGCATGTGGGATACCTGAAGAACCAATGTATGTGTATTTTTTTACACTCAGAGTGAGCCAAATTGTTAAAGTGTCCTGTCGACGACACCCTTGAGGTAGAGTCTCTGACGGGTCCACGTGCTCTCCCATGTGGTGGCGTCCTTAATATTGTGAATGATACCTATAATAAAGCAGTAACCCCAAGACAACATATGTCAACTAGAACTTGGAGCTTAAGGACGCCGTTCGGCTGGAGCGTATATATCATGTCTTTCTTGCTCAGAGCTGGGTGGCGACTTGAGTAAGTATACTGTTACACGCCACCCTCTTCTGCCGCGTTCTTCTCTTTTCTTATCATTTTCTCCCTCTCCCCGTCCCTGCTCTTAGTTCCCTCTCTCCTTCCCCTCCAGTACTGCTGGCCTTGAGACGACTGAGGCCGCAGCCTTGTCATGCGCCCGAATCGCTTAGCATCTTTACTTCAGTTTGCACGCCAATTACATACAACATATTTTGTATTATGATATTGCAAAATACTTATTTTAGTGGTTAATAGTAACTTGTTAATAGTGTAATGTATTCTGTATATGTCACACAGACAAATGTGACTGCATGCGTAAAAATAATTGTTGGAATCATTGTCTTAGAAATACAAATCTGGACACTACTATACATAGACGGTTGATTTCAATCTGATTGTTTCTCAGTTATTCGCAAAACTACTTTAAAATCTCTATGGTGCCACCAGTACAGCCGTGCTGTAAATGAGCATTTTAACTTACAAACTTTTAATAACAAAAATTTTTAACTACTGAAATTTTCCTTAATTTTTAACTGTATATTTTTAAAATTTTAACTGGCTACTAAACTAACAGCATTCCTGCACCAGTGGCACGGGCAGTTTTATACAGTCACAAATGGTGTTAAAAATACAACATTGGCAAACAGGCAAGTTTTCAAACTGAAGTCAGTAGTTGGGAAATTTGGACATAAATAATATAACTGAACCACACAGTTTGGTCAGTATGACAAATGGAGTAAAAGAAATCCACCCTTCTTTGCATAGCATACAGGCTTAGGTAGATTTTCAATTAATTATTGCTTCTGGAAATGTTATGGAAACTTTTATAAACTTCTTGAACTTTTTAAGAACTGAATGTATATAACATAATAAAAGGTTCTCCAATATTACAGATTGATTGATTAAACATTTTCTCATATTTCATGCCACAAAACTGTTTTAAAAGATTTTAGCTCACTGCACTGAATAACATAGAACAAATTTCGTATTATGCCTACTAAGGTATTTATACATTTTTGACCTTCAAATACTATTTTTCATACCTTGCACTAATAAGAGGTCACACAAATATTTGCATGGCGGTAGGGGAAACATCTGGCAAGCCATTACAGAGGTTGTCACAAGATGGCGAGCAGTTTCACCGGTGCAGACATTTACCTCTAGTATTGCCATTAAAAATTTTCCATGGTGACATGCATGTTAAAATGCAGGAATCAATGCAAGAAGGTCCAGGGCATGTCCGACTGGTGAGTTCCTTAAATTCTGACAATTTTTACTCCACAAAAAAGTAGGTTGAAAAAGGCCATTTTCATGATATTGGTGGAGTCAGAAAAGTGTAAATGTGGATAAAGAGCAACTTAAATCCACCAGACTGACGTCGAATGTACTTTTTATTCCTTTCCTGCGCAAACAAAAATTTAAAATCTAAAATACTTTTTAAATAAGAGTCATAGAGGTAAATGTCTACAGCATCCAGACGGCACCCTTAAAGGAAACCAGGCAGTCCTCACCACACAACTTGATACACAACAACTTATATTGACAGATAAGTACTGCTTTATTAACTGTGACTTCTTAAGAAATACTTATAAGTAAAACTTATTTTGTGACAGTAAATTATTGAGAAAAATTTCATAATTTTACAACTATAAATTTATAATAAGCAATACTTGGGCATACATAACATGAAGAAACAACACTCCAAGGTTATCAAATAAGTGACTTGTTTCAGGGACTATGGATTCCACCCTTAACGAACACACACCATACATTACAAAACAAAAAAATATATAGTGTAGAATGAAAGCTTTCAAGGCTTGAGTCACTAACTAATTCTTGGCTTCTGGATTGAGGTCATGTCCATGAAAATGGTGTGCCTGACGTTTCAGCACGCCTTGTTGCAGCCATCCTCAAGGGAAAATAACAACTAAAGGCCTGGTGTTCTGGCATAGGACAGTAATCTAAATAATAGAGAAATTTTTTTGATAGAACACTAAGTTTTACAACCACCACTGATGCAAAATTTCAGTAAAATAATTAGGGGTAGTAAACACCGTAAAAAATTGTGGAAAATAAAGGTGCAATAATACCCTTTAACTTATGCGATAGGTGAGACCGAGCGATAACCATGTAAGTCGAATTTGCGTAAGTCAGGGTACAATTTTGCATAGAAATACATACACAATATGTTTAATTGACACCGGTGTGTGAATTTGGCACCACCAACTAATACTATAAAAAAAATATTGCATTCTCTGAATTTAAACTTTGTGCCTTTTAGTATTTAAATATGGCACTCCCTAGATGAAACACGGTGGTTGGCTCCTTTTAGAATTTAAATGTGGTACGCTCTGAATTTTAAAAGTGATATTTGAATTGGACACAATCAACTAGTACCATTAAAAAAGGTTTGCAGACTGTAAAAAGCATAAGCTGGAATTAAAGATGTGCCCTCTGAATTTAAACATAGTGCTCCAAGCATATGACATGATCGTTGGTGCTTTTTGACATTTAAATATGGCACACTCTGAATTTAAACTCTACTATTTGAATTTGGCACCGCCAATAAGTAGTATATATTCCGTATTTATTTGTTTATATACCAAATTATCTGGCAGCCTGGTGGTTAATGTATCTGTCTATCAATTTGCATCCTACCAACTGGGCTTACACAAAATATGTTTTAATTATTAAAAATAACACCAGCATACCTTACATCAGTGCCACCTACCTTCGAAAGGATGAACCAAGATGGCCATCGCCAACCGTGACGTCACCAGCAGACGTTTTCCCCCGTGACTTTCTTGCCACATGGTATTTAAAACACAACTACTTGTTTTACCTCCTACTCAGGTAGCCCAACAACCTGCTATGTTTAGCAACACTGATCATTACCCCGCACCCCCACACCATAAATATCTCCCAAAACCAGCAAACTCCTACTACTATTCAGTATTATGACAAAATAAAGAATTGCACATATTACTTAATCTCTAGTTGATATTATTGTGGTAGTTTTATTTCTATGGCTTCTCTGATTAATCTGTGGTTGTAGTTGGAAATGTTTACAATTTGTTGGACCTGATCAAAGCTGAATGCATGTGCCCTTTATTTCGTTTTTTGATGTCTGCTAAACATTCTTTTAGGCAATAGAGATCCTTCTGCCAGTTTATCCTATATAATAGATCTTCTTGCAGGAACAAATCATTTTATACACTCATGGAAGGTTCTAAGACAGTTCTTTGTCTCACACAGTGCCTAGAAATAACTTCAGTTTATTGACTGGTTTCTGGACTGTTTTGATTTAATGTTTTCGTAGTAATTTGGATTTTCTTTCTGTAATACATTTTATGTATTGACGTTGACCAGGTCTTCGCCCCACGAGCCTATTACAACTCAATTCTCTTCCCAGGGCTCTTTATATAGCCAATGTACGTGACTGTTTGACAGTGTGTTTGAATAGCACACCACTGCAAGAGGGCAATGTGGTAGCAGTGCCTCGCTCCCGTAATTTTAAACAGTAATATTGTAAACCTTTCCTTTTTGCCACCAGTGTTTTGTGTTTCGCTGACTGAGGTCAAATGTCATGTTTTATTGTTATAAGTTAATTATGTTCTTTCACAAAGATGTTGCCAGGTAACCCCGAGTGGACTCAAATTTGGCAGAACCTGGCACTCCTTTTCAATATCAAATAATAAATCACTGTTTGTTTTATCAATAACGAGGGCGTGGGGAGAGATGCTTTGTTTTTTACAATAACTTTGTATATTTATTATCTCCAACAACCTATGGCACGTAATCAAATAATTGTACCTGTAGCTTTGTCTGGCATGAAGACGCAATGATGCTTCAGAGAGCGAGCCCTTCCGGCCCAGTCTGTTGTTGCCAACAGCCGAGGTAGGACACGCCAGCTCCCAGTGGACTTAATCCTTCGTCATAATTGACTAAGTAATTATGTTCTAATAATTTAATAATTCCAATTGTTTTCTTAGTGTCCTTTGGGCCTGCCTCGGGCGGCAGACTGTTTAGTTAAATATTTACTTCCCCTCAATGGGACTTTGAAACCAACAGACGCAAAACAATGTACAACCCGGAAGGTAGTCTGTACCCAACTGTAACTGATTCCTGCCATTTGGGCCTTGGGATTGTTTACTTTGAACATGAGAGCGGGTGGGCTGTAATTTGTAGTCATCAATAGAATACGTGTTAAGGAATCTCATGTTATTTCTTGGCCACCTGTAGACCATATTCAATTAGCAGGCACATGGGACACCTCAACAGCCCACTGTAACATATTATGCTTATAACGTGCCCGACGCTGAGAGCAAGCCAGGTCCCAGTAAAGTAGCTCACATTCGGAAGGGTCGAATCTCGCTTCCACACAGGCAACGTCACGCCCTGAGAGGAGTCTCAGCCAGGTCCGTGTGCCCCTAAACATAGGGTGGCACCCACTTAACAACTTTTCATATCAAAACCACCCTACGAGCTCACAAAAATTGTCTCCCAAGAGCTAAAGCTACCGAGATTACCAGGCCTTTACGAGCGAGCATGTGTTATCTGCTGTTGTGCACCAGACACGGAGACCAGCAGTCGAGTGGCACAGGTAACAGGACTGAATTGATCACGTGACCTGCCAGGGCACGCGCGCTTCCTAGAACTCCACCACGAGCGAGCAACTGATGAACATTCTGGGTGCAGTGAGTTCTTCCCATGGCTTGTGTGTTCTGGACCGCTTGTTGTGTCACGTAGCAATGGGAATAAAGGCATCCTACCTGCCTTACTACCACGCACAGCCATGTCGGGCAGTGACGGTCAAAACACCACTCCAGTAGCAATTAAGTTGGACATTCTGTTCAGTATTTATAACATATATTTTTAGGGGTATTTCAGCCGTCGTAGATAATCGCAACCGCAAACCTTTGGTAATCATTGCAACATCTTTTTTTCACAACTATATGCATTTTCAAACCACATGCAAGATGTCTGTGGTCATTTAATCATTTAACGAACAGCAGCTTAACCAACATTGAAGATTGAAGGAAATTAAGCTATGCAGTGTTGCCTTGCAGCATTGTCAAGTTTTGAATAAGCCATGCCCCATACTTGTAAACACACATTAAAAAACATTTCTGTCATGGATAATTGGATGAATACGGTATTATGCATACACAATTTTGAAAATTATACAGCCAACTCACGTTTTTATAACGAATGGCCATTGAAGAAACTAGTAAAATGCTGAAACAAGCTTATCTCAAAAAATTCCCTAACCCATCAAAAAAAATCTTTGACTTTTCCAGGTTTTCCCTGACTTGTTTCAAACTCCCCGACTTTTCCCGGTCCATGGCCAACCTGTATTTATACCTACAAATTTAATTAAGCATAATGAATAATATTGGGTACCAATAATAAACAAAATAATACAAACATACACAATTTTTATATTTTGAGAATTTTAACCCCATTGTATATCCAAATTTAGTTGAACGTAATAAATTATATTCAGTACCAATAATAAACATACGAAAACTACCAGCCAAAAATGTTTATATTTTGTGAAATTCAAACACTAGGGCAGGGTTTCCCAATCTTTTTCAGTCCGCGATGCAAAAAACATTCAAGAGAGACTTAAAGAACAACAAAAATAAAATACAATAGCTACCTAGCTAGTCAATGTAATGGGCGAGCTTGGTGATCTTAACACATTTTTTCAAAACATGGAATAAGGTTTCACACTGCTACTCGCATTTCTTGCCCCACATTGATCTTTGAGCGATATTTGCTTTTGAGTACAGCTACAGCTGAAAATCCAGCTTCGCACAAATAAGATGTTGCAAAAGGAATGAAAATTCTTATAGCTTTTGAAGCTAAAGTGGGATATTCATTTTGAACCGATATCCAAAACTCCACCAAATCGGAACATGTGAGAATCTAGTTCTAAGGCTGCTGTCGCAAGAGAGTTCAATGAGACTTTCTTCTTCTTCCGATGTATATTCTGGTGGAGCTTGTGCATGTTATGGGTCTTGGATCCACGCATATTTATAGACATCATCTTCGGCAAAGTATTTTGAAAACCATTCAATGAGCTTCGAAAGGTGTTCTGTGAAAAGGGTCAACAGGTCTTGTGAGACAACAAGCTCATCTTAAGGTGAGGTTTTGGAGAATGGTAAAGAGAATCGCTTCACGGCGCCCTTCTTAACTTTCTACGGCGCACCAGGGCGCCGCGGCGCACACTTTGGGAACCCCTGCACTAGGGGTTAAAAGCAGGGTAAGTATGTTTTTAAGAATAATAGTTATATCTACTAATTTAATCAAGTGTAATAAATGATATTGGGTAGCAATAATAAACATATGAAAACTACCAAACAAAATTTATATATTTTTCCAAAATATCTAACCCTAAGGGATGGAAAAAAAAAGATGTATGTTTTTAAGATACATAATTATATCTCCTAATTGATTAAAGGTTATAAATTATATGGGGTACCAATAATAAACATACAAAATTACCAACTAAAATTTTTATATTTTGCAAAATACAACCCCTAAGGGGTGAAAGATAAATGTGGTTTTAAGATTAATAATTATATCCCCGAAGAAAATTACGCATATAAATTATTTTTGCTACCAAAAATAAACATAAGAAAACTACCAAATCACAATTTTACCATTATGTGACTACTAACCCTAAGGGGTGAAAAAGAGGTAAATATGAATTAAAAATAATTAATTATATCTCCTACTCTAACCAAGCATAACAAATATACATACAAGGGATGAATAATAAACATACAAAATCTACCAACTACAATGTTACCATTTTGTGAAATGCAATCCCGAATGGATGAAAATGGGTAAGTTTGGTTTTATGATGAATAATTATATCTCTGAAATAAATAAAGCATAGTAAATGATTTTGGGTACCAATAATAAACATAAGAATATTACCTACCACAATTTGACCAGTTTGTGAAATTCAAACCCTAAGGTTTTTGTTTCTAAAACAGAGTTCGTACTCCATTGCTAGCATGACAAATAAGGACTTCTAAGGACTTCTAAGGACTTTTTAAAAGCATTTTTAAGAAATATTTACGGGATTTTAAAAATTTACAGCAGAAAAAATGGGCAACAAAAACACACAACTTGAAAAAAAATATATATATATAATCTTGTGTACTTACCACACATAAGATAATTTAACTCCTTTAGTTCCCAATCAGTAGAAAGAGATCATAAGTAAAAAAGTACCCTAATAATTATTTACATAAGTAGTAGAACACTGTTTAAAAAAAAGATTCCTTGTGCAAAAAAATTATAAAACATTATGGACTAAAACACTTGACACTATTTCACCACTCTTGACAGTTCACTTATTTCGGTTCCAATATCAGAGAGCTCGCTTTTCTTTTCAGAAATTTCTTTTCTAATTGTATTGCACTCAATGAAAAGTCCTATGTCTCTGGAAGATTCCGCTTTCTGTGCAAGATTATCAATAGACATCTCAGATTCTTCTATGTCCTTTTCCAAGCACATCTTCTTCCTTTTAAACTTTTCAAGCTGATCAAACATTACCTTCCTCTTTTCCTGTTCACTCTCTGTATTTTTCTGAGCACGTTGATCCTCTAAGTACTGCATGTATCTGGATCGAGCAGACGAAGCTGACATCCTAAGCTCTTTTGTTATTGGCACATCATAGATGGTACAACAATACATTATGTAGTCATAAACTGTGCGACGGGACACCAATGAGGTTCAAGTTCTCTACTTCAGAAGCTTTATTCACAGAAAAACCTCTTTCTACTGAAGCTTGTCCATGTGACAAAATCAACAGCATTTTAATTACATCCCAAACCTTTTCATATGCTGCGCCTATAAAGAAGCCACTAATAAATGTGTCTAGGCCTTCTTTCCAGTCAAAATTCAAAAACTCGCAGTGTGAATGTTTGACAACATTCTCCATAAAGTCTCTAAACTGAATCAAAATCTCGTCACAATCTTCAGGCAAAATCTTCTTCTTTTGGACAAAGTACGTCAGAACGCTTTTCATTTTGCTATTGCAGCCAACAGAATCTTTAGCCATTAGAGAAGGGTCTATACATGAAGCATTTCGCACAAGAGAGAAATTCAATGGACACTTGGCCATCAAGCTCTTCAGCATAGTCAAAATAAAATTTTGACATTCATGCTTCAAAACAACTACTTGCTTTTCTTTTACATGTTCCTGGAAGAGTTTCTCTTTCAACAATTTGTCGGCAACAAATCCTAAACTCATATCACTTGGCGAAGCATGGAATTTCTTGCATGAAAAATCAAACTTACACAAATTATCAACTGTAGACACACACTCATAAATATGTGCAGGTTTCAGAACATTGTACACCTGTGTACACTTCTTAACTAGCTGTAAAATATCAGCAAAGAAAGGCAGCAATGGTTTGTCACTTCGGTACTGTTCTAAAAATGGTTTTACAATTTTTGCCAATGAGATAAAAAAATTTAGCTTCACTGTCAGTAGTTTGTCTTTTGTTGCCTCAACTACAATCCCAAATGACTTGCATGAACTTTTGGCTAAGTCACCTTTTCAACTTTTTTGACATACTGTGAAATATCCTCCCAAATTAGCAATGCCCTTTCAGCTGCAGGAACATTTTCTAGCCAGCGGCAACAACAGAACTTCACAGGCATCTTCTGTGTTTTGGATTCTTTTAAAAAGTCTTCTCTTCTTGCTGGGGCATCTTTCAGCAATGAATAAAAGGAGACAAGAACAGAAGATATATGCCACTCTGTGGCTGTTTCACCTTTCTTGAATGCATTATTCAAAATGTGAAGACCACAACTCCCAATGTCCATGCATTCAAAATTATATTCTTTTCTGAGGTCTTTCTGCAAACGTTTGTAGAACTTCTAGTTTACAGATGGTCCATCCATAGACAATTGAATCAGTTTGGATAAATCCAACTTCTGTGTGGAACAGTAAAAATTCTTCAGCAAATCTTCCGCTGTGGCATGTCCAATGAATGCTGATGTAACATACCGTGTTCGGACTCTGTTGTCCGTGTGCCAGAACCTAATGTGAATGTCCATTTGTTTCTGCTGAGTACTTCTATTTAATGTCTCATCAAACAATAACACATAGTGACTGATTTCTAGACAATACTTGAATAGAAGTGTTTGAAAATGGGGTGCCAAACCAAAATGACACAAATATGCAACTTTTTTTTCACCACAAGAAAACTGTTGTGCTATTGAACTGTCTGGGAACATTAAGGAAAAAAGTTTTGAAGACTCCTCAGATGACTTGTAGGAGAAGTGACTCTGAACACATTTCAAAGTCCACAAAATTTCTGCATCAAGTACTTCTTTTCTAGAAGCAAAGGAATCCAAAGAAGTACTTTGATGTACGGTTGGCAAATTACATGCTTGAACAGTTGGAATTGTAGCAGTTGAGGTGGAAGCAGTTGTATCAGTTTTGTTCTCAAGCACTGTTGCTTTCCGACTGAGAAAATCACCTAATCCTAGTGACAGACTCTTCTCCTCCATCAATGAACAGTGTTTTGCCCCTACAAAAAATATAGTATTGTATGACAATCATATTCAAAACGTTTTGAATATGTATTGTATGACAATCATATTCAAAACGTTTTGAAATAGTAAAGTGAATTCGGAGGTTATCCTTTCAGCCAAGTACATCGGCTGAGAAATAATATTGAAAAATCTTTTTAAGTAGTAATTCATATTAAAAATACTTTATAGTTTTCTTACTTTTAACAAAAATTAATGATACAAGCAATCATATCTTGTATGTCTTTATAATTTGCTTAAGTAATACTCTTAAAACATTGAAAACCACGTGTTTGTTCAAAGTCGATAAGTGAACCAAGGTTACGTATAATGAAGTATAATATTAATTTTAAAAATATTAATAAATACATGAAAATGTTACACTCACATATGTGCTTTCAAGGCCGATTCGCCCATTCGGCCTATATCGAAAACTCTTCCGCACGGCCGACATCTTGCTTTATGCTTGTCTGTCGTTTCCCGGGACAGCCACAATTTATAACTTTCTTTATCAAGCCATAAATGATTAAAAATGCACTTCTCCGGCATGTTAGCGCACAAACATTACACCTCGATCTACGTAAAAATGCACACACACACGTGGATCAAAGTACTGATTGGAGAGCCACACACAGAACGTAGGCAACAGAACAGTGTTGCCAGACCTTGTAGGGTCTCGTACGGTACAACAAAGACGCGATAATTGTCGTACCATACACCAAATTAAACCTCCAAGGTAGATACCAGATTTAAATTATAGTGTCCTGAGTAACATAAATATTCAGACATGCCAACTTTTTAAAAGACCTATCAGTAAAATCCAGAAATGCTAAAAACATTGCGTGAAATCCAAGCGGCAAATTTTTGTGTACATTTAACCTAGGCCTAAAATTCTAATTAAAACCATATATGTCTACAACAGTGCTATTTAAGTTTCAGAAGATACACAACAATATCATTTTCTTCATTTAAGTATAGAACCATACACATACTCACCTACTTTCCTTTTTCTTGGAGCAAGATGGCTAGTAGATGACTGAAGATTTTGATTGGACAGTTCAACCACTGTACATATTGAACAACTAACACAACCTTTGCAACATAGTTAAAATAAATCACTGGAAAACAAGGGAAAATATTTACACTGTCACAAATATCCACATAAGTTATTCTTTCGTTAAAGAGGCTGCGGTTGCTTTTTTGGCTTTCACTAGAAAAGGTTCAGAAAAGTTTTGTTCATAGCAACCTCCTGACTGGTTGCTTTCATAACACACATGCTCTCTAATGTTTTGGTTGACATTTCTGATCTGAACTTGGTTTTATTTTTAGTAACAAGACTGAAAACACGCTCGCATTCCGCATTACTGTGGGGAATCGTCAATACCGATAACATTACTTTTGACAGTCTGTCAAACTTTTTATGGCCATCTACACCTACAATATTCCCCACAGTACTCCACTTTACATCAACTAAATCTTCTTTATTGAAGAGAGATGAAGTATTTTCCAGCTGAAGTAAAGAGAACTGCTTTTGAAGTTCATCAACTGCAATGTCTCTCGTTTCATTATCATTAACTGGCAAAATGAATGGAAATCTTTTAGTGAAAAAAGTTACATCAGAAAACTTGGCATTTTCTATGTTTTCAATCACTGCAACTTCTGCTTTCTCCAGTAGTTCATTTTTCAGAGGGAATTTAGTGATTATATAATCACATGCAGTTACAAAGTAGGTTCTTACTGCAGTAAAAAATATCTGTTTGTCATTTTCTTCAAGTTTTTCAACAACCTGAGATGGCTTACTACCAATAACTAATTCACAGTCTTCACGCTGATTCTCAGTGGAGTGGTAACTCACTTGATGGAACTCTACATACTTTATAGCAACTGGTTTCACAAATTTTACCAGCAATTCTTGCAGAAGATCACATAGTAACCTTCTCAAAATGTGAATTTGAGGAGAGGCAGACTGCAATACAGTGTTTGTTGTCTCAAAACAAGGTGTCATGTAAAGCAAAAGACAAAATGCTTTGTTCAAAGAAGAAGAAAGGAACATGAATAATTTTTCTTCACGGGACAGATTCAAATATGGGTTTTTCAGGCTAGCTTTTGCTTCTACAGAACTGGAACTGAATTTAGATTTTTTCATTTGCCTACTATAAGGCAAGTTTAAATGTCTTTTCTTATTCTTAACAGTTGTACTTCCTTCAGCTGAGTGACTTACAACAAGCCTAGGTGTACTGAGTTTTTGAACTAAGTTTGAGGCAGGTGACTTAACAGGCATGTTCACAGAACTGGACGCGCTTGGTACTGATTTGTTGGCTGAATGTTTACAACATGAAGTAGAAAAATCTTGTGTTGCATCATGTTTACTTCCTAAGCCTACAGAACCACTTCTGTCTTCAACTTTTGGGATTTTGAATGGCATTGCAGATGGCTGCTGTTTCTGCGTAGTCACCTCATCCTTGAAAAAACTTTGCAAAGGGTCCCAGTTGTCTATGAGCCTAGGCAAACTACGTCCAAGTGATAACCACCTAGTACAAATGTGTTTCAAAATGCTCCTTGCTTCACTATTGTACAACTCTTCAAATTTCTGGAGCTTTTCCTTACGTTTGGCACTTTTCTCAAGATAATAATATATATCAATGAGAATATCCCCAGCACTGCAGGGTAGAACAGCTGCTGCTTTTCCAGCTGCCAGGTTAATTAAATGGCATGGGCAACCAACAATAACAAGCTCTTCTTGTTTCTCCTTTATAACTGCAGCCACACCATTTTTACTGCCTAAAATCACTGCTGGATTATCAGCAGAAAAAGCTACAAGATGCTCAATGGGTACATGTAAACGATCAAGTTCACTTACAAGCAAACTACCAATGTTCTTTCCTGTGGCATCACCTTGCAAAGCTGGCAAAAAAAGAAGCTTTGAAACTATTTTTTGTAGGGATGGGTCGTAAAATGTTACGACAATAGGATAAAGTTTAGTATCAGAATCATTACTGCCATCCGTAGATACAGAAAAAGGCAAAGTTTGTAAAATACTTACAATGCACTGGGTTGCATCTGCAGCCATCTCTTGCATAATGGCAGTAGATTTCGTTCTCCCACATCCATACTTTTTTGCCACATCCGACTTGGGGAACATTTTTCGGAACAATGCACCGGCGTGGTCTCCTACGCTCATCGGAAGGTTATGTTAAACTAAAAAGAACGTAAACAAACATTCTGCGCGTATTACGTCACTGCCAGAACTTTCACTGACAAAAAAGTTACTGGTTTTTCTATTTCTTTCACCACTTTTCACATTTTCCACGTGTTTGGAGCACTTTAGGTGATTAGTAATATCATTTTTCCCACCGTGAGCGATGTAAGAACACTGCGCCGAATGCAAACAACCAAATAGGTACTTATAAATCTGACGTCGTCCGGGCCTGCGGCCCCTTTGAGCCCGATACGACACCGCCCAACCACCATCTATATTCAAACCTCCCGCTCGTGCGTGCGTGTGTGCGTGTGTGTCTAGCCCGGCAAGAGGGCGCTTAGCTGCAGTGCGCCGCACCCCTAATTTGCTACGTTTTAATATTATTTGTAAACCCTTTTTGTTTTCATCCATCTTCGCCCCAGTGCTGTGTAGTTTACTTGTGTTTCTTTAATTTAAATAAGTTACCTTAAATAACTATAGACGTTGCCCGGGTGGACCCGAACAGGCACGGACTTGGACGAGGATAGGAATGCTTTTATATGAATTATCATTAAATAAGTAAATAGTAACAAACTTTCCATTGTCAGTAATTTTTATATATTTTTAATGTTTATCTGTAATTTACTCAACTTTCGCCGGGGCACGGAGTCGTAGAATATAGTAACGGTAATTGCGTTGGCGCGAAGGGCGCCATGTTGCCACCTGCGAGCGATGAGCTCATCCCAGTCCATCTTCATCACTGACCGAGAGCAGACGCGCCAGCACCCCGGGGACCTCAACCTTTGTTCATCACTGACCAAGTAATTTCTGTATCGTTAATTCTTTTTAAATCGCTTTCGTTCGTCATCCTCGGGGCAGCTCTCGGTCAGCGGGCTGTTTAATTAATTAATTGTCTCAGTCGAGTTTTTTTTCATCACCGTGTAATAAGTATACTTTGCAGCATGGCCACGTGTGTGGACCATGCCTTCACCTAAACCGATTCGTGCCTCAGGCTTTTTAACCGTGTAATGTGTAACGTGTAACGGGCGTGTAGAGAGACGTGTTAGTGAAATTAAATCTGGAGAATTAAATATAAAGTGAGTACTTATTTAATCACGTGGTGAGTGAGTCTAGGAGTGTGGCGTGCCCGACGCCTAGAGCGGGCCAGGTCTGGGTAGCTAGGATAGAAAGGGCTGGTAACTCGTCCCCACTTGGGCTACGTCACGCCCTGAGTGAGAGACTCCGCCGGGTCCACGTGCCCTTCCACGTGGTGGCGCCCATAGTTAACATCTCGAAATCACCGGCAATGCGCGATCAGCCCTCAAATGGCGCCCAAGAGCGTGGGGCGAGTTACATCTTCCGCGAAAACCAGACCTGTACGAGCGTGTGAGATAGGCGGTTGTTACGCGGAGCGCGCGGAACTAAAGTTCGCGCTGGAACTATTGTTCGCGCGGAGCGCATAGCGGGACTCTGGCGCGCCAGCCACGTGATCAGCCAAGCGCACGCTTCCAGGAATCCGCGCACAAACAACGGACTCCGAGCGCAGTAAGTAACACAGTGCTGATGTGTTCGTGAGGACTGTTCGTGTGCAGAGTACCACGTGCGTAGACATGTATCCGTATCCGGACGAGTGTATCGGGTGTTACTTTCCCCGCCCGAGTTGGGACTTGCATGGCAGGACCGCCGCCGGATACGAGTGTGGCTACTGTACGGAGTACCGCATACACGGCGTGACGAAATGTGGAGCTAGGTCGTGTCCCGGAGGTAGTAGCGAGAGATACCGCTGCCAGGAATGTGCCGGCCTGTGGCATCGTGGCTGTATCGGCGAACGTGAATGGACCGTACTGCGCAAGTTTTTTACCTTCACGTGCGCACGGTGCACTGCCTACCTAGCCACCCAGGCGCAGTACGAGGCAGAGACGCTGGAAAATCCTCCACGACACGCCTCGACGCTTCCCGAAACGCCGACGCCGCTCACGCCGACACCGACTCCGATCACGCCGACACCACTCACGCCGAAAAAGACGCCGCTCACGCCGACGCCAACCACGCCGAAAACGACTCCGCTCACGCCGACGCCAACCACGCCGGAAAAGACGCTGCTCGACTCGCCGACGCAGCCCGTGCCAAGGACGCCGCCCGTTGCCGGAACGTCACCGCCGCACCAAGCCGACTCCTCACGCACGACGCCGACCCCAGCACCACGAAGGTACGTCCTGACGTCACCCGCACCGCCACGTGTTACGTTACCGACGCCTACCGCTCTGACAAAGACGCCCGTCGTCCTGACGCCCACGCCCGTCGTCCCGACGCCGACGGCCGCCGTCCCGACGCCCGCCGTGCCGACGCTCATCGACTTGACGTCTCCCGACACAAGTCCGATCCCGCCGCCGCCTGCCACACTGCGTTTCGTCGACCCGACGCCACTTATCCCGACGCCGACGCTCGCCGTCCCGACGCCGACAATTCCGCTTCCGCCACCTCCTGTCCTGGAGCCGCCAACCTCGGCACCTCTCGTCGACCTGACGTCTCCCGACGCTGGTCCAAACGCATCATCGCCAGCAAGACCTCGTTTCGCCGACCTGACGCCACTCATCCCGACTATGATGACGCTTGACTCGCCGAAGCCAACCGAGCGACGCCCGACAACGACCGTCCCACCGCAGTCTGCCACGCCGTCCAGCACCCGCCTCGTGTCGGAGACACCTCCCGACGCCGGAATGACCTCGCCACCGCACCGAACCGCCGTCCCGACGCCACCAAGGTCATTTCCGGCGAAACCCGCATCGTCTCCGCCACACGACTCGCCACGGACGCCACCAGACTCGACGCCGACGCTTCGTGTCACCTTGTCGCCACCACCTGGCTTCGACGTCATCCGGCCGTCGTCACCGCTACCAGAGTGCGCAGTCGCAAACAGGACGCTTTGCGACACGATGTCCAGGGCCATGACGCCGAGACGCCTGAGCGCCGCCCCGCCGCCTGGATTTGCTCCTCTGTGCCCGCCTGGCTTCGAGGCACAGACGGATGAACCGGACCGAAAGAGACGGACGCGCGCGACGCCGACGCCGCCTACATGCCCACCTGACACGACGCCAGAATCGACCGAGGCGCCACGACGCCCGATTCCGACGCCGATCGCCGCAGTACCGGAACACCGGTCAAGTGCCCTGCCGCACGAGACGCCACCCAAATGTCGCAAGTTGGCAACATTGGGACGCCGCACCGTGAAGAGTCGCCTGAGCTCCCTACATCCGCCTGTCGCGATGCAGGTCGACGCCACGACGCCGGGACGCCCGACCGTCCCACCGCCGAACGTGACCGTCACCCGGACTTCGACACCTGTCACCCGTCTGTCACGACGGGCCGCGAAGCGCCCGCCTGTCGGCGAGGCTGAGCCGGGTCGTGCCGAGCGCCGCCCGCGCTTGCTGCCCGCCTGCCACGAGCCGCCTGACCTTGGCCGCCGCCGCCCCTGCCGGCCGGCGCCCTGGCCACCGCCACGCTATCACACGCAGCAGCCGCCGCAGCCGCAGCTGACGCAGATTTGGGGCTCAGGACAACTGGTGGGTCACCACCCACAAGGTTAGTCAGCCAGCGCCCATTCTGTCCGTGTGTATCGTCCTCCATAGTGTAAATATTGCTCAACTGTCATTTTGTAAACATTGCTCGCCGCCATCATGTAAACATTGCTCGCCCTTCCATCGTGTAAACATTGCTTGTCCGTCCGTCATGTCAACATTGCCACCTGCCCGCACAAACATAAACATCAACATTGCCACGTGGGAGTGCGCGACGTAAACACCACAGGCAACGCCCCCCAACCATCTGTCAAACGGCGCTGTCATATCGGCCTACTTTCGGAGGGGGCAATTGACGTCGTCCGGGCCTGCGGCCCCTTTGAGCCCGATACGACACCGCCCAACCACCATCTATATTCAAACCTCCCGCTCGTGCGTGCGTGTGTGCGTGTGTGTCTAGCCCGGCAAGAGGGCGCTTAGCTGCAGTGCGCCGCACCCCTAATTTGCTACGTTTTAATATTATTTGTAAACCCTTTTTGTTTTCATCCATCTTCGCCCCAGTGCTGTGTAGTTTACTTGTGTTTCTTTAATTTAAATAAGTTACCTTAAATAACTATAGACGTTGCCCGGGCGGACCCGAACAGGCACGGACTTGGACGAGGATAGGAATGCTTTTATATGAATTATCATTAAATAAGTAAATAGTAACAAACTTTCCATTGTCAGTAATTTTTATATATTTTTAATGTTTATCTGTAATTTACTCAACTTTCGCCGGGGCACGGAGTCGTAGAATATAGTAACGGTAATTGCGTTGGCGCGAAGGGCGCCATGTTGCCACCTGCGAGCGATGAGCTCATCCCAGTCCATCTTCATCACTGACCGAGAGCAGACGCGCCAGCACCCCGGGGACCTCAACCTTTGTTCATCACTGACCAAGTAATTTCTGTATCGTTAATTCTTTTTAAATCGCTTTCGTTCGTCATCCTCGGGGCAGCTCTCGGTCAGCGGGCTGTTTAATTAATTAATTGTCTCAGTCGAGTTTTTTTCATCACCGTGTAATAAGTATACTTTGCAGCATGGCCACGTGTGTGGACCATGCCTTCACCTAAACCGATTCGTGCCTCAGGCTTTTTAACCGTGTAATGTGTAACGTGTAACGGGCGTGTAGAGAGACGTGTTAGTGAAATTAAATCTGGAGAATTAAATATAAAGTGAGTACTTATTTAATCACGTGGTGAGTGAGTCTAGGAGTGTGGCGTGCCCGACGCCTAGAGCGGGCCAGGTCTGGGTAGCTAGGATAGAAAGGGCTGGTAACTCGTCCCCACTTGGGCTACGTCACGCCCTGAGTGAGAGACTCCGCCGGGTCCACGTGCCCTTCCACGTGGTGGCGCCCATAGTTAACATCTCGAAATCACCGGCAATGCGCGATCAGCCCTCAAATCAAACAAAGAAGAACACAACACTTGAAAAACACACCAATCGAGCGAAAAATGCATGGCTGCTTCTTGGCTTTGTACCGTCCATTGAACAAAACAACTTCCTTTATCAAGCCTACGTATTGTGACACAGTTCCACCATTTTAGCAACCGACTGTCGAATCACGAACCGCTGGTCGGTTCGGCTACGTTCGTGCGATGTAAATAAATGTGGTACAGGTAGAATGACTACATATCTCGTACGCTAGTTAGTAATTACTATGGTACCTAAAGATTACGTTATTAAACCAGACACAATAATTTGGTTACAAGTACGATATACGTACCATAAGTATGTTACCACAAGCGCACAATTTATTGAAATCGCTAGTACGGCACGGAAAATTGTTCAATCTCAAAATGACATAAGAAAAATCCGTAAAATATTAACAGCTCCCGTAAAACCGTAAAAACCAAGCACTTTCCATACATTTTACGGAAGATCCGTAAAGGTTGGCATGTCTGAATATTGGTACATTTACAAGAACGTACGCACGTTTGGCAACACAGCGAGTCAGCGACAGCATACTTCACGTACACAAATTAAAACATCATGGTCAAATACACGATGCAAATTTCTAGACATTATTGACGCTGCTCATTCCAAAATATTATTTTAAATACTTGAAAAGAATGAAGAAAACAAACGTGAATTTGATGAATAAAGTATAACAAAATAAGGACTTTTAAGGACCACCAGACAAAATAAATAATTATTATGGCCCTTAAAATGAATAGTAACAATTAAGGACTTTTTAAGGACTACTAAGGACCGTACGAACCCTGTAAATCAAAAAAAAATAACAATTCAAATTCATTTATAATAAGAAGGTAAAAAATAAAAAAAACTTGGATCAAAAGTTACATATTGCTAATATTTTGCATTTATTAAAATTCATCTTTTAATGGAGGTGAAAACAGGGAAGTCTTTATTTATTAAAAAAAATCACATCACTGAAACTAATTAAGAAAGATTTAAATTAATGGTAAATATAATAAACTATTATTTAACTTATGTTCAAGATTCAGCTCTCCTAAAGGTTGTAAAGGGGTTAAATTTAGCTTAAAGAAAAAAATTCATGTGTCCAAATCTGCTATCCCTAAGGATTAGAAATTTAGAATAAAGCATATAACGTTACAAATTGCTTTTTTTTTTTTAAGGGCGTGAAAAGGGAGTAAGTTATGTTATATTGTAAAATATTTATATCTCCATAGCAAACAAAGCTGTATGTAAGAATCTTAGTATAAATAACATAAATAATTAATTATGTAGAGTATTTTGTGTATTTATTTAGAAAAAAATGTTTGCAATTAGTCACAAACTTTTCTTTACATGGAAAGATTTTAGCAATACTGAAGTTGCGCGAGCAAAGCCGCGGGTTTTATTATATTGTTATTAAAAAAAGTAAAAAAAAGTTTTTCCAGCAACAAGATTTGAACCATGTCCCTTGAGGTCATCAGGTAGACACTCTACCGCTGTGCTACTAAGCGTATGGGAATTAAGGAGAATATATATTATAATTGCTGTAATACCTGTTTTCTTACGTATTTTAAACAGTGAAATAATTTTTTACAATGGCTAGCTATTTTAGTTTACCAAATATATTTAAAGGTAGTTTCACTATCATAAAGTTACATTTGACACACCAATACAATTGGAATGTTCCATTACATTAATGAAAATGACTATGAATGGGTTTATGTTGCTACACGTAGGTCCTCATCTTGTTTACACATTTCCGTTCAATGACTTCCTTTCCATTTTCATGAAATTATTCCTACTAAATGCTGTACACAGAGAGATAAGATGTTTACACATCAAAAAAATTATGTAAAATAATTCCTGAACATAGGATTTTTTAAACACATTTTACAAGATATTTTTAGTTCCTTTTAAAGTGTTTAATTGATTCTAGAGTTTGACTTTGAGGAACTGAGACATCTGGTATAAAGCATATATAATTAAATTTGGATAGATTAAATTATAACTGAATTTCTAATTTTGGAAAAAATGGTATGTGTGCAATGTTTGTTTGATTATAAATCAACAATTTCAACTGATAAATATGATGTATCTTAAGCCTTGATGAATAAATGTGCCATACTAATTATATATTATAGTTTTAGTAGCATTTAATTTTTTGCATTATATGTAGTTACACTTATTTTCTAACTAATATTATAAAGCTGAAGAGTTTCACTTATTTTCTAACTACAATTATAAAGCTGAAGAGTTTGTTTGTTTGTTTGTTTGAACGCGCTAATCTCAGGAACCACTGGTCCGATTTGAAAAATTCTTTCAGTGTTGGATAGTACATTTATCGAGGAAGGCTATAAGGCTATATTATATTATCAATAACATTAGGGATCCTTAATAAATGTCCAATTTAGAATCAAATGTGTTAGAGGGGGTTAGATACAACATGCAGTACACGTACGAAGTGTGTGTTGACAATGCCGCAGGCGCTAGAAGTTTATTAAGCAAAATACCACTCACTGACTCACTCATCATGAGATCTCTAAAACTATACACCCGATTGACTTGAAATTTAGCATAGTTACTCATTTTGTGATGTAGACGCTCACTAAGAACGGATTCTGCGGAAATCTGATCCCAAGGGGAGTTTCGGGGGCGTAATATATCAAAATTTCCAGTTTTTGGTAGGAAATCACCATGGCAACGGCTGTTGCTTTGTCGATGCTTCATTCGTCTCTATGGCAACGACTATTTCATTGTTAGTGCAGTCCTCATCACCGTTGAAATTTTGCGGGTACTTTAAATATCAAAAATTACCCTTTTTTTCAAGTATATATATTTTACAGACTTGAAACTTCACAGTAATGTTCCTTATGTTACGCAGGATGACATTTTCCGAAAATTAGATCCCATGGGTGGTTAAAACCAGGCAACAGTCTGCATGAGAACAGGATTTTGCATTGTTCATGCCTTCTGCATCTCCATGGCAACGAGCATCGCGCGGCAGTGGCGTACCCACAAGGAGGGGCATATATAATGAGCGGCGCAAGAGTGATCTGCCTGTAGACTGCAGTAGCGAAGTACGGGTACATCAGTTGTACGTTGCGTGCACGAGTCGGGAAACCATCGGTGCTATTCATTTTCTCTCCAGTACATTATACAGCATTGCAATAAATTTTCACTGAATTTTTTTTTTATTTACCATTACTGTAAATGGGAGTTGTGGCTTAATTTTTTTTTCATTAGTATAGCCGTGCGAAGCCGGGTCGGGCAGCTAGTTTTCTAATAAATCTTGTTTTTTTCATAGAGGAAGAAAAGAGAGGTAGATAATGAAAAATAGCACAATATGTGGCCAAGTTTATTAAAACTATAATTACAACTGTCAAAATAAACGTGGACATATTTATATTGCACTGAATTATTTTAGTTAGTCACACAACTGAATGTCTTTTTATTGCAATAATAGTTTATTACAGAAAAATTTGATGCACAGAAAAAAGCAACACTTGTTAGAACCAAACGGCATGGATTTTGTTCAATCAATCTAATATAATTTGTCATGCAAATTGAAAAATGTTAACGTAATATTAAGGATCTAAAACATAATTTATGTTTGAGGTTAGTGAAAAATAACATTAAAAAAAAAGAAAGAAATAAAACCATATTTTATTCTACACAGAAATAACTCAGAAGAGATTTCAAGGTAGATTAAGTTTTGATGCTTGAATGACTGTATATATTTTGAATATTTCTTGATTTTAACAATATTTATTTCAATATAATTTTAGATATTTTTTCTCAGTTAAGTACGTAAATTGTTTTTCAAGACTTTGACTAACAAAGTGAGAAGTAAGTAGTAAGCATTATTAATTTGAGCAAGTATGATATAATAATGAATTAATCTGCAGGCAAGTAGCTAGTATGCGAGTGTACAAATTTGTATGTGTGCAAGTATGCAGATGCTCAAGTACACAATTGCACAAGTATGTGAATGCACAAATATGTGAATGCATAAATATGCAAATGTGTAAATATGCACATGCACAAATATGTAAGTGTGCTATAATCAAACATCAAGCACTGCTGTTGTATTCTTTGTCTGCATCAAGTAATTTCACTGATAAAATATGATGCACAAATCCACATTGCCTTTTTCGTTACCCTCTGAGCTTTACAATTTTCGTTATACTTTTATGACATCATTGCTTCACCTTACCTTCAAAAAAGTGTGGAACAGAATCAACCGACATAATATAGAATAGATGATGGAGCCTACAGATTTGAAAGCAGAAATAAAACAAACTATACACGAAGCTGCACTGCGAAAATGTGAACTGACAACATCATTGTATTCATCAGAAAAACCAACAGGAGGCGGATCGCTACAACCTGTTCATGAGCAGTTGGTCAGTCTATCTTCTGTCCCCACTTTCCCCCGCCCAGCAAATGTCACACCGGGTAAGATGATATGCTTGTGATAACAAGCCTTCCATCAAACACGTCTACTAGCGCTCTCCAACGGGACTGAATCACAACCTTGATCGTGAACCAAACTCTTAAGCAAAGTGCACCCTTTCAAAAATAATAGGCAAAATCAACTCCAACCTATGGAGGTGGACTCTGCAGGGTGCGCACTGTATTATATATATATATATATATATATATATATATATATATATATATATATATATATATATATATATATATATATATATATATATATATATAAATATATATATATATATAATAGTGTGTGTAGGTGTGTGTATACACAAATATACATCACAAATATTCTAATGAAGTGCCTAGTTTGTATGTGTTTGTGTTTGATTGTTTCTTCTTTCTCTCCAGCTTTTAGATGCTGTCTGGAGGCCGGGTAGGTGATGAGTTCAGCCAACCACCCCCAAGGGTGCATGTGTCCCTGGTTACAAAAAAAATCCAGAGCTGGATAAATAAAAAGTGGACCACGGTCCAAATCCCAACACCTTGCATGATAGATTCTTTTCTGTTCTGACACACTGTTCATCCAGAACATTCTCTTTATGCTGTATTATCCTATATTATTAATGCATGCCTACTGCACATCACATTTATGTGTCTAGGGTGCAGTTTTAACCTAGACCAAACTTAATTTTTATCTAGATATAAGATAAGAAGAGAGTCATGGATTCAATCGATGACATTGCAGGCCGATCCTTAAATAAAGCACATGATACATTTGACCTTCTCCCTGCATGGCATATCCCAGCATGACTAGGCCTGAGATGAACCTAGGTCCCTCCCTAACCCAAACCCATCCCACAAAATAAACTTAGCTTTAGTTAGGTTAGGAAAACCAAATACCATTTCTTCATTTGTTATTTGCCCTTTAGGATGGCTGCAAAAAGACTTGCCGAAATTTCAGGCACATTATGTTCATGGACCTTGTAACATTGAAAGGCCCTACCCTCCCCAGCTTGTACAAGTATTTACTAAAAGAATAAAAATATTTTTTTCACAGTACCGCAGTAGATCAGCTGATTATCTGCTTCAAGGTCATAAAGACCAAGTTTTTCATAGTTTGTTTTATTTTTTGTAATATTATTGTAATTAACTCTGATGTTTAAGTATTTTATTTAGAAAAGCAGGTTTAATCTAATTTTATTGACTTTCATTTTACTGGCTTGGTTATTATTTGTATAAGTGTGAAATGCAGTATTTTATTGCATTTAAATGTTCTTTTTAAACAGTAATTTTGTGTGTTTTAGTGTGGTTTTAAAACAGTGAGGAATAGTGCAGAGAGAAAGAAAAAAAGACGTGCTGCGACATAGCGGCGCCGATAGATGATAATTTATTGCTTCTTGTGTTAGGTGTAAGAGAAAGACACAGTCATGTGACAAAGCAAGGGGAAGCCCTCAAAGAAAGGAGTTACTGATTCATTATTGTAAGAATAAGTTTTGTAGCCAATAGTAAGGCAGTATTTCGGGAAAGTCTCCAGCTAACTGAATTTTCTTAAGGGTTTCGTACTGTGCTGTGTTTCGTTCAGTCGTTGAGTGAGGGCCGGGAAGAATTGTAGCACCATCTCAGCGATTGTATTCTCTTGATAAGAATAAATTACCAAAATAATTTGAAACTTTTTATTTTAATTACCACATTAACAGTTTCGAGAAATATAATCATTAACAGAGTTTTACACCGTAATACGAGCAACAGTTTTCGAAATTTTTTCAGTGTTTAATAATTGTGCAAGGAACAGTCATCTTAGCTAGGCACGATTGTGACTTGATGCAACCTGGCCTCAACTTAGAAACCAAGAAGTAGTTAATATATGGTGAGTGAGCACAGTTACATAAAGAAAATAATTTTTTTATTAATACTGCCACTACAAAATTAAACTTCTGTAGAGGTCATCTATTGGCTGGGTGGGTGTGACCTCTGATTATGACACCACCAGATTCAACAATGGAAGGAATGGATGGGAAAGGAGAAAAGATTAGAAAGGGAGAAGGTCGGAACTATATAGGGTGGGATTCTGTATCTTCGCACATTTAAACCTAAAAGTTAAATAAATTGAAATAGAATTATTTAAACACTTTTTTACAGGTTTTTTTAAAAGAAATTTTGGAATACAAAGGCAGGGGTCAGGCACAAAAAAAAATAGACAAACTAACTTAAACACCACCAAAAAATGAATAAAAGTGACAATTATGAAAAAGTGACCAATACAAACACAACAAAAAGTGAAGGAAAAATGCAAAAGAAGTGACTTACCATGAGCTCTGTAGTCAGCCAAGATCACCAGTTACTGAATCATGGCCCTTAGTAAGCAGTGGTAAAATGGGTCAAAACTTTTATTTCCACAAAAAGAGAATAATTATAAAAGGTCATTTTTTGAAGTTATGCAAAGTTTCTCCTCATTTTGGGTATTAATAAAATTTTTTAAAAACATTCAGGTTGAATTTCACTAGAGTATGCTTCCGATTTTGTACGTATGCATCCTTGAACACTGCCATGGATGTTATGTAACAATACTATATAAAAAATATCTAGGCTTGCGTAATGTTAATCTCCCCCTGATAACATGATGCCAAACATTTAGCATCACACAAAGAATAAATATTGCCTATAAAGAGTCCCACTAAGGCTTATTAGTTATGAAATAACAATAATCTAGGAGTTGACAACATGATTAACGATTCTTTCTAAAATAACACAAAGCTACTTTTAACATATATTACTCTAAAACAATATTGACACACACAAAATTACCTGGTGATGGAACCATGCTAAAGGAAAATCTGGTGACAAGTGACTTCGGGCCAAAGTACCAGATAAGGACCAGCAGTACTAAACAGGTGATGCACAATCGTTTGAACCTGGATTAAAACAGTTCAGATTACATTAATTTTTATTTTGTGATTTTACTACAGTAACAGTAATATAGAACATTAACTGCCACAAAAACTTACGTAAAGTAGACATCAAACAATCTTTTCACTTTCTTTCGTATGTCTGAGGTATCCATTATGATCTGTAAAAAATAAATCCAAGTTAAAATAATCAAACAAAAATTGTCGTATACATAGTTTGTCTCATGCCTAGTTTACAGTACAGAGTAAATGGAGAACACATTTGCTAGATTGATACTACCCGGCTTGTTAAAATTAAAAATCTTATTTTGTATACAATAGTTAGTTAGGCCTATTATATTTAAAATTATTTTTTATTTTACTTTTTGTCAATTTTATACGATCACAAAGTAGTGTCTATCAAAAGTATTATTACAGTTGTCATTAAAACAATGAAAAAAATACCATGCTAAACACCAAATATTATTTCACAGAAGAAACTATTTGTAGCAGCCATACACTATTAATAACAAAGCATTCCATAAAAGTATGTTCTATGCTCAAAAGAGCCAAACTTTTTAATATTAAATTATATAAAAAAATTGTTAACAAAAACAGTAGAGACAAAAATGGCATCTTTCAATTACATCTCCTTAGAAATAAAAAGTTAATATCATCGGATGACACAACTGATCAAATACAAGGAAATGTATTTCCAAAATTATCATTTTCATTTTTACATTACACAATATAATTTTTGAGATATTGAAAAATATTTCATTACTTTACAAAGTTATGTCTAAAACTTTTGTGCTCTCTGGTGTTTATCTGGCAACAGATAGCACACCGAAACAAGGACAATGCTAATGGCAAAAATTGTGCAATGGAAAGAGAGAGTAAAAGTTGTACACAGCAATTATATATATTTTTACATTGCACAGTTATACACAAAAAGAGTTAATATGATGTATTCAACAAGAAAAAGTAGATCAAAAACTTTAAGTGATATGTCAGCCCTGTAGTCAACAAGATTATGGTGGGTTACAAGCCACTTAAGAACTAAGTTCTCAGTAAAACAAGAAATTGTATTTTTGTTTATTTTTTTTTAGTTTTTGCAACATTATTTTTTTGTAGAAAGTTTGCTCCATTATGTTCATATGTTTTAGTTGTAAAAACCCTGAATATGATAGTGGTTGGCTGGAGTGAATCCAGGAGACACAATGACAAAACAGTAAAGCACACAAACTATGGTTTGAGACTCAGTCTCACATGCCAAGTTGGTTATTTCATTTTCTTGTCATGAGTATTAATGGTTTAATGTAGAGGGTATTGTAGGTATTTTGCAGTACAATGTAAATACTCTGAGGTCACTGAAACAGCATGATGATGTAAAAAGTATTTTTTTGTAATTTAGGGAAAATATATGCAAATAATCATTCAAACATTTATTTTTCCAGCCCAATTTACGTCCATCTTTATTGACCTCTATAAGTCGAACCTCGATACGTCGAAAACCTCCCAAACTCGAAAAAAATTTGTGTTCCCTTCCATTTAAGCCCCAAAACCTCTGTTGCTCGAAATCTCAACCCTCTATTAGTTGAAATAATCAGTGAGTCCCTCCAAGCCATTTTGGTACAAATTTTCCCTCCATAACTCGAAAAATTAAATTGGACCTCTGTATCTCGAACATAGCAATGTTTTATTTTACAACCTTTACAACTCGATTATTTCAACCTCATTACCTCTATAGTTTGAAGAAAAATAAGTTACCGATTTTAAGAATTTGTCGACATTGTTTCTCAGAAATCAATTTAGGAGTACACAATAAATAGGATTACCACGAATTTATGACATGTGTCTGCTTGCTTGGTGTCAGGTGTTTAATTTTATTATTTTTGATTTCATTTGAACTTTAGCGAAGCAAGTCATTTGTTGTCGACTGTTACAACTGCTCCACATCAATTTGTACAATAGTTTACAAATAAAATTGTTAAAACATGAGTGCTGTGAAACGTAAACTAAAAACTTTGAGTCTCGCTGAAAAATTGGAAGTGCTCGAAGCTGTAAAGAGCTGTCAAAAGAAGAAAGATGTTGCTGAACAATTTGGCCTGCCAATGAGTACTGTCAACAATAATAAAAAATGAATCAGACATCATAAGAAAAATACAAACGGTCAAAGTTTGTCATGCAAAAGACTACGAATTTCAGAATTTCCAGGCTTGGAGGAGTGCTTACTTAAATGGTTTGAGCAGTGTTGGAGCCAAAATATCAGTTTTAGTGGACCACTGTTACAAGAAAAAGATGAAACATACTCTAAATCATTGGGACTCGCTAATTTCAGGGTCAGTAATGGATGGCTAGAAAAGTTCAAAAGAAGACCTGAACTTGTTTTTAAAAAATGTTTGAGGGGAAATTGCAAGTGTCAACATTGAAACATGTAACAAATGGAAAAGTGAATTGCAAGATTTGTTACATGGTTACAAACCTGACAATATCTTTAATGCTGGCGAAACGGGGCTGTTTTTTAAATATCTTCCTGATAAGACTCTAACTTTTAAAAATGATAAATGCCATGGTGGGAAGCATAGCAAGGAACGTTTGACTATTCTGCTAGCAGCAAACTGTCGGCCACAGAAAATCTCTTACCATTGGTCATCGGCAAATCCAAAAAACCTCGTTTTTCAAGATGTAAATCACTACCTTTGCAAATGAAGAAAATACAAATGCATGGATAACTTCTGCAATTTTCAAAAACTGGCTCATAAATATTGATAAGAAAATGGCCAAAGAAAAAAGAAAAATCTTGTTATTCCTTGATAATTGTACAGCACATGATATTCCACAAATTAAGCTGTTAAAATCCAATATCTGCCCGCCAATACCACATCAAAATTACAGCCTATGGATCAAGGTATCTTTAAGTCATTATATCGGAAAGAAGTTGTCAGGAACATATTGGATAATATGGAAGAAAAAAAGAATTCTACTATAGATGTATTGCAAGCCATGAGAATGGTTGATAAAGCTTGGCGAAATGTTAACTGCGACTACTATAAAAAACTGTTATGTACACTGTGGTTTTTCATCGTCGTCAACAGAAGAAAACCGAAGATTTTTCTATTTCACCTCCTGCAGAATGGAATATAGTGGTGTCTGAATCAGGAATATCCTTTGAGGACTTTGTTAAGTGCGATGATGGAGTTTGACTGATGGGACATTATCTGATGACGAAATTATCGATTCAGTACCCCAGAAAACCGATACTAATGATTTAGATGACAGAGAAGACTCGAACAATATTACATGCGCTCCATGGGTTTCCATCAAAGAGGCAAGAACCGCATTGAATACTTTACAGAATTTTATAGAGCAAACCAGCAACTCTGAAGAACAAGAATTTTCTGCTCTTTATACCTTAGACAATGCTATAGATAGAGAACAATCGAATCATCTAGAGCAAAAAAAAATTACTGACTTTTTTTAATGCCATATTTTTTTATTTTAAGGATGTTTTGAAATTATGTTGATTTATAATAAATAAAAATATGTTTGTCAACTCTGCAACTTGAATTTTTATTTATTTTACCTCTCTAACACAAAATGTATAAGAATGAATCTCAACCTCTTTATGTCGAATCAAAATCCGCTTAAGTCGAAAACACTATAACTCGAAATTTTTGGCGTCTCCCTTCGAGTTTGACTTACAGAGGTTCTACTGTACAGTCATTTTTTATTATCGGGACTTGGAGGATTTTTCAGTAATATTTTTTGTGGCATTTTTAATACTTTAAGATTTTCTTGTTTGGATTGTAAAAAACTCCAGTCGGGTGTTAAGGTTGTGGTTTCTCACCTGAGAGTCAGGGAAAAGCTACAATTATTATTACTGCACTCAAGTTAACCTTACACAATGCCTGTAAAAGTGTATGTGTACTTAAAATCAGTTTGCTGCTGACTCAACAATTGGTATTCAAATTACAACCATGTCACATGATGCACATATAGAAATATTTGGGGCACTAGGATTCCCTTAAAATGCAATAAACACCCTGTCATGGTGTGCTGACTAGCAAATTGAGAAGCCTGGCAAAAGAAATTGAGTAACAAGATTGAATTCTTTTGTATGAACCTGTTTTAGAGGATTTTGTATTTCTTTTACACATGTTCTGGAGGTTTCAGTGGGGAACATGCATGCATCAGCTATTTCACTGAAAATCTTATCAGTGTTTAGAATCAAGTTAGGTGAATTGTGTACATTGTAGGAAAAATAGTCCAACACACATTTATAAAAAAAAAAGGTTCTTCAAAATTACAAAAGTTTCGAAGTTTTCAAATAGATCAAGAATTCTTTGTGATTGGCCTGACGTCTCCAGACAAAATTAGCTTGGTGCAAATATTCTCTCCCCATTTACAACAAAGCCATGTCATTAACAATGTGCCAATATCTTTTTGCTCCTGAAAGAAAATGTGGAAGTAGGTATAAAATTTTCTGAATTGTAGTTTCATTCATACAATTTCAGCGTGTGTTTAAAATAATTTTTGTCAAGTGTAGTGATGTAATAATATAGCTTAAAAATAGTGGCTACTGGTTTCATCAAAGCAACTTCTAAAAGTCTGCCATACATGGATGTTCTGACGAAAGAATTATTTTTAAAGAGAGACATGAATATTGGCACGAAGATTTGCAGCTCTAAAATATATAAAAGTATATTAGGTATCACACTTATGGCAATGTGTGATTCATGAACATTTAAATATTTATCACAAGACTTGTACAAGTTATGAGATTACAATAATTGTTGGTCAATACAAAAAAAAACTTTTATTATTGTCTTAACATATTTTTCATGTAGACCTTACATTATTTAATTGGGTGTCAAAGAGAAAAAAATTAATAACTGTACCAGTACTACTTGCTTTAAAATTTAGTTTCTTAGCTATTTAACATTAAAAGAAACTTGTAGTCCACAGTTGTTTGAGAGTAATAACTAGATATAAGTGCAGTAGGAACTGTCTACACACCTTTTTAGGGTCTTTTTGTTTATGTTTACATCATTTCCGACATGTATTTAAAATTCTCTGTACAATACCAAATAGGTGTTTGAAAACTACTAACACTGTGCTATATTTTATAAAATAAGATAAAGATTAGGATTTTAAAATATTAAAATTTTATTTAATCAATCAGTAAACTGTATGAAATTACAAACATAATAAGCAAAGTTATGTTTTATATTAAATATCATCACATACCAAATTTTAAATACCTACTGTAAATTTAAATTCACAAATACATTCTTAAATTACAAGATTAATCAAATAATCATAGTTTTATGGCCACCCTGTATGAGTTACACAATAAAAGGGTATTGTTTTCTTAAAGCACACAAAATATAAAGAATTAAAATTTTTAGCTTTAGTATAAACAGTTCCCACAATACAAAATAAAGTACCTATAATCAGTTTAAATTTTTGTGCACAACACACATTATTAGACCCATTTATCTGTTAGTTTAAGTGTTACAAGTAATATTATTAATGATTTAATAAACTTACAGGACAAAGATAGATGATAATCCTGTTGAAATTTTTCAAGTACAAAAACAATTGGTTGGTTGTGTTAAGTCAGTGACATTAAAAAAATACTTCACAGCATTTTTTGGGTCAAGTAGTATGTACTCAAAAATACCATTTTCTGAGTTTATTTTTGCTATAGCTAACCTAGCCTAACCAACCATTTACACCTATTTTATAGTATTTTTAATGTTGCTAAATCAACCAACTACTCACATGATTTCACAGTTTAAGGGCACCGTCTGAACGCTGGAAGAAAGTTACTGTAGATGTTTACGTCTACAACTCTTGTTTGAAAAGTACTTGAGATATTTAGTTTTTTGATTTGCGCAGGAAAAGAATAAAAAGTACAGTCAATGTCTGTCTGATGGGTTCGAGATTCCTTGTAACTGCTTTTACCCTTTTCTGACCCCGCCAACATCACGAAAATGGCCTACTTTAATGTGGACTAAAAAATATTAGAATTTAAGGAACTCACCAGTTGGACAAGCCCTAGACATTTTTGCATTGATTCATACATTTTAACAAGAATGTCTCTGTAACTGTCTTCCGGATGCATGTCCTCTCGCCATGCTAAAAGCTTGGAGGGAGGTGAAATGGTTGCTGAGACACTGCCAGAGTAGTTATCATATCAGTTACATCTCTTCTCCCAAGCACTAGCATCTAAACACTACGTAATGTTCGAAGTACCAACCTGTGTCTGTGAAGTATGTTTCTGCTAGTATGTTTCTGCTGATATGCTGTATATAATTTATTCAACAGCATGTAATGTAACAATACAATTATTATATTGTACACCTATCCCTCACTTAGCACGTCCAGATTGCGCGGATTCATTTAGTGCGATGTGAATTTTACTGCCCCAATCTTGAATTGAATAACACATCTGTAAATTTCAGTTAGCACAAAATCTCCGCAGGCAAAAAAAAAGTCGAGCACGACGCCACAAAGTCTGTTTCAACTTCTGTAAACAACAGATGTGCCATGGGATACAGTAAGCCAAACAAGGGGGAAAGAGATGCGCGCGCAGGTCTGTCTACGCTATCGGCTGTTGTACAAACATTGGCTATGGCAAGTTAAATTGCGGCTATGGAGTGTAAAGGACCAAATGTTTTTACGTCCGCGCATATGCAGCTATGCCGTACTGTTGTCGCCTGGCCACAAACCGGGCCATGAACTCAGTCTAGCCAGTGGCAGGGAATTCACTCAAACAAAAGCAACGTCTGCCCATACAGCTGCCGGTAACTGTACGTGCTTGATCACTCATAATGCATCGTGTTCCCAAGCAGATTGTCATGAAGGCCACGCTTATGTTGGTCGCACTTTAGTTTTAATCAATTCAACTGTGCGCACAATTTACGAAATAAGGACACTAACCAAAAGTTTATATATTTTATATATAAGTCTGATGCTGTTGGTTGTACTAGCGGGAATATATTTGACAGATACCAGAACAGAAATGAACAGATGATTCACGTGGAAAAGGTTGTTAAATGAATGTTACAATGAAAAAAATAATCATTGGCCTGACAGGATTGGTGTGAACCAGGTGGTGATATGCAAATAAGCACTTTAATATTTGAAACATTGAAATGTAACTATCCGGATAGTAATATCGGTTTCACTGTCAGTAAAAAATAGTTTAGAAAGGTACGCGACGTGAGTTGAAGGTCACGCTCGGGCGGGCAAGTCAGCCAACCAACTGGCGATAAAGTATATAATCACGTATAACCCATTACGTGGTGTCGTATTTGTCATATAAAGTGCGATGGGAGGCATATAAAGATAAATGGTGTGACATATTTATAGTTGAGTGTTATTCAACGCATTTATATTACAGTACGTAAAGTATATTTTCCTACACAATTTTGGAACACATTAAATAAATTAGCGTTGCTATTTATGGAAACTAATGCTTCAGAATACGTGATTTTGAATAACACGAGCATTTTTAGGAACGAATTAGTCAAGCTAAGTGAGGGATAGGTGTATGCATGTAGAGGTGATGGATTCGGAGATAGGCAACACGAAAAAATAGCACATTAGATGGAATCAAGGTTGACTCATGACAAGCCACAATAAGAACAGTTACATAGAAGCGTTTTTTTTTTTGCGTTTCACAAGAGACCAATTACTGAACAAGCGTCACCACTATCTGCTAGCCTGTGATTGTATGTAGTTAAAAAAACAGACCAAACTGTATACACACGCACGGAAGTTTGTAAATACAAATTAAATGAAATACATATTTACAAATACTAAAGCTGGATTTACAGTGCCCTGACACTGAAAAAAAAAATTTCAACAGCCAATAAAATCCTACGTTATTATGACAGCGCATCTCTGACTGGACAAGAAAATAAGAATTTACTGTGTATTTCTACTTTTGTCAGTATCAGAATGATTTGTGCCATAGGCAGAAAAAACGAACACAATATTACAAAATAAAATTCAAGGCGGCTTTCAAGATTGTATTTATTTTTGACTAAAAATGTCATCATGTAATAGTTTGATAATTTGTAATTATATTGATGAGTTGATAACATAAAATTGGATCATTTCTCTATTAAATATTAATAAGCAAAAGCAAGTTATGACAGAAATATAAAAATTAATACTTGTTAAAACACAATATTTTTGGTTTCCTTAGCCGACAGTCATGCATGGTCATGCAGTTGGATGGATACTGTTGGGGTATCAAACTTAGGGCTAGGACCATAAGGCATTGTAAGTCCAGCATAACACAAATATGCGATTGATCAATGTACCTGTGCTCTGATAATTCAATGCCAGACGATAATGAAAGAAAATTGATTGAAAACTGAGGAATTGTTTAGAGGTATGTTTGCTGATATGTTGTCATTGATGTATATGAAAGTAAAATGATTTGTGTACGTATATAGTATTCCATCAGCTATAAAGAGTTCACATCATGCTACTATTGGTGTACCACATTAGAAAAATAATGTTTTTGTGTAGCAATTGTAGATGCATAAAAATTTTTTGCAAAAAAAAAAATATTAAGCTACAATTTGAGAAGAGTAATTTTATAATGTTTTAGAATTTTTTTTATAAAAAAAGTAAAATTAATGTTAATGTACTGCGTTAACTTATATAAGTAACACACAGTTACCTTAAGCATTTAATAGTTTGATTTTAAATCGGTTCAATTTTATAATATTTTTGTTCAATACTCTTTTTACCAAGGCCTGTCTGCCTTACTTTTATCTCATAGTGGCATCAGCATCATAGCCATATTCTGAAAAAGCTATTAAAATAATTTCTGAAGGCCATCTTAAAAATATATATAAGTTACTAACAAATGTATCCAAGAAAAATCAACTATACTTCGGCTGATTTTGATTTGATTTCTGTGTATCTCTGTATTCTTGTTTTTATATTTATTTTCCCATTCTTGAGGTTTCTCTACGATATACAGTGTAAACTAGCAATGTTGTATGTCCACAATGTTTAAAATCAATCTTCCCCATTGCAAGAATCATTCAAAGAATGTAATTGCATCTAGAACTGTGTTTCAAGACAGGGATTCAAACAATAATATTTTTACGCACGCAGTCATTATTATCTGTATAACTGATATACAATATTTCACAACATTAACACATATTATGCAATATCGTAACACAAGATGTGCTGTGTGAAAATGGTGTGCTAACAATGCTGAACTAAAGAAGCAGAAGGGTGGAGCTGTCATCTCAAGGCCAGCAGTACCTAGTACTCAAGGCCAGGGTACCTAGTGCTAGAGAAGGGAGGGATTTTATCACACAAAAAGTGGAAGGGGACGAGCAACAGTTCCCAATGTCATCATCCAGCTCAGAGCAAAAACGAAATGCTATAATGCTCTAGCCCATTTGCACACCAGCCGAACGGGGCCCTTAATTAATGTTGCTAACCGAACATAAAATTCTTACGTCTCTGCTTTTCTGAAAATAGTAAAATTCCAAAAACTACTTTTAGCAAACACTTAACACATTTCTGTATATACACTGTAAACAGCATTGATAAATTCCTACTGGTTTATGAAAAATCAACATTTATAGTTTAAATCACAATATCTGTGCATTGAGGCAGCCGCCACTATTGATTGCTTTCCCATGTGGGTCTGTGTATGTATGTTTTGGAGAACATTAGTCAAATCATGAGAATTGTTTATTTGGTTAGGTTAGCTACATTAAAAATAATTTAATACATTGGTTACGTTAGTACAGCTACATTAAAATTATTGTAAAATATTTTTAATTGTTACTTAGGAATTACCAATTTAAGTTAGGCCTATATAGCTATCCTGACCTAACCAACTGTTCACATAATTAACAGTATTATTAATGTAGCTAACCTAACCTAATCAACTACCCATACTATTTTTAAGTATTTTACATGCAGCTCGCCAATTTTCTAATCTCTCCGTCTATCAAAGATGATATGGACATCTGTCATACACTTTTTATCCTATAATATGAGCTATTGAAGTTACTCTTGCAAGTTGCGAAATTCGGTGAACTTCAGAAATGTTCATGCCTCAGAATGGACTGGTGTGAACTGATTGCTATGCAACGTGGTTAATTCCTAAGTAATCATTAAAAGTATTTTACCATATTTTTGATGTAGCTACACTAACCTAACCAACCGTCCGCAATATTTTAAAGTATTTTTGATGTAGCTAAATTAATAAAATTGATGATTCTATCTATATCACATATTTGTAATATGCACGAACGTTGGGAGACAGGTTGAACAAAGGGGTGTATAGAGGGAGGAGAGATCATGGGTGGAAGATTGAGAAAGTGTGGAGAAGAACGGAAAGAGGAAGGCAGTATTACTGGTAAGTACGGGGAGGGAGTGAAATAGGATTGATGGAACGATACTGGATGTGAGAAGAGGAAAGGACTTGAGGAAGAGGCTTCAGAAATTGGGTTGAGTATGGGGGGGGGGGCCTCTTTGCCACCAGGTGGAAGGCCAGTAACAAGTGTAACAATCAATCAATTAATCAAATAAAACGTGTCCTAGCTCCTAGTAATGGACTGTTGAGAACATAGGATTGCCGATCCTGTGATGTGTGTTTATCTGGATCTGCGTATAAACGAAAAATTGCGACAGCTGCATGAAGGCATAAGTACTGTAATGTAAGCTACATTATGGTGATTTCTCAGAAACCATTTGGAAAGTAAAGACGCTGTTTTCAAGGTAGATAGAGGAACATCTTTAGTGTCCGGAAAAAGTAATTTCAGAATTTTATTATTAATTTAGGAAATACCGCGACGTAAGATTATTACCGAGTAATTTTATATACGCAGAACTAAGTCGTAGGTGAACAGGATCACTGACCCGTAGTAAAAACATTGGGGCGACACACGGTATAGGTTACGTTACACATTTACACTTGAATAGAATCCTTTTGGATTCCATATAGTGTATAACATATATCATTACAGAAATCGAACTCACAGGCGTATTTGCAAATTCTGTATCTCAAACCTCTTACTGCCAGCAAATAACAAACAGAACACTGTACTTCTGCCATAGACAAACCTAATGATAACAAGTCTTCAAGCATATGTATATAATAGAGAGCTTAATCAAATAACAAGAGTCTAGCGACAGCAATGCTACCTTCCTGCAACTGGCCGCAAATGCCGATCCTTTCCGAAGTTAGCCGATCGGGAGCGCCTACCCCCTGGATGTTTTTTATTTTTAAGCGCGCGTTTTTTCTCTCCAGTATAAAAATGCCACATAGACTGTTTCGTGGATGGTTGGTTATATTAGGTAAGTATAGCTACATTAAAAATACTGTAAAATCATTTTATGGTTGCTTAGCAAATAACTTTTTAATATGTAGCTATCCAGTGCTAGGAAACAGTTTACATGATTTCACAGTATCTTTAATGTAGCTATCCTAACCAAATCAACCGTCCACAAAGTTTTAAAGTATTTATAATGTAGCTAACCTAACCTAATTGACCATTAGTTATCATGGCCTTACCTGAAAATTACAATTTAATTAATAAATTTACTTTTATTTGCATTCATTATTCAAATATATTTATTACTTTTGAAATTATACGTGCTCGTATTTATTTTTACAAGTACAAAAAAAACTCGCACCTGCCAGGATTCGAACCGTCAACCTTACGATTAGATGATAGCGCCGCCACAGAGTATATAAGTGAACCAGAGACGAAATAGAGGCGCGGTTTCTTTGATCTTGGCGAACTCGACAGCAGACAGTCGAAAAGTTGGCCGCCATGTTTGTGGCGTGTGCGCTGCTCATAAACACATATTGGTTGCTACGTTTTCCTGAAGTATGGATCATTATTCCGTAAAATTTCTACTCGACACACAATTATATTCAATTTGCCATTAAAGTTTAATGCGTGGACCATACATAACGAATGCATTCAGTTACGATTCATGCGTAGATTGGCTAGTGGTTAAGTATTATGAGACGGTGATTTTTTGTTGTGTTAGAGCGTGTTTAATTAAGTGACGAGCCTATTTGTCCGTGTGTGACGGCGTGTTTGCATAGGCAACTTACGAAATATTTTATTTGCGTGAAATCAGAGGTTATACAGCACAAAATCCATGACCATATCTGCATACAAGAAAAAAAATAGTGGGAAGACCTATATCAAATTTGTTGCATTTGATCCTCCAGAAATATTAAAATATAAAAAAAAACACAACTAATGTGCACACTATAATTCCTTTCTTTTGGTACGCACCTAAGTGAGTAAAGCATGAAAAGTATTAGGCCTAGTTCTAGGACAGTAGGTAGTCAACCTGTTGCAATAAATTCAAATTATATAGTAAATATCAGGAATAACTTCTCGTGCAAAGGTCTTGAAAAAAAAATCCCTGTTTTTACTAAAGAACTAACTTAACCTGATGTAATTTATTTTTTATATCAGCTTACTCACTGTAAAATGCGTTGGCGCTACGCTCATCCCCACTGATAAAAAAAAAACATCATGTACCACAGGTTCAGTTGTACAGGATCATGCCATCAGGATCAAAGGTATATCTAGATACACCTGGATACGCAATACGGAACATTTACCCTCATTTGTTAAGTATGATAAGGTTAGATTACATTGGGATAAGGTTTATTAGGTTAAAATTATGTTTGGTTAGGTTTACCTTAGGTTAGGTAACAACTCATTATGTTACAATCTAATGAAATCATTACTCAACACTATACATCTCGGCCACATGACATCACGGATAAGAAAATGTACACTAGCTCATATCCGGGCCAGATCTGCCCAACCTTAACACAGTCATGTAATAAGAACAAGAAAAGAAAGTGCCAACTATCCGTGATTTCTCTAAATTATAATAAACCAAGGGAAACGTGCTACAAAGCCATTTTCACTCGCTTTGAACACCTAAAACACACAAATCCAGTCACCGTGAAACTAATATGTTGACGTCCCTCGGCTTCTGGTCCCTATTTCCCTGTTTGCTAGAAATGTCTGTTATGCCCGTACTGCTCTCGTCGGAGAGGTGTGGGTCCAGGCCGACGTGGCCGGGACCTGGAAATGCGGGACCTGGAGGGATGTTGAGGTAGAATGACAGGTAGATCGAAAGGACCACTCGATGTTAATCGGTTCACGAGCTCTTTTATTTCGTTCAGAGAGCTTGCCGCGGCCTGGCGGATCCGTCGCGGGGTGCGCGCCCCTCCCACGATGACCCGGACTCCCGATGACCGTCTCGTATGGCCCAGTCGTTCCGACGCGTACTGGCGGTTCTCCCACGTAACAAAGTTCCAAATAATCAACTGTTTCGCGGAGGCACGTGACGCGTGCGCGGTCCCTGCGTACTGACTCGTAACGTCGGCGATGGTTCGGCAGTGAGCAACTATGTCCCCCACAAAGACACGTGATGCATGCGCGGTTCTTACGTACTGACTCGTGACGTCGGCGAAAGTTCAGCGAAGCGTAACAAGTCTTACGCGTCCTATAAAGACCGACTCGTGACGTAACTTACGTACTCGCAGCTCGGACACCCAATCGCGTGGGCGGCACGTCGTAGGCAGCACGGCTGCTGCGAAAATGCTCGTCCTATGGCGGTGTCGCCGGACCGTGAGCTCAACAACCCGTCTCGCGATCAGCGCGGAGCGGAGCGCACGTCCGCCGCTGCTCGAGTCCTGAGTTCAACTGCTCTCCCCGCCCGCCCGCGGGCCGTCGCGCGCGGGCTGCGGGGGAGGGAGGGGAAATCGGCCAGCGTGGGAGAGCGCCACCCCTCGCGACGCGGATGAGCGCCAGGCCGCGCTTACATACAGACACTGATACACAATTACGAGAATTACAAGACTATTACTAATAAATACATTACAGTTACATTATTTACACACTTATTAAAAAGTCACAGTCATTTGGCAAAACTATATACAACATAGAATCTTTTATACACTAATACTGGATCACTGGCATGCTAGGGCGCACGCGGGTGCGTCCCTGGCCGATGCACTATACTTAGGGATCACTGGGGGGAACAAGGGAGGACGTTGACGAGGCATAACGGCCTGAAGGAGCCGAGGAGACACTTGGGTCGACGTCAATGTTATAGTTAAAAACTGATTCAATTAAGAGACTTACCTGCAGCCTAAGACGATTAGGCCTACCTCCTAAACGATACACCTGGCAAATATTACTTGAACCTATGTTGTTTCGTAGTGAGCTAAGTGGCTATATGACATACCTAATTTATTTATTTATTTCTCAAGATTAGATGCAGAAATATAGCACAGTTACAATTATCTCCCTGAGCAGCATTCTGCTCCAGGTGGAGAACATACAAGATGATTACACATGGCAGGCTATTACGAGTTAGAAACAAACATGAACACTTTTGTTACAATATACAATTAGGTTGAAAGAAAGATGTTTATTTTATTTTATTTTATTTTAGTTCACTACATTTGACCCCTGTATTTGCAGTATGGAGCAAGTCAATTGTACATTACTACATTCTAAATATACATTTATATTGAACCACCTTATTTACACTTTAACTTAATAAATAAAAGCATAAAGTTCATACAATATCAAGAGGTCAATAACAAAAACCAGTTCAACACAGAAAACATATAGGTTAAACAGAAGTATTAAAATTGAAAATTAATTTTTTTTTTGCTGTGAACACTGCAACTAAAACCATTCTTATAGTAAATTATCCAGACTCAATATACACATTATCAATAAACGTTAAGCATTTTTGCAACTTATTTACAAAATCAATATTTCATCAAACAGAAGTTATGTAAATATGCATTCCAAGAAATTGACGTCGACCCAAGTGTCTCCTCGGCTCCTTCAGGCCGTTATGCCTCGTCAACGTCCTCCCTTGTTCCCCCCAGTGATCCCTAAGTATAGTGCATCGGCCAGGGACGCACCCGCGTGCGCCCTAGCATGCCAGTGATCCAGTATTAGTGTATAAAAGATTCTATGTTGTATATATTTTTGCCAAATGACTGTGACTTTTTAATAAGTGTGTAAATAATGTAACTGTAATGTATTTATTAGTAATAGTCTTGTAATTCTCGTAATTGTGTATCAGTGTCTGTATGTAAGCGCGGCCTGGCGCTCATCCGCGTCGCGAGGGGTGGCGCTCTCCCACGCCGGCCGATTTCCCCTCCCTCCCCCGCAGCCTGCGCGAGACGGCCCGCGGGCGGGCGGGGAGAGCAGTTGAACTCAGGACTCGAGCAGCGGCGGACGTGCGCTCCGCTCCGCGCTGATCGCGAGACGGGTTGTCGAGCTCACGGTCCGGCGACTCCGCCATAGGACGAGCATTTTCGCAGCAGCCGTGCTGCCTACGACGTGCCGCCCACGCGATTGGGTGTCCGAGCTGCGAGTACGTAAGTTACGTCACGAGTCGGTCATTATAGGACGCGTAAGCCTTGTTACGCACCGCTGAACTTTCGCCGACGTCACGAGTCAGTACGTAAGAACCGCGCACGCATCACGTGTCTTTGTGAGGGACATAGTTACTCACTGCCGAACCATCGCCGACGTTACGTGTCAGTACGCAGGGACCGCGCACGCGTCACGTGCCTCCGCGAAACAGTTGATTATCTGGAACTTTGTTACGTGGGAGAACCGCCAGTACGCGTCGGAACGACTGGGCCGTACGAGACGGTCATCGGGAGTCCGGGTCATCGTGGGAGGGGCGCGCACCCCGCGACGGATCCGCCAGGCCGCGGCAAGCTCTCTGAACGAAATAAAAGAGCTCGTGAACCGATTAACATCGAGTGGTCCTTTCGATCTACCTGTCATTCTACCTCACCACCCCTCCAGGTCCCGCATTTCCAGGTCCCGGCCACGTCGGCCTGGACCCACACCTCTCCGACGAGAGCAGTACGGGCATAACCGACATTTCTAGCAAACAGGTAAATAGGGACCAGAAGCCGAGGGACGTCATTTGGCGCCCAACTAGTGTGGCCGTAAGCATGCGCAAGCGCACGCAAGCGTGCAGGTGCAGGACAGGACGGAAGCAGGTGCGACCGCGCGGCGTGGGAGCGGCGCGAACTCGAGACGGCGCGCCGGCGGGAGATAACGCAGCGCGGGAACGGCGCTAACACGAGACGTTTCGGCGAGAGATAACGCGGCGTGAGAGCGACGCGAACTCGAGACGTTCGGCGTAAGATAACGCGACGTGGGAGCGGTGTGAACCGGAGACGGCGGGCGACGCGACAAGGATCGGTGGCGCAACAAATAACGTGTCGTGGGAGCGCCACGAACCTGAGATCGCGACGCAGCAGGGATCTTCGGTACAAGATAACGCCGCGCGAAGACACGGACTGAATTACCGAGCAGTGAGACACTCCCGATAAACATGGACGACTTCCAGGAGGCGTACGAGACATGGGCGGAAGCGGACTTTCCAGAGCCCGGCGAGTGCTGCGAGCACTTCGCAGATTACGAGTGCGGATTTTGCTTTGAGTACCGGGCGTATGGTAGGACAATGAGCGGTGCGGACTCGTGCCCCGGCGGGACATCGGATGGGTGGATCTGCGGGATGTGCGGGAATCTGTGGCACAGGGAGAGTTCACAACTGGTCGCGCGAGGGGAGGGATGGATGTCCGGCTTCACGTGTGACCAGTGCCGAGCGAAACTGTGTGTGGATGGTGCCGCAAGTGCCTCGACCGCGAAGGTCGAGTGGTCACACTGGGCGGGCACCGGCACGCTGCAGAAGTCGGCGATACTTCCAGTGCCACTGCAACCGACACCGCCACCGACGCTGCCTCCGACACCGCCACCAACACAGCCCCCGCCCTATGGGGTGGAGACGCCGAGCAGGACATCGCTGAAGACGGAGGAAGCCGCGCCCGTCCAGCCCCTGTGGTACGACAGGCACGCGATGTCCGGGTGGATACGGCAGGCCGACTCAGACATGCCGCCCCTGACGCCGCCGTCCCCAACTGCCGTAGGGGCTCACGAGGGGCCTACGCGGTGCGAACCGGCTGTGCTGACACAACCGCCCTGCACGCACAGCGAGGGCGTGCCACAACCGCTCTGCACGCACGAGGGCGTGCCGCATCCACGGTCACGTGAGCCACCTTGGACGCGTCGCCGACGCCTACTGCCGCGCGCGCCGCGAAAGGTGCCACGCCCCCTCGGACTGTCACGTGGGCCACCTTGGACGCGACGCCGCCGCCTACTGCCGCGCGCGCCGCGAAAGGTGCCACGCCCCCTCGGACTATCACGTAGGCCACCTTGGACGCGACGCCGCCGCCTACTGCCGCGCGCGCCGCGAAAGGTGCCACGCCCCCTCGGACTGTCACGTGGTACACCTTGGACGCGACGCCGCCGCCTACTGCCGCACGCGCCGCGAAAGGTGCCACGCCCCCTCGGACTGTCACGTGAGCCACCTTGGACGCGACGCCGCCGCCTACTGCCGCGCGCGCCGCGAAAGGTGCCACGCCCCCTCGGACTGTCACGTGGGCCACCTTGGACGCGACGCCGCCGCCTACTGCCGCGCGCGCCGCGAAAGGTGCCACGCCCCCTCGGACTGTCACGTGGAACACCTTGGACGCGACGCCGCCGCCTACTGCCGCGCGCGCCGCGAAAGGTGCCACGCCCCCTCGGACTGTCACGTGGGACACCTTGGACGCGACGCCGCCGCCTACTGCCGTGCGCGCCGCGAAAGGTGCCACGCCCCCTCGGACTGTCACGTGAGCCACCTTGGACGCGACGCCGCCGCCTACTGCCGCGCGCGCCGCGAAAGGTGCCACGCCCCTTCGGACTGTCACGTGGGACACCTTGGACGCGACGCCGCCGCCTACTGCCGCGCGCGCCGCGAAAGGTGCCACGCCCCCTCGGACTGTCACGCGGGCCACCTTGGACGCGACGCCGCCGCCCGCTGCCGCGCGCGACGCGAAAGGTGCCACGCCCCTTCGGACTGTCACGCGGGCCACCTTGGACGCGACGCCGCCGCCTGCTGCCGCGCGCGCCGCGAAAGGTGCCACGCCCCCTCGGACTGTCACGTGGGACACCTTGGACGCGACGCCGCCGCCTACTGCTGCGCGCGCCGCGAAAGGTGCCACGCCCCTTCCACCTGTCACGCGGGCCACCATGGACGCGACGCCGCCACCTGCTGCCGTGCGCGCCGCGAAAGGTGCCACGCCCCCTCGGACTGTCACGTGGGCCACCTTGGACGCGACGCCGCCGCCTACTGCCGCACGCGCCGCGAAAGGTGCCACGCCCCTTCGGACTGTCACGTGGGCCACCTTGGACGCGACGCCGCCGCCTACTGCCGCGCGCGCCGCGAAAGGTGCCACGCCCCCTCGGACTGTCACGCGGGACACCTTAAACGCGAAGCCGCCGCCTACTGCCGCGCGCACCGCGAAAGGTGCCACGCCCCCTCGGACTGTCACGTGGGACACATTGGACGCGACGCCGCCGCATACTGCCGCGCGCGCCGCGAAAGGTGCCACGCCCCCTCGGACTGTCACGTGAGCCACCTTGGACGCGACGCCGCCGCCTACTGCCGCGCGCGCCGCAAAAGGTGCCACGCCCCTTCGGACTGTCACGCGGGACACCTTGGACGCGACGCCGCCTACTGCCGCGCGCGCCGCGAAAGGTGCCACGCCCCCTCGGACTGTCACGCGGGCCACCATGGACGCGACGCCGCCGCCCGCTGCCGCGCGCGACGCGAAAGGTGCCACGCCCCTTCGGACTGTCACGCGGGCCACCTTGGACGCGACGCCGCCGCCTGCTGCCGCGCGCGCCGCGAAAGGTGCCACGCCCCCTCGGACTGTCACGTGGGACACCTTGGACGCGACGCCGCCGCCTACTGCCGCGCGCGCCGCGAAAGGTGCCACGCCCCTTCCACCTGTCACGCGGGCCACCTTGGACGCGACGCCGCCACCTGCTGCCGCGTGCGCCGCGAAGGTGCCACGCCCCCTCGGACTGTCACGTGGGCCACCTTGGACGCGACGCCGCCGCCTACTGCCGCGCGCGCCGCGAAAGGTGCCACGCCCCTTCGGACTGTCACGTGGGTCACCTTGGATGCGACGCCGCCGCCTACTGCCGCACACGCCGCGAAAGGTGCCACGCCCCTTCCACCTGTCATGCGGGGGGCCACCTTGGACGCGACGCTGCCACCTGTTGCCGCGCTCGTCGCTGAAGGTGCCACGCCCCTTCCGTCTACTACGAGGGTCCCGGACTCAGCAGGTCAGTTCTCCAGTGCCACGGCCCGGTGCTTAATGTCCATTTGAATAAATGAGAGGCGTTGACGGACATAACGTCCTCGTCGGAGGGGGGGCATTTGACGTCGACCCAAGTGTCTCCTCGGCTCCTTCAGGCCGTTATGCCTCGTCAACGTCCTCCCTTGTTCCCCCCAGTGATCCCTAAGTATAGTGCATCGGCCAGGGACGCACCCGCGTGCGCCCTAGCATGCCAGTGATCCAGTATTAGTGTATAAAAGATTCTATGTTGTATATATTTTTGCCAAATGACTGTGACTTTTTAATAAGTGTGTAAATAATGTAACTGTAATGTATTTATTAGTAATAGTCTTGTAATTCTCGTAATTGTGTATCAGTGTCTGTATGTAAGCGCGGCCTGGCGCTCATCCGCGTCGCGACGGGTGGCGCTCTCCCACGCCGGCCGATTTCCCCTCCCTCCCCCGCAGACCGCGCGCGACGGCCCACGGGCGGGCGGGGAGAGCAGTTGAACTCAGGACTCGAGCAGCGGCGGACGTGCGCTCCGCTCCGCGCTGATCGCGAGACGGGTTGTCGAGCACACGGTCCGGCGACTCCGCCATAGGACGAGCATTTTCGCAGCAGCCGTGCTGCCTACGACGTGCCGCCCACGCGATTGGGTGTCCGAGCTGCGAGTACGTAAGTTACGTCACGAGTCTGTCATTATAGGACGCGTAAGCCTTGTTATGCACCGCTGAACTTTCGCCGACGTCACGAGTCAGTACGTAAGAACCGCGCACGCATCACGTGTCTTTGTGAGGGACATAGTTACTCACTGCCGAACCATCACCGACGTTACGAGTCAGTACGCAGGGACCGCGCACGCGTCACGTGCCTCCGCGAAACAGTTGATTATCTGGAACTTTGTTACGTGGGAGAACCGCCAGTACGCGTCGGAACGACTGGGCCGTACGAGACGGTCATCGGGAGTCCGGGTCATCGTGGGAGGGGCGCGCACCCCGCGACGGATCCGCCAGGCCGCCGCAAGCTCTCTGAACGTAATAAAAGAGCTCGTGAACCGATTAATATCGAGTGGTCCTTTCGATCTACCTGTCATTCTACCTCACCACCCCTCCAGGTCCCGCATTTCCAGGTCCCGGCCACGTCGGCCTGGACCCACACCTCTCCGACGAGAGCAGTACGGGCATAACGGACATTTCTAGCAAACAGGGAAATAGGGACCAGAAGCCGAGGGACGTCAAAATAAAGTACATAAGTAGGAAACTTATGGCCAATATGATATTACAATAACACCTGAACTCATGTATACAATTACATCTATAAGATATTGTCAATTTCTTAAAGAATTGTCGAAAAGATTCATATTTAGTTTTGTAATAAAGGATTCAAAGATCTTTATTTCTAAAAAATAAAAATATTGTTATTGTTTACTGAATTGCCCCAATTAGTTACTACGGTATATATGTATTAATCTGTAAATATAGAGTGAATGGTTGAATGTAAGACAGTTGAATTCGCTTAGGCAAATCCAAAAATATTTAGCAGTCCTAACAAAATAACATGGTTGGCAATTATAGACAAGTGGCTAGCTATGATGGTAATATTTTACAAACTACAACATGAACAACAACTGAGGAGGAGGATTTGGTATGTTGAAGAGGGTGGGGACAGCATGACTATGTCTTCTGTTCTTCAAATCGTTCAAAAACATTCTCTCTTCGAAGTGGTCGCTACATATTCTACAGTTCTTGTACAGATATGCTGAACTTTTATCATCAAGGTCGGCACGCCTACATGCAACAACCCATTTCCTGCACCTAGTAAAATTAAACCAAACAGTTACATTTCCATATTTGCTTTATGAAACTAAATACAAAAAAACCTACAAAGACTACAGGCAGACATTTCATAAACATATTGAATAACAACACGATTCAACCAAATGCTCATTATTTCATTTATTAGCCACACAAGAATACTCTAAGCAAAAAATTAATCCCTTTTAGAAATGTGATGAACAACTGTAAATTAATTTGTCGAAGTTATTTTTATAGCGGTAGGTAGTCAATTATTTTAATATTAGGCTAATGTTTGTCTAGTATGTAAGATGAGCATTAGGGCCTACTGTTTGGGATCATTCAAAATAAGGTAGTCCAAAACTTGTTCCTTGGTGATTTTGAAAATCCCTCGTGTTGTAACACTATGAGGTTGGAACTTTAGACATCCGCCTAATATTACTCAATTTTTTTATTATTGCCCTTTTTTTTGCATTGGTAAAATTAAATATGCTAGCGTAATTGCTAGGTAAACAAATTTTTATTATAAATATTATTATATTGCAAATTTTTACTTGTTAGGGTTACAATTACGTTTGGTTAGGTTTACCTCAGGTTAGGTAACCGAACTGATTACGTTTCATGTTAATGAAATCATTACTCAACACTATGTACCCACATGAAAAAAGTACATATAAATGAAAATTTTAGCCAATCACTTATGTTTTAAAGCACTCTGATGGTTTTACTCGAACACTTATAGGTCTATAAGCAGCTATTTTATTTTAACACGTCAGGCCAATTTTAATCGCGATTATTCCTATATTCGTTTACTGCATAAGTTAACAAACCCACATTACAATCTAAAATATTACTGATAATTATGATAACAAATGGAAGGAAAGTAACAGCCACATTTTGCAAGTTGTGGAATCAACATTGCAGAACTTACAGGTACTAGGTTGACACGTTATTTTTACTTACAGTATTTCATCTCTAGGAAATCTGAAGAAGCTTCTTTTTTCAGGTTGACCACTGTTGTTTGAACAGTTTGGTGCCGAGCACCAAGTGGCTCCAAAACGTTTACGAACCTCATTCATTTTCATAAAACTGATCTCTGCAGCATCCCAAAGTTTAAAACGCTATACCAACGCCACAATTATACTTGCCACAAAAATGGCGGCTAGCCTACGATGTGTCAACACGGCGAGTTCGGGTGTGCACAGCTGATTTCGCCTCTGGATCTTATCTCCTCTGTGGCGCCGCTGAGCGCTCAGCCACGAGGCCATATTCGACTGATGGAAGTTTCAGATGACATATGATCGTGCCGCTGGCCCCGGAACGAGCCAGTTGCCAGTTGCAGGAAGGTAGCCTTGCTGTCGCTAGACTCTTCTAATCAAATATTGCAGTAGAAAAATATAGGAAAGTCGTAAAAAAAACACGAGATACTTTATGCAGCGCATTCTGATGGCAGGGCCTGATCCGTCGCCTGTAGTCGTATCTGATAATAGCATTTTGGCCTTTTAGAATGTAGGGTATATATATTTTTTTCTCGTTTTCTGCAGTTGTGGTTATTTTTATGGCTGGAAATGTTACTGTAATTTTTGGATGCTGCTAACTGCTGGAAGTCGTTTTTGAAGTTAAAATTCCTTAGGCATGTTGATGTCGAAGTCGTCTTCATGTTGCAGCATTAATATACATATAATCGCTTATATACCTAAACATCGGGGGACATATAAAGCTTATCTGTGTGCAAAATAAAACTGTGATAACAAAAATGTTCTGTAATACATTTTATAAACTTCAAGAGTCACCCAAAGAAATAGTTGCAACTTTAAAACTATGTTATAATATTGGAACAATCCTTTCATTACAAAAAAATTGGTTGTCTGTAAAGTCGGTTTACGGACGATAGTTTAATGTGACAACGTCATAACAAAACATTGATGAAATTATTGAGCCAGAAGAAAATGAAATAAAGTACCTGTACCCTATATGGCCTAGTACTCAATATGGCCTATTGACTAGTTCTTCGTAATATCACCATCTATACTAAAGATGGCGCCAGCACCCTTTCTAAAAGAAACAAGAAGAGTGTGTTTCGTTTACCAGGTGCATAGTATCCATGAGCTTTTGGTGCAATGAGTAAGGGCCGGTCTTACCATCCTCTGGGCAAACTTCCAGGTAGCTACCTACCCTGCGGATGAGCTACCCAGAAGCTTTACCACATGGTCCTGTCTTACCATCCCATTTACACCTCCATGTAGCTAACTGGAACTTGCCCTGTGGATAGCAAGGATGTGTGTTAGGTTGGTATATTTTTGACAGAGATATTGGAGAAACAATGATTGTTATTGGCCCTCAGATTTTTATTTTATCGTGCTAAACATTAGAGTACCGAAGGCTTAGTGTATTAACATTTTGATGAAAATTTGCCCGGTAATTTGGGAATATAAATAAACACTTGACGCCGACCGCCAATGCTCCTCTATGTCGCATAGACCACTATGCCTCATCAACATCTCGCGAAGGCGTGTGCACCGAACACGCTCGTGCGCGCACCGGAGTGTAGAAAGTGCAATGGGGCGAACGCCAGGTAACAAGTGCTACGTCGGCGGAAGGATCCGGCCGGGTGTGGCATATCCCTCCGCCGAACTACAACAAATGTAATGTATGTAATTTTTTTCACATGATATTAATAGACATTATTTTCATTATTTAATACTTGATTTTCTCCAAAATTATGTTTCACCGTGCGCCTTGTCCCGAACCTGGCCAGTTCAGTTTCCCGCGAAAATCACACGTTTCCACCGGAGGGCTGGCGGGGGAGGGGGGTCGCGCGCGGTGAAAGCGGCAGTATCCTTCCGGAGCTCATAGAGGCCGGCAGCCTCCGCGAAACATGGGACCAGCAATTCTTATTTTCACTGATATGTAGTTTCAATAGTTGTAATTTTTCGCAAAACTTTTTCTTTCAGTTCCGTGGTCGGCCTCGACTTACCAAGTGGTATTTAACTTACTAACGCATCAATGTCTGGGACAGGCCTAAGAGTCAGGTAGTGTCGCCGGAGTTACGGGCCTACGTGTTCTTAGCCCAGTATATTATGTAATTTGTAATTGTGCAGTGTACTTTTTAATCAGGATTATAGTATGTCATGTTATGTTTTTTTTGTAATCACCGCATCGTGTCCAAGTTTATGACCTTACCGGGGAATAAAATCGTGAGCCGCCACTGAGAGAGTGGTCGCGCGTGTGATGATTCAACCATTACGGCCAGGACGGGCAGTACTATGTATAGGGCTGTGCCGTAATAAATTAATCAGTAATCAGCCGGTATTTTCTTGTTCTTTTCAGGCGTCCCGAGTGGCCTAAACAGCTCGGGGGGCCCTACTGTGTCGAATCACTACCTCTAGCCACAAGGCCGAACCTACCCTGAGATTTCGAACAATACTAAAACTACGTAAATTTTAATAGAGGTAGTGGGGTTCGCATCACACTTGTCAAGGAGAAGAGGTTACGGTAGTTTTAAATTTGTAGAAGGAATCTTGGTAGAAATAACAAAGGTTAACGTTCCTGGTAGAAGCAGAGCGAATAATTTTACAAATGGAGAAAAACAATATTTAATAGACTTGGCGGTTTCTTACAAGCATATTTTAGAGAATAAAAAAACGGACAGTGTTACCTGGAAAGATAAGGACAAAGCTTAGGACAAAATCGCCGGAAAATTCAATGCAGTTGTAGGTGGTGATCGTCCTGCAAGGTCAGCGAAATCGCTTCGCAGCAAATATGAATGTACCAAGAAAGAAATTCGTAAGAAGCATGTGTTTCACAAACGCGAAATGATGACAACTAGAGGTGGGCCATACACGCCTATCACAAAAGACGACCCTTCTGAAGATGACATCGTACGGCCGAAGGCCACCCCAAAGCCCGACCTGCACCCGCCATTACTCGGCTCCGCAAACGGAAAGCACCCCTAGTCATGGCCCACCTGAGTCAAGTGAGCGGACCGCAGCCCAAGGTAGAGAATAGCGAACCAGTTTAATTACACATGCAACGCACTCCCCGTGCCTACAAAATTCCCCACACAATAATTAATTAATCAGAAACAAACAAAAGCCCCTAACTAATAGAGTGCGACGTAGGAGTGCCCGGGTCACTCACACGTATTAAGTAAACAATACGTGTGTGAGTGCCACCTTGCGGCCTTCAGCCTAACTTAAATACAGCAGCTAATTAACATCAGTGTGCAACCCAGTGCTTACATAATTGATTAGCCCCGGAGCGGTTAATAAGAGACAGACAGTCTCTGGTGTGACGTTACAAATTCAAACTTTATTACGTGAAACACTAAATTGCAATTATTGAAGAGAGTATTTTGTCAGAACTTGTCATTAGTAATAATATTAGGAATTTTAAGCTGCCTTCAGCCTTTTGTAAACATAGTAATTTCCGAATAACGGAACTTGGGAAACTTTGGCGCGAGAGAACGGCCGAGCCCTTCCCTCGCGCCAGGGTCACACGCCAGTTGAGAGCAGCTCGCGGGCCGGGGCGGACGTGCTTTCCACGGGGAGTCATCACCCTTTGTTCACCGACCGACCACTTCTGGTAAATATAGTCATTTAAAACATCAACCTTTTCTCTTACAATTAAACTCCCCGTGTGTCCCCGGTCCTTTTCCGGTGTAGGGACTAACCCAGCCGCTCATTAATAAAACTCCCCGCACCAGTGGCTACGCGGGGCAGTTCAACGTACGGCACGGGCCGACTCCCGCCACCGCAGAACTTTAACTAAAAGCCGTGTGCACCGGCACCGGCCACAACGACACTTCGCTTGTGAACCTAATTTAGCCTACGGACCGTGGCCCACGCAAGTGGCCCGGCCCACAACGTAGAGACGATTTACGGGATTGGCCGACAAACAATCAAGCCTCCCCCCCCACCCTCGACTGGCGTGAGGGCTTAATAAGTAAACACACGTAGAGGCACGCAGGTGTCCCCCTTAGATAACGTGTGGAGTGTAATCGTGTACGTAAGAGCACCACAGTGTGCAGTTTTTCCGAGTGTAATCGAGTAATAGTGTAACCAAAACTTCTACGTGTTCCGACGCCTCACTGGCAGTCATGTACCGCCGAGTAGATCTCGCGCCCAATGTAATGAACCAGTGTAAAACGTGAACAATAAAACGTCCACCCCACACCTCCCGTGCGCGACGTGCGACCCGTAAAACAACCAGAACAGTGTATGTAATTTAACCTAAACAACCCAACCTAATCAGGAACCAAATTCCATCACCGCCGACGGTTCTAGCGGGCCATGCTGGGGCAACGAACCCACGACCATCACACGGTTGGACACCAAGCTAACCTGGCGCCCTCCCGGAACAGAAATCTCTAAAAAAGCCAGCCACCCCGCTAGGACTTGCGCCCGACATCGAACAAGAGACCGCGGCTGACGGCAAAGAAAAGTTGAAAGCTGTTATTGCTATGAGTGTGGTGGGACTAGATAGTATTTTCGAAAACGACTGTGGTAAGAAACATTTTATGTATTCAGGCCTATTCGTTATTCAACTACTAGACTAGGGCTACATTATTAGTGCACTGTTATGGTACCTAGTTATTATGGAATCCGTCAATCGTACAAATTATAATACATGATACACACATTATATATATCACATTTTGCATGATACATATTAACATTGTTTTATTCATAAAACAATACCGGAATAATAATAGTGGTAAAATGTGGCAAATACTTGCAAATGCGAAACATGGCAATATGTACACAGGCATTGATAATAGTAAGATCCAGCTAAATAATCATTTTTTAAAAATGTAATACATAAGGACTCTGCAAATTATTAATTTAATTATTTTTTATAACATTTTAAACCCCCAAAATATGTTCTGTGCACTGTGTGAATGTGTTATTTGACCAATAAATAATCTCTTGTATCCAAGTAAAGAGGTAGGTCTATTTTTTTTTTTTTAATTTTAAAGGCAATACAAAACAGCTTTTTGTAATGTCTTCTTTCTAACCGCTTTGAATATAGGTAGGCCTACTAAGAATTGAGCAATGCACTTATCCTACAGCTTCATACTGCTCTCTGTTGCCTAGAAATCATGGCTGAATGCATAGTCACCAATTTCAACTATATAAATACCTATTTGTGTAGTTTTTTTGGTCTGTTACAAGTTATTGTGTTTACTTGTTCATTTATCTTGCAATTTTGCAATTAAGATATTTTGGTTCCTATTTCATGTTTGTTTATTGATATAAGCAAATGTTTGTCGCAGATCCTGGTCCATCAAGTGTGGTCTGTGTATCACCACCAAGTATGAAGTCATCAGATGTTGAAAATGAGGACAATAGTTGCTATGTTGTGGTATGTAACTAAGTTAGGGGTCGTCCATTAATCACGTGATGTTTATTAAGCAAATTTTTAACCCCCCTCCCCCCTAGTAATTTGTGGTGAGGTTTCAGACAAACACTCCCCCCCCCCCCCCCCCAATAAATCACGTGTATTTTTTGGTGCAAAATATTTTTAAAAATTTCGGAATATTATCTTTAAATATAGGTATAATCTAATTTAATTCTGGAAAATTAAGCACAGTGATAAAAATGTCCAGACACACATTTAGGTTGCAGGTTTATTCTTACTGGCATAAAAATAATAAAGGAAAGGCTTATATGTGATTTACGCATGTATTCGGCGCCAAAATCACAGTCTTACTAGCGACTGGCAAGCCGAGCCGGGTGGTTCATGTTGCGGCGGGCGAGGATATTGTTGCCTGGCTACGGCGAGTCAACGTCACGCATCGCTTTTCGGTTTAGTAGAAATCGGGTGAAAAAAAAATACAGTAAACTCTCGATTATCCGTGTTAATTGGGACCTTCCGATGCCCGGATAATTGAATGCCCATAAGAAAACCCGGATAATCCGTTTCACCACTTAAAAATTGTGTATTTACTGGCAAAAGAGTATCTCTTCAGTAGAATTCTATGAGTACAAGCAAAGGCTTTGTATACCGTGTCCCAGCTTATTGGACTGTAAACAATACTGGCACTGTGTTGCCGCCATCCTTCTCCTGTCCCCTTTATTGCTACGGGAGGGAGAGCGGCGGCAGTCTCAACTCAGCATCTCCCTCCACCCTTTTAACGACCTATTATCCGGGGTCACTACAAAATAAGTGTCTCAACCACAGCACAATATTATACACTTTTTTTTCCCCCTTCCAGCTATTGCATTTTATTTTTCTACCTCGCGTGGCAAGATATTGTTTCTTGTTAATTCCGCCTATTAAAATTAGGATGCACTTTACAGTCATAACTACGAGTATGGGATACTACGAGACCTTCGAAGTTACGAGAGTTTTGAAATGCACCGTCAGTTTGACTACGTAAATAGTAATCCTCAACTAATCTGGTTATTACGAGTGCTTCCTTGTTGGCTGTTTCGTAAGAAAGAGTGATTTAAATGGCATCTTCAAACAAGGAAAAATACCGTTAGTTGGAAGGAAAAAAAGGTTCACGCAATAAACAAAGGCAGCAAAGAGAGAGAGGGCCGTGGCTATGCTGGCGCTGGGGCTGTGGACTAGACTTGTGTAGTTCGCGAACGAACTAGTTCGGAAGAGCGCTCCCACAGACGAACTACGCGAACTAGTTCCCAGATCCCTCGCTCCTCAGTTCATTAGCTCGTTCTTTTCCCGATCTCCTTCATTTAGTTCTGTGCACATGGTCTGGCTCTTATCAAAAGTCGACACTCTTTCTCCCTTTCGGGTATTAGTTACGGCTTTGTCGCTGGTCTTTTTGGCTGGCTATCGTTATCTGCTCGGGTCGGATAGCTAAAATTTCAGACGTCTAACGGATACTGACATTACAAAAATATTGACTTTTGATCGCTGCAAATGTTTACTGCAATGAAACATTTTCAAATATAATCGTTTTGTTGATGATGATAGCTTTATACTCGTGTCCGAGCACGGTAACTTCGTGGTGGGGAAACCGTGGTGTATACTATGCCCGGCAGTTATCTTGGCGTCTGAGCTCCCTAGTCCTGTCTGTAGGGGAGGGGAGGGCGAAGAGAAAGCGATACCCTATTGTCAAGGTCAGCGGCCAGGTTTGTACTAGCAGAACATAAAACATTCGGCGCGTGACTTCCTACACTACGTAAGTCTGTATGCACGTTCGTGGGGGCCCCAGGGCGGTAAGGCCTTTTGGCTAAGAGCGCTGGGTTACCAAACCAAAAGTGAGAAATCCTATTAATTGTACTTGTATTACATAAGTGTAACATTGTGTAAATTGCAGTGGTTGTGCTCGAATATTTGTACTCATCTGTCAGGAAAAGTAACGAACTATTATCTAAACCTGTAAAGTTTTACTTTGTCCCATTAAATATTCTTACGGTGTCTGCTAATCATTTTGCTAACCAAAATTAATTGAAATGTTAACTCAGTAACTAGCGAAAACCAGACACTATTTATTTTGGAAAACTAGGTCACTTAGTATTTAAAATAAATTTAAAACTATGCTTCTCAATTCATTGTGTTCTCAAAGTTAATTAAAACAAAAGTCTTACAAGAAAAAGCAAACGACCAAAACATTACGCAATTGTAGCTCTCCGCGCGAAAGCTACCTCACAGTTGATGACGCAGGAGCCAGTCTAGCCCTCATCGTTCTCCGGTTTCCGTACCTAAAACGTTCCATTTAGCGCTGGATGTACATTTAAGTAAACATGGAGCTTGTTATGTTATATTTGCTGCTTTAACTTCATGTCAGTCGTTTAGGAAACACCTGACTACCAACATTAATGGCATTTAAAAAAATGCTTGTGTATGTGTGGCTTTATATTTTAATGCACCTATAATCGATTATTTATTATAAATGTAAATACAATTTGCATTGTACTTCCACTTTAGAATGCATATTATAACCTTCAAAACCTCATATATATTATATGATTTGTTTAATGTAAGTGTGAAGTTCTCTTTCCATGATAATTGATTGTATTAGGTGACGAAAAACAAAATTAAGTTAAAATTAATTACTAATATTACTATTCTTATTACTTTCTCTAGGTACTCCCGTTTTCCCCGTTCTGTCATTTCGTCAACGCTTCATACTCATCATTTCTCCACAATAGGCTATCAAGACCTTACTTGTTAATAGCCGCCCAACTCACACACACCCTAACTGCCCAAATATTTTACTCCACTATACACTACGTAACAGTAACGTAGTAAATATATATTTCCATTGTTTATTAAATACTTAAAATACCTATTTTTTTCTGGCGTAGTCTGTGGGTCATGTGGTCGTTCTTTGCTGACTTTACGAATCCTGACTATGGACCGTTCGCTCACACCCGTGTACTTCGCTGCTCTTGCCGTCTGTCTATGTAAAGGCTCGAGCAGACATTTATTTTTCGCTTCTTCATCAATAAACTGCATCACGGTTTTTATTATTAACCGCTCTCCGCTATGTATCACTTTACCGCACCTAACAGCCACTACACGGCTCTCGGCTACGATTCGGCTGCTTACCCCCTCTTCTCTCTCCGGTCCCGCTGTCCCCGCATCCTCGCGCTGAGACACGCTAAGATAACTGCCGGCCACAGTACTGAGAACAAGTCAGACATAATTACATTAGGTACCTAGTTATATCAGTGTTTACAAAATGATTTCAATATTCATAAAATAATTTTGACAGCTGATGACAACTTTAATATTAAAATTTTGACTTATATAAAACCATTGTTAAATAAACTTATTTTTGACGTGACGTCTAATAAATCGAGGAACGCCGTCTGCACGCACGAAAAAGTGTCCCGTTACGCACATTGTCCCGTTACACTCATTGTACGCTTGCGCCGCATCTATCTCTCTTCCACTCGATTGAAACAACCATCGATTTGACTTTTTCGAGGCACATTAAACTTGAAACACTTCCATTCGTTTCCTACTTTTCCTATCATCGTCCTATCCTTAACAGAATAACACAGATTGGAAGAAGTTAAATAGCAAACATGTATAAAAGTTATAGTTAAAATAATCTGTTCGTTAAAGTAATAAACATATTTGAATTAATGAGTGCAAAAAAAGTAAATTTATCAATTAATTTGTAGATTTCGTTTCACCCCTTCTTTGTATAAATACAAAATAGTGATAATTCAATAGAAATGATTAAATTTTATTCATAAAAGTATGAAATCATTTCATCAATATTTTGTTATGACGTCACGTTAAACTATCGTCCGTAAACCGACTTTACAAACAATTTTTTGTTGATTATTTCTAAAACTTAAAAAAAATATATTTTTATAGGCCTAAAACGGTATTTTATTCACTAAGATAAACATATTTCATAAATAATATTTCTTAAACTAGCTAATAAATAAATTCTTTTAGAAATTAAAATTTTTGAATATAGTGTATGTTAAGTGATGAACTTGCTAATATTTAATTATTGAATTATATATAGGTCCTAATGAACATACACATTCTTAGGCAATATTAGCATACAATCTTACTTAAGAGTTTTTATTAGTTTTTCTATGTCTAATTATAAGGTAACAAATTAGAAGCGTAATGGGTCTTTTTTCATAATAATTTACGTAATTTTGTGGCCTGTACATAATAACGCATTTTTTGTTGATTTTTTTTAAAATTAAAATTTGTATATTTATAAAACGGTATTTTATTCACTAAACTAAACACATTTCATAAATAATATTTCTTAAACTAGCTATAAAATAAATCCTTTTATAAATTAATTTTTTTCTATTATAGTGTATGTTAAGTGAAGAATAAAAACCTAACTGTTATATACGCCATTTTACCCAATTATGTAAATTATTGTTTTATTTACTCATTTGATGTATAATAACCCAAAAAGGATAATAATCTAGGCGTTCACAACACTACTCATTATAAAAAATAACTACTATTACATACAAAGAAGATCGCCTGCAGTAGCGGTAGCAAAGCGAACGAACTATCTGTGACCTGTCTTTGAATTCGAGGTGGGAGCGGACGAACTAAAAGAGCGACCTAGTTCGCCAAGGAGCTGCGAACTAAAAGGAGCGCTCCCGGTCGCGAACTATTATGCGCAAGTCTACTGTGGACCATGACTCGCACCTAGCTGTCCAGAAAGAATGATGGCTGTTGTTGGGTGGGGGTTTTTGGGAGAGGAAGGGGTGTCTGGTGGCGAACAACATGCTCCCTTTCTCTCTCTGTCACTCTCTCGCTCGGCGTTTTCAAGAAGCCCTCCCCCTCCCATTGTGTTACTGGCTGCTTCGGCCGGTAGAGGGGAAATTCCTAAACCACCCCCACCCCCCCCCCCCCTCCGGCGTGTGTGTACGTGTGTACGAGAGCCTTGTTCCTTTTGTGCGTGTGTGAGACCTCGTTACGTGCGTGTGCGTGGGTAGATGTTTTCATGCTTTTACGTTTAGAAGGCCCTGCCACACTGTCTGATCTACTAGCAAACTGCAAAAGTTTTTCTTCACTTTTATTAATGTCTCGCACGGTTTGGATTACAATTTCATATTCCTGTGCTAATTTCGCGGCAGTTTCTCCTTTTCTTAACCTGTCCACAACTTCTAACTTCTCTGCTATTGTCAGCACTTTACGTTTCCTTTTACCAGACATGATTACAAAAACAAATGTGCCTGGGAGAACTGATGTAAATAACTGCGTGAAAAATGCCTCTTCCAGCCGTCAGGAGTGTGGGAAGGTAAAAGAGGAACTTTTTTTTTTTTAGCGTGGCGGGGCGCTTTGAAAAGAAAGCTTGAAAAGAAAATTAAAAAAAAGGGGGGGGGGGGGGGGAGTTGAGCCGGAAGCAACAGTCAAGGCATTCCTTTTTGGTTTAAAGTGTGACAAATTGACGGGTGAAGGTGGCGGGGGAACGAGGGTCTGAAGGGTCAGCAGTAAAAAAAAAAAAAAAAAAAAAAAAAACCTCAGCGCAGTCGCGGCATAGCTACACCCCGTCATTTTTTTTACAACTTCATAAAAAAAAATCAAGCACGGATAACCCGAAAACCGGATAATCCAGGCCCGGATAATCGAGAGTTTACTGTACACGTGATATCTCTCTACCCCCCCCCCCTCACCCATTGTGATTTTTCGTGATTTTTCCCGACCCCCCCCCCCCCCTTTTCGAGCCTCACGTGATTAATGGACGATCCCTTATTACAAAAAAAAATAATTTTAACTTAATGTGCTGGGGCGGTGAAACCATTGTTCCAGGGAGGTCATATTACCCCCTATTATCTAATCTGCTAAAATGGTCATGTTCTCAAAATGTACTGACGTCCCTCGGCTTGAGGCCCCCGGTTCCCTGCTTGCGAGACTGTCCAGTTATGCCCGTACTGCTCTGTGGGGTGTGGATCCAGGCCAACGTGGCCGGGACCGGGAACTGCGGGACCTAGAGGGAGGGGTTAGGTGGAGAGGAATATCGGTAAACTGTTCCAATAACGATTCGGTGTTGACTATTTTCACGAGCCCCTTTTATTCACGATTTATATCCTGCCGCAGCCTGGCGGAACCGCCGCGGAACAAGCTCCCTTCCCGCGACGACCCAGACTCCCGTAACACCGTACGGCCCGTTATGACGTCCTGGCACAGGTTGAGAGTAGTTATACGTAATACTAATCCCGTTTAAGATTACACCGTGAAGAAGCGCTGTGCACGCGCGCCCTGTTACGTAACGTTTCGTAAGACGATAGAAGTTCTGAGTCCCGTAATTGCACGTCCGCGGTCTAGAACACTCTGCTAGTAACGTCACTCGACGACTCGTAAATTCAGTAACGCGGCGAATGACTCGCGGAGGCAGCTTGACTACCGTATCAACTCGTGAACTGAAAACGAAAGGTTGGCCACGAGCTCCGGGTACGCGCCTCGCGAGCAGCGCGGAGCGGCGTACACGACCGTCCTCGTTCGAGCCCTGAACACGACTGACTCTCCCCGCCCGCCCGCGGGCTGCGGGAGGGGAGGGGAAATCGGCCGGCGTGGGAGAGGTCCCGTCCCGCGGCGCGCCAGGCTGCAATTACATACTAGCATACTTGAGGAAACACAGAATATTCACAGCTAAACGAAACATTAATCACAACAAGTTTACAGAATTAATAAATTATAATACAATATTTACATACTCGTTGAGGCCCGTGACCATTTGGAAAATATACAAAAACACAGAATCATCTCTTGCACAAAAAGGCTCATTAGCCCGCTAGGGCGCACGCGGGTGCGTCCCTGGCCGTCGCACTTCACTGGGGAAACAAGGGAGGACGTTGACGAGGCATAACGGGCTGAAGGAGCCGAGGAGACACTTGGGTCGACGTCAGTACTTATACAAAATTATACATTACGCATAGAATAAATATGTGTATAAAACACTATTTACCATACCTAACGTGCTTTGTACTCCAGTTTGTGCTTTGATCATGTGCAATGCATACAAAAAATCATTTTAAATTTTGACCCTTTAATGATGAATATCTCCCACCCCTGATTGTGTGTGATATTTACAAAATATTTTCTTTCATAACACCCGCATTATAAATTTCTCTTTTATCACAGGAAATAATGCCAGGTGATGGTGGTGATGATGAAACTGATGGTGCTGCACAGACCGGATTGGGCGAGCTGCCAAAAAATAAAGTACAGGAACACAAGTGGATAACAACTATAAACAGACAGAAGCAGTTATCACCGCCAACCATTACTGCTCACTCTCAAAATATGCAAACTGTTACTGTACAGGAACAGGAGATATTGGCTTCTCCCACATCATCAAAAGGCAAGTATAAAAACCATTGTTTTGACATCGTCCGGGCCTGCGGCCCCTATTAAGTCCAATATGCCACCGCCCAAACACCACCCACCCTCCATTCAAACCTCCCGCCTACCCGTGCGTACGTGTGCGTGCGTGCAGGGGCGCAACAACAGGGAGGGGGCAAGGGTATTTTGCCCCCCCCCCTCTGAAACCTTGAAGTGGGGGCAAACCGGGGCAAAGAGAGTGCTGTGTAATCAATTTTTAATTAATAAAACTGCTTAAATAACACCATTTTCCATCTTGAAATACAAATTTACCCGGGGGAGGACCCCCGGACCCCCCACTTCAATAGGGGGGATCGATGATTCTTTATAAAAAGGTATATTGCCCCCCCTTTGGAAATTTAGTTGTTGCGCCCCTGCGTGCGTGTGTGTTCGCCCGGCAAGAGGGCGCTGTCGAGTCAATGCGCCGCACCCCTAAAACATAATTAAATGTAATTGTGTTATTTGTTTTAATGTTCCCCAAGTGCAACGTGACGGCAGATCGGCCGGGAGGGTATTATGTACTTTTAATTAAAATAAGGTATCAAAATATAATAGCGTTTCCGGACATTCCCGAGGAAACCCGAAGCCTGACAATAATTAAATGTCATTCTCAATAATTGTAATTTGTAGTATTCTTTTGCATTATTCAGAAAAGGTCACATAATTTTTAAATCATTCTTGTCATGTTACTTTAGTTTCCCGTGGCACAAATTCACAAATATCTTTAACGGCAATTGTTTTGGCGGGAGGACGCCATGTTAGTCGAGCCAAGCCATGAGCTCAGCCTAGGGGTGTCCACTTTGAAAAAACATCGATGTTTTTTTCGATTCGATAAATCGGAACTGTACATCGATGTCTTTCGATGTATCGGATGAAAACATCGATGTTTTGTAAGCATCGAGTACTTTTTTAGGGTTCCGGGTTTAAACAGGTCCCTATTACTAACACTAAGGGCTGGATGCACAGATTCCATGTTTATCACTTGTTGGTATTTATTTACGTTAATTTACACCGTAAATACCGTCTATTTTAACAATTAAAGCAAACATATCTAGCCTAATAACACATTTGAAACTAAAAAAATACCTTTCGGACGGTTAATTAGGTTAGGATAGCTACATCAAAAATTATTGTATAATCAGGTGCTAGGTTTGTTTGGTCGGGATAGCTACATATGAAATTGCGAATTCCTAAAACATCTTTTAAATTATTTCACAATATTTTTAATTTAGTCACAGATTCACTGCTTTTTTCAAATAAAAATAGGCTATCTAGAAGATCTTATCAGGAAAATTGAAACACAGATAGTAAACTATGTAGCTAAGAAATATAATTCACAGGACACAGACCAGGTATACTCAACACAACTTTTAATGCAAACCATCACTAATTCAAACATTGTTTTTTAAAAAAAGTAAAGTCCATGTAATAATTTTGCTAAGTCTGTCATGTCCTTTTGCCAGTGTTCTTTTGGGAGACTTTGCAAAAACAACAGTTTATTTAAACATTTGCCTTGCAGCCTATTTCGTTGTTGATTGACGATTTGTGCCGCTTTAGAAAACAAATGTTCAGATGGGACTGAAGTTCCTACTATGGTTTAGTATTTGTATGCAATTGTATGCAGTTTGGGAATCTGAATCTTTAGATCATTCCAAATTTCTAAAGGGTTCTCATTTAACCTGCCGACTGGGCTACGTAAATAAGTAGATAGTTCATCTGAAATTGAATCGTCCGATTTCACAGTTTTCCAGCTCTTGTGGACTAATTTGTGGTGATCTTCCCACAGAGAAAATTTTTCTTCTGCTTTGTCAGACAGATCTGACTCTGACGAATCAGATCCCACAGACTCATTTTGTACTCTACTTTTCATAAGTTCCTTGATTTTTTAAACAGCCATGGAGCAAGCAATTGAGTCCGTGAAATGCATTTTCTTAAACCTGGGGTCCAAGATTGTGGCTATAGCGAGAGGAGTTACTCTCTCTATAACACCCATTCTCTTGTCAATCTCTTTCAGGATCAATGACTGCAATTCTTGGGCAAGAGACTCTTCAACTTTAAGAGGTTTAACTTTTAAAAGAAGACAATGGATAAGTGGTACAACTTTACTGCTAGTGCAGTACTTATCACCTGACACTTCCTTAGTTGCAGCTTCAATCAGCTGCAGAATTTGTAAAACCGAAGAAAGAATACATAATTCTGACGCAGTTAGCATCGGTGGTGCATTTTTATGATGAATGACTATATTATTGACGACGCTGCGAAGCTCCAAAAATCTCTCGATCATATAATAAGTACTGTTCCATCTTGTTGGGACCTCTTTATCAATTTATTTTGTTTCTGGGTTGCTGCATTATATTGTCAGTCCACTATTAAATAATAAACTTTTCTTTTTTAAATAAACAAATAGGAAAAAAGATTTTAGGTAAAATTTTAGTGGTCAAACTTGAGTTTTTATGAAATTAATTGGTTAAATTCTTTTCGATGTTTTCCTACTAAAAACTGAAAAAAACATCGATTCATCGAGTATATCGAAAGCATTTCAAAACATCGGATCGTTCCGATGTATTGCATTATAAACATCGATGTTTTCAATACATCGATGTATATCGAATATCCCTAGCTCAGCCCAGTCTTCCGCCATCAACGACCGAGAGTAGACGCTTCAGCACTCCGGGGACCTCACCGCTTGTTTTCACCGCTAAATAATTCTGTTTAACTTTAATTCTTTCCAAATCGTTTTCTTTTCGTCCTCGGAGCTCCTCTCGGTCGGGGGACTGTTTAATTAATTATCTTACGACCAGTAACGATCTTTGTCTCTATGTAATACGTAATTTGAGATATGACCACGTGGTGGGTCTTTACACCTAAACCGATTCGTGCCGCGGGCGTTTTATACAGTTTCAATCGTGTACGTGTGTGAGTTGAATTAGCCGAATAAATCAGGTATGTTAATCTAACGTATTATTTTATTATTTAAATCTGTACGTCCACGTGGAGTGTGACGGCGTGTGGGACGCCTGAGAGCCCACTGCGTAGATAATAGCGTGCCCGACGCTGAGAGCGGGCAGGATTTAGTGCTTGGTATTTTCAGGGGGTAAAATCACGCCTCACATGGGTGACGTGGGGCGACTGAATTGCGCCCCATTGGAAAGGGCGCCTTTCAGGTTTTTTCGAGCACACACACAATTATTTAAATCCTGATAGGCTGCCTTTCCAGAGTTGGCTGTTCGCTTTGCTTTAAGCGAAAGAAAACCCTGAATTGTGCCCCATCGGAAAGGCCGCCTTTCAGGTTTTTTCCTTGTACGCATACAGTCCGTAAAATCCTGATGGGCTGCCTTTCCAGAGTTGGCTGTTCGCCTTGTTTTAAGCGAAAGAAAACCCTGAATTGTGCCCCATCGGAAAGGCCGCCTTTCAGGTTTTTTCCTTGTACGCATACAGTCCGTAAAATCCTGATGGGCTGCCTTTCCAGAGTCGGCTGTTCGCCTTGTTTTAAGCGAAAGAAAACCCTGAATTGTGCCCCATCGGAAAGGCTCCCTTTCAGAAATTTTTAGTTTTCGTTAGATCGTTGTGGGCACTGAATTTCGCCCCATCGGAAAGGCCGCCTTTCAGGTTTTTCCCTTGTACGCATACAGTTTGTATCATCCTGATGGGCTGCCTTTCCAGAGTTGGCTGTTCGCTCTGTTTTAAGCGAAAGAAAACCCTGAATTGTGCCCCATCGGAAAGGCCGCCTTTCAGGTTTTTCCTTGTACGCATACAGTTTGTATAATCCTGATGGGCTGCCTTTCCAGAGTTGGCTGTTCGCTCTGTTTTAAGCGAAAGAAAACCCTGAATTTCGCCCCATCGGAAAGGCCGCCTTTCAGGTTTTTTCCTTGTACGCATACAGTTTGTATAATCCTGATGGGCTGCCTTTCCAGACTTGGCTGTTCGCTCTGTTTTAAGCGAAAGAAAACCCTGAATTTCGCCCCATCGGAAAGGCCGCCTTTCAGGTTTTCCCTTGTACGCATACAGTTCGTAAAATCCCGATGGGCTGCCTTTCCAGAGTTGGCTGTTCGCTCTGTTTTAAGCGAAAGAAAACCCTGAATTGTGCCCCATCGGAAAGGCCGCCTTTCAGGTTTTTCCTTGTACGCATACAGTTCGTAAAATCCCGATGGGCTGCCTTTCCAGAGTGGGGACGCTGAATTGCGCCCCATTGGAAAGGGCGCCTTTCAGATTTTTTCGAGCACACACACAATTATTTAAATCCTGATAGGCTGCCTTTCCAGAGTTGGCTGTTCGCTTTGCTTTAAGCGAAAGAAAACCCTGAATTGTGCCCCATCGGAAAGGCCGCCTTTCAGGTTTTTTCCTTGTACGCATACAGTCCGTAAAATCCTGATGGGCTGCCTTTCCAGAGTTGGCTGTTCGCCTTGTTTTAAGCGAAAGAAAACCCTGAATTGTGCCCCATCGGAAAGGCCGCCTTTCAGGTTTTTTTCTTGTACGCATACAGTCCGTAAAATCCTGATGGGCTGCCTTTCCAGAGTTGGCTGTTCGCCTTGTTTTAAGCGAAAGAAAACCCTGAATTGTGCCCCATCGGAAAGGCCGCCTTTCAAGTTTTTCCTTGTACGCATACAGTTCGTAAAATCCTGATGGGCTGCCTTTCCAGAGTTGGCTGTTCGCTCTGTTTTAAGCGAAAGAAAACCCTGAATTTCGCCCCATCGGAAAGGCCGCCTTTCAGGTTTTTCCTTGTACGCATACAGTTCGTAAAATCCTGATGGGCTGCCTTTCCAGAGTTGGCTGTTCGCTCTGTTTTAAGCGAAAGAAAACCCTGAATTGTGCCCCATCGGAAAGGCCGCCTTTCAGGTTTTTTTCTTGTATGCAATCAGCTCGTAAACTCCTGATGGGCTACTCAGACAGTTTATACTCTTTATTTTATTCCAAGACAATTTTGAATTGTTCCCTATTGTTGAATGATCGGCGCAGATAAAACCCTTTTACGCTCAAAATGCAATCAATGTATGTCTATACAAATTAATATTCAACTTATGGTGTACAACAAAACGAACAATTTTAGTTTCCTTGTAATATTTTATTTAAACATTATAGTTATCTTCTGACTGATGTCTACCATCAGAAACAAAATCGATGCTTATACAATCGCCCAAGAGATCATAAAGCTATACGTGAAGGAAATGCAACGTAAATAAAATTATAATACAACTTATTTCTAGGTACTATTACAGAATAAGACCACGGGGCGTGAGGACATCCAGTGGGCATTACAGTGACTTGTACGGCCGTAGATGTACACACAGGCACAAGACAGCTTTGTTTTTGACATTCGGTGAGGGATAGTAGAGAGCTTTTATAAAGATTGCCGTGACAACTTGTCTATGTTCTTGCGGGTTTGTGGAAGTAGTGTTGCATTTAGTGGGATTTAAACTGTGTAACGCAGAAGGCCTACTGACCATAGTTCTAATCTACGTTTTTTGCACCCATGAATGTGAAGCCATGTAAAGTTAATGTAATAGAAAAAAGTTTAAAATAATCAAAATGAAAAAGTCTATGTGAAAGCGTCTGAGTGCCTGATTATGGCCAGTAATTATAACATACAAAATGAAGTGTACTCCCCGATAAACTAAGCTCTAAGCTCTCTTTTTATGTGTATTATATATATATATATACACACACACAAACACACACACACTCCACGGTACCAGGTTTTCGTAAAAGCTGCTGCGTGGACTACTGTAGCTGCTCCCATAACACCTTATATCATAGAAATCGTCAGACCAAGAGCAGATTTCGCAGCGGGTTTGACGATATAGCATGCTTTATTTTCTCCAGGAGGTGAACAGGGTTGAAAAATGTTTACACCATTTTATTTTTAACTCCCTAACCTGTGCAGATATGGTACTGTTATTTGGTTCAAAAAAATTGCTAAATTAAAGACCCTATATAATGGTATAGGATTTAGGAAATTATAAAAATAAGGGAGTGAAAAGGGGCGCAAACTGTCTTTGCAATTTCCTTAAAATCTCCCTCTAAATCCCCATAACTTGGGCAGAAATCGCTATGCTTTTTGGTTTCAAACATTGTTGATTTAAATACTTAAAAAAAAAGTATTTTCAGGATTTTTCGAAGTTAAAAATTTAAGGGGTAGAAAAGTGGTGAAAACTGTTTTCGCCATATACTTAATAGCTCCCTAATCTGAACAAATATACAAATATATTTATACTATTTGGTTTCAAATCACTGCTTACTTAAATACCTACAAACTAATTATTTATTTTTTAGACATTTGGAAATGTAGGGACTGAAATTGGGGTAAACCTGTTTTCGCAATAAACTGGACATATATCTTTATCCTCTCTGGTATAAATCTCAACTGGACATGTATCGTTTTTCCCTTAGTATATTAAACTCAGAGTAAAACATAGACTAAACAATTTTAATGCGGGTAAAGTCGCGTCAGGACAGCGTCAGGACCATTATAATAATGGCGAAAGTTTATATTTTTGTTATTCAATCACGCCTGAACAGGTTTGTATAATATTTGGCATAGAGAAAAATTATGTCCAGGAATAGAACATACGCTATTTTTATCCCGAAAAATGGGTTTCTAAGGGAACTAATCAGACATGATCTTTGTTAAGGCTCTACTATACTTTTTGCTAGGTGATATGATATTGTGACCATACATAGGCCTACATAAATAATTTATGCAAAGTTCGTTTGCCTTCCGTTACATAAATGTACGTATATGTTCATCGTTTCTTATGGCCGTAGCAGGTAGTGTTAACATTTTTACAAGCTTTTATTTAACTTGCAATGTTTGTATGTATGTATGTCTGTGTGTTCGACACTAATCTTGGAAGCAGAATTAGAACCACTTCCCTATGTACGATTAAGCTCAAATTTGGTGCACATATGTATCTTCGGTGACAAAACAACAATATGGTACCATGAAGTTCTGATAATGAAGCCGGAAGATGGCCATAGTAATTTCTGAACTAAATAAGATAAACCCATCGAGTTTGGGCTCGATAGAATCGTTTTGAGGAGTATGTTTTTAAACCTCAAATCTACACTGAAATAAAACTTAGTTTGTAAAAACAAATTTGAAATATAGCAAATGAATTAGGCGCAATGATTAGGTTTATACTATCTCAACAATAAGCCAAATTGTTTTATTAATAACAAAAAAACTAAACATCTATATTATAGTGTTTACATAGAGAAATAATATACACCAAATTTTAGAGTACCACAGGGCAAAAAACACAAAATCTGCTTTCTGTAAAAAAGTTGAAGGTCAAGATGCGAAAGTGGAAGACGTTCATCTACCTTAAGAACTTCAGAGGCTCAGCGGCATATTGGCGTACTGCATTAAACGAACTGTTGGCACAAATTCGGTGTCTAGGACCGCAGACTTACTTTTTGACATTCAGTTGCAATGACATCAATTGGCTAGATATGTTAAAAGCTCTCCTCATCGTCGTTGGACAACCTATGGAATATCCGGATGATTTGGATATGGTAACAACACAGCGGTTAATTGAACAGTATCCCGTAATTGTTCGCAGACATTTCATGTATCGCCACAACGCCCTTATGAAATTTATGTTAAGCAAACATACAATTTTAAATGGTCGTATTAAATATTTCTGGCGGAGAATCGAATTTCATAACCGCGGAAGCCCCCATATTCACAAGGTAGTTTGGGTGTTCACATTATTCAACCTAAATCTGTGCAATTCCCGATAAATTTTTGTCACGGCACTGCAGAACGAAATTATGAATTATATTACGCTAGGCTTGCGCAGTACACAAAATGCAAGGTAGCACTGTCGACCACGCCGTCGTGTACCTACTAAGGTTCAAAGCTCTTCGCAGCTGGTCAAGCCATATGTGGCCCTAAGTAGAGTAAATTCGTAAGAGGGTCTACTTATTGATGAATTAGACTGCACCAAAATTGACTGACAAACAAACAGTCAATATCGAACCTCTAAATGAAATGAACAGCTTAAGAAACATTTTGATATTTACAATGATAAATAAAAATTATGAAATAAATTAATTCTAAAAAAATAAAAAAAACTTTTATTTAAATGCTCTAAAAACAAGAAAATAAATTAAATTGATTCAAAATCATCTTTTTATAACATTACACAACACCACTATTTTTATGAAACTAGCGACGGGTCGCCCCCAGAAGACCGTAGCGACACTAGACCGTACGCTACCTACCTGGCCAATGGTAGTGGGGGGGCGGGTCATGCGGGTGGGGGAAGGCTTTCCTCACGCCAGTTAGCCAGTCATTTAGCTGTTCCTTCAACACTCCTGCGTTCACAGTCCTGAATGCGATATAATTTTTATAGCTTAATAGCCCATGGATTTTAGTGTTCTACCTGAAAAAAAATAATGCAGTTTAGAAATTTGGCACAGATGTTCCTTTGGGTGTTAAAAATTGATCCTAAAAAGTCCCCATCTCTCAGATGCTGGCTTCATACATTTTTAAGGCAATAAGGGCGTAAGTGCCGAAATATGCATATCACGACTGTTGCGTGAAAAAAACTCATTCTAATATATCAAAATTTGGTCAAAATTTTAAAGTTAAGGGCCCTTAGTCCTTAATCATTAGTTTTTATTACTTTATACATGGCAAAAATTATCTTATAACCTAACCTAAAATACGTAGGTATTAAAATTCTTCTATGCTAATGCACAAAGCTGTTTCGAATTGCTGGCTCCCTTGAGTCACGCGAGACAATTCATATGCTCCTGGGGTTCTCCTGAAACAGTAAAATCTGCAGCTGTGTACATCAATTTAATTTTACCAAAATAAATGCATTTACCAGTGGTGATTGTACTTTGTTTCTAATTTTATTTTTGGTCAATGTTACTGCAGAAAATATTCTTTCAGTTGCTGCGTATGAATGAGACAAGCATAGCATGGCTTTAATGAACACTGTTATAGAAGGGAACATTTGGTCTCCTACAGCATTTTTCATTCCAAAAACTGTATTCCAAAAATCCATTATATTTCTTCTCTACTGTAACTTATAGGTAGCTATATTGTGTGTAGGTGTTGACACTGCATTAATAATTCAATTATTAACTTAATTTGATTGTTAGGTAAAAAGTGTAGGACTATATGTATGTACAAATCCTTATTTTACTTAAAAAACACAATAAACATTTATTCAACACAACACAGTACACTATAATGACACAAGGATTTCCAACAATAAAATATTAGAATTTTTCTTCCTAAATTTATATATTAAAATTATTATTTATATGAATATAATATCACGGATGAGTCAGAAGTAGATGATGTACACCCAGGACAATACGTTGAGCACTATTAGATAGAACTCCAGTCAACAATACAATATATGAAAACAAACAGGAAATCGATTAGGAAATATTCACAACATAAAATTAGTGTTATAAATTAAATTAATCATATATCATTTCCAGAGGTAAATACAATTTTTGGGTTATGTCAAGTGGCTTTAACTTGGTTTGTTAAAATTTCTATTACAGATGTTGTTGACAGCTTTTAAACATGAATGCATGTAGTTAATTGGCATTTAGACTGAGCATAAATAATAACAATCAAACGAAATAGTATGGTAAGAAAATAAATAAATAGTACTTAAAATAAAATCTGTGTGGGTCATTGTTACCGCACACCATAAATTCGTCGTCTTTCTTCAGTGCTTCAACAGTCTTTAATAAACGCCATTCCCTATCCAGGTTATCGAAATATTTTTCTTCAATAACATTAAGAAAACATTTGGCAAGTGGCATTATACTGTGATTGTCATCTGATTTATACTTTTCTGGACTCAGCAAGGCTAAACCTTTTAGAACAGAGTCATTAAAATTTATTTGTTTTAAAACTTGGCTCCAAAATACAACATAGAAGGCCAAACAATTAACTTTCAATAGTGTTAACCTACATCACTTGGTCTAACTATGCTCTTATCTAATCCCATCAAAAAGAGCTTCCACTCGCGCTCCTAGATAAACTTTGCTTATGTCTAAAACTGGCCGTTGTCAGCTGTATTTTCTTTTTCAATTGGATTATTTGAAACATATTGATGTTTCATGTAAGATTTCATTGTCAGTTTCATTTTTTCTCCCACCGATGAAACCAGAACATGAAAACGATATTAGTACATTGATAATCTAAATTTAAATTAATTATTACTGTCGACAGAATAAAAGCCAGGAACAAAAAATATGACTTAATTAATGCCGAACGACCGAATTGAGTTCCTGACCTGACTCGTCGTCGTCAACTGAAAAATTAGATTCCCTTCCACTCCTGTGTGTGTTTGAATAACACTTAATAATAAAACAATTTAGTGTAAACATAATATTATATTCAAGGCAAAAAACTCGAAAAAGTACTAGCTGGGGACACCCTGATTGTGTCTGAGAGTTGGCGTACTTATGTTGTTCTTCTCCTGGTCACGTTCCCTTTCCCCTCTAGCTACCGGCCAATGGCAGCGAGGGGGCGGGGCTAGCAGTGATTCTGACACACTTTTCTCTGATACGGTCTAATGACCATACGGTCAAGCGGTGTCGCCCCACTAGCGACCTTCCCCCACCCTGCTTCGGGTACTGTTGTGTATAGCCTTTTGTAACAAAAAATTAATTAACTGATAATAAATACCACATTAAAATCAGTTGCATTTTTCAGAAGAAGTAAGCGGAAATAAAAACAAACGCGTACAGCGACACTGTTTTATAGATATTATATAGAGATAAAAGCTTCCTTGAGTAGATACACAAGAATAAATGGTAAATACACCTACACTACATAATTAAATCACTACACCCGTGCGAAGCAGGGCAGGATAGCTAGTAATTCCACAAAAAACGTTTCAGTAACAGTAAGTAGTAGGTTACTGACGAACAGTAGGTAGTAGGTTACTGAGAGTAACAGTAGGTAAGAAGCAACTTCTGCTGCTGCCCTGAAGATGGAGGCTGCAACGCACTCCGAAACGTCAGAAAGAACTTCCATTGTGACGCGGCTAGAACCCAGAAGACAAGAACATTTATTAAAATGTTTCTAGTTGATTTGATTACTTAATGTATTTAAGTAAATTCTTGCTTATTGCCATAATGTTCCTGATTTGTTATGAAGTCGCTTGAAGTCTCGATTATCAGTGACTCCGACATCTTATCATGTTTATCATCGGCCAAACATTATTACATTTGCAAGAGGAATTACCTCACAAAATGTGCCAGCCAATTTAAAACTTACCATACATAGTTTATCAAATACAGACACAAATGCAGACTTATTAGTACCTATAAATAAACACATGATCTTTATACAAGCATTCATTTTTCAATTATTGTTTTTATACATTCTAGATAAAATGGCTTCTTACATTAAGTAATGGTTGAAATACACTCAGCCGAGTTAACACTGATATTGCAATTATCTTTTATTTAAATGTAAATACGAATAATGTTAAAGGAATATATCGCACATATCTATCGAATATTGGATTATTTCATATATACAATTTTGAGACTGAATCTCTCCCCACACAGTGCTGAAATAGCAAGTTAGAACACATCAAACGTATACTTAGTGCAAAATGAAACCTTTCTTACAAGCAGAAACACTTTCCCAAAATGTACATGTTAATAATTTATGCAAAACTTGATACAACGATTTTATCTTTAGTGAAATTCTATCACATGCAATGTAGTAAGCACATAACTAATAAGTTACACTATCGCACTGAAAATGTATGTATGTAGTTAAGAACTGAACAATGCATAAAATGACATACCCAAAAACAATACAGCTATATCATGCGTTTGTACTAAAGAATCAAATGCAAACGTCTTGTAAAGTTCAGGTGAGTGTAACATGTGGTATATTTATAATGACTTACATGAGACGATTTCATTATGAATAGTGATAAATCATATTCAAAAACACAAATTTCTTCTTGTCTTCTTTGATTCGGGTTCATCATTGTTGGCAATAGCTTGTACACTTTTATTTCTTCTGGAATTTGATGGTTTCTTGACACTAAGTTTGTGTTGTCTTGCAGCAAATTCGTTCATAGCCTTCCTTTGTAATATAGTCAGGATCTCGTATGGGCAACGACCGCGGTCGTCGCGGGTCTACAAGTTCTGGCAGCATACAGTTTAAGTAAAACTTTGTCAATTGCTGATCCATTTGATCCTTCCAGAACAGATAATCTCTGTCAATACGTGTGGTTTTAATTCCATTTGGAGTCCAGAGCCCGAAGATGCAGTAATTACGCCTTGTCACATGAAGTTGCCCTTGAACTTGGTAGAAAAAATGGTGATTCTTATTAATGTCTATAACAGTTTTTTTTTGTCTCGAGATATGTTCCAAAATGTGCATTTCCTTTTAAGAATTAACTCATCAGGACTTAGAACTTCTGGCTTTACTCCAGAAGATGGACATTTTACTTCCACGATACGATCTCTTTCAATCAGTCCATCTGGGCTGGCCCCTAGAAATTGTATTTCTTCATCAAAAAACAGTCCACATGCCTTTACTTGTACATCACAAGTCTCTTCCAGCTTTTTCACTACCTCTTTTTCGTGATCTCTAACCCATATCATAGCATCTGTATCGAAATCCTCATACAACAATGTAGCCACCAATTTTTGGCATGAAGTATGTGGTTTACGCCTACAAATAGTGCCAAAATTAGAAGCTGTCAACAATTTTCTCCTAGTTTATTTCCACAGGCCGCACTCCCTTTGTAAAAGGGTACCATTCTGCAGTTTCTAACGCTCTTCAAATGTAGAGGGTAAGGATTTAAAAAATCCTTCCTTAGCTAGGTTGTAACCTTCGTAAGTCATGTCTGGTTTTTGAGATTGGGGACTTTCAAAGGGAAACCTTGAGGATTTAGAGCTGTAGGTGGTAATCTTGCGCACATACTGGGTTATTAACATTTTGAGATTACAAGTGAATATAATGTCATATGTTGAGCGGACATAGGACTGAATTGTATATTTAGTTGTGAAGCCCTTTCATAGCAAACATTATATAAAAGCTATATTCAAGTTAAAATCTCTTAAATATGCTTTTATGGTATTAAAATGACATTAATTTGTGTAGCATAGGGTAGTAACATGTTATTATTATTGGTGACTGTAAGATATGGATGGGCGCTGTGATAGTGTGAGTATGCGGAATTCCCCCGACCTCATATAAATATTTACTACACCTTCACAGTTGTACTGAAATAAGCTAAATGAGTATAGTTTCAGGTACATTGCGTATATAATACATTGATTTATAAGTTCTTTATTTATATTTAGCTCTCCGACTATTCCACGTTTTCCTTGTTTTTCTCGATGATGGACACAATGATTCAGCCACCTTGAAATAATTTTTTCTGTGTTTTGTTTTCAGATAGAATTCCTGAATAACTTTTCATTGAAAACCAAATTTTTTAACAGCCATTTGCTCTGATTTTTGTAATGACTCCCAACATAGATATTGGTGGAAAGTGTGTCTCATATTGTACATGTACACATGAGCATGTGTGTGTTCCCTATCTCTCTCTAAAGCTATCAAGTGTACATAATGGGAGTGCGTCGTTTGCCCTACAGGCGTTTGCCCTAAAAGCGTTTGCCCTAAAGGCGTTTGTCCTAAAGTCGTTTGCCCTACAGGTGTTTGCCCTACAGGCGTTTGCCCTACAGGCGTTTGCCCTAAAGGCGTTTGCACAAAATGTTTGATAATCACATTCGGACCAAGCTCCGGCATTTGCCCTAAAGGCGTTTGCCCTAAAATAAGTTTTTCGACAGTCGTTTGCCCTACAGGCGTTTGCCCTACAGGCGTTTGCCCTACAGGCGTTTGCCCTAAAAGTTTGCGAATTTTCAATAATCCGAAAATAAATGCTTGCCGGCGTTTGCCCTACAGTCGTTTGCCCTAAAGGCATTTGCCCTAAAGTCGTTTGCCCTACAGGAGTTTGTCCTACGAACCTTTTCGAAGATAGATGTCCTTACGTTTGTCGCCCCTGTTGACAAATATTGGAACCATTCTCCAAATGAGTACAAAGTACAAAATTCAAAAATTAGATGGCAGCACATACGGTTTGCTTTCCCAAAGTTGAAGTCTAAGAATGCAGCTGGTAATTGAACCTTACAACAGATGGTGCGCCAATCTCAGTGACTGGATTGTATTTTTTAAATCATTTTTTAACACAGAGGTTGATCATGTAATATGTTCCATGGTGGGGGGGGGGGGGAGTGTTAACTAGCGAACAAATTAACTTAATTTAATATTGCTGCTATATATAAAAACAAGCGTTAACGAAAGTAGCTTACAAAATTTTATTATCCTTGCCTGCTGGAATTTTCACTTAAAGTTGTCCTAAAAAACGATGACCCTAAAATAATTTAAGGCAGAGGATTATGCATATGCATTTATAAAAACATTTTTAGTGTTTAAAAGTTACTGTTAAAATAGCCTCCGAGACCTTCATGCCTATTTTCAATTTTTATATAATATGTGCCCAACTGAATCTGTCGTTTTATTAATATGTTTGTAGAATGCGGTGAAAATACTTCCATCGAGAGTGTGCATATTTTGCTAATTCGCCCAGATCATCTATAGCTTAACCCCTAATAAGTTTTATGGGAACAAGTGAAGTAGGTATAATAAAAGACTGATTTAATGTGTGACAGCCAATGAAATGTACAACTTTTCAAAATGCATTTAATCATATCATTTATATTGCCACAATATTTGAATGAATGTCATAGGTATGAGTGTAAACTAGGAACGATTTTGATATGTCGTGGAATGTACAATAATGAATTACGTAAAAGTATAATACACAAAGAAAGATCATTAAATATAACTCTGTTTCATATGTTAATGAATCAGCATATTCGCAAAAAAAAAGTGCAATTTTAGTTAACATATTTTCAAAACAATTAAACAAACAGAATTTACTGGAAAATATGTTATTCATAACTTAGTAGGAGCAAGTGACGTCTATTCACCATCACCTATGTTTAATAAATAAATACGTTATTTGTTATTTTTGTTTTGTCTCATTGCTATGTACATGCTGTGCTGAAAGACTATTACTTCTAAATTTCAATGACAGTTTTTCTTGAGCGCGCGGTGTATGCCATGTCTACGTGTCGTCTTTGAAATCGTACAAATGACTTGTAGTTTTTATTAGTTTAGTTTCATATTTTGACATGGTTAATGAATCAAAACAAAACATCAATTTGTATACAACCTCAGTACACATAACATGGTAATTGTATGGTTTCTCAGCCGTATTTATAGTTATATGCGATTACGTAATGGAAAAGGTGTTTTCGTGTATGCTGCTGAAAGAATTCACTCCTTAAAATTTTATTTATGTGCTATGTGATAAATGCCCCATTGTGATACTTATGTAGGCCCTACCCAGCAGCCTAGTATCGTGAGCTGGGGCGGTTTAGCATTGAGCTTGAAACCATTGTCAACAAATCCCACTCGCAGAAATCAGTTTTTATTTCGTTCTTATTCATGGACACTATTACTAAAATTATTTATTACCGCGAATTGTAATTTTTTTATAAGTATACATAAAGGTTTTTAATTTTTTAATAAGACATTTTTTTGTGACAGATATTTCAAAGAAAACAAAACCAGTAATTCGGTAGAATTCTATACGAGCCTCGTTGCCAAATTTAATGGACGCAAAATAATAAATTACCTACACATAGACATAGCGTAAATGTTACATGGCAGGAAAAGATTCAAGAAAGGTTTAGCTTGGGAGAAGAGTCCTTTAAAAAAAATGTCAGGTAGGAGCCCTGGTTCAATACACAAGAAAGTCATTCGTAAAAAGATTCGACACTGCACAACTCGGCGTAAACTGGCTTACCAAGAAGATAGTCGGATGAAACTAAAACGGCGTGAACTCCAATCGACTAAACCAAATGTTAACTATGGATCCTCATCAGGGCAAGCTACGGATGTACAAGGGTGTGATCTTCCTGAAAATGAACTATTAAGTAAGTGTGAACATTACATCGCGTCACTGCAAGTCACTTTGGAAGAAGGAAGGAATATTGTGTAACAAACAAATATGCATACAATCCCGCAAGGAAAGTCGTTCTGTGTGCGGTGGACTAAAGTCACATTATTATTATTGAGAAATACCATTACATATCTTCATTATTTTATTTTGGGAATATAAGTGGAATCCACTATAGGAATATGGGAAATATTAAGGATAAATTCAGGGTTTTCTTTCGCTTAAAACAGAGCGAACAGCCAACTCTGGAAAGGCAGCCCATCAGGATATTACGAACTGTATGCGTACAAAGAAAAACCTGAAAGGCGGCCTTTCCGATGGGGCACAATTCAGGGTTTTCTTTCGCTTAAAAGAAAGCGAACAGCCAACTCTGGAAAGGCAGCCCATCAGGATTTTACGAACTGTATGCGTACAAAGAAAAAACCTGAAAGGCGGCCTTTCCGATGGGGCACAATTCAGGGTTTTCTTTCGCTTAAAACAGAGCGAACAGCCAACTCTGGAAAGGCAGCCCATCAGGATTTTACGAACTGTATGCGTACAAGGAAAAACCTGAAAGGCGGTCTTTCCGATGGGGCGAAATTCAGGGTTTTCTTTCGCTTAAAACAGAGCGAACAGCCAACTCTGGAAAGGCAGCCCATCAGGATTTTACGAACTGTATGCGTACAAAGAAAAAACCTGAAAGGCGGCCTTTCCGATGGGGCACAATTCAGGGTTTTCTTTCGCTTAAAACAGAGCGAACAGCCAACTCTGGAAAGGCAGCCCATCAGGATTTTACGAACTGTATGCGTACAAGGAAAAACCTGAAAGGCGGCCTTTCCGATGGGGCGAAATTCAGGGTTTTCTTTCGCTTAAAACAGAGCGAACAGCCAACTCTGGAAAGGCAGCCCATCAGGATTATACAAACTGTATGCGTACAAGGAAAAAACCTGAAAGGCGGCCTTTCCGATGGGGCGAAATTCAGTGCCCACAACGATCTAACGAAAACTAAAAATTTCTGAAAGGGAGCCTTTCCGATGGGGCACAATTCAGGGTTTTCTTTCGCTTAAAACAAGGCGAACAGCCAACTCTGGAAAGGCAGCCCATCAGGATTTTACGGACTGTATGCGTACAAGGAAAAAACCTGAAAGGCGGCCTTTCCGATGGGGCACAATTCAGGGTTTTCTTTCGCTTAAAACAAGGCGAACAGCCAACTCTGGAAAGGCAGCCCATCAGGATTTTACGGACTGTATGCGTACAAGGAAAAAACCTGAAAGGCGGCCTTTCCGATGGGGCACAATTCAGGGTTTTCTTTCGCTTAAAGCAAAGCGAACAGCCAACTCTGGAAAGGCAGCCTATCAGGATTTAAATAATTGTGTGTGTGCTCGAAAAAATCTGAAAGGCGCCCTTTCCAATGGGGCGCAATTCAGCGTCCCCGGTGACGTCACGCCCTGAGTTAGGAGTCTCACCGGGTCCACGTGCCTCACCACGTGGTGGCGCCCACTAACACATCACCTTAAAACCGTCCGAACAACCCCCGGCCCCAGCAAGTGCCCCCGTAACAGTTTTTAAAATATTCTGCTGTATGAAAATATTCACACATTGGCTTGAAGCCTGTTATTTATAAATTGACATATTTATTTATTCATACAACCTTTTTTTCTAGTACATATTGAAATTGGAATTTTTAATATTTGCTTAAACATAATTACATCAAGTTACATTAAAACATTAAGATTTAAGATGTGTTATAATACACATCTGTGAGTACTAGTTTCAATATACTAATTAATAGCCTAGCTGCATTTATTTTGCTTTTATCTTAAATAATTACAGGAAGGTATTTTTTACATTATACTTCAAAAAACTTATTAAAAAGGATTCATATTTAAATATTGAATTAAAATGATAGTGTCTGTAGATATGTAATATTCATAAATACACATACAAAATGTGCGTCTCAGTTTATAGAAATATAATAGGTCTCTAAAAGAAGTACTAGCTTTGCTATGCATACACATATAAGAAACTCCCACCACAAAATTATTACATAAGGCCAGCTAGAAATGAATTGTTTTTAATTAGTTATTAAGGTATTTTTCCACAGAGTAAATTGCCAATAAGTAGCATATTATTGTTTTTTGAATTGTTTAAAATTATTAATTTCTGTCTACCAGTAACTTATCAGACTTTAGCTATGTGGTACCAGTTTTATGTCTTAAGTAATGTATCATAAAGATATTTCAACAGGTAAAGTTTGTTTGTCTGAAAACATTTACGACTGTAAACAACAAATATATGTGGTTCTATCCTAGAGAGAAGGAAATTTAAAAATTATCTTCATTACACATCACAAAAATAAATCATATTTGCTTATCAATAAATGTTGGCTTCATTGCTTCTCACAGTCACAAATTGCATAACAAGGACCAACTGCATACTGGTACATGTATTGAAAAGATACAGTTTATGCTCACTCTGTTATCTGAGAGTGAGATTCAGTAAATAATAGAGGTTCATTGATGTATTGTAATAAAATCTGGTAGTGGGGATATATATAGTACTAGTTAAAAACCATAAAGTTACAAGCTAGTGTTTTATTTTTTTTTAATTAATTTATTACCAAGAATGTTTTTGTTGATTTTGCTAACCAATAAAAATGCTGGGGAACAGAGATATGGTTTTCTCAGAAGTAGTAAATAACACATGCTGCTACATAGGTGGTAGGCCTATACATAAGGCTCCTGTGATGTGACAAAATTATACATTAAAACCACATTTTAGTATGGATTGTATGGAGTGTTTGTTTACAGATTGCACACTTATGTTAAAAATACATTCTTTGCATCTTGTATTTTAAAGTAATGAGGATGTTTTCATTATTTCTAGGCAAACATCTTGGAGATGCACAACTAGCATACAGGAGAAGACGAAATACAAAGAAAGTGCAGTCTTCTGGAAGCATGACAATGAAAAAATTTGGAGATTTGACAGAGCATAAAACCAGCTTAGTAGAATTGCAGAAGGAAGTACTACAGCAGACTCTAATCCATCAAAAAGAGAAGCACGAAATGGAAATAGCATTGCTAAAAATTAAGCTGGCTGTTGAAGAAAGGAAACTAGCATCACTACATTAATCCACCCTATTCTCTGAATACAATTTCTTTCAACGGTGTTAAAATATATATGTTATAGAAGTAAAAGTAAAGTAGTTTTTACATATCAAGTTGAAATGATTCTCAAAAAGTAAAAATTAATGCTTAGTGTGATTATGCAGATATGTAGCAATATCCAATTCAAAATTGATGCACAAATATTTTGTCTCCAGTAAAAATTACGTTTATATTAAAAAATATATCTTTAATTATTGCTGTAATTGGTAGTATTTTTTTCCTGCATAAAGTACTTATTAGCGGCACAAGAAACTTAAAATCACCCCTTACAAAGGTACCTGAAACAATATGAGTAAGTTACACACTAAACTGAATTATCTTAACCAATTTTTTTTATTCTCATGCATCTTTATCTTACACATTCATCATATACATTCACAACCACAAATTATTTTTTCGAATCATAGGCCTACATGCTTTTAACATTTGCCAGCAACTTATATTAACGTAAATTTAAAAAAAATATTTATCAAATTTCTGCGCAATATGTCATTGCCAGCCATGATTGCCGCTTCATCATTCCACTGATGGTCTTGTGGAACTTGCTGTACGAGATCAGGGTCGTCTGGTGGCTGCTCTTCTGCGGCATCCAATGCAATGTTGTGCAGAATAGCTACAGCCACAACAACAGCTTGGGCAACTGGCAAAGACAACCTCATCCCCAAACTTAAAATGGGGAACCTTCGCTTCAAAACACCATATTGTTTTTCAACAACATTACGTGTATGGATGTGTGCTTCGTTGTATCTGTTTTCTGCAGGAGTTTCTGGATGAAGAAGAGGTGTCAAAAAATAAACCCTATTTTCATAACCACTGTCTCCAAGCAGAATTCCACTGCGAAAGTTTCCATTCTCAAACTGATGGCAGAGGTTTGAATTATTGAAAACTGTTTGATCATGTGTTGCACCTGGCCAACGAGCAACAATGTCCAAGATTTTCAGGTGGGCATCTGACACAATCTGAACATTTAAGGAAAAATACCCTTTCCTATTCCTGAAGTACTCAGCATTTTGACCACCTGTAAAAAATTAAATAGTAGTGCAACGCATATAAATCACATCCATTTATAAATATATTTTACGATATGCAAAATGTATTACAAAGTTTCATTATTCAAAAGTAGGACTACAGTCACACCAATACCTAACAAGTAGGGACTGGAAAAATTCGCGGTTTCAATGACCACTAGGATAGTCTCCATAATTATCTATGTACTCGGGCAACTATCACCTGGTCATTGACTACCGACTCGGGACACCTGTTCACTGCGATTATTATGATTCGATACTTCTTTTGTTGAGTGTTTGTCATTGGCTCAGAGTCCTTCAGGTAAATTGCGGTCCAATCACTGACGTAGCATATTAAGCTAAACGAGTTTGGATTCCAGATTGTCTTAAAAAAAATCCGCGAATTTTTCCGGTCTCTACTAATAAGCACCGAGAGGTATGATACTTTAATTTTCATGTGAAGAGATATGCAAAGAATGAAGAAGCAATAAATGTAATTTGATCACATATATTAATACCAATTTATTAACTGCAGAATGTTACAAGAGAAAATCAAATGACATAACATAATATGTTATATTATTAGAATATATTATATTATTGGCTCTGTATAAGCTACTTTTAACCTGTGCGCCAGCTGCATTTAAGTGACATTAAGAACTTACGCCCTGAACAGATGAGCTATAATTCCACCAATTGCTGCCCCAAACATTGCTTTTTTAAAGCTGCGATTTTTGTTAAAAAAAAAAAAAGGCATTGTTCATGTACCTACATGATCATTAAACATTTTTTGACATGCAGTTATTGTCATACATATTTATTATTTACATAACATGCAAGTTTAATTAGAATTTCCTTTCTCTTTAAAACAATTCTTGTCAAATAAGGCTACAGCTGTAATTCACACTATGACCATAGTTTCTGTTTACCAAGTGCAACAAATGGGGGCAGCAAAACGTGCAAAAAACTAAAGCTCATGTATATACGCAAACATATGCCCTGTTATAGTGAAACATGATTTTTAAAAAATACCCACCTGAGGTCTGAAGTCTTACATGTGTGCCATCAATAGCACCAAATACTTTTGGAAACTGGGCCATTTCGTAGAAATTTGTCTGAGCATTTGTTATTTCTTGCTCAGTCGATGACATCCTAATATATGCAGGTCTCAATGAAGCAATTCCAAATGTCACTTGTTTAATTATTCTACAAGATGTTGCTTAACTGACACCTACAAAATCTCCAACACTGGATAGCATTGTTCCCAGGGCATAAAACCGCAGTATCAGCAACAGTTTGTTCAGTGGCGAGACTGCATGATTTCTGGGGGAAATAAAAGCAACAATATGACAAACTGTTGTTTACATGTAGGTTAGGACACTGGGGTAGGAATACAAAAAGGCACTTTGAAAATTCAGAACAGCCAAAATAAAGCACATTCTGAATGTAATTTACAAAATAAAAGCAGGAATATTTTATTGAAGCAATGTTGACAATATAAACATTATGCACATGTTATGGTCCGATATAACCTGTAAACCTATCAGTTTCATTCAATTTTACAGAGTATATAGCATATGCATACATTTGTAATGTAAAAACAAATGCATTTTTTTTTTTGGTAAAAGCAATCACCTGTCTGTTCGCGATCTAATCAGTGGTTCAAGCTCTTCCAACAAGTGCAGAACTGTATCTTTACTTAGCCTGAATCTCGCTGAAAACTCTTTATCGTTCCATTGGTACAAATGGTCTGGTCTTTCTCTAACAATACGTGGACCTCTTGCTAAAGCATTGATTACTTCAATGATCTCTTCATCGTCGTCATCGTCTCCAAAAATCTCACCAACATTATTGACGACATCGACGACACCTGCTTCGGCCATTTCGATAAACGAGGAAAGAAAATTACAGTCCGTGAACCATGTTTTGGCAAATGAACACAATTCATTACATTGAAATAAACGCGCCACGATGTGGCGCACAGATTATATAGTTATCTGCCGGGTAGCGAGTTACCCAGAGCTTCAACCTCCCAGTAAAATCGAAAATTATTTATCTTCCGGGTACGCCTACTCATAGGTGGTAAGACGCATTTTGTCATTTTCCAAGGAGATAAATTTTACCCGGACCTTGCCAAGGGATGGTAAGACCGGCCCTAAGTGTGTTTATTTGTTATAATCCATTTGTGGATTATAAATTTGATGTTGGTAACTTTTGTTTATAATAATTATATAATCACTTGTATGAAAATTGTTGATGCGTTCTTTGACAGTAAATAGTGTATAGATTAAAGTAGTGTCATAGCAGTTCGCAACAAAATTAATAACAATATTTTCTAACCTAAAAATATTTATGAAGCAATAGGTACCAATATGGCCTAGTAGGCCATATTGAGTATATTTTCGATTTGCATTTCCTCTCCCTCCCTATATAACATTATTTATTTCAAATTTGATATTTTTTTATAATGGAAACTAATACTTTGGCTTCTTGATATCTTTGATGAAACTTTCTAAAATTTCATCAGATTTTCGATACAGTGTACAGAATACGAGATATGTTATGTTAAAATCTGGAAATTTATAAATAACTTTGTTGTCTACAATAAATGGTTTCTTATTTTCAGAAATGAAGTCGCCATCAAAGAAAAGAGGCAGGTGGAGACAGGAGGATCTAGAAAAAGCCCTACAAACAATTAAGAAGAAATAAATGTAAGATTACAAGGCAGCAGAACATTTCGGTATTCCACGCAGGACCTTGCGGAGATATGTAAAATCTGGCAGAGTTACCAAATCAAAGTTAGGATGTAAGTTCCCTTTGTCTGAAGAACAAACTGCAGAACTCTGTTCTCGAATCAAGCGTCTTGCCGAAGTTGGTTATCCTGTTACACCGAAAGTTTTAAGGTTATGTGTGTACGAGTACTGTGAGAAAAACAACATCAAACATCAGTTTTCTGACATTACGCAAATCGCGAGTTGTAAATGGGCAAGACAATTTCTGATACATAACCCTAGACTTTCGATCAGAAAAGGGCAAAACCTCAATCCTGCTAGAGCGAAAAAATTAAACAAATATATAGTTGAAGACCATTTCAGTAAAATCAAAGCGATTTACGAGGATAATAATATTTTTCTAAGACCACAAAGACTGTTCAACATGGACGAAAAAGGATGCAGACTGAATTAACACAAAGTACCAAACGTGCTAGCAGAAAAAGGTTCACGTCGAGTCCACATCATTGGCAATGAGCACGGGTAAAATGTGACGATTGTCACTTGTGTGAGTGCAATGGGTGTAGCCATTCCCCCAATGATATTATTCAAGGGAAAACGAATGAGGCCAGAATTCGCTGATGATTTGCCAGTAGGATCAGTTTGCAGCATGACTCCGAAGGGTTCCATGACAACAAGCACCTTCATTGAATGGCTGCATTATTTTGGAGATCATAAACCAGCAGGTCGTTGTGTCCTTATTTTCGATGGTACCAAGAGCCACCTGGACTACGAAATAGTGGGCACTGCAGAGCGGTATGATATCGTATTATACTGTCTTCCTTCTAATACAACACATGAACTGCAACCTCTTGATAAGGCAGTTTTCCGTTCCTTCGAATACCACTGGGATGAAGAGGTAATGTTGTACTGGCATCACCATGGTGAAAGAACCCTATCAAAACAACGTTTTGGAAGAATCTTCACAAAAGTATGGGACAAATCACTCACAATGTCAAACATAAAGTCTGGGTTTTATATCAACATGTATGTACCCATATGATCCTAATGCGATTCCTATGATTGCATTTGCACCAAGCACAGCATCTGAATTACCACATCCTGGACCACCTAACTTAGGACCATCACAACTGCAGCAACCACAGCCTGGACAATCACAACTGCAGCAACCACAGACTGGATCATATCAACTGCAGAAACTACAGTCCGAACCATCACAACTACAGAAACAACAGCCCGAACAATCTCAAATGCAGCAACCTCAGACTGTACCTTTACAACTGCAGCAACTACAGCCCGAACCATCACGACTACAGAAACCATAGCCCGGACAATCTCAACTGCAGCAACCTCAGACTGCACCATCACAACTGCAGCAACTACAGCCCGAATCATCACAACTGCAGCAACCACAGCCTGGACCATCATGGTTGCAACCGCAACCTGAACCATCTGTGGAGCAACTTCGCAAAGCCTTTTTTGATTCCGATAATGGGAAAAACAATGCTCATAACAGTTCATTTTCTGATTTACTGCCAACCCTGAAGAAAAAAACTCAAACATTTAAGAAGAGATAACCTGCTATAAACAGCAAAGGTGTTCTCCTGAATAAATCATTGTTTTCAAAAAATGTACCCACCATTTCTAAGCCATCGTCACAATCAGAAGCCCTTCCAAGCAAACATGCAACGAAGAAGGCCAAGTTGACTTCAGGTAAAACTCAAGATTCTTGGTATTGTAGGGTATGCAACGAAACTTCAGTGAAGGACATGCATTTGTGCGTTAGTTGTGGACAATATCTTCATGAATAATGCGTCGGACTGACAAAAGATGACAAAGACTATTTCTGTTGTCTATACTGTGAAAATTAAGACTAGAAGTAATTTGTTTCTATGTGAATGTGATTTTTTTAATGCCACTTATGTGTAGGCCATATTGAGTACACTGTGTACCCAATATGGCCGATGTGCACTTTTTTTAAATACATTGTTTTGTAATTCCCTTCATCTTGATGTTCTCGCCATCTCTCTGGTATGTGTAAATGGTATTCCTTCTTTTCTTTCCAGGTGTCATTATGCAATTGTATGTCATTAAGCAATTAAAAACAATATCTGAAGCTTAACTAGGCCATATAGGGTACAGGTACCTTATCATATTCGGCCTGAGACTGAGCCGTAATAGGTTTTTGCAACCAAACCATTTAGGCATTAAAAATATTATATTCTTTGAGGAAGAATTTTTTTTAAATTTTTCTATCTTTTGTATGATAAAATCTACCTCTGCATACTTTTATGAATAAAATTGAATCATTTTTATTTAATTAACACTATTTTGTATGGACACAAAGGAGTGAAATGAAATCTACAATTTAATTAATAAATTTACTTTTATTTGCATTCATTAATTCAAATGTATTTATTACTTTTGTAGTGTCGTGCGCGCCGTATTTATTTTTACAAGTACAAAAAAGAAAGTATCACGCAGCCAGGATTCGATCCGTTAACTTTTGAAGTGATAGACAGCGATGCTAACCGCACGGCCACGAGGCCATATTGTTAACATATTTTTCAGATGTTATGTATATATTTATAAAAATTTGATTTGTATTGTGGAAGTTTTAAAAATGTATGTAGTCCACCATGTTTATTTCTTATATATAAGAAATAAACATGGTGGACTATAGTGGTAGGTGGGAAATTAATAACCATACCGATTGTGCTGAAAATCGGTGGACGATCGTTAAATTACATAATATTAATAATTCAAACGACGAAAATATGATTGAAAAGTCAAATCGATGGTTTTTCCAATAGAGTGGAAGAGAGATGCCACTTGTGCGTACAATGAGCATAACAGGACACATCCGTAGTGGGACATCCGTAGTGGGACAATGTGCATTACGGGACACTTTTTCGTGCGTGCAGCCCCGGCGTTCATCGATTTATTAGACCTTTCTCATACTCGCAATATATGTACGTAACTAGTACCCTGGTATTATGCAAGCTTGATATACGAAAATACTCGAGGTCGAATATCGTCCATTTCATGATAGAATTTTACAATTTCTTATATTACTCATTACATTTGAACACCATAGTTAAAGAAAATTACTTGTTATTGTTTAAGTAAGTGTAATATAGTAACTTTAAATGCACAATCAGTTGGTTATTTTACAGTTACAATGAAAATAAATCTAATAAACATATCAGAAATGAATGTGTATATGCAAATATGTGTAAAATACATGAATATATGGAAGAGTTTATTTGTTTGCATTTTTTTTTTTTTACAAATGTAAAGTTTTATTCCAAACTTGATGAAATATTACACACTTAACCTTCAAAATAAGTAAAATGTCACTGTCTACATAAAATGCATAAAATCAATCCCCATTTCCTTCCACCCCTACCCCTTCAATAGTAATTTTGGCACTTCCTGGTGAAATTTTGCACAACTGCCAATTAAAATAGGAAAAATGTTACTGTCATCTAATTGTGAAGAAAAAAAGTGTCAGCAACCATTATGGAAACAAATCTCGATGAGTATGAACTAACGAAGTTACTTATCAGCCACATTTATAAGGCTTTTAAATATTTACTATTTGTATCTATATTAAAGTTTTAAAAAGCATTTTTGCAAACATTTAAATCGTAATTTTCTAGTGTAGATGCTTTTATAAAAATATATTATGAAATTCTGAAAATTGGATTTTTTAGTTCCTCTGATTCTATTTTATGGCTGATAAACAGCATTGCTTTATTTCAAGTAGTTTACCAATGGTTTTAACAGTTGATAAAGTTATGTTAGCTACATTTAAAATCCTTTAAATTGATCTAAATTGTTGGTTGGTTTAAGTTAGCGACATTATAAACACTTAATACTGTTTATCGGGAAAGTAACTAGTAGGGTACCACTCCAAAACACAATTTTTCGGAGTATTTTTTCTTCTTCAGATGAACACATATTATAGGAGATAAACAATGCTATCATGTTTCACGGAATTATTTACGAAATATTCAATTTACAAAAATCCAGTTTAGATTCATTGTTAAAACTTTTATGATCATTGCCATTTTGTCATCATGTTTAAAGTTAGGTCATTTTTCATGATCTTGAAGTCAATATACTTATTGCAAAATTTTGTTTTGGTTATTAATACACTGTTTTCATAAAAATGTATGGAGTATGAACGCATTACTCTACGACAACAATATTTCGAACGACGAGAGAAAATCAGTGCTGCTATTGCCCATTGTAATACAAGGGAATTTGAGTTTCGCAGGTGTTCTTCAAGCCGATAGGATCGCTGCAGTCAGGTGTCGCCACAAGTTGCTATGTTAAAAGGCCTGAGTTTCCTATATTTTTGTACTAAAATACTTGGCTTAATCGTCATTCGTTTTAAAACTGGGACCTTAAGGCCGGGCTTCAACCAAATTGACTCCGGCCGCGGGATAGACATTTACATGCAAAACAAATTTTCACGCGATTTCCACAATTTTTGTGATAATAGCGTCAAACAAAAACCATGTTGTAGATTTTGAAGACCTTAACAGCGCTATAGCTTCAAAAGTTTTAATTTTTTTTAAGATGGTGATATCATGTGATATAATATTTAAAGTATCATAGTTTTCAGGCTATTCTTTTAATCGCTTAAATAGCTGTACTGCAACCTTGACTGAGTTGAATTCTTTAAAAAAGTCAGTGGGGCTAATACTCTATCTATAAAAACAAAGACACAGCATGGTTATTTGTAATGGAAACATTGAGGCCGCGAGGCCCAGCACATGGTTTTTGACGAGGGGTGGCAGGGAGGCGAGGATGACGCGTGAGGTGGCGGAGACAGGCTGCCATGTTGCCAGCTCCTTCCTGGAAGGTCACCCACCCCTCGCGACTGTGAGCTAGGGAGACGGACACGGGCTAGTCATCTGTCACGCCTTGCGTGCGTATTGACAGTTCTGCATTTACAACTTACCTGGTTAGTGTTTAACTCTTTACAGGACAGATAATAAAAACAAAAACTGATAGCATGATGGTCATGTATTAAAAATAGTATAAATTCTACTCGCGCAGTTCGTATTCACAAATTAAATTTGCAAATTACTTTAAATAGCTTTTTCTGTGGCCGTTTTTCGTACATAATTTAGGAAGATTTTATTTCACCCTGTTATGCACACCGATGCTTCATCGAAACAATCCTGTCTAAACCAAATGTTTATTAAATATTTTAACTTCACATTTATTGTGACAGAGATCTCAAAATACTATCTGAATGTCTACACATACTTGATAAAATTTTATTTAAATAGCAAGTTTTAAAAATAACAAAGAATAGCTTTTGCTATCTTTAGGTTTAGGTTTCTCCCGAAAATGCAAATGTTTCTGAAGACACACAAACGATCACATTATGATTGTTTGCTTCAAACTTTGTGATATTTTTGGTAGAGCTGAGTAGATAAAAAATTTTAGCGACACTCTCATTCTGGCCATTAGAAATTTTTTGAATAAAAAAATTTGATGGCGTCGAGGTCCGTGGCTAGCTGCGCCCTCGGCTACCGAGCATGTTAAGGGACGAGAAAGGGTTTGTGACGCCAGCGTCTCACCGAGGTCACTCATTCTCTCTTGTGCAGCCGGGTAGTATTAGTGTTCGTAACGCTCAACTACGTGTGACTTATTCAACGAAGTTTATCAAGTCTTGGTACGCAGTGTGCGATTATGGGCAGCACAAAATGTCTCAAGAAACGGCCACAATTATCAAAGCGAAATAAATCCGCAAAAACGACAATGCTTCTGGCACGTATTGCTAAAAATAAAAAAAGTATGTACATTGAGTGTTATATATATTATTATACATACACGGATATGAGACATTTATGTGTGACCTACTGTAAAAAATTAAAAATAATACTGAAAACTGACTGTCCTGGAATTTAAATTGAATTTTTAACATTTGTAAGAGTTTATAAAATATATTTGCTCTAAACACATTTCAAACGGATTTAAGGTTTCCTTTTATGCTTAGAAATAATTTGTATATGCCTGTAGTTTGAAAATTTTTTAACGATACATTACACTTCGTCGGTCTAATTAGCAAACCTCGTAACTCCACTTTTTGTCAAAAATTGGTTTTTGGTACTACTATATACTCAGTAATGTGTTCTATTACCATTCCAAAGATCATAACAATAAACAATCCCTATGGGCTACAATCCTATTTTCAGAAAACCTCTTATCTCCAGTTGTCGATTTCCTGCATATTAGCATACCTCGTAACTCCATTTTGTTAGTAAACAAACACAGTGTTATTGTTGGACTGTCTATTAATTGTTTTTAAAATAATATTCTAGTTGTTTCGATATTGTTTGTACGTATGGAGCAGGTACATTTTATTATTATCTCACACTTTAACTATTGTCCATCGGTTATTTATGCATACAAAACACTTATTGCAATAAATTATACTTTTCAAACTTTTGTAATACAGGCCATAATATCAAATGTTTTTGGAGGTAATGTCTAAACTATTTTATACGATTTAGCTATCCATTCTTCATTTCAGAATGTCAAGAGCCAAGAATGATTTCGGCATGGATCTCATGAGTACCCCTTGTAGAACATCATACATTCTTTACGATATTGGCACTTTCATTGTTTTCTTTTACTGTTTTCGATTTGAAAGCCAAAGATGGCTTCTGTTATCCGTGGAACGAGACTGAGAGGGGCCTTGGTTCAAATGAGTTTGCTACAATAATTTGCAACTTCATCTTGTCGCAACTACCTTTGAGGAACGATGCCGACAAATTGATACCTTATAGTGATGGTTGCTGCTATCAGAACAGAAATGTGACTCTCGCCAATGCACTCTTACAGATATCGGTGACAAAGTGTGTAACGATAGAGCAAAAGTTTCTGGAGGTCGGACACACACAAATGGGGGCAGACTCCATGCACTCGAAGATAGAAAATAAGCTGAAAAACAAGAAGATTAATGTTCCAGCTGACTACATTGCAACTTGCAGGGAAGCACACAGAAATCTATGTCCATATGAAGTTCATTATTTGACTCATAGTTTTTATAAAAAATTTGATCATTGTACACAAACGTGTATGTGATGAAACTAAGATTTTCCATTTTTTATTACTCAGAACGTTATTCCAGGACTTAATACTAGGGCGCCAGAGGTCATCAAGAATTAACAACAAAATAACACAAAAAAACTTATTTTATTGTTTTAATCATAATGAGAAACCTCGAGTCATGGAAATAATAACCAAACAAACAAATATTAAATAAAGTCTATGGGATGTCGTAGATAACCTGACTATTGAATAAAATACAAAATAAATAAAGTTCCTGAAATTGTTCACTGAGTAAAAGTTTTGGGGTTTTGCTCCGGCTTGCTCGAGCATGAAACGCCTAACCAAAAGACTTCTGGACTTGTGTACATATAGTTTGTGCCAATGTGAGTAAATTTGCTGTTAATCGCCGAAAGTCAATGTTCTACTAATTTTATGATAATCCAAAGTTTATATAATTATAGTTCGCGTATGTTGACGGTAAAATTTACGCCAATTTTAATATATAGCGATGATGCAGACCATACCTTAACTATAGATGCTTAATGTCGTTCGTAAAATACTTCGTCGCTCACGTGAATTGAATGCGATTATTCTGCATTCAATTACAGGGCGTCAATTAACATTGCCCAGTATTTTGACGTAATTTCCAGATCAATAACGCCGAAATTAGCATCGCCATGAACAAAATATTCCCAGAGGGAATACACTACCACACGCACTAAATGGCGTCATTTTCCACTCTTTCTCTTCTCTCTTGCCGAAATTAAATTGTTAATTGAAAAGGGCCAATCACGGCCGCGACACGTTAGCGTCCTTTTTAATGAAGCCAATGAAATGTCAATATCAATCAAGCATAGGCTCGTTAAAGCTGTTCCGAACGCCGCGCGATTATTTATTTTAGCAGTTGTCATGACGACACAGCACGAGATGCGCGCGCCGCCATGCGTGGAACAAAACAAAACACTGCCGAAAGTATCGGGAAGCGGTATTAACCTCGAACGTAAAACAATAATAAACAGTTTCAGTTAGTCTGATAATACAGTAGTATTATTGTTGGACTGTCTATTAATTGTTTTTAAAATAATATTCTAGTTGTTTCGATATTGTTTGTACGTATGGAGCAGGTACATTTTATTATTATCTCACACTTTAACTATTGTCCATCGGTTATTTATGCATACAAAACACTTATTGCAATAAATTATACTTTTCAAACTTTTGTAATACAGGCCATAATATCAAATGTTTTTGGAGGTAATGTCTAAACTATTTTATACGATTTAGCTATCCATTCTTCATTTCAGAATGTCAAGAGCCAAGAATGATTTCGGCATGGATCTCATGAGTACCCCTTGTAGAACATCATACATTCTTTACGATATTGGCACTTTCATTGTTTTCTTTTACTGTTTTCGATTTGAAAGCCAAAGATGGCTTCTGTTATCCGTGGAACGAGACTGAGAGGGGCCTTGGTTCAAATGAGTTTGCTACAATAATTTGCAACTTCATCTTGTCGCAACTACCTTTGAGGAACGATGCCGACAAATTGATACCTTATAGTGATGGTTGCTGCTATCAGAACAGAAATGTGACTCTCGCCAATGCACTCTTACAGATATCGGTGACAAAGTGTGTAACGATAGAGCAAAAGTTTCTGGAGGTCGGACACACACAAATGGGGGCAGACTCCATGCACTCGAAGATAGAAAATAAGCTGAAAAACAAGAAGATTAATGTTCCAGCTGACTACATTGCAACTTGCAGGGAAGCACACAGAAATCTATGTCCATATGAAGTTCATTATTTGACTCACAGTTTTTATAAAAAATTTGATCATTGTACACAAACGTGTATGTGATGAAACTAAGATTTTCCATTTTTTATTACTCAGAACGTTATTCCAGGACTTAATACTAGGGCGCCAGAGGTCATCAAGAATTAACAACAAAATAACACAAAAAAACTTATTTTATTGTTTTAATCATAATGAGAAACCTCGAGTCATGGAAATAATAACCAAACAAACAAATATTAAATAAAGTCTATGGGATGTCGTAGATAACCTGACTATTGAATAAAATACAAAATAAATAAAGTTCCTGAAATTGTTCACTGAGTAAAAGTTTTGGGGTTTTGCTCCGGCTTGCTCGAGCATGAAACGCCTAACCAAAAGACTTCTGGACTTGTGTACATATAGTTTGTGCCAATGTGAGTAAATTTGCTGTTAATCGCCGAAAGTCAATGTTCTACTAATTTTATGATAATCCAAAGTTTATATAATTATAGTTCGCGTATGTTGACGGTAAAATTTACGCCAATTTTAATATATAGCGATGATGCAGACCATACCTTAACTATAGATGCTTAATGTCGTTCGTAAAATACTTCGTCGCTCACGTGAATTGAATGCGATTATTCTGCATTCAATTACAGGGCGTCAATTAACATTGCCCAGTATTTTGACGTAATTTCCAGATCAATAACGCCGAAATTAGCATCGCCATGAACAAAATATTCCCAGAGGGAATACACTACCACACGCACTAAATGGCGTCATTTTCCACTCTTTCTCTTCTCTCTTGCCGAAATTAAATTGTTAATTGAAAAGGGCCAATCACGGCCGCGACACGTTAGCGTCCTTTTTAATGAAGCCAATGAAATGTCAATATCAATCAAGCATAGGCTCGTTAAAGCTGTTCCGAACGCCGCGCGATTATTTATTTTAGCAGTTGTCATGACGACACAGCACGAGATGCGCGCGCCGCCATGCGTGGAACAAAACAAAACACTGCCGAAAGTATCGGGAAGCGGTATTAACCTCGAACGTAAAACAATAATAAACAGTTTCAGTTAGTCTGATAATACAGTAGTATTACAGTGCCGCTCCCGATATAATTTTATATTTCACTGTCCAAAAAGTTAAATTCAATTTAGATCGTAAAACTAATAACTGGAACTGGTTACTTCACAAGTTGGCAACATTGCGATGAAAGTTGAAAAACGTTATTCTCTTGCCAAACGACACTACTCTTCGTAGGCTGGACAGTCGCACTGTTGTTTGTAAACATGATCTGTCTACATGTTGTGGAATATCAGTTACCTGATTAGGCGAAGCAAGGATGTAGAAGAAGGCTCACCAATCTCCATACATGGTAAGTGACAGCTGAGCAGAGAGGTCTACTGCGGTGTAAACCACAGTGCTGGGATGGCGGTTCAGCCAACAATACACTGTTGTAGGCGATCGACGTCGTGAAGACTGCTGGACCAGTGTGCTGTTCATCGATGATCGCATCACCTGATGTCACCAATGACATCACGATGGATGCTGTGGTGTCGTGCTGATGCGGACCCACCGGGTCTGCGGCGTGTTCGCTGGGGTCGTACCAACTGGTACGAGCTGCTGAGTCAAATGTCCAACACATGACTCTACATGTGCCTTGGACTACTGCTGCTGCTGCTGCTGCTGCTGCTGCATCTACTGCTGCAGACGGGGTCGAAGGGGACCGCAACAAAACTCGTTCAGTTCGTCGGCAATCAGAAGACACACACACGTTAATCACACGTCCTATAACAGTTCTTATCACTTGCGCAATATGAATATACAGCGTCCTGTGATCGTGCCTCATGCTATCACTAACCCCTCTTCTTCTCTTGCTCCCCTACTCTAACATAAATTAAATGACTCGAGATTCCTCAAACTCATAAAATTAATAATTCATAACAACTTAATAATAAATATAAACATTAATTGAACACATAATAACTCTGTTAAATAATAAGGTAATGCATACATAAACAGTATTTGCAACAATAACATTGCATAGTACTTTGCAATAACAACAACAGGTTATTGTTTACATTTGTAGTAGGTGATGAATAAATAAAATATATTTTATGGATGTTATCAACATAATATCCTCACCTAGTAAATAATTACATTCAATTTCTTAATTGAGATTTGTCAATAATATTGGGCTTTCAATAACATATTAGCATATTTAATATGCTTCTCACATATCATATGTGAATATTTTCCCTCATTATATGTTACACAATAGATACACTTATTTACAAGAAGAGACATTATTTGCTTCTCAGCTATGAAATAATGACAATAACCTCAAGATAAATATTATTGATTGAGTGCTAGTGTATAGTGTTTATGTTTTTAAAGCTGTTCATTAAAGACAATCTTTAAAATTCTTTATCTTTCATTTCTTCTTTTCTCAATATAAAGTGGAGTGTTTTTACATCCTATTAATAAGAGTGTGGATGAAGTTGATATCCACTTATAGTTTCGGGTGTCCTGTGGGAACCCAATCAAAGTGCATTATTAACTACTAGACGATGAAGAAGCATAGGTAGGGGCAAGGCAGTAGCCTGGATCAAACTGTAAGTACTCATACCAACAAGTGTGTTCATTTAGTAGGATATTTGTCAACTAATCTTTAGGCCATTAATTATATGTAGTATTTAGTTGTGTGTTGCATTAGTTATACATTGTAATATGTCACATAGTGTTTGTACACATCTTATGCCAAATTTTATTTAAACCTCACGTGTATATCCATTGCTAATATGGTCGAACTCGACTAATAGGGTGATAATAACTGTGTCTCAACACAGTAACTGTACACACAGTACATAATATTTGGTATGTCCCTCTAGGACAATGTACCAAACCAACGCTCAGGCAACACATATGCTCCAAGCACAAATATCAGTTGGAATAAAATCATCAACTGACAAACACCCTAATTCTTCGAATATAAATTACCATATCGAAGCAATGAGGTACCTATACACCTGGATTACCTCTATCAACTTACGAGGATATATATAATTAAATTTCCTTAGTAACATAAACAATACAATGATTTTTTTTAGCATAACACAAGTAATAATGGTACATATTTGGTGTTCTAATTCACCACAGGTGTTTTGTAAGGCCTAAGCTGACTCAAATTGTAATTCCCTACAATTTTTCCTGTATCAGGGTCCTGTAGAGTGTAGCAGTTACATTTCTCCACAGCTACTACTTTGTAGGGACCTGAGTACAATAAAAATAGTTTCTTCGCTAGATGAGCCCACTTGTTACTAGTTGGTGCTGTACGGCGTAGAACTAAGTCTCCTACAGTGAATTTACTGATCCTGGATGCTGGCTTCCTTTTCTTCCTAAGGTCGGCTTCTCTTGTTAATTTATCTCGTACCAGTTCTTCAATTTCTTCCTGAGTTGGCCTCTCCATGTCTTGTTCTGGTTTGTCGCATTCCGGTATTAATTTCGGTGGTAACACCTCCGATCTTACTGAGCATAATTATTTTGATGCTCCTCAATTACAGCTTGAGAGTAGCTGCAATTCGCAGTCTGCTGAGGCTGCGTGACTGTGCAGTTGGGCGGAATCGGCTGCTGCCGAGCAAAATATCCACGCTGCATGGGGTACGATGTGGTTGGAGGATGGTTGATTGTAGAGAAACTCGCTGGTGATTGATTCACAGGAGCGGTGTCTGCTACGGGGGGATGCAACATATGCTGTTGCATATTGTTGGGTGGCTGACGGTTAGAGTAACTCCTGTACTCCCACCTGGGTGGCCTTCCATTTGGATCTTCAGGACGGTAATGCTTTCCCCACCACTGGTTTTGGTTGTGGGTGTAGGGTTTCTTCGGCTGGCGGTTTCCTTGATGTTGAGGTTGGAATTCCCTCCTGGTCTTCCACTTCCCTGTCCGGTACTGTTTCGCAGGCTGCCATGACGTGCAGTGGACGTTGGCCTTGCCGCCGTCGTTACCACGCTGCCAGGGTGTGTAGAGTGGTGCTGCCTTCTGATGTGTAGGCTTGAGGTCTTTCTCCACCTCACTATTGTTGTTCCTGGACAGCCGCTCCAGTCGGTCGAAAGCGAGGACCTGTTCGCGGAACTCTGTGATATTGTGGAAGCTGCGCCCTGTCAAATGTACTTGGTACTTGATGGGTAGCTGGGAGGTCACCATCGCCATGAACTCAATATCACCCATCTCTGGTTCGAGGTAGCGCGTCCTCTCGAACATTTGAGACAAGTGTGTCTCCAGAGTTCGGTTCTTCTTGCTATCATACCGCTCGGTATGCAGGCGTGCTCTCAATGTTCCCTGTATTTTCACATTCCAAAACTGCTGTTTGAAATGGCTTTTGAATTCTTGGTAGGAAGTGATGGTACTTTGTAATACCTCCCACCAGTAATACGCATGGTCCCTCAGTGCAGTTGCCATGCATTTCAGGCGTTCAGTATCACTTAGCCTGAACATGTCAGCGTATTCCTCGAAACGTCGAAGGAATCTCATTGGATTCTCTCCTTCATGGGCAGAGAACCTAGGCATCGCCTCTGACTATTGGCGTGCCGGGTGGTGCATCACTGCAACGGGATCCAAGGTGGTGTGTGTGTTAGCGGGGTTGGAGCGTGTGATTGGGAGCTCAGGTTGCTCAACTTGCGGTGAATCACAGCTACTGAGGATTTCATTGGCATTGGTGTTCAGGGCTGGGGCCAATGCTACATGGTGACTGGAGGTGCGAGTAAGATTGTCTACCCTCAACTGCAATACCTTCTCTTGTAGCTTGCCTACCTGCTGCTCTATGTCCATTGAAAACTCTGTCTGCCTTTTCACTAATGTGTCCACCTGCTCCCTCATGTCTGTGGTGTGATTGATTACCACATTTTCAATCATGGTCTGGCATGTGGATTGAATTTGTTCCAGGCCACAGCTGTTCTGAGCAGCTTGCTCAGCTAATTGATTTAACCTGTCATTCAGCTGGCTGGTCTGGGTATTTAACTCTGTTGCTAACCTAGTTGTAGTACTACTGCACTGCTGTTGTATTAGCTGCAACTGTGTATCAGTGTAGCTTTCGTGTTCTGCCAACTGCACAGAAATAGCAGCCACACTACTTTTTACTTCACCCATTTCACTTTTAAGGGTGCTATCTATGACTTCCAGTTGTTGTTTAATGCTATCTTTAGTGCTATTGAGATTTTCCTCCAACCTAGCATTCTGTTCTTCTAGCCTAGTACTCTGTTCTTGTAGCCTAGTACTCTGTTTTTCTAAACTAGCTTGTTGTTGTTTGTGGTTAGCTTTCACCTCCTGCCACATGCTCTGCAGCATGATGAGCAAGCTAGCACTTGTTTCATTACTTACTGCAGCTGGCAATGCAGGTAAGTGTGTGTGTGGTGTGGTGGTAGCTTGGGGTTGTGTCACATCCACTCTAGCCGCTCCAGCCTGTGTTACTGGGGTAACAAAATCTGTGTTAGGTACTTGGCTAGGTGATGTGGGAACAGACACATCTACAGAGTGTGTAGACTCCACACTGCTGTCCCTGGAGCTGTCCTGACTGACACGTCTACTCCTTCCCCTAGTTTACATATTTACTTATAACTTACAACATAAGAATACAATACAAATATGCACACTATCGGCCCCACAGTTCGTGCGCCAGAAAAAAAAATGTTGTGTCTCTTATTCCCTTCTGTACACAAACGTGTACGTGATGAAACTAAGATTTTCCATTTTTTATTACCCAGAACGTTATTCCAGGACTTAATACTAGGGCGCCAGAGGTCATCAAGAATTAACAACAAAATAACACAAAAAAACTTATTTTATTGTTTTAATCATAATGAGAAACCTCGAGTCATGGAAATAATAACCAAACAAACAAATATTAAATAAAGTCTATGGGATGTCGTAGATAACCTGACTATTGAATAAAATACAAAATAAATAAAGTTCCTGAAATTGTTCACTGAGTAAAAGTTTTGGGGTTTTGCTCCGGCTTGCTCGAGCATGAAACGCCTAACCAAAAGACTTCTGGACTTGTGTACATATAGTTTGTGCCAATGTGAGTAAATTTGCTGTTAATCGCCGAAAGTCAATGTTCTACTAATTTTATGATAATCCAAAGTTTATATAATTATAGTTCGCGTATGTTGACGGTAAAATTTACGCCAATTTTAATATATAGCGATGATGCAGACCATACCTTAACTATAGATGCTTAATGTCGTTCGTAAAATACTTCGTCGCTCACGTGAATTGAATGCGATTATTCTGCATTCAATTACAGGGCGTCAATTAACATTGCCCAGTATTTTGACGTAATTTCCAGATCAATAACGCCGAAATTAGCATCGCCATGAACAAAATATTCCCAGAGGGAATACACTACCACACGCACTAAATGGCGTCATTTTCCACTCTTTCTCTTCTCTCTTGCCGAAATTAAATTGTTAATTGAAAAGGGCCAATCACGGCCGCGACACGTTAGCGTCCTTTTTAATGAAGCCAATGAAATGTCAATATCAATCAAGCATAGGCTCGTTAAAGCTGTTCCGAACGCCGCGCGATTATTTATTTTAGCAGTTGTCATGACGACACAGCACGAGATGCGCGCGCCGCCATGCGTGGAACAAAACAAAACACTGCCGAAAGTATCGGGAAGCGGTATTAACCTCGAACGTAAAACAATAATAAACAGTTTCAGTTAGTCTGATAATACAGTAGTATTATTGTTGGACTGTCTATTAATTGTTTTTAAAATAATATTCTAGTTGTTTCGATATTGTTTGTACGTATGGAGCAGGTACATTTTATTATTATCTCACACTTTAACTATTGTCCATCGGTTATTTATGCATACAAAACACTTATTGCAATAAATTATACTTTTCAAACTTTTGTAATACAGGCCATAATATCAAATGTTTTTGGAGGTAATGTCTAAACTATTTTATACGATTTAGCTATCCATTCTTCATTTCAGAATGTCAAGAGCCAAGAATGATTTCGGCATGGATCTCATGAGTACCCCTTGTAGAACATCATACATTCTTTACGATATTGGCACTTTCATTGTTTTCTTTTACTGTTTTCGATTTGAAAGCCAAAGATGGCTTCTGTTATCCGTGGAACGAGACTGAGAGGGGCCTTGGTTCAAATGAGTTTGCTACAATAATTTGCAACTTCATCTTGTCGCAACTACCTTTGAGGAACGATGCCGACAAATTGATACTTTATAGTGATGGTTGCTGCTATCAGAACAGAAATGTGACTCTCGCCAATGCACTCTTACAGATATCGGTGACAAAGTGTGTAACGATAGAGCAAAAGTTTCTGGAGGTCGGACACACACAAATGGGGGCAGACTCCATGCACTCGAAGATAGAAAATAAGCTGAAAAACAAGAAGATTAATGTTCCAGCTGACTACATTGCAACTTGCAGGGAAGCACACAGAAATCTATGTCCATATGAAGTTCATTATTTGACTCACAGTTTTTATAAAAAATTTGATCATGCTCAAGTGTATAGCTCTATCAGACCAGGCAGAATAACTGGGGATCCATGTGTTACCGACATCGGAGCCTTGAAGTACACTCCAGATGGGGTTATTTCCTACAAGTTGGGTTTCACAGAAGAGTGGAAGAACTTGCCTATTCGCAAAAAGAACATTACTGCTAAGCCATTTGATAGTTTGCCAGCACTGTACACTGAGAGGCTGAAGATAAAGAAAACTAAATACGACCATTTGCAGTCCCTGAAAACTATGGAGTCAGACTATCACTTATTTTATGATAGCCTTCCTTTTCAAAACTGAAGCATTGATTTTCTGAGGGGTAATTTTTTTTTCCAATTTGTTGGAGTAATATTTATTGCCTCATTTATCAGTATATAAAACCTAGTTTTATCTTGATGTTCTTTCAAACGAATTCATAGTCAATGTTGATTTTATGTACTAGGCCTATACAATATTGCTGTTGTGTATTGTATACTGTCCTTACTGTTCAATATCGGAAATAACCCTTGTATTGTTAGAGATACTTTTTAATAATACACGAATAAATTTGGTGCTTTAACTATTCATCTCAAAATTGTTCTAATATCAATATTAAGTTTACGCCAATAAGAAGATTTACTATATCTTATCAAACCTCGTATCTCCATATTTAGTTTGAATTTATGATTGTAAAACCTCGTAACTCCATTAAAAAAAGGTTTAATAATTAAAAACTGACACAGAGTTTATTGACAAACGTCAGGGAGTGTTTTAACTTTTATGTGATGAATTAAACACATATTAAGTACAAACAAAAAAGTTATTCAGTTTTTTGCTTCTCTTGTAAAATTTGTCTTCAGGGAGTTACGAGGATTGCTAATTAGACCGACGACTTGTGTGCTAGTGACAATGTTAACCGTAAAAGTGCGGATGCTTGCGGGACAATTTTGATTTATATATGCAGCTATAAATACCTACCATTTTTATTAGGATGCAAATTTAAGTCTATTATTTTTTGTAATCTTTACTGTAAATTTCACGTGGTGGCACTTATTGTCAGCGACAATAAATTATAAAACAGAAACTGAGAAAACATTCCAGAAATATTTCTGTAAAATAAGCTTTTAGTTTTTCCATTTTAAAATTGTATACTGTGTTTAAATTATTTTATATGTCTATGTAAAAACATTTTATTAAAATTTTTCACTTAATATAGAAATCTTTTTACGTTAAAAGTGTTCCTAAATTATATTTTATGAGTTTCGGTAATGCCTTTGCCCACTCACCGATGGACTGCCATAGTGATTATACACACGTCTTATATTTGCTGTTGTGTGACTGAAAAACATTATGTAATTAACGTTTAGTTTTATTTAATAGCAATGAATAGTATTTAAAATTTATATTATTAATTTCATGTTATAATTCCATGTCTGACATCTAACAGGTGCGCAAGTTAGTATATTTAGGAGTATTATTTATGTGACAAAACAACTTAAGTAATTAATGTTGATTACATCGCATCACTGCAAGTCACTTTGGAAGAGAGAACTAATATCGCGGAACGAACCAAAATGCATGCTGATTGTGAGCTATGGCACAAAATGAGACGTGTGCGGTTAAAAGCCAGTAATTTCGGCGTTGTATGTCGCCGGAAAGAATCTACGTCCTGTTCAAATCTTGTTAAACAGTTACTCTACAAGCCCCCGTTTTCGACACTGGTAATGGAATACGGTCGTCGCAATGAGCATATTGCCATTTAGAGGTTTCAAGCACAAACCGGATTAGTTGTACAGAAGTGTGGTTTATTTTTTAATCTCTAATATCGATATTTGTGTGCAACCCTGACGGACTTGTTGAAATCAATTGTGGGCCTTCTGCAGTTGACAAAGGGCTTCAAGAAACTGCAATAAGAAAAAAAATTCTACGTGTGAATGACGACAGAAGTTTAATTCTTAAACGTTCACATCATTGTTTTTATCAGCTGCAAGGGACTTGAAACATACAGAGCGCGAATACTGTTACTTCATAGTAATGTCTGGTGTTAGTCAAAATTTACCTGTAGAAGGAGTAAAAAGAGATGAGCTCATATGAGAAACAGAAATGTTGCCGAAACTGACTAGATTTTATCGTAGGTGTTTACTACCTGAGATAGTGGCGCCAAATTCAAGCATAGGCAGAGCCATTAGAGAGCCAGTATACATTTTGGAAGCTAAAAGAAGCTTAGTAGAGAAACAGTAATCAAGACGTCAAAAACTGAGTAGGAAAAAACAAGGGATAAATGAATGTAAATACAATTGAAGAAAGATATATTTTTTCTTTGAAACTGTGGACGATTTGCCATAAAATATTCTGTTGTGTTAAAATTTGTTGACTTGATCTAAGCTTTTGGACATACGCCATTGCTAAGCACATGTATGTCTGTAGAAGAAAACTACAAAAAACACAAACTAAGCAAAAAAATTGCTGTTGTAAACAGGATATAAACACCACATAATATTCCATAACAGGAATATGGTCAACTAACAAAGAAAAACAAAGAAAAATGGACTAACAGAACGAAAAAACACACACAAATGATGACAGCACAAAAATATTGAACAAAAAAAAAGAGTCGCACCTATGTTTTCGTACCATGTGCGTCTCTGCCTGAGGACGGGAGCTGATAGCAGTTCCCGAAACGTCGCTTGTTTCTGTTTTAGAAAACTATTGTGTTTGTTTAGTCTTTTCGTTTTGTCGTGTTTTTGTCTCGTTTCAACTGTTGTGCTGAATTTTTTTGGGTTCAATATTTTTGTGCTGTTATTATTTGTGGGTTTTTTTTGTTCAGTTCTGTTTTTGGAAAACTATTGTGTTTGTTTCGTCTTTTCGTTTTGTCGTGTTTTTGTCTCGTTTCAACTGTTGAGCTGATTATTTTTTTTGGTTCAATATTTTTGTGCTGTCATCATTTGTGGGGGTTTTTTCGTTCTGTTAGTCCATTTTTCTTTGTTTTTTCTTTGTTGTTGACCATATTCCTGTTATGGAATATTATGTGGTGTTTATATCCTATTTGACAACAGCAATTTTTTGCTTACTTTGTGCTTTTGTCTTTTGTGTTTTTTGTAGTTTTCTTCTACAGACATACATGTGCTTCGCAATGGCCTATGTCCACATGCATTCCCATTGCACAAATCTTTCAAAGATAATATTAAAATTTGTACTAACATCGAAAACATTAAGTTAAACGAGAGAAAAAAATGATTTGTGAAGTACCTGTTCATGAGTTATATATAAGGTTCTAATTTTAACTGAAGTTTATGTTTTATGTTCTGTGTAGACATAACTTTTAAAATATTTCATTAGCATGAACTCCGAAGAACTGTTTTTAGTTGTTTATTTCGTGTATACCATTATGTAAAAAACGGAAATTGGTTTATTTATTTAAATGGATGTTCTAGTAATATACATTTCTTTAAATCTCTATGTTGATATAAATTGCGTTTCTACTATCAGTGATATGGTTTTTCTTCTCATTTTTCTATTTTGTATGATATATTATACTGAATGAGTTACTGTCACTATTATTTTGAATTATTGTAAAATATGATTTATAAAACATGATTTTAAAAGCTAATGTGTTTTATTTAACTGTGGTTCAAATTTCGCAACAACTTAAGAAGTGGTAAGGCTACGTAATAATTATTTGCAGTACTGGTAAATGTAATAATTACTACACGGTTACCAATAGTTGTACAATATTTGACATTAAACATTACACTTGAAGGTAAACACATTTTTTAAAGAAAAGTTTATCTAATATTGTATTAATTCTAATTGAGGCACATTTTTCACAATACCAATATTTTGAGCATTTTCATAGCCACATCCTCTGATAAGATTTTTCATAAAGATTAACTCACATCGCTGCATTTACCTGTCAATAAAGAAAAATATTTCTAAAATTTACAGCTTTGAAACTTATAGAACAGTATTTATGTTTCACAAATACATAAAACATTTCATGTAATTATTTTGACACACTCTCAGCTGACATTAATTGGCTGAAAATAATAAAGAAATATAATCAATGAAAACAAATTTAAATTTTGTGTATTACTTTAACTGTGAAGTTATATGTGGATGAAACTTTATTCAAAGACTGGCAGGTTTCATTAATGTTTTAGTATTATGAGATTTTTTCTCGCAGCAAATGAATTTTAAAAACGTAAATCAGTTTCAACAATGAATGCCCTACACTTAACTGAAATGAATGATAAAAACATACAACAACGTTAATGCTTAGTTCTTATTATAACAAATTTCTTTATCTAGAGAGAACTCAGCTTAAAAAAAAAATCGTTTTCAAAGTATAGTTATATTTCAATGAGATATATAATTATTTTTCATGCATTAAGCACAATTTTACTCTATTGAAAATCTCAGTGTGTAAATAAATGCTGATTTATCATTATTTCTTTGGTAATGGGAAACTACAAGGAAATATATATTTTTTAATGAGGCTTGGATGGCCACTTCTATAAAATTGAGAAAATGCCTAAGTGAATACGAACCTTCGTACTCACGCACTGATTTCACGTTACTTCTATGTAGAGACCCGGAAATTTTTTTTTGGATTATCTGACGTCAGGATAGAATCAGTGGCGTAGCCAGGATTTGTGTATGGGGGGTGTTAAGAAGCATGCCCCCCCCCCCTTTTCCGTATTAAAGCGGGGGGTCCGGGGGTCCTCCCCCGGGAAAATTTGTATTTTAAGGTGTAAAATATTGCTTTTTTTTTTAGCAGTTTTCGGTACTTAAATTTAAATATTGTAATGGTAAAAATTGTATTAATTTTAATATGAAATTTGTTTGCGTGATGAATAAGAAATTAATTAAAGATTTGATGCTAAGGGGGGGGTTTGAACCCCTAAAACCCCCCCCCCCCCCCTGGCTACGCCACTGGATAGAATTAAATGTCTTACATGTACTCAACCCATATTTGCTTTTCCTTTGGCTGATTTCTTATCATAGTTAATCAGCACTACCTGATTTGCTTTCTTCTTTCCAAGCTGGGCATCGCAGAGGGGTAGCCAAATAACTACCGCCCAATAATGAACTCAGTGGAACAGTATAAATGTTTGCATACTAGCTTGCGAGCAAATGAATGCGCGAAATTTACGTATCCCTATTTATAAGCCTATTCAGACTGATAATACTGGTTGTGATTGGATTCGCCTCTTTTAAATCTTCCGTCCCTGTTTCAGGTAAAAGATCAAACAGCTTGAGATTTGGTAACCAACTTTGTTTTATCTAATCTGGCCATTTGTCAGTCCGCGTTGTCTTGTAGAACATAAAATACAAACTATAAATATTTCCATGTTCACATATTATATAGCTCGCTAGGAACGCTGCATCTGCAAAGTTGTTGAGAGCTCTTCAAGCATAACTTTACCATGGTTATAGCCAATATATAACTGAAACACTGTTGACTTTTTATAATGGAAAGCTGAGACAGTACTTTGTAATTCTTTTGGTTAATCGAACTGAAATAATCATGCAAAAAAATTACAGATATTTTTTAATTTGTACATTTACATGAAAGCAAGTGTATCGTTGCAAACCTGGGATTGGATTCTTTCCCGGGCATTTATGCTTGGGTTGTCCCAGTACCTTAATTAGTTAAAGTTATTTGTAAAATTTCCCTGAAAAGCTTTCCAGTACTAACTGCGCACATAAAAAAGCACAATAAACAATTATGAAGTCCAATTACAAGGGTTAAAACATGTACTCTTGTACAAAAGTCAGTCTAAATTTAAAATTATATTACAATATTCGTAAGCGTGACAGTAAATATCCAGCTTTGTTGCGTAAAACACAAATCATAATTTCAAAAATAACCATAGCAATGTGTTGTACAAATTTACTATATTTTATCTTGTAATATTACGAAACATTTCTTGGCAACCGATTTCCAAAGGAAGTTATTTGTAAAAGTCCAAAAACATTTTTTTCCTGTGCAAAGAAAACGATATTCAAATTAAATAAATGATTTTTATACAAATAATTAACAGATTACTTCAGTTTACAAGTTTGCAAGCTAAGAACACATAACCATGAACGATACGGAGCTCTTGGTTTGCCTATTGTACTTGCACTTGGCAATTTTTTTATAAACTTAAGTTTTAATACGTCAATGTATTAGGTCCTCATTTTTTTATTTTTTTAATTTTTTTTACATTTTTGTACACTGTCAACGTGTAGCAAGTATATGTATTTATGTACATCGTGTTTTATTTCTTACGAAATATTTTTTCTTGAAATAAATAAATATACTTCAAGAAACGCATCTCGACTACCGTAAATTTTTTCAATAAATGACAAATAGTCCTGCCCTATAACTTAAATCGAATGAAAAAAAAAATATGTTTTTTTACATAATTCAAACATCTGGTCACTAAAGCGTAATATTCGCATATATTATGTGCAGAAGTTAAAAAATGCTTAATAAATTAAAAAAATAAGGTTTGTTAATAAAATGAAATGTGTGTGTAGGAAAACCCGCTAGAGTGACGGGGCTAATGTTGGACGTGTAAGTGCACGTCATCCTTGGACGTGGCATGAGATAGATTACAGTTTAAATGACCTTTGGTTGCAGGATTATAGCTAAAAAAAGTTTTACGTTATCAATGTCGTATTATCTGAATTCATCTCCAAAAAAAATCCTGCTCTATACGATGCTCAATGAAGATTCCGGCTGTCCCGGGCTTCTAGTGCTGAAACTCTGCTGAGTGGGTGTGACTCGCCTAACGGTCCGCCCCTAGCTAGGCACGCGCCTGTTCTCCTTAGTGGGAGGAGTTCCAGCTGCGCCTTGGTAGAGGACAGACGTGTCCCGGAGCAGCTCCAGCGGTCTTGCTTGTACAGTTGTCGATAGCACTTCTCAGTGCTATCACGGCTGGCAGCAGACGATCTTTGAAAGGTGCCTGTGTGTCTAGTGCGCACAGGCGTTAACAGTTGTGCTGTAAAGGTTAAGGTAATAAGGTATTGACGACCGACGAGCTCTGAGACACCCGGGGAGTTAGATCCCCTTCAGCCTAGCCTGAACCCGGCTAACTTAGTCCCGGGGGACGGTCAGTGGGTGCTCACGAGTGTGAGGAACTGACGCGAGCTATTTCATCATGGCGGACATGGAAGCGGCAATGCCCTCCCCTCAGGAGGACGAGACACAAGGCGACTGGCAGACAGTCGCCACAAAAAAGGTGAAGAGGTCGCACCACGAGATGGCGACCTCTCCCGCGACCGAGCAGGCGGGCCCCGCCCCTCCCCCCACTCAACAGCCACCCGCGGCAGCACCCAAGGCCCCGCGCGTGAAACCGCTCTTCGTGTTCTTGGACCAGGGACACCAATACCCGCGAGTCTACCACACGCTGAAGAACGCCCTCACTGAGCATTTCACCTGCTCAAACCGCGGGAAGGACCAAATACTGGTCCACACAGCCACCATCGCGGAGTACTCGCGAGCGATCAAGGCCCTTCAGGCCATAGGCGCGCAGCACTCGGTACTTCTCCAGCACCACGAAGTACCGAAAAAATTCGTGTTGCGAGGTGTGCACCGCCACACGCCCTCGGACTTCCTCCAAGAGGAGTTCGCCGCCCTCAACCTTCCAGTCCAGAACCACTGGTTCCTGGAAAACAGGCAGAGACGTGAGAAGTGCGACGCACTCGTTATCGAGGTGCCGCAATCGTTCGACAGCGAAAGAATTCAGTCTCTGCGCGAATTTGCTGGTATGCAAATCCGCGTAGATGACTACCGCCGCCCAAAGGGACCAGCCCAATGCAGTAGGTGCCAGCGCTTCAACCATGTGGGGAAAGGCTGCTGCGCAGAGGTTGTGTGCAGGTGGTGCAGTGGCCCACACAGCGCAACCGACTGCCCTACTGGCGGGCAGCAGGAGCACAAGAAGTGCGCCAACTGCAAGGAGCCACACTGCAGCAACTACAAAGGCTGCAGGGCCTACAAAACTGAGAGTCGTAGGCACCTCCCCCCCCAGGTCCGCCAGCAGCGCGAAAAACAATCCCGCCGCGACATGCGACAGAACCAGAGGGCTGCCGAACAGCCCCCCCCTCAGCAGCGAGCACCACAGGGCCACCGTGGCCCTCCGAGACCCAACCCCTGGGGCCCTCAGCCCCCGACCTTTGGCCAGTATCTGGCCCAGGCCAGCGGGAGCAGGTTCGAACCCCTGCAGCACCACTGGGAGCCCAGCTACAATGAGCTGGACTACCCAGTCCTCGCAAACAACCCGTGGCAGCGCGGGAAGAGACAGCCCCAGACCAGGACGTTCAAAAAGAACGCCACTGGTCACAAAAACGGCAAGGGCAAATACCCCCAGCCCGCGGAGGACAGGCCCCACCAGCCTGCCCAGGACAAACTGCTGGCAGCCAAGACTGCCCCAGCAGCCCCGACAAGGCACACGCCCGCGCCCGCACAGCCACAGGCAGCTCCTGTGCCTGTGGAAACCATGGCGGTTGAAGAGGCCCCAGTGCAGCCAACTGCCCCGCCCGCGCCCCGCGAACAGCTGGCCCCGCAATTAGGTCTTGCGGACTTCATGAAAGTCCTGGAGCAATCCAAGACTTTCACCACCGACTCAAGCCTTGCAGCGACCATAATACCCATGTGTCAACTCATGGTAATCTGGTGCGACCAATCTGTCCCTCTTGCGGACAAAATACAAGCCACAATGGGCTTCGTCCAAACCCTTGCTGCCAAGCTCAATGGCAGTAACTAATCTGGACCCGAGCTGTCACACAACTCTGGCCAATAGTCTTAAGTTACATTCCCTCCTATTCTGGAATGCACGCGGCATTAAAAATAAAATACCGGAACTAATAAACCATCTGGATAAATATAAAATAAAAATATCTGCGATAAATGAAACGCACCTAACGCCGACAGATAGGCTGACTATACTGAATTATGTAATTTACAGGCGCGACCGCGATGCACGAGGCGGTGGAGTGGCTCTTGCTGTCCACACAAGTGTACAACACTCTGCTTGCCAGCTCCCCGACTTCCAACACATCGAGGCAGTAGGAATCAATCTAAACATAAATAGACAACCGATTAAATTAGTCTCTATGTATGCTCCACCAGGTAGGTCCCTCGGCGAGGCGGATCTGGACGCTCTGTATGGGGCGGCCCCGAGCCTCCTCGCTGTAGGTGACATCAACGCAAAACACATTGAGTGGAACTGCAGGAGCACCACAGCGAACGGCAGACTACTCTACACCCACCAACTTAATAGAAATTACCATGTACATGCTCCCTCCGAGCCCACACATGACTCCGGCAGACTGAATGACATGCCTGATATTTTAGATATCGCCCTGAACAAACGTGTCAACACGGGATTCGAACTCGAGGTTGTACACGACATGTCATCGGATCATTTTCCAGTTCATTTGATATTCGATGGCGCCAACGTAAATTCCAACCCACCACGAAAAATCAGGGATTACAGAAATGCGGACTGGCAAGGATTTAAAAACTACCTTACAATAAATCTCCCTGATGCGACCGAAATAAACATTGAAAATGGCGATAATTTAAATTCCGCGATTCTAGAGTTAACAAACAAAATCCAGGATGGTATAAGCCAGTGCATCCCGGAAAAGGAGGTTAGGTTAGCACACGACGAGCTGCCAGAATACATCCGCAGCTTGATTTCACAAAAAAATCGACTGCGGCGTGAATACACACGGCGTCGCACACAGCAGACGAAACGCCGAATAAATGAATTACAAACAGTCATTTCCGATGAAATTTCACTCTGGCGAAGCAGCCAGTGGGAAACAAAAATCGCAAGACTCGACACCCAGGACGGAAGCGCCTGGACAATGACAAAGCGAATTTTAAACAAATCTGATAAAATCCCGCCCCTCCAAACAAACAATGGCATAGTCTTCCAGCCACGTGACAAGGCACAAGCTTTCGCTGACACACTGGAAACAGCATTCCAGCCCAACATGCAGCCTTGCGACAGGCTATTCACAGCGCAAATTTACCGCGAAATCCGTGTTAAATTGCGACAACCCACAATCTCTGCGCCTCTGCTCACACAGGCGCAAGAAATAAAGCGTGCTATCAAGAAAATGAAGCCGCGAAAAGCTCCCGGGAATGACGGCATTCAGGCTGTTGTTCTCAAACAACTCCCGAACGAAACACTAGAATATCTAGCCGAATGCATAAATGCAATGTTTAGGCTAAATATTTTCCCCTCGCAGTGGAAAGAGGCTAGAGTTATAGTCTTCCACAAGCCAGGCAAAAACAAAACACTGCCACAGAATTACAGACCTATCAGTCTGCTAAGCACTGTGTCTAAATTCGTGGAGAGTATTATACTACACAGACTGAATGTACACATTCACGAGAATGACATACTGCCGAATGAACAGTTCGGCATTCGCAGTACACATTCGACAGTGCATCAGCTAGTGCGCCTGACTGAGGAAATCACAAGCGCATTTAACGTACAAGACTACATAGTTGCTACGTTCATAGATGTAGAAAAAGCCTTCGACAGAGTATTCCATGCGGGGCTAATCTACAAACTTTACCAAACAGGATTCCCGGACTGCTACATCAAGCTAGTCGCGTCATACTTAGCAGGCAGAACCTTTAGAGTATTTACTGAAGGAGCTCTATCTGACCTAAAACAAATAAGAGCAGGTGTTCCACAGGGAAGCATCTTAGGCCCTGTGCTATTTAATGTATATGTCAGTGACATGCCACGCCCCGCACACCGACTAGTAAAGCTGGGCTGTTATGCAGATGACACTGTGCTGTATAGCAGATCCCACAACCTCCAGCTAGCTACCAATAGACTGCAAGTCGCGCTCACCGAGTTCGAACAATGGTGCACGACTTGGCGTATAAAAGTAAATACAACGAAATCAGAGATTATTGTATTTACTCGTAAAAATCTCCCGCCTGTAGAACACAGGCCGCAAATACGTTTGTTTGACGAACAAATACCGCATAAGGATGTAGTGAAATATCTAGGTGTTCACATGGATAGGAAACTACTCTGGCGCAATCACATTGACACTAGGAGAGCACAAGCGCAGGCTAGGATCAGTGCACTCTATCCAGTAATGAGTAGACGATGCGGCAGCAAGGTTAAAACCGGCCTACTGCTGTACAATGCTCTCATACGCCCAATAATTACATATGCAGACCCAGTCTGGGCAACAGCTGCCCCCACACACCTAATAAAACTGCAGCGGATTCAGAATAGGTGCATTCTAATCGCCACAGACGCCCCACGATACTGCCCTGTAGAAGCATTGCATCGTGAAACCGAGTCAGAGACTTTGCAAGACTTTTACACTCGTACAACACAAACTTTTTACGATAAATGCGTAAATAGTTTAAATCCGCATATTTCCTCACTCGGAAATTATGATCCCGACGAAACACAAAAATACAAACGCCCGAAATCCATCCTGGCGCATCGACCACCGTAGTGGCCCGTGATTGGCTGGAGGCTCCGGCCAATCACAGCGCACCTGCGCTCAGCCGAGGCCCGACCCCAACAGCGCGGTTGCGGACTGGCGAGAAAATTCTGCTTAAGAATCGCGCAGTTTTTACACTCGTATTTCTGGCAGCTCCAGACTTAGTATTAAGCATTTTATTTTTAAGACTTAACTTTAAGTCCTAATATTAGCATTAAGTAATAAAATTCTGAACATGTGCCTGACCACGTCCTGGAGTGCAAATATGCAACATTGGACTAGCCAATGATTGACATGCTCAGGTTGGCAGCACATTGTGACGGAATTAAATCCCCCCCCCCCACACAAGACGACACACCTGCGATTTGGCCCAGCGGGGCTCTAATGAATTTTTGGCCCAGCGGGGCCCTAATTAATTTTTGGCCCAGCGGGGCCCTAATGAATACACCAACACACAAATTCCCCACTCTCATAGGAATGTTTATTTCTTAATTATTAAGTGAGCAGACTCCCTATCGAAGAATAGGTGTCCGACCATGTGCCTGACCACGTCCTGCGGTGCAAATAATCAACATTGGACTAGCCAATGATTGACATGCCCAGGCTGGCAGAACAATGTGTCGGGCATACATGGCCGTGGTAACTGGGGCAACCTGGGTGCTGCGGCCATATAACTTATAGTTGTAAGATGTACCTTTCTTTTCTTTCAGCTCACCTGGCTGGCTGGCAGCCTGGCGGGAAACGACGAAGTCGCCCCCTAAAAACCAGTCATGACCAAACACCCAAATGCGGACAAAAATGTCCAAGTGCCCGCCCTTGCTTAGTAGATATTTTCTACTCTTCCAACTCTTCTTCCTGAGCCATCCTTCTATTCCCGTAGCCAACCAGCATGTAATTAATGCATGAAATGTTGCATCCCGCATGTAAGTGCCCAGGGTTTTCCCTGTGTCTATGCAGGTTTTACCTGGGCCCAACTTATCTAGTTTTAGTCTAGAATAGTCAGTGAGGGGAGTTAGTCATGGCGCCAATCGCTGCCATGGCTGGCCAATCCCCCTCCTAGCACACGATGCATGCACCCTCTCCCGCATGGCTAACCCCTGCATGATTAGAGCGTATAGGCTTCGGCCTGAGACGCACTTAGAGTCTGTCCCTAATCCAGACCCCTCCCAAACACACTTAGTTTTAATTTAGGTCAGGAAAAAAAAAATCTCCTTAGTGGGACACAGAGCTGGCAACACCGGATGAACACGTGATCCCGCCGGCGCACCCCTTCCCCCTTCGGACCCATCGCTGCCACGGTCTTATCTCTGTCTGCGATCTCTCGCTCTCAGCTACACCCCAGCACTATCTGGTGACCGTGATTCACAACTGCGACCTTGAAGCTTACCCTTTAAAAGCTGATCCAAGGATAATTGCCTAGGATTTGCCATTAGAATCAATGAAGTGGCCATTTATTATGGTTGATATTTGTGTTTGCTGTATTCACTGTATTCTTAAATGTGTTGATTAACGAATATGAATGTAAATATTGATAAAATGCGCCTAATGTGTTTGGAAATAATACTACTAATAATAATAATAATAACAATATTCACAAATGGATTGTTTATGTTGTGCCACTTAGATACAACATTTTTAATTGTATTGAATAATGGTGGCTGTGCAATGTTGTACTAAATTATTTGAAAAAAGGAAGTTGTGTTTCATTTCACAGGTAAAGTTATCAATTATAGTATTTAGATTAAGTTTAAAGGTCCCCACATGATCAGTCCGATCTGTCAGTTCAGACTTATCAATTGGAACTGAACAGTCGGAACTGAAATATGTGTGAAAGGATGGTGGACTCATCAGTCGGAACTGATGGACTGAAGAAGTTATGGCTTTCCTTTAAATTTAATTGTGTGCTCAAGACCCCTCAGTCCGAACTGCCATGTGTGGGAACAGCATCTCGCCAGTTCCAACTGTCTGTCCAAACAATCATGCTGATATGGTCTAAGGGCTAAGGACACAGCCAACTATCTGGTTGACTGAGTGAGGCAGAGGTCCGAGGTGGTGACTATGCTGGGATGGGTAGCCTCAGACTCCAGTCATAGACGAAGCTCTAACACCTTTCCTGATTCGCATACCTACACAGCATATCGCACCCCCAGAAAAATACCGTCGTAACTCAAAAATTGCCAATTCTACTTACTACACCAACAAACTAAGTGAAAGGTCCTCTTTCAGAGTAAAATACTGTAGTATGTCAGTAGTATATAATAGTTCCTCCGGAAACAGGATGTAGGATGTGGTGCCGGTGCCAGTGTCCGCCATGTTGAATTGTGTCGTCACGGGGGCCATCTTGGATTAGTGTAACGGGACACAGCGTAACGGGACAAGTAGGACATTGACCTTTGAACCTCAAAATTGGCCAAAATTGGGCAAAAATTGCCCAAAAATCCTCAAAATTCGCAAAAATTTCCATTTCTAAAGAAAAAAATTCCGCCAAAAATTCTCAATAAATTCCACAACCCAAAAATTAGGATTTCGAAAATCCTCAAAAGTCGTTTTGCCCTAGAAAGAACCCAAATTCCTAAAAACGGATTAAAACTCCTAAGAGCTAGCCGCTCTAAGCCGCCGAGGACATGACCTTGAAAATTAGGATACCATGTCCGCCATATTGGATGATGACGTCACCGTTGCAATTTTTGTTACGGTCACCATCTTTAACTTTTTTATTTATTATCCGATTTTAATGAAAACTTTTTTAAAATTTATTAAAAAAATTCATTTAATAAAATATAATAAAAAATATTTAAAAATCATACATTAACGACACGGAATTCGGAGTCCTCGGTTCGAACCCGGTGAAGACAAAAAATAAAAATGGCGTCCGATCCTTCCCCTGTGGTGGCTGCTGCCAGACTGACCCCCACCACTTTTACCAATGCATATATATCATCCGGCAGTATGACGTCACGTCCGCCATCTTGTCTTCGTTGCTGGAAGCCATCATCATTGTATCGTCTGCTAGAGTGTGCTGATGCCATGTTAGTTTAATTCTTATCCGCCAGAGTGCAGTAATCATTTATTATTACTGTGACACCCGCCATCTTGTCATTTGGCCGCCATCTTGAAAATCCGTAATTATTTAGCTAGAAATTCGGGAAAAATTCCAAAATTCATTAAATAAATTGGCAACCATGTTCAACATTCTTAAAGAGACTTTAAATCCTCTACTACCATCATCCTATCAGACATCAAGACCAACATTTTGGTAATTCGTAATTTTAATGCTAGAGATGCGGGAAAAAATTTAAAATTCATTAAATAAATTTGTAATATATATACTGATTGATTAGGTTGACTAAGGTCCTTGGTTCGATCTCTGGCCGATACAAAACAACTTTAATATTTTAAAAAAGTACCACTAAAGTGACAGGTTTGAAAAAATAAAAAACACCACAAGTTCTATTAAAAAAACTTTAATTACATAAATTCTACACTACTACAAGAACAAAAAATACACAGGCAAATTACTAAATTTTCGAGGATTACTCGATTTCCGCATCAGCCACCCACGAATTAAAGCGAGGTGGAAAGCCCCACCACTTGACGTAGGACAGTCCATTTCTTCGTTTTATAATCTTCTCCACCAAGTACGTATCGGGATACAACGTAGGCTGAATCTCTTCGGCATAGAAGCCGCCATGGATAGGTTTGTGGTCCAAATCTTCGAGGTAGTAGGTCCTAGAATCTCTGATTCACGATCATGTGTCACACGGAAAAGTTCAGGACTCCAGTTCGCAGTGAAACCTTTCTCGAAGATACCTTTCTGCTTGGAGATTCGCACAATGTCACCGACGTTAGCTTTACGCTTTCGTGGATCTTTCTTCTTCGTGTTGGAAAACACTGTTTGAAGCAGGCGATTGTCCGTTACGTCCTTTGGCTTCATTTTCGTGGTAGAATGCACCGTGGAATTATACTCGCTTATTAGTTTCGGCAAGATGTCAAGCCACTTGTAATTTCCGTTAGCCGTGAACTGCTGCCACATCTTGGAACGCAAAGTTCTGTTAAACCTTTCGACAACGGAGGCTTTGACGTTACTAAATGTAGAGTAGTGTTTGACGCCATACTTCTTCATCAAAGCCTTGAAGGTCGCATTGTAGAATTATTTCCCGAGGTCCGTTTGCAGGTGCGATGGTACACATCCATCACGCAAAATATTGTTCATGGCCTTGGCTACTTCAGTTGCAGTCTTTGATTTGACAGGTCTAGCCCAAGCGAACTTGCTATAAACATCGATGACTGTCAACATGTACTTGAAACCTTTATTCAATCGGGAATATGATATCATCTCAACAAGGTCCGCCTGGAATAAATCATCAATTCCACGAACTACGACTTTACGACGAAGGTATTTCCGTCTAGCAGGAACATGAAGTTCGCGAGCGATTCCGGTTTGACTCATTGTATGTAGCCGGCTTCCCTCAGTTCTTCAAGTATGGAGACTATTTCGTTGATGTGCGAATAGTTTCCTACGCTAAGCGAAGCATGTAGAATTCTAAGGCGATCAACTAATTCATTAGGGTCGACCCAATATACATAGTCAAATATCTGACCACTTTCTAGCTTTTTTAAACCTTCGCCATGTATTAGTTCACTGAAGAGATTAGCGAGAATGTCGATTTTTTCATGATCTACGTCTTTATATACACCACTATCTGGATCGTTATCGCGAAAATGTGCATTGGTTAGCTCTAGCAGTTTTTTGTACTCTTGTAAGTCTGTGTGAGAATATCCTTTAGGCTCCCTGCGAAACAGCAATTCGTACAGACCCGGAGTCCCGCGTGTTTTGAACGCTTCTACGCGCACGATATTTCCTGGTAGAAAGTCTATTTCTTTAGCACCGAGGAACCACTTATTATGTTTTCTGTACACTCCGTAGGTCGTGTCATTATTCCGACTCGTAAACGATATCAGGTATGGTCGGACCATTGCATTAACTTGATGTCCCTTTTTCGGTATTTTTTTCTTGTGCATGGACTCTGTACTTGTTAAGTCCTCTTCTTCTCGATCTTGTTCATACTTTCTCTTCTTTACAGTTGACATTTCATCTTCAACTTCTGTCTTCACAATGGTGGCTGGTTCTTCCTTGTTTTTAAGTTCGTCGAGGCGACTAGTGATTGGTTTAAATATCTCCTCATTTTCCATCTCACGTGCAAGTCTGGTTCGTCTAGCAAGTAAATATTTTTCACGAACAGACTGTATAGCTCGATGAAGGTCACTGGCCAGGTCCGACATTGTACTGGCTGAAAACTTATTGCAAGACCTCCTTTTATACTATTTTTTTCGTTCGCAGAAACTTCTTTCTTGTGTTTGGCCAAATCTGAATTTGTTGACAAGTGAGACAGTGATGCTTTCAGACTACTTTGAAAAGTTCTCAGATCGTCACATCTTTGTGCATTCGATACTTCGATCATGTCGCGAATGCGAGAATCCGAGGCTTCCACACGCTGGTCGTTGGCAACGAGATACTCAAGAAATTCCTTTTTCACACTGTCTACTTTTTGAGCCAGTAGCGAAATGTATTTGCGGATAACGTCGTCATGCGACTTGAGAGCAGTACGTAAGTCTCGTCTGCTACGACCGATTTTCGAAATGCTATGACTCATGTTTGGCGATAAACTGATCGAAACCTCGTCTGTACCTGCCCTTATATAGAGGCCAGTCTTTGAATATAACTAGGAATCCGTGTTATTCTTTCCAACACAAGGAGCACATGTCTTTGAATTCCTGGAATGTCGTGTCGGTGTTTACGTGATCATCATAAGCGTGGCGTAAATTAAGTTCGTCCATGCGAAAAAGTACTATGACATTCGCGTTGTCTTGTAGGAGATGTTTTGGAATACGACTGTACGTCTGACACAGGTAAACGCAGTCTACCTTGGCGTGTCTGCCCATGGAAAAGTACTTTTGTATTATGCCTTGTTTCTCGCACATTACATCGTCGAAAACCAACACGGAATTGGCTTTTGCTTCGCTTGGAGGTACAACATCGGTATTATCGCTAAACGGAAAATACTCCAGACCATCCACCGAGCGTAGAACAGTTGCTAGGCGCTGGTACTTTGGCTGTTGCAACGACTTGGAATACAAGTAAACGTTCTCGAACCGAAGACCGTTTGGCTCCTCCAGTAAACTCAGTAAAACACACGTCTTGCCGCAGTTCGACGGCAGGGGCGGATCCAGTGATCAGTTTTGGGGGGGGGGGGGGGGGGACTGGTGCCCGAAGAACATTGAACGGTATTGACAACATGGTTCTTATGGAATCCTGGGCATAAAATAATTGTTATAGAATATAACATAGGCATATAATAACACTAACCAGAAGAAAATAATCAAAAATTAATTTTGAAAAATTAAATATTAAAATTAGGAAGCAAAAGTTTTATTACTGGAACAATTTATCTCAAGTAGAATGTAATACTTGGGGCATTTACAAAGTCATGGGGAAATGAAGTGGGAGTAATTGCAAATTATTCATGAAAAAAATTGGTTATCTAACTGGATTACTTCAAAACTGGCTAATTACAAAATCTATCTAATTTGAAAGTACTGCAATTTTAAATTCTTAGAGACCTTCCTCGTTTCCAATAAAATAAAATTAAAAAAAATTCAAACCATGTTTTTTGGCTGTAAAATATGTTTGGTAATTCCCGTAAATCTTTAAAAATAGATTGAGCTGGTTTTGAATAAAAACACTTCAATTAATGAAATATACACTGTTTATTGTGTATTATTTTATATTAATGTAATAATATTCATTGTATAAATATGACATGACATAGAACATGTAATAATTGCTGAATAAAAGCATATGAAATAAATTATTTTGCATCATATTGCAATTTAAGAATCATCATGAAGTAAAAATATATAATTATAGAAAGATACGCTCAATCACGTGAAAAGGGTCCACTGGTATGTCATAATGAATATGGAGAAGAGCGAGACCCTCAAGTCGTCTCTCAATCATTGTAGTTCGGAGCCACGTTTTAGTGCGACGTAACGTTGAGAAAGTTCTCTCTGCGCTGGCATTGCTGACTGGAAACGTGCAAAGAACATGAAGCAGTGTATAAATAATGTTGTATATGTCCTTGTCACAAGCAGCAAGTGCATCAATAGCTGTTTTGGGAAGTTCGGCACCACGAGCTTTTTCAGTTTTCCATGTCTGCTGCCAGTGAAAAATTTCACCTTTTAACTTTATTAGCTGAATTTCTTTCGTGCCCTCTAGTAATTGAGAAAACTTGTTTACCAAGAACCGAATTAAATCGTTTATTTCAGCTAAGGTTGTGTTCACTATCAACTGTGGAAGTAGAACTGGGAGTCTAAATATATCAAGGACTTTAGAAGAAAATCTTGTCTTGATATCTTGTAATATGCCATCTAGAAGTGGTATGAATACTGAAATTCTGTAATAATCCTGTACAGATTGCGACTCTACTGGTACCGGGTAGTTACTGCGATGAACCTGTCGCCCAACAGTCCTGGGTTTCCGAAGCTCAACATTAAGTTTCTCTGCCATTTTCTCTGTCTCGGCATAAATTTCTTTGAAGTAATTGTCACAATCCGCACGACGAGTCTCTAAGACCGAAATAACATTTGTAATACTCTTAGAAGCATGTACAAGGTCAAGTGTTTCTTTTTGAAGAAGTTTGCTCAAAGGAAGTGTAAGGGCCAGAACATTACTGAGGCAGAAGACAACAACCAAAAATTTACTTTCACATAGAGCAGCTATAAGTGATGCTGCTTTTCCAGCTACAGATTTGTCTTTCCAGCTAGAAATCTTCTCGAAAGCTTCTATTATTTCTGGAAAATCAAAAACAAACTGAAGTACACCGTCATGTCGTTCGACCCATCTTGTATCTGATAAATGAGCTAGTTTTTCCCCAAGAAACTGAAGAAGAGTTTTACTGCGTTTTGGAAAAGAAAAGAAAGAGATAGTTTCTTTCATGATACCCACTGCATTTTGGACCACATGTATCTTTGAAGACTGAGATAGAGAATTGTTAAGTTTGTGATTGTAACATGGCATTTCCACAGCATTGGTTGTCAAACTCTGCACTTCCTTTACTGCACCTCTGTCTTCTGATAACATGACAGAGCAGCCATCAGTACCAATTGCTACACACTGGAGGGGAAGAAGCTGCAATGATTTTATTTTCCTGATAATAATTTGGCCTAGTGACTTTCCTGTAAGAGACAGTTCTTCAGTAGCCGTTGTGACTGGTTTGTTTGTTGAATTATCTTCGGTACCATTCTCAAGTATTGCAAATTTTGTTGTTTGTTTGAAGAGCTGTGGTTTCTGACATATCACCAAATGCATCTATAAATTAAACAAAATCTTTCCTTACAACCGTGTTCTGACCAAAATGTACATAGCGAAGGACAAGACTCACTTGGGATTTATTTGACATTTCGTCAAATATAATAGCATAAAACCCAGATAATCTTACTCTCTTGAGAATTGTATCTAATATATCTAGTCCACAGCAGTCGATAAGCTCGTTTTGCACAGTTTTGCTGATATATGTAGCATTAAAATGAGCAGTTTTAATGTGATGTTCAAGTAGTTTATCTCCAGCATCCACCCGAAAACGAAGCATTGCCCGGAAATTTCCTTCATTATGAGATGGAGCATCGGTAGTAAGTGGACCATCATCCCGATGACCACGGAAAGGAATATTTTGCCTTCCAAGTAGAATAACTGTTTTCACAATCGGTAGTAGTTTTTTCCGATTTTCCTCAGCCTCTTCCAAATGTTGTTCTTTGACAAGACTTACTACCTCGGAGCAAGGATTATGGTATGTCTTAAGGAAGTTCTTCCCCATGGCAACTGCAGTCATATGGTATTGATGGCTTGCATGTTGTTCCAAGTAACCTTTAGCTCCAATCAAATCTTTAAAATTTGTAAGAGGTTCTGTAACTAAAGTTTTGAGGGGAACATTTCTGCAGTACCCACCTTCATTCCTAGTTGTAAACCATGGACAATATTTACAAAACATACCTTTTTTAACATCTGATAGAACCAGCCATTCTTTGTAGGTTTGCAGATGACTCCGCCTCACAAAATTCCGCACAGGCTTTCCAGAGACAACACGGGTGGAATGTGGAAAGACATAAGATTCTGGTGGTTGCCACGGATTTTCTAGCAGAACGGACTTAGTGTAGTCATCAATATTTCCTCCAACAAAGTGGCCAATGTCACTGGAAACACTTCCAACAGAAGACGAAGAGCTAAGTAATGCTGAATGTAATATGCCATTGTTAACCTCATCTGGATAAGGCTTTTGGATATGATATTGATCAGAAGAGCTTGAAGATGATGCAACTTTCTCATCATTATTGATAATCGATATAAAATCATCTTCCAAAACAATATCATTGTGTGTTTTACCACAAATAAAATCAGTGGGCTGCTCAACTGATTCTGAGGCATCCTCAGAATTCACTTCCACACGTGACTTCTTCTGAGGTGGCCCAAAAAAAGAAGATAGCAAGCTTTGTTTTCCTCCTTGTTGAACAGCCTGTTTAGAAAAAAAATCATAAACTAGTACAAAAGAATGTTGCAAATCAACATTTTGAGTTTCTGTGAAACAGTGAAACCAACACAAGAAAGTGTTTGGCAATTTGTTGCACTTTTGCCATGCCTATTTTGAGCTAGCCCCTTCACGAAAAATTAGCTTGGACACGAGTGTAATGTGTAATTTTAAACAGGTGTTAAGTATTTGCGATATATTAATTTACCAACACCTTGTGGATATTACTTCAGCAGCTGACAATAATATATTTAGTTTGGTGGAACACTCGAGTATACAACATACCGGCAAATTTATGTAGGCGGTAGGCCCCTAGTTTAATGAACTTGCGCGAGACACAGCATTAAACATGTTTGGGTTAACTGTATAAATCCGCACATATCATATACATAATTTTGTGACAGTATTAGACTGTGGTAATTTGTGAAGAGTAAGAAAACAGTTATAAAATGTCGCTTACTGCGAGCAATTTAAATGTGTCTTTGATGTTAGAATATGAAACGATGGAGTGTTTTGTAATTTGTAATGCTTTGGATGTAGTTGTTTTAAGGTCTTTATATAAACTATTATATTTATAATGCTTTTTAATATTTATAAAATACGTGGTCACCTTTGACTTTGTATCACAGTTAAGTTGAATTCTGCCCTTTTTTTTATAAATTATTACTTTATAAATGCACATTTAATAGTTTTTTTTTTGCATTTGACTAAGAAATTATTTACATGCGAATTTCTTAGCTAGGTTACAATTTAATATTCGCCAGATGAGACTTTTTAAACAGTTTGTAACTGTGGTTGGTGTATTAAACATACTGGTAAAAATATTATTAACTTCAGATGTTATTTTTTTGTTTTGATTAATTCTATTCTATTCATAACATTTAGGTTTGCTTCTGCTTATTGTTTTTGCTTTTTTTATAATTTTCGAAAGTTAGAGTATTTGAATAAATAATTTTTCATAAATTTTAGAAAGTTTACTGTTTGGGACTGTGGCCAGAGAGCCAGAATTGTTCGCTGATGAAGTCATGCGTACTATATTGTCTCTGAGTGAGACACTGTTCATGGTGTAACAAACTATACTTAGTTCCAAGTCTGCCGCTAGATGCTACCACAGTCTGCTCTATTAGTTGCAATAGCATATCGTCAGTGCAGTATCACGTAATTCCACCACACTTGAAGCAGGTTCATGGGATCTTATTCAAAGCTAATTTGCGCAAAATTAATTTAAATAGAACTGAAAATATTTACTACGGGTTTTATTTTTGAGCTGAATACAACTTTAGTAAAATCATTTCCAACAATGTATTTCTCTCTACATACATAACACATGCATTATTTTTTCTTACTATAATATTCGTATTTCACAATTTAAAAAAATCATAATAATACAAAAGACATTAAAATAACTTAAATATTTCAGGTTAAATTAATTTTAAGTTGAAAAAAAGTCAAAATAATGTAAAAAAAATGCGTGTTAGATATTGATACACACATTCTGGCAGGATTATTGTCATTTAAAAACTAATTTTATAGTCCGATCAGATGTACAAAAGAGTTCTAATTTATTTTAAAATGCTTAATTGACTTATACTGTATAAAATAATGAGATGCTTGCGCCTGGTATATCCCAAAAACTTGTGTTGACTTCACTGAACGCATTTGTATAGCTACAGTAGGCTAGTCTAAGAGACTCTCACCATGCTCGAGTAATCCTTGCCACCATACACCTCACAAAAACATGATTTACTGAACACTCACTTTTACATTTTCTATCACTGTCTTTCTGCTAGTTTTCTTTTAAAGCGCGCGAAACAATCTCAGACACTACAGCTATCAAGCAGAGTTGCCACATGCGAATTGAGAAATCCTTCAAAAAAACAAAAAAGCACAAATTTCCCATTCAAGATACATGCTATCATTATAAAGTTGTTACCAAGCAATGTTCCCAATTTAGTTGTAATAAATACCTCGACAAAATCATAAAATTGTAATATTTGATACAAAAAATATTTTCAGATCCTTTGACAAATGAATGTAGGTACGGTGATAAAAAAACAGCATTCCATTTTTTTTGCCACTGGCTTTTGGGGGGAGAAATTTCCCCCATTTCCCCCCCTTTGAATCCGCCCCTGTTTGAAGGACCCGCCATTATGCAACGTACGGCAGAAGGCAACAGTAAGCCATGTCGTGATTCACGCGCACTAAATACATCGTCTTGCGTAATGCGTACGGGCAAACACACGTCTTGCTTGACGACCTGCATTGTACTAAAGTAATTGTATAAAATCAAACACATTTATACTTTCTCGTCAGTTGTGCGTAATGACTCGAAGAGGTAAGAACAAAAAACACATCGGTGCAGGACTCGTGAACTCGCTGATAAACAATCTACCATTCGAGCTACACATTCCCGGCTACAGATTCTGCGGCCCCGGCACTAAACTAGCGAAAAGGTTAGCTCGCGGTGATGTGGGCATTAATTCTCTCGACGAAAAGTGCAAGCAGCACGATATCGCATATTCATTAAGCAAGGATCTGGAATCCAGGCACAGAGCAGATCAGATATTGGCACAGGAAGTCGAGGAAATAAGCAAATCGTCGAACGCGGGACTCGGAGAGAAAATCGCAGCGTGGGGCGTATCTAAGATCATGAAGGCAAAGACGAAATTAGGACTGGGTGCTCGTCGAGCCAGCTCCATCAAGTCAAAGACTAACTCTCGCAAGACCAAACGCAAGACTGGTGCAGGCGTGCAAAAAGCCAAGCAAAAATTACAGGCTCTCGACAAGAAGATTATAGGAGGATTTCTTCCTTTGCTTTTGCCAGCATTGGGTGCTCTCGGCGGACTCATCGGTGCAACGAGCGGTATAGTGCGGGCAGTCAACACTTCGAAGAACGAGCGCAAGCAGTTAAAAGAAGCACAGCGACACAATGCCAGCATGGAAGCCATTGCCATCGGTAAAAAAAACGGCGCAGGACTGTACTTGCAACCTCACAAGACAGGTCGTGGCATGAAAAAATCCTATGTTCCCTACCGAAACGACCGCTCACCAACGTAGATTTAATAAAGTACGCACGCAAACTGAACATACCAAATTTCCGTGGCGTGTTTATGCGAGACACTTTGCCCAGCAAGCCAAAGACATGTGAGCGCGCCATAATTAATTTAGACACGTCGTCGGGTCGCGGCACGCACTGGGTGGCGTACATAAAGTCTGGAAAAAAAGCTACTTACTACGACAGTTTCGGTAATTTGAGACCTCCGCCCGAACTGCGACAGTACCTGGGCCGGTCCACTACGTTGTTTTACAATTACGAAACGGAACAGAGGCCTAATCAAACAAACTGCGGACACTTGTGTCTTCGCTTTCTAACAAACAAAAATTAGCTGACAAATAAAAATTTCTACTTAAAGGTTGTGCAGTGACGATAATTTATTAGTCATGTCGATAACACTTACCTTGACAGGTCACGCATCTGAGCTGCGGGCGGTTCATTTCCCGCCTCTGGATTTAGACGGAGAATGGTGTATCGGACTCGTAGATTTTCAAACGTATAATGCCATACCGAATATCGACGAAGAAAATTGCAAGATCTGCTTCCTGAAAAGCGATGGGACCGCTCATGAAATATGGTTACCTGTTGGCTCTTATGAAATTGACGACATTGCATATTACATCAGGGATATGTTACCACAGGATGTAGACTTTCAATTGCGTGGAAATCCATACACTCAAAAAAGCATTCTAACATGTAGTGAAAATGTCGACTTTACGAAACCTGGCACCATAGGTACGATGCTCGGATTCGAATCAAAGGTTTATGATACGGGAAGAACGTACGAATCTACGCGCGCAGTAAACATTTTGCCTGTGAATGTCATAAGAATAAACTGTAATTTGGCAAGTGGAACGTATCTCAACGGAAGACTAAGCAACATGCTGCACGAGTTTTCGCCGATGGTCCCGCCAGGATATAAACTGGTCGAAGTACTGCAAAGTATCATTTACGTTCCAGTCGTCGTGAAGTGCGCACACGAAGTCGTCGTCCGAATCGTTGACCAGCGAGGACAATTGGTGAATTTTCAAGACGAAGAAATTACATTACGTCTGCACTTGAAGCGATGGGCATAAAGTTCGTAACACCGAACAGTTATAAAAGAAATCGTATTGCCGTGAATAAGAACAGTTCTCTACCAGACATCGGTGCGTTAACACCTGACAACATAAAGTATCTTCTCAGTATTGGACAAGTGCCGAATAAATATGGAAGACGAAATCCTCAACGTGGAAGATCCGGTCATTTTTGATGACAGCATTACGAAAATGGAATTGCACGAGAACCAGCCTTTCCTGCTCGGACCGTACGCACTACCATCGGAAGTACGCATTGCTGTACAGCACCAAGATATTTGTACTTTACCTTCGCAGTCATTTCTACGTATAAGAGGCACGCTTACAAAAGCGGATGGTACGCATCCGACAACGACGTCAATATCCTGCAATGGTATTCTTCACCTAATCGAGCGCATTACTTATGTACTCAATGGCGTCGAGGTAGACCAGACGAGAGATGTAGGCATAACATCTGCTATTAAAAATTACCTCTCGCTCACGCCAAATGAACTGTCTGCTGCAAAGATGGCCGGTTGGGCTCTCGAGGATGAATATAATCTTCCGGTTTATGCCGAAGGGAAGTTCGAAGTTTGTGTTCCTCTGTCCATGCTTCTTGGATTCGCTGAGGACTAAAAGCATATAATCATTAATTCGAAACAAGAGCTCGTACTGCTTCTAGCCAACACGCACATTAATGCAATTGTCGCCGCTGCAGAAAACCCTCAAGATGTCTCGCTAACACTACAGTCTATCGAGTGGATGCTGCCCCACATCCAAGTGAGCACCGTTGAACGAGTCAAGATGTTGAAGAACATAGAAAATGGCAAGAACTTCGATGTGCCATACCGATCCTGGAGCCTGGAAACTTATCCTGGCTTGCCTCATAGTCAGCGTATCAATTGGATAGTAAAGTCCAGCTTCGCTACGGAAAAACCAAGATACATGATCGTCGGGCTTCAGACCGGAAGACAGCTCAATGCAGGAGTAAGTCGCTCCGTATTCGATAACTGTCAAATACGCAATGTAAAAATATTTTTAAACAGCTAAAGTTATCCGTACGTTGACATGAACATGGACTTTGAAAGTGGAAGATTTCTTCTAGCATATCAAATGTATGCCAAGTTTCAGCAAGCTTACTATGGGCGGAGACAGTCACCGATACTGAGTCTCGACAGTTTCAAGAACAAGGCTCCGTTAATGGTGTTTGACGTTTCCAAACAGGATGATCTAATAAATTCAAATATCATCGACTGTAGGATCGAGATAACGACTAGCGGAAATATTCCACCATACACCTATGCTTTTTGTCCGATAATTCACGATCGGCTTGCTTCGTACAATTGTCGAGACAAACTTGTGAAAATCCTGACATAAATACTGTTTCGTTTTCGATAATAATTTAGTTACGACCGAGCATTGCTAGCGACAAGATGTACTGCAACCTGCAAGGTTTCCAGAGTCAAAATGGATTCGTGCTCAAGGAAATTAGCGTCACCTCCGGAGACAAGACTCGAACCCGCAGCTTCCGACCTCCGTATCCGTGGAAACTACTAGACGAAAAAAGTAAACGGTCGAATGAATGGCTATGTAAATATTATCACGGACTAGAGTGGGACGAAGGAAAGATTCCGTACCACCAAGTGAAAAACACTATCGAGGATTTACTACTGCAAAACGAAATAATCTACGTTGCCGGACCTGAACAGAAGAAATGGCTGAGCAAGTTGTGTGATGCGTCAGTTGTAATCGTAGACTTACAGACCGACTACGGCTGTCCTTCCCTGCACAAGCTTAGTGCAATATACGACGTGCAGCCATGTGACAAGTTTGAATGTGTCTGTGCCTGTACAAACTCGCAGTTAATGCAGAAATGGCACACACAGTGTTAGTAGGAGCCAGCATATATAAATGGTGTACATCCTTACGCACCTTCAGTCAACGTTCGACCTGTAAGAAGATGTCTACGTTTCATCCTGCTAACGTGTACGTGAGCGCAAGACCTAGCTTCAGCAGTGTAGAGTACAGCTACTGGGATTCAGGGTATCTACGTATATATACAGAAACCTGTGACGGAGGCGCTCAGCATTGTCTGTTTGCGCACTTTCCTGTGTCCTACGAATCGACTCAGCAGCTGGTAGATTGTTGCGAACCTGAAAACTGTGCCGTCTATCACATGAGACCACACACAATCCTTCCTGCTAGCATCGCTGAGGTAGTCGCCTCGTCTGCACGTGCAACACCAAACATGGACGTGTTGCAACATGTTGCGACCTGTGATGCTTCTACGCAGATTTCCAAACGGCGTGCATCTCGTCGTCGCAGTTCAGGCAGTGAATCTGTCCCAACTAGCACTGAGCCTAAGCCCAGGCGTAGACGTGGTCACAGACGTCACCGACCATGTCTTGTCGGAGTTGTCGACGTCGCAGAAGATGACCAGCTGGAAACCTGTGTTCCTGATCACGTGACCGGCGAACCAGTTGGAACCGGAGTCAACGAACCAGTTGGAACCGGAGTCGACGAGTCAGTTCGTGCGGCATTAAAGACTGCTTGTGAAAATGCTTGATTCCTTAACCTAATATGTATTTGTGTACTCTTTATAAATAAATGTGTAAAACTTGAACTCGTGTGTTTTTTATTTCTACAATTTTTAGGTACCTAATAAAAATTTTTTAAATACAGACAATATTTTGACTCATGTAGTATACCAGTAGATCACGGGTATATAAGCGAGGTTCAGACGACTGGACCCGCTGTTCACCTCTGGCCGCGGTGCAGTACGGACGTGCTCTCTCCATTAAGTTTCGTGAGATTTAGTTATGTCGACCGGAATAGAATGTTTACCGACAGCAGCGGGGACCTCGATGGCAGCAACGATGATGGAGTCGGAGATCCCGATACCATTTGCAGAGGAGACCACGGCAGCGGAGAGCTCAATGGCTGAGGTGTCGACAGCTGTGGAGATCCCGATACCTGCTGCAGAGGAGACAACGATACGTGCTGTTCCACCATCAGCTGAAGTTTCACCATCTGCATTCCAGACTTCAATTAATGAAGAGCGTACAGCGCATCAATGCGAGTATTGTGACGCATCTTTTACAAAACCTACGAATGCGCGCAGACATGAAAGAAGCAGTTGTCCGAATAATTTACTGAAAAGAATACAATTTCGGTGCAATAAGTGCTGTAAACTAATTTCACGTCTCGACAGCTTACATCGTCATAAAAATTGCTCCGAGAAAGCTAATTGCGAGTATAATGAACATGGTTATTGTTTTGACTCATGTGTTGAACAAGCTAATGAGAATATATAAGTGAGACCCTGGTGATATGAACTTCAGTCTGTCTCTGGCTGCGGTGATGAACGGCTCGGATAGTTAGACTTGTATAACATAATGGACCAGTATCTAGCTATTCTTGAGAACTCGATGGCATCAATACCAGTATCAACACCAACCTGGATCGAAGGTCTACCATCATCAGTGCAGAGCCCGATGACAACGTCGTCTACAGCTACACCTGCTCTCTCAGCACAGCTGGAGATTTCGACGTGTGCAACATCTTCCGCAGAGCAGACCTCAAAGGCTTCAGAAGTTAACATGTCAGCAGTGTTACAATGGTTGTCAACAGTTCCAGTGCCATTGATAAAGGAAGGTGCATCCAACGGTGTTCCATCGCCCGACTGTACGTACTGCGAGAAGATCAAAAACCTGAAATTACGTGATTATGTAATACACGATTGTAATAATAACTCTGAGCGCATTAAATATCAGTGCAACAGGTGTTCCGGCAAGTTTATACACTATGGAAGATTAAAACGACACCTCAGGAATTGTCATAGACTGGGTGTACATTCATCAGATTCAAGCTGTATATTTTGTAACAAAACATTAGCAACTATTCGAGGTGCAAAACAACACGAAATATATCACTGTCCTTTTAATGAAGTCGATAATTCGGCTTTGTGTGAAAATTGCGGTGTACCAATATGTAGACCTGATAGACTGAATAGACATTTCAAGTCATGTAAAGGGCTTACTTCGTCCATTAAGAAGACTGTTTGAATCAAGGAATCCAAAAGGCTTTAGTAATTTGTATTTTTTTGTACTTGTAGTAGTGTAGTATGTATTTAATAAAAGTTTTTTTAATAGAACTTGTGGTGTTTTTATTTTCTCAAACCTGCCACTTTTGTGGTACTTTTTTAAAATATTAAAGTTGTTTTGTATCGGGCCAGGGATCGAACCATGGACCTTAGTCGATCTAATCAATCATTATATAGATTACAAATTGATTTAATGAATTTTGAACATGGTTTATTGAAATTATTATTTTTTTACATAAAATTAAAACATTATTGCATCGATCGGGTATCGAACCGAGGACGGGAATCGATCGAATTAATATGTAAATTAATGAGTGATTTATTTAATGAATTTTGGAACTTTTCCCGAATTTCTAGCTAAATAATTATGGATTTCCAAGATGGCGGCCAAATGACAAGAAGTCGGGAACCTCAGTAATAATAAATGATTACGTACTCTAGCGGATACGAATAAAACTAACATGGCATTAGCGCACTCTATCCAGCGATACAATGATGATGATGGCTTCCAGCAGACGAAGACAAGATGGCGGTCATGACGTCATACTAGATGATGTTATATATGCTTTGAAAAGAAGTGGTGGGAGTCAGTCTGCCAGCATCCACCACGGGGGAAGGATTGGTCGCTATTTTTTATTTTTTTTTGCCCTCACCGGGTTCGAACCGAGGCCTCCGAGCTCCGTGTCGTAAATGTTTGTTTTTTATATAAAATTTATTAAAATTTTATTATTTAATTTTTTTATAATTTTTAAAAAAATTTCATTAAAATCGGATAATAAATAAAAAAGTTAAAGATGGCGACCGTAACGAAAATTGCAACAGTGACATCATCCAATATGGTGGACAACACAATCCAGGAATTTTCTAGAACACAATGACGTCATCCAAAATGGCGGATCCAAGATGGCCACCGTGATCTACTTGTCCCTTTACATTATGTCCCGTTACACTGTGTACTGTTACGCTCGTCCAAGATGGCCGCCGTGACGTCACAATCCAAGATGGCGGACCCCGGCACCGGCACCACATCCTGAATCCTGTTTCCGAAGGAACTATTATATACTACTTATGTCTCTTTTGTATAAATAAAATTATAATGCAAATACTTCACTATTTTATTATTAAAATTCGTACATTCAATCCAGTAAAAATGTGCTGTAAGTTAATTACTGCACTGTTTGATTAGCAGATAACATAATATTATTTCACAACTTCCAGTACACGTACGACAGTATTCGGGCAGGAATAACTTGATTTCCGAATGTTGGCACGACTGTCATAACAAAATAATAATTTGGCGCGAGAAGACTATGGTCATTTCAGCTATACTACTGACGCCGCCGTCAGTGCTCCCTCTGAGAGCACAGGCCGTTATGTGTCCTCAACACCTGATCAGTGCCGCGCCTCGAACGCGCCCGCGCGCGCAACATAGTGCAGTGCCCCGAACGGCGTGACGTCTGTCACGGCCTCCTACGTGTGCAAAGCGCCCGGCCGGGTGTGGCACTGCGCAAGGGTATTAATTATTCATGCATTTAATAAGAGAGACAGAAACTAATAAATCAAAAACCATCAATAATTAAGGTTAATGTAATAATCATGTTATAAAGGGTTATCATTCACAAAACTGGCCGAAGTCATCTTCCTGCGCTCCGCAGTTTTCCCGCGGAATTTCCCCCCTCCCTGGCCTCGGCGGCCAGGGAGGTTAGTCAGTCGCCATCCAGAACTCGCCCGGGCCGGCAGCCTACGCACGGGGAGCTCTCAACTTTCGCGCCAACATCCAATAACTGCAATAGGTAATTATAGCCATATCTTTTTGTATCAGCTCCCAGGTCGGCCCGAATCGACCGTTCGCGACCCCGCGCGGTCTATTAATAATATGTGCAGTCCAGCTCAGGACTTTTTAATATCATACGTAATTACCTAGGTGGCCCATCGTGGCACCTGCGCCTCACGCTGTAAAGTTCCACACCGGGACATAGTTCTTCGCCCACGCAGGGCGGCACTGCGCCAAACGCGACACCAAACTTTAGGACGAGTCATAAACTGGGACGTGCCGCGGCCACGCGTGTGATATCGTGCAAGATTCCACCGTGTCCGCACCCAGCATAACGTGGCCCTCGCCACCACGCGGAGTAGCCACCTTTATTTTCCCCTCTGTGCGGGACCATCCACAGTGATTATAGTGTAATGTGTTATCGTGAGTAATTTTGCGGGACCTACCACCCACGCACTTCACGTTGCGTCCACGTACGTTCGCATAAGCCAGAACACGTTCATCGTGCGCGGAGCTTAGGTCGACGATGAAGCGGCCAGTTACGTGAGCGTGTGACGTGTAGATTGTGCAACGTAATAAAACAGCCAAAAGTACGTGTGTGTTTCATTAATAAGGCGTCCTGGGAGGCCATAACAGCCCGGGGGGCCCTTTATCGACGCGTCCCTGCCTGCAGCCACGAGGCCAGGAACCCCGCCCTTGAGACCCGAAATTAATTAAACAGTTTAAATTCACGTAAATTCAGATCAGGCAACGGGGACGGCGTCAAAATGGCGCCCAACTAGTGTGGCTAGAACATCACCAAACTCTTTCGACAAACAAGCCAAGAAAACGAAACGGAAAAATTAGCAAACAAAGTGCTCGAGTAGGGATAGTGCAACAGTCCGCAGCGTGGCAACACTGCGCGACGGAGCGGCGCCGCGCCGGCCCGACAACCCCCCTCCCCCGCTTCCAACCCCGCGCAATACCCCTCCCCTCCTCCGCCCGGTTCCACCCCTCAGCCCGCACGTCACTCCGCTCACCACCCCTCCTTACCACGCTCCACCCCGAGGCCAGCTGTGAGGGGTGACGTCACGCGACCGCGCCACCACGGAGTCGGGACAGCGACGTCACGACCCGCCGCCCGGGCCGTCCTGCCGCGGCGCGATGCAGACCGACGTCACGATCGACATGGGGGAGTGGTGGAATACGGACTTCTTGACAAGCGGGGCGGAAGGAACCATGAGGGCAGAAACAAAGACCACACGGGAAGGCGGCGCGCGGGAAGCGATGACCCAGGTCAAGAGGGAGGTCAGGGTCGCGGCGGCACGACGCTGCCACGCCGTGGGGTGCCACCGCCAGCTCGAAGAGGTAGCCTACTGCCACCAGTGCGGCACCACTAGACACCGCACGTGCACAGAAGCTAGGGAATTCCTGAACTTTCGCGACGGCCTATTCATGTGCGCGACGTGCGAGGGCAAAGTGAACTCGCCCGCACCCGTGACCGTCGTAAACGAAACCCGACGAGACAACATCCGGGTCAAGCTGCCGGAATTCTCCGGGCACCCTTACGAAGACCCGAAGAAATTCACACGGGCGTGCCAGGACCGCCTGGCCAGGTACGGCGTACCTCAGGAAGAGTGGACGGAATGCGTCACGGAACAGCTGAGGGGGCCAGCAACGGACAGGTGGGCCATGACGGGCGAATACGGCGTGGAATGGGAGGACTTCGCGCCGCGTCTGGAGGCCCGGTTCAATGCCGCCCGCGCACGCGCCCAGTGCCAGCGCGCCCTGTTCTGCGAACCGCAAAGGGCAGACGAAGACGTGGAAACCTTCATCCGGTCGAAGATGAGGCTACACCGGCGGCTGGACGCCGGCGGACCAGTCAACGCGGCGCTTGACGTGACGGTAGAGCTGATGAAGAGGGAGCTGCGCCCGCACCTGTGGGTGGCCGTGGACAGGGAGCTCGAGGACTTCGTCCAGCTGGCGAAAGAAATCGAGCGGGACCTACGCCTGTCACCGCGCCCGCGGGACACAGCAGCCCGCCGCCGAGGGGCATCCCCGTCACCCAGGACGGCCCCAGAGGACGAGTGGGCGGTAGTACCGTATGTAAACCCCCCTCCCCCTCCCGGCGCCACCCGCCGGGGGGGCGAAGTGAGGGAGAGAGGGACCACGACGCAACCCGCCGCGTCCGTGGCCAGCACCACCACGCCGCGGGCCGCGCGCGCTAACCCGCGGGCCGAGGGACAGCGAGACCGGCCCCCACGGTGCCGCTACTGCAGGGAGGAGGCCTACCACTGGCACGAGGTGTGCCCCACTCGGGCCGCGCTATGGCAGGACCGCCGGCCCGGAGCAACACAGTCGGGAAACGCCCGCTAGGGAACAGGATACCGGCGGGCTACTGTTCCTGGATCACGGCCACTGCATCAGCCACGGGGCCAGCCCGCACAGCAACATCGCCGCCCGTCAGACCCGGCGGCGGTCAACCTCCACACCCTTCAACGACCCGCCCCAGGTCGTCGGCGAGCGGCGACGCGTCACCGGCGCCCCCGACGCACCAGGCACCACCTGCAGGACCTGACCAGGCACCATCGCCGCCCGGCAGACCAGGCGGTGGTGTGCCCCAGCACCCGTCAACGCCCCGCACCAGGTCGTCGGCGAGCGGCGCCGCGTCACTGGCGCCCCCGACGCACCCGGCGCCACCGGCGGGACCTGACCAGGCACCATCGCCGCCCGTCAGACCAGGCGGTGGTGTGCCCCAGCACCCGTCAACGTCCCGCACCAGGTCGTCGGCGAGCGGCGCCGCGTCACTGGCGCCCCCGACGCACCCGGCACCACCTGCGGGACCTGACCAGGCACCATCGCCGCCAGTCGGACCAGGCGGTGGGGTGCCCCAGCACCCGTCAACGCCCCGCCCTAGGTCGTCGGCGAGCGGCGCTGCATCACTGGCGCCCCCGACGCACCCGGCACCACCTGCAGGACCTGACCAGGCACCATCGCCGCCCGTCAGACCAGGCGGTGGTGTGCCCCAGCACCCGTCAACGCCCCGCCCCAGGTCGTCGGCGATGGGCGCCGCGCCACTGGCGCCCCCGACGCACCCGGCACCACAGGCGGGACCTGACCAGGCACCATCGCCGCCCGTCGGACCAGGCGGTGGGGTGCCCCAGCACCCGTCGACGCCCCGCCCCAGGTCGTCGGCGAGCGGCGCCACGCCAATGGCGCCCCGACGCACCTGGCACCACCTGCGGGACCTGACCAGGCACCGCCGCCGTGGCTGGGGCGAGCGGGGAACACCACAGACAAGCTGATGCGGGTGCCCATCCTGCTGAATGGCCAGCCCGTCCACGCCCTGGTGGACACCGCGGCGAGCCACACCTACGTCGCGGCCCACCTGGTGCCCGAGGCGGACCTGGAGCAGAAGGAGGGAGGCGTCCAGCTGGCCACCTGGGGAGCGTAAGGATCGCCGTCAGGGATATGTGCAGTCGGACAACAGCCCTGGTGGTGCCGGAGCTGAGGGACGACCTGATCCTGGGACTGCTGTGGCTCGTACAGGAGGACGCCGCCATCGACGTAGGTGAGGGTAGAATTCATGTCGGGCGTCAGGGGAGGAGGACGCTGTACAGTGTCAACCAGAGGGGGACAGCCCCGCCAACCCCCAGCATCACCCTAGCGGACTTGCAGAACGAGGTGCCCCCTGAGTACAGGAACATGTTCAACGAGGTACTGGCCCAACAAGCGCAGGTGTTCGCCGCCGCGGACATGCTGCGGCGGACCACAGTTACCCAACACACCATCCCGACACGACCCCACGAGCCCCGCTTTGTCAAGCCCTTCGGCTTCGGGCCCCGGGAGCGGGAGGCGATTCAGGCCCAGATCGCGGAGATGTTGCGGGACGGGGTAATCGAACCGAGTGAGTCGCCATACAACTGCTTGGTCGTGATGGCCAAGAAGAAGGACGGCTCACTCCGGTTCTGCGTAAACTTCAAGCCCATTAACGCAGTCACCATCCCCGCCCCTCCACCGATCATCAACATCACGGACGCCCTAGCCGGGTTGGGGGAGGCAGGCATATTCACCTCACTGGACCTCAAGTCAGGGTACTGGCAGGTACCCGTCCGCCCCGAAGACCGGCCGAAGACGGCCTTTACCGCGCCCGACGGCCGCAGGTTCCAGTTCTGCGCCATGCCGTTCGGGCTGATGGACGCCCCCGCGACTTTTCTGACCATGATGGTGCGCGTCCTGGACGGGTTCGTGGGCAAGTTTTCCGCGGCCTACCTGGATGACGTCATCATCTGGTCGAGGACGTGGGAGGACCATGCGCACCACCTCGCCATGGTCCTCGAACGGTTGGCCTGCCACGGCCTGACCTGCGCGCCCCGCAAGTGCCATGTCGGCACGGTGGAGCTGGCCTACCTGGGGCACATGGTTAGCGCAGACGGGTGCCGGCCTCTGCCCGCCCAGCTCGATTTGATCGAGTCCAAGCCTCCCCCACGTACCCGGAAGCAGTTGCAACAGCTGGTGGGGCTGCTCAACTGGCTCAGGAGCTTCATACCCGACTTCGCCGTCGTCACCGCCCCCCTGACCGACCTTCTGTCGCCGAAGTACCGGTTCCGGTGGACCCCGGAGGCCAACCACGCCCTGAACGCCGTCAAACGCCTGTTTCGGGAATGTCACACCCTCGCTCGCCTACAACCCGCAGAGCATATATACCTGCAGACCGACGCCAGCCAGGAGGGCATGGGCGCGGTCCTGTATCAGCTGGGTCGGCGCGCGCCGATATGGCCGCGTGCGCGGCCGGGCACCGCTCCTTCCAGCGGTGTCTGGACGGCGAGCTGCAGACACGCGCCCCAGCGATATGGAGAGCTGGCGCACGTACGTGCCCGCCGCCGCCCGTCCAGCGGTAATGCACTTCTATCACGATCATGACTTGGCACAGCATCCCGGGGCGGAACAGACCCAGGAGGCACTGCGGCATACCTTTCACTGGCCCGGGGTAGCGCGAGACGTACGGGAGTACGTCAGGGGCTGTCAGCCATGCCAACAACGCAAGGCCCGGAGGGCCGACGGGGTAGAACAACAACAGCCCCGCAGGCCACAGGCGCCCTTCCACACGCTGGCGTTGGACGTCATGGGCCCGTACCCAAGGACACCCAGGGGGAAACGCTTCCTTGTGGTCGTCACCGACCTCTTCACGCGATGGGTGGAGGCGTTTCCGGCGTCTAACGTCCGGGCTCGGACGATCACCAGCCTGTTGGAGGGGGAGGTCTACTCCCGTTACGGCTTCCCGAAGGTCCTCCTGACGGACAACGGGAGTCAGTTCACGGGCAAGCAGTGGCGGGCGGACTGTCGTCGTTGGGACATCACCCACCACACTACCCCTACGTACCATCCCCGCGCCAACCCTACGGAGAGGAGAAATCAGGACATCAAGGCCCAGCTCCGGCTACGCCTGGGGGATGACCACACTAAGTGGGACGTGCACTTGCCAAAGATTCTGTACAGCCTGAGGCGGCGCGTCAACGCCGTTACCGGCCACTCTCCCGCGGAGCTCGTGCAGGGGCAAATCCTGGCACTCCCGGGGGAGTGTCGAGTAGCCAACACAGCCACCGAGGACTGGTGGGGAGAGGAGTTGCGGCCCCAAATCGAGGCCATGCGAGAGCAGGCGCGGGAGAGACAGGCCCAGTTCCTTACCCGCAAAACGCCCACCACTACGCACGTCCCTGTCCCCCTCACACCCGGACAGTGGGTCTACGTCCGCCAACACCACCTTTCGGCGGGGGCAAAGAACTTCTGCGCCGGGCTGGCCCCGAAGTGGTCCCCGCCGCGGCAAGTGCTGTGGAAGACGGGGCCGTCCACTTACGCCGTGCGCACCCCGAGTGGGCGGCCGGCCAAGGTACATCGGGACGATCTAAGACTAGCAACCACCCTCCCCGACACACCGACCGGCGGGGCAAGGGGACGACACCCGGGGGGTTCCGATTTCACCGCCGCACCCACGGACGTCAACTTCCCGACGAGGCCAGTCACCGTACCCACTGACGTCAACCTCCCGACGAGTCCAGTCGCCGTTCCCACTGACGTCAACCTCCCGACGAGTCCAGTCACGGTACCCACTGGCGACCAACCGGACGGGGCAGGGGCAACGACGTACTCCCGTAACCACCCCGCTACTGACCCTACCGACACGGGCGAGACTGCACCCATCGTTAGTCACCCGGACGACGAGACCTACGTGCCGGAAGCGGACGAGGAGGACGAGCCGTGGTGGCCATTAGACCTAAACCTGAGCACGTCAACATTCCGAGTAGTGATTGAGGAACCGGCGGCCGAGGCAGGGGACGAGGAGATAGTGGAGAGGAGGTATCCACGCCGGAGGCGGCGTCTGGTACGACCCACATGCTGCACAGGAGAGCCGTCGACAGGGGGGGAGGAGACAGGGCATCTGGCCCGCGAGCTAGGGCAGCCAGAGACACGGGGGACCTAGACAAGCAGGCCGACACTGGGAAGGCCCGGCCCCAGAGGGACCGACGGGCCCATTCGCACCTGGGTGACTACATCACCAGCGACCAGGCCGACAGGGGGGCAAATAGCAACCAGGAGGCTGGGGCCCCCAATCGTACTCACCGGCCCGAAACTGAGCCCCCAGGCCCCCGCGGCCGTCTAGGCCGCACTCGCCATGCCCCAACCCACCTCCGGGACTACTTCCTGGGGACAATCTCATCACTCACCGGGGGCACACAGCCAGGGACACCCAGCATCCACAAGGGGGGACCCCTATTCACCTGGGGGGACCACACCTCACCCCAGTACCATACTCATAGCTTAGTCAGAACCGTGTGCGAACCAGTGCAACGTCAGAGTGCTGCGACCTGCCGTGTGTAGAGGTGTTGAGGCACATAGCGGCCTCGTCGAGGGGGGGGGGGGGCATTTGACGCCGCCGTCAGTGCTCCCTCTGAGAGCACAGGCCGTTATGTGTCCTCAACACCTGATCAGTGCCGCGCCTCGAACGCGCCCGCGCGCGCAATATAGTGCAGTGCCCCGAACGGCGTGAAGTCAGTCACGGCCTCCTACGTGTGCAAAGCGCCCGGCCGGGTGTGGCACTGCGCAAGGGTATTAATTATTCATGCATTTAATAAGAGAGACAGAAACTAATAAATCAAAAACCATCAATAATTAAGGTTAATGTAATAATCATGTTATAAAGGGTTATCATTCACAAAACTGGCCGAAGTCATCTTCCCGCGCTCCGCAGTTTTCCCGCGGAATTTCCCCCCTCCCTGGCCTCGGCGGCCAGGGAGGTTAGTCAGTCGCCATCCAGCACTCGCCCGGGCCGACAGCCCACGCACGGGGAGCTCTCAACTTTCGCGCCAACATCCAATAACTGCAATAGGTAATTATAGCCATATCTTTTTGTATCAGCTCCCTGGTCGGCCCGAATCGACCGTTCGCGACCCCGCGCGGTCTATTAATAATATGTGCAGTCCAGCTCAGGACTTTTTAATATAATACGTAATTACCTAGGTGGCCCATCGTGGCACCTGCGCCTCACGCTGTAAAGTTCCACACCGGGACATAGTTCTTCGCCCACGCAGGGCGGCACTGCGCCAAACGCGACACCAAACTTTAGGACGAGTCATAAACTGGGACGTGCCGTGGCCACGCGTGTGATATCGTGCAAGATTCCACCGTGTCCGTACCCAGCATAACGTGGCCCTCGCTACCACGCGGAGTAGCCGCCTTTATTTTCCCCTCTGTGCGGGACCATACACAGTGATTATAGTGTAATGTGTTATCGTGAGTAATTTTGCGGGACCTACCACCCACGCACTTCACGTTGCGTCCACGTACGTTCGCATAAGCCAGAACAGGTTCATCGTGCGCGGAGCTTAGGTCGACGATGAAGCGGCCAGTTACGTGAGCGTGGGACGTGTAGATTGTGCAACGTAATAAAACAGCCAAAAGTACGTGTGTGTTTCATTAATAAGGCGTCCTGGGAGGCCATAACAGCCCGGGGGGCCCTTTATCGACGCGTCCCTGCCTGCAGCCACGAGGCCAGGAACCCCGCCCTTGATACCCGAAATTAATTAAACAGTTTAAATTCACGTAAATTCAGATCAGGCAACGGGGACGGCGTCAAAATGGCGCCCAACTAGTGTGGCTAGAACATCACCAAACTCTTTCGACAAACAAGCCAAGAAAACGAAACGGAAAAATTAGCAAACAAAGTGCTCGAGTAGGGATAGTGCAACAGTGCGCAGCGTGGCAACACCGCGCGACGGAGCGGCGCCGCGCCGGCCCGACAACCCCCCTCCCCTGCTTCCAACCCCGCGCAATACCCCTCCCCTCCTCCGCCCGGATCCACCCCTCAGCCCGCACGTCACTCCGCTCACCACCCCTCCTTACCACGCTCCACCCCGAGGCCAGCTGTGAGGGGTGACGTCACGCGACCGCGCCACCACGGAGTCGGGACAGCGACGTCACGACCCGCCGCCCGGGCCGTCCTGCCGCGGCGCGATGCAGACCGACGTCACGATCGACATGGGGGAGTGGTGGAATACGGACTTCTTGACAAGCGGGGCGGAAGGAACCATGAGGGCAGAAACAAAGACCACACGGGAAGGCGGCGCGCGGGAAGCGATGACCCAGGTCAAGAGGGAGGTCAGGGTCGCGGCGGCACGACGCTGCCACGCCGTGGGGTGCCACCGCTAGCTCGAAGAGGTAGCCTACTGCCACCAGTGCGGCACCACTAGACACCGCACGTGCACAGAAGCTAGGGAATTCCTGAACTTTCGCGACGGCCTATTCATGTGCGCGACGTGCGAGGGCAAAGTGAACTCGCCCGCACCCGTGACCGTCGTAAACGAAACCCGACGAGACAACATCCGGGTCAAGCTGCCGGAATTCTCCGGGCACCCTTACGAAGACCCGGAGAAATTCACACGGGCGTGCCAGGACCGCCTGGCCAGGTACGGCGTACCTCAGGAAGAGTGGACGGAATGCGTCACGGAACAGCTGAGGGGGCCAGCAACGGACAGGTGGGCCATGACGGGCGAATACGGCGTGGAATGGGAGGACTTCGCGCCGCGTCTGGAGGCCCGGTTCAATGCCGCCCGCGCACGCGCCCAGTGCCAGCGCGCCCTGTTCTGCGAACCGCAAAGGGCAGACGAAGACGTGGAAACCTTCATCCGGTCGAAGATGAGGCTACACCGGCGGCTGGACGCCGGCGGACCAGTCAACGCGGCGCTTGACGTGACGGTAGAGCTGATGAAGAGGGAGCTGCGCCTGCACCTGTGGGGGGCCGTGGACAGGGAGCTCGAGGACTTCGTCCAGCTGGCGAAAGAAATCGAGCGGGACCTACGCCTGTCACCGCGCCCGCGGGACACAGCAGCCCGCCGCCGAGGGGCGTCCCCGTCACCCAGGACGGCCCCAGAGGACGAGTGGGCGGTAGTACCGTATGTAAACCCCCCTCCCCCTCCCGGCGCCACCCGCCGGGGGGCGAAGTGAGGGAGAGAGGGACCACGACGCAACCCGCCGCGTCCGTGGCCAGCACCACCACGCCGCGGGCCGCGCGCGCTAACCCGCGGGCCGAGGGACAGCGAGACCGGCCCCCACGGTGCCGCTACTGCAGGGAGGAGGCCTACCACTGGCACGAGGTGTGCCCCACTCGGGCCGCGCTATGGCAGGACCGCAGGCCCGGAGCAACACAGTCGGGAAACGCCCGCTAGGGAACAGGATACCGGCGGGCTACTGTTCCTGGATCACGGCCACTGCATCAGCCACGGGGCCAGCCCGCACAGCAACATCGCCGCCCGTCAGACCCGGCGGCGGTCAACCTCCACACCCTTCAACGACCCGCCCCAGGTCGTCGGCGAGCGGCCCCGCACTGCGGCATACCTTTCACTGGCCCGGGGTAGCGCGAGACGTACGGGAGTACGTCAGGGGCTGTCAGCCATGCCAACAACGCAAGGCCCGGAGGGCCGACGGGGTAGAACAACAACAGCCCCGCAGGCCACAGGCGCCCTTCCACACGCTGGCGTTGGACGTCATGTGCCCGTACCCAAGGACACCCAGGGGGAAACGCTTCCTTGTGGTCGTCACCGACCTCTTCACGCGATGGGTGGAGGCGTTTCCGGAGTCTAACGTCCGGGCTCGGACGATCACCAGCCTGTTGGAGGGGGAGGTCTACTCCTGTTACGGCTTCCCGAAGGTCCTCCTGACGGACAACGGGAGTCAGTTCACGGGCAAGCAGTGGCGGGCGGACTGTCGTCGTTGGGACATCACCCACCACACTACCCCCACGTACCATCCCCGCGCCAACCCTACGGAGAGGAGAAATCAGGACATCAAGGCCCAGCTCCGGCTACGCCTGGGGGATGACCACACTAAGTGGGACGTGCACTTGCCAAAGATTCTGTACTGCCTGAGGCGGCGCGTCAACGCCGTTACCGGCCACTCTCCCGCGGAGCTCGTGCAGGGGCAAAACCTGGCACTCCCGGGGGAGTGTCGAGTAGCCAACACAGCCACCGAGGACTGGTGGGGAGAGGAGTTGCGGCCCCAAATCGAGGCCATGCGAGAGCAGGCGCGGGAGAGACAGGCCCAGTTCCTTACCCGCAAAACGCCCACCACTACGCACGCCCCTGTCCCCCTCACACCCGGACAGTGGGTCTACGTCCGCCAACACCACCTTTCGGCGGGGGCAAAGAACTTCTGCGCCGGGCTGGCCCCGAAGTGGTCCCCGCCGCGGCAAGTGCTGTGGAAGACGGGGCCGTCCACTTACGCCGTGCGCACCCCGAGTGGGCGGCCGGCCAAGGTACATTGGGACGATCTAAGACTAGCAACCACCCTCCCCGACACACCGACCTGCGGGGCAAGGGGACGACACCCGGGGGGTTCCGATTTCACCGCCGCACCCACGGACGTCAACTTCCCGACGAGGCCAGTCACCGTACCCACTGACGTCAACCTCCCGACGAGTCCAGTCGCCGTACCTACTGACGTCAACCTCCCGACGAGTCCAGTCGCCGTACCCACTGACGTCAACCTCCCGACGAGTCCAGTCACGGTACCCACTGGCGACCAACCGGACGGGGCAGGGGCAACGACGTACTCCCGTAACCACCCCGCTACTGACCCTACCGACACGGGCGAGACTGCACCCATCATTAGTCACCCGGACGACGAGACCTACGTGCCGGAAGCGGACGAGGAGGACGAGCCGTGGTGGCCATTAGACCTAAACCTGAGCACGTCAACATTCCGAGTAGTGATTGAGGAACCGGCGGCCGAGGCAGGGGACGAGGAGATAGTGGAGAGGAGGTATCCACGCCGGAGGCGGCGTCTGGTACGACCCACATGCTGCACAGGAGAGCCGTCGACAGGGGGGGGGAGGAGACAGGGCATCTGGCCCGCGAGCTAGGGCAGCCAGAGACACGGGGGACCTAGACGAGCAGGCCGACACTGGGAAGGCCCGGCCCCACAGGGACCGACGGGCCCATTCGCACCTGGGTGACTACATCACCAGCGACCAGGCCGACAGGGGGGCAAATAGCAACCAGGAGGCTGGGGCCCCCAATCGTACTCACCGGCCCGAAACTGGGCCCCCAGGCCCCCGCGGCCGTCTAGGCCGCACTCGCCATGCCCCAACCCACCTCCGGGACTACTTCCTGGGGACAATCTCATCACTCACCGGGGGCACACAGCCAGGGACACCCAGCATCCACAAGGGGGGACCCCTATTCACCTGGGGGGACCACACCTCACCCCAGTACCATACTCATAGCTTAGTCAGACCCGTGTGCGAACCAGTGCAACGTCAGAGTGCTGCGACCTGCCGTGTGTAGAGGTGTTGAGGCACATAGCGGCCTCGTCGAGGGGGGGGGGGGGCATTTGACGCCGCCGTCAGTGCTCCCTCTGAGAGCACAGGCCGTTATGTGTCCTCAACACCTGATCAGTGCCGCGCCTCGAACGCGCCCGCGCGCGCAACATAGTGCAGTGCCCCGAACGGCGTGACGTCAGTCACGGCCTCCTACGTGTGCAAAGCGCCCGGCCGGGTGTGGCACTGCGCAAGGGTATTAATTATTCATGCATTTAATAAGAGAGACAGAAACTAATAAATCAAAAACCATCAATAATTAAGGTTAATGTAATAATCATGTTATAAAGGGTTATCATTCACAAAACTGGCCGAAGTCATCTTCCCGCGCTCCGCAGTTTTCCCGCGGAATTTCCCCCCTCCCTGGCCCCGGCGGCCAGGGAGGTTAGTCAGTCGCCATCCAGCACTCGCCCGGGCCGACAGCCCACGCACGGGGAGCTCTCAACTTTCGCGCCAACATCCAATAACTGCAATAGGTAATTATAGCCATATCTTTTTGTATCAGCTCCCTGGTCGGCCCGAATCGACCGTTCGCGACCCCGCGCGGTCTATTAATAATATGTGCAGTCCAGCTCAGGACTTTTTAATATCATACGTAATTACCTAGGTGGCCCATCGTGGCACCTGCGCCTCACGCTGTAAAGTTCCACACCGGGACATAGTTCTTCGCCCACGCAGGGCGGCACTGCGCCAAACGCGACACCAAACTTTAGGACGAGTCATAAACTGGGACGTGCCGTGGCCACGCGTGTGATATCGTGCAAGATTCCACCGTGTCTGTACCCAGCATAACGTGGCCCTCGCCACCACGCGGAGTAGCCGCCTTTATTTTCCCCTCTGTGCGGGACCATACACAGTGATTATAGTGTAATGTGTTATCGTGAGTAATTTTGCGGGACCTACCACCCACGCACTTCACGTTGCGTCCACGTACGTTCGCATAAGCCAGAACAGGTTCATCGTGCGCGGAGCTTAGGTCGACGATGAAGCGGCCAGTTACGTGAGCGTGTGACGTGTAGATTGTGCAACGTAATAAAACAGCCAAAATTACGTGTGTGTTTCATTAATAAGGCGTCCTGGGAGGCCATAACAGCCCGGGGGGCCCTTTATCGACGCGTCCCTGCCTGCAGCCATGAGGCCAGGAACCCCGCCCTTGAGACCCGTAATTAATTAAACAGTTTAAATTCACGTAAATTCAGATCAGGCAACGGGGACGGCGTCACTTCAATGAGTTCTAATAGGAGTAAATACGTGTGTGAATTAGCAAAATTATCCGTCGATGGACCATCATCATCTACAGAAGAGAAAATCGAAAAATGCAGTGCAAGGGAGATACTTAGCAATGGACGTTCCTCTAAAAAGTATTTGTACGTGGTAAGTAAAATTGATACTATTTTTCCAGCTGTAGCATAGGCCTACTGGTACATGAATTTTCGAGCAGTTCAATTAACTAAGCATAAGTTAACCCTTTCAGTAAAGATTTTTTTTTTTTTTTTGTAAATTATCGAAATGAACAAACATATCGATAGTGGCAGCACGAGCTTTGCTGATGTCAGGTAGATAAGGTTCTTTGTTGTACTGTTCTCGTCAATTATAGATGGCATGTGTGTAAACTTGTAACTTATTAGGTGGATAAAAGCACGCCATCTTTTATTTTTAAATGTTTCACAATAACTAGCAGTGCGATTTATTAAATGAAATTTTCACAATTTCCTGGTATATAATTCTTAGCAGTTACACTAGTACCTAATACAGATAATCACACATCTGAGTGTGCAAAAATCTGAAGAAAGTTTGTAAAGCTTATCCCTCTGAAATAGCCAATGAAAATGTTACACACTTTATTGAAGGAAAAAAAAAAGTTTATAAGTGCCTATTTTTGTCTACTTGGCCGTTAGTACAAAATAAAGGTAGTACCCAATGTCACTGTTTTTTTTCACAGGATTTTTCCTCTTAGTCCATTCCTAACACAATTTCAGAAGAGTTTTTTCAAATATTTGAGTAGTACTACTACCGTGACATTCAAAGTAACAACCTTTTGTTTTGTTCCAGGACTCTACCTCTGACTCAATAATAGTTCATTCTGAGCCTGTAATACACAATGATAATGATCGTGCTAACGAAGCAGTCAGTAACCATGAGTTGCAAAACATTTATACATCAAGTGTCCTTAGTCTTGACTACTCTTCAAAATGTGACACTTTTTGTTGACGATGATACCAGCTTACAGGATATTTCTGAAAAAGTGTTTCAGGACAAGAAAGGTATGCTAATAGTTCATATTTAAAATATTCTAATACTATGTATTTGTTAAGTCTATCTGCATTAGATGTTAAACGTTTTTTCACAAATAATTAATTATTGTGGGGTTTGGTTCTGTTTCTGCACCCAATACTTCAAACCAAGTGAGGTAGCGCAACGGTTAGCACGTTGGACTCACGCTCGTGAGAACCTGGCTTCGATTCCTGGCACCAGCCATCCTGATTTCAGTTTTCCATGGTTACCCGAAATCACTCCAGGCAAAAGCCGGGAAGGAGTCCTTAATATAGTCCATGGCTGATTTTTTCCAGAGTTCCTTGAAATTGTTCAGTTGCGTGTGTAATTTTCTCTAATGACCTTCGCTGTAGAAGAGACTTTAAGCCCACATTCCATCCCCCAATACTCCAAAATTATTTTTTTTTCTGTTGCAGTTGTAGCAGAAGAAAACATTTCCAGCTTTTATGATAAAGTGGAACTCGATATTTCAGATGAAACCGGAAATTAAACAGGAATTCCCATGATTGTTGAAAAAAATGCAGACGTGGAAGATTCGACAAGCATTGAATATGATTTGGAAAAGTTGGGTAATGACACTCTGACATTACTACTTCATACCACGGAAGAACACTCAACAAAAGAACCACGTGCTGGTATTTCAGGTAAGGTTGCATTTCTGTAACACTGATACCCTATTTAAAAAATAAGTCCTCCTAATATTTTGTAAATTTACGTTTCTAAAAAAATGACTTCGCAAAAAACGACTTAGAAATAGTCAAGACCTTCTTAAAGTCAGGGGTTAGGTTTTCAAATTGCCAACATACCAAAAATATTTATCATACATCTTTGTGTGTTAGTATTTTGATGTGAATATGAGAAATCATTATTCAGGTATAGATTCATTATCATTCTGCCGTTATACATTTTCAGACATATTCATTTTATCAAATAAACACTGTATACCTGTCTGTATATCACAAAACTGATTATATCAATAAATTGCAACATTTCAGCGAAAACTAATCAGATGTTTATACATATTATAGAAAGGCTTAGTGTAATTAATTTTCCTTGTAATCTTTTGTTACTGAATAATGGTTGTGTTGCAGATTTCTTGGTGGACCAACAGAAGAGAGGCCGAAAACGTGTCCGCAACATAGAAGAATGGAAGGACAAAAAGAATAAATGTGAAAGGAATGCAGGTGCTCAGTACACAACCAAACGTGGGAAGGTTATTGATGCCAGAGAACTGAAGCCGCCCTGTGGTGATAAATGCCGTTTAAAATGTAGAACAAATTTATCTAAAGATGAACGAAAGAAACTTTTCCATTCATTTTGGAAATTGGCAAATATTGACAGGCAGAGAGATTACATTATCAAAAGTATGACACCTATAGAAATGAAAAACAAGAAACAAGGTAGTACCCGTAGAAGTAATTTTGCATACCATTTGGAGATAGAGAACAAAAAAGTAAGGGTATGTAAGAGGTTTTTCTTGAATACCTTTGATATTTCTGAGAGGTACTTATACACATCCTGGGATAAAAGAAATTCATCAAGCTTTGTAGACTCTGATAAAGGAGGACAACATGGACAGCATAAGAAGTTAGATGAATCAATTGGAGATGGAATAAGAAAGCATATAAATTAATTTCCAACTGTAGTGTCTCATTACCTTAGGGCTCAGACACAACGAAAATACTTGGATGGCAGCTTGACTATTGCAGAGATGTACCGACTTTACAAACAAAACATCGAAGACAGAAATTCCAAGAAAGATAATGATGAAGAGAGAGAACGAATTGGTAAGCTGTATCTGTATGAAAAGATTTTCAGCACTGAGTTTAATATAAGTTTTTTTATACCTAAAAAGGATCAATGTTCAGAATGTGAAGGATTTAAAAATTCATTACAAGCACAAAACAGGGCTAAACATGAAATGCATCTTGCAGAAAAGGATATGGCAAGGAATGTGAAAGGAGAAAATTTCAAGAATGCTGGAGAAAAACAAGCGTCTAGGGTTTGTGTGTTTGATTTATAATCAGTCCTGCCAATTCCATGTGGTCAAATTTCTAATTTCTATTACAAGAGAAAACTATCCATGTATAATTTTACCATATATGACATTGCTGTGAAAGAGGGATTATGTTTCGTGTGGGATGAGTCTGTAGGAGGTAGGGGAGCCAACGACATTGCAAGTTGTGTACTGAAATATTTGCAATCAGCACACTGTGAGAGTGTCTCAGATATGATATTTTACAGCGACAACTGTGGGGCACAGAACAAGAAAAAGAACTTCATTTCAATGTATTTGTTTGCTGTTGCAACAATACCACATTTAAACAGTGTTTTCCATAAATATTTGACAACAGGACACACCCAGAATGAAGGTGACGCAATGCATTCCACCATAGAAAAACAAAAGGCTCGAGCTTTACGGAGTGGACCAATTTACGTTCCTAGTCAAATGATAACAGTCATAAATCTCAGTAAGAAAACCGGTAAGCCCTATTAAGTGTTAGAGATGCAGACAAGTGACTTTCATGACTTTAAACTGCTGTCATCTCAAATTGGAAAAAAATTTCAACGTAGACGAAGGTGGAAATAAAGTGGTATGGAATGATGTCAAAGAATTTCGTGTCACAAAGCAAAATCAGTCACAAGGCATTATTGAATACCGCACAACTTTCACTGAAGACATAAAGTGAACAAAGTGTGGGAAACGAATTAGGCCAAGAGTTACATGTATTCTCACAGTAAAAAAAATTAAATTATAAAATTGTGTTTTCAACATTTTAAAATTATTATTACATGTAATTTTATACAAAGTGAATATTACATTCAGGCAGAAGAATACAGCAATTTCCTGCAGAGTGATACAGGCTTTGAAGTCGATCGCTGTGCGGGCGGCTATCAATATGTCGTCGGTGGCGTGGGACATTCGACACACTACACTAAACTATATGCATGAGTGTGTTCGTTGCACATGCGCTGGCTAAAGTGCAGATGAGACATAACAACTTGTGCGACCAGAGGGTGCACTGTTGGTTGGCATCAAATTGTAGTAAAAGACATAAATAATAACCAAAAAATATTTATTTTTTATTTTTCATGTATATTAATGCCGAAAGAAAATCTGACATGGGCGTTCTGAGTAACACCATAGTGCCTACTTACAGCAAAACCAAGATTAAAATGAACAAAATATTTATTTTATTTTTACATTAGCAAAGGCCATTATTATTGTAGCTTGTGGTGAAGTGTACTTAAGGTAATCCCAGACGAGAGCTTCTTTCCTAAAGAAATAAAACTTATAGTAATAAAATCTTAATTGTTTTTTTCCTTCCTGGCATTTCTGTGAATTAATATTTAAGAGGAAAGTGTGATAATTCAAATAGTTTATCATTTTAATGAGTCGTGAGGTTAGGTGAATTAAAAGATAGCATAAAATTATGAGAATGGTTGGTTAGTATAGCTAAATTGTAAATAGTACTGTGAAATTATGTGACAGCTTGCTTAGATTATGTTGGCTACTTAAAAAAATTCTATAAAATACTAAAGAAAGTGGTTAAAGTTCCCTAAATTTTAAAATGGTAATTTGTTACCACACTAATGGATATACAATGTTAGTAGTGCATGTTGGTTCCTCCGAGATCAGGCTTCAGGCTGCGGTGCTTGGTGCCGACCGAGCTCTGACGTCACATCCATCTCTGACGTCACAGCGGCGCAAGCGTACAATGAGTGTAATGGGACACAGCATAATGGGACAAGTAGATCACGGCGACCATCTTGGATGACCGTGAACTTGACCTTATACATTGACCTTTGAACTTGTCCTTGACCCCAACAGCCATATTGGATCCGCCATATTGGATCCGCCATTTTGAATTATTACGTCAACGTTGCAATTTCCGTTACGTCCGCCATCTTTAAAACATATATTTATTTTCCGATTTTAATGAAAAAAATTAAAAATTAATAAAAAAATTCAAATAATAAAATTTTAATAAAAAATATTTTAAAAAAAACATTTACGACACGGAGTTCGGAGTCCTCGGTACGAACCCGAAAAGTGCAAAAAAAATGGCGAACGATCCTTCCCTTACAGTGGCTGCAGGCAGACAGACCCCCATCACTTTTTACCATGTATATATATCATCAAGTAGTATGGCGTCATGTCTGCCATGTTGTCTTCGTTTGCTGGAAGCCATCATCATTGTATCGTCGGCTAGAGTGCAGTAACACCACGTTAGTTTAATTCTTAGCCGCTAGAGTGCAGTAATCATTTAATAGTACTGAGACACCCACCATCTTGTCATTTGGACGCCATCTTCGAATTGTGTAATTATTTAGCTAGAAATTCGGGAAAAATCACAAAATTCATCAAAAAATTTACTCATTAAGTAAATGATCGATTCCTGTCCTTGGTTCGATATCCGTTCGATGCAATAATGTTTAATGTTAAGTAAAAAAATAATAATTTAAATAAACCATGTTCAAAATTCTCAAAGAGACTTTAAATCCTCTACTACCATCATCCTATAAGACATCAAGACCACCATATTGGAAATTCGTAATATTAATGCTAGAGATTCGGGAAAAAGTTCAAAATTCATTAAATAAATTTGTAATCTATACACTGATTGATTAGATCGACTAAGGTCCATGGCTCGATCCCTGGCCGATACAAAACAACTTCAAATTTTTTTTAAAAGTACCATTTAAGTGGCAGGTTTGAGAAAATAAAAACACCGCAAGTTCTTTTCAAAAACAAAAAAAAAAATTATTACATAAATTATACACTACTACAAGTATTAAAAATATACACAGACAAATTACTAAAGTCTTGGTTAAGATTTATTTCCGCATTTAATATTGTGCTGTTTACGACACTGTATAGCTGTGAGTCCTGATTGTCGAGGTTGATTAGCGAAATACTTAAAGCACATCTTATACACATAAATTTTATGTTGATGTTTTGTAACCTGGGGTCTCACAAGTCGGGAGAAGTTTTTGATGTAGCAGTAGTGTGCAGCAACGCCTTCATTTGTCACAAGCAACAAATCGAAATGATTTTTTTCTTTCTTGTTTGGTTACCCGAATCGGACACACCTTATTATCCTCATTTAGCGCATACACATTAACTGAAACTTCAGGGTTATTTTTCTCAAAATTTTTTATCTGATTTAATGGTGGCGGATTGTACAGTCCATCAAAGTTGTACTTTTTCTCCAATGCATAATACCTCTTATCAACACGGTTTTGATGACTTCCCTCGACAAATCTTGCCAAAATACTCAATTTAAAACATAACTGATCCTTCAAGTTTTGGCAATTGACTACTGCCTATTTTGTTTAGTATTGCCTCAGGTAAAGAAATTGTGCCGTTTCAGTGCCACTTTCAGGCACAAATGTACGAATTTAAATTTAATTTTTAATTTTTAAAGAAGAAAACCAAATAATAAATTTGTAATTTTTATTTTATTAAATTTTGTTGCCATTACTGTACACTCCGACGTAATCTTGTGCAACCCAGTGCATCTGCGCTTGTTCGCAGGCTTCAATTAGATACTGTTTGCTGACGATTTGCGATCGCAGCATCTCGGCCGCGGTTCGCGTCACGTTTTCCCTATGTAACAGAACGACTTTCGCGTTAGCGAACGCTACCCCAACCCCACTGCTAGCAACTTTCATTTCTCGGAGGCAAGCATACGTAAGGGTTTTGCCAGCACGCCTCTGGACCAAGTTACAGCCAGCGGCGAAGCCTCGGGACAGTCCACATGACGCCTTTCCCAGGCGACTTAGCAAATTTAAACCCCCCTCCCCTCATCACCCACCGGTGGCTTCACGGGAACTACAACCCGGAGCATCGACCCCCAGTGAACCCATGCGGGGACATTGCCTCCCCAAGGACATTCCCACTTGTCAAACAGAGCCCTCAGCGAAGTCTAGCGGCGGGAAAAATCCCTAACCCTGCTCTGAGCGCTGGTCACGAGCGCGCCCACTGCACTCTAGCAAATGTTTCTGTGACCCTCCAGGGAGGTTCTCGTCTTGCCCGCCAGAGTGCAATACTCATCCCTCCCATAAGAGACAGCTTGTCACAATCGACCTTGGCAGCAGTCGCAGTGCGATTGCGATTTTAGTTCGCCTACGACTCGCGTGAGAGCGCAGCGAAGAGGTTGCAGTCTGCTTCGCCCCTTCGGGCAGCTCCGGACACCTTCGGGCAGTCACCACCCCCCCTTCTTTGGCTGGGGGCAGTTGCTTCCTTTAATTAGGCGCCCCGACGCCATTTTTTGAAGATTCGGCGGGCAGCATCTGGTCTGTGCGGACCACGCGTCGCGATCCGCGAGAGTTAATCTCCGAAGTTTATCTCCAAGACTCGACACTACGTCATGTAGTCGCCAACGTCAAGGCATAGAGGCCTCAATTTTCTAATTTTTAAATTTTGCTGCCCGCAATAGTATTTTTTTTGTTAATCTAAATTATTTCATTTTCTCTAATCATGATTATCGAGAACTTCCGTGCCACGAGCTGCTTTCCCTGCTCCTGGAGGCAGCCGACATGAACTTCACCCCGCTGTTTTGGGTAAGTGGTCGTCATCCCTACCCCCTCACCCCTTTTTTGCCTTTCACTGGGCATAGTCTTGCCCAGGCTTAGCCGCCTGTTAACCAGTCTAAGTAATTTGGGACTTTGGTTGCAGGCGGGGTCCAAATTTGAGGTCCAAAATCAGCCTCCAAAATCAGCCTCCAAAATCAGCCTCCAAAATGAGCTCCAAGTTCCAAAATTAGCTGCAAGCTCCACTCCAAGTTTAACTCCGAGTTTATCTCCAAGTTTCTACTCAAAATGATTTCTTCTGGACTTTAATCCGTCGAAACCTCTGGTGCCAGGACACAGGACATAATTAAATTTCAATGTAATTGTTTTTTTTTCTTTGAGCCTGCGAGCTAACTTAAAACCAGTATTAAATTCAAGATGTATTATGGTGTTACTTTTATATGTATTTTGTTGCCCCGGGGCTCCCTCCCTTTTGTAATCCATATTTTTTAATACCAATGTAATTAAAAGATAAAAACAAAAGTAAATTAGTTAAGTAAAAGGGCACTTATATAAATCAAACCACCAGTCTTGTCATTTCATTATTATTCACCCCCGATCCACATAGCCTACTAGAGGTGCTAGGAGGTTATAAATAAAATTCTTTTATACGACATCTGGGCACCTCTGTGATTATTGTGGTTATTGTTTTGTTTTCTGGGCTAACGCTTCCAAGGCCTTAATTTAATTATTCACTTTTGAGTGTTTACCTGCAGCCCAGCGTTCGTTATAAAATAAATGTGGATGTCTGATGGTATGGAAGCATTCTAGCACTTGATTCTTTTCCTATGCACATAATCTTGTGACTATCCAGACTGTTAAAATGTGAAAAAACCTTATCGCATTTGTCGTCTGCTGGTGTCCGCAATCTTGTTTTCTACTGCTAGAGGCTGCCATATTGTTTCCGTCTGCTGGAGGCCACCATCTTGTGACGTCATATAGTTATGTTGGTCGCCACCAGGTAGCAGCAGGGATTATTTGTTTTCTTTAACTAAAATATTCTCATTAATGTGGCTGGGATTCGATCTGTGGGACGTGAAAACGTCGAGGACATTGAGGTTAGAAAGCAGGCATCATACCAACCAGACCACGAGACCAGTTGGGATATAGGGGAATAAATAATTTATATATGCTACGTACTGACAGCACGTTTATGATAAAGGGGGGGGGGGTTACTTCCTTAATGCATACCTAAGGCGCCACATTTGAAATTCAACTTATTATACCACCACCATCTTTAAATTCAGCACAGACTACCAGACATTACCACCAGATGGTGCCAAATTCAAATATTATTTAGGGAGTCGGCAGACAGGTGTAGCACGCCGCCATCTTAATTCTCAAGTTGGCTGGTAGATGTCGCTAGTATCGCATGGCAAATTCAAAAATTAGTTTTCGCAGACGCTGCCATCTTTGTTCTCAAGTTGGCTGGTAGATGTCGCTACTATCGCGAGACAAATTCAAAAATTAGTTGTCAGGGTCACCGCCATCTTGGTTCTCAAGTTGGCTGGTAGATGGTGCCACCATCGCCATATTTTAGTTCATATAATTGATACCAGATGGCGCCACTGTCACCATCTTTAGTTCCTTATGTTGCTACCAGAGCGCACCACCATCGCCATCTTTAATTCTTAAAGTTACCGCTGGAGCACGCCAAATCCAAATTCAAAAACCTAGTTGGTAGATAGCGTCACTGGCAACCATCTTGGCCGAAAAGGTATGGCATGATGCGTCAAAGTATACGTACCCTTATGCGAATCAGACTCACACACGAGAATTTTCATTGTCAAAGTCCCTGAATGTATGCTTATAGGGGATTACTCGTTTAACTGTATATACCTATTAAGTAAATAACCTACAAGTGTTATGTAGTCAGTCGAGACAAGTCGGGAACGAGTCAAGACAAGTGTAGACAAAGTAAGTCTAGACAGTCAAAACGAGTCGGAGGGACAAGACGAGACAAGTCGGTAGCCTGTATTCACCAAGTTCTCTGTTGCCATCACTGCCACCCAGGTATCTGACGAGTCCTAATTAATATACTCGTACACATCCTACCTCTATGACTTCTACAGACAGACTGACCGTACCTACTCCATATATATATTACACCCACATGAAAACATTTGATAACCATCAAGAAAGCCAACATACAAAAATAAATTAACCATCGCTGAAACAAATTTCCCAACATTAATTACAATAAAAGTGTTATGCAATGTGTAACCAGTCGAGACAAGTCGGTAGCCATGTTGGAACAAGAAGGGTCAAGTCTAGACAGTCGGGGTCACCCCAAATCGACTAGAAAAAAATTCCCTATACCTGTATTCACCAAGTTCTCCGTTGCCGTCCCTTGCCACCCGGGTATCTGACGAGTCCTAATTAATATACTCGTACACATCCTACCTCTATGACTTCTACAAGCAGACCGACCGTACCTACTCCAAAAGGACATATATATATATATTACACCCACATGAAAACAGTTTATGTTCAATGTCAAGCGTATAGGCCAATCGTCTCCTAGCCATGATGTCATTAAAGACTAACTACACACACATGAAACGAAACAACACACACACCTACACGCATGACACTGGAAGAGTAATGTAAGGGAATGGCTTTTCATTTGTATTTGCGACAAACAAACCATCCATCCGATTACGCAACCTCAAATCATCATCATTATCATCATCATCATCAACATCATCACTACCACTGCTGAGTAGGAGAATGGCAGTTCGAGCTGCATCATTTTCAGCCTCTGTGTCTGGGGAAGAAATTAGACTAGGTCCTGAAGAAGGAAGTGTCCTTCGATGCAGAGGACTGCGGGATCGCTCCCTACTATCATCCATTTCGCTGTCACTGGATGAAGTCATGGTGACCGGAGCGCGGATAGAGACTAGTCGAACTAAACCATAATAATTATGGTTTAGTTCGACTAGTCTCTATCTGCGCTCCGGATACCCTGAATCGGGAATTTGAGAAACAACATAAGTCCACATTTTGGCGAAAATGAGTTACCAACAATAACAGTTTGTTGGAGGGTAGTTGTACATGCAAGCAAATAACCACGTAAGTCCACGCAATAATTGCATAGATATAGCCTTCTCTAGTTGCTATGTTTTTGAGAAACAATATAAGTCTAGGACTTATGTTGTTTCTCAAATACCCCGCTCAAACACCACAAAGCACCAATTTGCTTGATTCCCGTATAGCCATAGATTTATTATTTCCACGAAAAAGGTGATGCGACGTAGACGTCGCATTTCAAAGAAAGCTTCTTCTAAACCATCAAGAGGATGTACATATGTATACGAGATATCAACGAGTTCAGGATAACATCAAGTATGTAAAACAGCTTTTTGTTACATACATGCTATCTCGGAGGAACGTGTTCGTAGACTCTGTAAGTTGCTCTCTGAAGGTAAAAGTCCAAATTATATGCGTGGGAAATCAATCCCAGGTAATAGCAAATCAGGGTTGGTAATAAATGCTATTAAGCAGCATATATCCTCTTTTCCAGTTTAAATATCACACTACAGTAGCAAAGAATACCACTTCTTAGGCGAGAAGCTAGACGTCAAGATCATGTACTCGCTCTTCCAAGAGAAGTACCCTGAGATGTCAGCTGCAAACTATCGCTTCTATCTGAAAGTTTTCAGAGAGCATTTTTCTCTGTCGTTTGGTCAACTCCAGGTAGATACATGTGCGACTTGTGAGGAGTTGGATGTAAAACTTAAAAGCCCTTCTTTAAACCAAAAAGCAAAGAAAGTAGCTGGAGCAGAAAAATGTGTGCAATTGCGTCGGGCTAAGAAATTTTCAGCGAAAATAAAGGAAATCAGTGAGATAATCAAAGCTGATAAACGGGTGATTTGGGAGCCATTTGCATAGATTTCATGCAGAATTTACATTTGCCTTGCATTCCAGTCCAGGAGGTGATTTACCTAAGACAGTTAACCATCAGTGTTTTCTGCATACATAATCTAAAAGATGGCAATGCAACTTTCTTTGTGTACCATGAGGGAATTGGAAAAAAGGGGCCTAATGAGGTATGTTAATTTGTTTTTGAATTCTTGAATACATCATTGAAGGGAATCAAATAGTTGTACATATTTTCTGATGGGTGCAGCGCACAAAATAAGAACCATACATTCATCAGAATGTTTTCTGCTTTGACTTCTCTTAAACGTTTTAGACATATCGAACATTACTTCCCAATAAGAGGACAATCTTTCCTGTCCTGCAATAGGTATTTCTCAGTACTCAAGAGAAAAATAAAGAAGTATGATCGAGTGTACACCATCAAGGAGTATGTTGAGATAATTGAAACTTCATCCTGCAAAAGATCCTTCACTGTTGTAATAGCAGATTCCATCAGCATTATCGACATCAAGCAATGGTGGCCCAAGTATTATTCTGTGAAATACAGGCTGCCAGTCGCCACCCTGTAGCTGGTGCCATGGTCATGGAAATAAATCCTAGGAAATCCCAAACAACGTTCCATTATCCCAGGAATGTCACAATCAACATTTAAAAATACCCTGAGTGGCTTGGCGATACGTGACCCCCCCCCCCCCCCTTCAATGGCGATTACTCCTGCCCTAACATGCACTGCAGTGAAAGCCTCTTCCAAAGCATTGAATATATTCTACAAAGAACATCGCTGTAAGAAAAAATATGTATTCATAAAGTACGATTCCTGCTTGTATAATATTAAATTAACTACATTAAACGCCTCGAAAAACAAGAACTAATGCTAGCTAACAGTATTGGTGCGGTCAGGAGACAACTAATGTATCTGCTGCGTTAATATCAGACTCTAGCTTCTAAATCATTTAGATACGCAAATGACACACAGGTTTAAAGTACACACACTGGATGCATAGTATGTGCAAAGGATAATTAAGTATACAGAAAATAAATCTATATATTCGCGGATAAATGTTGTCATGGATGATATAGATGTTTATTCAGGCATGAGGATTCTGTTTCTCGAACAGAGGGATCTGCCGAAGTGGATTGGGAAACTCGTTGTTAGTGAAGTTGAACCTTCCCTCCAAGTCATTGTAGCACTGATTAACATGCTCAGATGCTCACCCGCATCTAAATTAACCAGAATTGCACACTTAAAACGTATGTGCTCATATAAGTATTTACAGATTGACCACCGCATAATTTTTTTTGATGCAGGCAGGTATTTCGATGTAGGAGCTAGCTCGAAGTGTATCAAGCTTGTTAATGTGTAGTTGTAGTCGCTTAACACCAGACAAAGACCATCCGGACCCCTTTCATAATTAGTATTCTTCCTCTTTACATATATTAAAGATTTATTCAGTAATGACATCCCCCACTTCACGAACTGCAAAGAGTGGAACATTCGTGGTTTTGAAGGCCCTCTTGTCTTCACACGTACACATTAGCTTTTCACAATTACACTCAAGCACGATGTAATACTTGAGTGGACCATCCTCTTCAATTTCCTCTAGAAGTTGGATTATTAGTTTAACCTTGATAGAGTCCAAGTATGTACATGTGTCCTTGACAGAACTGGTATTATTTTCAACCACACAAGTCTTCAAGTTACCCCAGATTCCCACTTCTGCAATGATGAAGTCATGGATGTTGGTCAAAACCCGCCTCTGTCACCAGCTATGTTAAGCTGGTGCTTGGCTTAGGTATGACTACAGGCTTAAGCGCGGCCATTCTCTGCTTCTTAGTTGATAGTGTATCAGTACCCTTGCACACTTTGGTATGTGCTTTCAACTTACCAGCCCTGGCGAACACTAGAGCATAGTTCCCACACGAATACATTTTATGGCTAGGGTTGAGACCGCAAGCTGTCTTCTCATGATATGTGACATGGCTGGAGTTTTCGAAGGTTTTGAAGCAGAAGCTACTCCAGGTGACTGAAGTCGTGAGGGTAGCACCAGTACATGTTGTAAGATATTACCACAATTTATCACTGCGAGCAACCATCTTTCCACACAGATGACACTGCTTGAGGTCATGCTGCTGGTTGTCAGCACACTGACGTTCATAACAGTAGCAGGGCAGAAACGTCATTTCTGCATGGTTGATGTCATCACAACAATCGGTAGTCTGTGCTCGATGCACGGAACACGAAAAGGAAGCCCGACATATGGAGAACTATAACAGAAGTCTTAAGAAAACAATGTAGCTAGCCATTACATGAAAATGTTTCCATACATAACTTCAAACCTACATACTACAGCTTCAACAAACCAATCCTTAAGTTAGCACTACCTTGCCCGAAAATAATCTAAAAAATCACTAAAATGTTAAAGTACTGTAACTGACAAGTTACACTGAAGTAGTCAAAAAATATTCAAAGTCCTGGTAACTGGTAACTTTTACAAATTTTTAAATACAGAGAAGCATTTAGCTCAAAAATATTTAAAGTCCTGGTAACTGGTAACTTTTACAAATTTTTAAATAAAGAGAAGCATTTACCTCAAAAATATTCAAAAGCCCGCACAGCTACATTTTCACACAAAAGTTTAAGTACATTACATGAAAGTCTAATTTTTCGATAATCTGAATAACCTATAAATCGTTCATTCACAAAGTCACACATACAGGCCAATTGTCTATTGACCATGAGACCGAGTCATGACAATATCAGATGTATAGGCTAGTCATTTCATAACCGCAGGACCTTCTTCGTCTTTAGATAATTACAGTCATTTAGACCATCATGAAATTTTTATACATACGAAAGGACCAAGTGACCTTGAAAAATATTCTAGTAACACCAAGAGGTTTTGAACTAGTAAATATTCAGTCACTACATATTTTAATATGCGCAATCAACAATAATGAAGCACCATCAACGAAAAGGCAGCACATTTTGGAAGCACAATCAAAAAAGGCAGCACATTTGGAAACACCATCAACAAAAAGAAAGCACATTTTGGAAGCACCATCAACGAAAAAGCAGCACATTTTGGAAACACAATCAAAAAAGGCAGCTCATTTGGAAGCACCATCAACAAAAAAGAAGCACATTTTGGAAGCACCATCAAAAAGGCAGCACATTTGGAAACACAAGTTACGAGAACTAAGTCTTAGTTAGAAATTAGTATACAAGAAATAAAAACATTAAATTTTTACTTTTAATATTTAATTTATTTCTTAACATTATACAAATACAAGTAAAATAAGCCAATATTGTATGTAGCTAGCTTTCCCTCAGTTCTTTGAGTATGAAGGATATTTCTTTTATGTACAAATAGTTTCCCTCACAAAGCGAGCCATGTAAAAGTCTTAGCCGGTCAACCAATATGTTTGGATCTTTCCACGATGTGTAATCAATCTCTTCTACCACCATCTTACTTGCTTGATTATTATAAATACTTTTAATATCACAATCGTCCCAGTGATCATAATAAGCGTTATCAGATTTATTTATTATAACATGTCGTTTCCATAGTTTCGGTCTCAGGACACCGCCACATTCTTCGATCTTGTCAGCTTTAGGTGCTTCATCACAGTCTATGCTTTTGTCAACAGTCTCAGAGTCAGTGTAACAATCACTGTAGAAAACATCTTCTTCACTCAGATTACCGTATGAATTCGATATTGATGATGTCGAAGTGTCATTATCGTCTTCATGCTTACTTTTTAGGAGTCCATCATTTTTACAAAGTAGGAAAGATCTACTTTAGGTACTTGTTGTAAGTAGTTCTGCTTTTCAACAACCTATGACACCACGTGTTGCTTGCAGGTAAATATTATTTATTTATTTCATGCGGGATGCAGGATGCTCACTAACGATCGCAATAGAAGGATGGCTTCGCTAGTCTCCAAGGAGGAGGAAGTTTCTTCTTCCAGTTAGGGGTTCTCAGATTTCTCAAGGCATATTATTATTTGACTGAATAATGATTTATTTTTTTAATTCCACCTGATAAAAATAAAATAGAAGCACTCAGAGAAAACCATCAGGGAGAAGATGTCGTTTATAAACATCATATTACTATCAATTTTTTAAAAAAAAGTCCAAATATAATCCTGCTTAAGGAAAGAGTTGTAGCACAAGTCAGCTTGTGAACTCTTTGCTTAAGCAGCATGAGAGTTCTGGCACAAGTCAGCTTGTGAACTCTTTGTTTAAGCAACAAGAGAGTTCTAGCACAAGTCAGCTTATGAACTCTTTGTTTAAGCAACATGAGAGTTCTGGCACAAGACAGCTTGTTAACTATTTGCATAAGCAACATGAGAGTTCTGGCACAAGTCAGCTTGTGAACTCTTTGCTTAAGCAACATGAGAGTTCTGGCACAAGTCAGCTTGTGAACTCTTTGTTTAAGCAACAAGAAAGTTCTAGCACAAGTCAGCTTGTTAACTCTTTGCATAAGCAACATGAGAGTTCTGGCACAAGTCAGCTTGTTAACTCTTTGCTTAAGCAACATGAGAGATCTGGCACAAGTCAGCTTGTGAACTCTTTGTTTAAGCAACAAGAGAGTTCTAGCACAAGTCAGCTTGTGAACCTTTTGCTTAAGCAACATTAGAGTTCTGGCACAAGTCCGCTTGTGAACTCTTTGTTTAAGCAACAAGAGAGTTCTAGCACAAGTCAGCTTGTTAACTCTTTGCATAAGCAACATGAGAGTTCTGGCACAAGTCAGCTTGTGAACTCTTTGCTTAAGCAACATGAGAGTTCTGGCACAAGTCAGCTTGTGAACTCTTTGCTTAAGCAACATGAGACTTCTGGCACAAGTCAGCTTGTGAACTCTTTGCTTAAGCAGGATTAAATTTGGACTTTTTTTTAAAAAAATTGATTATTTATGATGTTCATAAACGACATCTTCTCCCTGATGGTTTTCTCTGAGTGCTCCTATTTTATTTTTATCAGGTGGAGTTTAAAAAATAAATCATTATTCAGTCAAATAATAATATGCCCTGAGAAATCTGAGAAACTCTAACTGGAAGAAGAAACTTCCTTCTCCTTGGAGTCTAGCAAAGCCATCCTTCTATTGCGATCGTTAGTGAGCATCCTGCATCCCGCATGAAATGAATAAATAATACTTACCTGCAAGCAACACGTGGTGTCATAGGTTGTTGAAAAGCAGAACTACTTACAACAAGTACCTAAAGTAGATCTTTCCTACTTTGTAAAAATGATGGACTCCTAAAAAGTAAGCATGAAGACGATAATTACACTTCGACATCATCGATATCAAATTCATACGGTAATCTGGGTGAAGAGGATGTTTTCTACAGTGATTGTTACAGTGACTCTGAGGCTGTTGACAAAAGCATAGACTGTGATGAAGCACCTAAAGCTGACAAGATCGAAGAAGGTGGGCGTGTCCTGAGACCGAAACGATGGAAACGACATGTTATAATAAATAAATCTGATAACGCTTATTATGATCACTGGGACGATTGTGATATTAAAAGTATTTATAATAATCAAGCAAGTAAGATGGTGGTAGAAAAGATTGATTACACATCGTGGAAAGATCCAAACATATTGGTTGACCGGCTAAGACTTTTACATGGCTCGCTTTGTGCAGGAAACTATTTGTGCATAAAAGAAATATCCTTCATACTCAAAGAACTGAGGGAAAGCTAGCTACATTCAATACTGGCTTATTTTACTTGTATTTGTATAATGTTAAGATATAAATTAAATATTAAAAGTAAAAATTTAATGTTTTTATTTCTTTTATACTGATTTCTAACTAAGACTTAGTTCTCGTAACTTGTGTTTCCAAATGTGCTGCCTTTTTGATGGTGCTTCCAAAATGTGCTTCCTTTTTGTTGATGGTGCTTACAAATGTGCTGCCTTTTTTTATTGTGCTTCCAAAATGTTTTGCCTTTTTGATGGTGCTTCCAAAATGTGCTTCTTTTTTGTTGATGGTGCTTCCAAATGAGCTGCCTTTTTTGATTGTGTTTCCAAAATGTGCTGCTTTTTCGTTGATGGTGCTACCAAAATGTGCTTTCTTTTTGTTAATGGTGTTTCCAAATGTGCTGCCTTTTTTGATTGTGCTTCCAAAATGTGCTGCCTTTTCGTTGATGGTGCTTCATTATTGTTGATTGCGCATATTAAAATATGTAGTGACTGAATATTTACTAGTTCAAAACCTCTTGGTGTTACTAGAATATTTTTCAAGGTCACTTGGTCCTTTCGTATGTAAAAAAATTTCATGATGGTCTAAATGACTGTAATTATCTAAAGACGAAGAAGGTCCTGCGGTTATGAAATGACTAGCCTATACGTCTGATATTGTCATGACTCGGTCTCATGGTCCATAGACAATTGGCCTGTATGTGTGACTTTGTGAATGAACGATTTATAGGTTATTCAGATTATCGAAAAATTAGACTTTCATGTAATGTACTTAAACTTTTGTGTGAAAATGTAGCTGTGCGGGCTTTTGAATATTTTTGAGGTAAATGCTTCTCTGTATTTAAAAATTTGTAAAAGTTACCAGTTACATGGACTTTGAATATTTTTGAGCTAAATGCTTCTTTGTATTTAAAAATTTGTAAAAGTTACCAGTTACCAGGACTTTGAATATTTTTTGACTACTTCAGTGTAACTTGTCAGTTACAGTACTTTAACATTTTAGTGATTTTTTAGATTATTTTCGGGCAAGGTAGTGCTAACTTAAGGATTGGTTTGTTGAAGCTGTTGTATGTAGGTTTGAAGTTATGTATGGAAACATTTTCATGTAATGGTGAAGTGGCCGGTGCGCGTCACTTGAACTTCGCGCCGCGCGGCGGGCTTCGGCGCTCCTACCCTTCCTACCTTCCCCCCCTCCTCTCTGCGTCCAGTGCTGTGTTTGTCTTCCCCTCGTGAGGTGTCCGCGCATGCGCGTGGCGCCCTCTTGCTTAATTAAAACTAGGTGTAATGCCTTGAAGGCTCTTCTTGTTCGTTAGCACACAGTCGGTGCTGGTCGTGAATTAAGCATGTAGTCAGATACTTGCTTTAGAGAGAGAGTGTGACAGCGGGGAGAATGCACGTAAGTGTTGTAAGGTGGTGACCCTTACAGTAATGTAATCGGTATTTGGTAATAGCTGCACTATAAATTCTTATTTCGGCCGTCACCGTCTAAATTCTATTTGGCATTTATTGTTTTCCTTGATCTTTTTTGTATTAGTACCATGCATAGTTTGTTTGACGTCTCTCCCCGTCTGGTCTACAGTCTTCGTTAGGACTTGTTTTTACGTAATGTATTTAATGTATTAATTTGTGAATTTTCCTTTTATATCATGCTTTATCATGCTTTACAGTAAGCTTATACCGCCTAGTGTAGGTTAGGCCGCGGTCGCCTGCATGTTCATTTGACGTTTTTTGTATTCTCTAATGAGGCATGTCTGTGTTCACGACATTGTGTAAGCGTTAATACTTAATTGTAATATTTCTATCCATCAAGTATCTATCAAGTTTCTATTATGTATTAAGTATTTATTCCTAAAGAAAACATGGATATGTGTTCACGTATTTTGCCGTGGCATTTGTACCGCTAATTTTTCTTGCTATCAGTATTATTAAAAACCCAGTATTACTCTTGTATGTGAAAGAATGTTTTACGTGAGGCTTTTGCCCAGGATTAAACGACATGTATGTAAATTCATTCTTGCTAATTTAACCTTTGAATCCATCCTTGGCTATAATTGTTAAATTACTCCTTACTATTTATTACTATTTATTCAGCATAATTTATTCAGTATTTTTAAGGATAGTGTTACACGCAGTTGAAGGTTCACGTGAATGTACTTCACCTGTTTACACTGTCCCATGAAGCTCATGGAAGCCTTCAATGGCTAGCTACATTGTTTTCTTAAGACTTCTGTTATAGTTCTCCATATGTCGGGCTTCCTTTTCGTGTTCCGTGCATCGAGCACAGACTACCGATTGTTGTGATGACATCAACCATGCAGAAATGACGTTTCTGCCCTGCTACTGTTATGAACGTCAGTGTGCTGACAACCAGCAGCATGACCTCAAGCAGTGTCATCTGTGTGGAAAGATGGTTGCTCGCAGTGATAAATTGTGGTAATATCTTACAACATGTACTGGTGCTACCCTCACGACTTCAGTCACCTGGAGTAGCTTCTGCTTCAAAACCTTCGAAAACTCCAGCCATGTCACATATCATGAGAAGACAGCTTGCGGTCTCAACCCTAGCCATAAAATGTATTCGTGTGGGAACTATGCTCTAGTGTTCGCCAGGGCTGGTAAGTTGAAAGCACATACCAAATTGTGCAAGGGTACTGATACACTATCAACTAAGAAGCAGAGAATGGCCGCGCTTAAGCCTGTAGTCATACCTAAGCCAAGCACCAGCTTAACATAGCTGGTGACAGAGGCGGGTTTTGACCAACATCCATGACTTCATCATTGCAGAAGTGGGAATCTGGGGTAACTTGAAGACTTGTGTGGTTGAAAATAATACCAGTTCTGTCAAGGACACATGTACATACTTGGACTCTATCAAGGTTAAACTAATAAGCCAACTTCTAGAGGAAATTGAAGAGGATGGTCCACTCAAGTATTACATCGTGCTTGAGTGTAATTGTGAAAAGCCAATGTGTACGTGTGAAGACAAGAGGGCCTTCAAAACCACGAATGTTCCACTCTTTGCAGTTCGTGAAGTGGGGGATGTCATTACTGAATAAATCTTTAATATATGTAAAGAGGAAGAATACTAATTATGAAAGGGGTCTGGATAGTCTTTGTCTGGTGTTAAGCGACTACAACTATACATTAACAAGCTTGATCCACTTCATGCTAGCTCCTACATCGAAATACCTGCCTGCATCAAAAAAAATTATGCGGTGGTCAATATGTAAATACTTATATGAGCACATACGTTTTAAGTGTGCAATTCTGGTTAATTTAGATGCGGGTGAGCCATAGGCGTGCGCACGGTAGGTGCCACATGTGCCTTGGCACCACCATTAGGGTTAACGTTGTTTTTTTTACAAGCAGAAATAATACATACTTACAAATATCCGTATTATTTCCAAAAAAAAATATGTTTTCCAATCGTGTCGAGTTACAGACAGGGGTGCAACAACCCTTTCCCTTCCTATGAAACCTTGAAGTGGGGGCAAACGGGGGCAAAGAAAGTGCTGCGTAATCAACTTTTAGATAATAAAACTGCTTAAATAGCACCATTTTCCACCTTGAAATACAATTTTTCCCGGGGGAGGACCCCCGGACCCCGCTTCAATAGGGGGCATCGATGATTCTTTATAAAAAGGTATATTGCCCCCCTTTGGAAATTTAGTTGTTGTGCCCCTGGTTACAGATATGTGCTCATAACACTATCAGTATATCAATTATCAATCGAACCAACTATTATACACACGGAAACAAGCCAGTTGCAATTACTTGTGTTGTATACGCAGGCCGCGGCTACGAAACTTCTGAAATGTAAATACGTCTCCTAGTTCTCCTCGAATCACATAGAATGCGCGCTCGGTGTCCACTGTTCACTCCACTCGGCAGGCGCACGGAATAATAGCCGCCGTCCGCCAGGGTTTATTTGAAAAAAAAGAGAGAGTTTAGTTAGTTAAAAGGATAGGCTTACTCGATGACTTATATGCAGTCGCGGACAAAACATTTTTGTTGTATTCCAAAAGTTAAAACTTTTGCCCACTCTTATTTGTGTAGGGGAAGGTGGGCGAATTCTGCGCAGCGGGTATTACTGCGCAGTGAGGTTTCTCGGAATTGACGTTCACTGCGTCGGTCTGTATAATGCTGTCACACGGTGGAGACACTGAGGACTTAGTACGAGGAAGGAGACGCCATTTTGTGAGTTATTTGGGTTACGACAACAGTGTGTAGGTTCAGATCGAAATTGTTGTTATTTTCGGCGAAGAATAAACAAAGTTATGGTACAATAGTTGTGTGTTTCTAGTAGTAAATTATATTTGCAACAATATTTGACCATATATTCTTCCTGTTGAGCACTATAATAACTTTAACTGATCACTTTAAAATTATATTATTGCGAGCCTTAAATATGTTTGTGCTTGGGGTAATTCTGCGCAAAGATGTAGTGTAATAATGCGCAAGTACGCAGAATTGCCCTCAATGTTTTCAATTGATAAGGCTTAGTTTTATTTGTTTCAGGTAAATAGTGCGTGTTTTAGGTTCCCAATGCATTTAAATATTGCTTTCAATTAATGTAAATTTAATTTTTAGTGATTTAATGGAATGTCTTTCATACAACACGATGATCCCATTCTGTTGATCCAGGACAATCACTCAAGCCACATTTCAGTTAGAATCTAATAATTCTGTAGGGAACACGGCATCGTCCTTTTATCTCTGCCACCCCATACCACTCACAGACTTCAACCTCTTGATTTAACGTTCTTCAGTCCGCTGAAAGCAGCCTTCTACAGAGAGTGTTCTCTTTTTTTGAAATCAAAAAGTAGGCTTACTTCCCTAAATGAAGCAGGCAGGAAAATAACCCAGTATGAACTCATCGAATTGTTTAATCGAGCATATTTAAAAGTTGAAAATATGGAAAAGGGGATTTCTGGATATTCAGCAGCTGGGATTTCACCCATTAACCCTGATAAGCATTTGACCATGGAGTTTGAAGCCTGTGGTCAAGGAACTGAAATCGAAGTCGGCTAGGCTGAAGAGAACGAAGAGCAGAATAACACAAACAGAAGCGAAAGAACAAGGGATGCTGGAACTAGTCAGATACCTACAAAAGTGGCAGAAATTTCAGACATGTCATCTTCCGAGAAAAGTGATGGTGTTCCTGTAACTTTTATCTGTACACCTAGCCAGACAGGAAAATAACGCAGGTCTACGGAAGGAAATGTCCAACAAGTGACGGTGGCAGACATTTCACCTTTGCCTGGTCCCTCAAAGAATGCTGCATCCCTTAGCACAAATAAATCAAAAGAGCCTAAATCAAGAAAACAAAAGTCAGAAGTCTTAACTGGAACACTTTTGAAATAAAAACTTGAAGAGATTGAGAAAAAAAGAGAAAATAATAAAAGGAAGAAGGAAGCTAAAATCCAAACAAGTAGTAGGTTATACTAACGTTATCCGAGAGTGAGTCTGAGACCGAATTAATCAACGAGAAGGATTTGTGTAATGACAATATTGAGCCTTTGAATCTATATGTGTGTTCAGTTTGTGACGAATTTGACCGCGATAATGAATTGTGGTACAGGTGTGTGAAGTGTGGTGGGTGGACACATGAAGAATGTAGTGGCTGGGATTCACCAACAGACTACAAATGCGATTTATGTGTCAAAGAATAACAAAATGTGTGTCACCTTAGGTTTTAATTTTTTTTTAACATCAATGATAAGCAAACTCAAACTTATTAGTTATATTTTTATGTCTTTTATTAAAAATACTAACCCAAATATTCAATTTCGGAGACTTTATTGTTATCATCAACTCGTGTGTTTCTTGTGTCTATTTGATTGTTTAATATTTGGTGGTAATTGAATTTATTTTCGTTTATTTGAATCGTCCAATTTTAAAACATTACTATCAATATGTTAGCTAACTTTGATCTGTTTGGTGTTTTAGTTTAAAATAATTAATTATGCACTAATATTTGGGGAATTTTTTTCAGATTTTATTGGTTAGGTCTATAATTAGTGATGCGCACAATTACCCAGTATACAGCGCAGAATTACCCGACTGGGTGTGGTAATACTGCGCAGTGCAGCATTTCATTTTAAAATTTATATGACTTTTGGTTATTATGTTAGCGCTTCGAATCATTACAATGAATGAAGATTATGATACAAACAAACACCCTTAAAAAAACATATCACCTGAATACATTATTTACGTATCTTAGATAAGTCCCAAGTTAAGTGCGCAGAATTCGCCCACCTTCCCCTATTTATATTATTTTAATATTTTACATATTTTAGGTATGCTACAAAAACTCCCTTCATTTGTTGATTTTAAAACTTAACAATTTTGAAATGTTTTTTTCTAGCATTTATGTGGCGTCTTCAGAAAACATATAAGTACGGTTTTTCAAAGCCACCAGCATGAATTCCGTGCAAACAATTTGTGCAATTTACTTTATGGCTCAACAAAGCTTAAAAATGTAAACAGTTTAGTAGGTAGTTTTCCTGGTGATTATAACGTTCAAAGCCATAATATGTCATAAAAAATGTTAAAATTTTTACATCTGTGTATTTAATGTTTTTGTTCGGAAACACCTTAAATAGCACCATTTTGCGATTTCAAATCCAAATTTTTCCGGGGGAGCGCCTCCGGACCCCCCGCTTTAGGCTCGGGGTCCGTGAATGACAGGGCTGTTGTGTAATCTGGTACCACCAATACTGAAGTCCTGCGCACGCCTATGGGGTGAGCATCTGACCATGCTAATCAGTGCTACAATGACTTGGAGGGAAGGTTCAACTTCACTAACGAGTTTCCCAATCCACTACGGCAGATACCTCTGTACGATAAACAGAATCCTCATGCCTGCATAAACATCTATAGCATCTATGACAACATTTATCCGCGAATATAGATTTATATTTTGTATACCTAACTATCTTTTGCACCATTGACGTAGCTGTGTTCATAAAGTTAGGGGGGGGGGGGACAAATAATGATTTTGATATCATGTAAAACCATTCCCCTCTTACTAAGACGGGGGGTTCCGGGGGTCCTCCACCGGAAAATTTTTATTTTATAACTGCAAAATAGCACTTTTTAAGCAGTTTTTGTATCTAACCATTGGATACATCGATGTTAAATTTATTATTGTTTCCTTAAGATAAAATTTGATGATTGAAGAAATTACAACTAAAGTTGGGCAGAATAATATTATAAAATAAAAATATCACGGTCTAGAAAGTTGAGGGGGACAGTCCTCTCCACCAAAAAAGTTCAGGGGGACACGTCCCCCCTGTCCCCTTGGTTCCTACGCCTCTGCTTTGCACGTACTATGTATCCAGTGTGTGTACTTTAAACCTGTGTGTCTTTTGCGTATCTATATGATTTAGAAGCTAGAGTCTGATATTAACGCAGCATATACATTAGTTGTCTCCTGACCGCAACAATACTGTTAGCTAGCATTAGTTCTTGTTTTTCGAGGCGTTTAATGTAGTGAATTTAATATTATTCAAACAGGAATAGTAATTTATGAATACATATTTTTTCTTACAGCGATGTTCTTTGTAGAATATATTCAATGCTTTGGAAGAGGCTTTCACTGCAGTGCGTGTTAGGGCAGGAGTAATCGCCGTTGAAGGGGAGGGGGGGGGGGTGTCACGTCTCGCCAAGCCACTCAGGGTATTTGTAAATGTCGTCTGTGACATTCCTGGGAAAATGGCACGTTGTTTGGGATTTCCTAGGATTTATTTCCATGACCACGGCACCAGCTACAGGGTTGCGACTGGCAGCCTGTATTTCACAGAATTATGGTTTAGTTCGACTAGTCTCTATCCGTGCTCCGGTCACCATGACTTCATACAGCGACAGCTAAATGGATGATAGTAGGGAGCGATCCCGCAGCCCTCTGCATCGAAGGACACTTCCTTCTTCAGGACCTAGTCTAATTTCTTCCCCAGACACAGAAGCTGAAAATGATGCAGCTCGAACTGCTATTCTCCTACTCAGCAGTGGTAGTGATGATGTTGATGCTGATGATGATAATGATGATGATTTGAGGTTGCGTAATCGGATGGATGGTTTGTTTGTCGCAAATACAAATGAAAAGCCATTCCCTTACATTACTCTTCCAGTGTCATGCGTGTAGGTGTGTGTGTTGTTTCGTTTCATGTGTGTGTAGTTAGTCTTTAATGACATCATGGCTAGGAGACGATTGGCCTATACGCTTGACATTGAACATAAACTGTTTTCATGTGGGTGTAATATATATATATATGTCCTTTTGAAGTAGGTACGGTCGGTCTGCTTGTAGAAGTCATAGAGGTAGGATGTGTACGAGTATATTAATTAGGACTCGTCAGATACCCGGGTGGCAAGGGATGGCAACGGAGAACTTGGTGAATACAGGTATAGGGAATTTTTTTCTAGTCGATTTGGGGTGACCCCGACTGTCTAGACTTGACCCGTCTTGTTCCAACATGGCTACCGACTTGTCTCGACTGGTTACACATTGCATAACACTTTTATTGTAATTAATGTTGGGAAATTTGTTTCAGCGATGGTTAATTTATTTTTGTATGTTGGCTTTCTTGATGGTTATCAAATGTTTTCATGTGGGTGTAATATATATATATATATATGGAGTAGGTACGGTCAGTCTGTTTGTAGAAGTCATAGAGGTAGGATGTGTACGAGTATATTAATTAGGACTCGTCAGATACCCGGGTGGCAGTGACGGCAACAGAGAACTTGGTGAATACAGGCTACCGACTTGTCTCGTCTTGTCCCCCCGACTTGTCTCGACTGTCTAGACTTACTTTGTCTACACTTGTCTCTACTTGTTCCCGAATTTTCTCGACTGACTACATAACACTTGCAGGTTATTTACTTAATAGGTATATACAGTTAAACGAGTAATCCCCTATAAGCATACATCCAGGGACTTTGACAATGAAAATTCTCTTATGTGAGTCTGATGCGCATAAGGGTACGTATACTTTGACGCATCATGCCACACCTCTACGGCCAAGATGGTTGCTAGTGACGCTATCTACCAACTAGGTTTTTGAATTTGGATTTGGCGCGCTCCGGCGGTAACATTAAGAATTAAAGATGGCGACGGTGGTGCGCTCTGGTAGCAACATTAGGAACTAAATATGGTGACAGTGGCACCATCTGGTATTGATTATATGAACTAAAATATGGCGACAGTGGCACCATCTACCAGCCAACTTGAGAACCAAGATGGCGGCGACTCTGACAACTAATTTATGAATTTGGCGCACGATACTAGCGACATCTAATAGCCAACTTGAGAACAAAGATGGCGGCGCCTCTGGCAACTAATTTTTCTAACCTCTACGTCCTCGACATTTTTACGTCCCACGGATCGAATCCCAGCCACATCAGTGAGAATAATTTAGTTAAAGAAAAAAATAATCCCTGCTGCTACCTGGTGGCGACCAACAGAACTATATGACGTCACAAGATGGCGGCCTCCAGCAGACAGAAACAAGATGGCAGCCTCAAGCAGACGAAAACAAGATGGCGGCCACCAGCAGACGAAACAAGATGGCAGCTGATGTTTACATCGAATTCCGAAAAGTTGAAGTTCGAAAAAAAATCGAATCCAAGATGGCAGCCATGACGAAAAGTGCAACGGTGACGTCACGATTCGAAGTTGGTGGAAATTTCTAGAAGTACAAAATGGCGGATGGATTAGCATTGATTGGCATGGATTAGCATAGATTGGCATTGGCATACAGATTAGCATAGATTGGCATACGGATTAGCATGGATTGGCATATGGATTAGCATAGAATGGCATAGATTGGCATACGGATTAGCATGGATTAGCATACGGATATAGCATGTATTAGCATACGGATTAGCGTGGATTAGCATGGATTAGATGATGTCATACAAGATGGCCGCTGGATCCTGGATTCTGCGCCTGTCCTTGAATCGGTATTTCCTATCTACTAATAGTCAACAAAAGAGCAGTAGTCAATTGCCAAAACTTGAAGGATCAGTTTTGTTTTAAATTGAGTATTTTGGCAAGATTTGTCGAAGGAAGTCATCAAAACCGTGTTGATAAGAGGTATTATGCATTGGAGAAAAAGTACAACTTTGATGGACTGTACAATCCGCCACCATTAAATCAGATAAAAAATTTTGAGAAAAATAACCCTGAAGTTTCAGTTAATGTGTATGCGCTAAATGAGGATAATAAGGTGTGTCAGATTCGGGTAACCAAACAAGAAAGAAAAAATCATTTCGATTTGTTGCTTGTGACAAATGAAAGCGGTGCTGCACACTACTGCTACATCAAAAACTTCTCCCGACTTGTGAGACCCCAGGTTACAAAACATCAACATAAAATTTATGTGTGTAAGATGTGCTTTAAGTATTTCGCTAATCAACCTCGACAATCAGGACTCACAGCTATACAGTGTCGTAAACAGCACAATATTAAATGCGGAAATAAATCTTAACTAAGACTTTAGTAATTTGTCTGTGTATATTTTTAATACTTGTAGTAGTGTATAATTTATGTAATAATTTTTTTTGGTTTTTGAAAAGAACTTGCGGTGTTTTTATTTTCTCAAACCTGCCACTTAAGTGGTACTTTTAAAAAAAAATTGAAGTTGTTTTGTATCGGCCAGGGATCGAGCCATGGACCTTAGTCGATCTAATCAATCAGTGTATAGATTACAAATTTATTTAATGAATTTTGAACTTTTTCCCGAATCTCTAGCATTAATATTACGAATTTCCAATATGGTGGTCTTGATGTCTTATAGGATGATGGTAGTAGAGGATTGAAAGTCTCTTTGAGAATTTTGAACATGGTTTATTTAAATTATTATTTTTTTACATAAAATTAAACATTATTGCATCGATTGGGTATCGAACCAAGGACAGGAATCGATCATTTACTTAATGAGTGAATTTTTTGATGAATTTTGGGATTTTTCCGAATTTCTAGCTAAATAATTACACAATTCCAAGATAGCATCCAAATGACAAGAAGGCGGGTGTCACAGAACTAATAAATTTTTACTGCACTCTAGCAGGTAAGAATTAAACTAAAGTGGCGTCAGCGCACTCTAGCCGATGATACAATGATGATGGCTTCCAGCAAACGAAGACAATATGGCAGACATGATGTCATACTACCTGATGATATATATACATGGTAAAAAGTGGCGGGGGTCAGTCTGCCTGCAGCCACTGTGAGGGAAGGATCGTTCGCCATTTTTTTGCACTCGTCGGGTTTGAACCGAGGACTCCGAACTCCGTGTCGTAAATGTTTTTTTTTAAATATTTTTATTAAAATTTTATTAATTGAATTTTTTTTATTAATTTTAATTTTTTTCATTAAAATCGGAAAATAAATAAAGGTTTTAAAGATGGCGGAAGTAACAAAAATTGCAACGGTAACTTAATAATTCAAAATGGCGGATCCAATATGGCGGATCCAATATAGCTGCCGGGGTCAAAGACAAGTTCAAAGGTCGAAGTCAAAGGTCAAGGTCACGGTCATCCAATATGGCCGCCATGATCTACTTGTCCCGTTACGCTGTGTCCCGTTACGTGCATTGTACGCTTGCGCCGCCGTGACATCAGAGATGGATGTGGCGTCAGAGCTCGGTCGGCACCAAGCACCACAGCCTGAAGCCTGATCTCGGAGGAACCAACCTATACTACTAATGTTTTTAATGTAACTTATTAAACATAACCAACATCCCCTTGATTTTGTAGTATTTTAAACATTACTAAACTTAATTCTCCAAAATAGTAGCTTCTGTGAAATGAAAAAAAACTAAATGAAAGTTTGGTCAGGTTGTAAGCTATGTTATTAACACTATTGAATGCATAAATGACATATAGTACATAATAGTACAAAAATATCATGGTAGTATATAAACATCTATGTGGGTGATTTGAACCACATAATTGGAAATTAGCCTAGAACCCTTTCACAATATTGACAATTTGTATATATATATATTTATATATTTTTAAACTTTATTATTCTCCTTCATTTCTCCTTTATCTGCCTAGCTGCTCTCCTCTGAATGATAATTTGGTGCAGAATTATTATTGGCAAAACAGAAAACATTGTTTGTAGATTAAGGAAAAGTTTGATGTGGGCCTCCTTTGTCAGCATTCAGTCCACTACCCATATGGTCATGTGACATCAGCTTCTGACTGGAAGCTTGGTTTTGATAGGTAGAAGCGATAGGTCAAGATAAACCATTAGTGAGAGACAATAGGTTTGTGACATGGACTCAGGTATTGCGGAATGAGATTTTTAAATATTTCTCTTAAGTTTAAATAGCTAAAATGGACAATACATATATGTATAAGACATTGGTTTGTTTAATTAAGGTGTGGTTGGAGCCCAAATATCGCCTGGTATAGGCATGAAATCAGGTTAGAAGCGACAGGGTCCCTGATAGGTCAAGCATTGGCGTTGGCTGGGGCAGACAATAGCTGAACCCTGAGGTGATATCTCTCCACACTGCTTTCCCAGCGCCGGTTTCGGCACGGAAAAGTTTAATGGCACCTAACTATTGTGGCCTGAATCTCCAACGATTTTAAACAGCATGCAACAAAAGCCCAGGAAGCAAGAAGGTGGATTACAGCACATGAGAACAGCAATTTTTTCACATGATTGTGGTACAATCGAGAGGGATGAGAAATCCAGCCATGTTGGAAAGTTGTAACAGTCACTCAGTGGACATATGATGAGAAGTGAAGGGTAGTGTAACAATAATGGGCGCAGAAGCCAATGAGTACGTGGTATGCAGGCAGTGGATCGACATCCCCACATATGCGACCAAGTACAACATGGACGCAAGGAACATGGAAATTGTCAACAATGCCGACGACCATGAACAATAGATCTACTTACAACTTTCCTTCTAAATTCATGTGTGTGAATGTACAGTAGGAATGGTAGTAGATAGATAACTTGAAGATGGGCGAAAAATGAACACTGACATGAGATGAGACAATGAAAGGTGATGAGACAATGAAAGGTGATGTGTTTAACAGCAAAGAGTGCGATGGGAGTGGTAGACAATCAGCGACCTGTAGCATGTTATGACACATGCAGCATGTGAAGTGCATAGGAGCATTGGAGTGGCACACACATCGGGAGGGTGTTTTCTACTGCGGTTCATGTATGCGAAGAAAAAATTGGCAGCCGATGCCACAGATATGACAATTCAATCGCCTTTGCCGACAAATGCTCGCATGCGAAACCGAACATACAGATTATGCCGACTCGACTACAATTCGATTTAACCAACAATCAGATCACACAACACAAAAGGATGAGCAATTAGCCAGGTATGAATGTCACCACAGCTACTGGCACACAAATAAACATTCCATCTAAAATTCAAAGACTTCAAACTTTCTCCAGGCAATAATATGAGGAGCTGCGTGCATTCACTTATTCAGTAACAAGCAAAGTAACACAGTATGGTGTACCGAGGACTGGGCAGTAAATTTAGATGAACAGTTGTTAGGCGATGCTAGATTGTGGTGGAACTCTGTACGACATTACAATGTCACATGGAACTGGTATGCAGTTTGAGGGCTGATACTCGGAAATAGCTAGCATGAAATTGTGCCAGGAAAAATTGTACAGTTAACTGCAGACAGAGATGGAAGGACTGGTAAAATAAATTAATGATCAGTTGCATATTTTCAAATGAATAAACCCAGAATTACCACTAAGAAAGGACTCGAAACGATGACGGAGCAAGTGCAGTCGCTATACCTAAGTATTTTAAGGAGTCATATGCAAAGGTGTCATGTTTTATTTACAAGCCACAGTGGAAGCAGAACTTGATGCGAAGGCAATGGCTTCATCACAAGAGCTGCATGAATAAGCAGCATGTGGTGTCTCACAGCCCGCCACTGCATCGAGTGCAATGCCTGGAAGGGAAGGGGCGACTCCAGCTGATCCCCCCCCCCCTAGTAAAGCAAGATCAATGATCGCACATGTGCGCTCTGCATCGAAGCATGCACGCCCGCAGGTCGCGTGCGGGATGTCACAATAACCCATGGCAGCAACAAGGCATAGTGGCTCCACCCCAACTACACCATGCAGATACTGTGAAAGTCAACAATATTATTGGCACAATGAATTTGTCAACATCCCATACAATAGCAGGTAGGAAACAATTGGTAAAGGAGGAAGGAGGCTGTGCTACCAGTCCGCTGTCAACGAAAATGGGTAAAAATACAACTTACAACCTTTTAGGCTGATTAGGAGTAAACCAGCAGGGACTCATGAACATCCCAGTGATAGTAAATAAAAATTTAACAACCGCTCTGGTTGATACTGCCACATCACATAACTTTTTGAAATCACATTTTATTTTCCAGGAAAATGTATTAGATCATCCCGAAAATCTCATGTTAGCAACCGAAGGTCAATTGTGTTTTACCCTGGGGCAACAAATATTGAATTTAGTGTTGAGGAATTATGTGTCTGCACTAGTTCTTGTTAGTGACATGTCATGGGATGATGTTAATTTAGTCATGTAATGCTTGTTAGCGTAAAACACATTAATTGAGGCGTACTAATAATTAATATCGGCTCACAGGAGCATCTTACAGTGTATGTACTTTGTGCTACACCACTATCAAAATGAACACCGATACTGTTAGAAGATTTTGATCATAATGTGAGACAAGAATGTTTAAAAAAATTCCAGCAAATTTCAAATGAGCGTAGGCAGGTGTTTGCACATGCAGAATCTGGGTAATGGACAACGATAACTGAAAACCTGTTTGGAGCACGATCGGGCTATTTACACTCCACTGTGGATGTACATGCCTAAGCAATGTAAAATAATCGAACAACAGGTGGCAAAGATGATGCAGAACAACATGATTGAACCGGCAGTGTCCAGGAACAATTCTGAAATTAAGCTAGCACCAAATTGAGATCGGACATGAGATTTTGTGTCAACTTCTGGGCGATCAATCTTATCACAAGCAGTATGCCACCACCCATCATTAAGGGGCCTCCCTAGTAAATATTTTTAGCACACTGGGTTACTGGTCATATGCTGCAGCCAGGGCCGCAACTAGGGGGGAGCAAGCGGGGCATACGCCCCGGGCGCAAAGCTGTGGGGGCGCCGAAATCGCTTGCATTGTAATTCCTTCCTACTACAACTGGTAACTGGTAAAAAGTTTTTTAACTTGCATGCCAGGAATGTCTAATCTGATTTACAATATAACGTCTCAACATATTTTATGAACAAGTCTAGTGATTATACGGACTACTTTATGGACATAATGGGTTCATGCATGGAAAGTACAGTAGCACAGAAACTGTTACATGTAGGTATGGAAAATGCTTAAATAGCACCATTTTTCCGTGGGAGGGCCCCCGGACTCCCCGCTTCATTGGTGTGGTATGTGCAAAAAAAGAGTCGTGGAAAGGGGGGGGGGGGGGGCACATGAATCCATTCATGCCCCGGGTGCCAGAGACTATAGTTGCGGCCCTGGCTGCAGCTAGTATATGGGCGGAGCGAATTACGTTATATTGCGAAGTGGTGGGGGCGGGGAGGCGAATAAGTGGGGGAGATGGCGTGGGAGGGTTGGAGGGGAAGGTTCTCTTGTCATTGTGTGTCTGCTGGAGTCCAGTTACTGTTCGTACCCGTGTTATCTGCGAACAAGGCAGGCTACTCTGCCTATCGCTACATGCACCAACAAGATCCAATTCTCGTTTTTCTTTGCTCGTTTCTCAACATTGTTTGTTAACTTGAAAAATAAAATGAGTTCTGCGCTCCAAACGATAGTCATTAATTGAATTGCAAACAAATATAATTCTGTTTTAATGTTTTTTAATTCGCCTACTACATAATTAATAGATTTAAATTCATTTCAAAAATTTATGTAACAATAAATCGACGAGGTAGCTTGGGTTTTCAAATCACAAATCACAAAATATCTCAAACATTTTATTTTCGAAATAACATCTAGGCGATGAAAGGTTTTTCACGTAAAGTCACGCTTAAATTTACACAAATAATCTTCCATACCGCGACGAAAATCACTTCTTACAAATAGATTGTATTCTAAAACAAGAAATAAAAACATCGCAAATTAAGCATTAATACTCGTACACAATTGAAATTGCAAAATATCTTTTGAATTTACAATAACTAAACGACAAACAAATATTTAACCTACTTCCTAAAGAAAACGTGCAACTCAAAGACACTTCCCAATTCTGCAAAGCACAATTTAACTTCGGGAATAAAATGGTATTCGTACTGACACGTTGTGAGTTTGTATTCTATGTCTCAGATCGTATTTCGTTGCACAATGTAATTTACGGATATGGCATCTTTCTTTTTTTCTAACATTACTTGAATTTTGAACAGTACCTTTGATGAATATTTGAACACAAATTATTGAGTATCCCGTTTCAAGCCATTTACAGAGACTTTTTAACTGTTGCAAAAGCGAAGAACAGGTGGATTCAGACTTCAGGCTTATTTGGTCACTTTAAAGTCCCCCTGAGTTCACATATGATCGAAGGAGTTCGGGTGGTATGGCAGAACTCAGTGTGCACTGACTGTTGTTCTCAAGGCATCAGTGCAGTGTAAAGCTGAAATAAATTTTTAACCTACGTACCTACATTATTTGTTGTGGTATCTAGGCTGCCAAAGAAGTTTCATGTAAGATGGCAGCATTGATGATTCATGAGAACAGCTTTTTTGTCTGAAAAAAAAACTCAGTCACACCCTTAATTACACACCACTAATATTGCTGGATTTTCTATACAAATCATCCAAACAATTTTGGTTTTTTCACTAGGTGGTCTTGTATCATACAGAAAGTTGTATGTTTTAGGTATTAATTTACAGCATTCAGCAACGTTAGTCAATCATCTTTCAAAAAAATTAGAAGTTTATCTACAAAAGCAATGTAGAATATACTGGCTTAGTTTAACATCCAGGTCTGGACAAAGTTTCTTACTTTTTTGCTCACAGAAGTCGAGACTTTTTAATTCATTTAGTTAAGGTTGTTTGAAAATATCCTGTGTAAATTGACAACCTATTTTCTAAAAGAATGAATAGCTCTTTAAAAAATTCACACTTTCAGAAATATTTGAATGCCAACTTTTAAAATGATGGTTTTAAATGTGATAAAATAAAATTTAACTTCTGCAACACACCTACTGAAAATAATACATGACATTAAATAAGTTACGATTTTTTTATGATGTTCATAACTACTCTACACACAAGCAAATTTCAATAAATAATAAACTAAGGAATGCTGCACAAAGATTGAAATGTGTGTTCGACTATGAATTAATTTAAACATAAAATAAAATCTTAAATGTTTTCTCATTAGGTATTTCGTATGCTGAAAACGTAAACTATGTTTTCATGACAATGAAGCCACACTAATTTGCACGGAGGAAGTGCACATGTATTCACTTTTAACTAAAGATCCTCGGGATCACAGAAAGATAAAACGAATGAACGGCATTCATAACATTACATAAATCATTCATTACGTGAAGTTAATGTAATACAAATCACAAGACAGTTTTCTTAAACTACGTACAGCATTGCAATAATATTAGGGCATGAAAATCAAATAATTATAACACGATGACTTACAAATCATCAAAATTTACAAAGTTTTTTGCATGCGGGTGAACAGCAGCAAGAAGTCACAATTTTGATTAATGACATTACTTTGTGCAAAATCTGGTAAAACATGGCATGAGCAAAGTATGCAAATTCGATTTTTGATTTTTCGTTAAAATATAAAATCTCGGCTAGCAATGAATTGAGAGTTGTTTAGCTTAGTAGAACATGAAAGATAGACACTTCCAGGTATTAAAGATAGCAAATTTAAACTAAATTTTGAAAGAGCGGTTCAATGCATCTGGACACGTTGTTGACATTCCTGATAATACATCAACAGTTCGTAAATAGTCTCGTTGTCGTACTGAGCTATCCTAGCTGGAGATCCTCCATTTAGTTGACCCTCGGCATCTGGACGTCTTTCTGGCCCTGGACCCTTGGAGTCGGGATGTCGAACTCGGGGCTCTCGGTGTTGATTCCTCTTCCCGACCGCGAGTCTGTCTACTTCCGTCGCTTCTCTCCTGCTAAATTTATTAGGTAATATGAATGTATAAACTGCCAATTACAAACAATAGAACCTGAAATGAATTATCTGTCTTAACTAAAAATTTTATTTTGTAATATCTCACTTTCATTCGTTGATTTTCAGCAAGAATAAATTCTACAACTTTACTTACAAATATAACAAATGTTATTTACTCAAAAAATTCGAATAAACTTTCGAAAAAATATATTATGAAACAAACATAATTTTAACATAGTTTACCTCAACAAGTAACCCGCAAAATCCACAAACTGACAAATTCATCAGTGAAGAACAGAATTTAAGTTTTTCGCTAAACGAAAATTTGACCTTAAATAACATTTCAGTTTACATTTAGAAAAAAAAATCCATAATGAAAATGTCTAACACATCAGATTTGATACTTAAAAACACATTACACATTGCCTAATTTTACATCTGTGCATCATATGGTTAATATTTTAAATAGAACACTAGTTGAAAATAATATTTATGGAAAAATCACAAAAAAAAGTCTTCACTAGTTGCTATAATTATTAGAGTAAAAATAATAAACAAATAAATCAACAACAGTTTTGTAGCAACATTGCCATAAACTGTAAGTACTAATACATTACCATTTAAAATAGATCAGCTGAAACTGTTCAGAACTATAATAACAACACATACGTATACGATATATTCTTTTGCAGCTGTCTATTTCACTTTTGTGGCAAATTTTGAAATTCTATAGTGTTTTTTAGGTCATGTATGGCTAACTTTCGGCCAACACGCGGTGACGTCGTACCGCCGCGCCGGAGGCCATCCGAGCCCGGTCTCAGCCAACACCACCGAAACTCAAGGCCTTACAACATGTCCGTGACGTCACAGGCAGGAGGCGGTAGACTCGTGGCGCGCGGACGTTGCTTTCTTCACGAGAACGCGTTTATCCCGCCCTTGCATTCCGCCGCTATTCTTATGTTACTCTTAACGAAATTTTATTAAGCACGACTATTATGATAATTGCTAACGAAATTTAACTACATTCACTTCAATCAGCAGAGGATATTATAGATTATTATACACATTGCAGTACCTAGTTGTCTTGGTATACTCCGTACAAAGTTGTATTTATAAACATTTAAACAAATTTTTATATAAATATTTAAATAGTTTTCTTGACACACACATCGAAGCAAAAAAATTAGTGCTGTATTTTTTGACAAGCCACATCTGTAAACACTAAACCGATACAAATAATATACATGTATCAAGGGAAGTGAGAACAAACAAATCAAAAGTAACTTAAATGATTCTCATAGCACATGTTTAATTTATATGCTGGGTGTATAGTATACTTTTGACAGTTCCTACAATTAGAACGATTTCATGGAGTGTAGTTTAACTTGACATGAATTATAGCACACGTGTATAAAATAGCAAATTATGTAGCTTATATTACGATACAATGATGAATTTGGCATGGCAAAATGTATTTGTGCAGCCTGTGTTAGGATATTGCTGTTTTTTTAATATAAAATGTCTATGCTAATATCCGACTCAGATATATGCATGTGGGCAATAGTATTATTATCAATAGAGAGCTTTTTTATTTGAACAAAAACATAACCACTATAAGCAAACCTACGAATTCAGAGTTTAATGCTTGGTACTTTAAGGCCGTGATCGAAATGGTTAATTGTTGTATAAAATTTTTATTTAGTGTAATTAAACTCGGACACCGTCAGTAAACAATTCCATACATCTACAAGTATACAAATGAACAAAGTTAATAAATGCTTCAAAATGGACTTACAACGACAAATGTTAAAATTTATTTCTAAGGATGAGTAGTAAGGTACCTGTACCCTATATGGCCTAGTACTCAATATGGCCTATTGACTAGTTCTTCGTAATGTCACCATCTATACAAAAGATGGCGCCAGCACCCTTTTCTAAAAGTAACAAGAAGAGTGTGTTTCGTTTACCAGGTGCATAGAATCCATGAGCTGTTGGTGCAACGAGTAAGTGTGTTTATTTGTTACAAGGCATTTGTGGATTATAAATTTAATGTTGGTAACTTTTGTTTATAATAATTATATAATAAATTGTATGAAAATTGTTGATGTGTTGTTTGACAGTAAATAGTGTCTAGATTAAAGTAGGTATTCTCATAGCAGTTCACAACAAAATTAATAACATTGTTTTCTAACCTAAAAATCTTTATGAAGCAATAGGTACCAATATGGCCTAGTAGGCCATATTGAATATATTTTCGATTTGCATTTCCTCTCCCTCCCTATATAACATTATTTATTTCAAATTTGATATTTTTATAACGGAAATTAATACTTTGGCTTCTTGTATATCTTTGATGAAACTTTATAAAATTTCATCAGATTTTCGATACAGTGTACAGAATTCGAGATATGTTAAAATCTGGAAATTTATAAATAACTTATCATTGCTTTGTTGTCTACAATAAATGGTTTCTTATTTTCAGAAATGAAGTCGCCATCAAAGAAAAGAGGCATGTGGAAACAGGAGGATCTAGAAAAAGCCTTACAAGCAATTAAGAAGAAAGAAAAGTCACATTACAAGGCAGCGGAACATTTTGGTAATCCATGCAGGACCTTGCGGAGATATGTAAAATCTGGCAGAGTTACCAAATCAAAGTTAGGATGTAAGTTCGCTTTGTCTGAAGAACAAACTGCAGAACTCTGTTCTCCAATCAAGCGTCTTGCCGAAGTTGGTTATCCTGTTACACCGAAAGTTTTACGGTTATGTGTGTACAAGTACTGTGAGAAAAACAACATCAAACATCAGTTTTCTGACATTACGCAAATCGCGAGTTGTAAATGGGCAAGACAATTTCTGATACATAACCCTAGACTTTCGATCAGAAAAGGGCAAAACCTCAATCCTGCTAGAGCGAAAAAATTAAACAAATATGTAGTTGAAGACCATTTCAGTAAAATCAAAGCGATTTACGATGATAACAATATTTTTGGAAGACCACAAAGACTGTTCAACATGGACGAAAAAGGATGCAGACTGAATTTACACAGAGAACCAAAAATTCTAGCAGAAAAAGGTTCACGTCGAGTCCACATCATTGGCAATGAGCACGGGTAAAATGTGACGATTGTCACTTGTGTGAGTACAACGGGTGTAGCTATTCCCCCAATGATATTAAGCAAGGGAAAACGAATGAGGCCAGAATTCGCTGATGATTTGCCAGTAGGATCAGTTTGTAGCATGATTCCGAACTGTTCCTTGACAACAAGCGCCTTCATTGAATGGCTGCACCATTTTGGAGATCATAAACCAGCAGGTCGTTGTGTCCTTATTTTCTATGGTGCCAAGAGCCACCTGGACTACGAAATAGTGGGCACTGCAAAACGGTATGATATCGTATTATACTGTCTTCCTTCTAATACAACACATGAACTGCAACCTCTTGATAAGGCAGTTTTCCATTCCTTCGAATACCACTGGGATGAAGAGGTAATGTTGTACTGGCATCACCATGGTGAAAGAACCCTATCAGTAGTATATAATAGCCGGACCGAGGACAGGCCTCAGGCGGTGGATTGAGATTGTCGGTCCGCCATCTTGGATTTGTGACGTCACGGCGGCAAAAATTCCTCAAAATTCCTCAAAAATGACTCAAAATGACTCAAAATTTCCCGTTTTAGGAAAAAAAATTCCCGTTTTCGAGGGAAAAATTCCCGTTTCGAGGGAAAATTTCCCGTTTTAGTCCTTAAAAATCCCAGCGGCTAGAAATGTCCTGATAGAGGCTTAAGCATCCTTAACTCAAGCCTCAGTTAAGCCTCTATCAGGATGTGACCTTGACCTTTGACCTTGACCCCGACGGCCATCTTGGATCCACCATCTTGGATGACGTCATTTCGTTTTCTCGAACATTCCGGCATTGTGTTATCCGCCATTTTGAATTATGATGTCACCATTGCAATTTCCGTTACCGCCGCCATCTTTAAATTTATTATCCGATTTTAATGAAAAAAATTTTAAAATTATAAAAAAATTAAATAATAATATTTTTAATAAAAAATATTTAAAAAAAACATTTACGACACGGAGCTCGGAGTCCTCGGTTCGAACCCGACGAGTGCAAAAAAATTATAAATGATGACCGATCCTTCCCTCACAGTGGACGCAGGCATACTGACTCCCACCACTTTTTTTTTCAAAGCATATATATCGTCAGGTAGTATGATGTCATGTCCGCCATCTTGTCTTCGATGCTGGAAGCCATCATCATTGTATCGTCGGCTAGAGTGCGCCGATGACATGTTAGTTTAATTCGTATCCGCTAGAGTGCAGTTATAATTTATTACTGTGACACCCGCCATCTTGTCATTTGGCCGCCATCTTGAAAATCCGTAATTATTTAGCTAGAAATTCGGGAAAACTTTCAAAATTCATTAAATAAATCACTCATTAATTTACATATTGATTCGATCGATTCCCATCCTCGGTTCGATCTTGGATGATGCAAAAAAAATTAAATATAACATCAATTTAACATAATAGTAACAGGTTCGAGGAATTAAACACTGCAAGTTCTTTTACAAACATAATATTTATTACATAATTTCTATTCTACTACAGGATCATTTGCGAAAGCCAGCAATCTTATAATCATTTAGTTCCGCAGCGGTGTGAAATGACTAATTCTTAGCTCCAATCGGTTTATACTAGACAGAGTCCAGCCAGAACCTTTACAGACATAGTCCACCTCTTCTTGACAGAGTTTCTGGATACCGTTTTTAACAGTTTGCTTCACATCGTTAGAACTGTAAATTACTGCAGCCGATGTCTTGAATGCACACTTCTTCACTTTGTCATCGAACGGATATGGCTTTCCATATATACAGTCCAACCACAAGTTATATTTCAAAGGTCCGTTTGTTGCTACATCATCAGTAAGCTGATTGATTATGTCCTCTCTGATATCATCAAGAAAATTACAAATGTCTTTCGACTCACCTAACGTATTTAAATAATAATAGTCCTTCAATGTTCCACGAAATGCAGACTGCGCCAAGTAGAAGCCATTATCGTTCACTTGTAATGCTCCGAACACAGTCTTAGGTTTATTTTCCTGTTCAGACGTCATAACAATCGGTTGCTGCACATCGGTTTTCTTGCTTGTACGCTCACGAGCCTTCAACCTAAACCGAGGAGTCGAAATTTCTGCAGGTAGTTCAGCAGTAGGCACACGGACTTCACCTTTACAGTTTTTCGCATGTCGTCGCAAATTATCAATTCGAGTAAACCATTCATGACACTCATCACATCGAAACTTCATGCGAGATGGATTCTTCGTGCATTTGCTCCGCTCATGTCTTCGTGCATCATGGGAAAATGCGAACGACGTATCACAGTAGCTGCAAGGATACCGTGGTGATGAAGACGATCCTTTCAGACCCGATCCAGATACAGGCGTTACAACAGTAGTACCATTTCCAGGCATTCTCTTATGCACATCGATGCATCGTTGTTGCGACGAAACCTTTACTTTCTGCCGAACAGCAGGGCCTTTGCATGCCTTCATGTGCGTTTTCATATTATCTTTTCTGGCAAACTGCTTATGACATTTCTCACAAACAAACATTTTACGATATAGGTTCTTGACACATTCGCTCCTCTCGTGTCGCCGAGCATTGCTGCTGTTTGAGAAAATCTTGTCGCAATAACAGCACCGATGTTCGCTAGTTGTCAAATCAGCATCCATTGAAGTCTCCATCGAGGTCGTATCGTCGATCGTCGTGGTTTCCTGCACATCCAGCTCAGTAGTCATTAAGCTATCTTCTGCTGGTGGTATCACATCTGTTGAAATCTCCTCCAGTGTTGACATCGACGTTGTCAACGGAATCTGCTCCTTCTCCGTCGTAGCTGTCGTCAAGGTTCCCGTAGACGATGGTACAACCTCCATCGAGTTCGTCGTTAAAGTCGGTAAAGATGCCATCGAGTTCGCAAGAACAGGTAATTACATGATTAATGCACCAGAAGAAACAAACTAGGTGATCCTTACACCGACGACGTCAGTAACAAACTGAGCGTCCTGTTGTCTAGGACTCGCTTATATACATGCACCGTATGGAATAAAACGCTAGTCAAATCAAGAACCATTTACAATAATACTAGAGTCAAAACAAAATTAAAATAGAAGGACCATCAACGAAAAGGCAGCACATTTGGAAGCACCGACAGTGAAACGGCAGCACATTTGGAAGCACCGACAACGAAAAGACAGCACATTTGGAAGCACCGACAACAAAAAGGCAGCACATTTGGAAGCACCGAAAACGAAACGGCAGCACATTTGGAAGCACCGACAACGAAAAGGCAGCACATTTGGAAGCACCGACAACGAAAAGGCAGCACATTTGGAAGCACCGACAACGAAAAGGCAGCACATTTGGAAGCACCGACAACGAAATGGCAGCACATTTGGAAGCACCGACAACGAAAAGGCAGCACATTTGGAAGCACCGACAACGAAACGGCAGCACATTTGGAAGCACCGACAACGAAAAGGCAGCACATTTGGAAGCACCGACAACGAAACGGCAGCACATTTGGAAGCACCTACAACGAAACGGCAGCACATTTGGAAGCACCGACAACGAAACGGCAGCACATTTGGAAGCACCGACAACGAAACGGCAGCACATTTGGAAGCACCGACAACGAAACGGCAGCACATTTGGAAGCACCGACAGTGAAACGGCAGCACATTTGGAAGCACCGACAACGAAAAGACAGCACATTTGGAAGCACCGACAACAAAAAGGCAGCACATTTGGAAGCACCGAAAACGAAACGGCAGCACATTTGGAAGCACCGACAACGAAAAGGCAGCACATTTGGAAGCACCGACAACGAAAAGGCAGCACATTTGGAAGCACCGACAACGAAAAGGCAGCACATTTGGAAGCACCGACAACGAAATGGCAGCACATTTGGAAGCACCGACAACGAAAAGGCAGCACATTTGGAAGCACCGACAACGAAACGGCAGCACATTTGGAAGCACCGACAACGAAAAGGCAGCACATTTGGAAGCACCGACAACGAAACGGCAGCACATTTGGAAGCACCTACAACGAAACGGCAGCACATTTGGAAGCACCGACAACGAAACGGCAGCACATTTGGAAGCACCGACAACGAAACGGCAGCACATTTGGAAGCACCGACAACGAAACGGCAGCACATTTGGAAGCACCGACAACGAAACGGCAGCACATTTGGAAGCACCGACAACGAAAAGGCAGCACATTTGGAAGCACCGACAACGAAAAGGCAGCACATTTGGAAGCACCGACAACGAAAAGGCAGCACATTTGGAAGCACCGACAACGAAAAGGCAGCACATTTGGAAGCACCGACAACGAAACGGCAGCACATTTGGAAGCACCGGCAACGAAAAGGCAGCACATTTGGAAGCACCGACAACGAAAAGGCAGCGCATTTGGAAGCACCGACAACGAAAAGGCAGCACCATCATCAAAAAGGCCGCACATTTGTCATTGGCTCCAATATTCATTGGCTCCAATATTCATTGGCTCCATTATTCATTGATTCCATCAGTCTATTGATTCCATCAGTCTAGTGACTCCATCTGTCATTGGCTCCTACAGTCATTGGCTCCTACAGTCATTGGCTCCAACAACTGTCTTTTGTCTCACCAACTCCAAATATATATATTTGGCTAGAATTCTACGAGTCTAAGAGACTATGAGACCACATGGCTACGAGTCTAAAATGATCTAGCTGGTTACGAGTTATACATGGCTTGCGAGGCTACAGAGCTACGAAGTTTCTAGTACACAGGTTTACATGACTGCGAGGATACAGGACTACAAGTCTGCAAGAGTACTTGACTACGAAGGTACTCGTCTACATGACTCCAGTTACCGCATCTGTCTTCGACGGAATTTTCTCTTTTGCTCCAACTGCTCCATCAGCATTATGTTATAAGATTACAAGGCCTCTTGCTTACGTAGCTTCAAGTCTACAAGCCTCCAATGCATCATGACTGCGAGACTACGATCAATGAGGTTACGAGTCTACGCGATTGCGAGTCTTCTAGGTTACATGATCGCGAGGCTATAGGACTACGAAGCTTCTAGAACGCATGGTTACGAGACTGCGAGGCTACAATTCTACGAGGTCCCAAGACATCCAGGCTACGCGACTACGAGCCATGAGGTTTCGAGACTACGTGACTACGAATCTTCAAGTTTACGAGACTGCGAGGCTACAGAGCTACGATGCCTCTAGTACACAGGTTTACGTGACTGCGAGGATACAGGACTACGAGACTTCGAGCCATAAGGTTACGAGATTACGTGACTACGAATCTTCATGTTTACGAGACTGCGAGGCTACAGAGCTACGAAGCCTCTAGAAAACAAGTTTACGTGACTGCGTGGATACAGGAATACAAGTCTGCATGAGTTCTTGACTACGAAGCTACTCGTCTACAAGGCTCCAATTGACACATCTGTCTTCGATGGAATTTTTTCTTTTGCTACATCTACACCATCAGCATTATGTTATAAGATTACAAAGCTACTTGCTTATGTAGCTTCAAGTCTACGAGGCTCCAATACATCATGACTACGAGACTACGAGCCATGAGGTTACGAGACTATGCGATTGCAAGTCTTCAAGGTTACGTCATCGCGAGGCTATAGGACTACGAAGCTTCCAGAACGCATGGTTACGAGAATGCATGACTAATTGGCCGCATGGCTACGAAACTTTATGTCTCTAACTGACTACAATAGCACTATTCAGTGGTGAGAGTTAATTTATTTCATGCAAAGGTACTTGCTGCAAGCAGTTCCACTTTTCAACATCAGATGACGTCACGTTTTGCTTGCAGGTAAAATAATATTTATTTATTTTATGCGGGATGCGGGTTGTTCACTATCGATCGCATAAGAAGAATGGCATCGATAGTCTTCAAGGAGAAGGAAGTTCGTCCTTCCTGCTAGTGCTTCTCAGATTTCTCACGGTCCGCCATCTTGGATTGCGACGTCACGGCTGCCATCTTAGATGGATGTGACTTTGACCTTTGACCGAAACCGCAGGAATGATCGCAAGCACACGGATTAACCATCAAAATATATATAAGAATTATCAAGAGCACACGGAGAAAACCATCATAATATTGGCAAGAATAATCAGGAGCACACGGAGAAAAACGACACATGTTTTCTTTGATATCATAAAATTACAGAAAAAAATATTTAGAAATAAAAAAAATTAATAAAAAAAATTAAAATAAAAACAAAAAATACATAAAATTCTGGCTTGTACTAGAACTCTATCTTTGCTCAGCAATGATAAGTTTACAAGCTAGCAGAATCTATCAAACATAAAGTCTGGGTTTAAAGCAACAGGTATCTACCCATATGATCCTAATGCGATTCCTATGATTGCATTTGCACCAAGCACAGCATCTGAATTACCACATCCTGGACCACCAAACTTAGGACCATCACAACTGCAGCAACCACAGCCTGGACAATCACAACTGCAGCAACCACAGACTGGATCATATCAACTGCAGAAACTACAGTCCGAACCATCACAACTACAGAAACAACAGCCCGAACAATCTCAACTGCAGCAACCTCAGACTAAACCATCACAACTGCAGCAACTACAGCCCGAACCATCACAACTACAGCAACCACAGCCCGGACAATCTCAAGTGCAGCAACCTCAGACTGTACCATCACAACTGCAGCAAATACAGCCCGAACCATCACAACTACAGCAACCACAGCCCGGACAATCTCAACTGCATCAACCACAGACTGGATCATATCAAATGCAGCAACCACAGCCCGGACAATCTCAACTGCAGCAACCTCAGACTGTACCATCACAACTGCAGCAACTACAGCCCGAATCATCACAACTTCAGCAACCACAGCCTGGACCATCATGGTTGCAACCGCAACCTGAACTATCTGTGGAGCAACTTTGCAAAGCCTTTTTTGATCCCGATAATGGGAAAAACAATGCTCATAACAGTTCATTTTCTGATTTACTGCCAACCCCGAAGGAAAAAACTCAAACATTTAAGAAGAGAAAACCTGCTATAAACAACAAAGGTGTTCTCCTGAAGAAATAATTGTTTTCAAAAAATGTGCCCACCATTTCTAAGCCATCATCACAGTCAGAAGCTCTTCCAAGCAAATCTGCAACGAAGAAGGCCAAGTTGACTTCAGGTAAAACTCAAGAGTCTTGGTATTGTAGGGTATGCAACGAAACTTCCGTGAAGGACATGCATTTGTGCATTTGTTGTGGACAATATCTTCATGAAGAATGCGTCGGACTGACAAAAGATGACAAAGACTATTTCTGTTGTCCATACTGTGAAAATTCAGACTAGAAGTAATTTGTTTCTATGTGAATGTGATTTTTTTGAAGCCACTTATGTGTAGGCCATATTGAGTACACTGTGTACCCAATATGGCCGATGTGCACTTTTTTTTTAAATACATTGTTATGTAATTCCCTTTATCTTGATGTTCTCGCCATCTCTCTGGTATGTGTAAATGGTATTCCTTCTTTTCTTTCCAGGTGTCATTATGCAATTCTATGTCATTAAACAATTAAAAACAATATCTGAAGCTTAACTAGGCCATATAGGGTACAGGTACCTTATATCAGCTAACTGCAATATTTACCAATTATTAAAAATATTTCTTGGGACCTTTAAAATAAATTATTTGTTTTTAAACATATTAAAATATCTTCGCGTGTTTCCGAAGATTAAAAATTAAACAGCATGAGTTTTGGGATTACTTAAATTTATTTACATCTCTAGATACAAAATATGTAATAATAAACCCTAAAATGCTTCTTCAAATAATTTTATTGAAAATTGGGTCACATGACGTTTTATACAAAATATGCAGTTTCGGACATGGCGTAATATTACTTATTAATACTTATTAAGTGCGATTTAATGAATAAGTTTACTATGTGGAAGATAATGGTACAGAATCATGCTTATTGCTGAGTACTATTTTAAAGTAATTCCATTTGTCTACGCATGTTGCATGTTTTATAGATTTAAAAGCAGATTGATTAAAACACTTACGGATTAACAAACGGCAAAATCCCTAACTGAATATTAGCACTATTGGCAAATAAATACTGTAAAGAGTTAATGCACAACTTACCCTGGAATATTTTGTGGGTATGAAGTGTTCCCGTGGAATTGTGTTCAACCACGCATTTTTACTATTTTCACTGTCGGGAAATTTGAAGACATGAACTTTCGGACCACCTTCATTATTTCCACGACATTGTGGAACACAACACTTGTATACCATGACACATTTATTATGCTCACTCGCGACGAAAGTATTTAAAAGTAATGTACAACACGCCGCGGAAATACCCCTGCTACGGTCAAGGCAAGTAGCTAGCTGCACTGACTGTTACACATTCCTGAGCCTGCCCAACAAATCCTCCCTTGGCCTCTTACTCGTGACGTCACAGGCTCCAGGCGACAGGGTGGGAAGCCCTTGAGTCTCGGTGGTGTTGTCTCAGCCCGCCTGTATTGGCTCCCGCTGGTGGAACGCACCCCTAGCAAACCCAACCCAGGTCAAGCGCGGAGCTCTGACGCAAGTACTCACAGTATTACAATTTTGCCACAGAACTCCACCTAGCGCGAACAACCATCAATTAATCGTTGAACGCACACGTAAAACAATCCCATTTAATCAACACGTAATTCGAAAAGTGCATCGTAGCACACGAGTGCAAGCTCCCTCAGGGCACAGTAATTAACGAACGCCCTTAAGTTTCATCACGGCCCAAGGAGTTAAATTAAGTGTAAGATAAAGTGCTGAAGCAACATCCAGGACAAACCACAAACATAAACAGAATCAGTGGTTTTTAACATTTAATTGCGAGTCTTTCCTTTGACTCATTTTTTCAAATAATAAAGTTTCAACATCAGCAATTAAAACTTTAAACAATGTTTAGAAATGAAATTATCACCTGAATAATTAATCACACAAGGGTCATGTACATTTAGTAAGTAAGTTATCAAATATTAAATAAACCGAATAACGGTAATCTTTTCTTGACTCGTGGCTTGGTGCGCGGCGGAAATATCCCCCCCCCCCCGACCCCACCCCCCGCAAGGCAGCCCCCTCCGACAGTTCTGATCAGCTCGCGGCCCGGGGCGAACGTGTTCGTTCTGTGCGGAGCCTTCAACTTGCAATTCTCTGATTCTTCACACTGGTAATTATAGTCATATCTCAAACCTTCTTTAACGTCAACTCCCCATGCAACCCTGGGTCGGTTTGTACGGTGCAGGGATTAACCCGGCCGTCCTAAATTTCTGCCTTAAGAGTGCGCGATACATGTGGTTCCGAGCAGCAAAATCGACGTTTGCGGTGGAGCAGATTCTGTAAATGCCATGACATAAATTGGATTTTGGTAAAATATTATTTACAGAGTAAGGATGGATCTTAAAATGTTATTACTCGAAATTTCGGTATGCGTCTTATTTTATTAACTAATTATTCCTAAAAACGGCGAAGTTTAGTAGACGAATGCTAGTATAATTTGATTGGAAATGGGAAACAAAATAATAATATTATACAACACATATGTGTGCATGTGTTAGAAACAGCAGGATGCATTTAGAAGCAATACCAGCTGAAAAATCTGTTCCGCCGTAACCTTTGTAATCGGCAGACGAAGAACGAATTTTACACATCGTAGTTCACGCGTCAACACACAGATGTCGGGCACTCAGCACGCAGAGGTTCATTGCAGTAACACATAACAGATGTCGCACATGTCGGAGGTCGTCACTACTTGTTTTGTTGTATCGCACTACCACGAAGCCACATTTTTAAATTGAAATAGGTGGGAAACGCTGCAATTGGTGGCAATAAGACGTGTTTTAAAAAGATTAGTGACAAAGGAAACCTGTTTCTTTCTGCAAGGCGGAAAAATAAAAGTTAGGTAACTTATTTTTAAATTGATGATATTAGTTTGTTTTTGTTTCCAAAATCTTTAAAACGAGTGTATAACACTTTCCATGTATCTGAATATTTCAAATAACAGCAGCGCAGAGACTGTAGCATCCGAGACCGGCCGCAGCGTGGGAATATAACGCGGGAAAGGGCGAGCGGCGCCGGGCTGGCGGGGCCAGTGCGCAAGCCACGTTCACACGCTGCGGCCGGAGGTTTTTGTTTCCTCGTTGCCCCGATTTTAAAAAAGCAGCGATACGAATGCCATCCTTGGAACCGTGAGCCAAGGGCGCTCATACCCATGGGCAGGGTAGGGCCGTGGCCCCCCTCCCCCCAACATTTTGGAAGAGGAAAAAATGTATGGGCTTTGGAGGATTTTTGGCAAATTGTGAGTAATTTTTGACATTTTTAGTCAATTTTTGAAGGTCTGCCCCCCCCCCCCCCTTCAAACTATCATATAGTCTGGGCCCCCCTACAAACTGCTATATGGGCGCCCTTGCCGTGAGCATACGTTAAATCGTGGTTCTAGTATTATTAAAATGTAGAAACTAACAAGTTCTAGTGTTGTCACAAAAAAACGAACTCGAACCCAAATTTGTTGACACGAACTTGAACCAAACTATTTTAAAGTTCGGTTCGAGTTCGAAATTTCGAACGTTCGTACACCCTTATGCAATACTACTCTTGAAATGTCATACATGAATGGAAACTTATCAAAATACAATTATATATCGCGTCTATTAAAAACACGAGTTTAAAGAATTTAAAACATTTATCCAGGATTCTTTTTGGACATTACATATTTTGGATTGCTACATCTAGACACACACTAATGTTAATTGTTGCTGACATCACATAACACAGTATAAACAAATACTAAATGTATATATATACGGCACAACTGCATTGCCAGTTCACTATCTATAGCCCGTCCCACTCTTAGATTGCAGTACACGGCTTATGGCAAGCGCTGTTGCCAAATCTCTAACACATTACGAATTTCAGGAGATGCGTGTCTTTGTAATTCGGATCAAACAAGAAGAATTTTAAGAAATCATATCGTAATTTATAATATTTGATACTATTACACATATAAATTTGTAATAATGCCAAATTTATGTAAATTTCAAATAAAAACTACCTATTGTAGACGAAAATTTCTTATAGTTTTCTTTTATGTTCTAAAAATCCCATATATATATAAATATATTTTATTTTATGTGTGTGTGTGTGTGTGTCATATTTTCATTGGCCCGATAAATGCCGTATTTTTGGACAAGTCATGTCCAAAATGATAAATAAAATACGGTAATGGAAATTCTTGGTCGAGTAAGTTATGGGAAAAATCCGAACAATTGGTTCGAAATGGGGAAGATTTTTTGAAAAACAGAAAAATTGCAACAACTCCCATAATATGAATAATATCGAATCCGTTTTAACGTATGATAACTCGGAGTACCTAATACCGTAAAATGTTTTCTAAATAAATTTTTGATACGACCAGCCATAACTGCATGGGTTCGAAAAATATTTTCACCTGACAAAAAAAAAACGTAACTGCCTTAGTAGACACCTGATAAAATCTCTTTAAATTGTTTGTAAATATCATTATTATTTTCCAAAGCTTTGTCTAAAACAATGTTTGATAAGATGCTTGGTGTTGAGAAGGATAGAAAAATAATTTAAAATTTTGTACCATGATCGCTATTAAATTCCTTCGTATTTATTTCATACATTTTATATATTATGTTCAAGAAACCATTAAAATATTTTTCTTGACCAAGGAAGCCATGAATTTGAAATTGCTTGTAGGACAGAACCCCACTTATCTAAACACACGACCCTGTTTCCTCTTACGACGGCAGCGCGCGCTCTTGTACTGACTGTAGAAGCAATTGAGATGGAGCTGCTTTTAAAAACTAATTCAATTCATTGTGAACATTTTTCACGGTTTCGTCCCCCATCTATCTTTAATAGAAATTTTTTTTTCCGCTGGTCAACTTTTTGATGTGTCAGTTTGTGAGAAAATGCATTTCAATATATTAAAAAAACTATTGAAGTGAAACCTGTACAGTTTTTGTCTTAACATTTGTTCGGTGGCGTCCTAAGGCATTAATTTATTAATAAAAAAAATCTGAATGAAGTACACATCTAGGTTTTTTTTATATGAAACATATCGGAATACTTCAAAACAGTTCGCAGCGAATAAGTTATTTATTTTTTTATTTTTTCGGACACTTAAAATATTGTTAAGTATTCAAAATAAGCATTGCCTGATGCGTATTTCGATGCTATACAATATCTTGGTCCAAAAATTAAAATTTTAATTTCGTTTGATATTTGGCAACAATGCACGAAGAAACAAGGACAGTGCTAACGGCAATCGGCGTGTGTTAGAGAGAGAGAGAATGCGCCCATTTACTTCCACACTGCAATCTAAGAGTGGGATGCTCTATAGCACTAGCGGCCGGCCGAGGTCGACGTGCGACCTGAAAGATAAGGTGTAGCGCTGTAAGCAACTACCGCGTCTACCATAAAAGGCAAGTGAATGGGTGTTATGGGTTTGACAGAGGGGAAAAAGGAAAGGGAGGAGGGCATCGTGGTGTGTTGTGAGGTTGTACGGGCCAGCAGATGTTTTCCTCATAACTGTAGTGCAGATAACTGGATGTCGGATACACGGGGGAGGAATACAGTTTAATAGAATATTATAATTACATCGTAAAATGTTATTGGTCCCGAAATGTTTGTACCAGTACGCGGTGTAACATAGTTACACTTATTTGTAAGTGAGGAGTATTTCAAACTTTTGGGCATGGTAAACGAATCTTACGAGCTGATATAGCTTCAATTATTTAATGTGTACTACTTTTGGTGGTGAAGCCTTTTTGTTCTCTTGTTCTGTTTTGTGCGAGTACATTACACTAATCGTAATTTTCACCGCGACTGATACTGAGAACATTGTAAAAACTATTCCAGCTTCAATCGTTAATCTGTGGTATCATATGTGGTTTTCTACTAAGACTATGCTTTATATAAAAATAAATTTTGACGTACTTTATATAGTAAATTTAAAAAACTTATTGGTGGAAAATAACTTGAAAGTTTATGTATTTTATCGCTCAAAGAATTGTTGGAACCTACAGCTTCGAAGCAATTCGATACCCCGAAGATATTAATGAAATTAAAGAACTGTTACTAATACTTATCTTTATAACTCTATCTAACAATGTTTCAGAACATCAAATACAGCTCCGTAGGCTCCAATACTTTAGCCACTAGCGACACTAACAATCGCTCACCGTTCGTTCACTATTTGTATTCAAAATTAAGCTAATGATCCGTTATCATCAAAAGCATCTGTATAATTTCATTTAATTTATTTAAAAACCGACATTATAGGTTTGAATTTATCTACAACATTAATTTATTTCAAATCAAATTCTCTAGTTACACAAGAAAGTAATATTAGAAACATTTAGCATGTTTGAATGCAAGTGGAGCCAGGTGGAGTAACTTGCCAAGTCACTGACCGAGGGAACATGACCCTGGGTGACCTTGACCCAGAACTTTAACACTAGCCTCTAACCTTGACCTCGAATGAACCTGACCTCAACCCTTACCTACTACCTTACCGAAAACCAACAAGGAGGATTTTGGGCTCATTTTGGCGAAAAACCGAGACTGCTTAAAATGACTCATGCAAACTGAGTCAATAAAGGTGCTTCAGCTATGCCATTACAGACATGCTGCACTACGCCAAGAGACTCTGACCCTTTGACCCCATAACACATAACATTTTTGAAATATTGTCTTTCCCCCAAATTTAATGTTTCTGACAATATTTCATTTTCGTGACTTTTTATTAATACATACACGACTATGTGACCTTGATCTTTACTACATACCCAAATGAGCCAAAAATCCTTCAGTTTGGTTTTAGGTGCGGTGTTCGGGGTATAGGCCAGGGTAATTCTAGGTGAAGGTAAATGTAGATCAAGATAAATGTTAAAATATGGTGTTATATATAGGTTAGGGTCAAGGTCCTCCAGGGTCAGGCACCTTCGGTAAATAACCCGGATAGTGCCTTCGTCGAGTTGTGGATGCGATTTGTAAAACTTCGATTCTTGCAAGGGCTGAACACAGAATGTCAACTTTCTAAAGTATTCTATAAGGCCTATACATTTTTTAAGTTAGTAGGTAATGTATTCTATATATTATATGTGTAAAATTTTTACTGTATTCTATATAAATATATATGTAAACTTTCTGATGTATTCTTTATACAACGTGTATCTAAAACATACTGACAAATTCTGGCAGAATATTCCTGGCGAAAATACAGGACGAAAACCTGTGTACCATAATTTTCTCGTAAATGGATTCGGAGTTTTGAACCCCCAAAAATCAAATTTTCCTATTCTTGTATAAATTGCACTGCGTCTGATGATTTTGTAGAAGGTTAATTTTTCACCACTAGATACGTGGGTTTTAATGAACATCCTTCAATAAATATAACGGCATTTCTGTTTTAGCAAATTTTATCACCTGAAAAGCTAATAATAAATAAAAAAAACCGGGGCTGGCCATTACAAAGCACATTTGCAAGGTGTACAGTTTCCTTCCTAAAAAATCATATGCCACAGTTTACTTACTCATGATGTTAATTCCAAGATATGGAAAATTCCATTTTCGGAGGTTCGTAATTTGATTTATGAGTAAAGTGGTTATTAGGCTTTCGTCTTGTATTCTTTCCAGAAACCGCCTGCCGAAGTTTGTACGTATGTTTTAGATACTCGTTGTGTATATATGTATATATATATATAAACCAAGAGTAAACTTATTTTGGTTAAGTTGCTGAACCTATGACTATCCTATGGAAAGAAAACGCTAGGTACGTAACATGAACGAAAAAAAAATCTAAAGTAATACATAATTTTTCACTCAAATTAATTCTTTGTTTCAATAATTATTTTCGATGGGCTCTTTCGTGGGCATTTTATTGAAAGGCCGCGGTGTGCTAGGGTTAATGGTTGTCGCTCATTAGCTGTTATATTCTCGGTATCATATTTAGATATACGGTAGCTTCAATTACAGAACAGCCACTGAGCGACAGGCAGCAAGCCCTCCCACACCTTAGGCCGCGGCCTTCCACCATAGACGGCCATGGCTCTTAACGACACATATAATTTAGTCTAATATTTGCCGCAATATAGATACACTACTTAAAATATAACAAGACTCGCTGGAAAAGGTTTGAAACCCAGGCCACCGCGAATGCGAGTTCAGTAATTGTACCTTCAGAGGTAGTATATAGGTGGGTAGTTACCACGACCATGTTCTACGTTATATGAGAAGAGACATACGTTTTCTTTCTGTAGCGCAAGGTTGGCTCAATTTCAACATAACACAATGATTATATAGTGAACTGTCATTCAATTTCGAAAAACCGATATGGTAATATTTGTATTCAGAAATAACTTCAATTGAGATAAAGTCCATGTTGTCCGAATTTTGACGTCCACTTTTTAAAAAGTTTCTGGCAGTCCAATAGTTTTCTGGTAAAATAAGATCTTTGCAATCCTGTTTACAGAGACCTTTCTTACAAGCTAAACGTCAAAATTCTGACAATGAAATAGATTATAGTAGTTCTGTTTAAATTATGATTACCAGTTGTGATTGCAATAATAATTTATGTGTAATATACTGTAATGCCAGTAACATTCACTTTTAAGTTCACTTAATTGGTTACGGAGCAAATATTATGTTGATCGATAAAAAAAGGTATACTTAATTATACACAACATACATTTATAAAAGTTAAATTAAAGTATGGACATTTGGATTTAAATAAAATATAGAAACTAGTATCTAGGTCCATTGCGAAAAAAAAAAAAAGACAAATTCCTGTTTTGACTTTTCAATCAAAAACGTAGACTACACGGACTTCATGCTTTTTTAAACTTCGAAACGAAATTTGGAGAAACAATTAGCAAATGTTCATGTAGAAAATAGTACACTAGCAAACTGATTAGGATGATATTTCCTGGAGTAGTTCAGCTTCATTTGCCTGAGCCAGTGCCTAGTAATTCGGGTCAGCCAGACAACGCCGACAAGACAGCGGAAAACTGTTTCAGCCTATCAGGACGCGCCATTGGTATGCCACCTCGCGCGATAAGAGCCGAAAAAGTTGAGGTCAAGCCGATATTTTGTAATGCGGAAAGTGCAGAGATCGCCGATTTTTCAGAGTTTAATATGCTGTTATTTTCTCGAACTATTAACAAATTATGTTGTGTTTTATTCTCTACAAATCAACGGTACATATGTTACAAAACACGAGTCAGAAACGTCAAGTGTATTAAAAAAAGGTATAAATAAGAAGTTTCGTTCTGCAGTTGTCAGGCAGATGACAATACTAATCTATTAGGTATGAAGGGTAGACTTGTATCTAAAGTTCTATTTTTTTTTTGTTTCGCTTTGTAATATTTTATGTACCAGAACTGTTGTACGGTTTTTATTTAAACGAAGTGGTGTATCACACAGTAACATCCACGAAGCGTAAAGAAGGTTATAAAATAGACGCCGTAAGAGTAAAGCATAAAATCGGCGTTCCTTTAAAGTAAAAAAAAAAAAATGTTCTATCCGCTCTGTCTGGTTATGTGTGAAACGGGCGTGATAGTCCAGTGTCGTGTCTTCTCTTGTGCTTCAGCACATCACACAGCCGCTGCTTCAGGTGACTCATCCCACTCCTATCAGCCGTCTTTCGTTCTTCTTCACCCCCCCCCCCCCCCCGTCAATAGGTGGCATTCCGTTTTCCTACTAGTTCGCGGGATGTCCGCATGGATACGCTACGTACGCTCGTGATGGCCGAACGAGACGCTATCCTACGAGGAAAGAATGAACCACTTGAACTGACCGCGCGCGAGAAAATATTATCTCCCACGCACTCTTAAGGCCACGGGCCACAGGGCCGCCTTAAGAGTGGTTCCGAGCAGCAAAATCGACGTTTGCGGTGGAGCAGATCCTGTAAATGCCATGACATAAATTGGATTTTGGTAAAATATTATTTACAGAGTAAGGAACACCAAGATGCAGTCAAAAATAATATATTTGCGCCACAGACTCTGCAGCAATGCTAGGAGGAACGGGTTAGCAAAGAGCATTGAAAATGTTACATTGAAATGCATGAAAACAGAATTACGCCACGGACTCGGTCGCAATGCTAGGAGGTTCAGGTTAGCAAAGAGCAATATAAAATGAGCGTAACGGGACACAGAAACGGGACAATGTGCGTAACGGGACTCTTTTTCGTGCGTGCAGCCGGCGTTCATTGATTTATTAGACGTGGTAACGTCAAAAATTTTACACATATAATATATAGAATACATTACTAACTTCAAAAATATATATAGAATACTTTAGAAAGTTGAAATTCCGTGTTCGGCCCTTGCAAGAATCTAAGTTTTACAATTCGCATCCACAAAATAATAAGTAATGTGTGCAGAAAAGATAAAAGATTATGGAGTATATATTAAGTTAACGATATGAAATGAATTTACAGTAGGATAGGTCTTACAGTAAAGCACACAAAAACACATTTACTATGTACTTCTTGCATCAGAAAATAACTTTGGCGAAACCTTGTATTCATTCAAACCTTCTTTTGAAAGTTAGCCTATCTTGTGTACGTGCATCGTAGTTAAAACAAATTTTTGTTTCAATTTATACAGTTAAAAATAGTAAGGAACATATTCACATATCATTATAATTTAGGTAACTATTCTATATGTAAATTAATCATGAACATACCTTACAAAATAACGGGTTTTAAAGCATCTTTCTTATAATAGGCCTACTTACACATTTTTATATTGAACCCTACAATACCGCACATAACATATATTTTGGGTTAAAGTTACAAGAACAATGAGATACTTAATTACTAACAATATGTAGGCTACACTGATACAATTATGATTGCTACAATTAATATTTCAAACAACATAAAAGAAAACATCTGTTGTTTGAGTTAATATGCACACAACTGGCACTTGTCAAAGCTCAACTAACCAAAAATTTTTTCATGAATCGTACGCATCTAGGTACATAAATACATAACGAAGTAGTCGTTTTATTACATTATTATACTATAACTGGGAAGTTACTCCACCTGGCTCCACTTGCATTCAAGATTACTTTCTTGTGTAACTAGAGAATTTGACTTGAAATAAATTAATGTTGTAGATAAATTCAAACCTATAATGTCGGTTTTTAAATAAATTAAATGAAATTATACAGATGCTTTGAATAATAATAGCCTATTATTTTCATTTTGAATACAAATAGTGAACGAACGGTGCGCGATTGTTAAAGTCGCTAGTAGTTAAAGTATTGGCGCCTACGGAGCTGTATTTGATGTTCTGAAACATTGTTAGATAGTGTTATAAAGATAAGTATTAGTAACGGTTGTTCTTAAATTTCATTAGGATCTTCGGGGTATCGAATTGCTTCGAAGCTGTAGGTTCCAACAAGTCTTTGAGCGATAAAATACATAAACTTACAAGTTATTTTCCACCAATAAGTATTTTAAATTTACTATATAAAGTATGTCAAAATTTATTTTGAAATGAAGCATAATCTTAGTAGAAAACCACATATGATACCACAAATTAACGATTAATTGTTAAAAAAGCTGGAATAGTACTTTAGTAGTCATTGCAATTTGTTTTCTATTCATCTGTTCATGCGTATTTATGAAATTTTTAGACACGTGAGATTTTTAACAATGTTCTCCAGAATCAGTCGCGGTAAAAATTTACGATTATTGTAATGTACTCGCACAAAACAGAACAAGGGTACAAAAAGTCTTCACCACCAAAAGTAGTACACATTAAATAATTGAAGCTATAGCATCTCGTAAGATTCGTTTACCGTGCCCAAAAGTTTGAAATAGTCCTCACTTACAAATAAGTGTAACTATGTTACACTGCGTACTGATACAAACATTTCGGGACCAATAACATTTTACGATGTAATTATAATATTCTATTAAACTGTACTCCTCCCCCGTGTATCCGGCATCCAGTTATACGGAACTACAGTTATGAGGAAAAAATCTGCTGGCCCGTACAACCTCACAACACGATGCCGTCCTCCCTTTCCTTTTTCCCCTCTCCAGATGTAGCAATCCCAAATATGTAATGACCTAAAAGAGTCCTGGATAAATGTTTTAAATTCTTTAAACTAATGTTTTTAATAGACGCGATATATAATTGCTATGTTACGCTTATTTGATAAGTTTCCATTTACGTGTGACATTTGAAGAGTAGTATTGCATAAGGCTGTACGAACGTTCGAAAATTCGAACTCGAACCGAACTTTAAAATTGTTCGGTTCAAGTTCGTGTCAACAAATTTGATTCAAGTTCGTTTTTTGTGACAACACTAGAACTTGTTAGTTTCCACATTTTAATAATACTAGAACCACGATTATATGTATGCTCACGGCAAGGGCGCCCATATGGCAGTTTGTAAGGGGGGCCAGACTATAAAATAGTTTGTAAGGGGAGGGGCAGACCTTCAAAAATTGACAAAAAGTGTCAAAAATTACAATTTGCCAAAAATCCTCAAAAACCCATACATTTTTTCCTCTTCCTGAAAGCTGGGGGAGGGGGCCACAGCACTACCCTGCTCATGGGTATGGGCGCCCTTGGCTCACGGTTCCAAGGATGGCATTCGTAAAATCGCTGCCTTTGTACAATCGGGGCTGGCCCATTTGCCCCCCCCCCCCCCTTTTTCCCCATTTTATTTCTTTAACTTTTCGAACTAAATATATTTGGAATTACTTGTGTGTATTTTGTCGTTATAAACAACATATAATTAAATATTAACGACTATTACTGCAACGAGGGGGGGAAAAAACCTCCGGCCGCAGCACATAGAGTAAGTAAAGGGAGAGGCGCCACTCCCATAGTAATGATCGTTTGCTTAAATTTGTAAACAAAACCCTTGCGATCATACCATTTCTATGCAACTTGAAAACAAAAAAATTACAGGCAGATACAACCTGAGAAAGGTTTAGTGTGTGATAGTTGGCACCTTTGTAGTCGCCATATTTTATATTGTTTCGATAAAGGCTACTGATATTGTAAAATTGCTTTATGTTAGTCCTTATAATGGGACGTTAAACTATTTCCGCAATAGAAAAAAATTTTTTGGTTCAAAGTGGATTCGAACCCTTAATCATTAGTTGAGAACTATTACGCATTTACCCACATGACCACCAATTTATCTAGAGTAAAGTTCAAGTGTATGTACTTATATATATTTTTCTGCACTAGTAAAGTCCAAATTAATTATACAGCCAGATTGAAACTGATGATCGTTTAGTAATGAATTTTATTTCTGTTTATTATATTTATTTTCCATTCCATTATTAATTTTTTTTTAAATTTTCAACTTCAAAAACTACAGTAGCAGCCCTAGCAGGTAATATGGAGAACGACAGGCCAACGTGCTCTAATTTTCGTTTTCGGCAAAATGCCACGCAGCATCTAGTTTTCAGTGACATTTTAAATTATATACTTTTACTTTCAAATCCCATTATTACCACGAGACAATACAAAGATGCCCGTATGTAATTATAATAACTGGATATGTAATAAACTAAAGAGATCAACACTTGTCATTTTTTTTCCGATGTTGGTGAAACATGGTATGATCTCATTTTTAAGGATTCAGTTTGTCCTATCTACTGTCACCAGCGTGTGAACGTGGAATGCGCACTGGCTTCGCCAGCCCGGCGCCGCTCGCCCTTTCCCGCGCTATCTTCCCACGCTGCGGCCGGTCTCGGATGCTACAGTCTCTGCGCTGCTGTTATTTGAAATATTCAGATACATGGAAAGTGTTATACACTCGTTTTAAAGATTTTGGAAACAAAAACAAACTAATATCATCAATTTAAAAATAAGTTACCTAACTTTTATTTTTCCGCCTTGCAGAAAGAAGCAGGTTTCCTTTGTCACTAATCTTTTTAAAACACGTCTTATTGCCACCAATTGCAGCGTTTCCCACCTATTTCAATTTAAAAATGTGGTTCGTGGTAGCGCGATACAACAAAACAAGTAGTGACGACCTCCGACATGTGCGACATCTGTTATGTGTTACTGCAATGAACCTCTGCATGCTGAGTGCCCGACATCTGTGTGTTGACGCGTGAACTACGATGTGTAAAATTCGTTCTTCGTCTGCCGATTACAAAGGTTACGGCGGAACAGATTTTTCAGCTGGTATTGCTTCTAAATGCATCCTGCTGTTTCTAACACATGCACACATATGTGTTGTATAATATTATTATTTTGTTTCCCATTTCCAATCAAATTATACTAGCATTCGTCTACTTAACTTCGCCGTTTTTAGGAATAATTAGTTAATAAAATAAGACGCATACCGAAATTTCGAGTAATAACATTTTAAGATCCATCCTTACTCTGTAAATAATATTTTACCAAAATCCAATTTATGTCATGGCATTTACAGAATCTGCTCCACCGCAAACGTCGATTTTGCTGCTCGGAACCACATGTATCGCGCACTCTTAAGGCGGCCCTGTGGCCCGTGGCCTTATGAGTGCGTGGGAGATAATATTTTCTCGCGCGCAGTCAGTTCAGGTGGTTCATTCTTTCCTCGTAGGATAGCGTCTCGTTCGGCCGTCACGAGCGTACGTAGCATATCCATGCGGACATCCCGCGAACTAGTAGGAAAACGGAATGCCACACCTATGGGCGGGGGGGGGGGGGGTGAAGAAGAATGAAAGACGGCTGATAGGAGTGGGATGAGTCACCTGAAGCAGCGGCTTTGTGATGAGCTGAAGCACAAGAGAAGACACGACACTGGACTATCACGCCCGTTTCACACATAACCAGACAGAGCGGATAGAACATTTTTTTTTTTTTTAGTTTAAAGGAACGCCGATTTTATGCTTTACTCTTTCGGCGTCTATTTTATAACCTTATTTACGCTTCGTGGATGTTACTGTGTGATACACCACTTCGTTTAAATAAAAACCGTACAACAGTTCTGGTACATAAAATATTACAAAGCGAAACAAAAAAAAATAGAACTTTAGATACAAGTCTACCCTTCATACCTAATAGATTAGTATTGTCATCTGCCTGACAACTGCAGAACGAAACTTCTTATTTATACCTTTTTTTAATACACTTGACGTTTCTGACTCGTGTTTTGTAACATATGTACCGTTGATTTGTAGAGAATAAAACACAACATAATTTGTTAATAGTTCGAGAAAATAACAGCATATTAAACTCTGAAAAATCGGCGATCTCTGCACTTTCCGCATTACAAAATATCGGCTTGACCTCAACTTTTTCGGCTCTTATCGCGTGAGGTGGCATACCAATGGCGCGTCCTGATAGGCTGAAACAGTTTTCCGCTGTCTTGTCGGCGTTGTCTGGCTGACCCGAATTACTAGGCACTGGCTCAGGCAAATGAAGCTGAACTACTCCAGGAAATATCATCCTAATCAGTTTGCTAGTGTACTATTTTCTACATGAACATTTGCTAATTGTTTCTCCAAATTTCGTTTCGAAGTTTAAAAAAGCATGAAGTCCGTGTAGTCTACGTTTTTGATTGAAAAGTCAAAACAGGAATTTGTCTTTTTTTTTTTTTTCGCAATGGACCTAGATACTAGTTTCTATATTTTATTTAAATCCAAATGTCCATACTTTAATTTAACTTTTATAAATGTATGTTGTGTGTAATTAAGTATACCTTTTTTTATCGATCAACGTAATATTTGCTCCGTAACCAATTAAGTGAACTTAAAAGTGAATGTTACTGGCATTACAGTATATTACACATAAATTATTATTGCAATCACAACTGGTAATCATAATTTAAACAGAACTACTATAATCTATTTCATTGTCAGAATTTTGACGTTTAGCTTGTAAGAAAGGTCTCTGTAAACAGGATTGCAAAGATCTTATTTTACCAGAAAACTATTGGACTGCCAGAAACTTTTTAAAAAGTGGACGTCAAAATTCGGACAACATGGACTTTATCTCAATTGAAGTTATTTCTGAATACAAATATTACCATATCAGTTTTTCGAAATTGAATGACAGTTCACTATATAATCATTGTGTTATGTTGAAATTGAGCCAACCTTTCGCTACAGAAAGAAAACGTATGTCTCTTCTCATATAACGTAGAACATGGTCGTGGTAACTACCCACCTATATACTACCTCTGAAGGTACAATTACTGAACTCGCATTCGCGGTGGCCTGGGTTTCAAACCTTTTCCAGCGAGTCTTGTTATATTTTAAGTAGTGTATCTATATTGCGGCAAATATTAGACTAAATTATATGTGTCGTTAAGAGCCATGGCCGTCTATGGTGGAAGGCCGCGGCCTAAGGTGTGGGAGGGCTTGCTGCCTGTCGCTCAGTGTCTGTTCTGTAATTGAAGCTACTGTATATCTAAATATGATACCGAGAATATAACAGCTAATGAGCGACAACCATTAACCCTAGCACACCGCGGCCTTTCAATAAAGATGCCCACGAAAGAGCCCATCGAAAATTATTATTGAAACAAAGAATTAATTTGAGTGAAAAATTATGTATTACTTTAGATTTGTTGGCCCATTTTTTAAGATTTTTAACTTTACATTGCTGCCGAAACTTAATGAAAATCAATAAGAACTTTTGTTAGCAACCATTATATTCTCTAGGCTTTTGGGATTGCGTGCATATGACATTAGTTATTACTGTGATCCTTTTTAAAAGTTCAGCTTGGTTTTTGTTTTGGGTCAAAGTTGACCCTTTGTTAGGGTAACTTTAGCCCAGCCTCACAATTTCCTTAACAGAACCAAGAAAAACCTGTTTTGGGACAAAGTAGCACATGGATTTGAAAGAGAATGTTAAATAGAAATGGTACATTTAAAACTATAATGTTCTGCCTTGATTTTTGTTGTTTAAGGCAAACTTCATACATGTAAAATGTAAATTGAGTAAGCAATACACTGTTATAAGAGTAACATAACAGTAATCCTGCCTATACTTATAATTATTAATTGCAATGACTTAGGCAACAATATCTCAAACTATATTATATGTTAACAGAGAAATATCCCCTTTTAATCATCTTCGGGGGTTCGATGCATTGCAGAATATCACACCAATTGTAAAATAGGCTGTCTTTATTTTTCGGCCACTTCCAGGCTTTTTTGGTCGGCTCCATACAGTCAACTGTAGCACCATAATCGGTTACACTCACAACTAATCCAGGATATGTGTGTCTATCCCACTGCACAAGAACAAAACTTCCTACCTTCACAGAGTCATTTACAGAAACCTGTTGCGTCACATCCTGCACAGATGTACTGGCATCGTCACATGCATCAGATTGGCGAGTTCTTTTGTTCCGTGATGATGTTAATGGTACATAGGTTCCATATTCTGATGAACATTCACTGCTACAGAAGCTGAAATCACTATGCCCTGTTGATGCAATACTGAAATTGTCAGAATCTTCTTCTGATGATGATTCGTCGCGTTTCTTTTGTTTTCTTTGTTTCTTATGTGTTCTTTTATTAGGCTGATTTCTTTTCGGCATCTTACTGCCACCAGAAGATTGTTCCAGTGGAGTGATGTTCTGCTCAGTAATACTCTGTCCAGATGGCACATTCAGTTTTCTTCTTTTGGTGTTTCTGGGCTTAACAATGTAATTTCTTGTTTGCTGTAGCTTCAACATAAATGTTTCTCCCACCAAATCCAGGTTTACTGCTGTTGATTGTTGGGGAAGACGTTTCAATATCTCTTCTTTGTTAACTGGATACACTCCTGCTTTCTTGAATCCCGAAATTTTGTTCGCAGATACAGTGTTTTGAAGTTCATCAAGCACTTGTTTTAGCAGCTTGGGGAACATATCTTTGGGTAAGATGCTCACAGTTTTCCCACACTCAGATTCTTTCCAAACAGCAAGTGTTTTCCGCCATTTAACTTTATGTGGTCGGAAATAGGCAACGTCCAACGGTTGGCTTACATGAGTAGAGTTTGGTGGCAAGCACACAAAATGAATTTTGTTCTCCTGACACAATTTTAAAACGTTTAGGCTCAAATGGGAGGAAAGATTGTCACCAATCACAACTTTAGATCCCTCTTGCCTTTTCAATATAGGAAGAAAATGAGAGCAAAACCATTCTTCAAACGTTGCTAGGTCCATCCATCCGTGTTTCGTCCTGTTGTACCTGCTTCCTGTGGGTCCTCCCTCAGTCCACGTGGACCACAAGTGTTCTTCTTTGTATATAATATAGGGTGGAACTGTTTGTCCAGATGCATTCGCACAAAACATGACTGTTGTACTTGATTTTGACGAGTTCATTATTCTTTCAGGGTATTTACAGCCCCTTCTGCATATGATCTTCTTGCGCCCAGGATCGTCGGTCAGGTTCGTCTCGTCAAAATTATAAATGTTATCAGGAGGAATATCTTTGACCAGTTCCTCTATGTTGCTAATATATTGAGTTATGGTCTCTTCATTCACTGCAGCACGAATTCGTTTTATGTTCGAAGCAAATCTGACTGTAAGCTGACTATGTCTTCGCAAAAATGACTTCACCCAGTCGATCCCTGGCAAGTTGTTTTGAAATATTGGCACAACTTTCCCTTGTCTAGTTAAATAAGCCTTGACAATGTATCTTAAATCTTGTTCGTCAACTGGAAACCCATATTCACAAAGCTTGTCTAAATGACTTGCAAATGCGAGCTCCTCTTCTGCAGTGAAAGACTTCGGGTGGCCTGGTTGTCCTGGAAACTTGTTCTTTAGCTTATTCTTTATTGTACTTCGGCAGATGTTGAAATGTTTTGCAGCCTGTCTTTGAGTCATTGCACCTGATTGAATAGCTTCCAAGCACTTCTTCATATTTTCTTGGCTGTAATCTGCATATCGCCTACTTCCAGGTTGCCTCTGATATCCTCTCGCCATATTCATCAATCTGTAAATGAAAAACCTTATCTTAATTTTTAGTTATTTTTATACCTACGAAAGCTATCATTTTAATGTAACTTTGCTCTTAGAAATATTGTACACAGTTAAAAATATATCTCAAATATACTACGGAAAGGTGCTGATCAAAAATTCCCCAGAAAACTCATTCAATTATCCATAAATTAATGGAAGTTGTTAACAGTGTAGCTCTACCGCATCTATGTTCTACTAATTAAATCACAAGTTCGTAAAACGAAACGGAAATAAAGGTTTTAAGTCAGCTTATCACCTCAGGAGTTGACACTGAATTACAGTTTCTGAAACACAAACGTCCTGGAAAATGTTCACCAATAGCTATAAATTCATAGTAGGGGCCGTTAGGGTATTTCGTATGCTCCTTAGTGAAGAAAGCAAAAGACAAATTTTATTGTGTTCCTATATGTCCCAGGATACCGAAATGCCTTGGTGCCACTTTCACAGTGACGTCATTATAAATTGGCAGCCATTTAAAAATGGCCGCCAATCACATTCATAAAACAAGCTGTATCTCTGCTTTCCTTCATCCGATTTTCATTTTGTTTTTTTTATTAGACAGATCTTTTAATGGTGATTAAATTAGTTGCCTGCTACATTTTTCATAGGTCTAACCATTTTCAAAACAATTAGGAAAAACTGAATATTTAAGAATTTTTATTTTAAATATTTTGTTACTGTGAATCAAAAAAGCAGTAAAAGATAATTATTGTTTTATTAAAGTTAAAGATAATTTGTTAAGCTTTAATTTGATGTATTACAAAAGATTCTGTTCTTTAGTATAGCAACATAGTAAGCGAATTAATCTGGGAAAGTGTATTTTTGTAATTGACAAATGCTCCTTATTAAACTTTATTTATTTTATATAATGATTTGTTTAATACTCATGTAGTTTGTTTTCAATGTATGCATAATATTTACACTACAAGTGAATATATCTATGTTAAGGAGAACATGTTGATAACAAAAAAAGAAAACACAAATATGAATAGTCTTATCAAACCAATGAAATTTTTTTATTCTTATATTTCTTGGTGCGAAATTAAACTTTTAAACAAACCATGTACTCATTTTTGGCGTTCTTATGCATAACATAAAAAAAATTAAAATTAAATAAACTGAAATTATTGCTCAAATAGCATCTCATGTCGCATTGTCTCATAAATAGAGTTATAATTAGGTACGTAATAATTGCATTATGTAGACATAACAATACAGCTGTCATGAATATTTTTAATCATTTTGATTTCACATGAAATGAACACCATTTTCATCTTCATCGTCACTTTCGAATGTGAATGTTTCACTTTTCAAATTGTTTCCACACAAGTCAGCATCTCCACCACAATTACACATTTATGTGCAGGGGAGGTTACTTTTTGAACACTTACAGCGAACAGTTTGGCATTTTGTTTTGACACAGTTGCACTTAACAAGCTCAAGTATTGCTTGAGGGGCTGGGATATTGTTGCAAGTAACAGGGACTAAGTGTCCATCTTCATATTTCCAGCCAAACTCTGTGGGATTTGCTGAACTTGGATGTCGTTTGTCGCACTGATGCCATTCCATTGCCTGCAAATGTGCCCTCAATATAGCCAATCTAAGTGAAGACCTCGTTGGAGGGAGATTTTCACCCACCACTTGCTTTTGTGTAAAAAGCTACCATCTCAATTCTCCAATTGTAGTAATAGTTGTATTGGGCACATACACTTTGCATAGGAACCTCTCAATTTCCAGCATTACATCATCAGACACTATTTTAGTTTTACCAAGGTTTGCCAGTGCATTCAGAACATTATTGTCTGCAGTCATGAAGGGCTTCCAGAAACTTAATTTCCCTTTTTTGTGAAACGAGCCAGTGATATCAGCTCCTGATATTGAGTGTAAACCTACAAGTGCTTCAGCTTTTAGATTTCCCAATTTACTGTACAGTGGTTGAAGTGGTATAGTTCTGTTCCTGTCTCTACTTCCAGTGATGAAATTTGTGTTTTGTGGGAGTGATGGATACTTGCTCAAAGCAAGAACAAGAACATCAGTGTCATGAGAGATGATGTCTAAATGTGTTGCTCCAGCCTTTTTTGATTCTATGGCATGCAAAATGATCTTTGCATCTGCCTCTTCATGAGAACTGTTCAGAAAAGATGCACATTCATTTGTGCCCTTAGCAATCTGACGCCAAGCAACTAGCACATCCCGACCTGTGCGTGCTGCTTATTTTAGAAACTGCTCAGCTAAAATGTTGGACAATTCGTCCTTTGTCTTTTCATGGGAAAGGAGCTTCTGTTTTGAAATTGTATAAATAGTAGTTTCAGATTGAATTCGGTAATGAGTTGGCTCAACATTAACACGGCGCCTTTCCCTAGTGAACTTCTTTAAGGAATCTTCTATGTATGAGTCAAATATCAAGTGGATGCATTTGTATGAACGATATTTATTAGTAATGCGGTATATAAAGTGGTCTGCCAAGTCTGAACAAGTCTTAATGTGAGGTGGTTTGTCTAGCGCCTGTACCTCGGCCATGGCATCAATAATAGCAACACTGCCACTTAAGTTGGATTGCATTGCTTCGACCATGTCTGAGTGGCTATCTTCATGCTGGAAGTTGTCTAGTAATGACTAGAGTAGTTCCATTAGCTTACTCTTCTGAGAGCAGTGCAACATTGTTCCATCAGGAGCAAACATTGAACGTGGTACAACAGAAAGTTCATAATTACTGATGGTATCGCACACATCCACCCGAGGACGGGATCTGGCCACTATGAGCAATCTCGCAAAGAGGTCCCTGTCTTGTTTCAGTTCCAAAACAGTGTCTTTCATTTTTATTTGTACTGTCTTCACTGAATGTTTGCAGGTGCTTATATTTAATTTTTTTTATGGGATCCCATAGGTTTACTTGACCAGTAATTATGCGCTCTGTTGTGAATTTAATAAACTGTTTTTGTCCTATGGTTGACATGTTACACATATCTTCCTTCGTCTTCTGAGGCATAACACACATTGTTCTAATGTTTATCAATTCATCTCTGCTGCAGTATTTGAATGGGTTCCCGACTCTTTCAAGGGTTTTCAAAAGTGCTGAAACATTTTTGCTTTGCCTTCCTGAAGAAACTTTTGACAGTTCATGATGTTTGGTTTTATCGGATCCCTGAAATCCAGCCATATCCTTAGCTTCTTTTACAAGCCGCGTAAGCTCAGGAGAGGTGAGAAAGAAATGGGTTCTTGCATTTTCATTAAGAGTAATTCCTACAATTCCTCCCATAACTTACACAGCCCTGTTTTCATGCTCTAAGGCTTCATCTGCACCCAAACTACAAAATGGTACTTGTGTTTTGTTAACTACCCAGTTTCCCTTTTCAAACTCTTCCCAAATTTCTGGATCTGTAGTTTTAAGTGTTTCCATTTCAGCCAGGTACCAAGCAATCATGCCAGAGTAGTTGAAGAGGTCCATTGCAAAGAAATATTTTGTGAAGTCATGTAAGGAAGAAAGATGCAAATGCCAATCCCCTGTGCGTACTGAGCTTACAAATGCTAGCATGGACTGTACCATCTTCATGTACTGCCTCATTACTTTGAAAGTAGGGTTCATAACTTCATTTGAAGAGTCGAAACATTCAAACTTATTGATGATATCCTCACAGGTTAAAGTATACATAAGATCTTTGTGAGCCATCAGTAAAGTCTTTAATAAGGACTTTCAACTTAAAACTTAAAATCTGCTTCACTTCTGGATACTGCTCAAAAAATGCTTCTTGGTAAAGTGAAAAAAGAGATATGAGAACAACTTTATGAGCCTCTAGTGCTCTCCGTACATGCCTACATTCCAAGATTTGTTTCACAGTTGCAGGGCCATATATGTTGGACTCGACCCACAATTCTGGGATACCTGTGCCATCGATATATTTGCCTATAGTTCTCAGTTGAGCCATTATAATATACAACTCTCCAGGTCGAAGGATCTATTTGTTTTGGTTGTCGGTGTGGTTGAATTCAAGGCGCTTAACTGGTCTATAAAGTCCCATATCCAAAGTGACTACCACCTTCTTTTGGCTACATTGAACCATAGTATTGATTTTCTCTAAGGTCTTCATAAACTTAATTTGAGTTTGACTGTCCGTAGGTGACTCAGCAATGAGTGGCAGTACACACACCCGAGTTCTCTGACGGACTGAACCTATGAGGGAGTTGTATGCAGACCAAGTATATGTGTGGTTAGCTTCAGGTAAGCTGATGTTCACTGAGTTGTCTTCAAAAAAACATTCATTTGATTCTTTATTAGGGTGCTCAGTCAAGGAAGATACAGATGTTGCCTGTAGTATCAACCAAGCAGTGTTATCTAATTCTGCTCCTTCAAATACATTACTGTACATGTTGGTGTTCAATTCTGCATTTAAAACTGGCATAGATGGTTTCAATTGTTTTGACCTCAGATGTACTGCTTCTTGTTTGCTATAGCTAATTTTTCTCCCAGATTCACTATGTGATTTTCCAGTTAACACCAGGGATACACTTGTGTCATCTTCTTGCATCTCTTGGTAGACTACCATAACAGTTCCATGCAGGGTTTGCTTCCCATCACGTGTATCTTCTTGAAAGTCAATATTATCCTCAGCACAAAATATGAACCTACCTATTGTCAGGTCAGGAGGAATGTAAACACCATCATTTTTTTCCATCCTATGTAAAACTTCACCCACTATCTGATCTTCTAGTTGTAAAATCCTATGGTAGTCAACACAGCAGCCAAACCCATTTAGAATCTTAATAAGTTTCTTACTTCTGCTTTCTTTGTGAACAGCTATTCCAATAGCTAATGGAACTGGTACATCATGAATGTGGCGAGATAACTGGGAATCCTTCTTTGCTACTTGGCGTGATGACATGCATTCATACATAAAACTTTGCGAAAGTCGTACAAATCTGTTATTTACTTCTGACGATTTGCTACCATTCACATGAGACATATCTACTTGGCCAACAAGGCACCACTTGAAGAAATAGTACATTTCCATTGGCACAATATCATCCACATTGTCTTGTAATAGAGACCCTTCAAAGTTCCAATGTTTTGCTCCCAATGCGAGTTTTCTGATACACTTTGCTGCAGAGTACAAATTTCTCAGGTTTTCTCCAACATTTTCGTCTTCTGCTTGTGCCATTGCAACATCTTTAACTGCTTTCAATGACACCCTTTCCGATTCATTTTTACGCTTTGGAGAACTGAACAGCACGTCAAACTTCAAAAGTTGTTCGTCAATCAACTTCTTTATCTGCCGTCTACTCTTAACTTCACTTTCAGGGACACCATTTGTTAGACAAATATTTTTGTACACATTTTCCAATTCTGCCATACTAACAACATGTTCTTGTTCCAAAAAATCTCTTAGTGAATTAATAAATTCAATGTCTGATGCCTCAACAAATTTATCTTGCTTTTGATATGGAACATTTACTTGCCGCAACTTGTTGTTCACATTTGTATTCCAACAATTTTTATGATACATTTCATCAATGGCGTGAGCATCTGCAGGATTTAAACTTTCATTTACTCGCACACGTAACCTATCGTCATTACTGAGTTCTACAGCTTTCAACAGTTTTTCCCCGGCAATATCAGTTTGCACTAAATGTTGTTTATTGTGGTTGGTTGGACCATTGTCACAAAAAATGCAAACAGATTTCACATAAACACTAGTTTTTGCTCTGGTGTATGGTAAATGTAGAGAAGAGCTACATTCTTGTTGACACTGTATTGAACTTCGGGACTGTTCAATGAACATTCTGTGGGCACGTTCCATATGCCCTTTATGTGTGGCATTTTGATAGCAAGAACGATGCCACTTTGCTTTGTTTACTTCAAAGTCTGTTGCTGTCAACTCACCTAGGCACATTTTCAACTCCACAAAGTTCAAGTCATTCCATGTTGCTCGCTCTGTGATACAGTTGTATAACTTCTCATAACTTTCTTTACGTTTTGGATCCGAAACACTTTCTGCAGTCTCTAACTGGCACAATAAACACAGTGTCCATGTTGTTTCCGAAGTTCGCCTTCTCTTAGCAGAAGGTGGCAGGTCGAACTTAGCAACTGATTTTATGTTCTCCATCATAGCTTACTCAACAGTTCACCTGCAACATAAAATTAAATTATGTTACATTAAAATCACAGGTTAGAGAGAAGATAGAACAAGCAGAAATATTTGTGACATTTTTATTACGAAAGTACACTTTCCCAGATTAATTCACTAATTATGTTGCTGTACTGAAGATCAGTATCATTGTGTAATATATGAAATTAAAGTTTAACAAATTATCTTTAAGTTTCATGAAACACTTATTATCGTGTACAGCTTTGTTTTTTCACAGTAATAAGATATTTAAAATAAAAATTCTTAAATATTCAATTTTTCCAAACTTTTGGGAAAATGGTTAGACCTATGAAAAATCTAGTTGGCAACAAATGTAATCACCGTTAAAAGATCTGTCTAATAAAAAAAACAAAATGAAAATCGGATGAAGGAAAGCAGAGATACAGTTTGTTTTATGAATGCAATTGGTGGCCATTTTGAAACGGCCGCCAATTTATAATGACGTCACTGTGAAAGTGGCACCAAGGCATTTCGGTATCCTGGGACATATAAGAACACAATAAAATTTGTCTCTTGCTTTCTTCACGAAGGAGCATACGGATTTCAATTTTCTATCCTAAGGGACTGGACTATCAGGTACTATTTTGAATTTGAAATGTAGTAAATTTTTGTGTGTCGAGAGCAAACTTATACTATATGTCACGAGTTGTTTAAAATTAATTATAAGTACGTACACCGAACAAAATAAAAGTGTTGGGGCTACTTTGGCCCACGAAGAAAGTGGGCCAAAGTAACCCCTTTTAACACGAAAAAAGCAACCATTGTTTTCATCACCCGAAACAAAAAAATTGTCTCACTTAAAGATATAAACAATACATAGGGTACAAACATGTATATGACACTTTCGAATTAACTACTTACCAAAGCCAAAGTGGGTATTGTTACACTTCCACATTCAGAAGTTTCAGCAACACGAAACACGCAGTCAACTAAGTGTTACGCAACTGACAGTGCTGCGAGCTAGCGGAGAGAGTGATAACCATTTCGAGGGTATATTTCCTTCATCGATGATCCTACCTAGCGGACAGACATAGAACTAACACAATCTGCGGAGTTTCATCCAAATAGAATGTGTTACAATCTCTTTTTCGTTTTGGGCCAAAGTAGACCCCCAGGGCCAAAGTAGCCCCAGTTTACGGTAGCGTTTTCTTTCCATAGGATAGTCATAGGTTCAGCAACTTAACCAAAGTAAGTTTACTCTTGGTTTATATATATATATATATATATATATATATATATATATATATATATATATATATATATATACACACAACGAGTATCTAAAACATACGTACAAACTTCGGCAGGCGGTTTCTGGAAAGAATACAAGACGAAAGCCTAATAACCACTTTACTCATAAATCAAATTACGAACCTCCGAAAATGGAATTTTCCATATCTTGGAATTAACATTATCAGTAAGTAAACTGTGGCATATGATTTTTTAGGAAGGAAACTGTACACCTTGCAAATGTGCTTTGTAATGGCCAGCCCCGGTTTTTTAAATTTATTATTAGCTTTTCAGGTGATAAAATTTGCTAAAACAGAAATGCCGTTATATTTATTGAAGGATGTTCATTAAAACCCACGTATCTAGTGGTGAAAAATTAACCTTCTACAAAATCATCAGACGCAGTGCAATTTATACAAGAATAGGAAAATTTGATTTTTGGGGGTTCAAAACTCCGAATCCATTTACGAGAAAATTATGGTACACAGGCTTTCGTCCTGTATTTTCGCCAGGAATATTCTGCCAGAATTTGTCAGTATGTTTTAGATATACGTTGTATATAGAATACATTAGAAAGTTTACATATATATTTATATAGAATACAGTAAAAATTTTACACATATAATATATAGAATACATTACCTACTAACTTAAAAAATGTATAGGCCTTATAGAATACTTTAGAAAGTTGACATTCTGTGTTCAGCCCTTGCAAGAATCGAAGTTTTACAAATCACATCCACAACTAGACGAAGGCACTATCCGGGTTATTTACCGAAGGTGCCTGACCCTGGAGGACCTTGACCCTAACCTATAACACCATATTTTAACATTTATCTTGATCTACATTTACCTTCACCTAGAATTACCCTGGCCTATAGCTCGAACATCGCACCTAAAACCAAACTGAAGGATTTTTGGCTCATTTGGGTATGTAGTAAAGATCAAGGTCACATAGTCGTGTATGTATTAATAAAAAGTCACGAAAATGAAATATTGTCAGTAACATTAAATTTGGGGGAAAGACAATATTTCAAAAATGTTATGTGTTATGGGGTCAAAGGGTCAGAGTCTCTTGGCGTAGTGCAGCATGTCTGTAATGGCATAGCTGAAGCACCTTTATTGACTCAGTTTGCATGAGTCATTTTAGGCAGTCTCGGTTTTTCGCCAAAATGAGCCCAAAATCCTCCTTGTTGGTTTTCGGTAAGGTAGTAGGTAAGGGTTGAGGTCAGGTTCATTCGAGGTCAAGGTTAGAGGCTAGTGTTAAAGTTCTGGGTCAAGGTCACCCAGGGTCATGTTCCCTCGGTCAGTGGCTTGGCAAGTTACTCCACCTGGCTCCACTTGCATTCAAACATGCTAAATGTTTCTAATATTACTTTCTTGTGTAACTAGAGAATTTGATTTGAAATAAATTAATGTTGTAGATAAATTCAAACCTATAATGTCGGTTTTTAAATAAATTAAATGAAATTATACAGATGCTTTTGATGATAACGGATCATTAGCTTAATTTTGAATACAAATAGTGAACGAACGGTGAGCGATTGTTAGTGTCGCTAGTGGCTAAAGTATTGGAGCCTACGGAGCTGTATTTGATGTTCTGAAACATTGTTAGATAGAGTTAAGTATTAGTAACGGTTCTTTAATTTCATTAATATCTTCGGGGTATCGAATTGCTTCGAAGCTGTAGGTTCCAACAATTCTTTGAGCGATAAAATACATAAACTTTCAAGTTATTTTCCACCAATAAGTTTTTTAAATTTACTATATAAAGTACGTCAAAATTTATTTTTATATAAAGCATAGTCTTAGTAGAAAACCACATATGATACCACAGATTAACGATTGAAGCTGGAATAGTTTTTACAATGTTCTCAGTATCAGTCGCGGTGAAAATTACGATTATTGTAATGTACTCGCACAAAACAGAACAAGAGAACAAAAAGGCTTCACCACCAAAAGTAGTACACATTAAATAATTGAAGCTATATCAGCTCGTAAGATTCGTTTACCGTGCCCAAAAGTTTGAAATACTCCTCACTTACAAATAAGTGTAACTATGTTACACCGCGTACTGGTACAAACATTTCGGGACCAATAACATTTTACGATGTAATTATAATATTCTATTAAACTGTATTCCTCCCCCGTGTATCCGACATCCAGTTATCTGCACTACAGTTATGAGGAAAACATCTGCTGGCCCGTACAACCTCACAACACACCACGATGCCCTCCTCCCTTTCCTTTTTCCCCTCTGTCAAACCCATAACACCCATTCACTTGCCTTTAATGGTAGACGCGGTAGTTGCTTACAGCGCTACACCTTATCTTTCAGGTCGCACGTCGACCTCGGCCGGCCGCTAGTGCTATAGAGCATCCCACTCTTAGATTGCAGTGTGGAAGTAAATGGGCGCATTCTCTCTCTCTCTAACACACGCCGATTGCCGTTAGCACTGTCCTTGTTTCTTCGTGCATTGTTGCCAAATATCAAACGAAATTAAAATTTTAATTTTTGGACCAAGATATTGTATAGCATCGAAATACGCATCAGGCAATGCTTATTTTGAATACTTAACAATATTTTAAGTGTCCGAAAAAATAAAAAAATAAATAACTTATTCGCTGCGAACTGTTTTGAAGTATTCCGATATGTTTCATATAAAAAAAAACCTAGATGTGTACTTCATTCAGATTTTTTTTATTAATAAATTAATGCCTTAGGACGCCACCGAACAAATGTTAAGACAAAAACTGTACAGGTTTCACTTCAATAGTTTTTTTAATATATTGAAATGCATTTTCTCACAAACTGACACATCAAAAAGTTGACCAGCGGAAAAAAAATTTTCTATTAAAGATAGATGGGGGACGAAATCGTGAAAAATTGCTTCTACAGTCAGTACAAGAGCGCGCGCTGCCGTCGTAAGAGGAAACAGGGTCGTGTGTTTAGATAAGTGGGGTTCTGTCCTACATGCAATTTCAAATACATGGCTTCCTTGGTAAACAAAAATATTTTAATGGTTTCTTGAACATAATATATAAAATGTTTGAAATAAATACGAAGGAATTTAATAGCGATCATGGTACAAAATTTTAAATTATTTTTCTATCCTTCTCAACACCAAGCATCTTATCAAACATTGTTTTAGACAAAGCTTTGGAAAATAATAATGATATTTACAAACAATTTAAAGAGATTTGATCAGGTGTCTACTAAGGCAGTTACGTTTTTTTTTTTGTCAGGTGAAAATATTTTTCGAACCCATGCAGTTATGGCTGGTCGTATCAAAAATTTATTTAGAAAACATTTTACGGTATTAGGTACTCCGAGTTATCATACGTTAAAACGGATTCGATATTATTCATATTATGGGAGTTGTTGCAATTTTTCTGTTTTTCAAAAAATCTTCCCCATTTCGAACCAATTGTTCGGATTTTTCCCATAACTTACTCGACCGAGAATTTCCATTACCGTATTTTATTTATCATTTTGGACATGACTTGTCCAAAAATACGGCATTTATCGGGCCAATGAAAATGTGACACACACACACACATAAAATAAAATATATTTATATATATATGGGATTTTTAGAACATAAAAGAAAACTATAAGAAATTTTCGTCTACAATAGGTAGTTTTTATTTGAAATTAACATAAAAGTAGCATTATTACAAATTTATATGTGTAATAGTATGAAATATTATAAATTACGATATGATTTCTTAAAATGCTTCTTGTTTGATCCGAATTACAAAGACACGCATCTCCTGAAATTCGTAATGTGTTAGAGATTTGGCAACAGCGCTTGCCATAAGCCGTGTACTGCAATCTAAGAGTGGGACGGGCTATAGATAGTGAACTGGCAATGCAGTTGTGCCGTATATATATATACATTTAGTATTTGTTTATACTGTGTTATGTGATGTCAGCAACAATTAACATTAGTGTGTGTCCAGATGTAGCAATCCAAAATATGTAATGACCAAAAAGAATCCTGGATAAATGTTTTAAATTCTTTAAACTCGTGTTTTTAATAGACGCGATATATAATTGTATTTTGATAAGTTTCCATTCATGTATGACATTTCAAGAGTAGTATTGCATAAGGGTGTACGAACGTTCGAAATTTCGAACTCGAACCGAACTTTAAAATAGTTCGGTTCAAGTTCGTGTCAACAAATTTGGGTTCGAGTTCGTTTTTTTGTGACAACACTAGAACTTGTTAGTTTCTACATTTTAATAATTCTAGGACCACGATTTAACGTATGCTCACGGCAAGGGCGCCCATATGGCAGTTTGTAGGGGGGGCCCAGACTATATGATAGTTTGTAAGGGGGGGGGGCAGACCTTCAAAAATTGACTAAAAATGTCAAAAATTACTCACAATTTGCCAAATATCCTCCAAAGCCCATACATTTTTTCCTCTTCCAAAATGTTGGGGGGAGGGGGGCCACGGCCCTACCCTGCCCATGGGTATGAGCGCCCTTGGCTCACGGTTCCAAGGATGGCATTCGTATCGCTGCCTTTGTAAAATCGGGGCAACGAGGAAACAAAAACCTCCGGCCGCAGCGTGTGAACGTGGCTTGCGCACTGGCCCCGCCAGCCCGGCGCCGCCCGCCCTTTCCCGCGCTATATTCCCACGCTGCGGCCGGTCTCGGATGCTACAGTCTCTGCGCTGCTGTTATTTGAAATATTCAGATACATGGAAAGTGTTATACACTCGTTTTAAAGATTTTGGAAACAAAAACATACTAATATCATCAATTTAAAAATAAGTTACCTAACTTTTATTTTTTCGCCTTGCAGAAAGAAGCAGTTTTCCTTTGGATAAGCCATTTTCCTTCACATCATCCTTCAAACACTCCCATTCGTTTCCTACTTTTCCTATCATCGTCATATCCTTAACAGAATAACACAGATTGGAAGTAGTTAAATATCAAACATGTATAAAAGTTATAGTTAAAATAATCTCTTCGTTAAAGTTATAAACATAATTGAATTAATGACTGCAAATAAAAGTAAATTTATTAATTAAATTGTAGATTTCATTTCACTCCTTTGTATCCATACAAAATAGTGATAATTCAATAAAAATGATTCAATTTTATTCATAAAAGTATGCAATCATTTCATCAATGTTTTGTATGACGTTATCACGTTAAACTATCGTCCGTAAACCGACTTTACAGACAACCAATTTTTTTCCTGTATTCCATTTATATGTATGTGTGTGTGTGTGTAAACTTTCTAATGCATTCTATATACAACGTGTATCTAAAACATACTGACAAATTCTGGCAGAATATTCCTGGCGAAAATACAAGACGAAAACCTGTGTACCATACTTTTTTTTCCTCGTAAATGGATTCGGAGTTTTGAACCCCCAAAAATAAAATTTTCCTATTCTTGGATAACTTTTGCACTTTGCGTCTGATGTTTTTGTAGAACGCAAATTGTTCACCACGAGATAGTGGGTTGTAATGAACAGTGGCGTAGCCAGGATTTGTGTATGGGGGGTGTTATGAAGCATGCCCCTCCCCCCGTATATTTGGATTTTAAGGTGTAAAATAGTGCTATTTTAGCAGTTTTCGGTACTTAAATTTAAATATTGTAATGGTAAAAATTTTATTAATTTTCAATATGAAATTTGTTTGAGTGATGAATAAAAAATTTAATTAAATATTTGGGGCTAAAGGGGGGGGGGGGGGGTTGAACCCCTAACCCCCTCCCCCCTGGCTACGCCCCTGGTATTGAACATCCTTCAATGAATATAACGGCATTTCTGTTTTAGCAAATTTTATCACCTGAAAAGCTAATAAAAAATAAAAAATAAACCAGGGCAGGCATTACAAAGCACGTTTGCAAGGTGTAAAGTTTCCTTCCTAAAAAATCATATGCCACAGTTTACTTACTGATGATGTTAATTTCAAGATATGGAAAATTCCATTTTTGGAGGTTCGTAACTCGATTTATGAGTAAAGTGGTTATTAGGCTTTCGTCTTGTATTTTTTCCAGAAACAGCCTGCCGAAGTTTGTACATATGTTTTAAATAGTCGTTGTGTATATATGTCAACTTTATATGTATTCTATATATATGTGTATTATATATATATATATATATATATATATATATATATATATATATATAGTGCTCAATAACCAAGAGGAAACTTACTTTGGTTAAGTTGCTGAACCTATGACAAGCCAATTGAAAGAAAACGCTACGTAACATGAACGAAAAAAAAATTCTAAAGTAATACATAATTTTTCACCCAAATTTATTACATGTTTCAATATTAATTTTCGATGGGCTCTTTCGTGGGCATCTTTATTGGAAGGCCGCGGTGTGCTAGGGTTAATGGCTGTCGCTCATTAGCTGTTATATTCTCTGTATCATATTTAGATATACCGTAGCTTCAATTACAGAATAGCCACTGAGCGACAGGCAGCTAGCCCTGCCACACCTTAGGCCGCGGCCTTCCACCATAGACGCTCTTAACGACACATATAATTTAGTCTAAAATTTGCCGCAATATAGATACACTACTTAAAATATAACAAGACTCGCTGGAAAATGATTTAAACTAAGGCCAACGCGAATGCGAGTTCAGTAATTGAACCTTCAGAGGTAGTATATACACAGGTGGGTAGTTACCACGACCATGTTCTACGTTACTACGTTATATGTGAAGAGACAGAAGTTTTCTTTCTGTAGCGAGAAGTTGGCTCAATTTCAACATAACACAATAATTATATAGTGAACTGTCATTCAATTTCGAAAAACCGATATAACTTCCATTGAGATGAAGTCCATGTACGAATTTTGACGTTCACTTTTTTAGAAAGTTTCTGGCAAGCCAATAGTTTTCTGGTAAAATAAGATCTTTGCAATCCTGTTTACAGAGACCTTTCTCACAAGCTAAACGTCAAAATTCGGACAATGAAATAAATTATAGTAGTTCTGTTTAAATTATGATTACCAGTTGTGATTGCAATAATAATTTATGTGTAATATACTGTAATGCCAGTAACATTCACTTTTAAGTTCACTTAATTGGTTACGGAGTAAATATTATGTTGATCGATAAAAAAAGGTATTCTTAATTATACACAACATACATTTATAAAAATTAAATTAAAGTTAAAATTAAAGAATGGACATTTGGATTTAGAGAAAATATAGAAACTAGTTCATAGGTCCATCGCTGGGGGGGGGGGGGGGGGGGGAGGACAAATTCTTGTTTGACTTTTCAATCAATAACGTAGACTACACGGACTTCATGTTTTTTTTAAACTTTGAAACGAAATTTGGAGAAACAATTAGCAAATGTTCATTTAGAAAATAGTACACTAGCAAACTGATTAGAATAATATTTCCTGGAGTAGTTCAGCTTCAGTTGCCTGAGCCAGTGCCTAGTAATTCGGGTCAGCCAGACAACGCTGACCAGACAGAGCGGAAAACTGTTCCAGCCTATCAGGACGCGCCATTGGTATTAACGCAACCTCGCGCGATAAGAGCAGAAAAAGTTGAGGTCAAGCCGATATTTTGTAATGCGGAAAGTGCCGAGATCGGTGATTTTTCAGAGTTTAATATGCTATTATCTTCTCAAACTATTAACAAATTATGTTGTGTTTTATCCTCTACAAATCAACGGTACATTTGTTACAAAACACGAGACAGAAACGTCAAGTGTATTAAAAAAGGTATAAATAAAAATGTTTCGTTCTGAATTTGTCAGGCAGATGACAGTACTAAACTATTAGGTATGTAGTGTAACCTTGTATCGAAAATTCTATATTTTTTTTGTTTCGCTTGCAGTAAAATGTAAAATAAACATGAGTGATAAATTTACTTTGTAATTTTTTATGTACCAGAACTGTTGTACTGTTTTTATTTAAACGAAGTAGTGTTGTAGCACACAGTAACATCCACGGACGCCGAAACAGTTAAGCATAAAAACGGTGTTCTTTTAAACGAAAAAAAAAATGTTCTATCCGCTCTGCCTGGTTATGTATGAAACGGGCGTGATAGTCCAGTGTCGTCTTGTGCTTCTCAGCCAAAGCCGTTGCGTTGGCTGCTACAGTTGACTCATCCCACCCCTATCAGCCGTCCTTCATTCTTTGTCACTCACTCCCCCCCCCCCCCCCCCTCACTCTCCCGGGTGACATTCCGTTTTACTACTAGTTCGCGGTATCTTCACTTGGATTCGCTCCATACGCCCGTGGCCGGACGCAACGCTATCCTACGAGGAAAAAATGAACCACTTCAACTGACCGCGCGCGAGAAAATATTATCTCCCACGCGCTCTTAAGTACAGCCATTATCCGGACCTGGCCGGCTCCAGGAGACAGAGCTTTTGTTAACGCAGCTGAGCAAACGTCTGCCGGCCTCAATAACATCCCCTCGGGATTAATTTAATGTGAATAATTCGCACACGCGAATTAGTCTTACCGCCGGTTATCTTTAATATGCAGACGTGGCCGACTCCAAGTGACCACTAAACCTCCCCTACGACGAACTGCCCTAGGGAGAGATATTCGTAACACAATCAAGAGTATAGTGTCGTGTAATTCTCGTGTATCCATTTCTGTCCAAAGAACTAATCAAGTCTAGTGTAGCGTACAATCCATGTTTCGTCAATAAATATGTGTAACCCACGTTCACGAGTGCAAATGAGTGTTTCTGTTGCGTAGTTAGGCACCAGCCATCTATGCTGAATAGGGAGTGCCATCATGTTTCATTAGCAGCTAGATTACAATATTAAATCCAAGCCACCGAGTCTAGGAAAGCATGCTGGGGCCGATCGACCCACACAAATGGTTAGACGCACGAGCTAGCCTGGCGCCCTCCCGGAAAATCAAACCATAATCCACAACCAGCCCCTTAGACTCGCCGCGGGAATCGAGCGCGAGACCCCGGCTGATGGCATTTGGCGCCCCTGTGTGTGGCAAAACAACAGAGTTGAATTAAAAGAAAAAGGACAGCAAAAAAATCCGACCAAAAACGGACAAAAGACAAGTCATAAAAAAATTTTTCTCAAATTATTTTAACGCAATTTCCAACTTTAAGCGACAATGCGGACAGGAAAAGGCCATTTTGGGCGTGCGGGGATTAGACGGGCTGGCACGACGAGAGCGGCGGACAAAGGATCCCCCTTCCCCTCCCCCAGTGCTCGACATTCCAGCAGAGCGCGTGACACGGGCGAGCGACTTCACAGCCCAGCACCCCTTTCACCCACGGCCGTTTTTCGCTCTCCTCTTTGTGCGGCTGTCCGGGCAACCCCCTCTACCCGACAGCCTGGATCGGCACCAAGGAGCATGTAGAAAGATCTGGAGTGGACATGTGTAGGGCGAGAGCGAAGCCAGCCGGTTGCGAAGAAGGGATGAAAAGAAAGAGGAAGAGAGCGTATTTCTACTGGAAACACAGCCCCAGCCCACTTGTCCTTGAGGTGGAGGCGCTGGTGTGCGGCTACAATGGTGATTTCCTGTAGCGCATATGGCTGTACAAATCGATGGAATTCCAAGCCGGATTGCGTTGCTTTTCACAGGTAATAACGATTTTTTCTTTCATTTGTTAACTAAATTAATTCCCAAAACTTTTGAAGCATCAGAAAAAATTGGCAAATGTTTTAAACAGAAGTAACTAATCTTCGAATTTTTCGACAAACCTAAGAAAACTAATCAACAAAGAGAAGTTGTTTCAGTTGTAAGTACAATTCTTTACTTTTTTTCATAGATTTCCAAAATGTGACGATCAATGACAGCTCTGAGAAAAAGCGACAAAGCGGAAAAATTGGACTGCGTCTCCTAACCATGCATTGTGTACAGTGCATTTTGAAGACAAATAAATGGGTCTTAAGAGGCCACTCCAGTGTTTCAGGGGCACTACGCAACCCGCATTAACCTCATTAGATTCAATACTATTTTCATTCTGCTTATAACTAATTAACTAATATAGATTTCGAAATGATGCTTGCTTTATATGTAAGACAACGATGCTCTTATCAAAGCCCCTTTCTTCAAACACGTGCATAAATTATGGTTTTATACTAATCTTTACTAATAGGCATAAGTGTATTGTCTAGGTTTGAACCATAATTTATGCACATTTTTGAAGAAAGGGGCTTTGATAAGATCATCGTTGTCTTACATATCAAGCAAGCATCATTTCGAAATCTATATTAGTTAATAAGTTATAAGCATAATGAAAATAGCATTGAATCTTATGAGGTTAACGCGGGTTGCGTAGTGCCCCTGAAACACTGGAGTGGCCTCTTAAGAAGCGAAAATCGAACTCGATTAAAGGATGGTTTGGTGTTCAGTATATTAAGGTTACCCTCAAAGTACCGGTTTCACAATGCTTTTAAGATATTAGTTACATAAGTTTAAAACATTTCTCTTAAGAGTGTGCTTCGTAGCATTAAAAGACGTGCCTTAATTATTTTGCAAAAATATCATTGTTATGGTGATGATGTCAGGGGTTTTCGTATTTTTTTTTAGAAATATAGTGCAGTATTAGCAACTACGTTAAGAACTGTTATTTTATTCACACAGAGAAAAGAAATACAAAATGCTAAAATTTGGTGTCTGTCTTTTTATATCCTATATAGGCTTGTTATTATATGTGTGTTGTAACATGTATAAACATGTTAAATATATTCAACAATATTTGGTAATTATATATATTTAAAAACTTTTATGTACGCGACTTGAAACTACGTGAAAGGTTTTCAGTCTATAAAGGCATATTCTATGATTTTTTTAAATTATTAATTCTTATGCAACAATGAATAAAATTGAAAGTTTCTTACATTGTCAGTATATGCATAGAATTACAGTTATTCCAAACAATTCTCTACCAGTGTTCAACTAAGGTTTGCATGTTATGTTGGTTGAGTAGGCTGGAACATGAACATGTTATTGAAAATACTTCTAACTTCTACTAATACACGTATATTACAAGAGATTTGTAATAGATTAAATGAGGTAAGTAAGAATTCGTTTTTATAAACGTTGTGTATTAAATTATACATTTTGAGATGTATAATAACAAAAATAAGTGCGTTTCGAAGACATATGACGGTAGTGTTACCCACTGAAACATTATTCCCACTTCAACTCTCTGTAAAAATAAAAGTATGGGGTTGAATGCATCAAGAGGGGTATATAAATACAATTTGAGGCTTCTTCCTTATTTCATACGCTGGTGTCCCCAACTTATAATTGCAAACAAAAATTTTTCCTCGATGTTGTAATTTACTCTGCGTATTCACAAAATTTTTTGGCAGTAAATAGGTATTTAATTTTTAAAAATGAAAGTATTCATGTTTCGAAAAAAAAATTAAAGCGGTGAGAGGAAAAATGTTTACAGATACTCTAGTAAAATTTTCAGTTTGATTGGTTTGATAGTTTCAGAGCTGTTGCGAGTTTAGTTTGGAGGATTTTTCGGCCGCGCGAGGCAAGTTTGGCTCGTTTTCGTTTTCTTCCAGCGTAGGAAGCAGGGAACAAACGCCGATACCCGGCTTCACCTCGCATCCTCTGCTAGCCTTCCCTTGTCCTCTCCAGATGTATTACTGTATATTAGCTCCATGATCGGCACGCGCAGCCACCATACCGCCCAGTTATCACTCTCTCCTTTTTATGAGACTGTCCAGGCACCCAACCCATGGATATGCCTAGCGCGTGCGTGACACGTCAGCCAAGACAGCTGTTCACATCGCCACGACCAACAACACGACACTGTTTTCACAAACACATCAGGGAATATGCGCATATTCTAGACAACCCCTGACAATGTACCTGTTGACCGGGTCACTGCCATGGCTGAGTACCTGCCAGTGCCCACCACAACAAACAACACGACCAAGTCACGAGCAATGGGATGTGGACTGGGACCGAATATGGAAAGGGAAGATAGAAACAGATTTCACAAGGCCACTGCAACCCACACCTACGATGCCAGTAACCGAAACCAAACCGAAACCGTACTTAGGATTCACACCACACCAAACCACCGCACAACCAGGCGGATGCGAAGGCGTGGCACTACCACCCACCACGCGCACAAGGTTGACACTAACCACCACGCACATGTCGAAGTTACGGGAGTTCAGCGGAGCTCCGCACGAAGACCCCCGCGCCTACATCCACCGATGTGAGGCGCGACTCACGCGGAGCGTAATACCCATCGACGAATGGCCCGAACGATCCAGCGAGCAACTGCGAGGGAACACCCTAGCCTGGTGGCGATTATGGGGGCGCTTCGACATGGAGTGGCCATAATTCGCCCACCCCTTTATCCAACGGTTCGACACTGGGTCAATCATGGTACAATGCACCGCACAGTTCTATAGCAACCCCCAACGGGAAGCGGAACTGGTCGAAAATTTCGTAGCACACAAGCTGCAGTTATTTAGACGCATCGCACCACTCGCGGAACCCAATCGTGCACTACCCACCATCACACAGCTGTTGAGAGACGAACTCCAGGTCTTTATGCGCGTCAGCAATGTGACCATGGTCGCAGAATACGTGCAGCTAGCGACGGCCATGGAAAGGAACATTCAAAGAGCTTGGTGGCGAAACCCACGAAATCCTGACCGAGAACGGAGCAGTCCAACCAACTGCTAACACCTACTCGCAATACAGGCACCGCCACCCCAACACCAACATCGAGGTCAAAACCGTGAAGACCGAAGGCCACCGTGGGCCAACGAGCAAACCCGAGCAGAAACCAGCCTAAACCACCAACCGCCACATTGCAGGATAGGCTGCCCGAGGGGCACCTTCCATTGGCACAGTGATTGCCCACTGGAGACAGTGGGCCCCCGAAGAATACCACCAACCACCCATTGGCCGCCTACAACTTCACACGACAACCAACCGACGGGAAATGAGTAGAAGGGGGACTGAGACAGAGTTTCCCTCCCACAACACCGATGAATAGTCAAACCAACAACATGATAGCAACTGACAAGCACATGACAAACAAGTAATCGACCAGACACCGACCACAGCGGCGCCTAACAGCACGTAGCCAGCCGACACGCCAACGATGATGCAGCTCGCCACCACCAACCTCACTGGCCGCCACGACAACACGCACACGGCCAAGAAGCGCACTAATGGCAAAGCAACTCGCCATGACAAGTACTAAACGTCACGACAATGCATGCACAGCCGACCGGCACGCCACCAGTGGAACGATTCACCATGACAAGCACTAACCATCACAACACACGTACAGCCAACAGGCATGACAACGGAGGAGCAAATTCCCCCGACAAACACCTATGGTCGCCACGACAACACCCGCCCAGCCGCCGAGGGCCATGACGCCTACACCCAAACGACCAACAAACACATCGACTTGGGTGTAACGAGTCACGACAACCCGAACGATGGCGAACGACCAGCCCAGCACCATGCGACAACAGCCTTGCCGACACACGACAATGCGGCACCAGGGTGGCCACAACCACCAAGGCTAGGGCAACTGATCCAGTATCCCGACCACCTACTCCACGTACCTGTGGAGGTCAACAGTCGTCCAGCCACCGCTCTCATAGACACCAGAGCGATCCAGGTGTTTATACACCCCTCACTTGTGCCACCCGGCGCCCTCCGCACACACCAAGGCGAGCTTCGGCTGGCGACCACCACCCACGCTAGCCAGATGTTGGGGTACGCGGATGTGAAGGTAAGCCTGCGGGAACTGACTACTCAAGTGTCCACTGTTGTTAGTGATTTGGGAGAGGAGGCTGACCGAGCACGACACTGTTCTAGAAATGGGCCTTGTCAAGATAACTGTAGGACAGACCAAGAGGTTTGCTGTGTACACGGTGGGCCGAGCCCCTAAACCACCAGGCCCTACCATCATTCTTCACGACCTTCGCCATAACGTGCCACCAGAGTTTACTGACACCATAAACAAAATCCTTCGCGAGCGACGGTACGTTTTCACCACCAACGAGACCTTACGGCGCACCACAGTAGCGGAACATTCAATCCCAACCACCATGGACCAACCCATTTACGAGTCACCACGGGACTATGTGTTCAAAGAACAGCGAATCATACCCGAGCAAGTCACGGAAATGCTACACGGTGAGGTAATAGAACCGTCAAACAGACAGTACAACTCGTGTATTGTACTGGCCTCCAAAAAGGACGGCAAATTACGGTTCTGTACCGATTTACGCCCGCTCAACGCCATAATGATTAGTGCACCACCTCCACAGATTAGTGTAGAGACAGCAGTGGCTGGTCTAGGGAGAGCACGCGTCTTCAGTACGCTCGATTAAAAATCTGGATACTGGCAGGTGCCGATTAAACAACAGGATCGGCAGAAGACGGCCTTCACTGTCCCGGACGGCAGGCGGTTTCAGTATCGATCCATGCCATTCAGCCTAAAATGTGCGCCGGCAACATCCCATGTGATGATGATGCGGGTATTGGAGGGGTACCTAGGCCAGTTCGCCCTCGCCTATCTGGACGACGTAATCGTCTTTTCCGAGACGTGGGAGGACCACTGTCGACACCTTGTGCTCGTTCTCGAAAGAGTCGTCACCCAACACCTAATGGCCAACCCAGCAAAGTGCCACCTGGGCACCAAAGAGGTAGAATTCTTGGGACATCTCGTCAATGCAGAAGGAAATCAGCCTCAGACAGGCCACCTGCAAAAAGTCGCTACCGTGGATGCCCCACGCACAAGAAAACAACTACAGAGGTTTATCGGGCTGATTACATACCAAATTTCTCTCAGATCATCACACCCCTCACTGACCTACGGTCCCCACAAAAGCGCTACCACTGGAGCAACGAAGTTCAACATGCATTCGAGGAGGTGAAGCACGCGTTCACCGGTGCCACACGCTCGCGCGCATTGACCCCAATCGTCCTCTCATTTTACAAACAGCTGCCAGCACCCTAGGGGTGGGGGCCGTTCTCTTTCAAGTAGACAACCTCGGAGAGAAATGTGTCGTGGAGTATGCCAGTGCGAAATTCGGGCCAGTTGAACGCAGGTTTCATAGCAATGAGCAAGAGTGCCTGGCGGTGATCTGGGCGATAAAGAAATACTAGCCGCACCTTGAAGGCCGCGTATTCAAGCTACGTACCGACAATCGCTGCCTGACACAGTTAAAACGATGCAGGGACGTAAGGGGAAAGTGATCCGGCGGGCCTTACTGCTCCAGTCTTTCGACTTTGTGGTCGAGCACATGTCAGGGCAAGAAAATCAGCTACCCGAAGCCCTGTCACGACAACCGAGCGGTATGGCAAACCCGGGATGGCCGGGCCATGAACCGAGCACCTGGAGAGGCATGGTCATGGAAGACGTACGTGCCTCCCGAAGCACGCAAGGCCGTCTTGCAGGTCTGCCATGGCCATGACCTGGTGGGGCACCCTGGCATGGACCAGACACGAAACGCGGTCTGCCAACACTACCACTTGCCCGGTGTGGCACGAGACATCCGAGAGTTCGTCCGGGAGTGCCAAATGTGCCAGGTCCGCAAGGCGCGTCGACGCGACGGAGAGCAGCAACAACACCCACAACAACCTACCCATGCCTTCCAAACCATCGCTTTCGACCTAATGGGACCCTACCCCCGATCCACCAAAGGAAATAGGTTCCTCCTAGTGGTGACCGATATGTTCACGTGGTGGACGGAGGCCTACCCATGCAGCAATGCGAGAGCCGCCACTGTCATTCACCTCATGACCCGAGAATTTCTGCCTCGGTGGGGCTATCCACAATCAGCCTTGACAGATAACGGCAGCCAATTCATCGGAAAGCAATGGAAGGACTTGTGCACTCGAATGAGAATACAACACCACACCACACTGGCTTACCACCCCAGAGCCAACATCACTGAGCACAGGAATCAGGATCTGAAGATTCAGCTTCCCTTCGACTAGGCAACGACCACACACAATGGTATGAACACATCGCCGAGGCCCTGTTCTGCACACGTCGTCGCGTGAACGCAGTGACCGGCCACACACCGGCCGAGATGGTGCAGGGGAGCAACCTACCACTCCCAGGCGAGTGGGCCATGCACGGAACCCCACAACCCGACGGAGGAGTGGGAGACCGCGACCAGTGCAGGACCATGATGCACGAGGATGCACGATGACGACAGACGATCTACTCCAAGGGAATCACACCTGAGACAATGTGGGAACCACCCCCAGTTCGAGCAGGAGACCAAGTGTATGCCCGTGTCCACCCGCTATCAGTAGCACCCAGAAACTACTGCGCAGGGCTGGCACCTCGCTGGAGCGGGCCGCACAAGGTGCTAAGGCGCCTAGGGAGGACCGCGTACTTGGTTCAACTTGGGGGTCGGTGGGTCAAGAAGATCCACCGCGACGAGCTACAACTCGCCACGGCACCTGGTGGACAACTCCCGGAAGAACCCGACCACGACAAGACACCCGACCCATATGAGATTCCCGATCCCGATCACCTGGTCGCAGAGGAGCCCGAACCAGCCACGAGGGCCAACGACCCAAACAACCGACAAAAGACACCAGGGGAGGACATCAACGATCAGGCGACACCAATAAACCCACGACGAGATGACTCTAACGTAGCCACGACGTCACAACCACCAAGATAAGAGACCCGTCATGGCTACCTAACCATCACTGACATATCACAAGAATAGACGGAACACCAACCAGAGGACACGCCAGTCACCATAGAAGAGCCTGATGACATAACACTGGGCACCTCCGAACAGAGGATACAACTCTACACGCCACAGAAATCGAGCGCGAGACCCCGGCTGACAGCAGCGGTTTAATAATTTCTGGAAGGAGGAAATTAAAATAGAATTGTTTTAGTTAGGGTAGCATGTTTTTTTCCCAAAATAAGTCGTCCTTCTCAATCATTTTCACAGTCATTCCCAAAGGAGACCAAACAACAAAATAGCAAACTTTCCTTTTCTTGCGTTGTTAACTAAGCTTCAAGCGATGTCTCGTTTCTTCTGTTAACTTAGTTTTTATTCCATTTGTAGTTTTTCAACATGTTGTTTGAACACTTGAAGTCCTTTATTTCATTATAAATGTTCTATTATTGTAAGTTTTAAGATATTTGTAATGAATATCGTCGGTCTGGTTAGCAAACCTCATTATTCCCTGCTGTGGATAGTCTCACTGAAAGCAGTAAGTGACAATTCCTTTCAGTCACAAGGGTATCGTTTAAATGACCATTATCTTCCTCTCCATGCACACACACAGACACACACCTACTACAACCACACACACACAAGTAGTATTCCTCCCCTCGGAGCCCATCTTCCCCCTCCACCCTCCCAGGGTCTCGTCGGCTGGCTCTGTCAAGCTGCAGCACAAGACATTTGGAAATATACCCAAATTTTCATAAATGGTGGATAAGAAATCTCGGAATTTAAAGTGATGACTATAGGTTTTTATTACACCAATTTCTTCAGAATAAAATTATATTTTTGTCTATAAGCTTACTTTCATTCTCCTAAACAGTACAAATTGACTCAAATTTGGAAAATTGATGATTTTTTATTTCATGTTTCGAAACTCAAAAATAAAAATTTAAACTTATACCCACAATTGTTGTAGTTTCTTCTTGTGAGTGAAAAATTTTAAAATTCGTAGTTTTGATAAAGAGCATGTTATCATCATCCAAAAAGTTGAGTATTCGCTAATCTTTAAAGCTACTTGGGAGAGCCATTAACATCAAAGTGGCACTGAACTCCAAGGCAATGCAAAAATTGTGAGCATACTCAGTGACCAGATTTTCGGTTTGCATCCGTGGAAAAGAAGAATAACCTAGATTTTATGTTTTTTAACCAAAAAATCAAGACTAGAGACTTTTAATAACATAAATTTTATTTTCAGAAAACTATTCTACCTGCTGCTGTTCAGTTGTTGCTGGACTCCAAAGAAGGTACAATCAGAAATACATATACAGTGAAACTTCAGACATTTCCTCCTAACTAGGTGGCCAGAGCACACGTCGCTCCACAGTTAAAAATGGAATTTTGTTAATATTTATGTACAAGGTTTTTTGTGAAAATATTAAAGTTTTTTTTTGGGTATGAACTTTTACTATTGGAGGATATCCTTAGCCAGGACGATATTTATATGTAGACGTCACCCATCAGTGCTACCTCTGCTAGCACAAGCCGTTATGCCATCTCGCTGCCTTACAGGGGGTATGTGCAACACGAATGCGTGCATATTATGCAGGTGCAGTGCAGTGCCGTGCAGTGAGGAAAACCACCACCACCACCTGCAAGTCGATTACTGCCCGAACAGCAATCGATTTGCGTTGCAGCGTTACTTGTTAATTGTGGTTTCCATATAATCAAGGAATGTTAGACATTGTTTTCACCACATTAATTAGGTTTAAAAAATAACAACTTAATGGAAAAAGTGTGATTATACCCGAAACCTGGCCTGATGTATTCCTTTACTCATGGCATGTTTCCGCGGGAAGCGAGCCCGGGTTGGTGTGTGGAAACCACAGCCTAGCTCTGTTTGACATCTGCTTTCAACAGAGTGTATCGCTTCCATACACCGCGGAGCCCTTTAAACTTTGTGCATCACTGACCTCTTCTTTGTAATAGTGTAGGTTTTATTCCGAATCCTATTTCATCAACTCCACTGCTATCCCTCCATGGCCAGCCTTAACTCACCAGCCATGTAACGTGATCATGTATAACCTCTCTTGGGATGTTTCTGCATAATATATAATTCCTTGATTTTTGTCTGGGCACGGGTTGCGATCCATATACCCTGTAATGGATGTTAGTCATAAGACATTTTCAGCTTCACCCGCACTGGGCCACCGGTTATGTGATACGTGCGACAGACTAAGTTTTAATTAATTCGGCGTGAAGCATCTCGGGACTAGGTTAAGGTCAAGAGCCACAGCGATTAGTTTTTGTACTCTACATAATTAGCTCCACCATGCCGCTGGAGTTTCTTTCGTGTTTTTTAGTTATTGTGATATTTAGGGGTTTTTGTTATTTACATCGCTAATAGGGGTAGTGCTTACATTTAATATTTTGCAACTTTGTTCTGTTCTGTTAAATTGTGGGTCACGAGCACATTATGTATTTAACCATGGGTGGTCACCCAGAGTTTCATTCAAGGCAGTACGCCATAGGTGCCTGTTCAAGTTGCTCCAAGTATAAAGGTAAGAGGGCCCTTATGTAATTGTATCTGCCTATGTTTGTATTATGTATTTTGGTTAAGATATTTTGTATGACCTCATTGGCATTATCTGGGTTAGATAGTTTATGTTGCCTGATTGGGTATTATGTATGTCATAGGTTTGACTCCAGGCAGAGTTGTGAGAGAAAAACTACAATTTTGAGAGTTTTGTCATTAATAAGTAAAAACATGCAAGACCTAATAATGGTAATGAGGTAAATTTTCACAGATGCAATGCTCGCAGTGTAATAACGATGGTTATGCGATTAATGTGGAACCGAAGCCATGGCACTTTTTCAATCCTTTGGCGAATCTATTTCGGGACGAGACACATGGTGAACATATTCAAAGTGCCTACAGTTATATTTTGTTGCTAACCACATCGCAAAGAAAGAAAGGAAACGAGCGATTATTTTATTGTATGTGACAATGTAACATAAAATTTAATGGTTTCGTTAATAGCACCGAAATTAATTCTGGAAGTAGCGATCGCCGACATGTCTGACCTTCTAACGAATCATTTTGAGCCAAAAGTGTGTGCAATTTTCGAGAAATTCTAGTTCCATAGAAGGGATCAAGGGAATGGAGAGTTAATTTCTCAGTGTGTGGCAGAGCTACTACGATTATCTGTGCAATGTAATTTACCATATATTGAGATGATGTTATGGGATGGCCTCGTGTGTGGTGTGCAGGAAAAGATGCTGTAGTCTGCCCTCTATGCCCAAACTAAATTATTTTTTAAGGATGCGATGGATATGGCCATTACAGCTGTAATGATTGGGTGTAATATGTCGGATGTAATGGATAGTTTAGAAGATATCTTGGAAGCATTAAATAAAGTGAAAGTGAGTGGAAACAAAATGGTGCACAAGTTAGACAAAGGGCATTGGGCAAGAAAAAAATACTCCAGAAGGAAGGAATTGCTGGAGATGTAACAGTAAACATTCACCAGAACAGTGTTGCTACTGCTTCACCATTTGTAACTTTTGTTCTAAGGAAGGTCACTTGGAACAGGGTTGCATTGAAAAGAAGTAGGAAATTATGAAAATAAATAAAGACATGCAATGATGGCATAAATAATGGCTTAAGTATACATGGTTGAGATGACACAAGTAGAATTTATAAAATGTTGATCAGGTGGAGCCAGAAGAGATGGAAGAGTCACCTATTTATAAACTGTGTAGGACCACAGTAAATGTGCAACCAAAACCACCAATGCTAATGGAGTTCACATTAAATGGTAAAGTACACATGATGGAAATTGACTATGGTTCATGCAACACTATCATTAGTTGAGATATGCTCAAGCAGTTATAGCCTGTGAACCCAAAATTGAATGAAACAAAACTGGTGCTACAGACATGGTTAAATGAGTATCTGAGATTATCAGAGTCGTTAGAATCAGAGGTCAAGACAAGTAATACTGAAGCCAAACTGTAGCTGCTGATTGATGAGGGATGAGAATTGTGTTTGTTAGGAAGAAACTATTTTGAGCCACTAGGTATATATGTCCAAGGTGTTCATGCAGTCACACAAGATGAGGTATGTAAAATGTTAAACATTCAAGAGATTTTGATAATGCAGAGTTAATCTACGATGTAGGGCCTCCAGTGACTATAGAGTTACAGCCAGATACAAAGCTGGTATTCCAGAAAAGTTGTGTGGTGGTCTTCGTGTTGCGAGACAGAGTGGGTGATGATATTGACATGTTAGTGGAAATAATGGTTTATGAGCCTGTAACAAATTATGTTTGGGCCACTCCCATTGAACCAATCCTTAAGGCAAATGGAATATTACACATCTGAGGTGACTATAAATGTACTGTGAAAAGTTTTTGCAAAACTAGTGTTTATCCAATTTCCACAATAAATGAAGAGTTTGCTAACATAATGGGTGTGATTATATTCACAAAGTTGTACCTACATAATGCATATTTGCAGCTTTCAGTCGATGAGGTAACATGTGAGGTGCTGACAGTGAAAACAATGAAGGGAATGTTTAACATGAAGTGGCTACCATTTGGTGATGGTAGTGATCCACCAATTTTTCAGCGACAATAGGAATGTTGTTGGCTGGAATAGCTATGGTGGGGGTATTGTTAGATGATGTTTTAGTTACTGGAAAAAATGTAGAGGAGCATTGTAAGTTGACACATGAGGTCTTGAGAAGGATATGTAGGGCAGGACTGCATCTGAAAAAGTCAAAATGCAGGTTTTCAATGCACATTCTGGTTTTTGGGGTACATAATTGATGAGGAAGGTGTGCATCCAACAGAGGAGAAGATCGAAGCGACTCACAAGGCTCCAGAGCCGACATCCCATAAAGAGCTTCAGTCATTTCTGAATCTTTTAAACTTCTATGAAAGGTCCCTGAAGTTTAAGGTTTCTGTACTAGAACCCCTTCACTGCTTATTAGATCATGGAACCCCTTGGAAATGGACCCATGAACACAGTGATGTGTTCGGCAAAGCGAAAGAACTGTGACAGTCAGACATGGTACTGACGAAAGGTTCTCATCATTATTTGTGATGCTTCTGAATATGGATTGGGTGCAGTCTTGGGCCATGTAATATAAGATGGGTGTAAGGCACCTATTGCTTTCGGATTATGAACATTCAATAAGCAGGAAATAAACCACTCATAACTGGATATAGAAGTGCTAGCTTTTATGTCTGTAGTCACGAAATTTTGCCATTATGTGACAGCAAGACCATTTATTATTATTCGTGACCAGAAGCCCTAACTGCACATATTTGATCCAACTAATCAAACTCCAGACATGTAGTTTCCCTGGTGTTGCATTGGAGTTTATGGCTAGCCATGTATGACTACCAGCTACTCCACAAGGCCTCAGACCGAAATTGGCTATGCTGATGCATGCCAGTTGCACATACAGTCGGAGTTTTAAAATCCCAGTAGTGGGGCGATGTGTTGATGCTGAAAGAAATGTCAGACTTGCCAGTAGGAGTAGGAAAAATAGCACAATATACAGAAGAGGATCCAACACTGGCTAAAGTTAAACAAAACACATGTGTGGGTTGGCCAGAGTTAGATGTCTCAGAAGATTGTGTTCCATATGTTCTTCGTAAAGATCAATTATCTGTCTACAAGGGTATCTTTGTAAAGATCGATTGTCTGTTTACAATTGTCTGTGGGGGCCCAGGTGTTTATTCCATCATATTTAAGGACATATTTGTTACAGGTTCTACATGCACAGCACTTGATGATGTTGTCAGGTCCAAGGCAATAGCTCACAGCTACTTGTGGTGGCCTAAGATGGACACAGACATCAAAGCAATTGTTGTACAAAGTGTAGAATGTCAACAGAATCGAGCAAAACTCCAAAAGTGAAATATCGTTCTTAGATTACAGAAACAAAAAATTGGCTAAGAGCAGGGGCGCAACAACTAAATTTCCAAAGGGGGCAATATACCTTTTTATAAAGAATCATCGATCCCCCCAATTGAAGCGGGGGGGGGGGGGTCCTCCCCCGGGAAAATTTGTATTTCAAGGTGGAAAATGGTGCTATTTAAGCAGTTTTATTATCTAAATTTGATTACACAGCACTTTCTTTGGCTCCATTTGCCCCCACTTCAAGGTTTCAGAGGGGGGCAAAATACCCTTGCACCCCTGGATAAGAGTACAATAGGTTTTTGGCCCTTTTCAAGGGCAAGTGTTCCTGATAGCTTTTGATAAATATTCCAGGTAGCCAGAAGTCAGGTAGATGCAGTTTATGAACTCTGCATCAGACATCAGAGAGCTTAGAGACATATTCAGCTCGCATGGCCTACCACATGATATAGTGAGTGAAAATGAAACAGCTTTTTTGTCTGGGGAAATGAATTATTTTCTAGAAAAGAATGGGATCAGACTAATACGAACAACAACTTTCCAACCATCTACAAATGGCCAGACTGAAAGACTGGTAAAAACCATAAAATGAAAATTTGAGAAACTTTCGATAAGTGACTGGCAAAAAATATTGGCTCGTTTGCTGTTTGCTTTGGGGACAACACCCTGTACAGTGACCAACAATATGCTATCAATGCTGCTGATGGGTAGGTCATTGCATACAGCATTGAAACAGATACACCCAAAGGTTTGTGAGGATCATCAAACCTTGAACATCCCTGAAACAGTGAGAAGTTTTGATAATGACGATCCAATGCTGTACCGAAATCACAATGGGGATAAAAATGGCAGTTTCAAGTGGGCAAAGCAAAGTGTTTAGTGTCAAATAGTAGTGGGCAATCACACAGGCATTACATTGATCAGTTACCCTGAAGAGCATGGCCAAAAGTTTTGGAGAAAAAGAGTTATTCAAAAGTAGAGACTACTATAAACGCAGTCAATTCGGCTGGGCAGAGGCAAGGGAATAATAGCAAGCAAGCATTTTATAAGAATGTGTACATTCAAAGCCTGGTTGTTCACCTAAAGAGTCAAGTCCAGATTCTCCTCTCAGAGAACAGGCACCACACTCCTCAGGCACAAGACTAAGAACCTATCAGAGGATTTGGAGAGTGTCCTTCAGTACTATCAACTAGAGTGCAGACACATTCTACATATGTAGAAGAATCTGAAGAGATTTTTGCATTTAGGATGGTAAATGGCTGTCATCAGCAACAAGATAATGAGACACTTAGAACTTCAAAGAGAGTTACTCAATTACCAAACAAACTAAAAGTATTTGTAGTGTACTGAGTAAAGGGGAAATATATGTTATGTATTTAGGTTAAGATAGTTTGTATGGCTATGGGTTAAGATAGTTTGTATTGCCTAGTGGTATTATGTATGTTATAGGTTGAACTCCAGGCATGGTCGTGAGAGAGGAACTAAAAGGGGCAAGAGAAAACAAACCAAAAAGAAAGGATTTGCTGGAGATGTAATAGTAAACACTCACCAGAACAGTGTTGACACAGCCGCACTATTTGTAAATTTTGTTCTAAGCAAGGTCATTTTGAACAGGCGTTGCAAAGGCTATGTGCAGGACATAATAGTTTTCAATCGTTGATTACTATCGCGTACCTCCTAACATGTGCCGCATCAGGCCATGGCCCTAGGTATAAGACAGGCTAAGTCCAAGGAAGCGCTGTGTACAGGGTGCATGTGTGGCAATAAAGAAAGTCATAGCAAAAATTTAGTTGTCATTCAGTGATCGACTCAGTTAGTAATATAGCATCTTTAGTGGCTACAAAAGTCAGAGAGGTCTCAACCACTTAAATTCTACTTCCTTCCAGCCACATGGCAATGTTACGACCAGAGATATCCAATCTACCTGTGAACTGGCTCACAGCCCACATAACACATCAACGTTGCAGAAACGTTTCCACAATGTTGCCTTAAAATTTGTCAACGATGCTACAATGTTGAAGTAATGTTTATGCAACGTTGCATCTACATTGATGCAAAGGCCAGATATCCGCCCTGTGAAACGTTGTTCATACAACGTTGTAACAACGTTGAATTGTAAACCACCAAACAACGTCAACATTGCTTAGCAACCCAAGAAAAGTGTTGCAGCAACGTTGTGCAGCCAACTTTGCATCAACGTTGTGCAGCCAACATTGCAGCAACGTTGCCCCAGACAACCTTGCAGCAACGTTGCCCAGACAACTTTGCAGCAACGTTGCCCCAGACAACTTTGCAGCAATGTTGCTACAGACAACTTTGCAGCAACGTTGCCACAAACAAATTTGCAGCAACGTTGCCAGACAACTTTGCAGCAGTGCTACTCTGACAACTTTACAGCAAAATTGCCCTAGACAACCTTGCAGCAAAATTGTCCCAGACAACTTTGAAGCAATGTTTCTCTGCCAACTAATCAGCAGCATTGCCAAGTTAGGTAGTCTATCACAGTAATAAGTTAACTTTTCTGACAGCTCTGAAAACAGTGTCAAAGATGTTTTATGTTTGGAATTTAAAACCCTGGTTGTTGCCCATATCACATTAATACTGTATTGACTTGCATAATGTCCGCAGTAATTTGGCAAAATTTTTTATGAAGAAAATGGGGTGCGAACATTATGAGGTGAAGTCCGAAAATTATTTTTTTCTCAAAATTTTACATCATGTTTTTATGTAGAATAAAAAATTTTCTTCTATCATAATTAGTTTATTTGGATTTACCTTGCTGTGATGAGAAAACATTGCGTAAAAACGTTACAATATTATTTTTGATCACCCACACCAGTAACCAACCGGAGTTGGACCATGCTTACACTGCAGTCGTTGACACCAATGACTGTCTCGTCCGTCAGATATCACACACTTTACTGTCTGGACAGAAAGAAGTGTAAGTGGTGCTATGATTGTGACGACCGAGGTGGCCACTGACGACACGCGGCACATGTCTAATGTCTGCATTATCCGGCGCTGGCGAGCCTCCCTCCCTTTGTTTACGGCGACACAATGTTTGGTAGAGCCAGCGGTAAATAAGATGATGGCAAAGATGGCGGAATACAAGCATTGCTATACCTTACAGATATATTTCTTGTACAAAGTAGCAAGAATTCTGGTACGAGCAACAAAAATCTTGTGTCTTCTTACCGTAATTAACAAATGCGTGAATCTCGCTTAATACTATTGCGTTGTACGATAACTCGCCATAGATTTGGCAACAGTGATCAATAAACAAAACAACCAGGATGGTGACGTTCTCAGCACGGAACTAATATCTTGTTACTTTAATCTGGTGTGGACTTTATGTAAATTCAAAAAAAAAAAATCCCTTTCAAGTATTTAAAAATAAATGTGTGGACATTATGCAATTAAATACAGTAAATTCACTTTTCTGACAGATATAAAAGCAGGGTGATATAAGTTTTACATTCGCAATTTAAAAACTTGGTATAGAAAAACATGAATCATGTCGTACCAAAGGACATTTGGAGGTCAATGGTGAAGTTGGATTTAATGAAACACTGATTTAGCGGAAAGATTTTAGAAAACCATGGCATCTCATCAAATCGGGATGCTACTGTACGATGAATTAATTCTCTTTATCTAAGTAAGTAATAGATAATGTAAATAATACACACAAGTTATTAAAAAATAAACTCTGTTGGTAGAAATAAAATATATACTGAAAAATTAAATAGTAGTACATGACAGAATTATTTTTAATAGCTTCACTAATATTACAGTAAAAATATTTTACATGAGTCACACAGAAAACATTAAAATAAACAAACTTTTTTTTACTTCCACAAAATTAAGTTTTTTTATTTGTAGTAAGAGGTCAACGTTTGACCCTCGATATATTGAGGCATGATCGACAGACAAGGTTTGCACCATGTTCGCAAAATTATCCTTGAAGTTAACAATGTGTCTGTGTTGACTCCGGAGGACCTTCAAAAAGTCGAGATCACAAAAGCCAGAGTCGGTCACGCTGAAGATTGGACCGAGTTTTGAGGAGACTCGTTCGCAGCTGGAGACTGGTCTGGTAAGTATTTTGGTTAGGCTTAGTAGCTTTGAATCAAGACATTAGTGTTGCATGAAGGCAGTTAAAAAACAAAACCTTTTAATAAGTGTAAGTAAAAGTTTAATTCTGCAATATTTCTACAAAGTATTTTATAGTTTTCAAAGTAGAGTATCAAAATATTATATGCAAGGTATTTTTAAACATTCATTTGGCACAATAATTCATGTCCTGGTAAAATTCATTACAAAGTAGTTCACTTAAGATCTTATGCTTCTTTTTTCAACACTGGTCAGAAACTGGCAACTTCCTGAAAAAAGAAAATACCATTCTTAGTAATGCAAAGGCTATATATATATATATATAAATGTAGTGTTTAGACAACACCCATGTTATGCCTACATAAATAAACAAATTAAAGGGAAATCCATCACGGTTTGTGTGTTGGGTCAACATTTGTAGTGAATATTTCAAAACCTGAATGAGTGCATTTCATAACACCAAAATGTGTATATGAAATGCTGGAAGATTGGAAATAAAAACATGTTTAGTCTCTGAATTACCATAATTCCATCTGTTAATTACCAAACATTTTAAATAATTATTTTATGACATTTAAAATAAATAAGACAGTGGTAGGAAAAGCCAACCACTCTTTTGTAGTGAGCAAATGATACACACTTATTCACAGTTAAAAAGTTATTTATTCCTTTTTGTTGCAAAACACTGCAGTGTTAAACAAAATATGTACATGCTTACAGTGGATATTTTGCTGTATTAAAAGTATAGTCCGTTCACCACTGGAAAGACTTTTTGAAATCCAACTTTTGAAAAGAAAACCCTAGCTGTCAGCAGCTTGCATTGTTATGATCATTACTAGAGACAGTGACGGCCCATCACATTTCCTTCAGTACACAAAGTAAAACAGTTCCAAAAACTTTTCAAAAAATATGCTCTCTTATTTGATATGCTGGATGTACCTATCCCTGTGGCTAGACTGAACAATTGATAAAGTACAATAGAACCTCATTTGTACGAACCCGGGATCAACGAATTCCCGTGATTGACGTATTTTTTCTCTTGCACCGTCATTTTCCCTACAGTATTAATGCATTATTTTCCCGTGTTAAACGAAAGTGTTTCCTTCAATTTACGTTGTAACAGTGCTGTATTTAATAGAAAATCGTTAGAAAAGTTGTGATGGAACAATAAAAGTTGAAAGCGAATAGAGTAAACTTTACTTATTATACGTGATTGCATGTTTTGAGGTCATGGCAGGTTCTTTACCCATTGTAAACAAATCTTTGGTGACGTGAACGTGAAAATTAGGTTGATATTTTATCTCTCCCTTTTGAACTTTAATGAATAATGCTTAAAAATTAAGTTGTATAGTGGAGCTTTTAATTAAATAAATATTATTTTACGGTGGTACCACTAACATAACTTTAAAAGCAACATATAAATTTTTTTGTAAATATGGCGACTTCATGCATGTTCGGCAATTTTCGGTTTACCACATAAGAAATATTGCAGAAAGACGATTGGCAGCACTGAATTTCCAAACATTACATCTGAAAAGTTTTTTTTAACCTTTTATGTTCTGTAGCCGTGTTATTTTAGTACAAATGTTTACTATAAAATTTCTGAAATTAAATCAATATTAACAAGCGATTATACACAAAGTCAGAAATAAGAATTGTGTGATAAAATCTCACCATTAATAGGTGACGTTTTAAGATGCTCAACATTCACATCCTTTCTTCAATAACCAACATTTTAATCTTCAACTTTAAATAAACATTAATTGTGAATTACTGCAAGTTTGGGTGGATTTATTGTTTTCACCATGTGAGATAATTGTTATAGTAAAAACGTAATCTTCTCTTTTATATTTGGTGTTGTGTGTATTTGCTTGTTTCCACCATAGTAAGAATATAAAAATTTTTCAAACACTTCCCTCCTTTTACGTTTCTCCCGATTTTTACTTATTTTTTTCTTGGTCCCTTGAAATAATTAAAAACGAGGTTCTACTGTAACAAAATAGTAGGGCTGGACTGATACAACTTTTTATCAATTCCATTACTACAGATTCTTATGGGCCAATTCTGGCGATACTATGTGCCGATACCATGAAGGACTAGACACAAGATAATATTTTACTTTAAATTAGGGATCTGCAAGTACAGGTTTTTGAACTGAAGCTGAGTTAGAGCAAGTTTTCCAGAAAGCTCACGAGTTTTGAATGGAGATTATTTTTATACAAAATTTACATTAAATAAAATGCAGCATTACTAAACAGCTGTGCTTATTATGGTACAAATAAAAACTCATTTCGGTTTTTTTGAGCCTTGGATATTTCAAGCTACAGTTTTTAATTCAAGCGTGACTCGGCTCAAAAATTTGAGTTCTCGCAGATGCCTACTTTAAATTATTTTTTCGGTCATCTATGTCAATATTATTTCTCCTCAGTAAAAAACAGTTCCATGCTTCCTACAGTAACAACGCCAGTCCTAGTTTGAGTATAACTCTAATCTAGATACTTCCTTTCAGTCATTCACTAGATCTTACAGACGGACAGAAACGTTTCACAAAAGCTTTATTTTGTACACTATGCAAGGGATTCTGATTGTCCCCTGGATTGCAATTATTTTGTATTTCAAAATGGCCACCAAAATAACTAATTGTAAAGTTTTAATTATCTACGGAATTCATCGTGGAGCACTTGGTGGCCCTGGAACTCCCTACTGTGACAAGAATATTTTGTGATAGCTTCTGCTGTTGCAGAGTAAAATGGCCATTTCTAGTACAAGTGCAGCTGAAAAGTAAGTTATTCATTCCTTATGCTTTGTAAGCTACATTCAGGGTGTCCAGCAAAGGTGTCCTTTTAATTTCCTGTTCATTTCCAGTACATTTTCCACATTCCCTGCGTAATCCCAGTACACTGCTTTAACGTGGAACCAATGTTATACTATCCAAGCAGAAGCACTATAATCATAAAGTGTCAATTTATTGTCGTGGTATGTAAATAATAGAACTTGGAAACACATACAGTAAAAGTCTGTCGTAGCGAGTACGGTCTATAACATGAAATCCGCTATAACGATAATTATCATCGGCACCATAATTTTCCCATAGATTGTGTAGGAAAAAGTTCGTAAATAATGAATGCACCGTGGGCTCATCTTCGCTATAGCGATAGCTTATTCAGCTTTTACACCGATTTTTTGCAATGCTTTTGCCTATTTTCACACCCCCATTGGCAAGTGTTACCATTTTCAGGTGGCGCTGATGATGATGATAATATATGGGATATAAATATATTCTTACTGTGATGTTCTGACAAGTCTTGTTTTGGCATGCTTCAACCAAGCTTGTATCTGCTCTGACACTTCAGTTTCAGTAGCCCCTGGTACATGTAACCGTACAACATCTGGAAAAAAATAATAAAACCACAATTATTGTTGCATTCAGTAAATGTTGCATAGCAAAAGAAGTAGTACCATCAAATGTCATTGGAACAGACACAGATACATACGATGCCACCACCTCCACAAAAAAAAGGAAAATATTTTGCATTGCAATGTTGCAAGAAATGTAATAATTGTTATTATACCATTTTTAAATTATAGTGCTGTAATTTTCTTTTTCATGTTGCCAAACGTTTTTATGCGTATCAACTTCTTGTAACCATCTACCCACTATACTGCAGAAATGTTTAAATACTATATTTACTCGAACATAAGGCCTTGGCTCACAGTCAACAATATTGTCAAACATACAAAATATGGGAAAAATTATTTTATAAAAATTTTATAAGAAGCTGTTAAGTTACTGATAACTTTCAAAAAATAATAATTTAGTTTAAGTACAATATTTTTAAGAATACCTTGTAAAATTTACTATTAAATTGTTGCACACAAAGATGGTGCAATACTTTTTCAAAAACATTAATGTATATAGTCTTATCTTTAACAAAACACTTACGTAGCACAACTTGCGACAGCCTTAAATTTTTAAATATTTTCTTTCCTTTGAACCCACTCCAGCTGTATTGGGATGTGGCAGAATTTGTCATCAATCTCCTGAGCACTGCGTTGACACATGAAAAAATGCCCTGTCCACTAATACCACTAAGAAACTGTACCTGAAAAAGTTGACAAAGGCATTTAACTCCAAGAATGCTAGTTATTGTGGATACATGCCATTGCAACAAATTGTCTTCCACAGGAAAAACAAAAGAAAACACACATAATTCTGCCAAAAAAAATCATTTAGAAAGTTACAATAAACCATGACTGACATAAAATTAATTTACACGCAAACCCAAGCACACAGAACCCAAACAAGAGACGTTGTTGTCCTAGAAAAAAAACATATCATGGAAACCACCCAGGATCCGGACGTACCCAAGGATTTGGATATTCAACTGAAATTCCGCAACATCATTTTCACGAAAATCGTCACTATCATTAATGGATTACTACACACACCTAAGTTCAGTACATAGTATCTGTGTAGCGCAGTATCTGTTTATAATGAGTCGGAAATTGAAAAAAAAAAATTATGGTAGTACAATATTATATGTTTTATGTAAAAAGTGTTTTTCATAATCATATTGGTGAGATTACCCACATTTGCAGAAGGTTTGAATCGACAGATACCAATGTCTGAACCAAAAATTTTCAGATGAGACGTCTCAATCTCGAGCTATCTGCATGGCATATTTTAAAAAATATATATATTTTTAATACACATTTATGCTATTTAATTTGAACATGTTTATGCACAACAAAGCTTTTGCAGGTGAATCACATATAAGTGCATGCAAAGTAACACTAACATGCTTATTAAAATCAATACCATTCTTGAATACAGAAATAGCTTCATTGACAAACTGCTGCAGAAAAACAGTAGATGATGGTTTTTCATACCCATGATATACACCGACAATAAACACATCGCTGATTGCAGACGATGAACACAGAATAGGCCATAAGCAACTGGGCAACTGGTAGAAGATTTTGCTAATGGAAATCCATCAGTATTTACCAATAACACTAAACTGTCCTTTAAAACATCTAGCCGCACATCATGTTCTTGTAGAATTCTTTTGCAAGCTTTTTCTAAGCCAAAATAAAGATATTCACCTGGAAGCATTTCTGATAATGATATAGTTCTAGGAGTAAGCAACAGTGTACGAGCATCTTTAGGAATTTCACAACCTGATGTGTGTTTGTTAATTATTTTTAATAAAGAAGACAATGCTTTGTGTGGTATGTTGTGATCAACAGCCCAAAAAGGTAAATCCTTCCTTAAATCTGAACCAGAAGACTGTTCCTTTGAATTGTTTTGAGGAATACTTTCACAGATACTTTCTATGTCAGAATCTGAATCAAAGTTTGACTGCACATCTCTACTGACATTTCCACTTACTCCAGATGGAATAGGCAACCTCACATTCTTCAATGAACTGCAAATTTTATTATTTCCTCTGACTTCCACTTTATTATGAACTTGAATTTCAGGTGCTGTTCTCAAACATGGTACATTATTTTCTGAGTCTAATGCAGTACTTGTATTACTCAGATCATTAAATTCTGAACACAAACTTTCATTGTTTGTTGTGTGATTTACTATTCTTCACAAATGTCTCTTAGATATGGATGAAATAGCTTTGCACCTTTTCCTGGGATTCTCATCCATTCTAGAGGGAAAAAAGTAAACAAATGTAAGCAACAGAATGTAATTAAATACAAGTTATTAATGTTTTGTGAAAAAATAAGTATTTTATTCTTAGGAAAATCTATTCTTAAATCATACGGGAGAGTATGCAAATTTTGAATACTGCCCTTTTTACCAAATGTTCAACTTTACATTCACACACATATCCAGTGAAAATCGCCATATGTTAATGAAATACAGTTAAGCACATATATTCAGTAATTACTATCTGTGCAATGCAATATCATGTTAATTTGCATGTGGGTTGGTTTGATTGCCTAAATATGTGTTCCTGAACATCCTGAATAAGATTTTCTTAAGAAATATTTTTTGAAGCATAACAAAAAAAATATTTGCAGCAGGTACATGGACATGGCCATTTGCATAAATATGCATGAAATCTGCTCCAGCTTCAAAAACGGCTTAAAAATATATTCAGGAGGTAGAAAGCTGTAAAATTTTCAAGTTGCAAACTCATCTGGCAGTATATTTTTTGTGTGTTTAAAATCACTTAAAATAAGCAGTATTTACGTTTCCACACATATTAGCCTACACGCAGTAATTGTAAGTTCCGACATAGATAAAGGGGTTAAATCGTTAAGTAGCACTATTAATTATAAGTAAAAAATTGCAGGGTGGAAACTTACGAACGAACAATTGGAATAATACTCCAACCCTAAACGGGAAATTACAAAATTAGAAATTACTTTTATTTCACCACTATTACAAACCACCCACCTTAGGTTAGTTTAATATATACCACATCATACCTGCTAGTATTGTTTGGTTAAGTATGACTGCATTTAAAATAAGTTGTAGATACCTAACCTAACCAAACCAGCATGCAAGATGCGTATTAAAACAATCTAGTGAGGTGTTGATAATACAGGTAAAATTTTTTTGGATATTGAATGTCACATGTCACACCAGTAGTAGGAAAATACCGGTTCAAGGACAGGCGCAGGATCCAGCATCCGGCGGCCATTTTGGATGACGTCATCTAATCCGTATGCTAATCCATGCTAATCCGTATGCTAATCTATGCTAATCTATGCCAATCTATGCTAATCCATGCCAATCTATGCCAATCCGTATGCCAATCTATGCTAATTCGTATGCCAATCTATGCTAATCTGTATGCCAATCTATGCTAATCCATATGTCAATCTATGCTTATCCATATGTTAATCCATGCTAATCCATCCGCCATTTTGTATTTCTAGAAATTTCCACCAACTTCGAATCGTGACGTCACTGTTGCACTTTTCGTCACGGCCGCCATCTTGTATTCGAATTTTTTTTTCGAACTTCAACTTTTCGAAATTCGATGTAATCATCAGCCGCCATCTTGTATTCGTGCGCTGGTGGCCGCCATCTTGTTTTCGTCTGCTGGAGGCAGCCATCTTGTGACGTCATATAGTTCTGTTGGTCGCCACCAGGTAGCAGCAGGGATTATTTTATTTTTTCTTTAACTAAAATATTTTCAGTGCCGAGGCTGGGATTCAATCCATTGGACGTGAAAACGTCCGGGATGTCGAGGTTAGAAAGCAGGCACCTTACGAACCAGACCAGGAGACCAATTGGGATATGGTGGAATAAATAATCTATATATGCTACGTACTGATGGCAAGTTTATTATAAATGAGGGGAGGATGTTTTTGCCTTCCTTAATGCATACCTAAGGCGCCACATTTGAAATTGAAATTATTATACAGCCGCCACCTTTAATTCCAGCACAGACTACCAGATGTCACTAAATTCAAAAATGAGTTGCCATAGGCGCCGCCATCTTGGTCCTCAAGTTGGCTGGTAGATGTCGATAGTATCGCGTGCCAAATTCAAAAATTAGTTGCCAGAGGCGCCGCCATCTTGGTTCTCAAGTTGGCTAATAGATGTCGCTAGTATCGTGCGCCAAATTCAAAAATTAGTTGCCAGAGGCGCCGCCATCTTGGTTCTCAAGTTGGCTAGTAGATGTCGCTAGTATCGCGCGCCAAATTCAAAAATTAGTTGCCAGAGGCGCCGCCATCTTGGTTCTCAAGTTGGCTGGTAGATGTCGCTAGTATCGCGCGCCAAATTCAAAAATTAGTTGCCAGAGACGCCGCCATCTTGGTTCTCAAGTTGGCTGGTAGATGTCGCTAGTATCGCGCGCCAAATTCAAAAATTAGTTGTCAGAGGCGCCCCCATCTTGGTTCTCAAGTTGGCTGGTAGATGTCGCTAATATCGCGCGCCAAATTCAAAAATTAGTTGTCAGAGGCGCCGCCATCTTGGTTCTCAAGTTGGCTGGTAGATGGTGCCACCGTCACCATATTTTAATTCATATAATTGATACCAGATGACGCCAAGGTCGCCATCTTTAGTTCCTAGTGTTGCTACCAGAGTGTGCCACCGTCGCCATCTTTAATTCTTAAAGTAACCGCCGGAGCGCGCCACCGTCGCCATCTTTAATTCTTAAAGTTACTGCCGGATGGCGCCAAGTGTTATGTAGTCAGTGGAGACAAGTCGGGAACGAGTCGAGACAAGTCTAGACAGTCGAGACAAGTCGGGGGGACAAGACGAGACAAGTCGGTAGCCTGTATTCACCAAGTTCTCCGTTGCCGCCATCTTTAATTCATAAAGTCGCTACCAGATGGCGCCACTGTCGGCCGTCTTTAATTCAAGGCATTGTTGCCGGATGGCGCCAAGTTTGAATTTAAAAAACCAACAAGTGTTATGCAATGTGTAACCAGTCGAGACAAGTCGGTAGCCTGTATTCACCAAGTTCTCTGTTGCCGTCACTGCCATCCGGGTATCTGACGAGTCCTAATTAATATACTCGTTTACATCCTACCTCTATGATCTCTACAAACAAACTGACCGTACCTACTCCAAAATGACATATATAGTACACCCACATGCAAACATTTGATAACCATCAAGAATGCCAACATACAAAAATAAATTAACCATCGCTGAAACAAATTTCCCAACATTAATTACAATAAAAAAAGTCCGGTAAGATACTGTATTTTGTCTATAATTTAATAAATGATGATAGAGTATTAATAAAATTTTGGTGTTGTGTAGAGTCTCTCTCTTCTTCTCGTAGTGGCGGAAGACATCTCGAAGGTAGTGTTAGAATTTATGTATTAAAGCAATCACTCTAGCTGAGGAGGTTAATAACTTATAGTTACAACTTTTTAAAAATACTCTGAATTTAAAACTTTTTTTAATAAGAGGGACCATTAAATGGTTTTTTGAAATTAAAGCAAACAACGTAAATGTTAAACACATATTTATTTAAATCTTATTACAAACAGCAAGGGATAAGAAAAATAACTGATTTAAAAGAATTAAATAATAAGTAATGAAAGTGCATAATATTCACACACTGCACATCATAGTGACAAAGTCAACATAACCTATTTACATAAACCAGAGTCCCAATACCTAAATATTAAGCATAACTACAAGTTACATAGGGTATAATATACTCTGAAATACATATTAAAGAGAAAATTGATATAAATAATATTATACTTTGCTCAATAGTTCCAGAAGTAATGAACGTACAGCTACACGAGCAATCTCAACAGTTCTTTCATCACTAGTGTTTTCTGTGGAACATACTTGAGTGGTGTCTTCACTGATCGGACCTAGATGACTGAAATCTCGGGTTTGACTCTTGCGAGATGTAGGAAGGCGAAGTTGACGCCTGCGTTTATGCTGGACTGCTACTGATGTAGTAGGTGCTGGCGATGTGGGACTCATCTGGGTACAGCTAGATGATGTCTGGACTGACGACGTCTGACCACATGCAGATGCTGGCGGTGACTGAATAGCTGGTTGGTTGAATGCATGTGCGAAAACCTCTTCAGGTGTTGCAGGGAGAACTGTATCGTCTCTCATCATATTCACACTACAATGTCCATAGCCCAGACAGTTGATAACTTCTAGAGGTGTATCTTGAGGTCCTGGGTTTAAAACCTGTTTCACGTGAAACACAGCGTCACAACTCTCCGAAAAATGTTTTAAAACACCGTCGATCCACTCACTATAATCAACAGTGCATAGCCCAGGTGTTACACTGGAATATATCATGTTCGGTTGAAAATTTAACATCTTGGTTAACTACTTCTGCTGTAGGTCCTTACACCACCACAGTTTCAGCTCGACTGCCATCGCACGAGTCGAGGGTCGTATCACTTGGATACAACATTCCAACACGGTGATCAACCATCCAAGCCCTAAGCATGCTCGCATTGTGTCTTGAGATCGAACCTGGACATGTATTATTGCACGTGTACAATTTATTTAATTCTTTCAATGATGGACACTCATATTCTGCTTGTACATCTAATATTAGCACATGTTGCTTACAATAGTTAGTTAGCCACCGTTTCTGCTCTATTCCTACAACCAATACAGGTCCGCTCAGATGACTTGCCAATATGTTGGGTATTGAAGCATAAGGAAAGAGTCCGTGTTCCCACTGTAAACCATGAAAATTTCTAGTGAGCCAGACATTTGTTTTTTGATGCTTCCTGGTGAGATATCGCCATTCAAATGGAGGTTGAAAGTTACATGTTATATCATTTCCTTCTTCGTCTGCAATGCTAAGTTCCTTGATAATAAATCCATACTGACTAGAGAAGCCTTGGAGGTTTACACATTTCGTCATGGAGGTCGAGACGAGACTAAGCCGGTAATGTACTGCCAGGTCTTAGATAATGGACGACACAATCTACCTTGTTGCAGGATGTCTCGATTATGTCCGGAGCCTCCTCGTCACAATCACTGGTCCAGTGATGACCGAATTTGCAGACCTCTAGTTGAAGTAACCATCCTCGGTGACGTAGTGCACACGGCGGAATCCTGGCGTTACTTCCGCGTACTTTGCAGTTGGATCGAACAGCATTTGCTTGAATTTGTAGCAGCAGCTCTATACCCACACGACTATGTGTTGACTGCTGTGTCTAGGGTGTTGACCTCAATTTATACCGCTAGGACCCCCTCCAGTCCAGTCACATGTACCGTTGCTTCCGTTGTTGTCCCCCCACCTTGCTGGCGGCCTCCAACATTCGAACGAGGTGATAAACCATCCAAGCCCTAAGCATGCTCGCATTGTGTCTTGAGATCGGACCTGGACATCCAAGTTACATAGAGTATAATATACTCTGAAATACATAATAAAGAGAAAATTGATATAAATAACATTATACTTTGCTTAATAGTTCCAGAAGTAATGAACGCACTGCTTGACCAGTGACAGGTGTAACTAAATATTAAATATATTTTATATTTAATTTTCCATTACCTTTCGTGGAATTTATTAATCATTCACTCTACGAAAAACAACTCAAGACAATATACCTGACCATCGAATTAAATACAGTACCGCTATACCTTACATGAAAGTCTAATTAATCGATAATCTGAATAACCTATAAATCGTTCATGTACAAAGCCACACATACAGGCCAATTGTCTATGGACCATGAGACCGAGTCATGACAATATCAGACGTATAGGCTAGAAATTTCAGAACCGCAGGACCTTCTTCGTCTTTAGATAATTACAGTCATTTAGACCATCATGAAATTTTAATACATACTAAAGGACCAACCGACCTTGAAAAATATTTTAGTAACACCAAGAGGTTTTGAACTAGTAAATATTCAGTCACTACATATTTTACTACGTGCAATCAACAAAGAGGTAGCACCATCAACGAAAAGGCAGCACAATCAAAAAAGGCAGCACATTTGTAAACACCTTCAACAAAAAGGAAGTACCATCAACGTAAAGGCAGCACATTTTGGAAGCACAATCAATAAAGAGAGCAAATTTGGAAGCACCATCAATAAAAAGGAAGCACTTTTGAAAACACCATCAACAAAAAGGAAGCAAATTTTGGAAGCAGCATCAACATAAAGGCAGCACATTTTGGAAGCACAATCAATAAAGGCAACACATTTGGAAGCACCATCAACAAAAAGGAAGCACATTTTGGAAGCACAATCAAAAAGGCAGCACATTTTGGAAGCACCATCAATAAAAGAAGGAAGCACATTTTGGAAGCTTCATCAAAAAGGCAGCACATTTTGGAAGCACAATCAAAAAAGGCAGCACATTTGGAAGCACCATCAACAAAAGAAGGAAGCACATTTTGGAAGCATCATCAAAAAGGCAGCACATTTTGGAAGCACAATCAAAAAAGGCAGCACATTTTGGAAGCACCATCAAAGAGGCAGCACATTTGGTAACACAAGTTACGAGAACTAAGTCTTAGTTAGAAATCAGAATGCAAGAAATAAAAACATTAAATTTTTACTTTTAATATTTAATTTATTTCTTAAGATTATACAAATAGAAGTAAAATAAGCCATTATTGTATGTAGCCAGCTTTCCTCAGTTCTTCGAGTATGAAGGATATTTCTTTTATGCACGAATAGTTTCCTGCACAAAGCGAGCCATGTAGAAGTCTTAGCTGGTCAACCAATAAGTTTGGATCTTTCCACGATGTGTAATCAATCTCTTCTACCACCATCTCACTTGCTTGTTTATTATAAATACTTTTAATATCACAATCGTCCCAGTGATCATAATAAGCGTTATCAGATTTATTTATTATAACACGACGTTTCCATCGTTTTGGTCTCAGGACACCGTTACATTCTTCGATCTTGTCAGCTTTAGGTGCTTCATCACAGTCTATGCTTTTGTCAACAGCCTCAGAGTCACTGTTACAATCACTGTAGAAGACATCCTCTTCACCCAGATTACCATATGAATTCGATATCGATGATGTCGAAGTGCCATTATCGTCTTCATGTTTCCTTTTTAGGAGTCCATCATTTTTACAAAGTAAGAAAGATCTACTTGAATTCGGCTGGAATGTATTCTCACTTTTCACGTTAAGAATTCTTCCATTGTCTTCATTCTTCCATAAATCATCATCATCCTTCAATTTAAATTCTTCGTTGAGATCGGAAGAGCCACGAACATAATCTCTCTCAAGACAAGGAAAATTATTGTCGTAATGCAGATCACTATTCCTTAGTCTAGTAGATCCATCGTTGTACTCTGGCTTGTACGCAGGCTTAACGTTGCAAGTTCTGTCATGTCTTTTTAAGCTCTCTCTCCGCGTTAACGACTTGTTACATCGAACGTAACTTATCATATTGCGTAGTGGCTTTTTAACACAGTCATTCTTCTGGTGTTGTCTTCCATTCTTTCTCAAGATAAATTCTTTGCTGCAAATATTACACCTGTGTCCTTTCGATACAGCGACAGACACCGAATCAGGATTCATATTAGTTACTGTGACTAATGTTAGATACAAACAGACAGTTTTCCAATTGGAACCATTACTTAAATATATATTTTTTTTAAATATTTACTAAGCGAGACTTAAGTTATCTCATGCAAAGGTACTTGTAAGTAGTTCTGCTTTTCAACAACAGATGACACCACGTATTGCTTGCAAGTAAATAATATTTCTTTCTTTCATGCGGGATGCAGGATTCTCACTAACGATCGCAATAGAGGGATTACATCGCTAGACTCCAAGGAGAAGGTAGTTTGTTCTTCCAGTTAGTGTTTCTCAGATTTCTCAGGGTATATATTATTATTTGACTGAATAATAGATTTTTTTTTAAATTCCACCTAATAAAAATAAAATATAAGCACTCAGAGAAAACCATCAGGGATGATGTCGTTTATAAACATCATAAATTACCAATTTTTTTTTTTAAAAAGTCCAAATTTAATCCTGTTTAAGCAACATGAGAGTTCTAGCACAAGCGGGCTTGTAAACTCTTTGCTTAAGCAAAATGAGAGTTCTAGCACAAGCCCGCTTGTGAACTCTTTGCTTAAGCAACATGAGAGTTCTAGCACAAGCCCGCTTGTGAACTCTTTGCTTAAGCAACATGAGAGTTCTAGCACAAGCCCGCTTGTGAACTCTTTGCTTAAGCAACATGAGAGTTCTAGCACAAGCCCGCTTGTGAACTCTTTGCTTAAGCAACATGAGAGTTCTAGCACAAGCCCGCTTGTGAACTATTTGCTTAAGCAACATGAGAGTTCTAGCACAAGCCCGCTTGTGAACTCTTTGCTTAAGCAACATGAGAGTTCTAGCACAAGCCCGCTTGTGAACTATTTGCTTAAGCAACATGAGAGTTCTAGCACAAGCCCGCTTGTGAACTCTTTGCTTAAGCAACATGAGAGTTCTAGCACAAGCGGGCTTGTGAACTATTTGCTTAAGCAACATGAGAGTTCTAGCACAAGCGGGCTTGTGAACTCTTTGCTTAAGCAGGATTAAATTTGGACTTTTTAAAAAAAAAATTGGTAATTTATGATGTTTATAAACGACATCATCCCTGATGGTTTTCTCTGAGTGCTTCTATTTTATTTTTATTAGGTGGAATTTAAAAAAAAATCATTATTCAGTAAAATAATAATATATACCCTGAGAAATCTGAGAAACACTAACTGAAAGAACAAACTACCTTCTCCTTGGAGTCTAGCGATGTAATCCCTCTATTGCGATCGTTAGTGAGCATCCTGCATCCCGCATGAAAGAAAGGAATAATAATATTTACCTGCAAGCAATACGTGGTGTCATTTGTTGTTGAAAAGCAGAACTACTTACAAGTACCTTTGCATGAGATAGCTTAACTCTCGCTTAATAAATATTAAAAAAATTATATTTAAGTAATGGTTCCAATTGGAAAACTGTCTGTTTGTATCTAACATTAGTCACAGTAACTAATATGAATCCTGATTCGGTGTCTGTCGCTGTATCGAAAGGACACAGGTGTAAGTTTTGCAGCAAAGAATTTATCTTGAGAAAGAATGGAAGACAACACCAGAAGAATGACTGTGTTAAAAATCCACTACGCAATATGATAAGTTACGTTCGATGTAACAAGTCGTTTATGCAGAGAGAGAGCTTAAAAAGACATGACAGAACTTGTAACGTTAAGCCTGCGTACAAGCCAGAGTACAACGATGGATCTACTAGACTAAGGAATAGTGATCTGCATTACGGCAATAATTTTCCTTGTCTTGAGAGAAATTATGTTCGTGGCTCTTCCGATCTCGACGAAGAACTTAAATTGAAGGATGATGATGATTTATGGAAGAATGAAGACAATGGAAGAATTCTTAACGTGAAAAGTGAGAATACATTCCAGCCGAATTCAAGTAGATCTTTCTTACTTTGTAAAAATGATGGACTCCTAAAAAGGAAACATGAAGACGATAATGGCACTTCGACATCATCGATATCGAATTCATATGGTAATCTGGGTGAAGAGGATGTCTTCTACAGTGATTGTAACAGTGACTCTGAGGCTGTTGACAAAAGCATAGACTGTGATGAAGCACCTAAAGCTGACAAGATCGAAGAATGTAACGGTGTCCTGAGACCGAAACGATGGAAACGTCGTGTTATAATAAATAAATCTGATAACGCTTATTATGATCACTGGGACGATTGTGATATTAAAAGTATTTATAATAAACAAGCAAGTGAGATGGTGGTAGAAGAGATTGATTACACATCGTGGAAAGATCCAAACTTATTGGTTGACCGGCTAAGACTTCTACATGGCTCGCTTTGTACAGGAAACTATTCGTGCATAAAAGAAATATCCTTCATATTCGAAGAACTGAGGAAAGCTGGCTTCATACAATAATGGCTTATTTTACTTCTATTTGTATAATCTTAAGAAATAAATTAAATATTAAAAGTAAAAATTTAATGTTTTTATTTCTTGCATTCTGATTTCTAAGACTTAGTTCTCGTAACTTGTGTTACCAAATGTGCTGCCTTTTTGATGGTGCTTCCAAAATGTGCTTCCTTCTTTTGTTGATGGTGCTTCCAAATGTGCTGCCTTTTTTGATTGTGCTTCATAAATTTGCTGCCTTTTTGATAATGCTTCCAAAATGTGCTTCCTTCTTTTGTTGATGGTGCTTCCAAATGTGCTGCCTTTTATGATAGTGCTTCCAAAATGTGCTGCCTTTTTTGATTGTGCTTCCAAAATGTGCTTCCTTTTTGTTGATGGTGCTTCCAAATGTGTTGCCTTTATTGATTGTGCTTCCAAAATGTGCTGCCTTTATGTTGATGGTGCTTCCAAAATGTGCTTTCTTTTTGTTGATGGTGTTTCCAAAAGTGCTTCCTTTTTATTGATGGTGCTTCCAAATCTGCTCTCTTTATTGATTGTGCTTCCAAAATGTGCTGCCTTTACGTTGATGGTGCTTACTTTTTGTTGAAGGTGTTTACAAATGTGCTGCCTTTTTTGATTGTGCTGCCTTTTCGTTGATGGTGCTTCCTTTTTGTTGATTGCACGTAGTAAAATATGAAGTGTCTGAATATTTACTAGTTCAAAACCTCTTGGTGTTACTAAAATATTTTTCAAGGTCGCTTGGTCCTTTAGTATGTATTAAAATTTCATGATGGTCTAAATGACTGTAATTATCTAAAGACGAAGAAGGTCCTGCGGTTCTGAAATTTCTAGCCTATACGTCTGATATTGTCATGACTCGGTCTCATGGTCCATAGACAATTGGCCTGTATGTGTGGCTTTGTACATGAACGATTTATAGGTTATTCAGATTATCGAATAATTAGACTTTCATGTAAGGTATAGCGGTACTGTATTTAATTCAATGGTCAGGTATATTGTCTTGAGTTGTTTTTCGTAGAGTGAATGATTAATAAATTCCACGAAAGGTAATGGAAAATTAAATATAAAATATATTTAATATTTAGTTACACCTGTCACTGGTCAAGCAGTGCGTTCATTACTTCTGGAACTATTAAGCAAAGTATTATGTTATTTATATCAATTTTCTCTTTAATATGTATTTTAGAGTATATTATACTCTATGTAACTTGGATGTCCAGGTCCGATCTCAAGACACAATGCGAGCATGCTTAGTGCTTGGATGGTTTATCACCTCGTTCGAATGTTGGAGGCCGCCAGCAAGGTGGGGGGACAACAACGGAAGCAACGGTACATGTGACTGGACTGGAGGGGGTCCTAGCGGTATAAATTGAGGTCAACACCCTAGACACAGCAGTCAACACATAGTCGTGTGGGTATAGAGCTGCTGCTACAAATTCAAGCAAATGCTGTTCGATCCAACTGCAAAGTACGCGGAAGTAACGCCAGGATTCCGCCGTGTGCACTACGTCACCGAGGATGGTTACTTCAACTAGAGGTCTGCAAATTCGGTCATCACTGGACCAGTGATTGTGACGAGGAGGCTCCGGACATAATCGAGACATCCTGCAACAAGGTAGATTGTGTCGTCCATTATCTAAGACCTGGCAGTACATTACCGGCTTAGTCTCGTCTCGACCTCCATGACGAAATGTGTAAACCTCCAAGGCTTCTCTAGTCAGTATGGATTTATTATCAAGGAACTTAGCATTGCAGATGAAGAAGGAAATGATATAACATGTAACTTTCAACCTCCATTTGAATGGCGATATCTCACCAGGAAGCATCAAAAAACAAATGTCTGGCTCACTAGAAATTTTCATGGTTTACAGTGGGAACACGGACTCTTTCCTTATGCTTCAATACCCAACATATTGGCAAGTCATCTGAGCGGACCTGTATTGGTTGTAGGAATAGAGCAGAAACGGTGGCTAACTAACTATTGTAAGCAACATGTGCTAATATTAGATGTACAAGCAGAATATGAGTGTCCATCATTGAAAGAATTAAATAAATTGTACACGTGCAATAATACATGTCCAGGTTAGATCTCAAGACACAATGCGAGCATGCTTAGGGCTTGGATGGTTGATCACCGTGTTGGAATGTTGTATTCAAGTGATACGACCCTCGACTCGTGCGATGGCAGTCGAGCTGAAACTGTGGTGGTGTAAGGACCTACAGCAGAAGTAGTTAACCAAGATGTTAAATTTTCAACCGAACATGATATATTCCAGTGTAACACCTGGGCTATGCACTGTTGATTATAGTGAGTGGATCGACGGTGTTTTAAAACATTTTTCGGAGAGTTGTGACGCTGTGTTTCACGTGAAACAGGTTTTAAACCCAGGACCTCAAGATACACCTCTAGAAGTTATCAACTGTCTGGGCTATGGACATTGTAGTGTGAATATGATGAGAGACGATACAGTTCTCCCTGCAACACCTGAAGAGGTTTTCGCACATGCATTCAACCAACCAGCTATTCAGTCACCGCCAGCATCTGCATGTGGTCAGACGTCGTCAGTCCAGACATCATCTAGCTGTACCCAGATGAGTCCCACATCGCCAGCACCTACTACATCAGTAGCAGTCCAGCATAAACGCAGGCGTCAACTTCGCCTTCCTACATCTCGCAAGAGTCAAACCCGAGATTTCAGTCATCTAGGTCCGATCAGTGAAGACACCACTCAAGTATGTTCCACAGAAAACACTAGTGATGAAAGAACTGTTGAGATTGCTCATGTAGCTGTACGTTCATTACTTCTGGAACTATTGAGCAAAGTATAATATTATTTATATCAATTTTCTCTTTAATATGTATTTCAGAGTATATTATACCCTATGTAACTTGTAGTTATGCTTAATATTTAGGCATTGGGACTCTGATTTATGTAAATAGGTTATGTTGACTTTGTCACTATGATGTGCAGTGTGTGAATATTATGCACTTTCATTACTTATTATTTAATTCTTTTAAATCAGTTATTTTTCTTATCCCTTGCTGTTTGTAATAAGATTTAAATAAATATGTGTTTAACATTTACGTTGTTTGCTTTAATTTCAAAAAAAACATTTAATGGTCCCTCTTATTAAAAAAAGTTTTAAATTCAGAGTATTTTTAAAAAGTTGTAACTATAAGTTATTAACCTCCTCAGCTAGAGTGATTGCTTTAATACATAAATTCTAACACTACCTTCGAGATGTCTTCCGCCACTACGAGAAGAAGAGAGAGACTCTACACAACACCAAAATTTTATTAATACTCTATCATCATTTATTAAATTATAGACAAAATACAGTATCTTACCGGACTTTTTTATTGTAATTAATGTTGGGAAATTTGTTTCAGCGATGGTTAATTTATTTTTGTATGTTGGCATTCTTGATGGTTATCAAATGTTTGCATGTGGGTGTACTATATATGTCATTTTGGAGTAGGTACGGTCAGTTTGTTTGTAGAGATCATAGAGGTAGGATGTAAACGAGTATATTAATTAGGACTCGTCAGATACCCGGATGGCAGTGACGGCAACAGAGAACTTGGTGAATACAGGCTACCGACTTGTCTCGACTGGTTACACATTGCATAACACTTGTTGGTTTTTTAAATTCAAACTTGGCGCCATCCGGCAACAATGCCTTGAATTAAAGACGGCCGACAGTGGCGCCATCTGGTAGCGACTTTATGAATTAAAGATGGCGGCAACGGAGAACTTGGTGAATACAGGCTACCGACTTGTCTCGTCTTGTCCCCCCGACTTTTCTCGACTGTCTAGACTTGTCTCGACTCGTTCCCGACTTGTCTCCACTGACTACATAACACTTGGCGCCATCCGGCAGTAACTTTAAGAATTAAAGATGGCGATGGTGGCGCGCTCCGGCGGTTACTTTAAGAATTAAAGATGGCGACGGTGGCACACTCTGGTATCAACACTAGGAACTAAAGATGGCGACCTTGGCATCATCTGGTATCAATTATATGAATTAAAATATGGTGACGGTGGCACCATCTACCAGCCATCTTGAGAACCAAGATGGCGGCGCCTCTGACAACTAATTTTTGAATTTGGCGCGATACTAGCGACATCTACCAGCCAAACTGAGAACCAAGATGGCGGTGCCTCTGGCAACTAATTTTTGAATTTGGCGCGCGATACTAGCGACATCTACCAGCCAACTTGAGAACCAAGATGGCGGCGCCTCTGGCAACTAATTTTTGAATTTGGCGCGCGATACTAGCGACATCTACTAGCCAACTTGAGAACCAAGATGGCGGCGCCTCTGGCAACTAATTTTTGAATTTGGCGCACGATACTAGCGACATCTACCAGCCAACTTGAGGACCAAGATGGCGGCGCCTATGGCAACTAATTTTTGAATTTAGCGACATCTGGTAGTCTGTGCTGGAATTAAAGATGGCGGCTGTATAATAATTTCAATTTCAAATGTGGCGCCTTAGGTATGCATTAAGGAAGGCAAAAACACCCTCTCCCCATTTATCATAAACTTGCCATCAGTACGTAGCATATATAGATTATTTATTCCACCATATCCCAATTGGTCTCCTGGTCTGGTTGGTAAGGTGACTGCTTTCTAACCTCGACATCCTGGACGTTTTCACGTCCCATGGATCGAATCCTAGCCTCGGCACTGAAAATATTTTAGTTAGAGAAAAAAATAAAATAATCCCTGCTGCTACCTGGTGGCGACCAACAGAACTATATGACATCACAAGATGGCTGCCTCCAGCAGACGAAAACAAGATGGCGGCCACCAGCAGACGAAAACAAGATGGCGGCTGATGATTACATCGAATTTCGAAAAGTTGAAGTTCGAAAAAAAAAATCGAATACAAGATGGCGGCCGTGACGAAAAGTGCAACGGTGACGTCACGATTCGAAGTTGTTGGAAATTTCTAGAAATACAAAATGGCGGATGGATTAGCATGGATTAACATACGGATTAGCATAGATTGACATATGGATTAGCATAGATTGGCATACAGATCAGCATAGTTTGGCATACGAATTAGCATAGATTGGCATACGAATTGGCATAGATTGGCATACAGATTAGCATAGATTGGCATGCGGATTGGCATAGATTGGCATGGATTAGCATAGATTGGCATGGATTAGCATAGATTAGCATAGATTAGCATACGTATTAGCATGGATTAGCATACGGATTAGATGACGTCATCCAAGATGGCCGCCGGATCCTGGATCCTGCGCCTGTCCTTGAACCGGTATTTTCCTACTACTCACACCCATGAGCACACATGTTTCTACAGCTCCATCCATCGTACAAAACTTCATACGTTAATTGTTTACATTTGGAAACACAAGTTTTACTGCTTATTCCTTGCAAGTTTCAACCTTTCTTTAAAAATACTTCCAGGTGAGTTCGGAATTTGAAATTTTACAGCTTACTAAGCTGATGCGGATCTATTTCCTGAATATATATTTTAAGCTGTTTGAAGCTGGAGCTAATTTCATGCATATATATTGTCATTTGTACAGACTATCTATATAAACACACTACAGTAACTCAAATCAAATGTTTTCAAAAACGTGGATGAAAAGAAGAGGCCTAATGTCCATTTTTGAGAAAGTAAGAAAATTTAAAAAAAAAGTTTTTATTATATTAAAGTATATTTATATGGTTAAAATTATATTTGGTGGAATTACTCTGTACAGAACTAGCAAAGCCGCCAGTATCATGTGCAGCGAAATCTTGTAACATTCCCAGTAGCCAGTAGGTACCTATATCGGCTAGTAACCTAACCAAACCAATTAAAATCTAATAAACCTATGGTACAAAAACATATACAAAATATTGTTCCGTGTGCACCGGGTTTTAGTTTACGTTAGGTTAAATAGGATTTGGTTCCTAGATTGGGTTAGCTTAGGTTATCGCAAAAATGCTCGTCCCGACTACCGTAATTCATTAATTATTTTAACAGTAAGCCAAGCTTTAATTCTATATTACATGCGGGAGAATCGGCGGGCGGAGAGAACGAAAGAATAAACATTCACATTACGAGATAATATCCTCAAAATATTCTTACCTCCATTTACAAGAAAATCCGACGATAAAACCACGTGAAATTCCAAAATGTTGAACGAGCATAAAACGACAACAAAATAAATAAACAATCAAACACGAAATTTTGAAGTCAGTTTGCAACTAAAATTACATTTTAGTGTATAGTTTAATAGTATCAAACTAACATATAACTTAAATTAAATATTAAAAGTAATTAAAATGATTGAAAAATATTCTTTAAAGAAATAGTATATTTATTTCAAACTTTGAAAGACAAACAATGTTATGAACTTTTAGTAAATACACAAAGATGACCACTATCAACATTGTGACGTTATAAATTTGTGTATGTAGATTCGTTACGCGTGGAAACGTTGCAACAATGTTGTAGATTTTTATGTTGCCAACTTCAACCATTCAACGTTGGATCAAAGTTTCTACAACCAAGTGTGTTATGTGGGAGGGTTAACTAATTTAAGATAGTTGGCATCCTCAGCAACCGCTAGCAACAATAATTTCTAATGTCAGAAAATGGCAGGACATCAAAGTAACAGGTGAAAAAGTATTTTTAATTAAAATCAGCATTAAATGGGAGCTTGCCGATGCTTAGTTACTATGTTCTTCTCTAACAGTCTTATTTTTTGGCCAACAATGTAGAATGAAATATGGGAGGGATAAACTAGTAGCAAAATTATTACTGGCAGGAAGAATATAGTAGAAATCGAAGCCAAAACCCGTACATTGTAGTGTTTGCCATGCTTTCCAGATCACCAAATCAAAACCAAGCTCCACAAATTCTGTAAATGTTTTAAAACATTGGGATGCAGTATTTGTGGTTTAACATAATTGCAAATATCAAGGGATTTTAATTTGGTGTGATTTATACACATTTTAAATAAGCTTTAAATGAAAAAAAATGAATATATCATTGTTAAAATGTATCCTATTGTAAGTTAAAATTTCACTAAAGTTAATCTCATTGTGTGTGATTTAAAGGTTTTCCACTTACAAATGTACACATCTGACCAAAATATAATTTAATATGGGTAAATGCACTGCTTAATTGCATTAACTTAGTAAATTTTAAATATTTTATGTACTTTCAGACAAATCTTGGGAATTAATTATATAGCAATCTCTTGTTTTAATATTAATGAAAGCTTATCCACTAACACCTAAAATATATCTAAACAATGGATTTGCGATGGGGGTTGGCATTGTGAGGTTAAAAAGATGGTGACTTCATGTGAAGATTTGTAGAATTAAGATGCAAGCAGAGGATATAACTCAACATTATTCTTTTCTAAAAATTTGTTCTTTGTGAAAATTGGTTTTTAAATAATTGTCAAGGCTTCATATTTATTTTGCATGTTTCGCTGAAACCTGCTATTTAAAAGGCCAAGTTTATGCTGGTAATATAATGTAACAATTTGACGCCAACCGTTGGTGCTCCTCTAGTCTGTAGTAGCCGCTATGGCACATGGCCACCTCACCAGAGTGTGCACGAACCGAACGCGCCCAAGTGCAGTGCAGGGCAAGCGACAGTAATAATACGAATGCCATTCACCACCAGCGTATCGATTGTTTCCCGAGCGAAAATCGATGTGTTGTAACTGTTACTTTGCTCTTCATTACTACAGTTCAAATTTACACTAGGCAATTATCATACAATATTACCATTCAAATAATTATGTAATACATAATGACCATCATCTGTCTTAGTGCAATTAGGCTGAGAGCATTACTCTTTTTCAAATGGTACATTTTCGCAGGAACGAAGCTGGGGATATATGCAGAATCCACTGCTTTGCAGTTTACCTTCACCTTTGAAGCAGACTAGGTGTGTATCGCACCCTGGGACCCATCAATCTTTGTTCTCTGAATTCACCACTGCAATACTAGCCATGCAACTTGTTGTGTCCTATTTTTGCCCTCGGCCTTCTCTCTCTGCAACCAACATGGCCGCCTCGCAAAGAAAGCCGTATCCCAACAGGCTTCTCTACACCAGCCGTGGGATATAGGCTACGAGTGGTGCCACAAACATACCATAGATGGCAGCAAGCATTTTGAACGTTATAACAGTGCATATGGATTTATTAATGACTGTATAATATAAAATGTGTGTCAGTGCTATGTATGTTATACGTAAATAGTGTCCTGGTGTGTGAATTATTGGGAGGGCACAGGATGACCCGTGTGGGGCAAAATATGTCGCAAAGAAAGAGATAGTAGTACTATTTCTTCTTTCTTGTCAGTGACCAATGTCTGAAGGAGCTGTATTTAAGCTAGGTCGAAATGTGCCTAGCCAGAGATCCCTACCCCCAGAGAAATCTGGGGGAAATAAAGCAGATAGTTGGAAATTGGGTTATTGCTTTCTGCTCACCTCTCCTCTTCCTTCCTCTGGAGCGGCCCTTGGGTGCTCGCTCTAGAACCCCACCTCCCTCTGGAGTGGCCCTTGGGTGCTCGCTCTAGATCTCCTCCCCTGGAGCGGCCTTCGGGTGCTCGCTCTGGGAGCCCCACTTCCCCTCCCCATGGAGCGGCCTTCGGGTGCACGCTCTAAGGCACCAACTAACACCCCACCCCCCCTCTGCCCCCGGCCAAGCAAAATGGCAGGTTAGTGCCAATATCTGTGAGTCAAGGAGCAGCTGCCAGCCTACCAGTGGGCCTTTCGCCCCACCTCACGCCACTCCATTACCCGACGCTGTTGCCGGGACACGTCAATTTGGTGCCCAACGTGGGGCTCCTGTGTCAGTCTAGATAGGCGGAGGACCACAACCCACCACCGCTAGAGCTCTCATCACAGCCAGAGCCACATCCACTTCCAGGAGTGCAGAAAACACCTGGTGGCGCCCAACCCAACTGAAGGATGTCTTCTGGATCCTGTGCAGCACCCCGCTGCAGTGCACCGGATGGACCCAGCATTTCCTGTGTATGCTGCAATGCCCAGTTTCACCTACAATGCCTTGATATCGTGGAACAAGTCATTGAACAGGCGTATATCCACATATGCCAGCCCTGCAGACAACTTCTGGTAGAGAAGAAGCCAACAGTGCCAGCTCCCCGGCGCTGTTTTGCACCGAACTGCCCTGGGACAGCCCTAGTCCTCGTCACCTGCCAGGCCTGCCATCGCGACTACCATCTCGCCTGTCTAGGCTGGGAAGATACTCCACTGGACCTTGCTGGGATGTCATTTACCTGCGCCCAGTGTAGAGTTAATCCCACTGCACCTTCGAGTACAAGATTTGCAAGTGCACCTCGGCCCTTTAGAGGTCAGGATCATGAGGACCCTGTGCAAGCTGTACACCAATGGGAGCAAACCCTACGGGCACATGCAATCCACCCCACCGAATGGGTGGACCAGATAGGTCCATTACTACTTGGGAAAGCCTCTAGATGGTGGACTAACCATGAAGGGCTGTATGACACCTGGGAAGAGTTCACAGGGGGCTTCCTGAACCATTTTGGAAACCAATCAAGACTGGCAAATCTTACTGCCCAATTATATGGTACAAAACAAAAGGAAGGAGAGGATGTCGAAAGTTACTTACTACAGAAAAGGAAACTTTATAAGAGACTAAACCCAAGGAGAGACCCAAATGAATTTCTTCCTACCTTGTTGGAGCTGGTGCGGCCCAACCTTCGGACATTTCTGCGGCATCCACCTCCCGAGAATTTATCCGAACTTATGGTTCGAGCCACTACCGTGCAGCGAGACTGTCTTGAAACTAGGGGCACTGTAACAAGCAAACCGTGGTCACCACCAACCCCGGTACAAGGATATGCTACCCCCAACAAAAGATTGCCGAAGTGTTGGCACTGTCCTGAACAACACTTTCATCAAGACTGCCCCGTGCTCCGCTGCCAACAGTCTGAAAGGAACAGCCTCAACACAGTAGACCCCTGGAGGGAAAGAGTGGTGCCAACGAGCCCTACCCCTACACCAAAGGTAGAAAACCTCAACTCCCAAGCTCGGCTCGAAAGTAGACCGACCCCGAGCCTTATGTGCGTACAGCACCACCCACAACAAGAACTGCCAAGAGTCAAGGTGCAACTGGACTCACAGCCCATTCAGGCTCTTATCGACTCAGCCGCCACCACTAATTTTGTGCACGAGAGTATTGTGCAGAGAACAGGGACCCCTATTAAGTCCCAACCCCAAATGGCCCAGCTTGCCACCCAGGGATCAACCATGACCTTACTGGGCAATGCTGTGGTACAATTCTGCATAGCCGATGTGGAGATGGAGATCCCATGTCTAGTCGCAAAGGACCTTCGAGAAGAACTCGTGCTGGGCCAATATTGGCTCGCACAGCAGCAGGCGACATTGGACTTCGAAGATAAAACTATACACTTCGGACGAACGTCCCGCCGAACTCTTAACTGGGGCACCAAAGGAATGGGTGACCTGAACGCCCCTAATCAAAGTGGTGTTAACCCTAATCCTGGAATCTGCACTGAACAACACAGAGACCAACCTATGGTTGTGTTGACGCAAGGGTACCAGCGACCTCAAGAAACTCCTTCCCTTCGCTCTGCCACAACCAAGCTAAGCCAAAATAACTCGGGCAGTGGTTTTCAGTGGTGCCAGAAAGGAGGAACCCCAAAGGGGAAATCGACCATGCAGTCATGGAGACAGCCGCTGAGCGGTGCCCTCTCAAAGGCAAGATGCAACAGGAAGAAAGAGTCTTTTCCAGACCGAGGAATATGGTTTCCCCAGAACAGGATTCAACTGCTGCCATGGAGACAGAAAACAGATCTGTCAACAATACCCCGCAACCCCAGGAACCTGCTAGTCCCTCCTCAACGGGACAAAATTGTGCCTCCAGAACCCTCAGACCACGGGACCGGCTGGTCAGACCAGCCCGCTACCGACTAGCCTCCGCATAGTGCAGTGGCCAGTGTAGGGAGGTCAGCCCTGGGACTGAAGCCCAGCGTACTGACCTCTGGCAGGTGCAACGATCCAGGCCGAGGCCACAGAGGGAGGGGGCGAATTGTTGTGTCCTATATTTGCCCTCGGCCTCCTCTCTCTGCAACCAACATGGCCGCCTCGCAAATAAAGCCGTATCCCAACAGGCTTCTCTACACCAGCCGTGGGATATAGGCTACGAGTGGTGCCACAAACATACCATAGATGGCAGCAAGCATTTTGAACGTTATAACAGTGCATATGGATTTATTAATGACTGTATAATATAAAATGTGTGTCAGTGCTATGTATGTTATAAGTAAATAGTGTCCTGGTGTGTGAATTATTGGGAGGGCACAGGATGACCTGTGTGGGGCAAAATATTTCGCTCTTGTCAATGACCAATGTCTGAAGGAGCTGTATTTAAGCTAGGTCGAAATGTGCCTAGCCAGAGATCCCTACCCCCAGAGAAATCTGGGGGAAATAAAGCAGATAGTTGGAAATTGGGTTATTGCTTTCTGCTCACCTCTCCTCTTCCTTCCTCTGGAGCGGCCCTTGGGTGCTCGCTCTAGAACCCCACCTCCCTCTGGAGCGGCCCTTGGGTGCTCGCTCTAGATCTCCTCCCCTGGAGCGGCCTTCGGGTGCTCGCTCTGGGAGCCCCACTTCCCCTCCCCTTGGAGCGGCCTTCGGGTGCACGCTCTAAGGCACCAACTAACACCCCCCCTCTGCCCCCGGCCAAGCAAAATGGCAGGTTAGTGCCAATATCTGTGAGTCAAGGAGCAGCTGCCAGCCTACCAGTGGGCCTTTCGCCCCACCTCATGCCACTCCATTACCCGACGCTGTTGCCGGGACACGTCAAACTTAAATATGCGTGCCTTCATATGGAACATTTTATATTTTACATATTATTCGCAGTTTGGTCTGGGTGCACATCGCGACCACACTTCAATGATTAGGACTCAGTCATAGAGACATTCTCAGTTTCGTCTTCGCAGGGCTGCTGGTTAGGCAAAACCCAGCATCGAAACTGTTCAATTAATATGACACGAGGACTTTCGGGGCCCACATTTAGTTATGTCCAAGTGGCATAGTTCTTAGCTTATGGTGTTATGCCATGAAAATATCTCTGCTTAATATGTAATAATAATAGCCCATATGTCGAGTAAACATTTTGTATGTCAATAGTGTTCAGTGTTTTGGAATTTGTTGGCGCATTCTGGCAGTAAGTAGGGAGCGAGCCCTAACTTCAGGGTAACTCCATCTAGGGAGTGGTGACACTGCTGGCAACTACCCCCGACATGCTGCCTAGTTCCATTCGGTCATGTGCAGTCCCATCTGCTGTGGGCGAAAAAAATAGTGTCTGGCGCCAGTTCCTGGCTCTGTCCGGGGCATTAACTGGAGATGCTGACCCCCAAATTTCGCCACTGACCCCACTCTCATTTTCTGACCCTACTAGCTACCGCCCCATCCACATGGGGCCAGCAGGGGTGGCCCACCTCACCTGTTCGCGACCTGCCTCAGGTAGACAGCGAGCTATGCCACCCATCTGACATCAGCTACACCCCACCACCCACCATGAGGCACGACCATTTGCAACCCTGTCTACCTAGGGCCTCACCCTTTCGTGACCTGCACCAGGTCACCAGTAAGGGATACTGCCGACTAGTCATTGGCACTGCCCCCACCCACAGCAGCAGGGCCAGACCAGCTGCCCCCTATTCACCTGAGACCAGTAAGGGTGTCCTGCATCACCTGTTTGCAGCCCACCCCAGGTCATTGGTGAAAATTTCTGCCCACCAGGCATTAGTGTCACCCCCATCCACAGATGCAGGACCTGAGTGGGCACCACCCCACCTGGGCCAAGTGCAGTCAGAGGTCGGTATGCTGATCTGGATCCTGGTGGTTCTGAATGGGGGAAAAATGGTCGAATTAGTGGACAACACGGTGACCCACACATACATCGCGGCCCACCTCATCCCTGAGGGGGACCTGGTGCCGGAGGTTGGGAACATCCAGCTGGCTGCTACTGGAACCATAATGCTAATGCCCTGACATGTCCAGGTAATGATTGGTATCAGGTAGTTTTTAAACAGGACAATGCCCTTGTTGTGTGGGACCTTCGCGATGGCCTCATCTTGGGGCTGGCCTGGCTGGTGCAAAAGGAGGCTACCATCTGCGTCCATGAGGAGAGGATCCATGTGGGCACCTGGGGCCACCGGACTGTATATGGCCTTTACAACACCATATCCCCTGCCCAGGGCTAACCACCACCATAGCTGATTTCTGCTACAATGTTCCCCAGAGTATGTCACACTGTTAGGTGAATTCCTGAAACAGAATCCCCAGGTGTTCGCTGCTGCTGTCTGACTGTGCCGCACTAAATAACTGAGAATTGCATACTCACCAACTCTCACAATCACATTTCGAAAAGCCATTCGGGTTTGGCCCCTGCGAACTATTATCCATCAGAGAACAGATCACTGAGATGCTGGGCGATGTTGTCATAGAGCCGAGCGAGTCTCCATACAAATGCTGAATCGTCATGGCTGTCAAGCAAGATGGTTCCCATAGATTCTGTGTCAATTTCAAACCAATCATCTACATTGCCCAATGGGCAGTAATTTCAGTTCTGTGCGATGCCTTTCAGGCTGATGGATACCTCCACAACATTCCAGACATGAATGTCCGCGCCCGGGATAGGTATGTCAGCAAGTTTTCTCTTGGATGAAATGATCAAGTTTTCTTGGATGTGGGAGGACCACGCTTATCATCTCTTACTGGTCCTCGAAAGGCTTGCCATGCATGAATTCACATGTGTGCTGCACAGGTGCCTCATTGGCACCAGTGAGCTGGAATTATTGTGGTACATTGACAGTGCCGATGACTATCGACCCCTCGTTGAACAGCTGACACTCATTGATGGCAAACCATAAGCACCTTCAGAAGCTGATGGGGTTACTGAATGGGCTGTGTTCATTCATTCCCAATTTCGCTACCTTAACAGCACCTATGATGGACTTACTCTCCCCAAAATAAAAATTCCAGAGGACGGAGGCCACAGAGCAGTCACTTGCTCTGGTGAAGCAGCAGTTCTGCGAGTGCCACACCCTGCCATGCCTGTTCCCGGATGAGCCCATCTTCGTTTAAATAGATGCAGTCAGGATGACATTGGTGAGAAGCGACAAGGAATGGAGGGGGCAGAGTATGCCAGTGGCAAGTTCGGTTTTGCAGAATGGCACTATTATATGAACTAGCATGAGTGCCTCGCAGTGGAGTGGGCCCTCAAATGCTACCGACACCACCTTGAGGGGAGACTATAAACTGATAGCATGTTTATGTGGTAGCTGGACTCTGCCCAGGGTTGGAAATAAAATTTCACCCTATGGGCACTAATGCTACAAAGCTTCACCTTCCATGTCGAACATGTCCCTGGGCGGATTAACCAGCTGGCAGACAAGCTGTTATATTACCTGGACCCAGCTGCCAACTTTCAGGATACACAAGGTTGGAATGACTTCCTACCCCCATTTCACCTGCCAACCAATCACCCCATCATACTACCTCTGGTGGTACTCTATGCCACACAAAATGTGAATCCTGCTGCCCAAGTAGAGGCCAGCTCATTTTGACTACCTTTGTAGTACATGTGCAATGGGCACAGCAGTGCGATCCTGACTGCATGCAGTGTGTATACATTACCACAACAATGCAGCCTGGACAGGGTCCTAGAGATTAGGGAACCTGGCGACATAGACATATGTCAAACCCTAATTTCTCCCACTACTAGGCAGATGGTGCTGCTGTATTTCCACGAGCATGGCCTGGTAGATAAACCAGGGAAAAATCAGACTCAGAGGTAGAGCAGGGTGCTTTTAAACTGGCCAGGCTAAGCATGTTTTATTCGCGATAATTCCAGGCTCTCCAAGTAGATGGGGTCGAACAGCAACACCCCAGGCAGCCGGAGGAACCCTTCCACATGGTGGCCCTAGACATCATGGGCCCCCACTCCGGCATATCACATGGCAAGTGGTCTCTCATCATGATCACAGTTATTATAATGCAATGGTCGGAGGCATTCACTTTCTCCAATATGTATGTGGGGACAATAGAAACCCCTCTAAAATAAGGTGTTTAGATGGTACAGTATCACTATCAATGGGACACAGTTAACAGGAGTACCCTGGAAGTCAGAGTGTTTCTGCTGGGACACAGAGCCTCGCACCACCCTGACATACCACCCCCCAGGATGAACCTGAGTGCTGCAAACAGGATGTTAAGGTCCAGTACTGCTTCCACCTGGAGGAAGATCATTCCAAATTGGATATACACACTCCCAAGCCAATTTATTTCCTGCAGTGGTGAACCAATGCCATCACAGGTCACTTGCCCACAGAGCTACTCCATGGCTAAACCCTCACCCTGTTGGGTGATTTCTGCATCGCCGAGGTGGCAGGGGTCCGCACCTGCCCTCCCATCATCAACGTTAGGTTGAAGACACATGCTAACTAAACCCAGTTTCTTGCCACCTGGACTCCACAGTCACCGAATCCCCCAACACCACTGGAGCCCAGATATATGGCCTACGCTAGGTGCCACCACCTGTAATCTGGCAGTTATGGCTTTTGTGCGGGCCTGAGTTCCAAATGGCCTGTCCTTGGGAGGTACTGTGATGACTGGGGTCCACCACCTACTTGGTCTGACTGCCAAATAGATCAACAAAAATTCACTGGGACAACTTAAGTCTTATCTCTTCTACTGGCAACCAGAATTACCCAGCAGGATATGTTGGACATGCTGAACAACCTCCCCTGAGTCTATCGGGCTCACCAGAAGCACCACTTACCAGTCCTCATACAACATCATCTTCTTTGTCATGGACCAATCACCAGCCCACTGTCACCTGTACTGCATCAACTGTCACCCCCACCTCAACCTCAGTCGCCCTGCAACTGACACACATGGTGCTTCACTGCATGAACTCGAGTGCCTTGTGGACAAACTAGACCCGAAGTACTTGCCCTAAGAGTCACCCAGCACTGAAGGACCAAAAATTCCATACTCGTACTAGGCCCAGACAGATCCCCAACAATGAACCCAATGCTCCCCGATCCATCACACAGACTGGGATCAACCCCTTTGGCCCCTTAAAATGAGTCTTGAGGATTATTCCTTCATCATGAGTGTGGAGGAGCCCAAACAACCCGAGGTCGATCACCTCACAGACACTCTCGTATGGTTGCGACAAGCCCCAAACGGGTGGTGTTGCGAGGAAATCACCGATGGTGGGGGTTAAACATTGTCCCACTCAATGGCACAGTTGACATTGACTGGGATAGACCTGTGGGCATCAGTGTGGACACAGGTAGGGCAGAGCCCCAGCATAGGGATCAAAGAAGACACGATGCCCCAGGGGCAGGCCAGCCTGAGGGACCACAATGGTCTGCCAAGTTTACAAATAACTTAAATATGTGTTCCCTGTAGTGAGACATTTAAGCTTTTACATAAATTTTTTAACTTTGTGTTGGTATGTGTCACAACCAAGATTTCAACGATTAGAACTTAGTCATTGAAACATTCTCTGTTTCGCCCATGCAGGGCCACTGGGTAGGTAAAACAGAATCGATATTTTCAGTTAATATGGCCCGAGGACTTTCAGGGCCCACATTTAGTTCTGCCCATATGGAATAATTTTAGCTTATGGTGTTATGCCACTACAATCGTCTGCTTTATATGTAATATGAGTAGCCCAAGTGGCAAGTAGTCATTTTGTATGTCATAAGTGTTCAGGATTTTGGTATTTGCTAGATCTTGACCATTGGGAGATGGCCGCTACTTGTAACTTTTATGTATTTGCAATTATCTCGTTAGTTATGTGTAGTGTTGCAAAGAAAAACAATGTGCATGGACATTCACATTTCAAGTCAATGCATGATGTCGAGCATGCCTATCCTATCACAATGTAGACAAAGGCTGGACCAAATGTCTGAGACCAGATGATCACATCCAGGTAGGCAGTGGCAAACTTGCCGATGTACCCACCGAGGATGCAGACCATCATGGTTTGTAATGTCGGGGGAGGGGCCATCCATAAGCCCGAATGGCATCAGGAACCATGAACAAGGTCTTAGGTCGATCATATGGGCGCACTGGACCTGCCATTACCCCGACTTGAGATCGAGCAAAGAGAAAATGCGAGCATCCCCTAGCCCGGTGAGGGTCTCAGTGATTATGAGAACATGTTGTGCAGGAATGATAGTATTGTTGATTGGTTTGAAATTGACACAGAAGCTAAGGGAACCATCTTTCTTTTATGGAGACTCACTCGGCTCTATGAAGCCATAGTGTAGTAGTATTCTAAAAATGTGTTTCCTGATTGCGAGAGGTTTGCGAGTGCCGAACCCGAATGGCTTCTCAAAGACAGGCTGTGAGAGATGGTGGGTATGGAATTCTCAGTAATGTTAGTTTGGCAGATCCGATCAGTGGTGTAAACACCTCGGGATGTTGCTCTAGGACTGCACCTAACAATGCAACATACTCTGGGGGAAGGTCGTGGCAGAGGTCATATAGGTGGGGGTATTCGCCCTGGGCAGGGTGTATGGCCTGGTTAAGGTCGTTTACAGTCCAGCATCCCTGTGTGCCTACATGGATGCTCCCCTCTCGGAGTACTATGATAGCATCCTCCTGTACCAGCCATGGCAGGCCCCAGATGAGGCCATAGTCAAGGTATTGCACAACAAGGAAACTGGTCCTGCTCACAAAATCCCTAATGCTGATGGTTACCTGGGCATGCCTGGTCATAAATGTGCTGGTTACATTAGTGGCCAGCTGGATGGTGCCAAAATCCATTACCAGGTCCACCTCTGGGATGAGGTGGGTAGTGATGTTTGTGTGGGTTGCCTCAGTGTCCACGAGTGTGGCCATGGGTCGCCTATTCGTTCCCATTGGGAACCAGATCAGCATTCCGGCCTAAGGCCCAACTCGACCCAGGCAATGTGGTGCCCACTCGGGATTTGCAGCTGCGGACGGGGACGGCACCGATGCCTGGTGGGCAGTGCCCCTCGCCAACATCCCGGGGCAGGTGGCGAATAAGTGAGGTGGTCCACTCCCGCTGTTCCTGTTTGGTTGGAGTGGTGGCTGGTAGGTCCGGCAACTGCAGGCAGGGCAACGATGGCATCTAGGGGGCAGTGTGACCATTTGGTGACCAGGACAGAGCCGGGAACAGGTGGCACCTCTCCATACAGAAGTTTCCCTGAGGAGTGGGCTCTATCCCTCGCTACTACCAGAGTGCTTCGCATCAATCACACATTGTGCTAGAAATGCTCCATAGTAGGCAGTAGTGGCAGTGGGGTGGTCGATTGTCCTGTGTCATGCAGCCAGTTAAATGTGCGAAAAATATGAAAATAGTAAGATGGAAGGAAATTCATTATTTCTCTTATATTTAAAATAAATCATCACCCATATAAAAAGTTTCTTTTGAATGTAACTATATCATATTAGCATATTTTGAAAATAAACTTTATTAGATTTCTTCTAATATAATTTATATCAATGATAAATTGAATATAATCCATAAGCAATCTCTAGAATTTATGCAAAGTTGGTCATAAAAATGGCACAATCAAATTGTTTGTGTGTCTATAATATTTCTTGAATATATCATACATTTGTTATTTCAAAATATCACAAGGACTTACTAAATATACATATTGAGGACTTACATTTGTTTATTTTTCTAATGTATCAAAAGTACGAATGTTTTCAAAGAAAATGAGATGTATTGTGTGAAAAAATATTAATATTTATTTTCATTTATAACAATAAAATTTCGTGTCGCAAATAAATATCCTATTGATATCCACTATATACCTGGGATGAATGTGGTACATTCAGGAAATAACAGGCTATCCATTGAATATCCAGTGCTGTATAAGATACGAACTGAACAAACCTTTGGAGGGGCAGTCTTGAGGCCCAGCTGCAGAAGCTTAATCAAGATCATACTGTTGCAATAGTATATTCAAATGATGTCAAACACAGAACAATCATTTACAGCAATAAATTACTGCTCACTTAAAGTCAAGCCACAAATACAGGTATGGCTTTCCACATATTTGATGAAAGTATGTGACAGCAGTGGCCAACTAAAAATAAGTGAAGTTCTCCTGGTTTCAGGTTCCCAGATATATTTTACTATCTAATAGTTACCCTTAAATGACAGCATTAAAATTGTTATGGTTTCACTTCTAATAAGTTAGTAGGGCCTACCAAAATATGTTTAACGAATTTACAAAAGTATTACTCGACCATCTAATTTTTTGCTAAAATCTAAACCTATGAAAATACGATAAACATGGGAAGAAAGGACCACTCAGCGCTGCCGCCTGATGGTTGCTTGGCTTATTATTATGTGGTGCTGTATTGTAATGTGGTGCTACACCAGCATGTGGTGCTGCTTCATTGAGCATTGCCACCTCATGATCTAGGACTGTCCCAAATTCATAAAACGAGACTGTTAAACATCAATGTTTTTGCAATAATAAGCAGCGAGGTTTTAAAGATAAGAATGAAAGATTTGGCAGGACTTCTGATTGACTTCTGGCCATTTTCACTTGTAAATATTCATCAACAGAAACGTCAACATTCCTGGCCTCGATTATCGAAGGACAACTTAAAAAACCTGCAAAAAGGAGCAGATGGACATCGTCCCCTGTAATGTGCAGTCAGGCAGAATTATGCTGCTTAAAGATTAAACTAGCCATCCAGCAGTCTTGCTAAGGGGAAGAGGTACTGTGATTGTAGATAGCCAATCCTGTAAATTGTTTTAGTAACCATGAATCGTATTGTATCTACTAGGGCCATGAATCTATGATAGACTAAAATTGCAATATCCGTTATGCCAGCAAATATATGCACTGCTGATTAAATGTAAACTGTCAAATGGTGTCGGCCAGTCTCTTAAAAGTTTTCCTCTGCATCGTGGACAGGTGGCCGAGTTGAGTTTAAGACGAGCCAGATAGGCCCGGCACCATAAAATGACACAATGACATATGGGGAGCTAAAGAACAAGGTTTAAGAATGTAGATTTATAATTATCAGAATTAACGAAATTAGTTGAAGTACAGTTGTAGGCTCCCCACAGAATGGCACATTTGCCTCGATCCCTTAAGCTGAATATGACTGCAAGAGAGGGGTGACACAAGGGCAGGAGACAGTGTCACCTTGCACTAAAACCACACCAAAAAATCTGTAATTAGAATAGGCAAGAAATTAATTAATATAATGTGGCACATCTGCTTTATTCAATATTGCTAATTTATCATAACTATTTGAGTCCCTATAATTACTCAAGTTTATAATTGTATTTCACACAAGATTTCAAGTTGGCGACTGTAGGGAGGGTTGCTTATCTGTGCAATGGCCATTGGTTAGTGTGAGTGTTCCACAAGCAAGGGCAACTACTGGTGGCAGGGTGGGGATCTGGCTTAAGGCCTCATGCGAGGTATGATATAAAACCCTTACCCCAAGTAGGAACAAGCCCTGTCTTACCAAGCGATTAGGTCACACTTGTGGCATGCGTGCACCCTCAGTGTAAGCAGAAAATCCAGGTAGGGTGGCTCCAGTGGTGGGCACCGCATTTGGTAGGGCCTGCACAATGCTGCCAGGTTTCTCATATTGTGCACCACAGGGCAGCGTATTTGTATGGGGCTCCTGGGATGTTTCCCATGTGGTATGCTGCCAAGTATCCTGGGTATCGACACAATTGTTGTGGATGCCCGGCAAAACTCTGCACTGTTCTGCCTCTAGGTGGTGGGGGGTCGATGGTGATGGCAGGCTTTGATGTCCTGCCCTCTGTTGTGTCGGGTGGCGATTGTAGCTAGTAGGGCCTCATTTATCGCTTAATGACACCAAGTGAGACATCCATCAGTGTGGTTGCATGCATGGAGTTTTCTAGTTGGTCTAATTGGTCGTGGTCAAGGTGTCGTGGGCATCGCGACTGTCTGTATAGTATCTTCCTCGTCATGTCTCCTGGATCATCCATGTAAACATTAAAGGCGGCATCAATGAGGGATGCTCCATGGTCCCAAGTGCCACATGTTGGTAACTAGGGTGTTTCCTGGTCAGCCTGTTTAGGCTCAGTCATGAGCGCTGAAGTCTAAAGTGCATCATCTGCATCGTAATCTCCCTGGTCCTGTGAGATGTCAGTGATGGTGAGTGTTCACAGATGCCATCGCCTACAGAGTCGTCAGTGGGGGTCCATTCTGGGTTCAAACTCCTGTCTATTTCCACCCAAGTGTTGGTGGTCCGTCAATTCCCATCGGTGATGTCAGAGTGTCTGTTGACACCTTTCTTTTCTGCATCTCTAGGTTGCCAGGTGCGATGTTGGCCAGCACACTTTCATGAGCAAGGTTTACTGTGTGGTTCCCCAGCTTGTATTCATTCAGTTGGCATGGCTGCCATGGTCGTCAGAGATGTCTTCATCTTGGTTCATCTTCAGGTTTGTACACACAAACTCAGTAGGTGTTTTCCACCATATGGCGCAATGTAACCCGAAGTACCTGGTGTAGGTGTCTCCATCTTTCTGGGGTTTGTTTCCTCCAGCTTGGTTACTAATGGTTATGATTCTGATGGGATTTTCTGTGTCGCATCGATCCTAATCCAAAGAAACATCAGTAATAATGAGTGTTTGGGTACATCCTCGCCTGTGATGTTATCATTACAGTGTCTGTTACGGGTTTGTTTAAGCTCATCCTTGCATTGTGCCAGGCCTCCGAGGCTTACATCAACTTCCACTCCCATTTCCAGTGTTTCTGGTAGTTGGTCCCCTGGCAGTGTAGCGAGGCACAGGCCACCATGTTGGATAGTTGTATTCTTGTGGCTATCCAAATTTACTAGGTAGGTGGTCTGACATATCTGTTTCTGAACTCTGTATTGACAACCCAAGTGTTTTGCCAGCCCCACACAATAATTTTGTGGTGCATCCGACAAGGGTGCACTTGTGTGAACACCTGGTCTCCTGCCCATGTGCAATGGAGGGGGTTGTTTGTCACAGGCATGATCTCCTGCGAGTATGCCCTCTAGAATTGTCACATATCTTCATATGCAGCAGCTCGCTATTGGTTGTATTCCTCCCCTCCGACAGGTGCAGTGGTAGGTTGTGCTCTTGCACCATCTTGGCAGCTGTCATGCCAGTTACCACATTTACCAGGTGGCAGATGCAGAACTGGTCATCAGCTATATGTAGGACCCAAAGGGTGTGGTCCACACAAAGGTGTGTGTGCAGCTGCACTTACTGTTCTTAATTTTGGATTTTTTGGAGTTCGCCTTCGAATAGTAGTTGAGCATGGTATGGTGCTTGTTCTGTTGACTGTTGCAACATGCCTTCCAGCACATTCCCGGATACTGGCTGCCATTGTCTGAGTAAACCAGCTGGCAGAAGTCCCACTGCAGCAAGAACTCGCACGTCAGGATGCTAGTGAGGTTGGAGGCTCACACATTTTGCATGGGTAAGCCTCTGTTAAGCTCGCAAACAAGTCTGTGACTATGAACAGAAATCTCTTTCTTCGGGATGTCTGGGGTTATGGGCCCATAACTTCTGAAATGTAGTAGGATCTGATTGCTGATGCTGTTATCTGTCCTGCCTGCAAGCTTTTCATGCTTGGCAGATCTTGCACTCGCGCACACAATCGCATACTTTGTGGGCGACAGAGGCCAGTGGTAGTTCTTGCAGATTTCACATTTTGTCTGGTCCATGCAGGGTGTCTATCCAGATCATAGTCGTGGAAGGACTTGAGTACGCACTCCCGGGTTTCATGTGGCACATACATCTTCCGTTTTGGCTCCTGGTGCATGGTTCATGACAGTCCCATGCTGTGTGCTCCAAGTCTCTCAGAGCCTCTTGTTCATATGCTGGTGCCATTGGTCGGCTGATGCCCGATGCCCTCTATGTATCGCGCACACAGTGGTGTATGTCAGTGGCAAAGCTCAGTGTAGCAGCCTCTTGCACATCAGCTGTTATAGGTGTGCATGTCAGGTGTGGGCTTGCTCTCATCTTGGCGATTGGTTGTAGCGTGTCTTCTCAGTCTTCACTATCTATAAGCTCGCTTCGCTCGTCTGGTTCATGATTCAGCAGGTGGGCAGTTGGTTTTCTGTCCCAGGGACATGTTCTACCTCAAAGTTGAATAACTACAGGAACAACACCCACTGGATCAGCTTCACTTTCCTCCCCTGCATTGTGTGCAACCAGGTAACACACTGGATGTGTGTGCGGAGTGTGAAACCTTTCTCTTACAGGTGTAGGCATTACTTCTTCATGGACAATACGACGACTAGGCACTATTTGCCATTACTGTGGTATTTGTGTTTTGTTTAACCGAACTTCGCACTAGTGTAACCCAATACCTGTCTGTCTCCTTGTTAGTTCACATAAAATAATTCTGCTCTAACCCCAAGGCCATCTGTAAGTACAGGGTATGCTTGGTTTATACCTGTGCCAGGGTGTGGCATTGCGCAAATAATGCCTTGATGCGGTTGAAGGCACATTGGGTGGGTGTATCAAACTTGTATTGGAATTGAGGTGACAGCAGTTCGGCCAATGGTGCGATGAATTGCGAACACCCAATGATGTAACACCTTATCCAATTAATGGATCTATGAAGGGCTGTAGCTGTTTGCACATCTGCAGCACCTTGTCTTCTGCAATTTTCCTCAGGTGGCCTGGTTAGGGATGGTTGCTTTCCACACACACACACACATGATATGTCCTAAATATTTGACTTCAAGTGCCTTTATTTGGCATTTGTGGGGCATGGCCATCAGGTGGTGTGTCGCTAGTCGCTCTAACACATGTTCCAGGTGTTTGACATGGTACTCCCATGTCTTGGAAAAACAATTATGTCATCTATGTAGGCTAATGAAAACTGGCCCATATGGCCCTCCAGAACCCGGGTCATCATTTCCTGGAAAGTGGCTGGTGCACATTATAGGTCGAAATACATGGCTCTTAAATTAACTCTTCAACAATCAGGCACTGTAAAAGCTCTTTTCTTTCGATCCCCATACTGTACAAGGACTACCAGTAGCCGGCATTTAGGTCGATGTGTTTAAAGCCCTGGCCCGGCTCAGCCCAGTTACAGTGGAAACAATGTTGATCTTGGAAGAGGGGTAGCTGACTGTGATGGCATTCAGAGGCCGGAAGTCGACACAATAGCACAATGAGACATCCTTTTTCGGTGCTAACACAACACCTGCATAATAAGGGCTATCAGAAGGCTTAATGAGGCCATCTTGCAACATCTCTGAGATTTGTTCCCTGTTGGCACATTATTATCTGAAGCTTTAGCCCCGAGGGTTTTCATGATTGGGAACATCATGGGTGGTTGGACTTCAGTGTTCCATCACTGTGGTGCCTCGCAGGAAGTCCGATATGGCAAAAATATCCAGCCTCTCATTTAACACATAGTTGACAACTACCTGATATAGTGGAGGAACAGAATGACATAAATGTGGTAAAGTCAGAATTTCGCCAGGTGGTTCGAGTGTGAAACATATGGCTTACACAATGAAGCATTAAGGTTTCCACATAGACGCGAGTGGGTTTTATATCGACAACTACATTATGCTATGCAAGCTATGGCTGGCCTAAAACATTCTCCTAATGCAAGTCTTCTACAAGAGCTGTCACTTTGGTCATCAGGTCCCGAAGGCTTACCCTAATCTCCGCTTTTCCCACCATCATGCCTGGCCATGTGCTGGTTGCCAGGCACACCTTCGCACAGTGTAGACAGAGTGCATCAGGTGGAACAAGGTTTGGGGTGACAAACATGTGGCTCGCGCTCGTGTCCAACAGTGCAGCAGGGGATGCAAAGCAGGTGGTCGTGTGGCTGGTACAGCTGGTCCAAGGTTGGTGTCAGGCTGTCTTTGGCTTACATGGTCTGATCTTCTGACTGTCTGTTTCTTGTCAGCGGCACTAGCGGTTATTGGTGTTGTGGTGGTGATAGGGGCAGTCACTATGCCACTGATACATCTTGGATAGGCACCATCATTGACACGGTGGTGGCCGATTGTAGTTTCGCCATGGCTGGTTTCACAGTGGTCCAGCGGTGATTGATTTGTGTGTGAGTCTGGCCAATTAACATTAGTGCGTGGTCGTCTGGATGATGGTTGTAAAACATTTGTCCTATCATGTTGTGTTGTCACTGGGATGCTCTGGTTCGCAGATGGGTTGTTTGTCCTGCACAGTTAATGAACTACAATGCCACAATGTTTGCAGGTTTCTATCCAATGCCATGACCTTGTCAAGTATTATTCTATGGTAGCATCTGCTGAATGGCTGTAATTCATGAGACAGAGATGAAGTGCTCTGATTAAGTGTCTGTTTCTGGTACAGGTCACGAAAAAATTGTAGGGCGTATAAACGAAACACAAGTTTCTCTTCATCATTCAGTTTCTTAACATTGGGGAGCAGTGACAACAGAAATGCTCTATCCCCATCTTCTTCTTCGGGGCTGTGTTTGTCTAACTTTTCTAGTAGTCTTCTTTGAAATTCAGTAACTACCGATTTGGTTCGCTTTGCAGTAGCTGACATTCCTACCTTCGATGACCTGTCACATTCGATTTCCTCTTCGCCACCACTTCTAGCACCACACTCTTCTCTGTTGCTTGCTTCGCTTTCATTTTCCTCTTCGTCATTAACATCGATGTTTCCAGAAGTCCTAGCAGAAAATGTACAAAATCATATAATATTGTTAAAACTTTCTCCAGAAAAAACTATAACAAATTTATATTTATGCATTTTTAACATTAATGAAATTTATTTTCGCATCAAAAACCTGGAATTGTGTTAAACATAAATCAGTGTTCAGTTTAAAACTGTAAAGGCCGCATTTATCTACAAAATACAATTTTCTTACATTTAAAATTTAAGAAAAGACGTTTCCCAAAATTAATTTTTACATGCTTTATATTAGCTTCACCTGTATGTTTGTCCGCCGTCTGTAACTCTGTCTGTCCGTCTGTAACTCTTTCGACTAAGAGTGAGTGACTCATCACTGTAAAATGTCCCACCGATTTCATTACGTTCGTTAGCCGAGCGGTCTAAGGCGCGCGACTTCTGTGACGTCAGCTTTCGGATTCAGCGATCGTGGGTTCTACTCCTGGCCACGCCGAAAAAAAAAATGTTTTTTTTTTTTCCCCGGTAAATTCTAATATTATATCCATACATCTAACTGCAAATGATTCGTAGAGACTTTACCATTTCTTTGTGACGTTGCAACTCCAAATAGTTATCTCAGATGGTAATAGGTAGTGTCGGTAACTCATTTCCCTATGATAATTATACATAAATATAGTTTAAAAAACTAAAAAAACATGCTTTTAAAGAATATCAAACTAAAAAGTTAAAAATAAATATAGTTTAAAAAACTAAAAAAAAACATGCTTTTAAAGAATATCAAACTAAAAAGTAAAAAATAATTTTAAAATTAAATTTATGACAATAGTATATAAGCAATACTAGTATAAATGAGAAAAAAGCATGGGGCGCTTAATATTCAAAAAATATGGCACAAAGCGCCTCAAGCTTTTTTCTCATTTATACTAGTATTGCTTATATACTATTGTCATAAATTTAATTTTAAAATTATTTTTTACTTTTTAGTTTGATATTCTTTAAAAGCATTTTTTTAGTTTTTTAAACTATATTTTTCAAAGCGAACTACGCTCTCCAAGCCAAAATGTAAAATATTACTGATGAAGAATAAAATAAAAAGAGTTACAGTTTAACAATGGCAAGGTATTAAAAATTTCCTTAATTACAACAAACTATGACACACAAATTCAGTCTACTTATTTATTTAAATGTGTCCGCCATCAAGAAATCTATCTTACCTTCGTTTTACCACGATATGTTCTAGGAAAGCCAGTGAATCAGCATACACATATTTCTTTTTTTTAGTCGCAGGATCACCACTTTTTCCTTGATTAACTTATTTGGAGTAACTGTCCCTTATATGCCTCCATTTGTTTTTTAAGTCCTTCACTGCAACAGAAAAATAAATAATATATTACAATACAATAGAGTTCCAGTTCACTTTTATAAACATTCCAGAGCTTTTAAGAAAACAGAACTGTGAGGGATCTTTCCCTATTGTTGATCGGGAGGGAATGAGAGCTTCGGCAATAACCAGCGGCTGGGGCCACCAACCCAGCATAGTCACCGCATCAGCCCATTTACCACACTCAGCTAACCAGACAGTTGGCTGTGTCCTGATACCTAAGACTTTATCAGCAATGCTGGCGCCTTCCCCGATCTCCCACATCACGTGGGGACCCACCCAGTGAACCTGTGGTCCGGTGGAGACCTAACCAACCTCTGTTAGCTATCCAGGCTCGTACCGGAGCTGTGTCGTCACTCACCACGTCGACTCCGCATCGGGCTAGGTAACCCTTGGAGCCTGCTCCAAGCGATCGGAGCACGACTACCAAGTAAAAGTCTTACCCAATCAGAATCAAGGACCTTGGAGGAAACCTCAGCAGGACACCATTTAACCTTTTATGGATTCTTCCCGTACTACGACCAACTTGGCGTCGATTCGGCAGACCGTTCGCCAGTATCTAACCGACTGTCACTCTTCAGAGTTACTCCACTGGATGTCCTCACCTTCTCGGACTACCCTCCAACCTGCCATACCTCGGCCCGACAGATTTACAGCCGATTAAGGCCCGGAAGTGCCTGAACTCATCCGGCGGCGATCGCAGGAAGCCCTGGCTATAAATGACAGACCAACTGTGCGTATGCTGAAGGGCCTCGGGTTTACCTCGGTACCTCCCCCGGCCTCTGGACTAGAGGAACATATCACACCTAATCAAGCAGTTTACAGCTCTTTTTTTAAGTCCAGGTGCACCCGTAGACAGCGGCGCATTTCTCGGTCCGTCCATTACCATAGGCCTGATCCATTGACTATGGGCCCTTTGGGGCCGAAACGCCGAGGCTCGGCAGTCATCCCCCCAGAGAGGTTTCCAATGCATCTGCTGTTGCCTGCAGATTCAGCGAATTCACCATTTCTGGTCCCATACATGCAATTAAGGATGCACTGCGGCAGGGTTACACCCGGCATTGTCCTCTTCAGTTAAGGCAATGCTATGAACAGAGGTTGAGGCTACCCATCCCAACATGGTCACCACGATTCGCCCCCAACAGCAGTGCCCACGTGGAGGCAGAGGATTGCAACTTGGTGCGGAAAGGCTATATATTCGCATCCTTGCACCCATTCCGTGAACCTGTTGGATCATGTCTTGGATACTAGAGCCAGCAACAGCTCCGACACCTCAGGGGACAATGACCTTCCCCGCACAGTCAGGATCACTCCCACCTGATTCTGGTACAGGGTAAGTCGGCCAGTTCTCAAACTTCTCATGCTCAGTGTTGGTTGCTTACCCTGGCTCCACCTTTCAGTAGGGGAGTATGTGCTGCCAATTAGTATTTTCGGCACAATTCTAAATTTGAATTAAAAAAAAAAATAATTTTGTTAGTCATTTTGGCAGCTAAAAAACTTAAACTTCCGCCTCCAGTCCTCTACCATTTAATCCTTGTAAAACCAGTTTCCCCAAACTTTTCCCAGAACTAAATCTGATTTTGCAGCCCAGTGCAAGTCAGACTGTGCGCTCGCGTTATTCTCGCCTTGGTGCACGTCAATCACCTGTAATTCTCCATGGACAATGCAAGCTATTAGATCAGCTAGGTTTTGAGAGCCAGCCTTACACGAGCGATTTCAAGCACACACACGGGTCGTCTTAACCACCTCGCCGGCACATCTTAGGCTTAATTTTCCACAGCAGCGCAGTTCCATCCCATCATCTCTCTCCTGCCTTTATTGGGAACCATGCTCAGTTCACTGGTCGGCCATCAACCCTGGGCTGAATCCAAGGATGCCTATCTGTCTGAGAAGGCACCGCCTCTGCCCTCTCATGGCAGATTTGCGAGTTATTTCCCCTGGGCGTTTAAACACCCGCTAAACGCCTGCCCCGTGGTGCCTCACACAACAAACAGTGCTCCGTAGTTCATTTAAAATCCACCAGAGCACTGCACTCGTCCCCTCCATATGATCTATGCATCATGTTCGAGAGATACGCGAGTCGATCTCTCCTTGTTTCGGACACCCCTTAGTTGGTCATGCTGACATCGGCTAGTACCACCAACGTCGAGATCTCGGAAATCTTTGGAACCTTTTGGTCCGGAAGCCGAAGTGTCCCCCTTTATTTTGATTGACTTAGTCTTTTTTTAATTATGAGTCGCTGCCGCCCCGAAAACACTTCGCGCTGCGGGAGCAAACTGACCACACCATATCGTGGGCGAGCCATACAACTTGACTTCACTCCGGTCCTTGTTCAAATATGTAATCAGCTAGGCAAGAGATGTGGTCCCTACAAGTTCTTAGTAATTAGTAATTAGTCAGTCTGTGTACCTCGTAGAAATAGTCATGCTTCATTAATAATACTTCATAATATTTACTAATCATTTTAAATTATGGAATCCTCTGCGACAACCGCGTGTTCGCGAGCTCTGCACCATGGCTGATGCTAGAAGCCATCTCCTTAAACGGTAATTTTTTACAAACTTTATTCCCCGACCATTTTCGTTTTGAGTGGCCATTTTCTGCATATTTTTCTGTCTGCGAACCAGTTCTGAACCTGTTTGATTCGGGCTTGTTCGCAGACAGGGTCCTCCAGCAATCAGGACGACTAAGGCAACCTGACGCCATGTTTACACCTCATCTTCGGCCAGCGAACGTCAAACCTCCAGTCCTCCAGCTCTTTTATGTCTTCAGAATAATAATTCAATCACGAAGCTGAAAAGATCGGAACACCAGAAATTTTTCTTTTGGGAATTTTATCTCTCTAAGCGCTAATGCTGGGATTGTAAAACTTAACCTGTTTATTGTTTCTGATTCCGTTTTTATTATGTCCAATGAAACTTAATGATAATTTTCTAATTAGGGCCAGTCCATTCTTTAAATGACATAATTGTAATACATTTTAATATAATTTAATAATTTTTATATATTTGTCAATCAATTTATAAAATGTTATAATTTTAATGTGAAAGTAATTAAGAGTTAAACAAATATAAGGTACTTATATCTAGACGAAATCACGCCTTTTTATTCAGCCTTTTGAAACTAAAATATCCACCAGTTACACAAGTAATCAAGAAAGAGAGAGAGTGAAGTGTAACACCTTGGAACGAACTCTGATCGCACTATGCCCGCACAATCGAAAAAAACAAGGACCATGACCTTGATATTCGACTTGGATTGATGGGCCTTTTAAGGGCGAGGTGTGTTACTGGTTTTCCATTGAGAACTCTGAATTTTTGTCTCAGGGTCATAGCCATAGACCCAATTTTAGTCCCCAGTAAAACTTTTGGCCATGAATTCCGGATCTGCATGAAGACGATCCTTCAATTGCGTGTAAACTGAAACACGATTTTCTTTTTGTTCATCAGTCAAAAGTCTCGGAACAAATTTGGCACTCACTCATCTCATTTACAAATCATCAGTTAAAATGCTTTGCATGGATCTGTACGAGATGTTAAGTTCTTCAGTAATCTCTCAAATAGTCATTCACCTGTTTGAACGAACAAGTTTGGCCACTTTTTGCACATATTCATCTGTTTTTGAGGTCGAAGGCCATCCCGACCGTTCCTCAAACCACTTGAAAACAGTCTTCAAAATTACCACATTATCACCATACACAGATTTTAACATTTCGTGAGCTTCTTTGGCACTTTTTTTAAATTTGAAACAAAACTTAATGTTAATGCATTGTCAAGATCCATGTTTTACGACAGACACTGCAAACACGACCTCACTGTAGCGGCTATAGAAGCAAACTGACAAGCCGGAATGTGTTCAAACTTGTCACTGTTTGTCTCAACACATGAAGGTATAAGACATACTAGTTGAACCAGATGCAGCGTAAGTAATTGCAACTATAAATTTTCATTTACAGTATTTTTTTTATCACACCTCGTATGTACGTTTGATTAATTGGAAACTCTCTTCTGGAGTCGGTCAATCTGGTTAAAGTGTGTCCCTGCCGCGTGGTCACGTGGAGGAGTTATATTTAAGACGGGCGGTATATGACTAGCACCATGAAATTACTCCGGGACATGTGGGTAGTTAAGGAAAAATGTTTTAAGGCCGTAGATTTATAATTACCATAATTAACGAGAACGCCACGCCTGCCCTGGGCCGTGAGCTGATGAAGATTGCTAGAAGGGGGTGGGGCAAGGGTAGGAGACAGCGTTACCGCACGCCAAAACTATACAGAAAAACTGTAAATAGAATAGGCAAGAAATTACTTAATATATCGTGGCATATACACCTTAATAAAATATTGGTAATATTCGTAAATATTTGAGTCCTTATAATTACTGAAAATTATAATGTATTTCAAACAAGGGTTCAAGTTGGTGACTGTAAAGATGGGCTGCATATATGAGCTGTGGCTGTCGGTCAGTGGGTTGTGCTCCGTAGGAAGGGGCGACTACAGGTGGTGGGATGGGGTTCCGTGCTTCAGGCCTCGTGCGAAGTACGACGTCAGGACTTCGAGTAACGAACATTTAAGATGTTAGGTTTAGTGTTTGAGCTTGTTAACAAATATTGTAATTGGTTTTGGATTCAATATTTTCGTTTATGGAGACGTGTGACATTGAAGTTAAAATAAAAATTTATTTAAAACAAATTGATATAGGATCAAGTCGTACTTTATAATATTACTGATGGCCCTTTGCAGTCTCCTCTGTGACTTTCCATTAAGTGACCCATTTAGAGGTTTTTAGAGAAAATATATTTTCATCGCCAGTTTGTTTCTGTTTGTTATTTAACACTCAAGTGAGGGTACCCTATGGAAAGAATAACCCTCTGAAGAGGGTTACACAGAAATATATATTATATAGATGGTAATCCACAAAAAAATTGTCTCCTTGCTGCCACTTATTTTTCCTGCTTTCCACATGTTATGTGCTTTGGTTGAAAAAAAAAAATATATGTCTATGGTAAAATAATAATTGGTACATTTTATTAAATACTTTGTGTTTACAATAGTTAAATCAAAAATCGGAATATAAAGTGGACTATGTATTCTTAATGCAAAATATTAATGCTCACACTTGTAGGAAAGCAAAACGAGTTTAAAAATTCTGGCAGTTTTTTCCCCCATTCAGAAAATCTTTCTGCCTCCTAAGAAACAATATTTCATTTGCCACGTTAGCAGAATTTTATAAAAGTTATATTGTTTATTGTAGCAGCATTTCTTAATTAATGAAAGAACATTTTGTTTAGTTTACTTACTTCCACACCATTGTAACATATTCTGCAATAAAAATTTAAAACTTTGCAGAAAATAATTTCAAAACATTTTATCACTAACTAACGTTCAGTGAAAGTATAATTAAATATATACTAGTTGTGAACTTTAAATGAACATTTTTTTAAGTGTAAATCAATCTTGATCTTTCATGTTAACCCACCCTCCCCCCAAAAAAGTGTGTTTAGTGATTGCCAAATACTTATGTTTTTTTTTCATTTATTTACCCAAGACAATTTACAAGAGTAACTACATGTAATAAAAGCTTATAAACTTAAATAATTATAATAATTTCTGCTTCGAAAGAGAACCTGTTTAAAAGTAAATAATAATTTAAATTGTAAATTAGCTCATAAACTTGAGGCGTTAGGGTCTCCTACAGGATGGTGCAGAAACATGGTGGACCTATCCCGGTAGCATTGATTGTAGGCATTTTTTTTCTGTCATCAGCTCTCTGTCGAGATGCGTAACATTATACAGGGAGGTAAATCGTGGACTGTTCGCCCTGTGTGGCTTACCAGTGGACATCACCTATGATGGAGAACAATGGTGATATGCAGACTAGCTCTGACTATATGGCACACGTGTTCCTAGCCCGTTGACATACCCCAATCTAGACTAGGCACGCTCTCGCTCTCACGTGGACACTCATTGGGGCAGGATAACGAAAAAGAAAGTAGAACTCACACGTCAAGTAGTGGTTATGTCCTGTGTTATTACAGAGCCCAAATGTACTCAGACGTACAACAGTAATAAACCACCATACACGGTAATTTTGCTGAAATAAGGCACTAGCTCACAGTCGGAAACGTTATGGTTGGTACGTGTACAAAAGACACTCCGGAGTCGGTCGGTTTCATAATGTGTTGCCTGTTCATGTGCCTGACGAAGGGAGGCGGTTTACTAATAGAGGTGAAGTTAGGCCCCCACTCGAAAAACACATAAAGAGATCCGCTCGGAGCCCCAGATAGAATGAAAGTAAAGATTTTAAGACATTTTAGATGTTCATGGATTTCAAGATCAGTTAAAACACTTAATTGTTCGGGGACTCTACGAGACAGCATCTGCACTCGCCGGTGTGTCATGTTGGACACCCAGACAGCTTGCGAGGACTACAAATGCATGACTTCGAATGGGTGGGAGTGTAAGTGGCATCAACAATAACACTTATTTATTAATTATGCAATGCTGCCAATATTTATCTGGATAGCTGTAAAAGAACACATAAATCATGCTAGCATTAATAATGCCGTTCATATTGCTTCTCAGATCATTAAAACCAAAGAAAACACTTAAAAATACTTAAAATACTTTAAAAACGTCCGCCATAAACTTTCCAAAGTCTTCATGGAAAACTAGACAAAATTCTTCAACAACTTGAATGCGTGAGCTTTTGCTACTGCGTGAAAAATCAGTCAAATAATCAACATTTGCATTGCAATGCGAGTTTCTTAAAAAAGTTAATTTCTCTGACACGTAAATGTTATGCCAGTAAACACAGCTGGGATGTTTCATCCGCAGGTGGTTCAGGTTCACACTTCATGAGCTTCTGCAAGACATCGTGAATACTCCCTTCGTGTATGGTAAGCCCATTGCACCCGCAAAATTAGCACAGGCCATGCCAGTCGAAATTCCGTACCTTCTGGGTAAAGCAAGAAAGTTGAAAGCAGCAGCTCAGGCGGTGCATAAACAGCATGGCACCCTCGTAGCCAGTAATCGCGATCACACAGTTTATCAGCCACAAGATCGGTATTTCGGAGAGACACCACTGTCACCGTAATATACTCACGTAGCACGTTTTAAAATCGCGGAGCGCGCAAGGCCGAGGCACTTGCGCGGAAGCGACTCTGGCTCAGATCAGTGTTTATGCTGACAACACAGTCTACGACACGTGTCCCACGGACTGGCTCCCTCTGTCTGCAGCCTCGACCACGGTTACTTTTCTTCCGCGAGGAACACACGCACTTTTATTTCTTGTAACCAAGTACGCTTAGCTTTACGTATCCAAAACAGCACACATCAGAAAATAGTTCCAGCACACATATTTAGAAGAGGCTATCAAAAATTAAATATCCATAGAAAAATAGATGAATGAATACAAAATCCCTGCAAACTATAAACAAAATTTAAAAATAAATATTTAAATATAAGTAAAATTGTTTTTGCTAAAATAGAAGTTCTCTGCCTTTCTAGGATATTATAGGCGTTACCAACTTAATTTTTAGTTCCGTTATACATATTTCCAAAACCACTAGAAGTTAAAAAAATAAGTTTTAAAATAAGTTTAAAAACTAAACTAACAACGTGGTCGTAAAAAAGGCAATTCAAACAACTAAAGATAAAAAGTAATAAAAAAACTTTAAGAAAAGTTACCATTCGGCATCACTGCAGAACAGGGGTGCCACACTGGCCAGGGCAGTACCACATCAAATTCCTCTAATGTTAATTTCACTAGAAGAGGAAAGTATAAATTCACAACATAATAACGTTAAGGGTAGAACATGGAATGATGCAGAAGTTAGGGACTACCGCCCCTCAGTTAGGTGTACTAATTGTAATAAGCTGGGGCATACTACCAATAGGTGTTTTCTCAAAAGAGATATAAAAATGGAACGACAGGTAAACATGTGCATTATATTTTACGAATACTGTCAGGCCGGGCACATAAGGCGTTTCTGCCTGCAACAGTGGAACCAACAGACAGGTGATATGAAAATGTATGGGCGAATAAGGAGGGGTTATAATCAGCCACTTACCTGCTCGAGAGTTAGAAAAATAAAACAGGCTGCGTTAGTATTGGTCCGGGTGCCGAATTCCGGGAGAGAGAATTGTATTTTGTTGAGATACCACTGAACTGTGTAAGAGCCACAGCTGATAATAAAATGTTGGTAGTCACAGGCTCAGGAAAAGTTTAAATTCATTCAACTGTCTAATCGGACGCGATAAGAGCTGGGTCAATGGGCGAGATCGACGTACGATACATAAGTAGGCCAGTCAACAAGAGGAAAAGTAAGCACTTTTTACCAGCAGACCTGAAAACTTGATATAAGGGTAATTCTATGACGCTGAATCTAATGGTGCATTTTTTTTTTTTTTTTTTTTTTTTTTTTGCAATCGGACGTGAAGTTTTTGGAGAAAAGGGTTAAAAATTTGTTTGAATCAGCTTTTCGCAGAATCTAGGCGTTTAATCGAAAAATGTTTTAAACAAAAGTTGTGGAGAATTAAAAAATACATAAAAAAGGTTCTCAAGTCCATCTTTGTATTTGCAAACATAAGCGAGAAATATTGGAGAAAAATTAGTAAAGCGTAATTGTAAAGTGGGGCTAGTGTACGTGCGAGCGTACGTGTGAACTAAACGCAAATGAAGGGTCTTCGAATATTCTAGGGCCTCTTCGTAATGACTAGAGGGGAGGCTGAATTGCTGCCCCTTGGAAGGGCAGCCCTTCAGGATTTTTCTGGCAATGGTTTGTTTGTACAGCGACTGGAAGGGCAGCCCATCCAATATCTGAAAACATGTTTATTTAAGTGTTTAAATAATTCTGAAAACTTGCCCCTTGGAAGGGTAGCCCATCAGGATTTCTCTGACAGTGGTGTTTTTGAAAGGTTGTCTGAATTGTTGCCCCTTGGAAGAGCAGCCCGTCAGGATTTTTCTGACAGTAGGGTTTTTGAAAGGTTGTCTGAATTGTTGCCCCTAGGTTAGGTTAGGTTAGGTTAGGTTAGGTCACTTTACAAACTAATCACTGTCAGAAAAATCCTGAAGGGCTGCCCATCCAAGGGGCAACAATTCAGACAACCTTTAAAAAACACTACTGTCTGATAATTCCTGAAGGGCTGCTCTTCCAAGGGGCAACAATTCAGACAACCTTTCAAAAACACCACTGTCAGAAAAATCCTGATGGGCTGCCCTTCCAAGGGGCAATAATTCAGGATTATAAAATTACGAAAATAGACACATTTTAAGATACTGGAAGGGCTGCCCTTCCAGTCGCTTTACAAACTAGCCACTGTCAGAAAAATCCTGAAGGGCTGACCATTCAAGGGGCAAAAATTCAGACAACCTTTCAAAATCACTGCTGTCAGAAAAATCCTGAAGGGCTGCCCTTCCAAGGGGCAGAATTTCAGTCGCCCCTGACTAGAGAGTGCGAGTGAGAGACGAAACCGTTTGTTCTCTCTTTCTATTTTCTCACGCGTTAGCGAGTATTTTAAGTCTTCGGCCGTCGAGTGTCGAGCGTTCTATATATCAATATATATCGGCGTATATGCGCGCCGTTTTTAAATCGTATCGTGATGCTTATGGCACACCGTTTTCTTATATATTGTCAAAAATAGTGAACCTTAAATAAATAAAAAAAAACTATATTTCATTTTAACAGAAAATAATAGTTCCCGAAACCATTTTTATTCAGTCAAAAGTAAAAATAATGAATTAACTTTGTGTCTGGACATAAAATTAATTGATAAATTTATTGATATAAATTGTTTCCCTCACAAAAATTTATTTGTATATCAAATTGAATATGTATTCTTTTTAAGATGAAATTTAAAATTTAACACTATTCCTATTAAACTATGTATTTTATAAAATTTTAAATTACAGAATTTTGCTTAATAAATATTTATTTGTATTTCAAATTGAATACACATTTGCAAAAGAAGAATTTTATGTCTACACATAAAATTAATTCAAAATATACAGGAAAGGATACTAAAAACGTGGAATTGATTTTTTGTCTAGGAATAATTTAAGTTCATTTTTATTATGGTATAAGAAAACATTAATGCATTTTTTTCAGCTTCAAAGTCATTAAAATTACAGGAAAAAATTAGAATGGGCCACAAAATAATTAGAATTTAAATTCTATGAATCAAAATTATACTATGACTGCGTGCTATTTCATATTTAAATTGAAATACCACAATTATAATGATTCAATCAATTGAAATAAATTTGACATCGCACGGAATTTGAATTGTGCCCACACAAAATATTTTTTATTATGTGAATAATTCAATATTTAAATTCAAATGAAATAGGTACATTATTTTAATTCCACGAAATTTTGTTCAGAAATTAAAATCATATTCACAATTTTAATTCTAATAAAATTATATTCACAATTTTAATTATAATAAAATTATATACATAATTTTAATTCTCACATTACAATTCGGGGCATTCAATTGTGTACATAATTTTAATTTGAGAATTTAAATTATTTAAAATATTATAAATAAAAAAAATCGTGATAGTCCTATGAAATACAAGTTGACCGATCAGAAACGGGGCGCTCCGGATTCGTGTACCGTATTCTGTTATTTTCGTGTATAAATTTGTTATTGCTGTTGTTATTGTTATATATATTTTTTCTTTTTTGTAGAATTGTGTATTGAAGGTTTGGACGCTTCGGAGCAGAAAATTCGTTTCAACGTTATATATCTCGGTAGGTAAACGTCTTGTGCTGTGTGAGTTTTGTATGCTGCATCTACACACTTGAAACTTTTTTTTTTCTTATTCAAAAACATATATCGAGGTAAGTTCAATAGTCACATTTATAATTTTTATATACAATTATAATTGTAATCGAAAGAACTCGGACATATTAGACTAGCTTAGAGTTTATATAATTTTTCGGTTATTGATGAATTAATTATTGTTTAATAATTTATTATTATATATAAATAATTATATTTCAATTAGTATCTATCTACCTATTCATTTATTTTTGGTTAATAAATTCAAGTGTATATACATATATATATTAAAAAATTATATTTAAACCACACCGAGGCCTAAGTTATGAGCTGTTTGAATAAAATTCATGGTTTCTGGTTCATAAAATATAAATTAAAATAAACTAGGCTAAAATACATAAATAATCTAAATATCATATCAAGGGAATAAAAATTAATACAAAAAATCGTGGCAATGTCACAGGTCACACAGTGGATTCATTGTATGTTTTACATTCAAACCCGTTATTACTTTAACAAATTCAGTTACTACACAATTTATGTACCTTAAAAAAATTAATAGTTTCGATAATGAAAAAAAATTTCCTGACAGCTTGCCTGAAAACCTTTTCGCGAAAAATACATGTCCCAAAAAATAAGCGTACACTTCACTACTTCTCCCGGACAGTGATATACTTTTAGACTGGCATCTTCCCGCCCTCCAGTACCTGCTTGATGTAATGACCAGGTAGCGCCCGCCGGGCAGACATGCGATATCGCGTGCGGGGAGTCCCAACCTGTCGCTGTCGCTGGGCGTTCCGCGGTGCCCACCTGTTGCCCAGAGGTTCGGCAGCAGGCTGCTGGCTCTGCTGCTGCAGTCACACGCATTCCACTTCAAGGGCGTACTCAAGAGAGGATATATTCCGCCCCTTCTCTCCAACCATCATCCGAAATCCCTAAAAAAAAAAACATTCCCATTAACAAAAGGAAAGAATTTGAAAGAAAACATTTGGCAAAATGGTTCCATCCTTTCCCCCCAACTGCGAAAATTTTTTTTCTTTGTATGCTTCTAGTGTCAGATTGAAAACTGATTATGTATGTTAAGTACAATTTGTAAAAGCCATTATCTTATACGATGCCGTATCAATAAGTAACGCACATGCCAATTTTTAAGCAGTAAAATAATTAGTAAAAAAATGGGCGCGTGTACTTAGGTACGCGCGTGAGAAGTTATACTTCTTTGGCATCATTAAAAAATAGTTTTTAATTTCATGCAAAAGTAGTGCGTGGAGTCCCTTCGCGCGGATGATGTGAAACTTCGTAATGTGGAAATGAAAATAGGAAGGGGTAGAAATAGATTTTTAGTGAAATCATATTGTATCAAATCCAACTAAAAAAATAAAGGAAATAAATTTGTAACGATTCATAGATTGATTTTCAGAGAGAGAGAGAGAGAGAGAGAGAGAGAGAGAGAGAGAGAGAGAGAGAGAGAGAGCTATTTAATGTCTATAAAACTAACTTTTTATGAGAGCAGATTTTCATGAAATAAATCATGAAATCATTCAACGATAAAAGCTGTTTATTTAACTAAGCGGACGGGTTCGCCTCAAGAAGAAAATTGACGCGGCGAGACCTCGTGAACATGGAGAAAGGACACACACTCACTATTTATGTGTCTATGAAACATGATTTTTTTCTGCAATTTAAATTGTAATATACTAAAAGGGTATTGAAAATTTAAACAAATATGGCGACACTACAAACTGCCAGGATCTTTATTTTTTTCTTACTCTCTACTTAGTTCCTTACAATAGCAAAACTTAATGGCTTCTTATAATGATTATACTGTATGTCATAAAATTAAGATTTCTTTTCTTTCCTTGAGCAGATTTTGATGAAATAAAGCTTATATTTCTTTCTCTGCTTCGCTCAAGTTAACTTCAAAACCCCATTAAAATAGTAGTTTTGTAGAACACCGCGTACAAATAGACAGTGCTTTCATACCCCCTCCATGGTAGCGTTAAACGTTTAACGCAACCTTGTTGGAAGTCGCATTAGAAGTATAACTTCAAAAATAAATTATTTACTAAAATGAGAACTAGAGGGCCCAGGCTCAGTGCAAGATCTCGTGATCACGTGTACCGATAGCGTATGTCAGTTACCGGTAAAATTGCGTTACGGGTTAGTGATTACATCATTAACCGCGGAGGAGCAACTACTGTAGGGCCGCGACGTCTTGGCGTGTCGTTTTGCGGGGAAGCGGGGAAGAGTAAATGAGAGGGGAAGCAGCTGCGCGCGCACATCAGCCGCTATGCGGTTCATAGCAAAAACATCAGGCGCCACGCTCTCAGTCTGAAGTGAACAATGGAGCCCGACGCAGGACGTTCAAGATACAATAAAGTAATACATAGTGGGGAGAGGGAAATTAGAAGTAGTGTAATCCAGTGTTGTGATGAAGAAGCTGCCAACATATGTCTGCTAGTACCTCTAACAAATGCAACCGAAAGAGCTGCGCGATACACAGGTATAAGCCAAAGATCAGTTTCGCGCATCCGAAAACACAACAGAGAGACGCCAAATAAAAAACAAACAACAACATTATAAGTTTTTCAACGCATTCCCCGTAATTTCACCCGCGGTTTGTTTGTTTTGCATTTGGCAATTTTCCAAACTTTCTGCACCGCTTGTTAGAATATGTTTTATCTACAAGTGTAGCCGATATTGCTACACATTATATTGCATTATATTACATGATATTATATTACATTATATACATTATATATTGCATATATATTTTATGATATATATGATTTTATGATATATATAAATGTTTATTAATACATTATTTATTTATCACTCCTTTATTTGACCGTTAAACAGCCTCTCATGTTTAATTATTCATTTCAAGCCAAAAAAAAACTGGGAAACGTTTGTTGTCAGTTGATGACTTTGATAGAAGAGTGATCAGACACACTAGCCACGAATTTTGTGCAGTAAAAAAACGACAAGGAAACTACTGCCAGTTTTGAAAGAAAAAATTCGGATGGAGTTAGGGAAAGACATCGCTGCGTAAAATACTCAAAGAAATGGGTTTTGTGTGGAGAAGAAGCCAAAATAAGCGAATGCTTCTTCTCGAAAGATCTGACGTTGTTGCTTGGCGATAACGGTAGCTGACTCAGATGAAACAGTGCAGGGAGACTGGGAAGAATATATTTGACATGGATGAATCCTGGGTTGACACTAATTTAACCTTTCAGAAATGTTGGCAAAAGAAAGGTGACGTTGAAGGTGTAGGTAATGGCAACAGGAAATGCAGCGCACAGGCTGATAGTTTTAAGCGTTGGTTCTAGGCAGGGTTTCCTTCCTGGAGCCTCTCTTGTTTATAAAGCAAGCACAACAACAGGAGACTATAAAATACGCGAGGATGGTTTGTTATAAATATGGTTTTCGGACCCCTCGAAATTACTAAAATGGTTCTTTCAGAGTGCTGTTATGGAAAAAATACCAACCCGTGTGCATAAAAGTGGTAAGGTTCTTGAAGTGCGTGAAAGTGTCATGTCGATCGTCTTCACATTTCAGCCAAACCAAATGGAAAAGTAAGCATCAGCGAGGGAGTTAGCTGCAAGTCTTAATTAATTGTGTTTTCTACAACAACCCACAATTACAAATTTAGTTCTTAACTTTTAAAGTATTGTATATCTATGTTTAACTATGTTTAACTAAGCTGCCCAGTCGAGCAAATAGTACGCTACCTTTAAATAATAAATTACCGTAAAGCATTATCGCATCTTTGTATCATTAAGATCTGCGCTGTGTTGCACCGTACGTGAGATTGTTCTCGACCAATGTTTTCGGAACGGCATGGAGACTTCCAGGCCGTTGTTATCTGCGGAGCAGACAAGGAGGGACGTGTCGATTACAAGGTCGCTGAGCTCTAGGGAGTCGACCCGCCAAGACGTCGCGGCCCTACTATAGCACCCTCCGATTCACATCTGAAGAAGTTTCCGTCACGAAGAAGTTTCACCCACGAAGAGGTTTTTCTCACAGGCCATGATAGGCCAGTCAAGAAGAAGCAACGTAAGCACTTTTTACCAGCAGACCTGAAAACTTGATATAAGGGTAATTCGAGGACGCTGAATCGAAATGTGTTAATTTTTTTGAAATCGGACCTGAAGTTTTTGGCGGAAAGGGTTAAAAATTGGTTTGTCTCAGTTTTTTCTCAGAATCTAGGCGTTAAGCGAAAAACGTTTCAAACAAAACTTGTGGAGAATCAAAAAATACATTATAAAGGTACCCAGGTTCATCTTCGTATTTGTAAACATGAGCGAGAAATATTGGAGAGAAAGTATTAAAGCGTAATTGTAAAAGTGGGGCTAGTGTGCGGGCGAGCATACGTGTGAACTAAACACAAACAAAGGGTCTTCGGCTATTCTCGGGCCTCTCCGTCATGACTAGAGAGTGCGAGTGAGAGACGGAGAGACGGAACCATTTGACCTCTCTTTTTCATTATCTCACGCGTTAGCGAGTATTTTTCGTCTTTGGCCGTCAGGTGTCGAGCATTCTCTCTCTCTCTCTCTCTCTCTATATATATATATATATATATATATACACACACACACACACACACCAGTGGCGCAACAACAGGGGGGGAAAGGGTATTTTGCCCCCCCTCTGATACCTTGAAGTGGGGGCAAACGGGGGCAAAGAAAGTGCTGTGTAATCAATTTTTAGATAATAAAACTGCTTAAATAGCACCATTTTCCACCTTGAAATACAAATTTACCCGGGGGAGGGCCCCCCCACCCCCCGCTTCAATAGGGGGGATCAATGATTCTTTATAAAAAGGTATATTGCCCCCCCCCCCCCCTTTTGGAAATTTAGTTGTTGCGCCCCTGATATAGGTACACATATATGGGCGTATAAGCGCGCCGTTTTTAAATCGAATAGTGATGCTTATGGCACGTCATTTTCTTATTTACTGTCAAAAATAGTGAACCATAAATAAATAAAAATTAAACAATATTTAATTTTAAACAGAAACTAATAGTTTCCGAGACCATTTTTCTTCAATTAAGAGTAAAAATAATGAAATAATTTTGTGCCTGGACATAAAATTAATTGATATAATTAATTGATATAAATTTATTTGTTCCATCAAAATTGAATGCGTATTATTTTTAAGATGAAATATTAAATTTAAATATTTTTTTTGTATTAAATTATGCATTTTATAAAATTTTATTTACAGATATTTTGCTTTTGCCTTATAAAATATTTATTTGTATATCAAACTGAATACATATTTGCAAAAAGGAGAATTTTATGTCTATACATAAAATTAATGCAAAACATACAATAAAGGATACTAAAAACCTGGAATTTATTTTTTGTCAGGATATAATTTTAGTTCAAATTATTATAGTATAAGAAAAAAATAATGCATTTTTCAGCTTCAAAGTCATTAAAATTGCAGGGAAAAAAAATAATGCGCCACAAAATAATTGTAATTTAAATTCGATGAATTAAAATTATACTACGACTGCGTGCTATTTCCAATTAAAATTTAAATACAGTAGTGTGTAAATGGCAGTCCGAGCCCTGGCTTCTGGCTGTGGATTGGGATTGTCGGTCAGCCATATTGGATTGTGTCGTCACGGCGGCCATCTTGGATGGTTGTGACCTTGACCTTTGACCTTGAACTTGACCCCGGCGGCCATTTTGGATCCGCCATCTTGGATCCGAAATCTTGGATTCAGCGTAACGGGACACAAAATAACGGGACATAGCGTAACGGGACAAGTAGCTCACGGTCGCCATCTTTAAAATCCACCATCTTTAAATCGAGCGCCCCACTCATTATGATGAAATTTTCGTCTCTGTCGTCATATTGATTTTTTCTGTTCTGCTGGAGGCCGCCATCTTGGATACCGTCGACTCTGTTTCTGTTGTTTGTTCCTAGATAGCGCCAGCGTCGCTCTTGATTTTTTTCTGTTCCACTGGAGGCCGCCATCTTGGATACCGTCGACTTTATTTCTTTTGTTTGTTCCTTGATAGCGCCAGCGGCGCTCTTGATTTTTTTCTGTTCCACTGGAGGCCGCCATCTTGGATACCGTCGACTTTGTTTCAGTCGTTTGTTCCTAGAGAGCACCAGCATCACTCTGTCTCATCACATAAGGTCGATGTTTCATTACCTACCAGAGCTATTATGGTCCTTATCGACATATCAAATTTATTTTTTTATGCAAAATACATTGGAAGCGTTGTGATTCGAACCAGCGCAGCTCTGATCTCTAGGTTGGAAAACATACGCCTTTAACCGCTCGGCCATCGAGACATTTACCAGACTGAGAATAAAATAAGGTATATATAAAAATAACATGCTTATTTGGACTTGTAATTGTTTTTAATTTAAAGTAATAATAGCACCACCTGTTCGAGACAGAACCGCCATCTTGTATTAAGTCGTAACCGTTGCAATTTCCGTTACGGTCGCCATCTTTAAAATCCTCAATTTTTATGTTAGAAATTCGGGAAAAGTTTTAAAAATCATTAAAAAAATTAAATAATCGAATTAAATAATAAAAATCTTAAAAACCTTTGTTGCAGTTATCGTTACGGTCGCCATCTTGGATTATATAAATGATGCATGTTTCGTTACGCCCGCCATCTCGGTTGAGTACTATGTCATCGCTACACTTTATGTTACGACCGCCATATTGAATCCTATTAATGTTGCAATTATCGTTATGGTCGCCATCTTGAAATTTAGTCATCAACTGGGAAATCTGTATTTTTTATGTTAGAAAATCGGGAAAAATTCCAAAATTAATCAAAAAATTAACTTATTAGAATTCTGATTGATTATATCGATTCCCGTCCTTGGTTCAAAACCGTTAAGAGCATACAGCCGATCCTTCCTCCACGGAGGCTACCTAGACCGACCTCACACCACCAATACCAAGGTATACATCGTCATCTGGTATGACGTCATGTCCGCCACCTTGTCTTCGTCCGCAGAAGACCGTCATCTTGTTTTCGTCTGCTAGATGTGCTAGCAACATGTTAATATAATTTTCAGTTCACCATAACTTTAACCTCGACTGTTGGCATTAAACTTTGTAATTGACCATGTACTTTGACCTTGACCTTGAACTTTGACCTTGACCTTGAAATTTGACATCGACCTTGAAATTTGACATTGACCTTTAACTTTGACCTTGACCTTGAAATTTGACCTTGACCTTGACCTTGAACTTTGACCTTGACCTTGAACTTTGACTTTGACCTTGACGTCCATAATGGATCCGACATTTTATGTTTAGTACATGCTACCAGGAGTACCTACCGCCTGCTAGTGGTCATTACCTTCATCTTGTTTTCGTCTGCTGGTGGACACCATCTTGTGTGTGTACTCGTATTATATAGAACATTTCCATCTGGATAATTTTATTCTAACCTGCTACAGTGCAGTAATCATTTATTATTACTGAGTTGCCAGACATCTTGAAATTTGAGCACCATCTTGAAATCATGTAATAATGTAGCTAGAAAAGCGGGAAAAAATTCCAAAAGTCACCGAAAAAATAAATTATTAATTTACAAATTGATTAGATCAGTTCCTGTCCACAGTTCGACTCTTGAACAGTAACAGTTGTAACTAAATATTAAATAAATTTTAGATTCTGTTTTCCATTAGCTTTCGCGGAATTTATTAATCATTCACTCTACGAAAATCAGCTCAAGACACTATACCTGACCAACGAATTAAATACAGTGCCGCTATGCTTTACATGATAGTCTAGTTTTTTGATATTTAGATTAACCTTTAAAATGTTCATGTACAAAGTCATCCATACATATAGCCCAAGTGTCTCCGGACCTTGAGATCGAGTCATGACAATGTCAGTCATATAGTCCATGAACACAGTACACACAGGAAAACGTAATGTACACACAGGAAAACGGAATTTACATGCAGGAAAACGAAATGTACACACAGTACACACAGGAAAACGGAATTTACATGCAAGAAAACGAAATGTACAAACAGTACACACAGGAAAACGGAATGTACACACAGGAAAACGGAATTTACACGCAGGAAAACGGAATGTGCACACAGGAAAACGGAATGTACACACAGGAAAACGGGATGTACACACAGGAAAACGGATTGTACACACAGTACACACAGGAAAACGTAATTTACACAGGAAAACGGAATTTACACAGGAAAACGGAATTTACACGCAGGAAAACCGAATGTACACACAGGAAATCGGAACGTACACACGGTACACACAGGAAAAAACGGAATGATCACACATGGAGTAGCGGAAACACATGCTTAGTTGGAAATCAGAATACAATAAATAAATCATACTTTTTTTAAATATAAATACTTCATTTATTTTTCAATAGTACACACATGACAGTTAAACAAATGATTATTGTATGTAGCCAGCTTCCCTCAGTTCTTCTGAGTATAAAGGATATTTCTTTAATGTTCGAATAGTTTCCTCTACGAACAGATGCCACCAACAGTCTTAGCCGGTCAACCAATATGTTTGGATCTTTCCATGATGCGTAATCAATTTCTTCTGCCACCATCTTCCTTGCACGTTTATTATAAATATTATGATCTCTGCTGTCCTTCGTTTTAACACCAACCAAAAGGTCATATTCGTCATCGAGCCAGTGATCATCACAAGCTTGATCAGATTTATTTAATATATCACGACGTTTCCATCGTTTTGATCTCAGGACACCGCCACAGCCTTCGGTCTTGTCCGCTTTAGCTGCCTCAGCACAGTCTTCGATCACGTCGCCAGCTTCAGAGTCACTGTAGCAATCACCGTAGAAGGCATCGTCTTCACCCAGATTACCGTAAGAACTCGTTATCGTTGATGGCGAAGTGTCTGCATCGCCTTCATGCTTCCTTTTTTAGGAGTCCATTATTTTTACAAAGTATGGACGATCTACTGAATATAGGCTTGAGTGTATTCTCACTTTTCACGGTGTTGATACTTCCATTAATTTCAGTCTTCCCGAAACCATCAGCATCCTTCAATATTTGTTTCTCGTCACGATCGGCGTGCTACGGCTTCCATCTTTTCTATATTAATAATATTATTTGTCTTAAAATTTCGCGTCCGTGTCACTATCACAGAAGTAAAGACATCATCACCGTAACTACCAGTTATAATACCAGGAGCTGCATCAATATCACTCATTTTATGATATCGTTTCTACATTTCAGTTGTCAGAGATTAACCACAATCTATGATCTTGTGAGCTCCATTCTCATTTTCTGTAAAAGCCTATGTGTTCAGTTTTGTTATTTAATCCGTCAACCCATCATCCCAAACTCAATTAAATAATCTTAGTATATAGAAAAAAAAATCATCAAAGTTCCTTCCATTTAATCTTAGGAACCGCATCATCCTTTCCACCTATAATTTAGTTTCTTGAGCCCAAGAGTCTTTCATTATATATACCATGCAGTGTTCTTCAAGTGATGTGGTATACCACCATTTCTACATACAAATCCATCCTATCAATGATTTGTTTACACATAAAAAAATCTTCACGTTATTTTTACATGTTTTATTAAATTATCTCTTCGACTAAAATAATTACCACACATAGTAATTTCTACAAAGGACACTTTGTCCAAGACATTTTAACCAGCATCTGTCTGAAAACAACCATGTCTCATCTATATCACAAAGCAAACGAGGGTTAGAGGAGATAGGTCAAACAAGTGCTAGTCACTCATAGGGTAAGGAACAGGTGTTCGATACCTATCTCAGACATTGTAGCATCTATGTATTTTTCCTTAACTCATGTGTTAAAATATGTTCCAATGCATACGAATTTAAACTTATTCACGTGCGACTAGTCAAAAGTACATAAATTCAAGCACGTCAACCGAAAAAAAAAAAATTCTCAAGGATAGAGGCAGAGACTTCTCGATCGAGACACGCATACCGCCACCTGCAAATGAACATTGACCCCTCGCGCAGGAGTTGCAAGCTTGCAGAATGCTGCGGCAGTCATATGTGTGCTCGAGTCATACACACATCACGTCGCTAGTCTTTCCACTCATTTCACGTAAAACTCCAGTGAAATCGTAATCCAGCATACGTAAAGTACTTGCTGGAACCACTTCAAAGTATGCATCACTGAACCAGAGCAGAAAATCAGCCTACGTATGTATAACTTGCTACCAACAAAAAAAAATTTGTAGCACATATACGAGAGGAGTCGATCCCTACATACCATACTGTGAAAGCCGATACTCTGATAATCATAAGCAGCAAATATTTCAAATCAAGACCCCGGCCAGTATACATTATTTCCATGTTGTAAAAATTCATGTTAGTAATCAGCAACGAAGGAGTGAGTAACTTGGACGAAGAACCGCTTTCCAAGTATCCAGAATCTTACAGATACAGCCCATACAGTGCACCAGAGTACTCCGAAGTATGATCAATTGACTAACATCATTTAATTTTATAATATCACCTCCGTAGTGTACACCAATATATGACAGGTTACGATTTAAGACCATAAATTTCGCACAAGTCTGTTAGTTTTATTTCGGGAAGTAATAAACTATTTCTCAGAAATAATAAATCAAGTTCCTATCAGATTTGCTCTAACGTTACGGTATTACATACACCAGCACTTTACCAAAACATATCCCATAAAAAATCCTAAGAATGCAGATAACATACTCAGACAAAAATTATTTTAGCAAAATAAACTGTCTTGAACATTATTGGTAAAAATAATAATACACACAAACAAGTCAAAACGTGCATTACAACTCCGACCAAAATTACGTGTCACATGTAGATTATTACATTAAGATGAATGAAGTAGGTTAAGAAAAATAAATCAAATAATATTTTTAATTCTATAATTTATTTAAAAGTTTACATTTATATACAAATAAATTTGACATTGTATATATCGTATACATTTCTCAGTTCATGTGACATTCATTTTTATTAAAATAAATTATTATATTTCGTTTTTAGAGTGACAAAATACAAATAATTCATACAGATCACGATACATCAATTCAGGAGTGTAGCACCTTAGAGGACCAGAGATGTTGATGCTAGAAACCTTCCTTTACAAAATTTATAATGTTTTTTCAAGTATAATTTTCGTGTAACCTGTACACCACACTTCCAACACAGAAATTTTACACGGTCAAGATTTCCTCTGCAGCCATTATTTTCATGGATGCGTGTACTTCGTAGTCGTTCAAAACGTCTACCACAGTAGCAGCACTGATACAGATATTCATCGCAATTACCATCGCTTCCCCGCTGTACTACTTGCAAATGAACTTTGCTTTTACAATGCCTAATCAAATTACTTTTGTTTGTGAAATGTACACCACACGGGTCACACGGAAATGTCACACGATTGGCGTTTCTTCTACAGACATGATTTTCATGTCTTCTTGCATGTTGACGGTATTTAAAACTTTTGTCACTGTACGTACACAGATGTCTCGTCGTTAGACCTTGAGTCACCGACGACTCGGAAAGTATCTTACTTTCAATGTACACTGCTGTTGTAGGCGACGAAGTCCCGTATGTTGCATGACCTGGAGATTTCCCAGTCGACATTGACAGATCATCTGTACTGGATGCCAAAGAATCTGATGTATACACGACTGTTGCAGAAGCTGGGAATTGCTCACAAAATGTTTTATTTACCAAATGCGGTGTAGTTGCAGGTATCGGAGTCTCCTCTGCGTTCGATAATGCACACATTGAAGTCTCTTGGAGTGAAGAGACAGTAGATACAGCCATCACTGGGATCTCTGGAGATGGTAGCCTCGTTACCATCGGAATCTCTGGAGCTGCCCTCATCGTTGTCATCGGGATCTGCTTCGTCATCATCGCCTCCGTCGTCAGGGACCCCGGTGAAGACGCGAGACCCTCCGACAAGATCTCTGCAGCCGTTGACCCCGCCACCATTGGGATTCGTACCGATGTCATCGTTGCTACCATTGAGTTCGGATACACATGAATATTCATGTATCGGACTTATAAGCAGACAAGTCAATCCATCAGATCTGCACTGCACCACTACAAGAGGTGGACTGAGGGACCTGCTGTCTAAGACTCGCTTAAATATCAGCGTCCGCTTGTATAATACGCAAGTCAATACATCATCCATTGTTATTACTTAAAAAAAATTAGGAATTTAAAAGAGTACAAGTTTAAATTATATATTCAAAAAACTAATCACACAACCTACATACACGGTTAATTTAGACTTACTAGAAGGACCAACAGTCTCTGAACAATGGAACTTTCAGAACTCAAACATAATTTAAATTTTATTATGTACAGCTACACATAACCTCCAACTGACTCCAAATGTCTACAACACGACTAAAATATATTATCCGATACCAGGCTAGGTCCAAAGTCAATTATTTTTTGTACCTCTAATCTTCAGTTCAGAGGACCTTCAGTGTTGATATAGCTACAGCCAAGACATGCCCAGTACCATACATCTTCAAATCCTTCAGAGTCGATCCTTCTTAAGCCTTACGACAAAAGTCTCCGAAACAAGAGACCTACTCTATAAGTTTACTAGACATTTATATGCTTGTCATAGCACACATCGATAAATATCTTCGTAAATAACCCAAAATATTATCAGACCACCAGCATTCGATTTATACACCAACATATCCATCAACACAAGTCCATTCTACATTAAGCTCCTCACTTACTTCCACCAGTCTACTCAGCTACACTCAGTACACAAAAACTAAAAGAAGTCAATTAACAACCTAGTATTTATGTACATTCGGTCATTTAACATAAGGTGCCCGCCATATTGAAATTTGGGCACCATCTTAGATATGTGTATTTATTGACTTATTAGTTCGGGAAAAATTCCAAAATTCACCGACAAAATCACACATTATTTTACATATTGAATCGAAACTTGCTTCGATCTATGGACGAAGCTGAAAATAAATTTAATTTAAATACCAGAAAAGTGTCAGGTTCGAGAAATAAAACACCACAAAGTTCTTTTACAAACATAATATTTATTACATAAATTCTATCCTACTACATGGTCACTTGCGAAAGCCAGCAATCTTATAAACATTTAGCCCTGCATAGACGTGAAACGACTAATTCTTAGCTCCATCAGCTACAACTGCTCCTAACGCTCCAACAGCTACAATAGCTCCAACAGCTCCAAATGCTCCAAAGGCTCCAAATGCTCCAACAGCTCCAAATGTTCCAAATGCTACAAATGCTCCAAGAGCTCCGAATGCTCCAAATGCTCCAAATGCTCCAACAGCTTCAACAGCTCCAAATGCTCCAAATGCTCCAACAGCTCTATCAGCTCCAAATGCTCCAAATGTTCCAAATGCTCCAACAGCTCCAACAGCTCCAACAGCTCCAAATGCTCCAAATGCTTCAAATGCACCAATTGCTCCAAATGGTCCAATCGCTCCAAATGCTCCAACTGATTTAAATATTTTTTTTTATCGAACTTGACATGTTTAAATGCATGACTTTATTAGTATACATTTTTGGATGTCAGTGGTGACTTTTTTACACCTTTACGTTATAAGTTTTATATAGAAATGAGCTTTTCGAGAAATTGTTAAAATCCATTTTGAAAAAAAATATTAATTTTTCTTCAAGTTTATACACATGCATTTAATTGAAACCATTATTTTATGTAGCCAGCTTCCTTCAGTTCTTTAAGTATGAAGGATATTTCTTTGATGTTCGAATAGTTTCCTGCACAAAGCGAACCATGTAGTAGTCTTAGCCTGTCCACCAATATGTTAGGATCTTCCCATGAGGTATAATGGTATAATCAATCGCTTCTGCTAAGTTTATCTTCCTATTATGTTTATATATAAATATTATTATCCCTGGTGTCTTCCGTTTTAACACCAACCACAAGGTCACTTTCGTCATCGAGCCAATGATTCTCACAAGCTTGATCGGGATAATTTATTTTTTTACGTTGTTTCCATCGTTTTGATCTCAAGCCACCATCACAGTCTTCGCTCTTGCATGATTTAGGTGCTTCAGCACAGTACTAAATCATGTCAGCATCACAAGCTTGATCAGGATAATTTATTTTATTACGACGTTTCCACCGTTTTGGTCTCAGACCGGAATCACAGTCTTCGATCTTGACCACTTTAGGTGCTTCAGCACAGTACTCAATCATGTCAGCCTTAGATGTGTCAGCACAGTCACCGATCATGTCAGCCTTAGATGTGTCACCACAATCTTCATTCATGTCAGCTTCAGATGATTCATCACAGTCTTCGGTCTTGTCAGCTTCAGGTGGTTCTCCATCTTTCACATTTTCATGGAGATGACTACATATTGGTGTAAATATCTTTTCATTTCTAATGAGGTTGCCACTTTCTTCGTTTGTTTTAAATTTCAAAGTAGTGTCTTTATCTATATCAGTACTTTTAGCATAAGCTTTTTTACATTCTTCGTAATCATTATTGTCGTCTAATATTCCACCTTCGTTATCTTTATTCATCTTAGTTGTACAGTTATTGCAATGTCTATCCAAGTAATATCTTCTACCAAAGGATTTCTGACACTGACTGCAATTAAATGGTTTTTGACAACGACCCAAATTACACTCGCTTCTCTCATGTCGTTTACCATTCTTTCTCAAGGTAAACACCTTGCTGCAGTATCTACAGTGATGTTTTGATATAGCTAAAGGCAGCGGACCAGGGTACATGTTAGCCTCTGCGATTATTGGCAGATGCAAACTAAGAGTTTTAAATGAAAACAATTAATTAAATAGAATTCTTTAAATATTTCGTCTCAGCGAGAGTTAAGTTATCTCATGCAAAGGTACTTGTTGTAAGTAGTTCTGCTATTCAACAACAGATGACACCACGTGTTGCTTGCAAGTAATAATTATTTATTTCTTTTATGCGGGATGCGGGATGCTCACTAACGATCTCAATAGAAGGATGGCTTCGCTAGACACCAAGGAGAAGAAAGTTTGTTCTTCCAGTTAGTGTTTCTTAGATTTCTCACACCATATTATTTGACTGAGTAATGATATTTTTTAAATTCCACCTGATAAAAATATTGCAAGTAATGATTCAGTAGCAGAAATTCACTAATTAAATGTAACCTTGAATAAAATGACATGTCTCATTAAGAGTAAAAGTAGTATAGGAATGTATTTCCGGGGACAGGGTCCAGGGGGTGGATTGAAGATTGACGGTCAGCCATATTGGATTGTGTCGTCACGGTGGCCATCTTGGACGAGCGTAACGGGACACAGCGTAACGAGACAAGTAGATCACGGCGGCCATCTTGGATCCGCCATTTTGAATAACGTCAATGTGTTCTAGAAAATTCCGGTGATGTGTTTTCCGCCATATTGGATGAGGACGTCACTGTTGCAATTTTCGTTACGGCCGCCATCTTTAACTTTTTTATTTATTATCCGATTTTAATGAATTTTTTTAAAAATTATACAAAAATTAAAAAATAAAATTTTAATAAAATATTTATAAAAAATTGTACTTTTACGACACGGAGCTCGAAGTCCTCTGTTCGAAACCAAAGAGTGCAAAAAAATTAAAAATGGCGACAGGCTCCTTCCCCAATGGTGGATGCAGGCAGACTGACTCCCACCACTTTTATTCAAAGCATATATATCATCCGGCAGTATGACGTCATGTACGCCATCTTGAAATTAGGACGCCATCTTGAAAATCTTTATTTATTATCCAATTTTAATGAAAAAAATTCCAAAATTCATCAAAATATTAACTTATTTGAATTCTGTTTTATAATATCGATGCACGTCTTTGGTTCGATTCCGGGCGAGAGTAAACGGTCGATCCTTCCTCCATGAAAGCTACATAGACTGATCTACCACCAACAATACCAAGGTATATATCGTCAACTGGTATGACGTCATGTCCGACATCTTGTCTTCATCCGCTGGAGACCATCAATATGTTTTCGTCTGCTACAGTGTGCCGATACCATGTTAGTATAATTTTCTGGTCACCATACTTGTGTCCTCAACTGTTGACCTTGAACTTTGACCTTGAACTTGAAATTTTACCTTGACCTTGAACGTTGACCTTGACATTGAACTTTGACCTTGACCTTGAACATTGACATTGACCTTGAAATTTGACTTTGACCTTGACCTTGAACTTTGACATTGACCTTGAATTTGACTTTGTCCTTGTCTACCATCATGGATTCGACATTTTATGTTCAGTACATGCTACCAGGAGCTACCACCTGTCGGAGTACGCCATCTTGTGTGTGTATTTGTATTATAGAGTACATTTCCATTTGGATAATTTTATTCTAACCCGCTACAGTGCAGTAATCATTTATTACCGAGGTGCCCCCGCCATCTAGAAATTCGGCCGCCATCTTGAAATCATGTAATAATGTACCTAGAAAAGCGGGAAAAAATCCAAAAAACATCAAAAAAATCACTCATTAACATACATATTGATTCGATCCGCTCCAGTCCTTGGTTCGATCCCTGAATGATGCAAAACATTTAATTTTATATAAAAAATAATAATTTCAATAAACCATGTTCAAAATTCTTAAAGAGACTTTAAATCCTCTACTACCATCATCCTATCAGACATCAAGACCACCATATTGGAAATTCGTAATTATTTAGCTAGAAATTCGGGAAAAAGTTCAAAATTCATTAACTTAATGTGTAATCTATATACTGATTTATTAGATCGACTTAGGTCCTAGGTTCGATCCCTGGTCGATACAAAACAACTTTAATATTTTTAAAAAGTACCAGAAAATTGACAGGTTTGAGAAAATAAAAAACACCGCAAGTTCTTTTAAAAAAACTTTTATTACATAAATTATACACTACCACAAGTACAAAAAACACACAGACAAATTACCAAAGTTTCGTGGATCTCTCGATTCAAACAGTCTTCTTACTATACGGACTATGTCCTTTACATGACTTTAAATGTCTATTCAGTTTATCAGCTCGACATAATGGTACACCACAATTTGCACACAAAGTCGAATTATAGACTTCATTAAAAGGACAGTGATATATTTCGTGTCGTTGTGCACTTTGAATATTTGCCAATGTTTTGTTACAAAATATACAGCTTGATTCCGATGAATGTACAGCCAGTCTATCACAATTCCTGAGGTGCCGTTTTAATCTTCCATATTGTACAAACATGCTTAAACACCTGTTGCACTGATATTTAATGCGTTCAGAGTTATTACTACAATTGTGTATTACATAATCCCGTAATTTCAAGTTTTCGATCTTCTCACAGTACGTGCAGTCGGGTGATGAAACACCGCTGGATGCTCCTTCCTTCATCAATGCCACTGGAACTGTTGACAACCATTGTAACACTGCTGACATGTTAACTTCTGAAGCCTTTGAGGTCTGCTCTGCGGAAGATGTTGCACGCGTCGAAATCTTATGCTGTGCTGAGAGAGCAGGTGTAGCTGTAGACGTCGTTGTCATCGTGCTCTGCACTGATGATGGTAGACCTTCGATCCAGGTTGGTGTAGATAGTGGTAATGATGCCATCGAGTTCTCAAGAATAGCTAGATACCGGTCTATTATGTTATACAAGTCTAACTATCCGATCCGTTCATCACCACAACCAGAGACGGACTGAAGTCCATATCACCAAGGTCTCACTTATATAGACTCATCAGCCGGTATAACACAGGAGTCAAAACAATAACCATGTTCATTATACTCGCACTTAACTTTCTCGGAGCATTTTTTATAATGAAGATGTAAGCTATCAAGACGTGAAATTAGTTTTTTGCACTTATTGCACTGAAATTGTATTCTTTTAACATTATTAGAACAACTGCTTCTTTCATGTCTGCGAGCATTTGAGGTGATAGTAAATGATGCGTCACAGTATTTGCACTGACGCAATGTACGCTCTTCATTAGTTGAAGAATCCATTGCTGATGATGAAACTTCGGATGATGGTGGTATCACATCTGTTGAAATCTCCTCCAATGTTGACGTCGTCGTTGCCAACGGGATCTGCACCTTCTCCATCGTAGCTGTCGACAAGGTTCCCATAGTCGACGGTACAACCTCCATCGAGTTCGACGTTAAAGACGGTAAAGATGCCATCGAGGTCTCAAGAACAGCTAATTGACACGACTTATGCACCAGAAGAAACAAACTAGGCGAGTCTTACACCACCGACGTCAGTAACAAACTGAGCGACCTGCTGTCTAGGACTCGCTTATATACATGCACCGTATGGAATAATACGCTAGTCAAATCAAGAACCATTTACAATAATACTAGAGTCAAATCTACAAATTAAAAAAGAGGATCATTTGATCGAAAAAAAAAAATTCGATCTCTCCAATATACGCCAGGCTCCAAGAACTACAATTCACGTCATCAGATCCATCTACATTTTGCCCCTATGCTTCAATTGGCCATTAGCTTCAAGTGCTCCAACAGCTCCATCAGCTCCAACACATAATGTACGCAATGTACGCACAATATATGCAATTTACGTGCAATAAAAGTAATGATCACACAGTACACACAGGAAACGGAACATACACACAGTACACACAGGAAACGAAACGTATACACACAGTACACACAGGAAATTGAACGTACACACAGTACACACAGGAAACGAAACGTATACTCACAGTACACACAGTACACACAGGAAACGGATTGTACACACAGTACACACAGGAAACGGAACGTACACACAGTACACACAGGAAACGGAATGTACACACAGTACACACAGGAAACGAAACGTACACACAGTACACACAGGAAACGGAACGTACACACAGTACACACAGGAAACGGAACGTACACACAGTACACACAGGAAACAGAACGTACACACAGTACACACAGGAAGCAGAACGTACACACAGTACACACAGGAAACGAAACGTACACACAGTACACACAGGAAACGAAACGTTTACTCACAGTACACACAGGAAACGGAATGATCACACATACAGTAGCAGAAACACCCAGGCTTAGTTGGAAATCAGAATACAAGAAATAAAAACATTAGATTTTTACTTTTAATATTTAATTACTTCTCAACATTACACAAATACAAGTAAAAGAAGCCATTATTGTATGTAGCCAGCTTTGCTCAGTTCTTTGAGTATGAAGGATATTTCTTTGATGCACGAATAGTTTCCTGCACAAAGCGAGCGATGTAGAAGTCTTAGCCGGTCAACCAATATGTTTGGATCTTTCCATGATGTGTAATCAATCTCTTCTACCACCATCTTACTTGCTTGTTTATTATAAATACTGTTAATAGCACAATCGTCCCAGTGATCATAATAAGCATTATCAGATTTATTTATTATAACACGACGTTTCCATCGTTTCGGTCTCAGGACATCGCCACATTCTTCGATCTTGTCAGCTCTAGGTGCTTCATCACAGTCGATGCCTTTGTCAACAGCCTCAGAGTCACTGTTACAATCACTGTAGAAGACATCCTCTTCACCCAGATTACCGTATGAATTCGCTATCGATGATTTCGAAGTGTCTTCATCGTCTTCATGCTTCCTTTTTAGGAGTCCATCATTTTTACAAAGAATGGAGGATCTACTGAATATAGGCTTGAATGTATTCTCACTTTTCACGGTGTTGATACTTCCATTAGTTTCAGTCTTCCCGAAGCCATTAGCATCCTTCAATTTATGTTCTTCCTCACGATCGGGTGAGCTAATACCATCACGCTCAGGACAAGAAAAATTATTGTCGTAATGCAGATCACTCTTCTTTAGTCTAGTGGATCCATCGGTGTCCTCTATGCTGTAAGTAGTCTTGACTTTACATGTTCTACCATATCTTTTTAAGCTGTCAATTCGTGTTAACAACCTGCTACAACGATTACAGCTTAACATGTTGCGTAGTGGGTTTCTAGCACAATCATTCTTCTCATGACGTCTAGCATTCCTTCTCATGGCAAAATCCTTGCCACAGTATCTACAGCGGCTTCCTTCCGATTCAGCTGCAGATAACAAACCACGATCCATGGTAGCTTCTGTGACTAATGTTAGATACAAACTGTCAGTTTTCTCCAATTGGAACCATTTCTTAAATAGAGTTTTTTAAATATTTCATCAGCGAGAGTTAAGTTATCTAATGCAAAGCAAATTGTTACAAGTAGTTCTGGCTGTCGTCAACAGATGTCGCCACGTGTTGCTTACAGGTAAATAATATCTATTTCATTAATGTGGGATGCGGAACGCTCACTATCGATCGCAAAGGAAGGTTGGCTTCGATAGTCTCCAAGGAGAAAAAAGTTCGTCCTTCCTGCTAATGCTTCTCAGATTTCTCACGGTCCGCCATCTTGGATTGTGACGTCACGGCGGCCATCTTGGATGGGTGTGACCTTGACCTTTGACCGAAACCGCAGGAATGATCGCAATCACACGGATTAACCATCAAAATATTGATAAGAATAATCAGGAGCACACGGAGAAAACCAACATAATGTTGGCAAGAATAATCAGGAGCACACGGAGAAAACCGCCACAAGTTTTCTTTGATATCATAAAAATACAAAAAAAAATTAATAAAAAATTAAAAATAAAAACGAAAAAAATTCAAACATTATGCTAGCTTGTGAACTTCTCATTGTTGAGCAAAGATAGAGTTCTAGAACAAGCCAGAATGTTTGAAATGTTTTCATTTTTTTTTTGTATGTTTATGATATCATAGAAAACTTGTGGCGGTTTTCTCCGTGTGCTCCTGATTATTCTTGCCAATATTATGATGGTTTTCTCCGTGTGCTCCTGATTATTCTTATCAATATTTTGATGGTTAATCCGTGTGCTTGCGATCTTTCCTGCGGTTTCGGTCAAAGGTCAAGGTCACACACATCCAAGATGGCCGCCGTGACGTCACAGTCCAAGATGGCGGACCGTGAGAAATCTAAGAAGCACTAGCAGGAAGGACGAACTTTTTTCTCCTTGTAGACTATCGAAGCCAACCTTCCTTTGCGATCGATAGTGAGCGTTCCGCATCCCACATTAATGAAATAGATATTATTTACCTGTAAGCAACATGTGGCGACATCTGTTGACGACAGCCAGAACTACTTGTATCAATTTGCTTTGCATTAGAAAACTTAACTCTCGCTGATGAAATATTTAAAAAACTCTATTTAAGAAATGGTTCCAATTGGAGAAAACTGACATTTTGTATCTAACATTAGTCACAGAAGCTACCATGGATCGTGGTTTGTTATCTGCAGCTGAATCGGAAGGAAGCCGCTGTAGATACTGTGGCAAGGATTTTGCCATGAGAAGGAATGCTAGACGTCATGAGAAGAATGATTGTGCTAGAAACCCACTACGCAACATGTTAAGCTGTAATCGTTGTAGCAGGTTGTTAACACGAACTGACAGCTTAAAAAGATATGGTAGAACATGTAAAGTCAAGACTACTTACGGCATAGAGGACACCGATGGATCCACTAGACTAAAGAAGAGTGATCTGCATTACGACAATAATTTTTCTTGTCCTGAGCGTGATGGTATTAGCTCACCCGATCGTGAGGAAGAACATAAATTGAAGGATGCTAATGGCTTCGGGAAGACTGAAACTAATGGAAGTATCAACACCGTGAAAAGTGAGAATACATTCAAGCCTATATTCAGTAGAACCTCAATTCTTTGTAAAAATAATGGACTCCTAAAAAGGAAACATGAAGACGATGAAGACACTTCGACATCATCGATAGCGAATTCATACGGTAATCTGGGTGAAGAGGATGTCTTCTACAGTGATTGTAACAGTGACTCTGAGGCTGTTGACAAAGGCATAGACTGTGATGAAGCACCTAGAGCTGACAAGATCGAAGAATGTGGCGATGTCCTGAGACCGAAACGATGGAAACGTCGTGTTATAATAAATAAATCTGATAAAGCTTATTATGATCACTGGGACGATTGTGATATTAACAGTATTTATAATAAACAAGCAAGTAAGATGGTGGTAGAAGAAAATTGATTACACATCATGGAAAGATCCAAACATATTGGTTGACCGGCTAAGACTTCTACATGGCTCGCTTTGTGCAGGAAACTATTCGTGCATCAAAGAAATATCCTTCATACTCAAAGAACTGAGCAAAGCTGGCTACATACAATAATGGCTTCTTTTACTTGTATTTGTGTAATGTTGAGAAGTAATTAAATATTAAAAGTAAAAATTTAATGTTTTTATTTCTTGTATTCTGATTTCCAACTAAGCCTGTGTGTTTCTGCTACTGTATGTGTGATCATTCCGTTTCCTGTGTGTACTGTGAGTATACGTTTCGTTTCCTGTGTGTACTGTGTGTACGTTTCGTTTCCTGTGTGTACTGTGTGTACGTTCTGTTTCCTGTGTGTACTGTGTGTACGTTCTGTTTCCTGTGTGTACTGTGTGTACGTTCCGTTTCCTGTGTGTACTGTGAGTATACGTTTCGTTTCCTGTGTGTACTGTGTGTACGTTCCATTTCCTGTGTGTACTGTGTGTATACGTTTCGTTTCCTGTGTGTACTGTGTGTACGTTCCATTTCCTGTGTGTACTGTGTGATCATTACTTTTATTGCACGTAAATTGCATATATTGTGCGTACATTGCGTACATTATGTGTTGGAGCTGATAGAGCTGTTGGAGCACTTGAAGCTAATGGCCAATTGAAGCATAGGGGCAAAATGTAGATGGATCTGATGACGTGAATTGTAGTTCTTGGAGCCTGGCGTATATTGGAGAGATCGAATTTTTTTTTCTCGATCAAATGATCCTCTTTTTTAATTTGTAGATTTGACTCTAGTTTTATTGTAAATGGTTCTTGATTTGACTAGCGTATTATTCCATACGGTGCATGTATATAAGCGAGTCCTAGACAGCAGGTCGCTCAATTTTTTTACTGACGTCGGTGGTGTAAGACTCGCCTAGTTTGTTTCTTCTGGTGCATAAGTCGTGTCAATTAGCTGTTCTTGAGACCTCGATGGCATCTTTACCGTCTTTAACGTCGAACTCGATGGAGGTTGTACCGTCGACTACGGGAACCTTGTCGACAGCTACGATGGAGAAGGTGCAGATCCCGTTGGCAACGACGACGTCAACATTGGAGGAGATTTCAACAGATGTGATACCACCATCATCCGAAGTTTCATCATCAGCAATGGATTCTTCAACTAATGAAGAGCGTACATTGCGTCAGTGCAAATACTGTGACGCATCATTTACTATCACCTCAAATGCTCGCAGACATGAAAGAAGCAGTTGTTCTAATAATGTTAAAAGAATACAATTTCAGTGCAATAAGTGCAAAAAACTAATTTCACGTCTTGATAGCTTACATCTTCATTATAAAAAATGCTCCGAGAAAGTTAAGTGCGAGTATAATGAACATGGTTATTGTTTTGACTCTTGTGTTGTACCGGCTGATGAGTCTATATAAGTGAGACCTTGGTGATATGGACTTCAGTCCGTCTCTGGTTGTGGTGATGAACGGATCGGATAGTTAGACTTGTATAACATAATAGACCGGTATCTAGCTATTCTTGAGAACTCGATGGCATCATTACCTCTATCTACACCAACCTGGATCGAAGGTCTACCATCATCAGTGCAGAGCACGATGACAACGACGTCTACAGCTACACCTGCTCTCTCAGCACAGCAGGAGATTTCGACGCGTGCAACATCTTCCGCAGAGCAGACCTCAAAGGCTTCAGAAGTTAACATGTCAGCAGTGTTACAATGGTTGTCAACAGTTCCAGTGGCATTGATGAAGGAAGTAGCATCCAGCGGTGTTCCATCACCCGACTGCACGTACTGTGAGAAGATCAAAAACTTGAAATTACGGGATTATGTAATACACAATTGTAGTAATAACTCTGAACGCATTAAATATCAGTGCAACAGGTGTTTAAGCAAGTTTGTACAATATGGAAGATTAAAACGGCACCTCAGGAATTGTGATAGACTGGCTGTACATTCATCGGAATCAAGCTGTATATTTTGTAACAAAACATTGGCAAATATTCAAAGTGCACAGCGACACGAAATATATCACTGTCCTTTTAATGAAGTCTATAATTCGACTTTGTGTGCAAATTGTGGTGTACCATTATGTCGAGCTGATAAACTGAATAGACATTTAAAGTCATGTAAAGGACATAGTCCGTATAGTAAGAAGACTGTTTGAATCGAGAGATCCACGAAACTTTGGTAATTTGTCTGTGTGTTTTTTGTACTTGTGGTAGTGTATAATTTATGTAATAAAAGGTTTTTAAAGGAACTTGCGGTGTTTTTTATTTTCTCAAACCTGTCACTTTTCTGGTACTTTTTTAAAATATTAAAGTTGTTTTGTATCGACCAGGGATCGAACCTAGGACCTAAGTCGATCTAATAAATCAGTATATAGATTACACATTAAGTTAATGAATTTTGAACTTTTTCCCGAATTTCTAGCTAAATAATTACGAATTTCCAATATGGTGGTCTTGATGTCTGATAGGATGATGGTAGTAGAAGATTAAAATCTCTAATAATTTTGAACATGGTTTATTGAAACTATTATTTTTATATAAAATTAAATGTTTTGCATCATTCAGGGATCGAACCAAGGACTGTAGCGGATCGAATCAATATGTAAGTTAATGAGTGATTTTTTTGATGTTTTTTGGATTTTTTCCCGCTTTTCTAGGTACATTATTACACGATTTCAAGATGGCGGCCGAATTTCAAAATGGCGGGGGCACCTCGGTAATAAATGATTACTGCACTGTAGCGGGTTAGAATAAAATTATCCAAATGGAAATGTACTCTATAATACAAGTACACACACAAGATGGCGTACTCCGACAGGTGGTAGCTCCTGGTAGCATGTACTGAACATAAAATGTCGAATCCATGATGGTCGACAAGGACAAAGTCAAATTTCAAGGACAAGGTCAAATTTCAAGGTCAAGGTCAAATTTCAAGGTCAAGGTCATAGTTCAAGGTCAAGGTCAAAGTCAAATTTCAAGGTCAAGGTCAATGTTCAAGGTCAAAGTCAAATTTCAAGGTCAAGGTCAAAGTTCAAGGTCAACAGTTGAGGACACAAGTATGGTGACCAGAAAATTATACTAACATGGTATCGGCACACTGTAGCAGACGAAAACAAGATGATGGTCTGCAGCTGATGAAGACAAGATGTCTGACATGACGTCATACCAGTTGACGATATATACCTTGGTATTGTTGGTGGTAGATCAGTCTATGTAGCTTTCATGGAGGAAGGATCGACCATTTACTCTCGCCGGGAATCGAACCAAGGACGTGCGTCGATATTATAAAACATAATTCAAATAAGTTAATTTTTTGATGAATTTTGGAATTTTTTTCATTAAAATCGGATAATAAATAAAGATTTTCAAGATGGCGTCCTTATTTCGAAATTGGCGTAATAATTTCAAGATGGCGTACATGACGTCATACTGCCGGATGATATATATGCTTTGAAAAAAAGTGGTGGGAGTCAGTCTGCCTGCATCCACCATTGGGGAAGGAGCCTGTCGCCATTTTTAATTTTTTTGCACTCTTTGGTTTCGAACCGAGGACTTCGAGCTCCGTGTCGTAAAAGTACAATTTTTTATAAATATTTTATTAAAATTTTATTTTTTTATTTTTTTATAATTTTTAAAAAAATTCATTAAAATCGGATAATAAATAAAAAGGTTAAAGATGGCGGCCGTAACGAAAATTGCAACAGTGACGTCATCATCCAATATGGTGGAAAAAACATCACCGGAATTTTCTAGAACACAATTACGTCATCCAAAATGGCGGATCCAAGATGGCCGCCGTGATCTACTTGTCCCGTTATGATGTGTCCTGTTTCGCTCATCCAAGATGGCCGCCGTGACGACACAATCCAATATGGCTGACCGTCAATCTTCAATCCACCCCCTGGACCCTGTCCCTGGAAATACTTTCCTATACTACTAGTAAAACTCCTTCATGGAGAGATAGGTTTCTCAGAAATACCTAGAAGCGCTTGGAGAAACCACTGGAATGATCGCAAGCACACGGAAAATACCATCAAAATATTGACAAGAATTATCAGGAGCATACGGAGAAAACCATTATAATATTAAAAAGAATAATTAGGAGCACACGGAGAAAACCATTATAATAGTGACATGGATGATCGGGAACACACGGAGAAAACCACCACACATTTTCTTTGATAACTTAAATGAGAAAAAACATTTAATAAATAAAAATAAATTTAAAAAAATTTAAAATAAAAAAAATTACAAAGAATACATAAACAGATTCTGCTAGCTTGTGAACTTCACATTGTTGAGCAAAGATAGAGTTCTAGTACACGTTCAAGAGTCGGGAATGTTTTGATTGTGTTTCACGGGGCGCGTAATTAGTGCGCGACTCGCTCGAGTGTTACGGCTCCTGTCAGAGAGCGACAAGGTTTTGCTCACCTGCGGGTCAGATTCTGGTTTGACAGGCAGGTGGAGACTACACTGTAGGAATGGGATTAGTTTGTTTTTATGAACAATTCGCCGTCATAGTCTGTCCACCGGCACCTATGTAATTTCAAAAATTGTCAATCTTACAATGTGGCCAAAAGTTTAATTTTTTTATTTCTACCTTTATATTGTTACGTAAGGTGGAAAATAAACATTTATATCTTCTGCAAAAACAATAATATAACTAAGTAGTATGTTTTGGCCGGTCCGAGATCTGGAGTCGGAGTGTGGTTGTGGTGTGTGACGTCACGGCAGCCATCTTGACTCAAAAATTCCTCAAAATTCCTCAAAAATGACTGAAAATGACTAAAAATGTTCCCGTTTTGAGGAAACATTTCCTGTTTTCGAAGGAAAAATTCCCGTTTCGAGGGAAAATTTCCCGTTTTAGTACTTAAAAATACCAGCAGCTAGAAATGTCCATATGAAGGCTTAAGCATCCATGACTACAGCCTCAGATAAGCCTCTGACGTCATCATGGATAATGAGGTTACCGTTGCAATTTCCGTTACGGCCGCCATCTTTAAATTGTTATTTATTATCCGATTTTAATGAAAATAAATTTAAAATTTACAAAAAAATTCAATTAATAAAACTTTAATAAAAAATATTAAAAAGAAAACATACATTTACATCATGGAGCTCGGAGTCCTCGGTTCGAACACAGTGAGGGCATAAACAAAAATTGTGACCGATCCTTCCCTCACAGTGGCTGCAGGAAAACTGACTCCCACCACTTTTTTCAAAGCATATATATCGTCAGTTAGCATGACGTCATGTCCGCCATCTTGAAAATCCGTAATTGTTTGTTAGAAAATCGGGAAAATTTAAAATATCATTAAAAAAATTAATCAATTGAATAAGATAATAAAAATCTTTAAAACCACCGTTGCACTTTTTTTTCGTGACGGCCGCCATCTTGAAAATCCGTAATTTTAATGCTAGATATGCGGGAAAAAGTTCGGAATTCATTAAATAAATTGGCAACAAATATACCGATTGATTAGTTCGATTCCTGTTCTTGGTTCGAAACCTCTAAGAGCAAAAAAAAACCTTCAGATCCTTCCTCCACAGAAGCCACCTACAGACTGATCTAACACCACCAAAACCAAGGTATACAGGTATATACCATCAGCTGGTATGACATGTCCACCATCTTGTCTTCATCCGCTGGAGACCTCCATTTTGTTTTCGTCTGCTAGAGTGTGCTGATACCATGTTAGTAAAATTTTCTGGTCACCATACCTTTGTCCTCAACTGTTGGCATTGAACTTTGACCTTGACCTTGAAATTTAACCTTGACCTTGAACTTGGACTCAGTTCGTGCGTGACTCGTGTGGAGCCATTCTTGAGCCCCGGACACGGCAGTCCCCTCCTGACGTGAGTCAGCCCATTGGCGCTTCCTTTAATCAGAAGCTCTTCTTTGTAGCCTTAAAGCCGCTCCCTGTGTTGGGCGGAAGCGAGCCGCGTGCTGCTTTGGATTTTGTGATCGCTGCGGAGCGATTGTTTAAATTGAATTTGGTTCCTGATGAGGCTTTCATGAAAGCCCTACTGAGTAAGTGCACTGGCACTTACGTGCAACTTCTTACGCAGGCTATTACACATGGCGACGATTTCGCGGCGTTTAAAAGACAGTTGGTTCACACTGTTTGTCCGCCCCGTGTTCTCGACGTGTGTAAACGAGAGCTGGTTTTTCGCTTTCAAAAGCCCGATGAATCTGTCACTCAGTTTGTAAATTCTGTTAGTGATTATGCCAATGCTTTGAGTTTGGGAATTCCTGAAGGGGAATTTGTGCAGTTGATCCTGGGTAATCTTGCGCCGGTGGTGCTTCAGAACTGCGCTATGTTGACACCTCCATCTACCCTGAATGCCTTACGTGAGTGGGGCGGCGAGTTAGAAAGCCGTATCGCTGTGGCAAGCAAAAACCGCTCTGAATTTCCCGTGTCTACGCGCGGCGCTGACTCTAAGTCGCCACCTTTCAGTAGAGAATATTTTCTCCCCAGGCATGTCGGCATGACTGACTGTCGGCCTGCTACTTATGCGCAACCACCTGACGGAAGTCCATGTTACGGCGACGCCGCGCCGGTTTTCGAGGGACGCGCCCCAGTGAGTGACGTGTTACATCATTCGTTCGACGAGCTGCTCCCGCATGTCGCCACGCGCGCCGGGGTGCGCGCTCATGTGAAGGAGTCTCCCGGCGGGCCGGCCCGTCCGCGTGGCCGCCCGACCGGCGGTATCCATGCTTGTGTAAGCGAGCCGCCTGTCACGCTTGCTAGCCCCCGCGGTGTGTCGAGCGGCGCGGCGCTTGCTCGTGTAAGCGAGCCGCCCCTTGCCGCGACCTTGAACTTGGTCGTGAATAACGCAGCCGCGCTCCCCACTAGGATTGATACTCGCGGCCGTGGCCGATGTGCTAATTGTTGTGTTTTCGGACACGTTACGGCCGAGTGCACTAGTTCTCGAGTTAATGCTGGTGATAGGCGGTGTTTCCGCTGCGGTCAGGTGGGCCATTACCGAGTTCAATGTCCGGGAAACCGGCATTGACGACACGCAGGGAGGGTCATAGTCGTCGTGTTATGCGCAAATCCTTTCCTCAAGCGTTTTTGCATTTTCTTCCCTTGCTTGTACTGGGTAATTTTTACCCCGCCCTCATCGATACAGGAGCCACTTGTTCGTGCATCAGTGAGGCATGTTTTGACAGTTTGCTTAGCCAGCATCGTCATTTGAAGCGTTTCGTTGTCAATGAGCCTGATGTAATCATTTCCGTGGCCAATGGCGACATCGTGCGCGCCCGTCGCTCGGTGATTTTACATTTTAAGGTTCACAGATTTTCTTGGAGTTGGAAGTTTATAGTGGTTTCTGGACTTGGGTCTAATTTTGTTTTGGGTCTCGATTTCCTTAGTAACACGCGTTGCGTGTTGGATTTGCATAGACACGAGTTGTCTTTTGGTTTAGCGTCATCTATAAAAATTCAGCTGCGGCACATAAGAAGCGTGCCCATTTTCATGTCCTGTAAGGAACTGACGAGTCACGAATCCGATCAGGCTATCGATGACTTAGTAAGCGAGTTTCCGGATGTGATTACCCGCAAGATTGGCAGGTGTGATGTACTGCCTTATCGCTTCTATGTGAGGGATGAGGTACCCATTAGCAGAAGATATATAAAGGTGTCACCCTCGAAACTTCAGTTCATGAGATAAATTATTAAAAATTTGTTGGCTGCTGATGTTATTACCCCATCTACATCCGATTTCAGTAGTTCACAATTTCCAGGAATTGAATCACAAGATTATTGATGACAGATGGCCATTACCTACAGTGGAGAGTGCTCTACAGCACTTGGGCAAGGCTCGTGTATTTTCAGTTATCGACCTTAATCATAGTTTCCACCAATGTCTGTTGGACCCGAGTTGCTGTAAATATACTGCCTTTTCAACCCCTTTCGGTCATTACCAGTTTAACAGAATTCCTATGGGCGTCAGTTTTGGCAGCCAGGCCTTGAGCCGCGTGCTTGATCACGTGTTAAGTGATTTCAAATGTCGTTTTGTTTCCAACTACATCGACGACATTATTGTATAGGGTAAATCCAGGAGAGATGGACCACCTTTTTTGAAACTCTTATAATTTTGTTATTTGTCAAGATATTGGTGAAGTAAATTTCGCTATGATATTCTGGTGATCTATGTATATGCAAAGCAAAGGTATATGTAGAAAATTTACGTTAACAAAGTGAAGAAAAATGTTGAAAATTTTTGCAGTACTGGTCCATCTATACCATATACCTAGGGTTAGATGGACCAGGCTATATGGGAGAGATGGACCAGCATTGAGAAAGCTATTTAATCATTTATGACTAACTTTAAATTCAGATTGAAGCACTCAATTAAACAAAAATAGTTTCTGACGTACAACAAGTCTACAGTGCCTATACATTAACATGTTTTACAAGGTATTTCTTCTTTCAGATGTAGTTTTTCAAAACCCGTAAAGATTTTAGTTCTTTTTTTCCACATACATCGCACTTATTTTCGTACTTTGTGCAGTTCTCATGCAACCAACGGGTACACACTGTGCATTTAATCCAGTCTTCTGTACTTTTTGTAGTATTGTAGTCCTCATTAAACCCGACACATTCATCTTCGTCCCAGTCACCATCATCACTGTCATCATACAAAATTGGCTGAGAAAATCCTTTGGTGTTTGGTTTTTTATGTTTGGTAGGCCTAACAGTCCTAGTTAGGATAGCTTCTTCTCTCCATCCTTTTCTTTCTTCTGGTTTTTTTATTTTCTTCAGTTTGTCATGTTTTCCTTGGGTAATAGGTTGTACATTATCCTTAAAATTTTGTACTTTCAAAACACTTGCACTCTTACCACGGGCTGTAGTTTTTTTTGTTAAGATTGGAATAGGTGAGATGTTGTTCAAAATTTTTGTTGGCGTGGGGTTGTCAATCTCTTTGACTCCGGAGACACTGGTTAATTCCTAAACGTTTTTGGAAACCAGCAGAACACAGAGTTGTAGCAGGGGTGTCTGCACAAACCCACCACTTGAATCACATGGTTATGCTGGGACTTGCGAGACAAGAAAGTGGTCCCATTTGTGGAGGAACAGGGTCTGATTTATTTTACTGGCAGCTCGGGTCGAGCTCGTAAGGCAGTTGTGCCATTAATATTAAGGCCTATGGTACTTAAATACTACCATTCGTCCCTGATCGGAGGCCATCTTGGTATGGATAAAACCTTCTGCCGCATTTCTGCGCATTTATACTGGCCGGATCTTCGCAACGACGTTCGTGCCTTTGTCAGATCCTGTCATGATTGCCAGATTTCGAAGCCACCCCAAAACACTAGGGTGGGCCTGTACTGTGCAGACCCACCAGTGGCACCCTGGCATGTTGTCCATCTAGATATCTTTGGACCATTGACGCGCTCGCGTAAGGGTAATATGTGTCTGCTTGTCGTGGTCGATATTTTCACTAAATTTGTCATACTTCTACCTCTAAAAAACATGAAAGCAGTTTCGATTGTCAAAGCCATTCGGGAACAAGTGTGGAAGCTCTTTGGAGCCCCTGCCATGCTCGTGTCTGATAATGCCAGATACTTCCAGTCTAACATCTACAAGGATATGTGCTTTGAATGGGCAATTAAACCCATCTATAGTTCGGCATATTTCCCTCAGGGCAACCAGTCAGAGCGTGTCAACAAGGTGCTCAAGGGGGTTCTCACTTCCTTTTATCGTTCAGATCAGACACTTTGGGATTCTGATCTGGACTACATAAACATGGGTCTTAACTCTGCAGTGCACTCCGCCACCGGTTTTCCTCCTTCCATTCCCTTTTTGGGCCGCGAGCTCACTCACCCTCTCCTGAATCTCTGGGGACTGCCGTCTCTAAGCTCCGCCCTAACTGAGGCTGACCTCGAGAAAATTCTTGATCTTGTTCCTTGTAATCTCCAGAAGACACGCCACATTGTCGAGACGCAGTACAACAAAACTAGGCAGCTCCATGGTTTTAAGGTTGGCGATATTGTTCTGGTGCGTTCATATGTTCTCCCTTCTTTAGCGGCACAGATCAATGTTAAGTTGCTTCCCCCATATGAGGGCCCGTTCCCTATTGTGCGTTTTTTGGGCAGTAATACTGTACTTCTCCAGGATTGTAAGAAAAAATCCAGGTATAAAAAGTGCCATGTAAGCCAGCTGAAAGTTTATGTGTCTTAACGTGTAAGTTGTTTTGTTAGTAAGTATTTAGCAGGTCTTATCTCCCATTGTATTTTTATTGATTTTACCTGCATGTCATTTATGAATTTCATCTGGAGCTGTTTGCTCTGGCCTAGCCTTATTGTCAAAATTTTCCCATAGAAGTTTGGAATTATTTTATAGGGATAGTTTAAGACTTGTATTTTAACAGTAATAGCCATATTCTGATTTATTATTTATGTCCTAATAATCTTTGAATAAGTGTTTATAGTATGCAACTAGTATGGCAGCCCAGCTCTATAAAAAGGTTGTTGGCTGAGTGGGCTGCTATATTTTTTTACAATGTCTTTTATGTTTTATTGTATATTTATTCCCTACTAAATTATGTGAATCTTTCCAGTGCACTGGAAAGTAAGTTGTGTGATTGGGAAGGTATCTTTTTAGTATTTGTGGATTGCGCACTGTGTTGTATGTTTTTCCTCGTATTCTCCTCTCCGCCGCTCCATTATCCTTTTGCTGGCGAGCCGTCTTCGCCGCTCTTCTACAGTCTTCACCCAGCGAAGAGAGGAGACGTCCACTCTTCACTGCCTGGGTCACGCTCTTCTGGCGGCTCCTGCTTCCTACGTGTTATGGACGTAAGCCTCGACAGTGACTGCGCCATCTCTTCTCGTCGGTGTGCCCGCCGCTCCTGCTGGTTGTCTCCTGGTGGTTCCCCTGGGGAATAGTATACAGAATAGCTGCTCAGAGACGGCGAGTGGCCAGTGCGATGCATGGATTGAACATAGATAACCAGTTCAGCACGGATATAGTGGAGAGTTCTGTCGAGATGATGGGAATGCTTCTCCCTGACGACTCCCTTGTCGGAGAGAGCAACTCGCATACGCACACCAGAATGAACATCTTAGAACCATATCATGCGGAGGACACTCCTCCCTTTAACAGGGAAGAGCTTACAGATGCAGTCAATAGTATGAAAAACAAAAAAGCCCCTGGTCACGATAAAATAACGTCAGAAATACTTAAGAGAGTCTACCCCAGGATTTCAGAACACCTATTGCAGTTATACAATAAATCCCTCGCTGAGGGAAAATTTCCGAAGACCTGGAAAAAGGGCATCCTTAGAGCCCTATACAAAGGTGATGGGAAGGACCCGGCTAATGCTAAGTCATACCGGCCTCTCACACTACTGCCAGTCCTGGGGAAAGTCCTCGAAAAGTTAGTTAACAGGCGGCTTACCCACCACTTTGAGCAAGTGGGGGGATTGCACATCCGTCAGTACGGCTTTCGATCGGGTGTTGGAACGGAAACCGCCCTGCATGACCTCCTCAGCGTGTGGGGCGATGTACGGAAAAATACCTGATGGGGATATTCCTGGACATCGCCAGTGCCTTTGACACAGCGTGGTGGCCGGGGATCCTCAGCCGGCTGAGAGAGCTGGAGTGTCCTCAGAACCTCTACTCCTTGTTGTGTGACTACTTTCGCAACCGCATAGCTGTGGTGGAATTGCGGAATGCGGAAGTAGAAAAGAATTTGTCAAAGGGCTGCCCCCAGGGCTCCGTGCTTGGACCCTTGTTGTGGAACATACTGTTCGATGGATTCCTCCGGATCCGGCTGCCTGAGGGTTGCGAGATCTTTGGGTATGCCGATGATGGACTTATTCTCGTCTCAGGTTGTTCCAGGGCTGCTCTTGAGTGGCGATGTAATGAGATCTTGGTGCAGATTTCATCCTGGGCTGACTCGGTGAAACTTCGGTTCTCATCGGGAAAGTCCAGATGTATGATGCTAAAGGGCAAGTTTAGCGGAGCCTGGGCTCACTACCCACAAGTGAGCCTGGGGGGTGAGCGCCTGAAATTTACCACCACTCATAAGTATCTGGGAGTCTTACTGGATGATCGGCTCTTATTTGCTAAGCATTTAGAGTACGTTTCCCAAAAGGCTGTGGTGATGTTTCATCGCCTCCGAGGATTGTCCCCGACCAACCGGGGTCTATCGTCGCCTACGCTGGCATGTCTGTACAGGGGGGTGTTCATCCCAATCATGACTTACGGTGCAGTTGCATGGTGGCATCGTTCAGGATTGGTACACATGAGGAGGAAACTGCAGTCGGCGCAGCGTGCTGCCCTTCTTGCGGTTACCGGGGCCTACCGTACCGTATCCAATGACGCTCTGCAGGTTCTCGCTGGGGTGATCCCACTGGATCTGCTCGTGGCTGAAAAAGGGCAGCTTGCTGCCCTGAAAGCTGCGGGCACCCTCAGGCCGGAGGACCACATAAGGCTCAGAGAAGGGGCCATGGGGCAGTGGCAGCGCAAGTGGGAAGCAAGTGAAAGAGGTAGGCATACCTATGAGATCTTCCGGAATGTACAAGATCGACTTCAGTGCAAACATATAGAACTGACGCGGGCCACGGTTCAACTTCTAACTGGGCATGGTAACTTTAAGGCCAAACTACACCAATTTGGTCTAGCAGAGAATCCGCTGTGTGGGCACTACCACACAGTGGATGATGTCAGACATGTGCTGCATGATTGTGAAAAAGTTGAGGATCTTCGTGAACAGCTGAAGTTCCACCTGGGTCTGATTGGGTGTGACTACGACCTTGCAAATGTGGTGGCACGGAAAGAGAGTTGGGTTCTCTTCCGTGAATTTGCTCGGAGAGTCATAGTGAGACTTCAAGTGGCAGATGAAATTGAGCCGCTGGCTCCGTGAGCATTCTCCCTAGCAACTGTCAGCGGAGTAGTATTCAACTACTACTGAGATACTTGGATTATGTACTCCTGGATAAGGCACGCACAGGATCATTGACTATCCACTGGTTAGTCAGGGCCCTAATGGGGGACCTGGCCCCGGTGGATGGTCCTCAATCTATGGCAATACCTGGATGACTTATGGGTAGCAGGTGCTGAAGCATGTCCGGTAATATGTATATGGGTATATATAATGGATATATAATCAATATAAGGAATATAATCACTATATAAATAACATGTAATGGACATATATAAATATATAATGGCATATAAAGGACATATAATGGACTTATATATAAATATATTATGGTGTTGGTTTTGCTGGACTGTGAATGCGCCTGACTTGAACCCTTACCTGCATATAGCCCCATGTGGGGATTTCAGTCTATAGGTTCCTAAGAAGCCACTATGGGTTCCATAGTGGTGGAGGGGACATGTTTTCTGGATCTGGTAGTTTCAGTAGGAAGGGGCCCTGGACTATACAGATATGAAAGCAGACTCCCAATCTACCCTAAAAGGGCGCACATTTGGGAGGGGCGGAAGGAAGGTGCGTTGGCCTTCGGGCCTCCGAAAACATGGTTGTCTCCTACGAGGTGGGCCCTCTCGTAGTGTTAGAGACTTCCATGTACTGTTTGCGCAGCCCCTGCCTAGCCCAGAGATTCGTCGAGCAGTGATACCTGCTGTGGCGCGCTTCGTCGGAGTGTTTGTGATGTGGCAGTTTGCTGGCGCCCCCCTCCGATCGCCGCTGCGAGCCGCCTCCCCTCTGTGCACTGCTGCGCCCGGCGGTGATGCCCTGTGAGACTTGCAGTTTCGGGCTGGATCGGAAGCTGTGATATCTACCTGCTCTTATTCTCCGATACCGCCGCCCCCCCCCCCCTTTTTAGTTCGCCTGCCACCAGCTCTTGATGTGTTTTGGGGGCGGGCGCTTGCGCTGTGTGTCGTGTGGCGGCTTCTTCATGGATCGTGCTTTAGCTTCTTCCTGCTTATCGCCGTTCCGCGCTGCTGGGGTGCTCCGGGCGCTGCAGTCCTCTTCGGGGCTTCCCCCGTCTGCGGACTGGACTTGGTGCGCGCGAGCCATCTGTACTCCAGCTGCCTACTGACGTCGCTGAGTTTTCACTCTACTTCGAAGCAACCGCATACAAGATACTCTACTCGTCGCTCCTCGTATCGTCGCATTCATCTGCTTCATCGTCCTGCGGAAGGCTTCGCCAGGGGCCGGGTTATTTTCAACGTGCGCTTCGGCATTCAGACGCCCGCTGGCTCCTCCCCTTCCCTCGTTCCCCTTAAAAACCACCTCCCGCTCTCCCTTGTGACGTCCGCGTGACGTAGGCACCTCCTTCCAGGCCTACTGAATGCGACACTAGCGCCATCTGGATTTTTTATATATAGGGCTGTAATTATTTTGCTCGTTCTGTTCTGTTCCGGGAGCGATCGCCGTGAGGGGTGCTTCGGCGTCGCGCCGTGTTATGCATGGCTAGGAGGTGTTCTGTGGTTGGTGTCTTACATTTTTTCTTTCTCGATAATTCTGTAGTTTGCCTTCTGCGTCATGTTTGGCTTGCCTCCTTTTGGCATCATAAAGTAATGTTTGCTGAACACCGAATTTGTTTCGTAATTTTCTGGTTTGCATTGCCAGTGTGTTTCTCCTTGTGCATTTCTTTGAGTTTGTTTTCTTTGCTTTCGACCCATTTTCCGTTGGGGCGTTTGCCGTTTTTCTCCGCCGCACCTCTCACGTCCGGACAGAGGGCATTCTATCTGCAATTGCTTGATTTAAATAACGTAAGCACATAACATTTGTATATTGGTTATTTGTATTGCTCACCAGTACCTGTTTTCGTAATTCTTTCTTTCGTAATTCTTGTTATGTGTTGCCCCTCTACATTCATATGGGGCTTGATTTAAAGAATAATAAAGTTGTGTATTTTTGTATTTCTGATATTTACGCTTATTTCTTTAGGTTTTTTTTTTTTTGGCTGAATTGTTCTCGCACAACACGTCTGGCACTCTGCCTGTCCCTTTACAAGGGCCATTGCTTTTTTTTATGTTTCTAATTGTTAACATCATTGAGGTAAAGTGAGGTCGATTTCCCCTTCCCCTTCACGATACTTCACTTTGACCTAGACCTTAAAATTTGACCTTGACCTTGAAATTTAACCTTGACCTTGAAATTTGACTTTGACCTTGATCTTTGACTTTGACCTTGTCGATCATCATGGATCCGACATTTTATGTTCAGTACATGCTACCAGGAGCTACTGCCTGCTAGTGGTCATTGCCACCATCTTGTTATCAACTGCTAGAGTGCGCTGACGCAATGTTAGTTTAATTCTTACCCGCTAGAGTGCAGTAATCATTTATTAATATTGCTGTGACACCCGTCATCTTTTAATTTGGCCGCCATCTTGGAATTGTGTAATTATTTAGCTAGAAATTCGGGAAATTACCAAAATTCACCAAAAAAAATTGACAATCATTCTACAGATTGATTCTATCCGCTCCTGTCCTTGGTTCGATACACGATCGAAGTAAAGACGTTTAATTTTATGTAAAATATAATAATTTCAATAAACCATGTTCAAAATTCTTAAAGAGACTTTAAATCCTCTACTACCATCATCCTATAAGCCATCAAGTCCAACATCTTGGAAAATTCGTAATAATTAATGTAGAAATTCAGGAAAAAGTTAAATATTCATTAAATAAATTTGCAAACAATAAATTGATTAATTAGGTCGACTAAGGTCCTTGGTACGATCCTGGACGAAGCTAAATTAAGTTTAATTTAAATACCAGAAAAGTGTAAGGTTCGAAAATAAAACACTGTAAGTTCTTTCTCAAACATAATATTTATTACATAATTACAATCCTACTACAGAATCACTTGCGAAATCCAGCAATCTTATAAACATTTAGCCCTGCATAGACGTGCAACGACTACTTCTTAGCTCCAACAGCTCCAACAGATCCAAATGCTCCAACAGCTCCAACAGCTCCAAATGCTCCAAATGCTCCAACTGCCCCAACTGCTCCAAATACTCCAACAGCTCCAAAAGCTCAAAATGCTCCAAATGCTCCAAATGCTCAAAATGCTCCAAAGACTTCTAATGCTCCAAGAGCTCCAAATGCCAAATGCGCCAACAGCTCCAAATGCTCCAAAGGCTCCAAATGCTCCAACAGCTCCAAATGCCAAATGCTCCAACCGCTCCAAATGCTCCAAATGCTCCAACAGATCCAACAGCTCCAAATGCTCCAAATGCTCCAAATGCTGTAACAGCTCCAACAGCTCCAAATGCTCCAAATGCTCCAACTGATTTCAATTACTTTTTTTTTATCGAACTTGACATGTTTACATGCATGACTTTATTAGTATACATTTTGGATGTCAGTGGTGACTTTTTTACACCTTTAAGTGATAATTGTTATTTAGAAATGAGCTTTAGAGAAATGATAATATGTATTTTGAAAAAAATATTAATTTTTCTTCGAGTTTATACACATGCATTTAATTGAAACAATTATTTTATGTTGCCAGCTTCCCTCAGTTCTTTAAGTATGAAGGTTATTTCTTTGATGTTTGAATAGTTTCCTGCACAAAGCGAACCATGTAGAATTCTTAGCCTGTCAACCAATATGTTAGGATCTTCCCATGAGGTACAATCAATCTCTTCTGCTACGTTCATCTTCTTTGATTGTTTGTAATAAATATTATTATCCCTGGTGTCTTCTGTTTCCACACCAACTACAAGGTCACTTTCGTCATCGAGCCAGTGATTATCACAAGCTTGATTAGGATAATTTATTTTGTTACGTAGTTTCAATCGTTTTGATCTCAAGCCACCATCACTGTCTTCGCTCTTGACTGCTTTAGGTGCTTCAGCACAGTACTCAATCATGTCAGCATCACAAGCTTGATCAGAATAATTCATTTTATTATGTTGTTTCCATCGTTTTGTTCTCAAACCATCATCACAGTCTTCGCTCTTGCATGATTTAGGTGCTTCAGCACAGTACTCAATCGTGTCAGCCTTAAATGTGTCAGCACAGTCATCGATCATGTCAGCCTCAGATGTGTCACCACAATCTTCAATCATGCCAGCTTCAGATGTTTCATCACAGTCTTCAGTCTTGTTAGCTTCAGGTGGTTCTCCATCTTTCACATTTTCATGGAGTCGACTAGATATTGATGTAAAAATATTTTCATTTCTAATGAGGTTGCTAGTTTCTTCGTTTGTTTTTAATTTTAAATTATTGTCTTGATCTATATCAGTATTTTTAGCATTAGCTTTTTAACATTCTTCATAATCATTATTGTCGTCTAATATTCTGCATTCGTTCCTCTTCCACGATGTTGGAGCACAGTCTTCGTTATCTTTATTCATCTTAGTTGTACAGTTCTTGCAATGTCTATCCAAGTAATATCTTCTACCAAAATATTTATGACACTGACTGCAATTAAATGGTTTTTGACAAGGACCCAAACTACACTCGCTTCTCTCATGTCGTTTAGCATTCTTTCTCAAGGTAAACACCTTGCTGCAGTATCTACAGTAATGTCGGTTTGATACAGCTACAGGCAACGAACCAGGGTACATGTTAGCTTCTGCGACTAATGGCAGATGCAAACTAAGATTTTTAAATTAAAACCATTACTTAAATAGAATATTTTAAATATTTCGTCAGCGAGAGTTAATTAATCTCATGCAAAAGTACTGCTAGTGAGTAGTTCTGCTTTTCATCAACAGATGACGCCACGCGTTGCTTGCAGGCAAATAATATTTATTTATTTTATGCGTGATACGGGATGCTCACTAACGATCGCAAAAGAAGGATGGCTTCGCTAGACTCCAAGGAGAAGAAATTTCGTCTTGCATGTTAGTGCTTCACAGATGTCTCATGGTATATTATTTGACTGAGTATCTGAATAAAATTACCTGTCTTAGCCACCAAGTCATTATATTCAAGGTTACATTTAATTAGTGAATTTCTGGTACTAAATCACCACTTGCAATATTTTTATCAGGTGGAATTAAAAAAATCATTATTCAGTCAAATAATAATAAGCCCTGAGAAATCTGAGAAACACGAACTGGAAGAACAAACTTCCTTCTCCTAATTGAAATCAGTTGGAGCATTTGGAGCATTTGGAGCTGTTGGTGCATTTGGAGCTGTTGGAGCTGTTGGAGCTTTTGGAGCCTTTGGAGCATTTGGAGCTGTTGGAGCTGTTAGAGCATTTGGAGCATTTGGTGCATTTGGAGCTGTTGGATCTGTTGGAGCATTTGGAGCGGTTGGCGCATTTGGCATTTGGAGTTGTTGGAGCATTTGGAGCCTTTGGAGGATTTGGAGCTGTTAGCACATTTGGCATTTGGAGCTGTTGGCACATTTGGAATTTGGAGCTCTTGGAGCATTTGGAGTCTTTGGAGCATTTGGAGCAGTTGGAGCATTTGGAGCATTTGGAGCTGTTGGAGCTGTTGGAGCATTTGGAGCAGTTGGAGCTGTTGGAGCTAAGAAGTAGTCGTTTCACGTCTATGCAGGGCTAAATGTTTATAAGATTGCTAGCTTCCGCAAGTGATCCTGTAGTAGGATTGAAATTATGTAATAAATATTATGTTTGAGAAAGAACTTACAGTGTTTATTTTCGAACCTTACACATTTCTGGCATTTAAATTAAATTTATTTTAGCTTCGTCCAGGATCGTACCAAGGACCTTAGGGATCGTCCATTAATCACGTGTGGCTCGAAAAGGGGGGGGGGGGGGTGCTCGGGAAAAATCACGAAATATCACAAGGGGGGAGGGGGGTGTAGAGAGATATCACGTGTATTTATTTTTTCGCGCGGTTTCTACTAAACCGAAAAGCGACGCGTGACCTTGGCTCGCCATAGCCAGGCAACAATATCCCCGCCCGCCGCAAAATGAACCACCCGGCTCGGCTTGCGAGTCGCCAGTAAGACTGTGATTATGGCGCCGAATACATGCGTAATTATTAAGTAATATGTTTTTTCACATATAAGTCTTTCCTTTATTATTTTTATGCCAGTGAGAATAAACCTGCAACCTTAATGTGTGTCTGGACATTTTTATCACTGTGCTTAATTTTCCAGAATTAAATTAGATTATACCTATATTTAAAGATAATATTCTAAAATTTTTAAAATTATTTTGTATCAAAAAATACACGTGATATTGGGGGGGGGGGGGGATGGTAGACTAAAACCTCACCACAAATCACTAGGGGGGAGGGGGGGTTAAGATTTTTCTAATAAAACATCACGTGATTAATGGATGACCCCTTAGTTGACCTAATTAATCAGTATATTGTTTGCAAATTTATTTAATGAATACTTAACTTTTTCCTGAATTTCTAGATTAATTATTACGAATTTTCCAAGATGTTGGTCTTGATGGCTTATAGGATGATGGTAGTAGAGGATTTAAAGTCTCTTTAAGAATTTTGAACATGGTTTATTGAAATTATTATTTTTTACATAAAATTAAACGTTATTACATCGATCGTGTATCTAACCAAGGACAGGAGCGGATCGAATCAATCTGTAGAATGATTGTCAATTTTTTTGGTGAATTTTGGAATTTTTCCCGAATTTCTAGCTAAATAATTACACAATTCCAAGATGGCGGCCAAATGAAAAGATGACGGGTGTCACAGCAATATTAATAAATGATTACTGCACTCTAGCGGGTACGAATTAATCTAAAATGGTGTCAGCACACTCTAGCAGTTGATAACAAGATGGTGACAATGACCACTAGCAGGCGGTAGCTCCTGGTAGCATGTACTGAACATAAAATGTCGGATCCATGATGGTCGACAAGGTCAAAGTCAAAGATCAAGGTCAAAGTCAAAGGTCAAGGTCAAAGTCTAAGATCAAGGTCAAAGTCAAATTTCAAGGTTAAGGTCAAATTTCAAGGTCAAGCTTAAATTTCAAGGTCAAGTTCAAATTTCAAGGTTTAGGTCAAAGTTCAAGGTCAAGGCCCAAGTTCAAGGTCAAGGTCAAATTTCAAGGTCAATGTCAAATTTCAAGGTTAAGGTCAATTTTCAAGGTCAAGGTCAAAGTTCAATGCCAACAGTTGAGGACAAAGTTATGATGACCAGAAAATTATACTAACATGGTATCAGCACACTCTAGCAGACGAAAACAATATGGAGGTCTCCATTGGATGAAGACAAGATGGTGGACATGTCGTCATACCAGCTGATGGTAGGGGAAGGCGGGGTAACTGGACGCAGTGGGTAATGGTACGCAGGTCATTATCTGGCTTAAGAAGAAGAGACGCACGCGGGAGCACTGGCACTACTATGCGGCGAAAGGAGTAACATCGTCCTAGTCGAATGGCGATGGCGTGCGGCTGAAGTTGTGTCGGATATTCGTGTTTTTTTAATTCATTGCTTTCGAGGTAAGTAAAAAACTGTGTACTTTTGTAGAATTTTAGATGTTTATAAATAATTAGTGGGGTCTTGTACTTTGTGATCGTTTCAACTGTGACTGTAAGTAAACTGACGTGGCGTCGTTTGGGGTATTCGTACGCAGGCATGCGTACCAATTCCCCATCAGCGTTTTATTCACCCGTACGAAATTTGGTAACTGTTATTTTTAAATACATCATATCAGTGGTTTTGTATATTGTAAAAATAACAGTATCAAATATGTATATGTACTGATTTCTCCAGTTCCAAAACCGTCAAGGACTACAGGGACCAGGATTTCGCCGAGACGAAAAAAGGCATTCGGACATCATAACAGTCACTCCAAGAAAAACGATGGTGGAAGAAGTGGAAACAAAGAGGAAAAATAAAACGGAAACACAAGCTGAACATGATGCCTATAGGGAAGCCAAAAAAAATTAAAATGAATAAAACGAAGAAAAATATTATCAGCGATTCGTCCGTTTCTTCTACCGAAGACAAAGGAAATACAAAATATCTTTGTCAAGATGATGACATTGAAGATTTGGATATGGTGGCTCAATCTTTCCAACAAAAAAAGGCACTTATGAGATCTGTATGTTTTGTGGAGAGCTTGGTAAGTACAGAGAACTGTGGTACCGTACCGCTGTGGCAGGTGTTCGGGCTGGGTCCATTCAGACTGAAATGCTGCAGAAAATCACTAAAATTTTGTATGCGATTTTGATCAAGCAAAAGTATAATTATTTCAATAACTTTTATGCTGAAATAGTCTACTTCTTTGTCATATATAACAACTGCGATTAGTTATTTTGACGAAAATTTAATTTTTCCATATATTTGCAACTATGGTTTGTCAGTGTGTAAGTGTGTTGTTTTGTGTTAGCTTTCCCTAGTTGTACATTAACAATGCAAATAATAAGTAAACTACTTTATAAACAATATATAATTTAATCCAATTGCTACATAAATATTTTAAAAATACTATACAGCAAGCTTGATTTAGAGGCTATGAAAAATTAAAAAAAAAACTGTATAAAAATCAAGTCATGTATGTATTTAATTTTGAAAAGAAAATATATATGTGTGTCCCCAGTATAGTACAAAAAGTGTATTTTGTTGTTTAGGTACATTGTCACATTGAAAAAATTATATTTCCATTCAGGGAATATTCAAGAAAAAGTTTATGTACCAGAATTGGCATAGGGGGTAATAGTACGCAACACAAATTTAGTGCGTACGATTACCCACTCAAGACGGGTAATCGTACGCAATACATATTATAATAATTTAAGTAAAAAAAACACACTTCCCTTTTAAACAAAGTACTAATACTCGGCTATATTTAAACTGACTTAATGTGGCATTGCTACAAATTAATTACATGGTTTTTTAAACTTTATTTACAGAAATATAATGTGTCAAATTTAAGTGCGTGCAGTTACCCCGCCTTCCCCTATATACCTGTATACCTTGGTTTTGGTGGCGGTAGATCTGTCTGTAGGTGGCTTCTGTGGAGGAAGGATCTGAAGGTTTTTTTTTGCTCTTAGCGGTTTCGAACCAAGGACAGGAATCGAACTAATCAATCGGTTTTTATTGCCAATTTATTTAATGAATTTCGAACTTTTTCCCGCATATCTAGCATTAAAATTACGGATTTTCAAGATGGCGGCCGTCACGAAAAAAAGTTCAACGGTTGTTTAAAAGATTTTTATTATCTGATTTGATTGATTAATTTTTTTTGATGATTTTTTAATTTTTCCCGATTTTCTAACACAAAAATTACGGATTTTCAAGATGGCGGACATGACGTAATGCTAACTGACGATATATATGCTTTGTAAAAAGTGGTGGGAGTCAGTTTTCCTGCAGCCACTGTGAGGGAAGGATCGGTCGCAATTTTTATTTTTTTGCCCTCACCGGGTTCTAACTGAGGACTCCAAGCTCCATGTCGTATGGAAGTTTTCTATTTAATATTTTTTATTAAAATGTTATTAATTGAATTTTTTTGTAAATTTTAATTTTTTTTCATTAAAATTGGATAATAAATAAAAAGATGGCGGCCTTAACGGAAATTGCAACGGTAACGTCATTATCCATGATGACGTCAGAGGCTTATCTGAGGCTGTAGACATGTATGCTTAAGCCTACATATGGACATTTCTAGCTGCTGGTATTTTTAAGGACTAAAACGGGAAATGTTTCCTCAAAACCCGAATTTTTGAGTCATTTTGAGTCATTTTTGATGAATTTTTGAGGAATTTTTGAGTCCAAGATGGCTGCCGTGATGTCACACACCACAACTACACTCCGACTCCAGATCTCGGACCGGCCAAAACATACTACTTAACTATGCTGCCAAGACAGTGCTGAAAATTAGAATGTGTAAGCTACTCTCATGACAAGGAAATCTTTAGTGGTCTCGCCGCATTCGTATTTATAATTTTGGCAAACAGATGCAACATTCTATTCGAGCGCATTTTTTAGGACGAAAAATTTATCACACCAATAAAACGTGTTTAAAGTTTTGTAATCATCACAGTAGTGTATAATAGCGGTCCTGCTACAGGAGTCCGCAGGAGCAGCGTACGAGTCATCCATCATCTTGGATTGTGATATCACGGCGGCCATCTTGTATGACATTGACTTTGCCCTTTGATCTTACCGTGACCTTCAAAATATTACATTTGCCAAAATTACTCCAAATTCCTACAAATTTGCTCAAAAATTCGCCGAAATCTGCCAAAATTTCCAATTTAAGGAAAAAAAATCCGCCAATAAATCTCAAAAAATCTGAAAAATACAAATTTCCCTATTTCAGGGGGGAAATTCCCGTTTTGAGGGAAAAATTCTTATTTTATTCTGAAAAATGTCAACTGCTTGAAAATTAACTAAAGTAGCTTAAATGCTCCATGGGCAAGCCGCCATAAGCCGCTGTAGGATGTTATGGTCGCAATTTCGAAGGTATTTATGTCATCGTTGCAAGTTCTGTTACGGCCGCCATCTTGAAAATCTGTATTTTTATGCTAGGATATCAGAATTATTTTTCAAATAATAAAAAAATTATGTAATAAAATTTTCATTAAAAAGTTTTGAAATTTTAATTTTAAGACATTGCGTTTGCCATATTGAAAATCCGCAATGATTATCAAAAAAAGGGGAAAATGTTAAAATTAAAAAATATATACAATTTTAATAAAATTTTAATTTTTAAAACGCACTTACTTCTAGGAGTCCTCGCTTTGAACTCGACAAGAGCAAAAAAATGGCGACGGATCCTTCCTCCACAAAAGCCACTGACAGACAGACCTCCCACCACTAATGCTAAGGTAAATATATTATACCAGTCGGTATGACATCACGTCCTCTGTTTTGTTTTGTCTGCTGGAGGCTGCCATCCTGCATTATATCACAGTTACAATCTTGTTTTCGTCTGCTAGAGTCCATCATATTGGATTATGATATCATGTCTGCCATCTTGTTTTTTTTTCTGCTGTAGGCCACCATATTGTTTTCGTCTGCTGAGTCCATCATCTTGGATTATGATGACACGCCCGCCATCTTGTTCTTGTCTACTGGAGGCCCCCATCTTGGATTATGTCATCACAGCAGCCATCTTGTTTTCGTCTGTTAGAGGTCACTACCATTATGTTAGTTTTATTTTTACCTGCAAGAGTACAGTAATTATTTATTGCCAGAACGCCTGCCCTCTTGTCGGTGTCTTAACCGCCATCTAGTAAATCTGTATATATTAAGCTAGAAATTCTAAAAAGAAATATATATATATATCCTAAAAAATTCATCAATTATTTGAATATTTCGATCGATTACAGAGCTTGGTTCGATCCATGCTCGTTACAAAATAGAGTAATTTTAGGTAAAAAGCTTTTAATCAATAAAATATGACGAAAAATCCTGAAAGCAGCTTAGGTTCCTAGTCTACCAGTCTCCAGTAAGCCGATGATGACACATTGAGAGCCACTTTGGAAATTTTTAATAATTAACCTAGAATTTCAGAAAACATTCTAAAAATCATCAAAAAATCGACTATTAATATAAGATTGACTTGATAGATTTTCATCCTTGGTTTGATTCTTGCCCAGTGATAAGAAAAAATAAAGCATAATTTTTTTTTAAATCTGTTTTCCATTACCTTCCATGGAAATCTTTAATCGTTCTCTCTATGAAAAACGCCTCTATACAATATAAATGTCAGACGAAATAAATACATTGTCGCTGTGCCTACCATCAAAGTCAAATTTTTTGAAACTTGGAATACCTTCCAAACAGGTCTTGTACAATGTTAGGCCAGTAGTATACGACGGTATGTCTGAGGACTGGCTTCTGGCTGTGGTGCGTTGTGCCGACCGACCTCTGACGTCACGGCGGCCATCTTGGATGATCATGAACTTTACCTTTGACCTTGACACTGGCGGCCATTTTAGATATGCCATCTTGGATATGCCATTTTGCTTTCTATAACTTTCCGCCATTTCTAATTCCACCATTTCTAATTCCGCCATTTCTAATTCCGCCATTTCTAATTCCGCCATTTTGTTTTCTAGAACTTTCTAACATTTTGAATTATGAAATCACTATTGCAATTTTCGTTACTACTGCCATCTCAAAAATCCGTTATTAAAACTGAAAAATTTGGAAAAAAAATTTGAAATTTATAAAACAATTTAATTAATCAAAATTTAATAAAACATGATTTTAAAACACTGTTGCAATTCTCCTTATGGCCACCATCTTAAACATCCATAATTATTAATCTAGGAAATTGGAGAAAATATTAAAATTTATAAAAAAATTAATAAATCAAAATTAATAAAACAATATTTTAAAAATGCTCTAGCATCATGTAGCTCGGAGTCCTCAGATCTAAACTGGTGAGGGCAAAAATAAAATAAAAATGGAACCGATCCTTCCTCCATGGAAGCCGCCGGAAAACTAACCTCCAACCACTAATGACAAGCAGTAATCACCAGAAAGTATGATGTCATATCCACCATCTTGTTTTCGTCTGCTGGAGGCCGCCATATTGTTTTCGTTTGCTGGAGGCCGCTATCTTGTTTTCATCTGCTATAGTGCACTACCACCATGTTAGTTTAATTTTTACCCACTAGAGTGCAGTAATAATTTATTATTTCTGTGGCACCCACCATCATGAAATTTGGATGTCATCTTGAAAATCTGTAGTTATTTAGCTATAAATTCGGGAAAAATTCCAAAATTCATTAAAAAAATCACTCATTAATATGCTGGTTGATTTGGATCGATTCCAGTCCTTTGTTTAATACTTGATCGTTGGAAAAAATTTAATTTTATGTAAAAATAATAACTTCATGGTGGAAAGCACAAAAAGAAGCTTAAATTCTTTTACAACCAGCCTCTAGTAAGCCGATGATGACGTATTGAAGACCATCTTGAAAATTCGTAATAATCAACTTAGAAAAACAAAATTTTTTTTTTTTAAATCACCTATTAGTTTACTCAATAATTCTATCGACATCTATCCTTGGTTCGATACTTGATTAATGCAAAAAAAAAATATTTCAGACAAAAAATACATATTTAATCAATCATGTTCAAAAGCCTTAAAATGGCTTAAGTTCCTCATACACCAGCCTCCAGTAAGCCAATATGACCGCCACCTTGAAATTTGGACAACATCTTGGAAATCTGTCATTATTAACCAATAAATTCAAGGAAAATTCCAAATATCGTCAAAAAAATCACTCAGTAATTTACTGTGTGATTCGATCGAAATCCATCCTTGTTTTGATACTTGATAATTGAAAAAAAAATTATTTTAGACCAAAAATACTTATTTAATCAATGATGTACAAAATCCTAAAATCAGATTTTTTCCTTGCCAACCAGCCTCCAGTAGGCTGTTGTGACCACCATCTTGGAAATTTGTATTTATTGACCCAGCAATATTCCAAAATCATCAAAAAAATCACTCATAATATAAAGTTCGATTCGATCGTCTTGGTCCGATACTTGGTCAATAATTTAAATAAAAAATTACAGGTTTAAAAATAAAACATTTCAAGGTTTCTTTTACAAACATAATTTTATTAAATAATTTCATTTTTACTACAGATAAACGTGCGAAAGTTAATAATCTAATAAACATTTAGTCCTGTATCGGCGTAAAATGACTAATTCTCAGCTCCAATTGGTTTGTACTAGACAGAAACCAGCCAGATCCTTTACTGACATAGTCTTCCTCTTCTTGACAGAGTTTCTGGACACTGTATTTAACAGACTGCTTCACATCGTCAGAACTGTAAATTACAGCAGCCGATGTCTTGAAATCAAACTTCTTCACTTTGTCCTCGAACGGATATGGCTTACAATATACACAGTCCAACCACAATTATATTTCAAAGGACCGTTTTTGCTACGTCATATGTAAGCTGATTGATAATATTCTGCCTGGTATCGCCAAAAGAGTACCAATGTATTTTGACTCACCTAAACGTATTTAGATAATAGTAGTCATTCTATGTACCACGAAATGCAGACTGTGCCAAGTAGACCCCATTATCATTCACCTGTAATGCACCGAATATAGACTTGGGTATAGTTTCATGTCCAGGCCTCATAGCAATCGGTGGCTGAACATCCGTTTTTGTGCTTGTAGGCTCACGAGTCTCCAACCTCAACCGAGGAGCCGAAAAGTCTGCTGGTAGTTCAACAGAAGGCACACGGACTTCACCTTTACATTTTTTCGCATACCGTCGCAAACTGTCAATACATGTAAACCAAACATGGCACTCATCGCAGTGAAAATTCGTACAAGTAGGATTATTTACACATTTGCTCCGCACATGTCTTCGTGCATCATGAGAAAATGCGAACAACATATCACATTAGCTGCAAGGATACCGCGGTGATGAAAACGAGCCTTTCAGACCTGAACCAGATACTGACGTTGCTGCAGTTGTACCAATTCCTGGTGTACTCTTATGAACATCAATGCATCGTTTTTGCAGCGAAACCCGTACTTTCTGCCGTACAGCACGACCTCTGCTTGTCTTCATGTGCGTTTTCATATTATCTTTTCTGTCAAACTGCTGATGACATTTCTCACATCCAATCATTTTGCGAGGAGGATTCTTAGCACATTCTCTCTTCTCATGTCGACGAACATTACTGTTGTTCGAAACAATCCTGTCGCAGTAATGGCACCGATTCTATGAAGTCGCTGCTGCAGCCAGCACTACCGGCACTACACTGCTGGTGGTGCCACGACTGTTGAAGTCTTCTATAATGTTAACGCTGACGATGACACACATTCCATCGAGTTGTGCGTCGACGCCGTCGCGGCCATCGAGGTATCCGTTGTCGTTAAGGTCCCAACTGCTATCGACGTCTCTGCCGTCAGGTTCTGTACTGCTGGTGGTAAACCGTCCTTCAAGGGCGTCGCCATCGTCGTCATTACCATTGAGGGCTCCGTGGATGGTACAACTTCCATCGAGGCTGTCTTTAAAGACGGTAAAGATGCCATCGAGTTCACAAGGCTATCGGACTTGTGTATCAGACGAGTCAAGCTAGGTGATCCTTACACCGTCGTAGTCAGTAACAAACTGAAAGTCCTGTCGCCTAGGACTCGCTAATGTACCCGCAACCAGTCGATTAATATGCTAGTCAAAACAAGAACCATTTACATTAATACACTAGTCAAAACAACATTCAACAAAGGAAGCACATATGGGAGCAAATTTAACAAAAGAAATGGGCAAACAAAACACGCACTAGACACGCAATATACACGCAATGACCATGCAATGTACACACTAGACATACAATGTACACGCATTGACTACGCAATGTACAAGCAATGACCACGCAATGTAAAAACCAAACACGCAATGCACACACCGAACACACGCAATGGCGAGGCAGTGTATGACCTGGACACGCAATGTACACGCAATGGCCACGCATTGTACACACCAAACACGTAATGTACGCACTGGACACGCAATGTACACACAGAATGTACAAGCAATGACCACGCAATGTACAAGCAATGACCACGCAATGTCCACGCAATGACTACACAATGTACACGCAATGACCACGCAATGTACGCACTGGACACGCGATGCATACGCAATGACCACGCAATGTACACACCAAACATATAAAGTACGCACTGGACACGCAATGTACACGCAATGACCACGCAATGTACATACCAAACATGCAATGTATACAGAGGACCCGTATTTAACAAAAATGACGTACATTTTGAACATAATTTCAACAAAAAAGGAAGCATATTTAACAAAGAGGATGTACATTTTCACAAACATTCAACTCAGTAGGATGCGATCACCAATTTTACGTAGGATTTAATGCCTTCAAAATTAATTATCTCCAACAGTCATTGACTCCATCGGCCTTTGGCATCAACAGTCACGTGGTTACAACAATCAATGGTGCCAAAAGTATTTTTCTTTAAAAGGTTTTGGGTCTAGATGCTATTTATCTACTAGACTAGGATGTTAAGAAGATACGAGACTACATGACTACAAGACTATGTGGCTTCAACTGGCTAGGAGGCTTCAAGTCAACAGGGCTACCAGACTATATAGCTACAAGTCTACGAGGCTACAAGTTTACTAGACTAAATTGCTCTTAACAGTCTTTGGCTCCATTCAGCGGCGAGAGTTAATTTATCTCATGCAAAAGAACTTGTTGCAAGTAGTACCAGCTTGTGAACTTCTCATTTGTTGAGCAAGGATAGAATTCTAGTACAATTTTTTTGTAATTTTTATAATTTTTTTTAATAATTTTAATATTTTATTTTTAATATTTTCAATTTTTTCTGTGTTTTTTATAATGTTAAGGAAAACTTGCTATGGTTTTCTCGGTGTGCTCCTGATTATTCCTAAACTAGACGTCTGACGGTTTTCCAAGGATGTAATTGAACCATCGACTTCCAGTTTTTCCTCTCCAGCATTTTTAGTCCCCAAAGGTCAAGGTCACCACTTAGTTGTGGACTTTAGATAAATTAACTGGCTGATAGGCATAGAAATGGCACCATTACCTGATTTGAATTCAGTTTGCCATTAGTTTAGCAAAGCCAAGTATTTTAGCATTTTTAATCTTAATTCGGCCTATCATAAAATACAACTAACTCCGAAGTCAAAACACATCACCGGCTTTTGCGTACCCTTGAATTTGTATCAATACAAGGTAGTTCTTTTGGCATAGCCACAGGCGCACAGGTATTAACTCGCCTCATAGACCAAGTTTTTGGTGATTTTAAATTTCAGTTTGTATTTAATTACCTAGACGATGTTGTAGTGTAAACTGAATATTATGAAGAACATATAGCTTATTTGTCTGAAGTTCTCACCCGACTACGTAAAGCAGGGATAACAGTCAATACAAAGAAGGTTAAGTTTGCAGTTCCCGAAATTTATTTTCTGGGACACATAATTTCCAGTAGAGGAATAACTACTGACCCAAGTTGTTCAAAGACCATAGCTGATTTCCAGCCACAGAAAAAACCAAAATGAATTTCACGGTTTATTTGAATGGCAAATTTCTACGCTAAATTTATTCCCAATTTTGTTAAATTCACTTCGAAAGAAAAACACATCATTCAATAGGGGTCCTGAACAAGACAAAGCTTTAAATTATTTTAAACAAGCCATAGCCAGCCCACCTGTTCTTCGATTGACGGATTTTACTAAACCATTTTTCCTACAGACAGACGCATCGAGTGTCTCCATTGGTGCAGTTCTATCACAAGAGAGTTCGGTGGCCACAGGCAAACAATAGCTTACGCCTGTCACACTCTAATTCATCAAGAGAGAAAAACGTCCTCTGTTTATGAACTTGAGTGTCTAGCAGTTGTGTTCGGAATCGACAAGTTTCTGCAATACCTTGAGCACAGGGAATTTTTATTAGAGACCGACAATCAGGCCCTTGCTTGGCTTTTGGCTCACCCCAAGCAACCAGGAAAACCGGGTAGATGGATAGCAAAAACTCTTCACTCAAATTTACAATTCAACATATCAGAGGTTCACAGAATATCGTGGCAGATGCTCTTTCTCGAATGTTCGAGAATCCCTCCAAATCCAATCTTCAGGAGGAACCTCCCATTTCATGGCACGCCCTTCTCACAGATTTTCCTTTAGCTTTTTCAGACTTACAGTCTCACCAAAATTCATATCCTTACATTTAAGACATTATTGAGCCAATCAAATCAGGTTGACCGGCAAAGTATTGTAATCTTTCAAAAGGACTCCTGAATCGACAAACAGTACAATGTAAAACTTCCAGAATAGCCATCCCTCAAAATTTAAGAGACATGGTATTTAAGTATTATCACAGCTCACCCATTGGAGCACACCTGGGTACATACAAAACAACAAAGCATATGCTGCTATTTTATTTGGAATGGACTGCTCAAAGACATTGTTGAGAGGGTAAAATTATGTAAATTATGTGCCCTGAGTAAACCAGCACAGAAAATACAATTTGGATTTTTAACATCAGATGTGGCCGAATGCCATATGCAAAAATTATTTATAGATTTGGTTGGCCCCTTCCCCCGATCTAAAACTGAACACACTATGCTTCCAGTAGCTATTGATGCATTTTCTAAATTTGTATGGCTCATTCCCCTCCGGCGAGTCACCGCAGAAACTACAATACAAGCATTGCAAAATAACATTTTTAAAATATCAGGCTTACTTTAAATAATCGTGCCAGATAATACATCATTGTTCACATCCAGACTTTTCAAAAATGTATGCTTTTTCCCATGGCATTCAACGTGTAACCACTTCTCCCTATTATCCACAGCCTTCACATGCGAAGCGTTTTAATAGGAACCTCCAATCCGCTTTAATAGCTTATCATGCGAACTCGCAAAATAAATGGGATACCAATTTGGTCTGGCTACAAATTGCCTTTAACTATGCCCAACCTGAGGGACACAAAACCACACCATTTGAACTTATGTTCACATATAAACCCAACAATCCACTTTATAATCTCTGGTCACTACATACAGGGTAGGTGATATGGTGTTGTGCAAGGCACACCCACAAAGTAAGGCTATCAACAAGCGATCGGCCAAACTTGCTTATCTTTGGAGTGGCCCGTGGCAAATCCAATGCTTTTTAACACCAGTACCAAAAGCACTAGCCGACCCGAGTTCTGGTGCAAAGATAATACGCGTACACATTTCACACCTAAATAAAGTGCATCCTAACATAAATTAGTGCGTTCTTTACTCCTATTCTAGGAGTTTCATACAAAACTTCGGCATGCCATCCGCAACACTCAGTGTTGACAACGCACAAAAAAAACCTCTAGGTCCAAATTATAAGTAATAAAATCCATGGTACTAATTTGTAAGATTTCTAGCACTGCAAATGTTTTATACTAAGAATGTTTTGGGTTAAGATGTTTAGTTTTAAGTGGTGCCACTTAGTTCGTAAAGTTGCATGTAGAGCATGAATAATCATGCCACTTAGTTTGTAAAGTTGTGTGTAAAGCATGAGTACTCATGTTACTTAGTTCTTAAGGCTGTTTTGTATAATCATGTTATCTAGTAAGTTCATCATTTATGGCAAGTAGTTTACCTTAGACTGTCATGCTTAGTGTTGGTTGCTTACCCTGGCTCTGCCTTTCAGCGGGGAAGTATGTGCCACCAATTAGTATTTTTGGCACTATTCTAGATTGTAAATTTTGAAAAATAATTTTGCCAGTCATCTTTGCAGCTAAAAAACAAACTTTTTTCCCTCCTGTACACTCCCGTCTAATGTTTGTCAGGCCAGTCTCCCCAATCAGCACTAAATCTGATTTTATCCGACCTAGTGCAAGTAAGATTGTGCGCTTGTCTTATCCATGCTTTGAAGCATGGCTGTCGCCTGTGATTATCCTCCAAGCCGTGATCAAGACGACTTATGTTGGCTTCCTCCCAGGGCACTGTGTTATCGAAGCTCTTCTGACAGCTAGCCTTACACGAGCGATTTCAGGCATTAGCACGGGTCGTTTTGCTCAAGCCCTCAAGACGCCTCGGGCCCCGGTCGAGAGAGTTTCCCACTGGCTCCAGCACATTTTCCATCTCCCCCTACAGCCTTTCCAGGGAACCATGCCCAGTTCACTGGCCGGTCACCAACCCCGGCCTGTCTCGAGGTCACGCCCATCGGTCTGCAAAGGCACCGCCTCTGCCATCTCGTGGCAGCTTTGCGAGTTATTTCCCCTGGGTGTTTGATCGCTCACTAAATGCCTGCCCCCTGGTTTCTCACGCAACAAACAGTGCCCTGTAGTTCATTTCCAAGCCACCAGAGTGCTGCACTAATCCTCTCCATAAGCTCCATGAATTTCGTACGAGAGATACGCGAGTCGATCTCTCCTTGTTTCGGACACCCCTCAGTAGGTCACGCTGACATTAGCCAGTACCACCAACTTCGAGATATCGAAGACAGTATTTCTCGACCACCACCTCGGAAATCTACGTAACATTTCAGTCCGGAAGCCGAAGCCTTCTGTCAAAAGCCATCAGCTGCTTTTAATTATGAGTCGCGCTGCGAGAGCAGACTGTCAACATCGTTACGTTGGCGAGCCGCACATCAAGACTTCACTCCGGTCGTTGTACAAATATGTAATCAGCTAGGCAAGGAATGTTGTCCCTACAACACTTGTCGTAATTAGTCAGTCTGCATAACTCGTAGAAATAGTCACGCTTTGTTAATAATTCTTAATAATATTTTCTAACCATTTTGAATTATGGAAACGTCCACGACAACCGCATGTTCGCGAGCTTCGCACACTGGCTGATGCGAGAAGCCACCTCCCTGTATGGTAAGTTTTTGACAAACATTATCCCCCGACCATCACCGCTTTTAGTGGGCGTTTTCTGCCTATTTTACTAACTGTCTGTGAACAAGTTCTGATCATGTTCTATTCTGGCTTGTTCGCAGACAGGGTCCAAGGTCTGGATGTAGACCTAACAACACCACCCTCGAGTCCTTTCTCCAGCAAACAGGACGACTAAGGTGCCCTGACACCGTGTTAACAGCTCAACTTTGGCCAGCAAACGTCAAACCTCCAGTTCTACAGTTTTTTTTTGTGTTCAGAATAACCATTAGATAACGAAGTTGAAAAGATCGGAACACCAGAATTTTTTTCTTTCGGGACTTTAATCGCTCTAAGCACTAACCCTGGGATTGTAAACCTTAAACTGTTTATTGTTTCTGATTCTGTTTTAATTATGTCCAATGAAACTTAATGGTAATTTTATAATTAGGGCCGGCCCATTCTTTAGATGATGTAATTTTAATATATTTTAATATAATTTAATAATTTAAATATAATGGTCGGTCAATTTATCAAATGTTATAATTTTAATGTGAAAGTAATTAAGAGTTAAAGGTACTTATATCTAGATGAAATCACGCCCTTTTTGGTTCAACCTTTTGAAAATAAAAGATCCACCAGTCTCCCAAAGCCATTTTTAGGGGACATTTAAGCTACAGAAGTCATCAAGAGCGAGTATGTGTAACAAAACGTACTGTTGGCTAGCTGCTGGCGGAACTCCGTTGGTGCTTCTGGGTAGGCGAGGTGCATGAGTCGATCATTGTCGGCTTCAAATTCTTGGCGTGTTTAAGAAGATACCTGTTGACATATCTTCCTGGCTGTTCTATACACTTCAACATATTTCAGTTGCCATACCTCTGCTCAAGGGCCTCTACTAATATTCCAAAGTATCTCTGGTCTGGAACTGTTATGGTGTGCAGCATTTCTAGTGGAGATCATCGCAGGAACAAGACTAATAGGCTGTAGCATTTTCTTCCTCGCTCCAACCATTTACTTCTACAGATGCCTTGAACTGTCTTCTGTACACTGTCAATGAAGACTGGCCATCTTAGGTGTGTGCCTTGAATTTTATTTGGTCACTGTTACTGACCTCCACCTTAACATTATCGGAGTTACACTTCCAGTTTGCAGCAGCTGTAGCTTCCTTAATCATTCGATGGCACTCCTCGGTCACAGCTTCTACATGCTGTTCGGTTGCCTGTTCAAGTTGAATAACTGTTGTTCCTATCGGGGAAGTTGCTGTTCTTGTATGAGTTGCTGTTCTTTTTGTGCTAGGTGTTGCTCCAAACTCTGCACTTTGCCTTCCAAATGGATATTGATTTGAGTAGTATAGGATAGCCGGTCCGGGCACAGGGTTCAGGGTGTGGTGAGTGGTGCCGACCAAGCTCTGACATCACGTCCATCTCTGATGTCACGGTGGCCATCTTGGATGGCCGTGACCTTGACCTTTGACCTTGTCCCCGGCGACCATATTGGATCCGCCATCTTGGATCCGCTATCTTTAAACCGAACGCCCCACTCACTCATGAAATTTTCGTCACGACCGCCATATTGACTTTTTTCTGTTCTGCTGGAGTCCGCCATCTTGGATACCGTCGACTTTGATTCTGCTGTTTGTTCCTAGAGAGCACCAGTGTCGTTCTGTCTCATCACATAAGGTCGATGTTCCATTACCTACCAGAGCTATTATGGTCCTTATCGACCTATTAAACTTATTTTTTTATGCAAAATTTATTGGAAGCGCTGTGATTCAAACCACCGCAGCTCTGACCTCGAGGTTGGAAAACATATACGCCTTTAACCGCATGGCCATCGAGACATTTACCAGACTGAGAATTAAATAAGATTTATATAAAAATAATATCCATATTCGGACTTGTAATATTTTTTTTAATTAATAGTATCGCCTGTTCGAGACAGAACCGCCATCTTATATTAAGATGTAACTGTTGCAGTTATCGTTACGACCGCCATCTTTAAAATCCGTAATTTTAATGCTAGAAATTCCAAAAAAAATTCCAAAAAATATTAAAAAAATTGCATACTTCAAATGTTTAGTTACTTAAACGATTTCGGTTTTCGGTTCGATTCCCGGCGAGAGTAAACCAGTAATTTATTAATATAGTAAAAAAATTCTCATTAGGAAGAAATAAAAATGTCTTACACCACACCCGTCATTTTGAATTACGTCGTCACCGTTGCAATTTACGTTATGGATACCATCTGGGATTCTAGAAACATTGTTTGATTCGTTACGTCCACCATCTTGGATGACTATAACGTCATCGTTACACTTTTCATTATGGCTACCATATTGGATTCTAGTACGTTGCAATTTTTGATGTGGTCGCCATCTTGAAAATCTTTATTTATTATTCGATTTTAATGAAATAAATTTTATATACATAAAAAATTAATTAATTAAAATTTAATTAAAATAATTTAAAATCGCACTTATGTCATTGGTTCGAACCCGATGAAGTCAAAAAATAAAAAAAATGGCAACAGATTCTTCCTCCATGGAAGCCGCCGGCAGACTGACCTCCCACCACTAATGTCAAGGTATATATATAACATCGGCTAGTACGTCGTCACGTCCGCCATTTTGTTTACCTCTGCTGGAGACCAACATCTTGTTTACATATACTAGAGTGGGCTACCATCATATTAGTTTAAGTCTTACCCGCTAGAGTGCAGTAATAATTTATAATATTGTGACACCCGCCATCTTAACATTGGAATGCCATCTTGGTGATTTGTAATTAATTAGCTAGAAATTCAGGAAAAATTTCAAAATTTATTAAATAAATTTGCAATTAATATACTTATTGATTCGACCGATTCCTGTTATTGGTTAGATCCCTGGTAGATAAAAAAATTAATTTTATGTAAAAAATAATAACTTCAATAAATCATGTTCAAAATCCTAAAAAAAGCTTCAAATCCTCTACTACCCACCTTCAGCAAGCTGTTATGACCGCCATCTTGAAAATTTGTATTTTTTGACATAGAAATTCGGGAAAACATTCCAAAATCCACTGAAATATATACTTATTAATTTACATATTGAATCGATGGATTCCTGTCCTTGGTTTGATTCTTGACTAGTGTCACGTGTAACTAAATATAAAAATAAATTATATATTCTGTTTTCCATTACCTTTCGCGGGGTTTATTAATCATTCACTCCTCGAAAAACATTAATACCTGTCCGACGAATTAAATACTTTGCCGATAAGCTTAACTTGAAAGTCTAGTTTTACGATACTTAGAATAACGTCTAAAACGTTCATGTACAAAGCCATACATACATATAGACCAAACGTCTTCGGACCACGAGACCGGGTCATAATTAGTGTCAGACGTATAGACCAGTCATTTCCGAACCTTACGACCTTCTTCATTGACAGCTAATTATATTCAATTAAACCAACGTAACATGATTTATGCTTACAAGAGGACCAAGAATCCCATCAAAAAGGAAGCACATTTTGGAAGCACCATCAACAAAAAGGAAGCACATTTTGGAAGCACCATCAACAAAAAGGAAGCGCATTTGGAAGCACGATCAAAAAGGCAGCAGATTTGGAAACACAATCTACAAAAAGGAAGCACAATCAACAAAAAGTAAGCACATTTTGGAAGCCCCATCAACCAAAAGGAAGCACATTTGGAAGCACAATCAACAAAAGGAAGCACAATCAACAAAAGGAAGCACAATAAACCAAAGGAAGCACATTTAACGAAAAGGACTCGCATTTGGAAGCACAATAAACAACAGAACAGAAAAAAATCAAAATGGCGGTCGTGACCAAAATTTTATCATGAGTGAGTGGGGCGTTCAATTTAAAGATGGCGGATCCAAGATGGCGGATCCAATATGGTCGCTGCGGTCAAGGTCAAGGTCAAAGGTCAAGGTCACGGCCATCCAAGATGGCCGCTGTGATATCAGAGATGGTCGGCACCACTCACCACACCCTGAACCCTGTGCCTGGACCGGTTATCCTATACTACTGATTTTATGGATTTTCATTTATTTTTGGTTTTTCTTGATGTCCTTTATCTCCTTTCATTATAGCATTCTTCACCTCTTTTTGGCAGTTCATTTCATTCTTCATCACTTCTTGGCCATTCTTCATTTGCTCTTGGTTACTCCTGATTTTATTATTTAATTCCGACAAGAAAATCATTATGTTTTTAAGTTCGTAGGCCGCCATATTTCGTGTCCACATACACTACCAGCATATCACTACTGTCCTATGAACCACACTGTAATTTCCCCTACGAACTAACCTAAACTCCTACTAAAAACTAACACTAAATTTACTATGACAACACTCAAAACTACGTAGGCTACATGTCTAAACTAAATTAATTCTCGAAAAAATTAATATGTAATAATATTTTACTTTTTTATTTTAGTTTAAAATAACTGTATACTAAATATATTAATTAGGGCTATCCCATTTGAGACACCAAAATGTTACGAGTATAATGTGTTGAGAAAACTGAGTTTGTAATTGAAATGATTTAGTTGTTTTATTACATAATAAATTTAATTAATGCAGTCATGATCTCTGACCAAAAATTATGGTTATTCTGCTTATTGAAACATTAACACTTTCCACTGGAGCTTGGCTCGACAGTGGCTCGCTCTTCGGTCTGCCTCTGACCGCTTCCTTCGCTCACTCACCCACACCGCGCCGCTGTACAGTCCCCACTATCGCTCGTCGCACCCGACTGGCATACGAGGACTTTACTCGCAGGTTTCGTCTACCGTTAGATCTGGTTCGATCAGCAAGTGCGCTTGTCCTCTTCACCTCTCGCTGATCGCATAGGTATCGCCAGTATCACTTCCCAAGGAGTAGACTATCTCCGTTGTTCCGATCTTCACTCGGAACTCTCGCGGAGGCCGGCGTCGCTGCTTTTATACTCTTGGCAGACTTTCTATAACTTTCTGAGGGGGGGGGGGATTGGAAGTGGGGCGTCACCTTGGGCCGACCCAATGCCCGAAAAATCCAGAAAGGCGGTGTGTTTATTCGCACTACTCTGCACGGTGGCCTCGGGAAACCCGCAAAATTCCCAGACCACTAAAAAGGTCATTGACTATAGCCTGAGGCATGACGGTGCAAGGGGTCGTGGAAGGGGAGGGGTAGTAGCGAGGACACTTTTAATCCGGTCAGGCAAGCATGGTATGCCTTTAGTGGACGATGTGTAATGTCAGTGGAAGTGCGGGGCTGCAAGCCAGCTCTGAACCTGGCACGCGTCGCGGTCCTGTCTGCGTTCTTAACATCTACCTTGGCATTAGTGGCTTTTGTGCAGGAAGAATCCATCGCCATTTTGTTGCTTTCGTTGAGTTCTAACCGAGGACTCCATGATGTAAGTGCATTTTTAAATTAAAATTTTATTAAAATTGTATTTAAATATTTTTTTATAAATTTAAAAAGTTTAATTATTTTCCGATAATCATTACGGATTTTCAATATAGCAGACTTGATTTCATACTTATCAAATGATGGAACTTTTTTAAAAATTTAATATATAAATTTTTTATTATTTGTTAAAATTTTTCCTTGTTTTCTAGCATAAAAATACATATTTTCATGATGGTGGCCGTAACGAAACTTGCAACGATGACGTCTTTACCTTTATAATGGCAGCCTAACATCCTTTTTGTCAAGGTCATGGCCTAAGTGGCTTATGGTGGCTTGCCCATGGGGAATTTAAGCCACACTAGGGGATTTTCAAGCCATTGACATTTTTCAGAAATAAAATGGAAAATTTCCCCTTAAAACGGGAATTTCCCTTGAAATAGGAAAATTTGTATTTTTCCTTTTTGTTTAGATTTACTGTCGGATTTTTTACCCCTGAAATCTGGAAATTTGGGCGGATTTTGGCGAATTATGGCCAAATTTTGAGGAATTTAAAGTCATTTTTGGCAAAATTTTGAAGGTCAAGGTAAGTTTAAGGTCAATGTCATCCAAGATGGCCACCATGACGTCACAATCCATGATGTTGGTCGGTTCCTCCAGCTACTACAGCGGACTCCTGTTACCGTTCCGCCTATTATATACTACATATATCGTCAACGATGTTGTTTTAGCAGCAACGTGTTTATTTCAATCGTAACGAAATAATGCAACACTGGCAAAATAACATGTAACACCATTGCTGACACTGTAAATTATGTTGATCGAGTTAATTGGATGAAAATATCGGTTAGTGTATGTATATGTCGTTTAGACAAAGCGATCAATCAGTAGTGTCCCTTATTCCTATAAAGTTTTGAAAAACTTTGGAAGAATTCAGTGAAGGTATTAAATTATTTTGGGAAATACAAGATGAGCCGTTACGTCACCTGGAATAACAAACCCCAACGGCAGTGATGCATGTTGAGAATGACAATATAACTGTCCAAACCCCTTTTTTGTTGACGTAAGTTTTTTTTTAATACGAAAATTCGCTTCTGAGTGCAAGGTTGTGTAATGGCGCACAGTCTCCTCTTAGTGCATTGGGAAACTATGAGATTTTATCGGTAATCATAACATGATATGGCTGAGAAATGGAGATAAATGTTTAATTTACGTCCTTTGAATGCTTTCAAGAATCCGTACCAATAATTCCATTCTTAAAATATTTTCTGAAACCACGTGAGTAGTATATCCCTACAAGTATTTCCAAGCCCAGGCTTCTGGCTGAAGATGGTGGATAGGGTTGGCCATATAGCATTCTGACGTCACTACGGCCATCTTGGATGACTTTGACCTTTGACCTTGACAAAAATACTCCAAATTTGCCCCAAATCCACCAATATTTCCAGTTTTTTGGGGGGAAAATTTCTGCCAAAAATCTGAAAAAATTTGAAAAACAAAAAAAAAATTCTCTATTTCGAGGGGAAAATTACCGCTTTGAGAGAAACGTTTTTGTTTTATTCCTCAAAAATTCAAAAATTATGAATTCGAAAAGCTTAAAAAGATTGCGTTAGAAAGAACCAATATTCCCCACTGAGCTTTGACCTTGATCTTGACTTTGACAGTAAACTTGAAATCTTAAATTTCCGACCGAAAATTCCGAAAAAATTCCAAAAAATATTTTTAAAAAAATGGCTTACTTCAAAGGTTTAGTTACTTAATCGATATCGTTCCTCTGTTCGGCTCCCAGCGAAAGTATACATGTAAGTTATTAATAAAAAATTTAACATCTTAATGACAATTAAAATTAGAAAAAAATTTGCCTTATGTCACACCCGCTATCTTGGATTCTGGAATTTTGCACTTTTAATTTTGATCGCCATCTTGAAAATCCGTAAATATTAAGCTAGAAAGTCAGGATTTTTTTAAATTAATAAAAAGTAATTAATTAACATTTTAATACAAACAATTCCGCCATCTTGGATTATGACATCAAGACCATCATCTTAAAAATAATTATTTTTCAAGCTAGGAAATCGGGAAATTTTTTAAATTTTATAAAAAGTTAATTAATAAAAATTTAACATAAATACATTCGAACGGCTGCTATTTTTATTTTTGCCCTCACCAGGTTGAACACAGGACACCATGAAGTACGTTCATTTTCAAATATAATTTTAACCAAAATCATTTTCTTACGTACATTTGACGTAGAAATGTTGTCATATTACACATTTAAAAACAAAATTTTAAGTTTTCACTTCTGTCGACAGTCGCCATTACTGACTTTTCGTTTTTTGTTTATAATTTTGTTTTTTTTATTAAAACTGGCAATTTTTGGTAATTTTATTAAAAATATCTTCTATTGCATCAATAAAGCATTGAACCAAGGATATAAATTAATAAAATCCATCATTATTTTAACAAGTAATTTATTTAATAATTTTTTTCCGTAAATTTTTAGATTAATAATTACAGATATTCAATAAGACCGCCAAGATGGTGGGATGCCCTTGAAATAAATTATTACTGTGTTCTAGAAGGTAAAAATTAAAATAATATAGCGGCAGCGCTCTTTAGTAGACTTAAACAATATGTTGGCAGCAGCCCCTCCAGAAGACAAAAACAAAATAATTGCCACCGTGACGTCATTCTGACTAACTTAATATATGCCTTGGTATAAGTGGTGAGAGGTTAGTCTGCCGGTGGCTTCCGTGGAAGGATCCGTCGCCATTTTTAATCGAATGCCCTCATTGGGTTTTGACCGCGGACTTCATAGTGATTTTTAATCAAAATTTAAAAAAGGTAATTTTTTTATGAATTAAAAATTTTTTCCCTATTATTTTGCATAAAAATACAGATTTTCAAGATGGCGTATGGTTTTCAAAATGGCGTAATATTCTTTTTAATTATAATTTTATTATTTTTAAGTTTTTTCCAATTTATTTAGGCATAAAATTACGGATTTTCAAGATGGCGGCCATAACAAAACTTGCAACGTTCTAGAGGCTTATATGGCTGGTGTGATGTTAGCAGATTTTTTACTAAAAATTTATTTAAATTTTAACTAAGAATTTTTAAAATATATTTTTTTAAAATTACATGTGTACTCTCGCCGGGAATCGAACCGAAGACTTAAATGAATTAAGTAAACAAACGTTTGAAGTAAACAAATTTTTGGAATTTTTTGGTCAAAAATTATTGAATTTCAAGTTTACGGTCAATGTAAAAGATCCCCTCCAGTGGCTTATTGGAGGCTTGTCGATGGGGAATTTAAACATCAATGGGTAATTTTGAATTTTTATAAAGCAAAAAGTGTTTTGAGGAATTTCGAATTTCGAATTTTTGAGGAATAAAACGGGACTTTTTACTGAAAACGGGAATTTTTTCCTCGAAACAGGGTCATTTCTAGGAATCTGGAGTCATTATTGAAGAATTTTGAGGATATATGACACCAAAATGATCGCCGTGACGTCAGAGCGATCGGGTGCTTCCTTTTTTTATTGATCTTCTAAATGTGCTTCCAAATGTGATTTCGATTTTCAATGTTCATCATTTTTGACGAATGTTCATCGACAAGTCTTTACTCAGGTTATGATTGACCTCGTAGTTCGGAGACGATTGGTCTATACGCCTGACATCGAACATTGCCTGTTTCAAATGTTGGTCGCGTATCGGCGATTAGCACCTCTCGGTTTGGAAATGCTTGGCCTATACGTATGATTTTGTACATGTTCTGTTTAAAATTTTCGCTGAGTATCGACTAAAAATACCTCTTGGCTACTGACTGGATGTGCCTGGCCACCTACTGGCCAAGCGTTCCTGACTACTGAATAGATGTATCTGGCCACCGACTTGGCGTATCTTGCCAGCAACTGGACGTGATAGCCTTCCCAACCGACTGGTCGTGCGTGTCTGACCAACTGACTGTTGTGCCTGGTCACCATCTTGACATGAGTAACGTACATCAAGACGTGGCTGGTCGCAGACTGGATGTGCCTAATCACCAAATAGTCGGGTCTGGTCACCGATTACGTGCCTGGCTACTGAAAACACATGTCAAGTCATTTATAGGTCTGGCTTCGCCTTTAAGAAGACTGTAGAAAACGAGAAACTCTTTTAACTTGCTTGTCTTTTGTACTTGAAGAATTTCCGTAATAAATTTTTCTGTCTGGTGTAATACCTGCCTTCACATTAGTGGTGGAAGGTCAGTATGCCGGTGGCTTCTGTGGAGTAAGGATCCATTGCCATTTTTAAACGAATGACTTCGTCGGATTTAGACCGAGGACATCATGTCGTAAGTACAGTTTGTAAATAAAATTGAATTAAGTAATGTTTCTTAATTTTAAAATTTTTCCTGTTAAAATCGGTTTATAATTACGGATTTTCAAGATGGCGGCCGTAACGAAAAGTGAAACATTGGCGGCAGAGTTCAAGGTCAAAGCTCCCCACCAGCGGCTTAGGGTGGCTTGGCAATGGGGAATTTAAGGTACTTTGGGGATGTTTGGAATTTTTTTTTTATTTCTTGGAATAAAAACAGAAAAAAATGCCTTAAAGACGGAAATGTTTTCTTTCGAAATAGGGAAATTTCTAGGAAATTTAGAGTCATTTTTGAGGAATTCTGAGTCATTTTGACACCACAAATGGTTGCGGTGACGTCACAACCCAAGATGGCGGTCGACACCACCTCCATCTTACTCCACATACTGGCGCCGGAGGAGCATTTACATACTACTCCGGTCTAGCTACAACTTTGTCCATGAATTTCCGAAACAACTCTAGGATAGTTCCACACCATAAGCCATGGCATTGTAACTGAAATTCGATAATTTTTTTAAATAAACATATATTAAAAAAATTATTACTAATTTCAAAATAACTGCTCAGGGTATCAATAATTACACAGGCCTGCGATGAAAAAATTGTTTGGAATTTAAAGGGTGATTCTTAAGTATTTTAGTGTGCTCAATTCAGGAAAAATATTTTAAAAAGTCCATCACGTACAGTTTTTTTACAAAATATACTTACCGTACAATTGTTATATTACAATTTTCCCCTCAGGAGTAAATGCATACACTAATGTTTTCTGATTTTGTATATTTATAATTATAATTGCGGGGTCTAATTAGTTTTAATTGTTTTAAAGATTTCTGGTATAAAAGCATTAAAGTTCAAGAGCAGGTGATAAAGATGACTTTCGGTAGAGGAATGAGAGCAGCCAGGGTGAAGAGGTTCTTGGCCGCCAGACAGCCAAGAACATGTTCAATCAGGTTCTAACAGGATTTTTCATGTTCTGTCCTTCTCGTTCATAGCACTTCTTACTTTCCTTCTATCATTCTTCCCTTGGTGTGCCGACCTCCGTAGCGTAGTCGGATGCACACCGGCTTACGGTGCGAGGGGTTCTGGGTTCGAGTCCCGGGTAAGGCATGGGTGTTATTTACAAGCTACAAATTGATTGATTAGGGCATGATAATGATTCGAATATGGACGAATTGTACAGAGATTTTATTGATAAGATATGATAAAAGAAAAAAAAGCTTCGTATAAGGACACGCTCATTTCTGGCTGAACGGGTACCCCCCAAGGCCATAACTATCAAGGTAGAAGAAGAAAGTTCCCTTGGTGTTGACACAGTTAACGTGGTCTTACAGTCGTATAAAATCTAATTTGCTCTTGGTTTTGTTTGTGTGTGTTTTTTGTTTTTTTGACCACTGACTTATTTATTTATTTATAAAATGACCTCCAGAGGATGTCGTGTTTCTCCTGATAAGTTTTGTTATATTTGTGGAAGTTTTATTGTGAAAAAACAACAGAGAAATATTACTGATTTTGTGAAAACAGCGTATTTTGCCTATTTTGGTATGAAGCTAGGGGACCAAGACAAATCGTGGGCACCACATAAAGTGTGTTCTATTTGTGTAGAAGAACTTCGTCAGTGGACCCAAGGTAAGAAAAAATCTTTTCGATTTGGAATCCCCATGATCTGGAGAGAGCCTCGTAATCATTCAGATGATTGCTATTTTTGTTCTTGCGATATTCAAGGTTACAATTTGATTAATAAGAAACAGATTTTTTATCCAAATATTCAGAGTGCTATGCGTCCTGTTCCCCATGGTCCAGATATTCCAGTACCCGTTGCTCCAAAGTCATTAGATGATATATCACTACCAGAAACATCTGAAGAAGAAATCACTGTTTCAGGTGATGAAGAATTCTATATACCTCAAAGTGAACCTCAACTGTTTTCCCAATGTGAATTGAACGATTTGATCAGGGATTTAAGTTTATCTAAAGAATCTGCTGAGTTGCTATCTTCTCGACTGAAAGAAAAAAATTTATTAGCTCCAGGTACTTCTTTCTACTGGTACAGAAACCGTGAAAAACATTTCACTTCATTCTTCACTCAGCATGAGGAACTGGTTTACTGCCGTAATATCACAGCGTTAATGGGTATGTTTAATATTGAGTATAATAGCAATGAATGGCGTCTTTTCCTTGACTCGTCAAAGAGAAGTTTTAAAGGCGTACTTCTGCACAATGGTAATAAGTATGCATCAGTACCAGTAGCCCACTCTGTTTACTTGAAAGAGCGTTATGAAAATTTAGAAATGATATTGTCAAAGATTAATTATAATGAACATATGTGGACGATTTGTGGAGATTTAAAAGTGATCTCGATGTTACTGGGACAGCAGGGAGGGTACACAAAATTCCCATGCTTTATATGTGAATGGGACAGTAGAGACAAAAGTTCACATTGGATTAGAAAGGAGTGGCCAAGAAGAGAAGCATTAGTACCAGGAGTTAAAAACGTGTTAAGAGAAAATCTTGTCGAACCAGAGAAAGTTCTTCTGCCCCCACTCCACATTAAATTGGGTATTATGAAGCAATTCGTCAAAGCATTGCCAAAAGATGGCCCGTGTTTCAAATACTTGGGAGAAAAGTTTCCAGGATTGTCTGAGGCGAAATTGAAAGAGGGCATTTTTGTCGGCCCTGATATTCGTAAGTTGATGAAAGATGATGTGTTTGAGACGAAAATGAATATAACAGAAAAAGAGGCTTGGCTTTCTTTGAAAGAGGTAATAACCAAGTTTCTAGGAAATTATAAGGACCCTAACTACATGTTCATTGTAGAGAATATGCTGACTAAACTGAAAAATCTGGGTTGTTCGATGAGTTTAAAACTTCACTTCCTGAATTCCCATCTTGACTACTTCCCACAAAACCTAGGAGCTGTGAGTGAGGAACAGGGTGAAAGATTTCACCAAGACGTGAAAGAAATGGAAAGGAGGTATCAAGGTCGATGGAACATTACTATGATTGCTGACTACTGTTGGATGCTGAAGAGGGACTTACCGGACAAAGTCTACAAACGAGAAAGCCATAAAAGGAGCTTCAAAAAGAAGAGAATGAGGCATAATGAAGACGAATAAACATACAAATTGGTCATATCATACAGTAAATGGTGTTAAAAGCGCTCTAAGTGATTTATGAACAATAAATTTTATGATAAATAAAAATAAAGTGAAGTTTCTTGATCATTTATAAAATTGTATTATTTCTCCTAATTTTTATTTGCATTTTGTAGGAAAACCTTACGTGATGGAAAAAAACCATGGTCATATTTGGATTCAGCACACTTAAAAATATAAAGTTCAGCCACCGAATGTGAGACAATTTTCAAAAATTCGAAAAATGCAGGCCTGTGTTATTTATCAATCAATAACGATTAATTAACAATAAATATTACTCACTTTTGAAATAATCACAGCATAAAATGCTATATCAAGATATTCAGGACCCAAAATATAGCACGAAAACAGTTCTAACTACAATTTGAAATTCGATAAATTTTATTCTCAATCACATTTATAATATTACTTAGTATAAACCAGCAAAACCATTTATACAATTAAATAAGAAGATAACACATCGCGGGAATTTTGGCATTGGTTTCTTTTTCAAATATTTAAGAATCCTAACATTTTTGTAATTATTATTTCCTAACTTTTTGTAATTATTATTAATTTGTATCAAATAGAAATAAATAAACATGAATCAACAAAATTATTACTTAATAGCAGGCCAGGATATCAATAATTATTGATCAATCAAAATTGATTTATTAACAATAAATATTACTTACTCACTGTTGAAATACTCAAACCATAAAGAAAATTTCTTAATAAATATCAAAGCTAGGATTGACTATAATATATTAGTTTTTAATTAAATGTTATGTTATGTATAGATTAAATGTGATCGAGCATTTTTCTAGGCTGATTTTGTTGTTCTGCAAATATCACCTTATCATTGAGTTATAGTGCAACAGATTTTGCCAGTAGGCTACAAAAACATACAGCAAGTATTCATGGGCATTTGTATGGTTCTGCCGTCGAATGAATAACAATGAGTAACATGTCCACCGCTCCGCGACGCGACAACTAAACGGCACGGACCTTCCTCACAGTAATTATTTACATTATAACCACATTGCCACAGAGTGAAATTAAAAACAATTAATATTCTAGGCACGGGATTTGTAAACTTTTTTTAACTAGCGTATTCTTAGTTGGACTCAACATATTTACACACTTGTGGGCTCATAATTATAATACGGTGTGTAATATAGTTAATCAAATAATAATATTTGACATAATTAACCCTGTCAAACTAAAGCGTGAAAAGCATTATACCAACAAAAAATAGTTAGTTACACAGCTAAAACAATACTCATATAACACTGTGTAACAATACTGATTTACACAAATAATTAAAATAATACGTATCTAAAAGAACACCATTTTCTTGCGAATGTGGCCAGTGGCGCGGTGCACAATAACCTCTAACCCCGTTGTGTTGCCCTCTCCCCAAGTCGGGATGGCGTTAGGCGCAGGCGGGTCCCCACCGCTGCGACCCGCCTATCGCTGCAGCATGGCAGGGTTAATTAAACCTAAGCTTCACGCCGCCGCCGCCGCAATTTCTTCATATGCTCGGCCGGGAGCGTGTGACAGCGATACCAGGAACTATTATGTTCCCATAACTCGCTATGTGGGAAGTCAATACAAGATTGCGACCCCGTCACTTTGTTCGAATCATTAGAAACGACGGCGGGGCGCAGTGTGCGATTTTAAGATTAAAGGTGGCTCACAGTCCAGAAGTAGTAAAATAGCTGTCGCTCTGTTGCTTCGCTCTAATTTAATTAGTGTAGATGTTGGCGGGGGGAGGTCACCCTTACCCCTCAGTCAGTTGGCTAACTGATGCATGTGAGTGTCGTGATGTCTGTACTTAGAGGCTTGTAGTATTTTCTTTGTCAAAATGGCCTAGTTAAACTCGTTGTGCGTGTAGTGTAAAGTTCCAAGGCCGCTCTCGACAGTCTGGTGACAACAGGGTGTGTCATTACTCAGACACACCAAGCCTGGACCCGGCCAGTCGCACTCGGAGGCATATCATCGTGTAAGTTTTCCGATGTAGGAGAGAACGCAGGTTGGTTAGACACAAAGTTTCAAGAATTTAAATATAGGTTTGCAATTCAAAATCCCATGCCTTTCCGAAACACAACCGGCACTGAAGGTGAAGCCTGCCAGGCGGGCCATGCCCTTCAGGCATAGGGAGTCGGCCCTAACAGCACATGCAGTGGAAATCCCGGTAGCCAAAACCTACACCTGCGTGCTTCGCACCATTTTGAGTTAGCAAAATAAAATAAAATAGTTTCATTGAAATTAATTATGACCGGGGAAACAACTAGCAAGGACTAGTGGAGGAGGTGGGAGAAGAATTGGGGTGGGAATTCCAAGGAATTTTGGTATATGTGGTTTTGGGTGTTGGCACAGTGATGCAATTTGGGCCATGTGTGGTTTTGTGTGCGGTTGGTCGCGAACTAAGGCGTCAGACACTACTCCAGAGTGGTGACAGAGCTTCAGGTCGACCTGTCGCCCGCAAAAGGCTGTCAGTCAGAGAAATTGCCACCATCTGTCATTGAAAATTCCTAGCTTTAGCATCTACGCAGTGTGAGCTACGGTTGACGCATTCATTAGAGCCCCGCTGGGCCAAAAGACGCGACTTTTGGTCTTGCTGTATCGCTTCGGGTACATGGGATGTGAAGGAGCCTTGTTGCCCCTGGCTTAGGCAAGTTGTGGTTTTTTAAATTGTCGCTGAGCAGCTGGGTCGTAGTCCGGGATAGAGTTCATGAGAACATTGGCATGTGCAGGGAGATGGCCATAAAAATACCTGTTTTGCCGTTTTGTATAGTCTGAGACATGTTATACTTTGAGTAGCTGGTGTATTTTGAGGTTGCCGGTGTACCAGTCACAATCAGCAATAACTCTGAGGAATTTATTCTGGGTTATTTGAAGCCTTTTTTATATTGTAGTTAGCTGCATAGCCCCAGATCTCACAAACATACAATATTTGAGGGCGCACTATTTGTAAATATAATTGTAGTTTTTTCTTTCTGGGAAATTGTGGGGCCTTAAACATTGGGTATAGGCTTCGCAAGGTGCCCTGAGCGGTCCTTGCCACCTGAGTGGTGTGAAGTTTCCAGGTGAGCTTCGAATCAAGAGTTAGTCCTTAGTACCTCGCTGATTTGGCAAATGGGATGGCTTGGTTAAACATTTTGAGTTCGCGATCGGGAATAGTGAGCTTTTTAGTAAAAATTATTGTAGTGGACTTGGCTCCATTAATTTTAATGCGCCAGCGAGTGTACCATTGTTCAAGTGAGGTAAGCTGCCTCAGAACTTTGGTTAGTGCGAACTTTAAATTTGAGGATTGGTAGATTATTGCAGCGTCGTCTGCGTACAGCTGAACATGGGTATGTTCTCGCGGGATATCAGCTGTAAAAACGTTATAAAAGAAGGGGGAGAGGGAGCCCTGTGGCACTCCAGCTGTGAGATCGCGAATAGTCGACTTGGCCCCCTCTATCGTGACAAAAAATTTTCTATTCTGTAAATATTGGGCCACCAGATGAACATAAGTGTCCGGGAAGTTGAATGTAGCGAGTTTTTGGATAAAGCCAGGTATCCAAACTTTATCGAAAGCTTTTTTCCGCATCGCCGTCACGTGGAGCCCGCGGCCCGCCAAGTTTTCTCCTCCGTCCGCAACCGTTTAGCATCAGAAATCGTTTCACAACGTTTCACGAAAACTTTACAGTAGACGCAACATAACTCCGAGCCTGGGTGACGGTTAGAAAATCGATGTGTGAATGTGAGTCACGACATTGGGGAAGGCAGACGTGGCGCGGCAACGAGCGATAATGCGTAACTTGATAACAGGGGCTACACACTACTGCACAGACCACAGAGTGAAAACTTAGTTCTTCGGTGAAATCCAACGAATACGTTCGTTAACACATCCGTGGTACTTACTAAACGTTTTCGTTTACAGTTTGGATCTGAGGTTTGTGTGCATGTAGTGTATCACTTTTGTTTAGAGCCAGTGTTACATATGTAGTGCAGTACTTCAGTAAAGTACAACTTTATACATAAAATGCCTCCAGTGTTGTCAAAAGTTAAGAGTAAAAAACTGCACTCGCAGGCGCGGGAAATCGTCTATAACGTTCTGCAGTTTATGGAAAATGAAGCACGATTGCAGGAACCCTCCATTTCACTAGAGAAAGCACAGCTGAGAACAGCTAAGGCGACGGGTGTGTCTCGCACGACTGTACAAACAATTAAAAGGGAGGCTAAGAGGAATGAAGCTGGTGAAGGAACATCTTTCGAGACGCCCAACAAGAAGCGAAAGAAAACATGTTAAACACGAACTTGACACCTTTGATGAAGCTGTGGTACGACGTACTGTGTACAATTCTTACATACTTGAAAAACGTGTGCCTACTGTCGAAACTGTACGACGTAAACTAAAGAATGACATAAATTACCAAGGTAGCAATACAACCTTAAGGACGACTTTAAAGAAGCTAGGGTTCAGGTGGCAGAAAACCAAATCGCAGCGCTTACTTTTAATAGAAAAATCAGATATTCGGCAAAAACGTATAGAATATCTCAAGAGTATGCATCAATATAGAAACGATGAACGCACAATTATATACATGGATGAGTCGTACATATTGCCGTCTCATGTAAAAATTAAAATGTGGAGTGACATGTCTTCAAATGGTTTACTAGTGCCTGTTGCGAAGGGTCAAAAATTAATAATGATTCACGCAGTTGGCGAAAAAGGTTTTATCCAAAATGCTCTTGCAATGTGGAAGTCGCACAAGGCAACAGGGGATTATTACAAAAACAAAAAACATGAATAAAGATAATTATGAAAAATGGCTCACCGAACAATTAATACCGAATCTTCCACCAAACAGTGTTGTTGTGATAGATAATGCTCCCTATCACAATGTAAAAATAAATAAAACGCCTGCCTCCAGCTCGACAAATTGGAAATGCAGCAGTGGTTAAGTAAAGAGAATATTTCCTTTACTAGCGACATGCTCAAACCAAACTTGTATAACCTCATAAAGAAGCACAAACCTTCGCAAGTGCAGTACTCGGCAGACAGACTATTGGTAAATAGTGGCCACACATTACTTCGTCTACCCCCTTATCATCCGGATTTGAATCCGATAGAAATCATATGGGCTAAAGTTAAAGGAGAAGTCGCTTCAAGAAATGTTACTTGCAATTGGGCAAATGTAAAAAAAAACTTTGCGAGGAGATATTTAACCGAATGGGTCCAGAAGATTGGATACCGATTTGCATTCACGTCAAGACACTCGAGAACGAATACTGGGATAAGGATGTGCGTTTTGACATTGAAATTGATAAAGCGATGGTTCAGTTAGGTGATGCAAACAGTGACAGCAGTGAAGTTTACACATCAGACTCTTGGGATGGAACAGTCAGTGGCGTTGAAGAACTGAGGTAGTGCTTGGAACGTCAGTGGTAAGTGGTCAATGTTTTCTGCTTTTCTCTACCTGCTGTGAAAGGTCGCCGTATCTGCTTATACCCCCTCCTCATCCACCCGACCCCCCACACGTGTTGCAGTCCCTACTCCTCATGTGTGACGTAGCTCAAGCTCGGAGTTATATTGCGCATAGTGTACATTAAAATTCAGCCTCCCATCGCGCCCAAAGATGTTTCACTTCAAAAATAATAATAATTAAAAAACATTAATTTCAAAGAAATTTTTGAAGATGTACTTCTTTCCTGAGGGGGCTTCAATTTTCGAGCGTTAAGAAAATTTAGATCGCATGAGGAGAATGGTTAGGTATTTGGTGAGGGAACCGGTAGAGGAGGAGAGTGTGACAGCGACAACGCCTCTCCACGCATGCGCTAGCGTTCGAATTTGTTGATTTTGTGGGGGGGCGATATTTATGTAGCGAAGCATGTTACATGCTAGTTGTAACGGCCAGATGAGAAGACAGCAGCGGAGAAGTAGAAATGACGCAGCAGTGATGTTACTGACCTCTCATCACGCTGGTTATGTTTGTATACTACTCAGTTTTCGTGGCTAACGATTGACACCACCATATTCCTTTTGAAGTGAGACATTTTTGATGAGGGGGCTACAATTTTCAAGCGTTGCGAAAATTCAGATCTCATGAGGAGAATAGTTAAGTACGTGGTGGGGAAACCGGTAGTGGAGGAGAAGGTAGAAATTATACCGCATACTTGCTTACTTCAATTATTAATAATTTTCACACTTGCAAACTTGCAAACTTGCATACTTGCACTTGTGAATATTTGTAAACTTGCATACTTTACTTTTGCATTCTTTCATACTTTCACTCTTGCGTACTTTCGCAATCGCATAAATAATTTAACGCTCTCATACACGCATATATAGTAGGTATATTATATACATAAATATAACTTGATCTATGACTTCAGCCAAAGAGAATTATGTTTCCTATACCTAATAATATAATACGAGAAGTTTCACTTCAGTCGCGCGTGGACTCCACGCATACCTATACATTTTTTTTTTTAGATAATTTTATATTACTGAAAAATATAAGACGAGTAGGGCAGGGGTGAAGGAACACTCCGAGAAAAACCTACAAACCACTGGCAACGTCCACCAAATTTCCTGCAAGTGATAATCGAGGTTCGACCCCACCGGGAATCGATCTCGAATGGGGGTGTACAGTAGAGGTGTAAAAGTAACGAAAAAAAGTGTACCAGTATGTATTCGTTACTATAACAATTAGTACTCGTTACTATCGTATCGTTACGTTACTCGTTACTTCTGATACCGCATAACATGCTATGTTATGTTGCACAGGCGCGTAGGAAGCAAATATTTAATGGGGGGGCAAAGGATAGTGTCATTATAAGTGGTGTATTTAACAAAGGGGGTGTCCAGGGGCTCTCCCCCGGTAGAAAAACAAATTGTATTCTAAGGAGCAAAATTGTGCTATTTAAGTATCTTTCGTACATAAAAATAGAATGTACTACTAGCAGAAATTTTAACTTTTTTTATAACAAATTTACTTAAGGCTCGGCATCACAAAACAGTGTTCATTTTTCAGTTTTCGCATCGTAGAATTAATTTTAAAAGGCAATTGGTTGAATTTTCCCTATGCACAGAGTACATAAATTACAAGCACTTTCAAATTTAGTCCCCAGATATCATCAAGTTATCTAGAGCTGTAGAAAAGGCAAAAATGTATTTATAATTAAAAATATGTTTGACTAATTGCATCATAATTACATGACGGTGGTTGAAGATTAATATTTGTAGTGTGAGATAATATATTTTGCCAACTATCTATAGCTATAGTTACATTTTCTTAATATGTGCTAACAAACAACTGCAATAATCAAAACAAGCTATAATCAAATATTTAAGTGAGGCTGAGCCTTGAGTAAACAATTTAACAAAGACGTCATTATCCCACTCATTGCCCACTCTTAAGTAAATTAATTTGAATATCAGGACAGGAGAACTCTTAATGTTACACACCTTTAATTAAATATTCTTTAATGATGCCAATATTCAGAATGTATTGACACAAGCATATGGTGTACCTAGTGTCCAACGAATATTAATTTAAAACGTGACAGAAAAACTGCTTTACCATTACTGTCAGACACCCCTTAAGAATAAGTTTAAAATGCGAACCCCACAGAATAGGCGAGTGAAGATGCTTAAAAATAACTGCAAATCTGCTTGATACATTTTTGTCCAATGATTTGTAGATTCAAAGAAATTTTTTTATTACTCGATGGAATAATCACGAGCGACGAGCGGAAAAAAATAATACCGACATACTAAACTTTAATGTTAAATAGGTATATTACATATGGTTTTCGGGATCATGTAAAAATTCGTCTCAGTCTAAACTGCTCAAAAGTAATACCTGAGTTAAAGGAATCCAACTCTTCTTTAGGATCTTTGTCTTCACAGGCATTACAGCCTAATGTGCACTGCTTTTTAGGCAGTGGTTGTGATGAACTGCAGGACTGTGTAGAACGGTTGTTGAAGAAAAAGTTGATGCTTTTCTGAGTCATTGTACGCCGCAAAAATTAAAATACTGTTATAAATTTTCTCTTTAAACCTTAAATGTTTTTCATCACTGCCATTCCGCACTACTCACTCACGATACTACAGATAAATAAGTTAATTTTAAACAGTTCTGTAGTATGGCTCACAAAGTTTCTTGGACTTAATAGCAAGACGTAATTATAGCTGTTGAATGATGACTGATGTGGAAAGCGCTCTGCACGTCAGGTCGTTACCGTTAGCAACTAAATTTCCAAAGGGGGGGCAATATACCTTTTTATAAAGAATCATCGATCCCCCCTATTGAAGTGGGGGGTCCGGGGGTCCTCCCCCGGGTAAATTTGTATTTCAAGGTGGAAAATGGTGCTATTTAAGCAGTTTTATTATCTAAAAATTGATTACACAGCACTTTCTTTGCCCCCGTTTGCCCCCACTTGAAGGTTTCAGAGGGGGGGCAAAATACCCTTGCCCCCCCCCCCCCCCCTGTTGTTGCGCCCTTGAGTCCGTTAGGTAGAAACGAGGCGGGGTGAATGCAAGGGTCTGAAGGTCAGGCAGACAAGGGTGGACAAAAACGGAGCGTATGCTACTGCAAAGAGCGGGAACATTTACTGGTCTTATATCCCACAAAAATATTTCCGCTATCAGCACTGTGAAACGTGACTATTTAGAAGAAAACAAGAACAGTTGCCGTATTTATTGTGCCTGTATACACTTATCGAAAATTCTTAATTTATTTTAAGAATAAAGTAATGCACAGACAAGAAAATCCCACAAAACCACTTAGCATTGCAATGAAGACAATGCCTCTTGTTCATCTGATGCAATGGCCGGGCAAAACCATCACTTTGCCCGGCCATGAAATGTTATGGCCGGGCAGTCGCCTGGGTCGCCCCCCCGGTTCCTACGCGCCTGAATTGTTGCAGCAACGAATCGAGTCGTAAGTTATTGCGTACGCGTACAGTATGACGTCGCGTAAATAATAATAAATAGAATATAAACAATTAACAATATTTGATAATTAACAGTTTTTGTTAACCAAGAAAAAATTAAATCTCATTAGAGCGGTTTTATTATATTATCTCTTTTAAGATAAAAAAAAAACACGTGAAAATACGCGATAATAAAAAAACAAAAACATACATATTTCTAATTTGTGAAAAATACTTTCTTATAAACAGTAAAAAACTTGGACGACGAATTTCTAAATTATACTTTACTTAATAAACAAACATCGTTCTTTGTAACGTAAATTCATCGAATATGCGCGCGCATGCGTAAAACATACGAAAAATGCGAGTAACGAAATCCAGCCGTGTGTAACGTTTCGTTACTCGTTACTAGATGTCGCACCCGTTACTCAGTACCGAATACATACGGTTTGCTACAGCTCTAGTGTTCAGTTGGGCGGAGGAAAAGAGCAAGTGGTCAGGCGACTATTATCATGTGGATCCGCGCCGACTATAATCAAATGTTTTTTTTTTTTTTTTAGTACACTCGAACTCGAACTAACGAACGAATCGCAGGCAGTGGCGTAGCCAGGATTTGTGTATGGGGGGTGTTAAGCGGGGTCCTCCCCCGGGAAAATTTGGATTTTAAGATGTAAAATAGTGCTAATTTAGCAGTTTTCGGTACTTAAATTTAAATTTTGTAATGGTAAATTTTTTATTAATTTTAATATGAAATTTGTTTGAGTGATGAATAAGAAATTAATTACAGATTTGGTGCTTTGGGGGGGGGGGGGGGGGGGGGGTTGAACCCCTAAAAACCCCCCTGGCTACGCCCCTGATCGCAGGTCGTCTTGAGCTGAGCTGGTAACATTTTCGTAGATCTGAACGAAGCGTGCAAAAATACGCGAAACGAAAGCAGCGCCTAGCAACCGGCAAGGGTACTGGCCTTGGAGACGGTGCAAGCCGGCCGATAAGCTGGTTAGAAAAAAGGGAAGCTGTGTGGAGCGTGGGCTCCGTAACTATTGGCAACGGAGTTCTCGGAACCGTCGCAAGATGGCGTCTGCAGCAGCCCATTGTGACCTGTACACAAGGACGAAGCAGGGAGCCGACGACTGGGGTGGGGATGGGAGATTGTTATTCTGTCTCGACAGTGCTGAAGGGCGGGAGGCGGTGTATTCGAGTGGTTAGGAGTGAATGTTGTGTGACGTCATCACTAAAGAGTATTGTGTACGTCAGAAAAGTGCCAGGCAGCTAAGCGCAGTGGAGGTGTTTTTGTGCGGCATTGCTAGCGGGCGTATGTTTACGTACGAGCTGATCAAGCAGCCTCTCTTAATCTTAATGTCAGTGACATGCGACGGAATGTGTCAACTGCTGCTGACAAGTGTTAAGTGTTTAACGAAAGGGAACGGTGATGATCGGGTTATAAACATGGTCGTGAGAAATGTGACTTGAATTAAGTGCGACATTTAAAAGCTTTTTTATTTTATTTTTTAGTGTAATGTTAATATTAAACTAGCGCCCTTCAAAGGCTATATGGGCAAAATTTAATATGGTGCCTGAAAAAAAAAAACATTAATTATGTCCAACTGTATGCTTGAAAAGGTGTGAGGTTTACAACACATTTTAAAGACGTCATATTGACTCTGTCATGCCGCGCCGAAGGGGACACGGAACATCGAAAAGTAAGTTATTTTTGGATACGGGACTGATATTTTTACTTTCATTACAGATTTTTGTTCATCAAAATAAGCCACTTAAACTTTGTCTTTAATTTAATATAAATGTATGTGGAAGTATAATTACTAACACCATTTGTTTTTTAGATCCTTGTTTAATATTAAAAACGAAGATTATATCAATTACGTTTTAAGCTATGTTTTATATGGGTAAATTAACGATATTAAGCTTATTCACGCATGCTTAACTCACTTGACTGTATTAGTAAGTTCAAAACAAAGCAGTTAAGTTTTTTTTTAATTTTTGTACAAATTGTTGAAATATAACCCATGTTTGAATAATATAAATTGTGACAATATTTACATCACACATTGCGGCTGTACAGTAATTATATTCTCTTATCATTAAAAAAAAACATCAACTTAAAATTCAAAAGCATATCACATTTGATTGATTCCGAAAATACCTAAACTGTAAGTTTTAATTTTGTAAGAAAATCATTACAGTGTGAAAAGGTACTTGGAATAAGATTTGACTTTTATGTTGGTTTAAAAACTCTTTTCGTTGATCTTGTACGCTATATTTATTTTTCATAAATAATTATAATTTATTAACGCGTTAAGTATGAATGTTTTTTAAGGTTATAAAAAGCAATAAGCTATAAGTAGGACAATAATTTTCTTAGTTTCTGAGATAAAAATAAAGTACTAAATTATGGGTTGACGATTTTGTAAACAAAATTTATTAGATCATGTTATACTACTTTGTCATGAAATTTGTCACGGAATAAAAAGTGGGGCAGATCGATTCAAAAGTTTATAGTTGTCACATAATTATAATTCAAATTAATTTTTATTGTTAATCCATTCAAACTTAATAGTTAACAATATCAGGTCCCTTCCCTCTCTAGTGAGTGCGTCATTGGTACCAACTAACAGATGTTTCCCCATCATCGTAGAAAAAATACACAAGTGTCCTTATGCGCACCTATCTCTGTCTTTGTTTAATAATGTGTGAAATCGCTCTGGGGGTATAAGGAAATGTTTGTAAAACTGTGTTTACATTTTTTATTCGGTAAATATGTAGAGTAGCGGTATATGCGAAAAAAAATGCTTAATATCCGAAAATACTTTTATTATATGCTCTTTCACTTCCTCTTTTCAAAACAATCGGCGGAGATAAGAAATTCCAAATACTTTAGGAGATATAGAATTTTTTAATTTTCATCACAATACCTGGGTATTCATGCGGCGATCACAATTGTTTCTGGTTTACGAGTATCTATTATGTTTCTTATTGGACAATTTTGTCACGTGACAGTTCCGTGATTGGCCAGTATTCAAATGAACCAATACGTGATTATTTATTAATTTATTAATGTTCCGCCGGAGGTATCGCGACGTAGGTGAACGACTACATCATTTCCTTCTCATGGCAAAGGAAATGTACCCGCCTCCAACTTAGGTGGGTTTTTAACGTTTCTAATTTTAAAGTCTTATTTTTTATTTAGATATTGTTGCGCAAGTAATAAGTAACAAAAAAATTTTTACGTGAGTTGTTAATGTTCATCATTTGTCGGGGTTTGTTAGGTCAGGTCAGTTACATTATAAATACTTTGAAACTAAAGAATCATTGAAATTAAATCATATTATTTTTAATGTACGCTTAGTTTGAAAGTATTCATAATGTAACTGACCTGACCTAATCGACCATTTTATTTCATACTGTTCATCCTTTGTCCCGGTTTGTTTGGTCAGGTCAGTTACATTATAAATATTTTAAAACTAAACAGCCATTAAAATAGATTCACATTATTTTTTATGTCCGCTTAGTTTGAAAGTATTAATAATGTAACTAACCTAACATAATCGACCATTTAATTTATTACGCATTTACGAACACACGGCAAAATAACAAACATGGCGACGTTCGAATGGTTGTACAGGTGTTGTATTGCAAAATTAAAAAATTCTATATCTCCTAAAGTATTTGGAATTTCTTATCTACGCCGGTTTTAATGAAAAGAGGAAGTGAAAGAGCATACAATAAAAGTAATTTCCGATTTTTAGAATTTCTTTTCCGCAAATACCGCTACTCTACATGTTCAAAATTAAAAAATTCGATATCTCCTAAAGTATTTGGAATTTCTTATCTCCGCCGGTTGATTTGAAAAGAGGAAGTGAAAGAGCATAGAATAAAAGTATTTTCGGATTTTTAGCATTTTTTTCGCATATACCGCTACTCTACATATTTTACCAAGAACTGAATTCCGCAAAGACGTTTAAAGTCCGCATCTACAAGCCTCCAATAAGCATCTGGCGGGAATATTGGATGGCATTATCCTTGACTGTAAACTTTAAGTTATTTAATTTTAGACCAAAACATTCCGAGAGAATTATAAAAAATTTAAGGTTGTTTCTCTGATATTTAAAAATTCGTCCATACAAGACTTTCTTGAACTAATTTTATTAAATGTTGAGAATGTTTATTAATAAAATGAAGGGCAATAGTAAATTAAATATATAGGCCTATCTTAAAAAAGGCCACACATTTTCCTCTTGAATTTTCAGTTATGGACGATTTTTTGCAAAGCCGTGACAGGGGACTGTTGTATCCATCCAGGGGAATGTTTTATGGACAAAAACAATTAGTATTTTTGTTTAAGTAATCAGTCTTTATTTTTCTTTGCCATTCTTAAAATGTGTAATTTTTTGAAACAAATCAACCGTATTAAAACAAATCTTACTTATTATAGTGACTTTTCTTAAGCCTAATAACAGTTGCGTTAAACTTAACAAAATCAACTTCTTAGTTTAACAGTATTTTTAATATTAAATTGTGTGACACTAAAGTCAGTCTTTATAATAATGAAAATATGGTATCATGCGAAAAGAAAAAAACATTGATACTGATAATTAAGTATCACAACCGATATTTTAGGTTGACATAGCCTAATACTTTGAAACATTTGTACTTTTGAAGTAACTAAAGTAATTAACATTAATTGTACAACTCATTACAAACAAATCAGTCTTAACATTGTACTTTAGGGAAAAATATTTAAATTAACTTATTTTTCTCAAAGACCGGTACGGATACAGGAAAATAATAAAATAATGTTTTCCCTTTTAGACTTAGATATGGATCTGGTAACTTCCCATAGGTACAGTACAAAAAGTTTCAAATACATTTCAGAAATGTAACTCTTGAAACATTGTTACCTTTTTGTCGATATTTCAGGTATGTTTCATATACGTAGAAATGTCCGCGGACAGAGATATAACAGTGTTATATTTCAGAAACATTCCCCAGCAATATCCCTTAAATAAATCAGTGTTATATTTCAGAAACATTCCCCAGCAATATCCCTTAAAATATAACAGTGTTACATTTCAGAAACATTCCCCAGCAATACCCCAGATACATATCTAATATACATGTCTGAAATATGACACTGCCACATCTCTGATACATTTCCAAGACATATGTCTGAAATATGATAATGCGACAGCTCCGATATATATACAAGATGTGTGTTTGAAATATAGCACTGCAATATCTCCTAAACATATCCAAGATATCTGTGTGAGATATAACACTGCATTATGCTTGTAATATTTTACAGTGACGTTTATGACACATCACAGTGTGATACGTTTCAGACAGAATAAAATAACATATTTGTAGTATACAAACAGGGCCGGAACTAGGAGATTCGTTAAGGGGGGCAAAGCTTAATTTGCCGCCCCCTCCTTACCAACATTATAAAATACCCTTTTTCGTTAGAAGCGGTGGTTGAAATGATACCATTCACTTATACATAATTGAGAACCTTTATTTATCAAGTACTCTACTTGGAAAACTAATACAATTACATTTTTTATTATAATGAAATAGACTGTTATCAAACTATTGTTTATTGTTTGCACAACAGTGAAAATTAATGTCTTACCAATAAGTTTATTAAGTACTAAAATTGCATAAGGAACATGTGATTATGAATTAAGTATAATATTGTATTGATAACCATACAAAGAAATTCAATTCAAAATTTAATTTTTCGAGCATGATTAGCTGCAAAAGTGTTAATAATTTCATCAAAATTGATCAAAGCAGCTCGTTTGTGTTCAATGGATATAATACTTAGATTTGTTAATCTCTGCTGGTCCATCGTGCTTCTCAAATAGCTTTTAATAAGTTTAAGTTTACTAAAACTTCTTTCACCTGACGCAATTGTAACTGGAAGGGTGAGAAACATTCTCAGAGCAGCAGTAATGTTAGAATGTGCCTCCTCCAGTTAATTTTTGTATATAAGGCTCAACATTGTTGATGCTGTAGCATCTTTTAATTCATAGTCTAATGTTAATGCATGGCGCTTAAAACTTTCAATTTCAAATACTAATTCTTCTTTGTTAAGATCGGCACTGTGTTTCCTAATTCTGCTGTTTTGAATTTAAATCTTCTACTTCCATTTTATGAATTTGAACACCACATAAAAATCCAAACTTTTTGTTAATGTTCTCCAAAGCCTTAAACCTGTTACTCAGTTCCATAATTAATCTGTCAATGACTTCCAACATTACTTGATGTAAGTTTTTTTGACATACGCCATTGCTAAGCACTTTTTCTGTAGAGGAAAACTAAAAAATAAAAAAATAAATAAGTAAAAATAACCAAAAGACAAAAAGCACAAATTAAGCAAAAAATTGCTGTTGTCAACATGATATAAACACCACAAAATATTCCGTAACAGGAATATGGTCAACAAACAAATAAAAACAAAGAAAAATGTACTAAGAGAACGAAAAAACCCCACAAATGATGACGACACAAAAATATTGAACCCAAACAAATTCAGCACAATGGTTGAAACGAGACAAAAACACGACAAAACGAAAAGATGAAACAAACACAATAGTTTTTCCAAAACAGAAACAAGCGACGTTTCGGGAACTGCTATCTGCTCCCGTCCTCAGGCAAAGACGCACATGGTACGAAAACACAGGAGCGACTGAGTAGGGGCTGGAAAAATGAGGGTATTTATCAGAGAAAGGGCTACATCTTGCTCAGCCAAATGATCACCCGCGCAACGGGTCCTTGGGATGCCAGCTCTCATCGCAGTGGTTTTACTCACTCCAGACCACGAATTATGGCAATACTTGTTTCTTAGAGTGAAGTAACGCATTTGAAGTACGAATATATTTACAAATTATGCATAATCAAGTTAAATAGAATTTCTTAATTTCTTGGCTAACTTATTGGTTGCGATATGTACACTTTCAAAACTTTTTTTAATGACTAGTTTCATTTTGTTTTAGTGAACCACTTTTCATATTGTCGCGGGTTGAAATTTTGCAGGGTTGTTGAAATCAAATTTAGGGACTTTACTGACGGGACTCTGGGCTGGCTGCTCTGTTCACTCGTCAGCGCAAGTGGCGTGACCATGTAATTGGGGCACGGGGCCGGCGCGGCGCGCTGCGGGCTTGCAGAATTTTGTTTGTTTGTTTGGCCGCACGCTGGCGCAGCCACGGGCCGCAGTTACTGGGGCGCGCTGTCGTAACAAGCCGCGCGGTGTGGCCTGCACATTGGGGTAGAGGGGGGGTAGTCTTCCCAGATGTTCTAGTTAGTTGTTTAGTAAATTTGACTTCAATAACGAGCTTTTGTTATGGTAGGCGCGGCAGGGCGCGCGAATTTAAGCGCAAGTGATTGGTGACTCGGGGCTCACTCAGGCGGAGGCTATGCGTCTCACCTGTGGTCACGAGTTGTTAGTTCGTTCGTGATGTAGGAATTCAAGCTTTCGGGCGGAAGCTATGGCCGACGCCAGAGGCCACGAGTCGTTTAATTTAAGTTAGGTCATAATGTAGTCATCTTCAAGCTTTCGGGCGGAGGCAATGGTCGACGCCAGAGGCCACGAGTCGTTTAATTTAAGTTAGGTCATAATGTAGTCGTCAAGCTTTCGGGCGGAGGCTATGGCCCTCGTCAGGGGTCACGCGTCATAGTTTTTAAAATGTAATGTTCGTTCGGGATTTCAAGGGCAGGAGAGGCCCCTACGTTATTTTTTTAAAGTAATCGATCAAGAAAGGCTTTTCGGAAAATGTGAGTATGGACTTATCTTTGTTTTAATTTTAAGTATTAATTATGATTTGAGGTATTCGGAAGGACTAGGGAAGTGTTTAGTGAAGTTCTCTCATTCTCTCTCTTGTAAGGTCGTTCAATCGTTAAGGAAGTAAAGAGATTATTGTTTTAAATTGTAATCCCGCTATTTAAATGTTCTTTAAAATGATGTTGAGTATTTGACTTTAAGAATAAAATAATTTTAATTAAGTATTATGTTATTTTGCAAAATCTCCTTAGTTCAGCTCTCACCAGACATCCTGTACGGGATGACGAACCTATGATCCTAGGTACAGTAAAGTATTTTATGAAGTTAAGACTAGTTGATGCCAAGCGAGTTGTTTCTATGTAAAGAGCTACGATTCTCGCCCCCCCCCTCTGAAGGTGGATCGTGACAGAAATGGTGGTGGCACCGGCTAGGTGCCACGTGACAGAAATGGTAGAGTTCGCCGGATAGGTTCTATTTCTGGAGAGAGAGAGAGGTAGATTTTTATGTTTATTATTAAGTTAGTTTCAGCTTCTGATAGCAGGTTATTAAGAGTTTACTTGAGGAGAGGATTACGGAATTTTAGTCTATAGTGGAGGAAGTCTTTGAGATTTTTTTTTTGACGTAACAGATGTTTATTTGAGGATACTTGTAAGGATAAAGTTTATAGTGATAAGTTGTTTTAAGTCGTTGAATTTATTGTAGATTTATATCGGGGATTATTACGTGAGGAGAATACGTTATAAGTTAAATGCTTATTAGAGATAATGCAAGTGGTTTAATTTAATTGAAGTTCATTTTAAGATTGTAGGTTAAGAGAATTATAATTTAAAATAAAGTTTTTTGTCGTAAATAGGAATTATTTTCAAGAGAAGTTTGTTTTGTTTTCGTGCGCGTAGGAGACGAGACGTACGAATTAAATCAGTCGAGGGAAGGATAAACGTTAGAAAGGAATTAAAGAGAAAACGAGAGTTTATGTAAAAGAGAGTTATAGAATTTATAGTGATGTTTTGTTTTAATTAGAAAAATGTTGAGAGTTGTTTCAGAACGACACGTCAGTGGACGTGGCAGAATGAACACGTGACGGGGAGGTGCTGAGACCTAGCGGAGAACGGAGGAACCGCAAGCGAGGGTTGGCGCACCTGATGGAATTCGGTGACGTCACGGGCTCATACGGAGACGTGGACAGGCCGTGACCTTGTTTTGATCAGCTGTACGGTAACTTAGCGATAAGAAAATAGACTATTGGTTAAATACATTTAAATTTAAGTGTGTTTTAGGAGAAGAGGAACTTTCAGTATGTAAGTAATTTAATTTAAGAAGTGTATGATGTATAGGCTAGAAGTGTTTCGTTGTAAGTTGTTTATGTTTTTGTTAGTTAAATTCTACCTCGGTTTTAAAAATATTTTTTTGGGATTTGTAAACATTATTAAGGAGGTACACTATAAAATCGATAAGCATTGAGAAAACTGGGAAGGCTAGATTTTGTGTGTAGAGGGAATTTACTCCAAAAGAACAGAGAGACAAAATTAATGTTTTCATTAGGGCGAGGGACCCTAAGGTGAGGTGTTGTGTCCCTGGGAAGAAAGGGAATTGTAGCGCAGACCATAGGAGATGGGCTGACTACGGAATTAAGGGTCAGGAGAATCCTGAGAGTTGTGAGTAGTTTGGGGCAGGAGTTCCCCATGGTAGTACCGAAGTGGCTATCCTGTATGGGATAGGGTACCATTTCAATGAAGTTTGTTGGTGGGGTTAGAGCCCCCTGTGTAGTGGGCCTATAGCAGATAGGCACTACAGTGAAATTTTTGGTTATTTTGTGAGGTAAATTCCCTGGAGGTTAAGTAAGATTGGATTCAGTTAGGAAGGAGGGAAATGAGAAACATTGCTGTAGAGAGTTAGTGTACTTGCCTAATGTGAAATTGAATTTTAATAAATTAATTAATGAGAAAGTTTTTTCTGGTCAAATAATAATGGAAGGGAATTAATTAATTTTTTTGAGTAAGGTGTTTTAAGTAATGAAATAAAATAATGTGAAGAAGTTTGAATAATTGGGGAGGAATTTCTTTAAGAGTTTAGATAATTGTTTTTGAATTTATTGAGATATTCAGCCAGTGGAGTTTGAGTATGAGAGATACAGTGAGATTTCAAGGAAATTGGTTGTTTATTAATTAGGACGAATGAGATTTTATGATTTAGAGTCAGTAAGCATAGTTAAATTTACGACATAATATTTGTTGACAGTTTACAGTTATTAAGGAGAAAACAGAGTAATCTATTTATTTTTATTTTAAGGGTTTGAAGATAAGATTATGAATTTTTTTTGGAAGTTTCTTTGGCATGTTGGAATAATTTTTTTTGATTTTTAGAATTTACAGAGAAAATTTAATTGATTTACATTAGTTTGGAAGTATGGAGGTTTAGTGTTCGATTAGCCCTAACTTGATGGTCGGATCCCAAAAGAATGCCGTAAAACCGATAGCCAATTGAGAGGAATGCGGTAGGCGCTTGTGTAGAGAGGGGTTGTGGGAAAACTCCTTGGGACTGATGGCAGATCAGGGGCCCTAAATAGTGTGTGATGCTGTAAAACCAGTGCAGGGAAAGCCTGGTATGCTTAAATTTTTGGGCACAGGTTATGTAAACCTGGGGTTCCATGGGATTTAGTCATGTTAGCTGCTGTGAGACATTAAGATTTCCAGGCTCCATAGTAAATTCAATGTAAATTTTTGTTTTCTTAAAATAATAAATTTGTTTTTAATTTTTTTGAGATATTTGATTTGTAACAGTGAATACAGACCCCGAGGAATAAGAGTTGTCATGCTGTGAGAGGAGAAGGTGGTAGGCCTAAAAGGGTACAGGCACCACAGAGGTTATGTGCATTGCATAATTTAAATATAAGGAAACTTGAGAATTTGAAATTTTGTTGTTGGTTTGTACACCCATAAGAAGAGTATAGGCAGAATTTTTATTGTTATGAGATGTCTAATTTAATTGAAAAGAAGAAAGTTTAAAGATGCAAGGTAACATTATTATTGTAATAATTGAAAGAGATTAAGAGGTAGAGAGAAATAGGCAGTTTTTGTTTGTAAGTACTAAAGTTTACATATAGAAATTTAGTAACTAAGAATGAATAATAAGTTAAGTCTAGTGTAAAAGTTTTTTTTTAAGTTTGTTAAGTTAAGAGTCACAAGTAAATTTTTTTTTAGAGAGAATGTCTTTGATAGGAAGTATTAGAAACTTATGGGAATTTTAGGGTAACATAAATAATGTAGGTAATGAATAATAAATAGATGGTAGGTCTTAAGTTAGGATTAACATTTGAAGCAGAATTTAATTAAGAAGAAGGAAAATAAATAGGCCTAATGAAAAGAACAAAAAAGGATTTTATGGTAAAGCATTTTTTTTAAGTAATAAACAATGAATAATAATGTTGTTTCAGGGTAATGTGTACTAATAATACAATTTTTTTTTTAGGACCAAAGAACAGGAATTATGTAATTTAAATTAACATGTATTTTTGAAACTGTTACAGATTCCTTAAGATGAGCTGAGCAGCAGTCCAGTTTACAAGATGACAAGAGTTCGAGAGACAAGATACAAGATCACTGAAACAAGAGCCAAGACTGAAGATTCAAGAGAAGAGAAAGCTGGCAGCCATGGACTTACAAGTGGAGATTAATAAGGTCATGTAAAGTTTTATTTTTTTTTATGGAAGACAGTAACTGGAGTTTTTTTTTGTTATAAACATTATTTACAGAACTTTTTAGGTTATAGTAATGTAATGGAACTAGTGAGTTGTGGTAGCTGTCAAAAAGAACTAATACCTTAAGTTTAATTTTTAAAGTTAATTTTCTTAATTTACAGAGGGATTAGTAGTTTTTTTTAAACCTTATTTAGGTTGGAATTTAAATACAATAGCTTATTATAAATGTGTACGAACAGTTCAAGTTCACAGTACTGATAGGTAGGTCAGATGATCTTATTGATTTTGATGATTTGTTGTTTTGAGTTGATTTTTAAGTGTTGTGAATTAGACAATGAAATAGTTCTGAAAACTTAAATTATTTCAAGCTAAGAAATAGTAAAGTTAATTGTAACTCAAAGGACACCAGAATTTAATTTTTTTTTAATTAGTAATGTTTGAAAATTTTATACTTTACAAGAAAGGTTATAAACAAACAGATCGGATGGAACAAGGATGCAGTAAATCACAATTTCATTTAGAATTATTGATTTGCTTTTGAGGTTATGAAGGAAAAGTAGCTATAATTTAAAAATTTGAATAAAAATGGTTTTTTTTTATTTGTTTGAAATAGAAAGTTTAAAAGTTAATTAGTCATGATCTAGGTGGGTGATGGGGTGGGAATTGGCCACTCTTTTTCCCTATAACCTCCCTAACATGGCCTTCTATTACATCTAACAGAAGAAAAAAAAAGAAGAAAAAGAAGACTTATTATTAGTTAGAATGTTTTTTTATGAAGATACCTGATGAACTTTTTTTTTATTGTTGGGAAGAATAGTAGCAAGATTAATCAGATGTTTTACTCAGAAGAAGAAGAAGAAGAAGATAAAGCAGTTTTATGACTCGACAAGCCAGAGATTGGTGTTTCCCCTCTGCGCTCCTATTGACTACGTTGTTTACTCTCATGGGATAGCTGGTTCGGCACCATGGAGAGAGATTGGTGGGCATTGTGGTTGCCCCCAGAAGAAAAGAAGAGTAGAAGAGGTTATGGGTGGGTCATGTGAACTGACCTTCAACCCAGTTACTTCGTGGGGACTATTTGCTGTATAGAGAAGATCAAGACTCAAGAGTTAGGGAAAATCATTGGAGGTCATGTTTCCCTTCCTTAAGTTTTTCCTATCAAATTATTTGCCTGATTAGATTATGCTAAGGGTGGGATACTTTATGTTAGCAGTTGAATTAATTAATTTTATTTTTTTGTGTGTTTGCATCCTTGCCCATCGATTGCAGTTTAGTAGTTAGTTTTGTATTTGTCAGGCGTGATGGTAATGCCTGTTGATGATGTTTCAGAATTGTAATCTGTTCGTGATGAGGATGGCACAACTCCGAAGCAGATGTGGGGAGAAGTTGTGAGCTGCCCTGGAAGCCAGTCCAGTAGCTGTTGGAGTTGAGTGGTGTTTGCTGATGGCCAGCCCAGGGAGCTACTCTTCTCGACAACACTGACTTCGAGGAGTTGCACCAACCTTCACGAGATAAGAGTTTAATTAATTGAAACACTGTAAGGACACTTAATTTTTTTTGAAGAACGAAAGAAGTATGGTAATAAACGGAAACCGAAAAAAAAATAATAATAATAATTATCAAGAATTTGCACATTGTTTAACGAATACTGAGAAACTAAGAACAGTAATTTAATTTGTAAAGAGAGCTTCACTAACAGAACAATTTTTTTAGAATTGAGAACTCGAGCCTCTGAAGGTTCCTGTGAGAACAAACCAGATAAAAGTTTTACATTTAATTTTATGAATACTTGTTGTTTTAAAATAAATCTTATGCAGAATCTAGATGTATGTTCAGACAGCAAGGAACTAAGAAAATTATTTTTTTTGTGAAATGAGGAATTTATAGTTATGGTTTAATGGAAAAAGACAATTTGTAATTTTGAGGTAGCTCGATGGGGCTCGAGCTCTGTGAGGGGAGGGTTATGTCGCGGGTTGAAATTTTGCAGGGTTGTTGAAATCAAATTTAGGGACTTTACTGACGGGACTCTGGGCTGGCTGCTCTGTTCACTCGTCAGCGCAAGTGGCGTGACCATGTAATTGGGGCACGGGGCCGGCGCGGCGCGCTGCGGGCTTGCAGAATTTTGTTTGTTTGTTTGGCCGCACGCTGGCGCAGCCACGGGCCGCAGTTACTGGGGCGCGCTGTCGTAACAAGCCGCGCGGTGTGGCCTGCACATTGGGGTAGAGGGGGGGTAGTCTTCCCAGATGTTCTAGTTAGTTGTTTAGTAAATTTGACTTCAATAACGAGCTTTTGTTATGGTAGGCGCGGCAGGGCGCGCGAATTTAAGCGCAAGTGATTGGTGACTCGGGGCTCACTCAGGCGGAGGCTATGCGTCTCACCTGTGGTCACGAGTTGTTAGTTCGTTCGTGATGTAGGAATTCAAGCTTTCGGGCGGAAGCTATGGCCGACGCCAGAGGCCACGAGTCGTTTAATTTAAGTTAGGTCATAATGTAGTCATCTTCAAGCTTTCGGGCGGAGGCAATGGTCGACGCCAGAGGCCACGAGTCGTTTAATTTAAGTTAGGTCATAATGTAGTCGTCAAGCTTTCGGGCGGAGGCTATGGCCCTCGTCAGGGGTCACGCGTCATAGTTTTTAAAATGTAATGTTCGTTCGGGATTTCAAGGGCAGGAGAGGCCCCTACGTTATTTTTTTAAAGTAATCGATCAAGAAAGGCTTTTCGGAAAATGTGAGTATGGACTTATCTTTGTTTTAATTTTAAGTATTAATTATGATTTGAGGTATTCGGAAGGACTAGGGAAGTGTTTAGTGAAGTTCTCTCATTCTCTCTCTTGTAAGGTCGTTCAATCGTTAAGGAAGTAAAGAGATTATTGTTTTAAATTGTAATCCCGCTATTTAAATGTTCTTTAAAATGATGTTGAGTATTTGACTTTAAGAATAAAATAATTTTAATTAAGTATTATGTTATTTTGCAAAATCTCCTTAGTTCAGCTCTCACCAGACATCCTGTACGGGATGACGAACCTATGATCCTAGGTACAGTAAAGTATTTTATGAAGTTAAGACTAGTTGATGCCAAGCGAGTTGTTTCTATGTAAAGAGCTACGATTCTCGCCCCCCCCCTCTGAAGGTGGATCGTGACAATATTTTGCCGCCCCCTGATATTTGACGCCCGGGGCACATGCCCCCCATGCCCCCCCTTAGTTCCGGCCCTGTATACAAATGCAATTAGGGGAAGGGTGGGTAGCCCCGGACATCGGGTAGCCCCGGACAAAGCTAGTACGACTTAACACCGCTAGATAGCAGTACCAATCTGTTACGAGCCTTTGCCTTCAGCGTAGTAGACAGTCGTGACGAAGCGGGCGGCCATTGTGGAGTGTTCTGTAGGTAATACGAGTGTCTGTGTGTTTCGCAAGTGAGTTTCTTGTTACGGACATAATTTTAAATCTTTACCAGTGTGGATATAGGTAAGCATTTGCTGTTGATATTACTTATACAGGTAGAGTGTAATGTTTAAATATGTGTGTCATAGTGATAAGCCTTCATGATCAAATGTTACTCGTTTTTAAAGTGTTCGGTAGATGATTGCGCATCGGGTATCCCCGGACACATAAAGAATGGGTAGCCTCGGACAACATCGACTAATGCGTTTATAGGAGAATTAACAACAAATAAATTATGGGGTATTTTTTCTGTTACAGGGCTACTGGAACATGCCAAAGTTTAAAGAAAAAAAGAATGATAGAGGGCCTTGGGGTGAAAATAACACGAGAGTGGCTATGGACCATGTAGTTTCTGGAGAGTTGACAGTAAGAGAGGCAGCAAACCGGTACAGTGTTCCGAAGAGCACACTGCATGAAAGAACAAAGGGCGTTAATTGTGGTTTGCAAGTCAATTTAAAAGCCCAACTTGGTCGGTTCAATAAAACTTTTCCGGACGAGTTTGAGGTACAACTGGCTGATCACATCCGAGACCTGGACAACCGTTTAATGCCGCTCACGAGAAAAGAATTCCTCAAATTAGCATTTGATTTAGCTGAAGATTTGAAGTTACCACACCGCTTCAATAAAACTACTAAAATGGCAGGCAAAGATTTTTCTGGAATTAGCCTTGAGAACGCCGGAATCTACCAGTGTTATGAGAGCTGTTGGGTTTAACAGACCTCAAGTAGAACTGTTTTTCAAAATTCTGGAATATCTATATCAGAAGTATGCTTTCCCACCATCACGCATTTTTAATGCTGATGAAAGTGGCGTATCATGTGTTCATGAAAATTCGAAGGTAATATCGGTCAAAGGAAAAAGGCAGGTTGGAAAACTGACTTCCGGAGAACGTGGAAAAAACATTACAATATTGTTTTGCATGGGCGCTAATGGTGTATTTATTCCACCTGTATTTGTTTATCCTCGAAGTCGTTTAAACGAGCGGCTAACAATCGATGCACCAAGTGAGAGCTTAGCTGTTGCTCATCCAACCGGTTGGATGAATGGAGCAATATTTCTACAGTTTTTGCATCATTTTGTGCACTTCACTCATCCAACAGAAGAAAATCCAGTGTTGCTAATTGTGGATGGACATTGCAGCCATAGAGAACTTGAAGTTATCATGTTTGCTCGTGCGAATCACATTCATATGTTAAGCATACCACCCCATACATCTCACAAGATCCAACCCCTTGATCGCACATTTATGAAACCCTTTAAAGGTGCATACGCTGAGGCTTGTGCACTTTGGATGAGAAAAAATCCTTCTGTGAGGATCAACGACTATGTCATTGTAGGCATTGTGAATAACGCATACACTAGAGTTTGTCGTTTGGAATTGGCGGTAAATGGGTTTTCTAGCACAGGCATTTTTCCTTTAAACCCAGGTGTGTTCACTGATCTTGATTTTGAAGCAAGTGTCATGACAGACATTCCAGATCCTTCAACGAATGGCAGCACAAGTACAGAGCAACTTCCTGCGGCAAATGATAGTCTCAGCAGAAGTGTAGGACATTCTGAAGACCTGTTTACAAACCCCGCAAGTCTAATCTCAGTTCGTTCTCAAGAACATTTTGACCACCAGTCCTCTACAACCATTGTTCATGACCCTCATCTTTTACCACACAATGCAGACAAGAACCAGCATTCTCCTGTTAGCTCGAACATCACAGAATGTCACAGAAGCGTATTGAACTCTGAAGTGTTTCCTTCTAACACTGAAGATCAATGTTTCCACCCTACTGAGAATGCAGCAAAGAAAAATTATTCTTTTAAGAATTCCATGCAGCATTCAAACCAGAATCCAGCAGTAACTAAACCAAGCAAAGAGCCTCAGCCTTCTACCAGTGGGCTACAGGAATTGAAATGTTCTTATTTCCAGATATCACTAAAAAAAATTGTCACCTCTTCCAAATGCAGCAGAGAAGAGAATGAATGCAAGAAAACGGAGATCGCAGAGAAGTGAGATCCTTACATCCAGCCCCTATAAAAACCAGATAGAAGAAAATAAACAAAATTTAACTAACAAAAAGAGGCGTACGCCGAAGCAGAATACTAATACTGCAACACGGAAATATGCTAGAAACCCTAATGAGAGTGTTTCGATGGAGCCACAAACGAAAAGAGCCAAGTTTCCTTTGTCACGATTAAATGACAAAGTAAAAACTACCTGCATTCTTTGTGGTGAAGATTTCGAGGAGGATTGGATTCAGTGCAAGGACTGTAATGGTTGGGCCCATGAAGAATGTGCTAGTGTTGATGAAAATGATGCGTTTTATCACTGTTATCACTGCAGATCAAAATGTGTTTAACTGTGTTTATTTTCAGGATATAATTGCTTATAAAATGTGGCATTTCACTGTTTTTTATTGGACCGAATGTCTTGTCCGGGGCTACCCGACTATTCTATGTCAATCCCATTATATTAATGTTGATATTTTTGCATGTTGTAAGAAAAATAAATTATAATATTTCTATGTTTACATGCTAAACTTTAAAAAATACATCTGTATTAATAATTAACACATAAATATAAAAATTAAAAAATTTTCAATTACCTTTAATTAATAAATTACTTAAGTGTCCGGGGCTGCCCACCCTTCCCCTACTCAGAAACATATAAGTACTATATTTCATATATTACATATATCAGTATATTATTTGTGTAGCATAGCACTGCAATACATCAAAACATTTCAGGTTTATAGGTATTTATGAAATATTTTGGGCCATAATAAAATTTATCACAAATTTTAAAGTATTTAATACTGAAAAAACGTATCAAATATTACATCCATTAAATTTAAAATCAAAATGTTTCTGAAAGTCCCATGTTACAGTTAGACAATACGTGACATTAAGTATACCAACACCTACAAACAATATTTTTGTGTAAATGTATGCTGATAAGATTCTTTTTTATGAATTTGGCTAGCAGCATCAGAGATAAGCATATACCATTACTAGCTATAAATTATCCGGACACCTAGAAGAACAGATATTCCTTCTAACTCTCTCTCTCTCTCCCCCCTCCCCCCCCCCGTAGAGAACCATTAACAATCTCGGTCAAACTGTATCAAACAAGAAAATGACAGGAATATGCAGTAGTGTCAATGCAAAGTCAAATGCATTATCAATTGATGGCATAATTCATGTCATCCACATAAAATAAATAAAATATATTAACCGATACCAATATTTTGTACAAGGCCTACTCATTTTAAATTTACACAGCATGCCAAAAGTATGTTCACACTGACTGAGCGGATTTTCACAACAAAATTGCAAAAATATATTAGCTGCCACTTCATATATACACTCATTTTCCCTCAACTAGGAAAGAAAAATTCAGAAACCAATTATATATATTTTTATTCTTTCAAAAACAGCATTATACAAATAATTATAACAATAAAATAAAAACATAATAATATAAAATATTTTGAAAAACAAATACATAAGATGTTTTTAGACATCGCATGTGCAACTTTTAGCATAAAATATGTATTTCACACTTATTTGCCAATACTGCTTAGATTGTATAAGATTATAGTACAAACATTGCTGATTGCTGTTGCAAAGTTTTCCAATATACCAGTAGTTTAAAAGATTAGGTTAATATCTGTCAAAATTACAGGTAATTTATAGCTATTCCATTAAAGCAATAAAACTTAATGGATACTTCATCTGAATACCTACATGCTGTATTTTATAATATTTTAACTGAATGTAACATGCACAGATGAAACACAGATACTGTAACTGTCGGAACACCGAAATCTGTTAAATTACTGCGCATGAACTGCATTGATTTACAATTAAAATAAACAAATATCTGGATCTTTTTAATGCTAATTTTACTACTAGTATCATAAAGTGTGCAATTATCAGTATCACAATTAGTAATCTTAATTAAATTTAAAGCAACATCTGCTTAAGTAAATACATATGTAGTTGTTTAACATTTGCCTACAATATGAAATTGGCAAATTTCATGAACATTATAACTTTACTAAAGCACAGTAAACCTTTTAAGAAGTTTTCCTGATTAATTAGGTTCCAAAAATTTAATTACTCTCTATTAATAAAACAACTAGACATATTATGAAGTTTTTAGTTAATTAAGGGAAATTGGCCAGTACTTACAGAAATTTATTAGGAGAGCTTCACTCTACTTAAAATCATATATTTAGTGAATAACTTCTGTTATGACCAAGGAAACTTTGTAAACTAAATATTTTTCTCCTTGGAATTAAATTAACGCAGTTTAGTAGAAAGAAAAGTGGTATGTTAAGCAAAAATGAATGCTATCATACAATTATAACAAATGGATGGTAGGTATTACATTATTTAACACTATATTTCATCGAATGTGTTAAAATAACCACAAACTTCTAACAAATAATAGTTTTTTTTTAAAAAAAATTCATCATCTGACTAAGCATGTGTAATGAATGGTATGAGTTATTTGCAACAAATTATTATAATGAATTAAAATTAAATACTTAGAATTATTGAAATAAATGCTTGAGAGGTGTTGCAGGCAGTTATTTCTAAATCAGATCATTTGAAGCATTGACTACTTTTATGAACTTCTTAGTATAAATATTGAAAATATTTGCAAATTAAAATCTAAGTTTGAATAATTTCATATAATTGTGAGTAGTACACAACTTAACAAAATATTCACTTTCTCCATAAAATAGAAGACAGGTAGCTGCACGTACTCACAGGATAGCACGACGGCAATTTCTACCTTCACCTGAAGAAGATGGTTAAAACCATCTAAATGTCGTGAATCGCGCAGCCGCGTGAAAATGTGCCGTCCTCGTATGTGTTTCTACCTACAAGTGCCATCCTGTGAGTACTTGCAACCACTTTTCTTCTATGTTATGGAATTAGTAGCCTAGCGGCCTTGAAACAGTCTATTTATATTCAAAATATTCAATTTGTCGTATTTGATATTGTATAAAGTTTTTTTAAAGTGCATTTTATACTACACATGGAAATAAAATTATACATAGTAGTGAATTTAAAATGCTCACGAGACTTATTACAGTACTTATTACAGTACATAAATAGTGTGATGAACACTTATAATACATAAATTAAAAGAAAAGTATGTAGGCAAGAGTTTCAAAGCCAAAAGATAGATAAATTCAATTAAACACCTCCTTTAGTGAGAAGTAAAATGTTTGCACCATCTAGAGTGACCAGTTTTGCTGTTGTATACATATTAGGGGTGGAATCATTGTAATTGGTTATCGACTTATTGTTAACCATTATTAACAGTAGTATTTTCGCTTGATTTTGTTCACTTTAAAATAGTTCAAATTTTATTGCTGGTACGTAGTTAATTTCAACTAAATACAAGCATTAATCGCACATCAGTTCAGAAAAAATACCTAATCTCTTTACATTCGAAGCTTCGAAAATTAAAATTTTGTCCGAACTTTATACCAACGACTACAATTTTCAATTTGATTTCAACAAATTTCAAAATTTTGCACAGCATTAAGAGAGCTCCAATGTGATTTCCATACGCATTTCCTGAAGACATCCACTGCATAATCTCTTCACTCCATTTTATCTGTCACATTCACTTTCCTAAAACAAATAAAACTGACATTTCACACAGATATCACCAACAGCATGAAAGCACTATTTTTAACATGAAAATAGTAAATAAACTTTAGACAACACACCATTTCATTTTCAAACATAAATTAGTAAAAGGTCACCTAAAGAAGAAGGCTTAGCAGAACCAAAAGACCATCTGAAAAAATAAATCTCCAACAAACCACTACCTGCCTTAGCATTAATACTTTTAAGTGGTGATGGGTGGGTGGTAGGTGGCAACATCACTACCAAATGCAGACAAGAATCACGAAATGTAACCGAGTGTAATAAACTAAATCAATTTTTTTTTAAATGTGTAGCTTGTTTAAAGTATACTTGCTTAAAATCTGTAATGATTTTGTTGTATAAAGCCTTAAGTTTTGTATCCCCTTTAATGAATCATTTTTTTATAACACGGTACTAATTTATGTTATAGGCCTATGGCAGAAGCAGAAGCACCTTTTGTGAGCATTTGTGAAAGAATTAATTTTAATATTAAAGTTTTAAGAAGCTTCCTCTGTCGTCATCGCATCTGTTGATAATAAAGTGAATATTGTAGAACAGCATTTTATTTCAATAATATTTTTTTTTCAGACTTCCAATATTAACAAAAGTACTTTAGATTATTTACTTTATATAGGCCTATGTACTTCTCAGTTGTTAGATGTTAATTCAACTGGGTTAGATCATTGTTCTACGACTAACTGTAGCCATTCATTTTCATTTACATCCATATAAACAAATCTGAATGATACTCCTAACATAAAGATGAAAAATGTTAAAATATAATGAATTTCACCTATGTGAATGGCACACCATTGTTCCAGAAATGAATATTTTTGTTCAGACGTAATGGATAAAACAGGGAAAGATTTCTAGTGACCTATTGTATATGCTTTGGTGATTTTATGTTGTCCCATATAATGCAAGGGAATATAAAATTTAAGTAGTCATTAAAACTCCTGTGGATACTGAAATCGCTTTAGTTTGTGGTATTGAATTACCTTAGCTAACTTAAATATGATATTAGGTTATAGTTATAATAAAACATACTTGAAATGAATGTCTTTTATAAGTATGTCGAAACTTTTCAGCAAAGCAATAGATTTTGTGCATTATTGTTTTTTAGATAAATTTATTTTAAGTAGACTCCTTATAATTCTCTAATATTAACATTAAATACAAGAGAGCTTTTAATACTTGGTTTTAAATACTTGTTTTTTTATGGATAAATAAAATATATTATGTAAATGAAGAAACACCTGCTATAAAAATAATTATAGTAAGTCTCTAACAACATGAATTAGTTCACAAATTTGAAGTTATGTATTTTCAAGGTTATTCACAAAATCTGTAAAAGCCAGTTCTACAATGACAGTCGTAACAACAGTTTTAAGATTGTTTGTGCAGTCGTAAGAAGCTAGTCGTAGAACGTGGTTAAAATCCATGTCTTGCGACTTCGACGACTATAAACTGCATTAAAAACTGATGTTGGCTCATGGAGATGTTTATTTATTGAACTAGTCATACTATTTTTATAGTGCTTCTTAAAAACTCGTGACTTTTAAAATTTCATGTTGCGAACTACAAAAACGCCATGTGCTGACCAGAAAGCCAACAAAATTAAAAAATTATCATCATACCATAAAATACCAGACGTTGCCGTGCAAAGCATTAATTGTAACACTAAGGTAAAAGAAATGCTCATTAAATATTAGGACACAAACCTGCAAACATTAATACCTACAAACTGTGCATAAGGGTTAAATTACAAGTGTATAGACACAAGAAACCTAGGTGGAATTGCAAATGGTCCAGTGTTGCGAATGACAAATGGAAAAAACTAATTTTGTCAAGAATATATATATTTTTACTTAGGCTAAAGATACATATTAATAAAACTCACTCTGAAACATGCATTAAATTATTACAAACCAAATATAAATATAGTTGGGAAAATATCTGAAAAAACATTTTACTGGAACAAACATATTGTTTACAATCTAACCTTTGCATTATGCAAAAGTATTTATTATAAATTTCTGTATAAGAGCAGCTAAACAGGACTATAAACAACACATTTAAATAGTATTTCTTAAAATAATAAGTTCGTTATATACCGATTTCAAGATTATAACGATCAAGACGATAGTACTGTTGCGGGAGAGGGGGGAGAATGTGTTTTAGGATAATATTAATTCACTTACATAAAAGCGAATGATAACCGGGATATATTGGACAAAAAAGTAATACGGATTAAACTTTAGGGATCATCAAGTAGTTTATTTCAGAGCAATGATTGAAAATATTTAAATATCCTATGTACGCAATAACAAAAGTATAGTGAATATTTCTAACACACACTCTAGGTTCTATATAGTAATATGTAAAATACTTACGACTATACAACGTTTAGTAATGCTATGCTTAATACGAATAAAGTATAAAGAACATAATCGTACCTTACAGATCAAAAATCACTACAAACATAACTACATGAACATTGCGGACAACAACTCATCAACAGGAAACAAATGCACAGTGCACTGTGGGTAAATAGCATAGATTACATTTCAGCTATGTACCAGGTACATCACTTGAAATATGTTCCATTTTCGAAATACTGTTATATTTCATACATATTTCGAAACACATATAAATGAAATGTTGCAAAGAAACATGCCTGAAATGTTTATGAAAGCTGGATTGTGAAATGTTATGTATTTGAAACATTGCAACGTAACTGAAATATAACTGAAACATTCTGTGCTGTATGGGTTCTGCAAAATTTGGTCAAAACTGATATCAGAAATATCATTTTCGTCCATTTTAAACTTGCGGCCCTTATTATCACAAATTTTCATAAAAGTTACTGTTAGTTCGCCTTCCTCATTATCAACTTGAGTGATAACAGCAGCATAACGATATTCTGTGTTTCTAACGTTAAACTTGACTAGAACGTAATCACCACTGTTGTACTGCTGTTGGTTGATTTTACTGGGCCCTGCACTATTCTCAAAATCAGTATTGATACTGTCACACGGTCGTGAAATTTCAGTTTCTGTAATAATGTTACTATCCGGCGAGTTATGGACTAGCCTGGTTTCGCTTTCGGATTCTGAGTCTGTGTAAACGTCCTCAACATGAAGTTTCGTCACTTGGTAGTTTTCATAACCCCTAGATTAAAATGCTGACACTCTTCTTCACAAGAGCAGCTTAAACTTTTCATTATAAGCTTCTCAGCACCTTTCGGTAATCCCAAGAGGCATCGTGATATTTTACCCTTAATCCGATGTACTTTGAGGGGACCATTGAAACTTTTCAAATTCTTGGTGTCTTTCTGAATACCGTTAGTCATATTATTAATTGCATCATCGTCAATCGCAAACATTGTAATTGCAGGACATCTTTGTTGCACAGATTCAATAAAAGATTCCAAACTGTAAATGTCACTTCCTGCAGCAACGATGGCATCTGCGGTCCTCTTGCACGTAGCTCCAACACCATCTGCGGCACCCTTGCCATGGCCACTCTCCTAAAAGTTCCAGGAAAACTTTTGTATATTTGGAACCTCTACATGAAGCCTTGTAGCTAATATATGGAACATAGTTTTGTTCCGATACTGTGTAACGGGTCCGTCGCTTATAAAATGGATGCAGGCAATATGCGTCGATAAAGTTTTGAAAATTGGCTTTCAAGTTTTCCATATAGCAGCTGGTGAATGTGCGGTGTTTTGCGAAACAGTACAATAGGATTTCGTAGAGTATTTTGTGTAAACTACTACATTGTGAAGACTGAGCTGAAGCCTAGACCCTCCAAAATGATATGCCTATATTTCTTCATTATAATTGGTACAGTAATTCTCTGAAAAGTCCATAAATATTGCAACTTCGTTATCATTAAGATTTTCTTTTAACTCTCTAAAGGCTTTGTACTGATGCAATATGTTTCTTTCGTGATTATAATACGCATCCAATTCCTCGTGCAGTTCTTGTATCAGTTCACCCGGACGAACCGTTAGACTTATTTATACATATTTTGTTATAGATCGTACTTTATTCAACTTAACCCTTCTACTACCAAGGTAAAATACACCCTTGGCATCTGTTGGGGGAAGGGGGGTAATCAAGTTACCCAAACTATAAATGCTTAATATTATGCATATGTTATATGTACGAGGTTTTTTTTCAACCTCCGATCGGCTGTAATAAAAAAACGGGAATGAATTGGGAAATTATTTTAATGTCAAAAGAAATGTACATCTTTACTCTATTTTTCCACATAATCACCGTGCAGATTGAGGCATTTGTCGTACCGATGCACCAGCTTTCCAATACCCTCTGCATAAAATGATGCCTCCTGCCTATTCAGCCACATTTTAACAGTGCCCTGCAGTGTGATTACAGTTTCATTTCTCCATGTCATGCCCATTAATCGATACCCTAATCGCTCGTACACGAATCGACATGTCTCATAGTGTTTACCCCCTTCCAACAACCATGTGGAGCGGCCAACTCACACCTCAGTTGAAGCTTGGTTATGGGAATGTCAACATGGCTGCAACGATAAACTGTACGGCGAAATGCGAGCTGCGTGGAGTCATCCGTTTCTTACAGGCAGAAGGGCACACTGCAGCAGAAATCCATCGCCGAATGAGTGTTGTGTACGGTGAAAACTTTATGAGCGATGGCGTTGTGCGAGAGTGGTGTCGGAAATTCCGCGAAGGCCGTATTGATGTTCATGATGAAGGTGGCCAAGGAAGGAAGTCGGTAGCAACAGATGAAACAGTTCAGAGAGTTGATGCAGTTGTTCGTGAGAGACGTCGATTCACGATTTCAGAACTGTCTGAACAATTTCCGCTCATTTCAAGGTCAGCCCTATACTCTATTGTTACAGACAATCTCGGATACAGGAAAATCTGTGCCCGATGGGTACCCAAGATGTTGACTGACATCAACAAGGAGCGGCGAATGGCATCAGCCTTGTCGTTTTTGCTGCGTTACGCAGACGATGGTGATCACTTTTTGACTCAAATTGTGACAGGTGATGAAACATGGATTCATTTCGATAATGAAGAAACAAAACTTCAATCACAACAGTGGATGCACACCTATTCTCCAAACAAACCGAAAAAGTTCAAACGGACATTCAACACCAAGAAACAGATGGCTACAGTGTTCTGGGATCACCAAGGTGTGCTACTGGTTGATTTCATGGAGCCAGGGACAACAATCAATGCTGTTGCATACTGCGCGACACTACGACGGCTAAGACAGTCGATACGCAACACGCGGAGAGGAATGCTGACATCTGGTGTTGTCTTGCTTCATGACAACGCCCGACCGCATAGTGCCACCGTAACACAACTCCTTGCAAGATTTCGATGGGAAGTGTTTGATCACCCTCCTTACAGTCCGGATTTGGCACCGAGTGACTATCACCTTTTCCCCACGTTGAAAAAGTGGCTTGGAGGACGACGCTTCAACACCAATGATGAACTGCAGAGCACTGTTAAAACGTGGCTGAACAGGCAGGAGGCATCATTTTATGCAGAGGGTATTGGAAAGCTGGTGCATCGGTACGACAAATGCCTTAATCTGCACGGTGATTATGTGGAAAAATAGAGTAAAGATGTACGTTTTTTTTTGACATTAAAATAATTTCCCAATTCATTCCCGTTTTTTATTACAGCCGATCGGAGGTTGAAAAAAATATCCCTCGTAAATATACAGTTTTAAAGTTTTTATTAAAGTAGTTTTGTATAAATACTGTACTGAAAATACTTGTGCAATATATTCAATTTTATCCATTATTAGCAAACATTTACACATAAACATCAAAATTTTGACATAATACGTGTGTACGAGGAGCATAATGAAGTTCATTAGATGTAGTCCAGTAAAAAAAATGCTAAATAATAACTGTAAATTAAAATGTAAATTATTTAATGACATAAATTATTATCCCATAAAAAAGCTACCTATTATAAATATATACAATTTTGTAATCATCCAACAATAGATTCACTTGTACTGTCTCCAATATATTTTTATAGTAGTTTACTAGTTCACTAATGTTTGAACACTAAAATTACAATGCTACATGTTCTCAATTACCATTGTTCCATCACTTAAACTTATGTATACAATAGCCTAAAAATTAACATACATAGCACACAATGGTGTACAGAAAATAGTAGGCATCCATAGTAGAACACAATGAATGGTAACTAACCTTTTTGTATCCAATAGTATAACAGCAAAAATGGAATATATAAACTATATGTAAATTTGCAGCACTGAAATACTTTACTGTGAACATTGTAAACACCTAGCTAAGATGTCCTCAACTCTGTCCAAATTGTACACTGGCTTCTTACATGTACAACACATCAACCTTGTTTTTCTGTCTTTCTTTCTTGTACAGAAAGCACATCTCTTCCCTGATGACATCTGTGATGATTGACCTGTGCGTGTTTCAGTTGGGTCTTTTCTCTGTACTTCTACGCCCATAATTTGCATTGCGTTTAGAGTTTGTAAATGCAGCCCAGTAAGATTTTGAGCTCGCAGTTCAATGTAGGGGTTTGAGAGTTCCAATATCAGTTTCTGTAAAAACAGACGCCTTCTTCTAGGATTGTTTTGCTCCCATTCAGAAAACTTTTGAGTCCATATAATAAAAGCTTTGAGGGCTGCTATGTCTATTATTTCCAAGAAGAGTCGGAATGGCCAACGTTTTGTAGTACGAACACATGTATATTCCTGAGTCACCATGTCGCCAGTATCTATTCCCCCTTTTGTTTCGTTGTGGTGAATTATTTGCGGTTTGTCGTGAACTATGTCTGCACTGTGGTGCTGTGTTGAGAGGAGGATAACCGATTTACTTTTCTTTGGAACGTTGGCTTTGAGCGTCATATCTTCTGTAAAGGCAGAAAGGAACGAATTTACTTCTCGTCGAGGACTAGGATGAAATTAATTTGGAATTTCCCTTTTATTAGCTCTCAGTGTACCAACAAGTGTCAATCATTTTTCCAACAATGCTTGTGCTAAAGGTACGGAAGTAAAAACAAAAATTGTCAGTCGTTATATCTCTACCAGAGTGAAAATATGGCTCTACAAGGTCCATAACCACTCTCATTCCTTGGTTTACTTCTCTTTGTTTGTTCACCATTCCAGTGTATATTTGAAGGTTGCAAACATAGGCAGTTTTGCTATCTGCACAAATCCAGATCTTTATTCCATAACGACCAGGTTTTGATTTCATATAAACCCGGAATGAGCAGTGTCCCCTATAAGTAGCAAGCCTTTCATCAACTGTTAGATTGTCATGCGGTACAAAATTACGAACACATGCATTGGTAACGATATCAAAAATATCTCTTATAGCCTGCAACTGATCATTTTTCAATTCAATACGGGCCTGTCTGGTAGCAGAATCGTCAAATCTAAGCAGGGAACAAAGTAACTGAAATATACTTCTAGACATAGTAGCTTAAAAAAATGGTTGACAAAATGCTGGATCAGAAGCCCATAATTCTGTCACGCTAACCTTATTACTGTGTAGTTTACGAGCTGCTATCAAAATAGCAATAAATGCTTTTATTTCGGTAATTGATGTATTTTTCCATTGTTTTGTGGTTTGTGACCGTTTCTCAGTGTTAGCTTCAACACTTCTCTCGGCTTTCAAATTCGTATTATTAGAAACAATTTCTAAAATTTCGACAGGAATAAAAAGTAAAAATGCCTCTGCTACAGATGTAATATTTTTGCTATTTACAGACAGTCCCGGTTCATTACCTCTCAAAATGTTATTGGATCGCCGTTTATTTTGACGTGGGGAATTTGAAGACCAAACAACCCCACTCTTAGACAAAAAAGTTTTCAATTCATTTACACTATTTTCACCATCAAATGTATCTTCTGTAGTACTTGCGATGCTTACCTCATCATCAAATTCACTTTCTTCTTCAACGACATCTTCTTCGCTGTCATTCCAAATAGTGAATATTTCCCTCTCTTCAGCTGTAAGATTACTTGGATCATCTATAGCTATTATTTGTTGTATCTCTTCAGGTGTGTATTTTTGAGCCATTTATGAATCCTAAGACACAAAAGTGTAAACAATACATTTTATATAGACTTTAGAATTTTTATTATTTTATGAGGACATAAAATATATAAGATAATATATTTACCTTTCTCGTAAAAACAAAACGTATCACTTGATAACCAAACAATTATATTCTGTTCACAAAATATACAAATAGAGAATGCATTCTTTACACCAAAATAAAATGAGACTAAACAAACCAGAGTTGCATAGAAAGCATGATTTAGTTAGCAAGAGCAAATCATCACAAAACGAAAAACACTGCTGCGCATTGCAGTGTTAATGATAAGAACTAAGAGATGCAGGTTCCGATAGCTCAGTAGGTAAATTAATCTGTATGAGGTTTTATTTTACATTTTAAAACTATTACAAAACATAATAAGTGATAATGTATTAAAAGTTTATTCAATGCATGGGTTACCAAGAGGGGTATTACCATTACCACAGCACCAAAAAAAAATTGTACACGTTCCTGATAAATTAAGCTTATTGGTGCTGACACTTTTATATTGTTTGAAATGTAAGAAGCAAATAGAAAAAAATCACAGCTTTGATAAAAAATCACTGTCGTTTTTATTGCAAAAAAAAAAAAACACCGTAGGGTATTTTGATTACCCCCCTTGGTAATAGAAGGGTTAAGATCCTTGTAATCTTGTTTTCCAGATATCCATTTTTTAAACGACATAGGCTTTGTATCATAAAATTCTTCGTAATCGGGATTCTTGTTGACACAACGCAGGCATTCCCGAGATAAACATTGTTCATCATAACGATCGCCAAGTGTTTTCAAGCAATTAATTGTAGTTACCATAACGCAGAATATTTCTACAATGTAATGCAGTCAATTTCAAATCAATATTAGCATGTTTGATGCAGGGGCATGTATTCCGTTCGTTTATCTTAGGTGTTACCACCCAGAAAGGACGTAAACGACAGAAAGTCTGGTAACTGATTAGACCAGAGTTATTATTCTGAAATGTCTTGTATAAATCAGATATTGTATCCAATATATATATATATATATATATATATATATATATATATATATATATATATAGAGACTCCATTACTAGTCACACATTTCCGTTTTCCTGCACCAACCGCTGTAACCTCTTTTTTATTCTTTTCCATTTTCCGTTTGTATTCCTGAATCATAAGGTATTTTTCTTTCAGTACCCTTTCGCGTTTCTTTTTAGCATTTTTCTTTCTTGCTTTAAGTAATGCACTTTCTGATTATCTTAAAGGTGCTTAACGTTCTTCTGCGGGATCCTCTGAATCAGGTGTATTTTCCCTTGCAAAAGTATTTGTTATGTCTTTCATGACTTTTTTTTGCACGATACTTAGAACAATGCTCTTTCCAAACTTTTTTTACAGCTTTATGCTCACGACGACTCATATCTTTAACTTTTTCTTTTGATATTCCCGCCTTTTTCTTTCAATCCTTTTTTTTTTGAGGGTCATTTTTAAGTCGATATCTGAAACGCTCAGCTATAGGTTTTTGTTCTAGTATTTCGTCTCTTGTTTTGGGTGGCTTCTTTTTCGGTGGCATTTTGAGTTAATGCCTACGAAAGAGAATATACTTTTAATGGTCAAAACCAAGAAAACAGTCCCCTGTGCTATGAACAGTCCCCTGTACTATTAAATGACAGGGGAATGTTGGCCAGGGGACCGTCATTTTTACATGAATCTACACTAATATTATAAAGCTGAAGAGTTTGTTTGTTTGTTTGAACGCGCTAATCTCAGGAACCACTGTTCCGATTTGAAAAATTCCTTCAGTGTTGGATAGTACATTTATCGAGGAAGGCTATAGGCTATATTATATTATCAATAACATTAGGGATCCTTACTAAAAGTCCAATTTAGAATCAAATGCGTTGGAGGGGGTTAGATACAACATGCAGTACACGTACGAAGTGTGTGTTGACAATGCTGCAGGCGCTAGAAGTTTATTTACTATTGCCTATTAACATTGTTGCCACGCACTATATGCCTTATCATTCTTAATTTTCCCATACAAGTAAAAAACACCCGTGTGATATTAACAACGAAGCAACCAGTACCCTCATAAGAGTTCAATTAATATTTAAATACTTTTTATCACTTTAAATCGCAAATATAAACTAATGTTTTTTTTTCTCTCTCTGTGTTTAATTTGTATTTTTTATTTTACTAGAATTATTTTTATTATTTTAAATTAATTTTCATTTTTCGGACCATCAATAAGTTTCCTCTCCCGTTACGATTCTGACAAGGACTTATATATATATATATATATATATATATATATATATATATATGTATATATATATAAAAAAGCGAAATACCACTCACTGACTCACTCATCACGAAATCTCTAAAACTATACACCCGATTGACTTGAAATTTAGCAGAGTTACTCATTTTGTGATGTAGACGCTCACTAAGAACGAATTCTGCGGAAATCCGATCCCAAGGGGAGTTTCGGGGGCGTAATATATCAAAATTTTTTAGTTTTTGGTAGGAAATTACCATGAAAACGGCTGTTGCTTTGTTGATGCTTCATTCGTCTCTATGGTAACGACTATTTCATTGTTAGTGCAGTCCTCATCACCATTGAAATTTTGCGGGTACTTTAAATATCAAAAATTGCCCTTTTTTCAAGTATATATATTTTACAGATTTGAAATTTCACCGTAATGTTCCTTATGTTACGCAGGATGACATTTTCCGAAAATTAGATCCCATGGGTGGTTAAAACCAGGCAACAGTGGGTACTTTGTCTGCATGAGAACAGGATTTTGCATTATTCATGCCTTCTGCGTCTCCATGGCAACGGGCATCGCGCGGCAGTGGCGCACCCACAAGGAGGGGCATGTATAATGAGTGGCGCAAGAGTGATCTGCCTGTAGACTGCCGTAGCGAAGAACGGGTACATCAGTTGTACGTTGCGTGCACGAGTCGGGAAACCATCGGTGCTATTCATTTTCTCTCCGGTACATATACAGCATTGTAATAAATTTTCACTGAATTTTTTTTATTTACCATTACTGTAAATGGGAGATGTGGCTTAGTAGGAGTAGTAAGCCGTTACTGGACCAATGTAAACATAGAAATGTAAACACAGCCCCAGTAACAGCCTGGGCGCCGCCATCTTGTCACGTGGGGGCCGCCATTGTTGTTGACATTGGCTACCAGGGCGCGCCACCGTCTGCTGGAGGCCGCCATCTTAGTTCAGCCTTTAGTTACCGGAGCGCGCCACCGTCGCTCCGAAGGCGGGAATTGTATACAAAAAAACCTGGGTGCTGGGTGGATTCGATCCCGGGGACGCACCAACGTCGTGGTCACGAGGCGTGCGCCTTGACCACTAGACCACGGGACCATATGAAGTATGGGGAATTAAATAACGAACATATGCTTTAAAGAAGCTATGCCTAAAAGAAGCTATGTCTTTAAAAGCAATACTAGCTATGCTTAAAAGTCGAAAAGCAAACCCCCCACCCCAAGTATGCCTAACCGCCATTATGCCTAACCGCCATGTCCTAAAAAAAATACTAGCTATGCCTATAGACCCCACCACTCCACAATCGGCGCCATGTTTAAATTTCGAAAAATATGCCTATAGACCCCCCACCACTCCACAACCGCCATATTTAAATATGCTTAACCCGCCATGTTGTATTCTAAAAGAAATGTCTACAACCCCCCCCCACCCCGAGTATGCTTAATTGCCATATTTAAATTCGAAAAGAAATAAAATACCGCTATATTTAAATTTAAAAAAATACAGTCATACTAGCTATGCCTAAACAGTTAACTTTCGAAAAGCAAACCGCAATGCTTAATTTCCAACAGCCATATTTAAATTTCGAAAACAACCCGCCATATTAGCTATGACTAAAGAAACATAACCTCAAAAATCCCGCGCAGAGAGAGCGAGATGTTGTCCGCTGGAGCGTCACTCGTAAACTGCGCAATTATAATCCCCACATCATATTATAAGCATAATAATAATATCTTTAAAAACAACACTGTGTGTGTGCAACACGCCAAGTAATAAGCATAGAAATGTGTTAAGCATTACTTTACATCGAGTAAAATAAATAAAGAAAATAAGTATAGTTAAATTTTTATAATAATAATATTAAGCATATTTAAAATTTATAATATTTTTACAGGCCAATGTGTTAAGCTTTACAAACGCCGTGCTGGAAACCTCGCTCGTGCGCCTTAGCGTTAAGTAATAAACATATTTAAAATAAAATAAAAACCGCACGGATTGGGCGAAGACCGAGCAAAAACAAGAACACCGACCCGCTCAGCTGCGGCACGAAGCAAATAAGCATACATAAAATAAAAACTCACCGGAACGCACCCCCACCCACCCCGGCGACCGCTCAGCTGCGGCACGAAGCAAATAAGCATACATAAAATAAAAACTCACCGAAACGCACCCCGCCTACCCCGGCGACATGTAACAAAATAAATGTCGTGTAGGGAAGCATGTTCTCACACCGGTGGCCGCGATGCGTCTGAGGGGACCTGTTGACAAAACACCTGACGCTAGGGAAAGTGTTGACCGATGCGGCGCGTGGCCGGAGGGGGAAAGTGAAAGCCCCACTCCCGGACTCGTCCGCGAACGCCCCAGGGGGCAAGTTGTTATGCCGGACACAGGCGGCGAGGCCGAAAAACAAAGCCGGAGGGGGAAAGATCCACAAACCTACCGGCTAACATCACGGTAATTAATCCAAGTCTTTACGGAAACGGGAAAACCTTTCCACGACACTAGGAAACGTTCGCCACACTTTTTATGAATTTTATTCACTAAATAAGTATCGGGGTACGCAGTTACCTGAATCTCAGGACCATAAAATCCGCCTTTAATTTCATTACCGTCCAAATCACTCAAATGAAACACACGTGGAAAATTATTCATAACTCTGACCACTCTGAAAACTTCGTGCGACCACCTCGGTTTGAATGCCTTCTCAAACACTGTCTTGAGTTGTGATATACGTACATACGAACCCACGCGAGCCTTTAACCGTCTAGAATCTATTTTCTTAACATATCTGTAAACTGTTTGTAGCAAAGAGTTATCCCTCACAGCATTCGGAGCCATGCCTATAGTGCGGTGGAACCTATTATTGTAGACAGAAAGTAATTTCGGTAAAAGTGTAAGCCACTTATAATTTCCTTGTGCCGAGAACTCACGGTAAAGCATATCCTTTAAAGTCCTATTAAAACGTTCTAAAACAGACGCCTTGACTTCGCTATAACTAGAGTAGTGATTAATTGCGTACTTTTGCATTAAGGCTTGAAAATGTTTATTGTAAAATTCCGCTCCAGCGTCGCTTTGAATATTCTTAAAACTTCCCGCCTCATTTAAAATACTCTTCATGGCCGCGGTGACTAATATTCCCGTCTTTCGTTTAACTGGAAGCGCATAAGCACGTTTGCTATAAACATCTATAGCAGTAAGGATGTACTTGAAACCGCTATTTATCCTGGTGTACGGAATCATCTCCACCAAATCAATCTGTAATAAATCGCGAAGCCCATATGTCAACACACGTCTACGAGGAAAAATTCTGCGAACTCCGCGATGCAGTTCATTAGAAATCCCACATTGTGCGACACTCATTTCGCGATATATCCAGCCTCCTTCAACTCTTCAAGAATAGATATCACCTCGTTGCTATGTCCGGTATGGCCAGCAGCTTGCGAGGCCATTAGTAATCTGAGGCGAGCAATAAGTTGGTTCGGGTTGTCCCAATAGATAAATTTCTTTGTGCGTTGCAAATCCAATGTTTTTTTGTAACAAGCCACTTCCTCGCTGAGATGAGTCAATATTCGGAAACAATCCTTTAATGATATCAAACTTTGCATGCGTTTCGCTTTTATATCGTTTTGTCGTAGGATCATTCCTTTTATAATAGGCATTTGTAATATCTAGTAAATGTCCGTATTGTTTTAAGGCAGAATCGGAGTAGGTGTGCGGCACTCGGCGGAACAATAATTCGAATAAGCCGGGAGCAGGCTGTATCAATTCTTCGTTGACGCGAATTAAATTATTATCGTGAAAAAATACTTCCGTATCCCCTAAGAACCAATAGTTGTTGCGTTTATAGAGACCTTAGGTCCCATCACCAGAGCGAAGGTTGTAGCTCCGTAAGTAAGACTGTAATTCACCCAATGAATCATTCATAACATTGCGACGTATACTAGTGTCAGAATCATAACCATCACTCATTACCGGTTCCGGCTTCACCTCTGAAGACTCTTGTTTCGGAACAATATCACATTGCGGGATAGACTGCACAAACGACTGTCCAAGACTATCCAAACGCGAATTAACAGACTTGAACATTTCCTGATTAATCGCATCCCTCTCCATTCGCGCTCGCTTAGCCAAAATATATTTGGCACGTATGTTCCGTATGACATGATCTAAAGCGTTTGCCTCGGCAGACATGACTGAAGATAACCATACAGCATAAAGCCTTTTTATATACAAAATGTCTAAGTTTTAGGAGGCGGTCTCTGAGGTGTGGGCCGCTTAGCAACAGTCCTTGCAGTCGATGCAGAAACCAATCCATCAACACCATTCTTAACAACACCAATAGTACGAGCCAATTGAGAAACACGTTGCGAAATGTCAGCGCCACTAGCGGAAAGTTTCAATATCAGTTCCGCCAAGATACCGTTTACCTTTTCTATAATTGCATTCTCAAATAGATCGAGTTTATTCTCCAACAAAGTAACATACATATCACCCAACTTTGTTGGCAGTACCGACAGAGGAGAATTGATTTGGTCCACAGACCGCTGCTCCTTCACCTCCATATTACGTAAAAACTCGATAATACCAACCTGCACATCCCGTACATTGACTAACGACAAATTGAGCTCCGTAAACCGCCGCAACAGCTCCTCCGTCACCCTGCGAGTGATTACACTCGCGACCGAGTCGATATAATGTTTACTCGCGCCATTCCCAGCATCCTTTGGCATACCCACATGCTTTTAAAGTTTTCCGCCCAAATCGCAATTCCCATCAAGATCGCGAGATATACACGAGTCAAGCTGATGTTTCAGAGGACCACCTCCAAACTTTGATACGCTGTAGGACATCCTTCAATGACTCGCAACAATAAAATGATCAAAACCACAACGATACCTACCATTAAGTAAAGGATAATCCTTTACGATAACAAGAAAACCATGTTCATTTTTCCAACACAAGAAGCACATATCCTTAAACGCGCGAAACTCCATATCACTGTTTACATGATCATCGTAGGCATGTCGCAAATTAAGCTTATCCATGCGGAAAAGCACGATAACATTCGCATTATCACGAAGCAAATGTTTAGGTATTCTGCCATAAGTTTGACCTAGTAAAAACAATCAACATGTGCGTGTCGACCCATAGAAAAATACTGTTGTATGATTCCTTGTTTCTCACACATTATATCATCAAACACAAACACTGAATTGGCCCTGGCCTCGCTAGGAGGTACCACATCAGCATTTTCCGTATACGGGAAAAATCCCAAACCTTCCACCGCTCTAAGAACCGTAGCCAGCCGTTTATACTTTGGTTGGTGCAGCGATTTTGAATATAGATACACATTCTCGAACCGAAGACCGTTCGGTTCCTCGAGTAAACTAAGTAGGACACACGTTTTTCCGCATTCGGACGGACCGACAATCAAACATCTTATTGTCGAAGGTAATAAAGAACCATGCCGCGACTCGCGAGCACTGGCTTCATCAGCCTGTGTAATCCGCACAGGCAGCGACTCGCGCTGTGGCACTACTTCCATTACACAACTAAACAGAAAACTATATGCCTTACCCTTCTTACGCCGTAACACTTTTTCAACGAGAAAAGTATCTGGAAATTTAGTTTTCATAATCTCTTCTCCATAAAACGCCCCTGTTATACATTTTCCTTTCAGATCCTCGAGAAAATAAGTACGCGGATACGTATTTTTTATTCTACATACACGAAAAAGTTCACCAGTCCAATTCCCCTTGTAAGGTCTGTGAAAAATTCCGCGATTTTTCGAAATCCGTACAATGTCGCCGATATTCGCTTTTTTCTTTCGCGAATCTAGTATATTCGTCTTGGAGTACACAGTTCGAAGCAGTCGATTGTCCTTTACGTCCTTCGGCCTGAGTTTCGTTGTAGAATGCACTGTAGAATTGTATTCCCGTACTAGTTTAGGAAGTAAACTCAGCCACTTGTAATTACCGTTCGCTGTAAAATTCCTATACAGTTTATTCTTCATCGTACGAATCACACGTTCTGCCATTGACGCTTTGACACCGCTAAACGTAGAGTAGTGATTGATGTTGTACTATTTCATCAATGACTTGAATGATGCATTGTAGAATTCTTTCCCGTCGTCCGTCTGCAGTAACAAAGGTCTTTGTTTATGTTTCAAAATATTCGCCATGGCACTCGTAACTTCCACGGCGGTTTTCCGTTTTAAGGGTCTAGCCCACAGGAACTTTGAATAAGTGTCTATGACTACGAGAATGTACCTGTAGCCCTTGTTCACACGCGAATATTCGCACAGTTCGAGCAGATCAGACCGCCAATTGTCGTCCAATCCTTTGATTTTGATTTTTCGTCGCGGATAATTACGTCTTGCGGGTTTATGCAACTCGCCCGAAATGGCAAACTTTGACATGATCACTATTCAATATATCCCGCTTCCCGTAATTCTTCAAGTATGGAAGCGATTTCGTTGGTGTGCGAATTATTTCTCACACTCTGAGATGCCTGCAGCAGTCTAAGACGATCAACTATTTCATTGGGGTCGTCATAATATACATAGTCCAATTTTCTACCAGTGTCGAGTTTATAAAGTCCGGCCCCTTAGATGTCTAAGAAAAGACTAGCTATCAAAGGATATTTCCCATGTTCATAATCTTTGAATCGACCCGTTTTCGGGTCATTTTTCGCGTAAACGGCGTTGGAAGCATCTAGCAATCTTCTATATTTTCGCAAATCCACCTCTGAATATCGCCGCGTTTTTTTACGAAACAAAAGTTCGTATTATCCGCGAGTAAATTTTATCACCTCTTTTCCACATTCAATATTATCGCCGGACACGAAATGTACTTCCTTCGAACCAAGGACCCATTTACTACCTCGTTTATGCACGCCATACGTCGCGTCGCTGTTTCGAGGCACAGAGGAGGCCAGGTACTCGAGACCTTTTTTATTTCGAGGTTTCTTCCTAAGAGTTCGACCGACACGAACTTCGTCTTCGCTAGTAGATACGTTGGAATCGTCTGTTAATTGTGGACTTCGCTTTCGTTTGCCCGTGGACGTAGTTTGCGGCTCTTCTTTTATTTCGATTTTAGTCGGTTTCTCGTTTTCGACGACCCCTCACCTGGCAATGAAACTATCCAGACGCGCACTCAAGGGCTTCAATTTTTCCTCTCTTCGAACCTCGTCGCTTAATCTATGTTGCTTGGCGAGCAAGTACTTTGTTCGTATGGCCTCGATGACATCGTGCAGTTGCTTAGCCAAATCGGTGTTAACATCCATACTGTTTATTTCGAAGCACCTTTAGACACCAGACGTGAATTAAGTTTTGACAGAAGCGACTTTAGGTCGTCGCGTCTTTGTGCATTCGAAACTTCGATCATGTCGCGAATTCGAGAATCCGAAGCTTCCACGCGCTGGTCTATGGCTACGAGGTACACTATTATTTCGTCTTTTGCTCGTTTTATTTCTTGGCCAAGTAGCGAAATGTATTTACGTATTTCAGCATCGTGTTTCACGGTGCATAGTTCGGTATGCGGAGCTCGACTGCTACGTCCAAATTTAGAAATGCAAGATTCATGTTTGACGATAAACTGATCGAAACCCTGTCTGTACCTTCCCTTATATAGAGGCCAGTCTTTGACTATGACTAGGAATCCGTGTTCGTCTTTCCAACACAAGGAACACATGTCTTTAAATTCCTGAAACGACATGTCGGTGTTTACGTGATCGTCGTAAGCGTGGCGTAAATTAAGTTCGTCCATGCGAAACAAAACTATGACATTCGCATTATCTCGCAGCAAATGTTTGGGTATTCTACCGTACGTCTGACACAGGTATACGCAGTCTACCTTGGCGTGTCTGCCCATGGAAAAGTACTCTTGTATTACGCCTTGTTTCTCACAAGCCACATCATCGAACACAAACACGGAATTAGGCTTTGCTTCGTCGGTAGACACCACATCCGCATTATCGCTAAACGGAAAATACTCCAGACCATCCACCGAGCGCAGAACAGCGGCCAAGCGGTGGTACTTTGGCTGTTGCAACGACTTGGAATACAAGTAAACGTTCTCGAACCGAAGACCGTTTGGCTCCTCCAGTAAACTCAGTAAAACACACGTCTTGCCACAGTTTGACGGTCCCGCTATGATGCAACGTACGGTGGACGGTAATAATATACCATGTCGTGATTCACGACCGAAAGTTTCATCGTCCTGCGTAATGCACACTGGCAAACAAACATCCTGCTTGACTACCTCCATCGTACTGCCGTGAATTCTATAAGAGCAATTGTATTTATTGATTTTAGGTCAGTTGCATGTAATGTCTCGAAGAGGCAGGAACAAACAACACATTGGCGCGGGACTCGTAAACTCGCTGATAAACAAACTACCATTCGAGCTACACATTCCTGGCTACAGATTTTGCGGCCCCGGCACGAAACTAGCGAAAAGGTTAGCTCGCGGTGACGTGGGAATTAATTCCCTGGACGAAAAGTGCAAGCAGCACAATATCGCATATTCATTAAGCAAGGATCTGGAATCTAGGCACAGAGCAGATCAGATATTGGCACAGGAAGCCGAAGATATAAGCAAATCGCCGGACGCGGGACTAGGAGAGAAAATCGCAGCTTGGGGCATATCTAAAATCATGAAGGCAAAGACGAAATTAGGAATGGGTGCACGTCGCCAGACCAGGTCTCGCAAGGCCAAGAAGCGCATGACACGAAAGAACAAGAAAAAGGGTGGATTTTTACCGCTGCTGGTGCCTGCTATAGGTGCACTAGGAGGGATCGCAGCAGCCGCGGAAAATATCGCTAGAGCAGTCAACACCAGCAAGAACCAGAAAAATCAATTAAAAGAAGCACGTAGACATAATTCAAGCATGGAAGCCATTGCCATAGGTAAAAAAAAAAACGGCGCAGGACTGTACCTACGACCTCACAAGGCAGGTCGAGGCATGAAAAAAAAGAAACGAGTAAAGAGAAAATCCTAAGTTCCCTACCGAAACGACCGCTCACCAACGTATATTTAATAAAGTACGCACTCAAACTTAAAATACCAAACTTCCGTGGCGTGTTTATGCGAGACACTTTGCCCAGCAAGCCAAACACACGTGAGTGTGCCATAATTAATTTAGACACATCGGTGGGTCGCGGCACGCACTGGGTGACCTATGTAAAGACGGGAAAAAAAGCTACTTACTACGACAGTTTTGGTAATTTACGCCCTCCGCCCGAACTTAGGCGGTACCTGGGTCGGACCACTACGTTGTTTTACAATTATGAAACGGAACAGAGGCCTAATCAAACAAATTGCGGACACTTGTGCTTGAGATTTCTGACCAAATATGAAGTATGATAAAACAAGTATATTTTTTCTTATATAAAATAAACGTACAGTAGCGAAAATCAATCAGTCATGTCCGTAACACTCATATTGACAGGTCGTAGCTCGCAGCTATGAGCCACATTCTACCCGCCGCTGGACTTGAACGGAGAATGGTGTATCGGACTCGTAGATTTTCAAACTTATAATGCCATACCTAATATCGACGAGGAAAACTGCAAAATGTGCTTCCTGAAAAGTGATGGAACAACAGCTCAGGAAGTTGCCATACCTACCGGCGCATACGAGTTGAGCGATATTACAAATTACATCAAGCAAGCCCTGTCTCCAAACACAATTTTCGATTTGCGAGATAATCCAAACACGCTACAGTGCGAACTTTACTGCAGTGAAAATGTCGACTTTACGAAACCTGGCACCATAGGTACCATGCTCGGATTCGAACCGAAAATATACGCAGCCAAGACCTTGCACGTCTCCACGCGACCTGTAAATATCATGTCGACAAATGTAATACGCATAAACTGTAATTTGGCAAGTGGAACGTACCTCGACGGAAAACTAAACAACATGGTACACGAGTTTTCGCCAACGGTTTCGCCCGGATATAAACTGGTCGAAGTACCGCAAAGTATCATTTACGCCCCTGTGCTCGCCAAAACAGTACACGAAGTGGTAGTGGACATTGTCGATCAAAACGATAAACTAGTAAATTTTAGAAACGAAGAAATTACACTACGTTTACACTTGAAGCGATGGGACTGACTTTCAAGACCTATAAATCAAATAAGCGACACGAACCCAGGACCAGTCTGTTGCGAGGTCGCGGTGCGTTAACACCTCATAACATTAAGTATGTCCGCAGTTTAGGCTACAAAGTTCACAAGCATGGAAGATTATTTAAGCGTGTCAGAAAAAGCACAGTTTAGCGACGATGTAAATAAATTTGAATATCACTGCTACGCTTCCTACCTCCAAGGGCCGTATATGCCCGGTAGGGAAATACGCATCCCGATACAGAAACAAGACGTTTACACTCTACCCTGCCAGTCGTTTATTCGTATAAGAGGCACGTTGACAAAGGCGGACGGAACACATCCCACAACTGCATATTTCGGACGAAACGGAATATTGCATTTATTCGAACGAGTTATTTTCGAATTGAATAATATTGCGATCGATGAATCGATGGACTTGGGCATTACCGCCACGATGAAAAATTACCTGTCTCTAACACCGAACGACCTGAGCGCGACCAAAATCGCGGGTTTTGGAATGGAACCCGATTTCAAAATTCCCATCTACGAATCTGGAAAATTCGAAGTTAGCATACCGCTTTCGATGCTTCTCGGCTTCGCGGAGGATTACAAGAAAATATTAATTCAAGCCCGCCAAGAACTCGTGTTAATTCTAGCGACATCGCACCTGAATGCTGTTGTGGGAGCACCCGGAAACGACCCCCAGCCGGTTGCAGTCACCGTCACGAGCACCGAGTGGTTTGTTCCGCACATAACAGTCAGCACGAAAGAAAGAGTCAGACTTTTAAGTTACCTCAAAAAGGACAAGACGGTCGAAATTGCGTTCAGGAGCTGGAATCTCATAACGTGCCCCTTACTGACCCAGAATAGACGCAATCACTGGGTCGTCAAGACGTCGAGCAGTACGGAAAAACCTAGATATATAATATTAGCTTTGCAGACAGACAGACAAATGAACCTCAAGACTGACAGATCGGTGTTTGACCACTGTTTTATGGAAAATGTAAAATTATTTTTAAACAGCGAAAGTTACCCGTACGTGGACATGAACATTGATTTTGTAAATGGCGGTATTTCCTTGCCGTATCACATGTACACGCAGTTCCAATCTTCGTACCACGGACGAGAATCGCACCCGATCCTGAGTCCAGACACCTATAAAACATTAGCTCCGCTAATCGTATTTGACGTGAGCAAACAAGACGAATCGATTCGCAGTTCTATGATTGATTGTCGATTGGAAATTTCCACGAAAGATGACGTACCACCACTCACAACGGCGTTCTGTCTAATCCTACATGACAGAGTAATTAATTACGACGCGTTTTCAGGTCTCGTGAAAATATTGAACTAGATATAAATGCGTCTGCATGTATCATTACATCATCAGTTGCCCTCAGGATGTACTGTAATATGCAGGGTTTCCAGAGCCAAAACGGATTCGTGCTCAAGAAAATTGGCGTCACTCACGACGGCCGGACTCGAACCCGCAGCTTCCGATCGCCATATCCGTGGAAACTACTAGACGAAAAAAGCAAACGGTCGAACGAATGGCTATGTAAATATTATCACGGACTAGAGTGGGACGAAGGAAAGATTCTGCACCACCAAGTGAAAAACACACTTCAAGATTTACTACTGCAAAACGAAATAATATACGTTGCCGGACCTGAACAGAAGAAATGGCTACGAGAACTGTGTGACGACGGAGGAGCTGAAATCGTAGATATACAGACCGACTACGGCTGTCCTTCCCTGCGCAAACTCTGTGCAATGTACGAAGCCAAGCATCCAAACGACAAGTTTGAACGTGTCTGTGCCTGCACAAACTCGCAGCTAATGCAGAAATGGCACGCGCAGCAGTGCGAATAACTTTTTTTTTTAAATATTGGAAAACCCGATTTTTTTTGCCAAATATTGGCACACCTGAATTGTAATTTTAGTTTAAATAGCTCGACAATCAAGCTCTATCAATCAGTTGCCGTTCGGACACGATGACGCCATTCCAGCCGGAAACCGAGTACCTGAGTGCGAAACCAGACTACAGCTGTATTGAATACATTTTCCTGGACGAAGAAGAAAATTTACGCACGTATACGGAAATATGTTACGGTGGAGTATTACATTTCCTAATGGCTCATTCGCCACACAGTTATGAGCCATCCCAACAACAAATAAACTGTTGCGGGGCGGAAAAGTGCGTCGTGTTTAACCTCAGACCAACAACCGTTCTTCCATGCACCAAGGAAGAAATTCTCGGTACAACTCTACACACATCCGACTGCACGCCAGAAGACTGTAGCGGTATCGACCCCGGCACCCCGGGCTGCAGTGAGCAGTCCAAACCCGTGTCTACGAGATGCAGCGACCTGTCCAAACTCGTCGCTTCGAAGCGCAGCGACCTGTCCAGACCTGAACTTAAGACTAGGACTCGACGTCGGCCCTCTCCCAGACTCGAACCGGCAACCCGTCGCCGCAGCATAGAGAAACGTGGATTGAGCGTCGATACGCCTCAGATATACAGTGATAATGCTACGGACTTTTACGAATTTGATTCTGTAAAAACCATTCGTACCGCCCTGTGTTCTGTACTCTCTGCCTTGCTAGATGTTTTGAAGTAATAAAAAAATCAAAAAACTATTGTAATGACTTTTTATTTATTTATCCTTCCGTTTAAAAAATAATAATGTGGGATTGAAAAGGTAATCATAAAATTAAAAAAACAAATGATATTTTACAGTCAGATATGTAAATATGAAAGTGATGAAAATAACCTAATCTATAAAGTTTCATAATATATATAAATTTTCAATAAGTAGGTAATTATTTCGTCTGGAGCCAACCGAGTATCATGGTGAATCTTCCAGCTGCCAGGAGCTGAGTGAATCTGGTTGGCCAGTGGATATCCCCACCATGCCGTCGGCCCTAGGCGGGGATTGTCAGCCTCCCTCCTGATTCCCGCAACATTCGCTCCTCCCACTTTTCCCTCATCCCTCCCCCTGATTGCAAAAATCGTCCTGACATAGCAGCGGCCCCCACGCATCCTGATTGGCTTGAGCCTGTGACCAAGGGGGGAATTTACCTATAAATTGTCGTGTGAGACGTCGGGGGCTTCACTTTTGGTCTTGCCGCCGTCACCGCATGTTCCTGTTTGGGCTTCGTTGCGACTCTTTCCGCCTCTACAACTCCAGCAGTTTGGTAAGTACAACTTCTCCGTAAATTTTAACTTTGAAATTTTTTCGTAAATTCTAACTTTGAAATTTTTCCGAACGTTTTCAACTTTGAAATATTTTCGTAAATTTTAACTTTGAAATATTTCCGATCGTTTTCAACTTTGAAATTTTTTCGTAAATTTTAACTTTGAAATTTTTCCGAACATTTTTCAACTTTGAAATTTTTTAACTTTTACATTACGGTCTTGCGTGTGTGTGTGTACGCCTTCGCTACGTCCTTCACTCAGTCAGCAAGCCTAACAGCTGGCCACTGGGTGAAGGCCGCTGCTGAGCCAGCTAGTACCTGACGTGGTGATAACACCCGAGTGAGCGCGCACGGCTGACGCGAAGCCCGCCGGCTCCCCGGCCAGCCGGCCGGCAGAGAGAGAGTAGAAATAATAATAATAAAGAAAAGAAGCAAGGCGTATGCACGAGGAGTAGTAACCGCCTGTTTTCCAAAAATTTTTAGAAATTATTACAATTTCCGTCTCGTAATTTTTCGAGTGTGTTTATTCTTTTTTCACGTATAAGATTTGTACTGTTTAGATGATGTGTGCGAGTGGTACTGGTTTAGATGTTACGTTTGCGTTAGGTTCCGTATTAATATTTTACAGTCGTGATTATTACAATTTTTTTTTCTTGTCGAAATTATTAGAGCCATCAGTTGCAGTATATTGCATCTTGAAATAATATTTTTTTCCCTGGAATACATGCTAGTTATTATTCATGCATGAACGTATTAGCTTGCAACAAGATGGATGCCGTGCACACCCGTGTCCTACCGACGGGGCAGCGCGCGCAGAGCGTGCCCTCCCCCATCCCTGCTTCAGCCTCCACCCGTGGTGCACGGAGCGATGTTTCCGCCGTGCCGTGCGGCTTACGTCTGGCTAGTTACCGCGCACCGCCGCATGGAGCGTTCAAGTCGTCCTGCCTGCCCCCCTCGCCTGGCCCAAAAAAAAAAAAATAACAGATGCACGCGCACTTGCTATCATAATCAAATAGAAAAATAAATTTGTTTCATAATCAAATAGAAAAAATATTTTGTTTCATAAAAAAATAGAAATTTTTTTATACTTAATAAAACACAGAATATCCAATCACAACTAAATACAGAAATATATTTTCACATAAATAAAAAAAAGAGTAAATTACTATTGTAGTACATTTACGTAAAAAATATTGTATGTGTTGCAGGTATTCAGTGCTTCTCCTTGCGTCGAGCTACTCTCCAGTGTGATTTGCTTGGAGAACGCCTGTCTGCCATCTGGAGTTCCGTGCGGTTCTGCCACGTTTCCGGTCAGTACATAAAACATAAAATATTGACATCAGTGTCTTTGCGCTGTCTTGAAAAAAAAAATTTCGAGTGCTAAGCCAGGTGGTCTCTTTTCTATGTTACAGGTTCCTGTGTGCTGTACGGCGTTCCAGCCCTCCTCGCTGTGCGTGCGTGCAGTACACACAGAGACGTTCCTGTGTTCTTCTGGTGAGTTGAATTTAATTTTTTTTCATGCGTGTGTAGTTGTTTCTGTGTGCGTGTAGCTTTCTTTATGCAAGTGTATTTTGTTTGTGTGTATGTGTTTTTGTGCGCGCATGTGTTTGCGCGCGCGCGCGTGTGTGTGTGTGTGTGTGTGATAATTATGATGTTCTTGTTGCTATAATTTTTCCGTTGGTGTTACAGACTTCATCATGAAGAGGACCGCATCTGGAGTTCCCGTGGTAGCCGGCCAGCCTTCGACATCGGGAGCCCTCCAGCCCTCGACATCGGGGCCAGCACAGGTATGTGCACCAACACCACCAGGGCTTGGGTGTGCTTTCTGTGGCAAATTTTTTACTTCTACTCGTAATGCCAGACGGCACGAGAAAGTGTGTGCAGCTAATCCTGGCCGCACTGTTAACAACCAGTGCCATACTTGCGGCATGTCATTTTCACGAATGGATAATTTGAACCGTCATCTGTCAACTTGTGGCGGCACCGTCGAGCACAGCTCAGGCACGAGATGCCAGTTTTGCGGGCAGCAATTCAAATATAGCCATGATGCCAGATGCCACGAAAAGAGCCAGTGCCAATTCAATCCCGACCGCATTACATTTACATGCACTACATGTCAGGGAGAATTTATGCGTAAAGATACGCTGTTTGTGCACATCAAGACGTGCAAGGGCCTGGCTCCCAAGAGACGGTGCGTAGACGCGCCCTCTGGCCTGCAACAGCCCGGCCCCAGCACTCGTCCGCAATACGTGGCGAGTGTGCCCGACCAGGCTCGAGTAGACTTTGGAGGCGCAAGCGCCTGACCAGGCTCAGGTAGACTTGGAGGCAGGCGGTACCGGGTTCGTTGAGGTGGAGACTGCGTTCCGTCGCAACCTGAAGACGTATGTCGCAGAAAATAATGGTGCGACAAAAGACATTTGTACTTACATGGCCCAGATGAAGAATAACCTAATAAATCAGATAACCAATGAAGTCAATGAAAATGGTCCAGTAAAATTCAATATCTGGCTCGAGTGCGACTATGCAAAGCCTGCTCCCTTCGATGAAGGTGTCGACAAGAGAGCATTCAAGACAAAAAATATTCCCATATATGAGGTAAGCGAAATCGAGGAAGCAATTGATGACAGTATCCTGAAAATATGCAAGGAGGAGGAGGACTACGTCAGCAAGGGATCCGGGTAGACCTTGTCTGTCGTGAAGCGAATCCAGCTCCGCTTCAACAGGCTTGTCCCTCTTCGAGTCTCCTCATACATTGACCTGCCTGCCGCCATCAAGAACAGGAAAGCAGTAATAAATCCCATGAAAATAAAAGACAACGAGTGCTTCAAGTGGGCCATACTGGCGCGATATGTGGAGGGGGTACATGCTGAACGTGTGGACAAGAGGTACCACGACCAGGAGGGAAAATTTGATTTTTCAGGACTCGAGTTCCCTACCCCCCTCCACCAAATCAAAGTGTTTGAGCGAAACAACAAAGAAGTGTCTGTCAACGTCTACAGCATTGACGAAGCCAACAAGATCGCGCCGGTGCGTGTGGGGAAGGAGGAAAAACGTAATCATTTCGACCTCCTGTTGCTAACGTCCGAAGATAAGAATTCACATTTCAGCTATATAAAAAATTTCTCAAGACTCGTTCGGCCTCAGATCACTGCCCACAAAGAGAAAATACATGTCTGCAAGAGATGCTTCTCTTATTATCATGATTTGCCACGTGAATCAGGACTGTCAGGGCAGCAGTGTCTCGACACGCACAAGAAATTCTGCAACACCCATGCTCCTGTGCGCGTCGAGATGCCTAAGCCAGACAAGAACGGCCAGCCCCCAGTCCTGGAATTCAAAAACTATCACCACATGTCCAAGATGCCCATTGTTGCATACGCAGACTTTGAGGCTATGCTCGTGCCCATCTCATCATGCCAGCCGGACCCCAAGCAATCGAGCACTCATGCATACCAAAAACATGAAGCATACAGCTATTGTATATATGTAAAGGTCGACAATAGCGTGATCCCAGCCACGCTCACCGCCTCGCTGCCGCAAGAACCAATTCTATATAGGGGTCCCGATGCTGAGAAGAAATTCGTGGAGACCATTGTTGAAATCGGAAACCAAGTGAAGGACATTTACGAGACGAGCCTGCCGATGACGACGCTGACGGCACAGGAGTATGCCAGCATTGCCGCAGCCCATCAGTGCTGCTACTGCAATGCGGTATTTACCATGGGTAATTACAAGGTGCGAGACCATGACCACTTCAGTGGGAAGTACCTTGGCGATGCCTGCAACAGCTGCAATCTTCTGCGCAGGCGGCCCAAGAAACTCGTGGTTTACTTCCACAATCTGGCCCATGATGAGAAGTTCATCATCAAGAAACTGGGCTACGACAATAAAGAAATATTCATCATCCCCCACACGCAGGAAAAAATGATTACCTTCTCGAAGAAGCTGGGCGACAAGTTTTCAGTGCAGTTTGTCGATAGTTTTTAGGTTCATGGCTCACAGTTTGGCGTCCCTTGCCTCGTACCTGCCAGCCGACCAATTCACGGACACCATGAAATTTTTTACTCGTGACGAAATGGCCCTCGTCACGAGGAAGGGTGTGTTCTCGTATGACTATGTTTCCAGCTGGGAGAAACTGGACGAGCCGCAACTGCCACCACAAGATAACTTTTATAATATATTGAATGACTCGCACATAACTAATGATGATTACGAACATGCGAAGGCAGTGTGGGAAACATTCGGCTGCGTGACCCTGGGCGACTACAGCGACGTCTACCTCAAGACGGACGTGCTGCTGTTGACTGACGTGTTTGAAAACTTTCGTCGGCTGTGCCTGCAGACGTACGGCCTTGACTGCAGCCATTACGTCAGCGCACCAGGGTTCGCGTTCGACGCAATGTTGAGGCAGACGGGGGTACGACTTGAGTTGATGATAGATTACGATATGTACATGTTCGTCGAAGCTGGGATCAGGGGTGGGGTCGCGCAAGTGATAAAGAGACACTGCAAGGCGAACAACATCTGCCTGCGCCATACCTACGATCCCAGCCAACCATCAACTCATGTTGCGTACCTGGACGCCAACAATCTGTATGGGTGGGCCATGTCGTTGCCTCTTCCAGTCAGCGGCTTCAAGTGGGTGGGCGCTGATATCGACGTGATGTCGATACCTGACGAGGGGCAGACGGGCTACATCCTTGAAGTTGATGTGGAGTATCCGTCTGCCCTCCACAAGGACCACAAAGATCTACCATTCCTGCCCGTCAGCCAGTGCCCACCCGGATCGCGTCAAACTAAATTAATCACAACACTGGAATCCAAAGAAAATTATATAATTCATTTTAGAAACCTGAAACAGGCCATCCAGCACGGACTGAGACTCAAGAAGGTGCACAGAGTCCTCGAATTCAAGTAGCGTGCCTGGATGGAGCCATTTATTACGAAAAATACGTTGAAACGACAGGCAGCTACAAATGATTTTGAAAAGGAGTTCTTTAAGCTTGCCAACAACTCTTCTTTTGGAAAACTCTGTGAGAACAAATTTCGTCGGCAGCGTATGGAACTTGTATGTAGTGAAGGCAGGCTACGTAAAGTTGTGGCAAAGCCAGCGTTCCAGAACCGAACCATCCTTGATGAGTCTCTGACGCTGGTGAGACTACAGCAAGAAACCATCTTTCTTGACCGCCCAATATATGCGGGGTTCGCGGTCCTGGACCTGTCCAAGACGTTAATGTATGGGTTCCATTATGACATAATGAAAGAAAAATATAAGGATGACATCACGCTGGCGTACATGGACACGGACAGCTTCATATACGAGATCAAGACGCGCGACTTCTACCAGGACCTGGCCGACGATGCTGCGCTCCTGGACGAGTTTGACACCAGCAGCTATCCCATTGACCACCCCTGCTACTCCCCTACGAACAAGAAGGTAGTAGGCAAGTTCAAAGACGAGTGCAGTGGAGTGGCAATGGAGGAGTTCGTCGGCCTAAGGGCAAAACTGTACACCTACAAATACAATAGTAATATCACAAAAAGGGCCAAAGGTATACAGAAGTGCGTGGTGAGAAATAAAATATCGTTTGAAGATTTTCTCGAGGTCCTGGAGCAGCACACGGAGAAGCGCGCAAACGTCCGGTCCATACGTTCACATAATATGATATTATATACAGAATGCTCAAATAAATTAGCACTATCATGGCACGATGACAAAAGAATTATTTGCGAAGATGGAATTCATACATTACCGTACGGATATATGGACTGAATAGAAATATATACATACGTGAAAGAATGAGAATGCTATAAAGACTGAATGGTTTTTAATGAATTTTTTTTCTTCACATAAAAAACCTTATAACATGAAATGTTGAAACTTGCGTCTGTGCTCGTACGTTTCGCACAGGATTCTCTGTCGGGGTCCCAGGCTGCTGTGGGAGCCGAGAAAATGACCTTGACGGGAATCTGAACCGGAATGTGCGAGCACAGAGCCGGTGTTTGCCACTTGCTAGCCACTCATGTACCTGTTGATGATGTTGCACATAGCCTTCACCGTTGGATTTTTCATCGTTGGTTTCCTGAGTCCGCTCGTTGTAATTGTGTTGCACCCACACTGTTTCGTGGTGCTCTTTTTTTTTTTAAATTTTTTTTGCACCTAGATTTTTTGGTTTTCTGGTGCTATTTTTTCTTTTTTTGTTCATGCACCCACACACACACTGTTTCGTGGTGCTATCTTTTTCATTGATTTTTTTTTTGCTCCTACATTTTTATGGTTTTCTGGTGCTGTTTTACCTTAATTTTTTGCACCCACACTGTTTCGTGGTGCGATTTGTTTTGTTCATGTACCCACAATATTCGTGGTGCTTATTTGGTTGGGATGGAAGTGGTGGTGTTTTGCATCCTCGTCTGTTCACTAGGCGACTGACGTCACTAGAATGTGTCAGCTTCGCTGCGATATAGCATTTGTGGTCGACGATGGAGATTGCATTTTTTTTGGTTGGTTGGTTGGGATGGCAGTGGTGGTGTTTTGCATCCTCGTTGTTTTGTGGTGCAAGCATTTTCTTGGTTGGTTGGTTGGGATGGAAGTGGTGGTGTTTTGCACCTACGTTGATTTGTGGTGCAAGAATTTTTTGGTTGGTTGGTTGGGATGGAAGTGGTGGTGTTTTGCATCCTCGTTGTTTGCGATGCTACGTTTTTTTGGTTGGTTGGTTGGGATGGAAGTGGTGGTGTTTTGCATCCTCGTTGTTTGCGATGCTACGTTTTTTGGTTGGCTGGTTGGGATGGAAGTGGTGGTGTTTTGCATCCTCGTTGTTTGCGATGCTACGTTTTTTTGGTTGGTTGGTTGGGATGGAAGTGGTGGTGTTTTGCATCCTCGTTGTTTGCGATGCTACGTTTTTTTGGTTGGTTGGTTGGGATGGAAGTGGTGGTGTTTTGCATCCTCGTTGTTTTGTGGTGCTACGTTTTTTGGTTGGTTGGTTGGGATGGAAGTGGTGGTGTTTTGCATCCTCGTTGTTTTGTGGTGCTACATTTTTTGGTTGGTTGGTTGGGATGGAAGTGGTGGTGTTTTGCATCCTCATTGTTTTGTGGTGCTACATTTTTTGGTTGGTTGGTTGGGATGGAAGTGGTGGTGTTTTGCATCCTCGTCTGCTCACTAGGCGACTGGCGTCACTGGAATTTGTCAGCTTCGCTGCGATATAGCATTTGTGGTCGACGATGGAGATTGCATTTTTTTGGTTGGTTGGTTGGGATGGCAGTGGTGGTGTTTTGCATCCTCGTTGTTTTGTGGTGCTACATATTTTGGTTGGTTGGTTGGGATGGAAGTGGTGGTTTCATGCACCTACGTTGATTTTGGTGCAATACATTTTTTTTTTACACTGATGCGTTTTTTTACACCAATGCGTTTTTTTTACACTGATGCGTTTTTTTACACCAATGCGTTTTTTTTCACCGATGAGTTTTTTTACACCGATGCGTTTTTTACACCAATGCGTTTTTTTTACACCAATGCGTTTTTTTACACTGATGCGTTTTTTACACCAATGCATTTTTTTACAACAATGCGTTTTTTTTATGCATCGATGGGCTCCTTATGCCGATGGTGTCAAGACGATGGGCTCCTAACATCGATGGTGTCCTAATGATGGGGTCACTACGGTGGGCTCCTATCATCGATGGGGTCATGACGTTGGGCTCCTTACATCGATGGTGTCATGTCGATGGTGTCAACGCTGGACTGTTACGCCGCTGGGTTCCGCAGTCGTTGGCATGCAAGATTTCGGCGTTGTGTGTCAACGCTGGACTGTTACGCCGCTGGGTTCCGCAGTCGTTGACATGCAAGATTTCGGCGTTGATACATCGTTGTTACTGGTCAATTTCAGCATTTGTATGTGACATATGATAATTTAAGCACGTGCTTTGTGTCAATGTGTCATATGCTAGTTCTTTCTGGTAGGCTTGCATCGTTGTAATGGGCCACGGCTAAATAGAGACGTTTTTCATAAGTACTTGACTACATATGTGACCTATATTGCATATGGAGGCAAGGGGCTTGTGCGTGACCAGCCTGTTTAGCGGTGTCGGTCTCCAGCCCGTTCCGAACACAGAGAGCTGCGATGCAAGCTTTTTGTTTAAAATGACTAATATTCTGTTTAAGTATTTAGCAGGTGAGCAGTTGCTGGGATGGAGAGAGAGCTGGTGAGATGGAGAGAGAGAGACGGCGGGACGAGAATGGTCTGCTCGGAAGAGAGAGAGACCTGCGAATCTACACTCTCACACATGTCAAATAAAATATGGATATATATTTAATTGTATATGTTAACGAAAATATATCTGTAAAATTTTTGAACTTTGAGTTTTATTTCTATACTACTAATACCCTTAATTTTTAAATTGCTTATTTTTTATATAATTTATGCTTTAAAGTACATTGCTGAAAATAATGTAAAATGATTATTATATATTAATTTTTTTTTCGAAAGAGTATAATTAATAGACTTTACATCACAAAAAAATACAATGAAATAAAGGCGAAAAGAATAAAACAAATACATTGGTAATCATTTTTTTTATTTACATAATTCCATCACCCCTCACATCAGTCGATGACATTGGAAACAATATTTACAATTGCAATAAGGAATAAAAAAAATTAAACATCACTGTAGTAATAAGGATGCTCATAGAGCCACAGTTTCAGTAACTGACTATTACAATGTGCACAGTGGAAACCATTATAAAATTTATCGCACTTTTGAATTTGGTTTCGGTACATTTTTAACAGTTTGTTGAAGCCAGGACAGTTGCCTTGTTTACGTAGGTCAATTACATTGGCACTGCACAAATCACTCACAATACGTTTCTGTTCATTACCAAGGACGTAAACAACGTCGTCTTCCGGCTCGACGAGATCACGTAGCACAGATGTAAGTTGTTCATAGTCCACATCACCTTCATTCCACGAGAGTCCGTTCACTTCATAGGTCAGACGTCGGTTCTCGCGTTGAGAGAATCTGTCCAAATCCGACCAGACGCATGGAGGTTTAAAGATGTATTCGCTAGTCTTGACTTCGTCACCGCCAATGACGGACGTCACGGACAGTTGCTTCACTACAGGCCCCTTATGGGACGTAAGACACTGGACGTTGACAAGAAAGAGTGTCATATTGTCATTACTCACAGTTACGCATACGACGAGGCTGGAGTGACGTGGCTAAGGTGTTGGCTCTGCAGAAATGCTGGAGTAGTACCTAGATGCCGACTGTGGCACGGCGCTCAGGATCTAGGCTGATGCTGCCGCCGCCGCGCATCTCGTCGCATCTTGCACCACGATTTCATGTGCGGTGTGTCGGGGACGCTGGAGCTTCCTCTGTCGCACTCGGTGCATGGTAGACAGTCTTGGATGTCTGGGTCTAGCTGCAGGTACACTGGCAGGAACTTGTACACGTATCTTATCTCGTACGGGGCGTATACCAGGAGAAACTCCTTTGGTAGATAAGGTAACTCCGTCTCCTTATCCAGTGCCGCAAGCGTGCGCACTTTACCATATGCTAAGATGGCCAACAAGATCTTTGCTCCGCTCGCACAACAAGCAAACATCGTCTTTCCTTCAGGATGGGAGCGACTGCAAAACTGACGGCTCCCGGGTACTGCAGCCGGTATTTATACTTTAAAAGGTAGAATAGGGGTGAGGAGGAGGGTAGGGGTGGGAATGATGGTAAAGTGAGGGAGGGAGGGAAAAAAACTAGAGTAGTGGTGGAGGGTGGTTATTACGATGAAAAATAATAATAAAAATAAAAAGAGGTGGTGGGGGAGGGGCGGAGCGTCGTGTGCGTGACAAAAATAATTTTTTTTTTTAGAAGGGGGAGGGATTGTAAGTTCGTATATGCATTGGTAAAAGTGGCGGGGGTCAGTCTGCTAGCACCCACCTAGGGGGAAGGATCGGTCGCCATTTTTATTTTATTTGCACTCGTCGGGTTCGAACCGAGGACTCCAAACTCCGAGTCGTTAATGTTTGTTTTTTATAAATATTTTATTAAATTTATATTATTTTGATTTTTTATAATTTTTAAAAAAAATTTCATTAAAATCGGATAATAAATAAAAAAGTTAAAGATGGCGGCCGTAACGAAAATTGCAATGGTGACTTCATCATTCAAAATGGCGGATAACACATCGTCGGAATTTTCTAGAACACAATGACGTCATCCAAAATGGTGGATCCAAGATTGTGGATCCAAGATGGCGGATCCAAAATGGCCGCCGGGGTCAAGGTCAAAGGTCAAGGTCACAACCATCCAAGATGGCCGCCGTGACGTCACAATCCAAGATGGCGGTCGGCTCCTCAGGCTCCTCAGCCAGAAGCCAGTCCCAGTAGCCCCATTTCTATACTACTACGACTGTTAGAGACAAAAGACATTTTTTGGAAACCAAATACTTTTAGAGCCTAAGAATGTTGAGAAAAAACTGATGGAGCCAATGACTATTAGAGTCATGACTGTTAGAGCCAATGACTTTTGGAGCCAAAAGACTGTAGGTGCCATAGACTGTTGGTGCTATAGACGGTTAGAGCCATAGACTGTTGGAGTCATCATATCATATAATGTAAATCGGAAATCGCATCTAATGAATTGTATGTTCGTGAAAATTTACGTCCTTTTCGTTAAATGTGCTTAGTCAAGCTTGTATTATCGTATTTTACTGATGAGATCATATCACACAAATTTAAATTTTCGTCCAAATGAGCTTCCTTTTAGTCAAATGTGTGTCCTGTGCGTGTCTGTGTGTTGTGTGTATGTGTGTTGTGTGTATGTGTGTTGTGTGTATGTATGTGTGTTGTGTGTGTATGTGTGTTGTGTGTATGTGTGTGTGTTGTGTGTGTATGTGTGTTTGTGTGTTAATTGTGTGTACTTTGTGTCCATTGTGTGTCCATTGCATGTACAGTGTTTGTACTGTGTGTCCATTGTATGTCCTGTGTGTGTTCTGTGTGCTCGTTGTATGTACTGTTGGTATTCTGTGTGTACATTGCGTGTGTGTACTGTGTGTGTATTGTGTGTCCATGGTGTGTACTGTTTGTGTCCATTTTGTATACTATGTTTATTGCGTGACCTGTCTGTGTACTGTGTGTCCTGTGTGTGTACTATTAGTCAATTGAGTGTACAGTGTGTATATTGTGTGTTTATCGCATTTCCTGTGTGTTAATTGCGTGTCCTGTATGTTTACTGTGTGTGCATTGCGTGTACTGTGTGTGTTCTGTGTGTTCATTTTGTGTACTTTGTTATCTTGCGTGTCCTGTGTGTACTGTTATCCACATGCGTATACTGTGTGTGTACTGTGTGTCTAATGTGTATACTGTGTGTTCACTGTGTGTACTGTGTGTCCACTGTGGGTATTGTGTGTGTTTTTTGTTGAATGTGTGTCGTTTCGTTGAATGTTTGTAGTCAAACCTGTAGTAGCTCTGAATATTTACTGGTTTAAAACTCCTTGGTTTTTATAAATCATTATAATGTGTTTCTTGGTCATTTAGTAAGCGTAATTCCATTTGTCTAGTTGCTTCTAATTGGTTTTATCGATTCTTTAGGTCTGACAGTTTTAAGATTTTGTTTTGACTGCTTGAAATATGTAATATTAGCTATGAGGCGAAGAAGTTATTGTGGCTCGGAGAAGTATGGCCTAAACGTCTGTCATGACATGACATGGCATGACATGACTTGGTCTCGTGGTCTGTAGACATTATATATATACGGGTTTCAATTTATTTAATGCATTGAAAAATTACACCTTCAAATTATGCACAGAGACCTATTATTTATATTGTCGGACAGGTATCTTGTTTAGAATCGTTTTTCGTAGCGATAATAACTAACTCTACAAATGGTAATGGGAAACAGAATATTTTTGATTTATAGTTTTAGTTACTCTTATCACTGGTAGAGAATCGAATCAATCGGTATTTTTATAAGGGAATTTTTTTATGATTTTTTTGAATTTCTGTTTGAATTTCTAGGTCAGTAGAAATTTCCAAGATATTGTGACTATCATCTTACTGGATGCTGGTAGATAAAGAACTTAAGTAGCTTTTTAGGATTTTTAACATAATTTATTAAAATAAATTTAATCTAAAAATGTTTTTTTTTTGCATCGATCAAGTATAGAACCAAGGATGGGAATAGATAGAAACAATTATTATTTTAATGAGTAATTTTTTTGAATGATTTTTGGAATTTTTCTCCAATTTCTAGCTTAATAAATACACATTTGAAAATGTCGGCCGAGACGGCCGACAATATGGCGGGCGTCACAGTAATAATAATTTATTACTGCACTCTAGTGGGTAAAAATTAAACTAACATGGCAGTAGTGCATTATAGCAGAAAAAAACAAGATGTCAGCATCTTGAAGAAGAAAAAAATATGCCAGCCTGAAGCAGACGAAATCAAGATGGCGGACTTGACGTCATACTAGCCAGCGATATATATATCTTAGCATTAGTGGTGGGAGGTCAGTCTGTCGTTGGCTTTCGTGGAGGAAGGATCTGTCATTTTTATTTGTCCTCACTAGGTTCGAACCGAAGATTTATAGCTTCATGACGTAAATAAATTTTTAAAATAAAATTTAATCAATTTTTTAAATAAAATATTTTCCGATTTTTTTGGATAATAATTACAGATTTTCAATATGGCGGACTTGGCATCATAATCTAAAATTGCAGAATGTATTTATTAAAATTTTTGTTAATTTTTTTTAATAATTCTAAAAGTTTTCACAATTATAGCATAAAAATACATATTTTCTAGATTACACTCATAACGAAAAGTGCAACGCTTGAGAATTGAAGATGACGGGTGTAACATAAGCAAGGATTATTCTAATTTTTTTAAAATTGAATTGTTTTTAAGATTTTTATATTCTTATTAATTAATTACATGTTTACTCTTTTTGGGAAAGGAACCGAGGACCGAAATAGATAAAGTAACTAAACATTTTAAGTACGTAATATATTTGTTTTATATTTTTTATAATTTTCTCGGAATTTTTTGGTTAAAAATTAAATAGTTTCAAGTTTACATTTAAGGTCATTGTCATCCAGTATGGCCGCCAGAGGGTTATTTGAGGCTTGTAGATGCGGACTTAAAGCTTCTGTGCGGAATTTTGGTTCTTTTTAAGGCAAAAGTCTTTTGAGGTTTTTAGAATTCCGAATTTTGAGGAATAAAAGGGGAAAATTAACATTAAAACAGGAATTTTTTTTCGCGAAATAGACATTTTTTGGGATTTTTTGGCGGAATTGTTTTTCCGAAATACTGGAAAATTTGGTGGATTTTGGGCAAATTTTGAGTCATTTTTGGCAAAATTTGACAAATTTTGAAGATAGTGTCAAGGTAAAGGTCTTTGGTTAAGGTCAAGGTCATCCAAGATGGCCGTCGTAACGTCACAATCCAGATGGCTTTGGCAATCTTCAAACCACATCCTGAATCCTGGTGCCGGACTAGCTAAGCTATACTACTTACAAGTAAACATAAAAATTTCATTTGAAATATAAGATACACTTGGTGGGTAATTGAAAAGTCGTAAACATCAAAACATATAATCCATCTAACAGTGAACTTGCATCTGTATCATAAATTCGTAACAAGGACATTGTTTAGATAGCCAGTTTAAAATAATACCTTTATTTATAGAAAAAAATTGTCAACTGTTTAAGCCTATGCCTACAAAAATGCATTTTCTCGAGATCGGCTATTATAAAAAATTAAATTTTACAATTCATAAACTTTGTCTTTCTTGCTTTGTCTTTATGCGCGAATACATTCAATTCTGCCAATTTATAGTTTTAAAAGGAAGTGCAATACTTTATTTTATTCACATTTGTTCTTTCACTGTTATTTGGGAAACCATATTACACACAGTTAAGCATTTTCTCATTTCATATTATCAAACTACCATTAAAACTCATGCTAGATTAGAGTCAATATCGCATGTAGTAGGTACTCCTTAAGTGACGTATGTGCGCAGAACGAGAAAACATTTGTCCGCGAATTGGACAGTCCCATATACTAGGCCATGCACCAACATAGCAGTTAGCCCTCACCCAACGTATCTTCAGGTAGTTTTGGTCTCTTGATTATTTTGAGGTTTTCGATATGTCGTGTTTCCATTTGGAGACATTCGTTATTCGCTTGTTCCGTCTATCGAAATAGTCATATTTTGTTATTGATGAAAAGTTTAAATATTAATATAATTTAAACAACGTGAGTCGTTAAAATTGTAGACTACATCATTTTTTTTAAAGATATTCTCAGATTACCCAAAAATGTTAAAATGTAGAATATATATAATACATTAATGGTTTTAAAAGTTAATTAGTGTTAAAGCTAACCAAAATGTTACCACATCGAGCTTATTTACTTATTTAGTTCACCAGCATACATTATAATTTCAAAATTAGACAGTAAATAACTCCTCGTGACTATTTCGGAGGTGGAGTTTTGGGTTTAGTGAAATAATTTTTGTATTTTATTTGAATTCGCTCTAGGAAACAGTTAAATTGTTGTTCTCTTTAATCTGAAGATACATTAAAATACAGCATAAACCAAAGAAGCCTATTTGTTTTCATTTGAGTGTTGAAATCATGTATTGTTAGTATTTGTGTGATTTTTACGTATGCTATTAGCCCACTTGGCACCCTAAAATGCGAATAATCTTTGAAGCTAATCAGCTGGTTTGAAAATTTTTTAATAAAGATTTTACTTGACGTCGACAACGTAATTAGAAACGGACACACATTTGAAATATTCTGCTCAGATTTTGCGTGAGGTGGTTTCGCGAAACGATGAAAAACAGAAGTAAGAATATGAACTTAAGTCCTTTCGATTGCGAGTCCCACGATTTAACGTTTCGACACATCGCTCGGTGGTTTCAGGTAAACTGAATATTATTAGAGCCATTAATTTATTTTAATCAGTAAGACTTCCGGACTTAAAGGTGCCCTTATTATGTAAATTGTCAAAATTTTCGCTTCCAACCCCTTCTAATATGTTCTGTCAAAGTTGGAGGTTTATGACGTCACCAAAAAATATCACTAGCGCAGCCATGTCTGATTGACAAATTGGATGACTTGAGTTTTCTTAAAATATATTGCATTATGAGTGGTTCTAAATAATGCAATCAGCAAATCAGTCGTGCCTATCGAAAACGGATATTACATCCATTTCCGACACAACGAATCTTTAAAATGGCGAAGAACCATGGGCGATTAAAGAGGTTATAAAAGTGAAATAACTAAAATAATGTGGAAATGAATGTCGTATGTGAAATACTTTTATGTGTGAAAAAGAAATTATGTTTCTATTACTATAAAACATCATCGAACATTTGTTTTTATAATGTAACGAATATTATTGTGAGTCAAATTTATATATGTTTAAAAAAATTTAAATTACAAAACTAGCGTAACAATTTAAAAAACTTACATACAGCCCTGTGATATATTATTTAATTTCAAAATGAGATTGAAATTGAAAAGCTTTAGCTAGCTTAGACAAAAAAAACCTTCGATATTGTGACACGAATTAAATCATATTTGAGGTTATCTGTACAAATTTATTTAATGGAGAAAATTGGAAGCCATTTTCCGGCCAATACTATCTCGCCAACTCTATTGTCAAATATATTGGAGACAAATATTTGACAGAGTGATAGGGCCTTAAGCGTTGTAATCTGGAAAGAATTTAAAAATTGGGGTGTTATTAGGTAAATAGATTTTTTATTTTTGCAAATGTTACAACATCATCTCGCTCAGAATATCTGCGTAATGGAGCTTACTAGCTGCAGCTGCGCTATCATGTGTTGCGCTATCATCGCAATTGTGAACCCCGTGGCCGATTGCCAGACCAGGGCATCGAACCCCGGAGCCCGCTAATACTAGGCGGCGGAATGTCGCCCCTAACCCCCAGTCTTGAAATAATTACAGCTAGATTTTGATTGTTTTAAGAAACAAAAGTAAAGGATACTGGGTTGCTTAGGATCATAAATTTAGTTATTATTGAGTTCTCTGCCAGTGGCATGTTACTGTGTGAGAAACCACGTCGCCTACAGTGTGTGTCAATAGTAATGTAAGTTTTATTTATCATATATGTGTTCAAATAATTTTTTAATATATTTTTTTTAATTACCCTTTAAAAAAATCCACATATATTATTCAAAAAAGGGAAAAATAAAAAAAAAAATATAGAAACAAGTTTAATTTTAAAAAGCACTTATGTTATGGAGCTTGGAGTCTTCGGTTCGCATCTGGCGAGGGCATCATGGGAATTGGTGAATGACTTATCGCAGTAGCTGCAAGGATATCTAGAAGATGAAGACGATCCTTTCAGACCCGAACTAGATACTGATGTTACTGCATTTGCAGGCCTACAAGTTCCCGGCGTACTCTTAAGCGCGCCAATTTATCGTTGCAGCGAAACCTTTACTTTCTGCCACGCAGCATGGCCTTTGCATGTCTTCAAGTGTGTTTTCATACTATCTTTTCTGGCAAAGTGCGTGTAGAAATTGTCACAGCTAAACCTTTTTGCGGGATGGATTCTTCGTACATTCTCTCTTCTCGTGACGTCGAACATTACTGTTGTTCGAAAACATCTTTCCACAGTGGCGGCATCGATGCTCGAAAGAAGCTGCTGTACTTTCAGTAGCCATTGTCGATAGGTTCATCATAGTCAAACTAGCTGATGACGCAGACGACATATATGTTTCCTCCGCAGATGACACTGCACCCATTAAAGTCTCCTCTGAAACAATAGTACACCTTCTATTGGAATATGCGTCACCGGCGTCGTCGCTGTCATCAGGGTCCCCGCCGTCGATAATACACATTCCATCAGGATATACTCGGTCGTTGTCGTCATCATTGTCGTCAGGATCTGCGACGTCGTTGGTACAACATGGTAACAATATGGCGGAAGTGACAACAGTTGACTGTCTGGTGATTTTTACTACTGCACTCTAGTGGGTACAATTAAATACATGATGGCGGTAGTGATCTCTAGCAGATGAAGATAAATTGGCAAATACAATATGGCCGCCATGATGTCATGCCTGTTTGCGTATTATCATCTGCCTTGGCATTATTGGTGGGAGGTCAGTCTGCTGATAGCCTCCATGAAGGAAGAAAGGACCCTCACCATTCTTTTCCCTCACCAGGTTCAAACCGAGAACTCTAAGCTCCATGATGTAAGTGCTTTTTTAAATTGAAGTTTTATTAAAATTGTATTTAAATCGTATTATAAATTTTAATTTTTTTCTGATTTTTTAAACATAATTGAGGATTTTCAAGATAACGGCTGACATAATTAAAAATGGTGGAATTAAAGATAGTGGAATTTTCAAGAAAACAAGATGGCGGAAAGTTCGTTGAAAACAAAATGGCTTATGTGATGTCATAATCCAAAATGACTGAATCCAAGATGGTGGAATCCAACATGGCGGCTGTGACATCCTAATTGAAAAATACAAATTTAGGTTTTTTAAAGGTAAAAATATTTTGAGGCATTTAAAATGTTTAATTCCTCAAAAATTGAATTTTTGAATTTTCAGATTGTTTTTATAGATTTCGGCGAAAAATTTCCCTTGAAAACTGGAAATTATGGTGATTTTTGGCAAATTGTTAGTCAATTTTGGATTTTTTTTGCAAATTTTTGAAGGCAAATGTCAAGGTCATCGAATATGGCCGCCATGACGTCAGATGGCGGTCGGTCATTGACCTCTTCCACAATTCACGCACCGGCACCAGTAGCAGGACATACATATAAATATTACACACATTCACATCTTATCTGGAATTCAAATCCAGGATCCTTGCTTCGAATTGGTTTGGAACTAATTTAGGACATAAGATCATTGTTCATTTCTAAATGTTTGACTTTCTACCGTGGCTAACAATTTGAATACATACGACGCACAGTGGAGTATTTGTACCGAAATCCTGGCCAAAAATATTTTTTTTGATTATTTGAAGTCAAACAGTTTATACGACTTTTTGTGAACTATTTTTGCAATAAAACACTTAAATGAAGCTCTTGTGCACCAAAGAACAACTGGATTCAGCAATAAAATAAAAGCAAAGCCTATTAAGTGGAAAGCTATTCACATTGCAGATTCATTTTACATTTACTTCTGTATTCATAGCAGTCTTTATAGATGATAAGTTATTTACAAAAATGAGTTCAGTTTATTCTCAGCCTTCATTGTAATTTCTTGTGTCTGTACGATGAACGCGCGCTGTGTTAATCCGAGTCTTCGGAGCTACAGCTACGGTTCTCCTCTGCTTCCTCGTAATTATATTCAGCTTCTTCATCGCACCCATTTTCGCTTCTTTTGGTAGAACGAATTTCAGCCATCTCTGGCAGAAGAAGCTCCAGAGTCTCGCTGCTATATGGCTTAGTTGTTTTCCTTCGCCTCTGTGTAGAGCAGCTCAAAAAAGGATCACTGGTTAACAGCAGCCTATTGAGGACATCTCTGTTGCACACTTCTCTGTTAAATTTTCGGGAATACTTCGTCCTGTACATCCGGAAATGTTTGTTCCTAGCCTCAGCAGCTTCTTCTGATAGCTGGCCTATAGGCAGAATAGCTTCTTTAATAACTGCAGCTCCGTGAATCAATACTTTGTGCATTGTTGGACTCATGGGATGCCAACTATAGAGGCTCACATATATCTTGGCTGTTTCATAAGCATACTTATGAAATTTCGTCTCATCAATATGGTGCCCACTTGAAATAGCTTCCAATATTACTTTTAATCTTTTAATAAGTTCAACATTCACGCCAGTAATTCGTGATGCAGTGTCTGGTTCTGCAAAGAAGCGTCTTGATGTGTTCCCATCATTCGTAGTTCCAAATCCTTGCTTTGGAACATCAACCAATAATCCAAGTTCGTCTTTAAGCATTTTTTGAATGTTCTTTTTAGTATCCGCAACAATTCTCTTCTGTTCTTTACTTCTTGCTTGCCAAATGCTAATTGGTATTCTGTATGACAAACGCAAAATTGATTCCAAAAACCTGATCCGTGTGTGCAGAGGGGACAGTCCAAACGTTAAAGTATTGGGGTTTTCTGTGAAATCCTTACATAATTTATTAAAATCTTTTGATGTAGATCCACAGATGTAACACCTCATTGTCGATGTCGTGCCAGTTGCAGCATTGCAGACTTTTCCGTCAACCATTGTTAACAGTAAAGTGTGTCGAATCTTCACAGCTCCATGAAAACTTGGCACTTCTGTTTCTTTCAATGTTTTTATTTGTTCCTGAATGTACTTAATTTCATCAAGAGTAACATCTGCAGTTTCATGTACAAAACGGATGCGAATTGGCCTACAGAATCTTGTGGAGGAAGGTGTTGGGTTCTGCCATATAATTTTTTTCTCTGTATGGTTATTAGCAATTAATTTTATGGGCACACATGAACTTTGAAAAATATTGGCATCACTATCAGCTATGTTTTCAAATTTTTGTTTGAACTGTGTTTGCTGAGAACCATCGCACCCCCATTTTGAGATTAATTCCAAATTTTGTTTTTCTTCTGACGACAGTACCTGTAACACTTCTTCTAAGTATTTGCATAACCTTGAAGAGGTGTGATCCAATAAAGACTGTAACTTAACTTCTGCTTTTGTTTCAGAAACGACAATGGAGTCTTCGCTTGGGTAACATTCTTTTCTTGCTTTTGTGAGCAGTGAATAGCAAGGGTAAACATTTTTGTTTGCACTATAAATTACTTGATATTGCTGTTTTGTTAATTCCGCTTGAACAAAAATAGACAATGCTTCTGAAGGGTTGTGTTTTTTTACTGAATTTCTGTTTGACAATAGATTTGTTTTAATTTTACTAGCCCTTGTTGGAGTCTCAGTGATTTTTTTCATTAAATCAGCAGCATCAGAATTTCCTGAAACTCTGTGATTCATTGATGCAGCATATGTTAGTTCTTCAGGGGTGAACTGTTGTCTGAGTTCTTCTGTTTTCCTGCGTTTTGTCCTCTCACTTGACTCAATGAAGTCCTTCGTAGGACGACCGCGACCTGAGGTAGTTGATGAAAAGTTGGGCACCTTAATGGTATGCGATAACCATTTACCATTGTTCCGGAGAAACCGTTCCTCTTTGTTATTAGCTAAAGACCACCTTTTCTTAAAATCAGCTTTAAAATACCTGAGCAAGCGACTTAATGACTTTCTCTCATCTTCTGGGCACTTTGTTATGTCAGCTACTCTGTGTTCCATAAAATGAAGCTTTTCAACAATGGACCTGTTTGGAGATTCCCGGAGTAGTTCATATAATGACATTCTTGTAAATTCCTTTTCCATGTTCTGAACCTAAAACAAAATAAACTAATATTTATGACTGTAATTAATTATGAAATAAAGTTTATACTTACATATTATTTTAAAAAATTATCTAAATCTTATTTACGGTTTATATTAGTATAACGTAGGCAATCACTTAAAAACCGATATCTTAAATCTTATCTATATCACGATAAATATAAATGTATAAGATTTTTAATAAATCTGTGTTAACAAAACCACATTTCCTATCACATTAATATCTGGATAAGAAACATGATTGGGACAAAGAAAATAGTAAACGCACAGAACTTTGAAAGTGAATGTTGATGGGAATATGTCCACTCCGAAATTAAGAGAGGAGCATCACATAGGGTATTTTCCTCAATTTATTTTCTAATTCCCAGTCTCCAACACGTGCATATCTCAGCACTGATGAATCAACTGGCTCATAATATTAATTTAAGCACAAATATTGAATAGCAACTTGTACCTAGTTCTGTAATAGTTTTATTAGAATTTACTAGCGGTGGAAAACGTTTGGTAGGGACTGTAATGTTATTATTTCTTATTTAATAATGCTGGCAATGTATTACAAATACAAGAGCTATAATAAACCAAAGTAAAATTAGTTTTTCCGGTATCCTTTGATAGGCAACAGTCAAATTTGTTAATCTGAAAACTATTGTAAAAATCCACACCAATGTTTAAAATTAGTGTTAAATAAAAATGGCAACTACATGCGGGAAATTTCTCTTCTGGTATTGAAACTTAGTGGGCAACGTATTAAGAATATGTTTAAACGACAGCCCGACAAGGCCCGACACACATTCAAAAAGTCTCTTGAAATCATAAATTTTTTCTAACCTTTCGAACACACATTTTGTCCTAACATTGTTATTTTTTATTACGGCACTTAAATAATTTTTCACAATAAAATATACATTGAAATGAAACAGTTACCTTATTTAACAGCTGTACGAAATTTCATGACAATATGTCAATCCTAACAGCTAGTAGAAACACGTATGTTGAAGAACACGAACGGTGAACTCTCTAGCACAAGCACGTCCGCACACATAGACATCAACTCTTCAACTAAGCGTAGCAGTCACCGGATATGACTCATGGTACCAAAATAGACCCTGCTCGACGCGCATGTGATTAGGCAACAAGAAAATACCATTTCTGCTGTGACTAAACGAAATTTTTTTTTTTCTTTTTTGGCCAGGATTTTGGTACAAATACTCCACTGTGCGACGGGTGCAAATGCAATATGTTGGTTTCAGCGTTCTAGGGCTCTAGCCGTGGGATCGTGGGTTCTGTACCCACCTCAGGCATGGATATTTTTGTAAATAGCATTTAAGGAAGACGCTAGCACTATCGGAAATAAAAAAAATTGGAAGTACAACATTCGCTGGTCACAGAATAAACTTATCTGCAGATATGTACATTGAAACCTCTATAATAAAAAAAACTGGTTCATACAAAACTCTTATTGATACAATGTGTTTACACAGTCCGATAAATTACATAGGAATTATAGTGATAAGTAATTTGTTTAATGCAAAAGTATGGTTATGATGTAAAGTTGTTTCGTTCCATGAGTAAACAACACGTAGCCGTAGTAAAGGCTGGTGAATACATAACTATCCTAGAATAATGTAAAGAAAGATTGTGAAGTTTTAACTAAAATAATACTGATACATTTGCTTTAGTTCATTGTGGATTGGGGAAAACGCTCTGAAATTTGTCTTACAAAATTATGGTTGTATTTTTATTGTAAGTAATTCATAAATCTTTGCTTTATTCTTCTATCTTTAACATTAAGTGTTATACACTAAAAAATGTTTTTGAGCCACAGGTTTAGCCATCCTAAAATTATATTTTACAATTGTAAAAAGTACTTTTGGTGTGGTATACAATTTTGTACCTATAAATTTTAACTGTATTTGAATTTGGTTTAGGACGTATATAAAAATTATGATTAAAATTTTAAATTGTTTGGTTTATACAAACCTTGATATTGAAAAGTGGCCAAATTGTGGTCTCTTAAGGCTTGTATTATTGAGGTTTAATTGTATATTCAAAGGTGCATACACACTTGCACTGCGCCATGAACGACAACCCGACCTTCGGGACGCACAGTGAGACGAAATTACGATAAAGGCGGCCAAAAACTTAAATCAACCTTGATTCAAACAAAATAATTTACAGGCATTTCCGAGGTCTCTGATTATGAATCCAAAATTAAAAATTACTTGAATCAAAATGGTGGACCTAATATGGTGGACAAACGTGATATAATGATGTCATATTTCAAAGATAACACATGGAACAAATTTTTTGTTGCATTAGTAAAAACAATTGTTCTTAAGTAAATTTGGAGTGCTGATTTAATATCTGAAGTTAGTTTTACTCTGTAAGCTACCGTTTTTTCACAAATCGTTTTTTATACTTTTTCACATTAATGTAACTAAATCAATATTTTTAACATTCATTTCAACGTAGTAATATTGGCTATTATATTGAACACCATCGTGGTGACTTAATTTGTTCATTTACACACAAAACATGCAATGGCATAAAAATATGTATACTGTTTTGGAATGCAAAAACATATAAGTTCTTATTTTGAGAAAAATATTATTAATCATGTTCTAATCATCCAGTAATTAGTGTTTGTAACTCTTGCGTTTGTAAACTTATTTGGGAAAATTTCGTTTGATACTACAGCAGTAGCCTGCCATAATATTCCTCTCCCATCGCCCTTGACAACGCTTCGCATTGTCTTCAGGTCTTAATGGAAGCGTTCCCTTTGCTCATCGCTAACAGTCCCAAGGATTTCAGGGAATTGATGAGAGTAACTATTCAGGAAGTAAATCTTAATGCTCATGTTGCATCCAAGATCGCGAAATGCCATTGTAATCCTTCGAATTAAAACTTAATAGCTTTTTGCCTGTTTGTTACCAAAGAAGTCCTTCATAACTGTTACAAAATACAGCCATGCTGCTTTCTCCTTCCATCCATCTTCATGGCAAATTCCTGGTTACGCACATAGGCACTAATTTGAAGTCCATCAAACACACCTGCTTTTATTTTCGGAATGACAGACTAGGAAAAGCAGAAACAATATGTTTAAAACAATTACATTTAGTATTCAATGCCTTTACAAATTGCTTCATCAAGCCACGCTTGATGTGAAGTGGGGAGAAGATAATTCTGTCGTGCTGACAATGGGTTCATTCACAATATTTGGCATCCCTACAACAGAGTTTCATGAGATGAACTGAATGGCCAATTGAATCTTCTCCATAAGTATTTACATTGTGCAGTAAAACACATTTAAGACTGCGCTTAGCTCTCTCAAGAAAGAGGCGCCATTCTACTCTGTGGTAAAACCTAACAGACTAAGATGACTTTTGATATCATGACAGTAAACAAAATGTTTGTCTTCAGAAAAGAATTTGACAAAAATTTGGTCCCGCTTTTTGAAATAAGAAACTTCAGCTAAGCGTTGAAGTAAATTATTTTTACTTGCAGCCTTTAAGCTAATAACTCAGCTGCTTTCTTGGAGAGGTCCTGATCATGCATTAAGCCGTTCAATTCAGATTGATTAAAAACTGCTGGTGGGATTAATGACTGCCTGGCATCAGAAGAAGATCCATAAGATTCTGCCGCCATTTTCCCATGGATCTTATCAAAAGCATTTTGATCACTTTTTTCACCTTCTTCGTCCTCAAAAGAAACAAAACAATGGAAAACTGGAACCGGGAGTGTGTGAGTGTGTGGGACAGGTTGTATTGCTGACGAAATACTGGGATATAAAATACCATGCCGGTTTTTCTTGCCGACACCCTTAGTATTGGTCAGGCAAAAATAGTAATCGCTGATGGAGCAAATTTGGTCTTTCGGTTCAAGCCAAACTATGGGAACACTAAAAGATATGCCTTTTCGTTTTCCTTTCGTCCAGTCACGAAGCGTTTCTTCACAGTTATGAGACACAATATGCGGAGCCCATTTCGTGTCTTGGTCGCTTAAGCCTGCCCCACACGACACCCATTTCCTTAGCAGTTTTCATGTAATTTTTATGCTAGCGCGCCTGCTCCCGTGTGGGTAACATTTCAGCACCCTTCCAAGGGGTCTGGCTTTGGGTATAAAAGTTTTCATAACCGAAGTCTTAGCCAAAACCGTAATAGAACGTGTTCTATTTTTCTGCTATACCCACGAGCTGGAGCCGTCAAGATGGCGGACCCACGTGTTGCAATATAACCCCGTATATAGTCTGTATTGTCAACATTAAGGGACGTAACAAATGTAATGGTATGCCAAATGAAACTTTATAATAGTAAAACTACTATGGAATATATTTGTTAAGCTGAAATTGCCACAGAAAGAAGTAATCGGAAATTTTAAAATACGTTATGAAAATACGTTGCAATTTATATTACCCATTATCTCCTGTTAGAAGTTGCGGTAGCGTAGTGGCGAAGGGCACGAGCGTTAGAAGGGTGATTTTAATGTGGTTCGAATCCTCATCAGTCCAATTTTTTTTTTAGTTTTTTTTAAATAACAGATAATTAAATTGTACATACTGTGCTTTCTGGAAATATAAATTATTAGAATTAATTTATGATATAATATTATTAACTACATTTAGGTGTCTCAGTCCATTGATTTTATTCATAGTACTACGTACCTAGATTTATTTTTACTTTTAAAAAAGTAAAGTAAAATCACATGTTCACAAATAATTTAAACCAAAAGTTAATTTTATAATTAAAACGCCAACGTTTATTAAGAAACGAGTGTCCATAAATTAATAATGAATAAACTGATACTTCATAGCGACACACCTGTGAGGGTAAAAAAAAAAACATGCAAAATGTTTTTCTTCACCTAAGATTTAAATTTATTACGCGGTATGTGCGTGTTTATTTGTCTCACTGGGTTACAAAAAATATTAGTTACAATTCCTCTAATTATGTAGTTAAATTTATAAGTAATCAATAAATCTTATATATAACATACATGAATCGGTAGCATTTTTTTTACTATTACAATGAAATTAGCTTGATTAACTGTATAATTAAATTAATATTAGAATTTAAACCGTACATAAACTACATTTAGTAAACCCAATGTCCCTTGTATCATTTAAATTTATATATTTTTAGATTTTGAAATTAACCTACAACTTAAAAATATATTTGTAATTCCAAAATTGCTCTTAATTTGTTTTTAAATACTAAACCAATTTTGTTATTTATTTGCAAATGAAAAATATAAGATAAAATATCAAATAATATTTCCGCAAGTTACATAATTTTTAACACAAACAGGTGTAACTTTCACTTTTTTTTCAGTATTTTGATAAGTTGACTACGACAGGTTTATCCTCCCCTGATATGTTTGCTTTGGTCGGCAAATGCGTTGGCTGGTTTTCTGTTAGCATTCTAGGTATCGTGTGTATGGAGTTAAGAAATCTTTCTGCGGTTCTGCTATACAAATTTTTATGAAAATTTTTATACCCATGGGTATAACAGAAGTTATAGCAGAAAATGGGCATCGTGTGGGGTGGGCTTTAATGGTACTTCAAAGAGGTTGCGTACGCATCTTCTGAAAAATAATGAAATAATGCGTCTTTGAAGTTTAAGTGTGTAACAGCCACACACATAGACAAACAGAAGGCATCAGAGCTATTTAAACTTTAAATTAAAAAAATGTAAATGCTGACTTTAACCCATTATCCAGTCTTTAGCAAGATATTTTTAATGTTTAACACAATAAATATTAATTTTTATTTATATATTAATTTTGTATTATATGTATATAATTGGATTTGTAAACCATAATTGCGATGTATTTATGCTGAATCTACGAGTAGAATTTCCCTTAAATTATCGGAAAATAAATAAAATTCTGCAAAAAAAAAACCGCATTGCATGAAATCTATAGCATGCACGAGAAAACGATTTTCAGATTTTGATTCAGTAGTACCTAAATACTTAGAATCAGTTGAAAAATCTCATGCAACATACAACAAAAAAAAATAAAATTTTTTTTCTGTGTAATAGGGAAAGTGGTTTTTTCAAGGTCACTGAGTATGAATTAAGGTCAGAATTTACCAAAATTAAATTTGTTTAGAAAATTTATGTGATATGGCTTGAAATTAAGAAAAAGTTGAATAATAATAATGTGTATTATATAAAACCCATTTGTAAATACTTAAAAAAATATTGTACATAAAAAGAAAATGCATTTCATTAAAAAAAACATCGTTAAAACTTACCAATATTACGAAATAATTTAATGGAATACATTTTCCTCCTTTAAATCGTCGTGAAAATTACATAATCATTTTCTTCAAAAAATGGCTTATAATTGTAAGTTGCGTTAACAATTCTGCAGCTTCCACAGATAAACTGCGCATATTTTTCTGTATCAATTTACGGATACTTAAAATATATACGGATCAGATGTAACCATGATTCGATTCCAAACATCTTTCATCGTTTTGGATCTTGAACACTGTGGTGATAATTTCGTCGAATACTTTTAATGTTTTTTTATAACTACTTGAGCATGTACGGATGATTGGCCGATTGGTAATAATGCATGAGATATTATTTGTGGATCAAAAATTCGAATTTTGTGCACGTGGGCAGATATATAATACCACGGGTATAGTTCGGCAATTAGTCGCCCAAATTCTTCCGTATATTCTTTAGATTTGTCAGGATTTATATCATAGCCACTCAAGATAGCCTGTAGATTAACGTAGAAACGTTTGATTTAATTCGATTTAACTTTCGTTATCATAGCAGAAACAGTTTTCGAAAACGTGCCAATCTATATTGACATCATCAGTAGTATGTTTTGGGGGCTCCTGCGCCAGGCTTTAAGGCTGTGGAGCCGGGAGCCGGGTCAATGACTGATTGCTCTGACGTCATGGCGACCATCTTGGATTACCTTGACCTTGACCCCGGCGGCCATATTGGATCCACCATAATGTATCCGCCATCTTCAAATCGAGCGCCCAACTCACTCATGATGAAATTTTCGTCACGGCCACACCATATTGATTTTTTTCTGTTCCACTGGAGGCCGCGATCTTGGATACCGTCGACTTTGTTTCTGCTGTTGGTTCCTAGAGAGCGCCAGCGTCGCTATTGATTTTTTCTGTTATGCTGGAGGTCGCCATCTTGGATATCGTCGACTTTGTTTCTGCAGTTTGTTCCTAGAGAGCGCCAGCGTCGCTCTGTCTCATCACATAAGGTCGATGTTCCGTTACCTACCATAGCTATTATGGTCCTTATTGACATATTAAATTTAGTTTTTATGCAAAATTTATTGGAAGCGCTGTGATTTGAACCATCGCAGCTCTGACCTCTAGGTTGGAAAACATATACGCCTTTAAACGCACGGCCATCGAGACATTTACCAGACTGAGAATTAAGTAGGGTAGGTATATATAAAAATAACATGCATATTCGGACTTGTAATTTTTTTTTAAATTTTAAGTAGGTACTAATAGCATCACCTGTTCGAGACAGAACCCCCATCTTGTATTAAAATGTAACTGTTACAATTATCGTTATGGGTGCCATCTTGAAAATCTTTATTTGTTATCCGATTTTAATGAAAAAGAGTTCAAAATTCATTAAAAAATAACTTATTAATATACTGATTGATTAGATCGATTCCCGTCCTTGGTTTGAAACCGGTAGGAATGTGATCCTTGACTGTTCTTTGAAGACTCGCCTTTGTTCCTTACCTTTTTGTTGTTCCTCCGACACCATCACAGGCATTTTTTCCATGTGATGTTGCGAAAAAATTCTACTCTGCATTAAGGCCGAAATCATTCTTATGGTGACAGACATTCATAAAATTTCTTTTATTTTTATACTGACTTGATGATCCATCTGAGAAGTAAATTACATGTTGAACCCAAGCAACAGAGTCTTTTAAGTGTTTCGTAAGATGAGATTGAAATATATGCACTGTTGTTGGGTTATGGTCAAAATGATCACTGATTACACAAACACATTAGGTTATAAGCTTATTGTTTTCTTTGTAATAATATACAAAGGGACGAACAGTTGCTTGGCGATTTACCCAGTGGTAGCTCTGAATCTCGTCTGGGATAACGAATGTAAAGTTTTCTGCGAAGTCAGGAAGAAAAATGCACTCTGTTTCCATAATTTTTCCTTCTCTCTCAGGTATTGAATTAGAATCTTTGATATAAAATGATATGTTGTAAGTGAATCAAGTTTTTCAATAAGGGACTGAAAAAAAAATTTATTTTGGTTGAATAACAGTTATCATTTCAGCTCTATCTGTTGTGGTCCATTGTTGAAAAATTATGTTGTCTGGAATGGCATCACTTTCTTCAAATTCATTAAACAGAGATACTAGGGCTTAATTTCCTGGACATTTAACACATTTGCCCATCATACAGTTGTAACTATTCATATCACAAACGAGTATGGCAAGAAGGTCTTTGTAGTCTTTCATAAGCTTTGCACCATCCACCATTAGCTTAACATTCTGATAAGTACAAACACAAACATTGTGTGTTCCCGATGATCCGGCTGTGACACACGACTTAGGTTTGAGTTAAATGAATTTTGATCTTCCAATTTTACAGTTTTGATGTTTATCTTTAAATTCCACAAACAATTAATTCAAATTGCACAGCATCAGCCTCTTCTGCTTTTGACATATCATGTTATTTGTTTTCACAGATAAAAGTCAATTTTTACCGGGACAAAGACGACTGTATTGTTACGGATTATTAAAACAATAAATAATCGTGTGGGAAAACTACTGGGTTCGTAAATGTATAGCCCAATTAAAGACTTTACTACACAGTTTTATTGATTGCCAATATTTTCATCACTAACAAATAATCTTATAAAACTGCCTAATAATCAATTACATTTAAAAATGTTTATTCCCCAGTCATTTGGTTTATTCGCCGGGACGCACCTCTGGCGCAACTCTCGCCGCAGCTCCCCTCGTGGACCTCCGTCGCGGGACTCAGTCGCTGCACTCCATAGCTGCCGTCGCAGTTCCCTTCGCCGAGGTTCCACTCGACGCTTCGCTCGGAACTTCGCTCGGGACTCTCGCCGCACCTGTGGCACTTTCGCCATCCAACTATCGCCCCGGAACGGCACTCTCTCGCCAAGGAACTCCGCCGCACCCGCGACACTATCGCGCAGAATCTCTCGCCCCGGAACTCTCGCTCAGACACTCGCCCCGGAACTCCACGGCACTATCGCCCGAACTATCGCACTGGAACTCCACCGCACCCGCGGCACTATCGCCCGGACTATCGTGCCGGAACTGAACACCAACTCCCAACTGCTCACTGAGGCCGGCGTCCTGGGATTATATAGGTCTAGGCGCCACTTCTAGAATTCACGAGCGCGGCTGGAGCCAGTCGCGTCATTTCGCGCCAACCCGACGCCAGAATTATCGAGACGCGTCAGTAGCTTGCGGAACTCCCGAGCTGCAAGGTGTCAGATAACGCTGCAATGGCAGAGCGTCGCTAGGTGAGCGTTGGGAAGGAGGGGGGAAGTGACGACCCTTGTAATCTACCAGGCGCGTGCGGCATCTCTCACATTGCGGCGGCCACGTGACATCAGTGGCCGTGCGGGGCCGTCAGCCAGTTCCGAACCTGCACGCGCCGTGGCCCTGATCACGTTCGTAACAGTATTCATCACTTTCATAGAATTCACTGACTGTAGTAACCACCTCTGATTGAAGGCCAAAACCCTTTTTCTTTCCCAACTCGGGTAGAATTCCCTTATCTTTCACTAGGCCTCTTGTCAGTTTTACGAAACGCTCTGATACATTGAAATATTCAGCTATTCTTTGTCGACCCCATGAATTTGGAAGTAAACTAATTATTTTCACTTGCACTTCTTTTTCTGCAACAGCACATTTTTCCTTAAGTTTCATGATTAATTCTTCAAACTCTTCTACAGACTCTACACTTACTACTCTGTTTTCCATCACTTCATCAAAAGATTCCTCGAGATTTCTTTTCAACACATTTTAAACTTTATCAATCTTGTCAGCTATTGCTTGTGGTCTTTTATGTACACACAATTTCCTTATTTTAGGTGCTGGTGAAACCCCTAACTGAGTACATGCACTGTCCACTTTTTCCAAATTTTCATTCGCAGGAATTAAGTCTTCACATTTGTCCCCATGTTCCATCATTTGCTAATAGTAGAAATTTTTTTTGTAGCATGTAGGACACAAGGACTTACCAGGGACAAGCAGTAAATTGTAGTTTGTTTCATTATGCATATGTTCAGGAAGTAGTTCCCTCAGTCCTTTTGTGATTGCCTTTTTATGCATTTGTAAAGGATCACTGCAATACCGGCCAAATATAAGATGATATTTAACAAGATGCTTAATCTTATGATACTTACATACAGACTTAACATCACTAGAGACTCTGGAAAAGATTAGCTGTTGCTGATCTAAACTAAACTCACTGATTTTCTTTGATTCCTGTTGCACTGAACCATAAACACATTTGTGGCATTGTTCATTTGTTAAATGTCCTATTGAACACTCTTTCTCCATATTGAAAAACAAAAACCATGCATGGAAACACAAACCACCTTTCCTATACCAGAGCTGCTGGCAGACTAACAAGCAGACCATACCAGAGCAAGTCCGTGCCTGTTGAGACCTGCGCACTTCAAACACTTGGCAAAAATCTCAGGCATACTTTTAAATGTTCTTAGTTCAGGAACTCTTTTGAATTACATAGTAAATGCCAATTTTGAGATATTTGCTTTGAAAAATATTTCTGTTTATTAATATTTTAATTGTTGCAAAAAATGCAATTTTACACAAGTTTGGCAAGGCTGTAACTTATGAACCAGTTGAATCTCTAAGTAAAATATTAACAAAATTTATGTACCATGGTGTACTTAATTGTGTGCAAATTTAAGATTTTTAGATAACTGACCAACAAAGATATTAAGCCGTAAAGTAAGCAAAAATATGAAATACTCATTTTTACAAGCTTGTAAAAAAAAGTAGTAAAGTCTCACACTCCAAATAATTTGTGTTTACACTACTATTACATAAGTACTTCCAAAAATATTTTGAATCCCAACACATACTGCCTTAGTTCTGAAAAAAAATTATGAATATCCACATTTTTGCAATTGTGAGGCAGAAGTTTAACCTTCAAAATTGGTAATATTGAGTGATTTTAGAAAGATGGTTTACGATCAGAATGGTAGTATATAAAGTGCGTAACACCTCAGATATTGTTTCATCATGCTATGACCTACCAAAGCTAAGATATGGCAATGTAGGTAAACCCTTGTAAATGTAAAATTGTCGCGCGCCATGGCAACAAAATGGCTGCCATAATCAAACAGTGAGAATAACAATTTAATTGTGCCAGTTTTAAAGTTTCAATAAATAATGTTTACAAGGCACAAATTATCAAAATTTCTTAAAATGGTCGAGCAACCATTGCTGGACCACTTGGTATGGATTGACCCTAATGCCAAGGAATATATTAAGTCATCCAGTATGAAGTCATGGCGGCCATGCGGTTTTCGTCTGCTAGAGGCCGCCATCTTGTTTTCAGTAATCAATACAAGTAGCACTAGTACACGCATCGAATACTAGTGTGTGCCACCGCCACATTAGTTTAGTTTTTACCAGCTAGAGTGCAGTATTATTATTAACAGATGGTCAACTATTGCGATATCCACCATCTTGTCAGAAGTCTTGGCCGCCATCTTGAAGTTCTGTAATTTTTCTAGCTAGAAAATCGCGAAAAATTCAAAAAATGATCAAACATATTACTTATTCATTTACTGATTCACTCGATCTATTTCTGTTCTACGTTGAATTCCTGAACGAGGCAAAAAATATAATATAATTAAAATTACCATTAAAATAAAAGTTTACAAAAACAAAATTACAAATAAAAAAATTATTACATAATTTTTACTCTACTGCAGAAACATTTGCGAAAGTTATCAATCTATTAAACATTTAGTTCTGCATTCTCTTGAACTAATATTCAGGTCCAATTGGTTTACTGGAGAAAGAGATAAGCCAGATCCTTTACTGATATAGTCTTCCTCTTCCCACCAGTTTCTCAATACTTTGTTTAACAGACTGCTTTATTGTAAATGAGAGTATTCATTGTTTTGAAGCATACTTGTTCACTTAGTCCTGGAACGGATATGGTTTACCATATACACAGTCCAGCAACATGTTATATTTTAAAGTTTCTTGCATTGATAAATCATCAGTCAGCTGATACAAAAATTTCTGCTCGAAATCGCAAGTAAATTACTAATGTATTTTGACTCAATAAATATATTTAGATAATAGAAGTCTTTCAAAATTTCATGAAATACAGATTTCGCCTAGTGGAATCCATTATTATCATTTACCTGTAATGCTTCGAACACAATCTTGGGTTCAGTTTCGTGTCCAGACGTCATCGCAATCGGTTGCTGCCAATCTGCTTGTGCGCACACGAGTCTCCAACCTAAACCGAGGAGTCGAAATGCCTGCAGATATTTCCATAGTAGGCAAACATAATTCACCTTTTCAGTTTTTCGCGTGTCGTCTCGAACTATCAATACATATGAACCAAATATGACACTTTTGCAGCGAAACTTCATACGAGAATGATTCTTCAGGCCTTTACTTTTCTACTGTCTTAGTGCATTATTAGAACATTCGAACGTCATACAGCAGTAGCTGCAAGGATATCTAGTCGAGAAGACGAAACTTTTAGGCTCAAACCAGATGCTGGTGTTATTGCCATAGTAGCAAATTTTGGTGGACTATTTAGCACATCGATGCATCGCTGTTGCAGTGAAACCTTTACTTCTATAACACAGCAGGACCTTTGCATGTCTTCAAATGTCTTTTCAACATGTAATTTCTTATAAATTTCTTGCGACATATTTTACAGCTAAACATTTTGCGAGAAAGATTATTAGCACATTATCTCTTCTGATGTCAACAAGCATTACTGTAATTCCAGAAAATCTTGTCACAGTAACGACACCGATGCTGGGAAGATACCGATGCATCTTCAGTGGCCATCATTGACGTTAGTGGTACTGCAGCCATTGAAGTCTCCTTCGCTGACGAAACGTCAATCATCGAGGTTTCCTCTCCAGCCAGCACTGGAAGTATTAATGTTTCTTTCGTTGGTAGAACTGCACCTGTTTAAGTGTCCTCTAGTGTTGTTTTTGACGATGATACACGTTCCATCGGGATCTGCGTGGTCGCTGACGAGATCTCCGCTGTCTATGGAACAACTTCCATCAAAATAATTGCGGTTGAAGTTGACGATGCCAACGGGATCTGCATTCCATCGTCGTAGCTGTCATCAGGTTCCCGAATGTCGATGGAAGACGATGCAGATCGAGTTCGATGATAATGATGCCATCAAGTTCTCAAAACTCAAGTCAAATACCGGACTTATATGACAGACGAGTCAAACTAATCGACCTGTACTGTACCACAACCAGAGGTGGACTAAAATTCTGTCGTCTTGGACTTGATTATATACCCGCACCTGCTGGAATAATATGCGAGTCGAAACACGAAACATTTACATTAATACACGAGCCAAAACAAAATTTAAAAAAAACACAAGAATATTCGACAAAAAGAAAAAAAAACATTCAGGAGCATTTTTTACAAAAAAAGGGACCATATTTAACAAAAAGGACACATATTTAGACGAAAATTCAGCTCAGTAGGGATACGATCTCATCAGAGGGATACAATCTCATTAGAGGGATACAATCTCATTAGAGGGATACAATCTCATTAGAGGGATACGATCTTATCAGAGGGTTACGATCGCATTAGATGGATACTATCTCATTAGAGAGATACGATCTCATTAGAGAGATACGATCTCATTAAATGGATACAATCACATTATAATAATAGAACCCATCAGAGGGATACGATGTCATCAGAGGAATATGAAATCATCAGACAATACGATATCATCAGAAGTAAACGATTTCATCAAAGGGATACAATCAGATCCGTAGGATACGATCCCATCAGTAGGATACGATAATGCATACTTGACTATGCACATTTAACAAAAAATACACACATTTACACAAACATTCAACACGGTAGGATACGATCCCCAAATATAGTAGACTTTAACTGATCTAACTGACTTTGGCTGCAATTGTCTTTGTTTCCATCGGCTCCATATTCATTTGGCTACAAGACAAATAGCTACAAGTCTATGAGGCTACAAGGTTACGAGACTACGAGTCTCCATGGCTCGATCTGGCTAAGAGGCTATCATTCTTCAAGGCTCTATTGGCTACGAGTCTACAAGGCTATGAAACTAAGAGGCTAGATGACTACAAAGCTACAAGACTACGAGGCTAAATGACTACGGGACTACGAGGGTACGAGGCAACATGACTACGAAACTCCGAGGCTACTTGGCTACGAGGTTTCTTGGCCACTAAGATACAAGTCTACATGTTTATAAAGCTACGATACTACGAGAATACGAGGCTACAATACTACGAGGCAAAATGACTACGACACTACGAGGCAAAATGTTTACGACACTACGAGGCAAAATGACTACGATACTACGAGGCTACATGGCTCTATTGACTACGAGGCTACTATACTTCAAAGTTAAAATGCTACGAGGCTACAGGTCAACGAAGCTACAAGACTATGAGGGAATATGACTACGAGACTATGATGCATCATGGCTACTAGACTACGAGTCTACAAGGCTATATTGGTACGTGACTACGAAGCTACGAGACTACGAGGCTTCAGGGCTAAGAAGCTACAAGACTATGAGGCTATAAGATTACAGAGCTACAAGACTACGATGCTACCAGGCAGAATGTCTACGAGTCATAGGACTACGAGGCTACAAGGTAGAATGTCTACGAGTCTTAGGACTACGAGGCTACGAGACTACGATGCTACGAGACTACGAGACTATAAAACTACGAGTCTACATGACTATAAGACTACTAGGCTACGAAAATAATTGGCTACAGGACTAAAAAGTTACAAGTCTACGAGGCTACATGTCTCAAATTGTCTTTGGCTCCAATCAGCTCGAGTGTTAATTTATATCTTGCAAAAATATTGTTGCAGGTAGTTCCTATTTTGTCAACAGTTGCCGACACATGATGTGTTGTACAAACTGTCACTGTTTTATGTGGGATGCAGAATGCTCACTCACGATCACAACAGAAGGAGGGCTTCGCTACATATCAAGGGGAAGGGAAATAATCTTTCATGATAGTGTATCTCAGTTGTCTCTAGTCATAGTAATTGGATTCAGTAATGTATCGTATTTAGTTTGAATTTCACACGATAAAATATATTGTAAGTGCTGATTTGGTAACATGAATTAATCAATAAACGAAAATTTCAATACAATTGCATATTTCATTACATAAAAAAATACATGCAGGTATGGTTTTCTCAGGAATAACCAGAAGCACTCAAAGAAAACCATCATAAGTCTCGCTATGAATAATCAGGATTACACGGAGGAAATTCACATGACAGGACTGACCAAAAGCACTTGGAGTAAACCAAAAAAATATTGACAAGAATAATCAGAAGCACACAGAGAAACCAACATACATCTTGCTAAATCAAGCTCAGTGAATCACGAATAATTATATTTAAACAAAACAACATCTGTTAGCTTGTGAAAATTCTCCTTTGTTGAGCAAGGATAGAATTCTGGCACAAGCCAGAAATTTCTTTGTATTTCCCTGCATGTAATTTTTTATTTAATGAGACATGAAATTGTATTCAGAGTTTCGTTTATTTGATGAATTTTCGTTACCAAATCTACACTGACATTGTTTTTTACATATGAAATTCAAACAAAATAGGATACCTTACTGAGTAGATTATTATGCCTTGAGACAGCTGAGAAACGCTTTCATGCAAGACGAACTTCTTTCTCCTTGATGTCTAGCGAAGCTCTCCTCTTGTGATCGTGAGTGAGTATCCCGCATCCCACATGAAAGAGCGACCACCTGCTCAACACATTGAATAAATGATGTATTACTCAGTCGATTACTATGCCTTTAAACAGCTGAGATACACTATTGTTGCGATTTACAGGGTTCGTGAAGGATAGCCCAATTAAAGATTTTTATTACACACACAGTTTTATTTATTGCCACTATTTACATTACTAGCTAATAATCTAAACATGCCAATTAATCAATTGTACTTAAAAATAATGTTGCTTCCCCCAGTCACTCGTTTTTACACAATCCACACGCCTCGCTGGGCCGCACCTCTGGCGCGACTCTAGCCGCAGCACCCCTCGTGGTCCTCCGTCGCAAGACTCCGCCGCCGCCGTCGTACTTTCCCTTCGCCGAGATCCCACTCGACGCCTCACTCGGAACTTCGCTTGGAACTGAACTCTACCCTGGAACCTTCGTCCAGGGACTTCGCCACTCTATCGCCCGGAAACTCCGCCGCGGGAAAACTCCCGACTTCACTCTGAACTCCACTGACTCCCCCGGCCGGCGTCCTCGGGCATATATATAGGCCCCGGCGCAATTCCAGAACTCACGAGAGCGGCCGAGGCCAGTCGCGTCATTCCTCGCCGACACGAAGGTAGAAATCTCTCGAAACACATGTTGGCGGCTCGCGTAACTCCCAGCTGTCCGGTGTCAGTTACGTGTCGAAGGCAGGGCGCCGCTCGGGTAGTGGTGGGAAGGAGGGGGGAAAGCGACAATCCTTGTTATCTTCCAGGCGCGCGCGGTGCATCTCATGTTGCGGCAGTCGCCAGCCAGCTCTGCACCTGCACATGTCCCGGCCTTGCTCACATTCGTAACACTATCATGCAAGATGATTTCCCTTCCCCTTGAAGTCTGGTGAAGCCCTGCTTTTCTTACGATCGTAAGTGAGCATCCTGCATCCCACACAAAACAGTGACAGTCTGTACAACACAGCATGTGACGGCAACTGTTGAAAAACTAGGAACTACTTGCAACAAGATTTTTGCAGGAGATAAATTAACACTGCTGAATGGAGCTGAATGGAGCCAAAGACAGTTGGAGTCATATAACCTCGTAGCCTCATTGCCTTGCAGCTTCGTAGTCCTGTAGCCATGTTGTCTCGTAACTTCGTAGTATTTAGGGTCTTGTAACAACGTATTGTAGCCTCGACGTTTTGTAGCTTCGTATTCATGAAGGCTTGTAGACGTGTAGCTTCGTAGACACGTAGCCTCTTACCCATGTAGCTTCGTAGTCTCTTAGTTTGATAGTCATGTTGGCCGTAGTCTCTTAGTCTCGTAATCTTCTAGGTTCGTAGTCCTGTAGCCTCATAGCCTTGTCTTGTAACTCTGTAATTTCATTGTCTTTTAACTCTGTAGTCCTGTAGCCTCGTTGTTTCGTAGTTTCATAGGCAATAGAGTCTTGTATACCTGTTTTCATGTTGTCTCGTAGCATCGTAGTCTCGTAATCTTGTAACTTCGTAGTCCCGTAGCCTCGTAGTCTCGTAGCCAATAGAGCATTGTAGACTCGTAATCTCGCAGCCTTGTAGCCTCATAGCATTGTAGACTTGTAGCTAAGTAGTTCTGTAGCCTCGTAGTATTTTATTCCTGTATCAATATATTCCCGTGGTCTCGAAGCCACGAAATCTCGTAGTCCTGAAGCCTCGTAGTCATAAAGCCTCGTAGACATTTTACCTCGTAGCCTCTTAGTCTCATAGTCTTGTAGTTTCATGAATTGTATACTTGTAGCTTCGTAGGCTCGTTGCTATTTAACCTCGTAGTCTCGTAGTTTCATAGGCATGTTGCTTGTAGCCTCGTAGTCTCGTCTTCTAGCTTCGTAGTCCTATAGACTCATATCCTTTTTGTATCGTAACTCTGTAGGCCTGTAGCCTCGTAGTCTCGTAGTCAAGAGACCCTTGTAGTTTCGTTGTAATGTTGCCTCGTAGACCTGTATTCAGGTACCCATATTGCCTCGTAGTCTCGTGGTCTTGTAGCTTCGAAGTCCTGTAACCTCGTATTCTCGTAGCCATAGAGCCTTGTAGACTAATAGTCTTGAAGCCAGGTAGAGATTCGTAGACTCGTAGTCTCGTAGTATTGTAGCCTTGTTGCCTTGTAGACTTGTAGCCAAGTGTCGTTGGAGCAGATTGTGCCAAAAACAGTTGAAGCCAAAGAGAGTTAGAGCAGTTGGAGCCTACCGTATTTTGTCGATATAATTCTACCGAGTTGAATGTTAGTGTAAATGCAAACTTTTTTTTAAATGTGCATAAGTAATATGTAAATGGGCCTACTGGCCCTAGCTTCTGACTAAGGTTCTTGTGCCGGTGTTCAGTCTGTGGATTGTGATATCACGGCGGCCAATTGGACTCAAAATTACTCAAACATGACTCAAAACGACTCAAAATACCTAGAAATTTTCCTGTTTCCAGGAAAATGTTTCCATTTTGAGGGAAATTTTTTCGTTTTATTCCTCAAAAATTAAAAAATTTGGAATTAGAAAAACCCAGAAGACTTTTGACGTAGATGGAAACAAAAAATTCCTTAATATGGCTTAAGAGTCCTAAGAGGAAGAAGCCGCCCCTAAGCCGCCAATGTCATGACCTTGACCTTGGTCTTAAAATTCAAATTATTTTTTTTCTACCAATAATTCCGAAAATTAAAAAAGAAAAGAAAAACAAATGCTTACTTAAAATGTTTAGGTACTGGATCGATTTCGATCCTTGTTTAGATTCACAGCGAGAGAACACATGCAATTATTAATAAAAAATAAAAAATTTGAAAATAATAAAAGTTACATTATCACACCCGTCATAATGAAATATGTTACCACTGCAGTTTACGTTATAACCGCTATCTTGTAAATATGTAATTTTTATGCTATAAATTCTGGAAAAAGTCTATAATTCATAGAAAAAAACTCTGCAATTGACATACTGATTGATTCGATCAATTACTTTCCTTTGTTCGATATTTGATCGATGTAAAAAAAATATGTAAAAAAATAATATTTTCAATAAAAATGTTAGAAAGATCTAAAAGAAGCTTAAAGTTCCTTATATACCAGCCTCCAGTAAGCAAATAATAACATATTTGCCGCCATATTGAAATTTCAAAATAATTGATCTAGATAATCGGGAAAAATTCCCATTATTCATAAAATAAATCGCTCATTAATTTACAGATTGAATAGACGGAATCCTGCCTTTGGATCCATACTTGCTCAGTGCAAAAAAATGTATTTTAGACATAAATACTTATTTAATGAATCATGTTCAAAATAAAAAAAAAGTTCAGTTCCTCATATACCAGCCTCTAGTAAACCGATATGACCGCTATCGTAAACTCTCTAATTGTTTACAGAGAAATTCAGGAAAAATTCCATAAATCATTAAAATAATTATTAATTCAATTGATATCCATCCTTGGTTCGATTTTCGACCAGTGATAAGAGTAAAACTTTAAATTAAATTAAATTATGTTTCCTTTTACATTTCGTGGAGTTTATTAATAATTATTTGCACGAAAAAAAAAAGACTCAACATGATACCTGTCCGAGAAAATGAATACTTTGTCGCAAAGCCTACCATGGAAGCCTATTTTTTCAATGCATGAAATACATTCCAACCAGTTCATGTACAGTGCTTTACATACTGGCCAAGCATCTTCCTTCGGTCCACGATACCAAGTCATGTACAGTTTCAGACGTATAGGACAGACGTCTCCGAACCACAAAACCTTCTTCTTCGTCGATAGCTAATATAACCAATTTCAAGCAGTCAAGAAAAACTCTTAGAACTGTCAGACCTAAAGTATTGATAAAATCAAGCAATAATCCAACGGAACATGTTTAGCGCTTACTGGAACACCAAGAATTCCTGAAAATATTGTATCAAGACTAAGAGGTTTTGAGCTAGTAAATATACAGAGCTACTACAGATGTGACTTAGAAAATTCGACGAAACGACATACATTCAAAAAAAGGACACACAATACTCAATATGGGCACACAATACACACAATAAACACAACGGACACACAGTACACACACAGTACACACACTGAACAAACAGTACACTCAGTACGCACACAGTACACACATTAAACAGAATAGAACACAGAATACACAAAATGGACACACAGTACTCACAGTGTACACACAGTATACACAGTACACACGCAGTACACGCAGTACATACACTGAACACACAGCACTCACATGACATTGAATGGTCAAAGTACACACACAGGAGACACAATAAATTCACTGTACACACAGTACTCGCAATGGACACACAATGGATTCACAGTACACACACAGTATTCTCGATGGACACAGTACACACATTGAATACACAGTACACAATGATCATGCAGTACACGCAATGTACACACAGTACACAGACAGGACACGCAATGGACATTCAGTATACACACAGGACACGCAATGGACGCACAGTACACACACTGGACATGCAATGGACACGCATTTGACTAAAAGAAAGTACATTTGAGTAGTATACGAATGTATGTCCGAGATCAGGCTTTAAGGCTGTGGAGCCGAGAGCCGGTCCGTCATCTTGGATTGTGACGTCACGGCGGCCATCTTGGATGGATGTGACCTTGACCTTTGACCTTGACCTTGAATTTGATCCTCAAAAATTGCCAAAATCCGCCAAAATTGGGCAAAATTTGCCCAAAATTCCTCAAAATTCGCCAAAATTTCCATTTCTTTGGAAAAAAGTTCCGCCAAAAAATCTCCAAAAATTCCACAAATTAAAAATTTCTCTTTTCGAGGGAAAAATTCCCTGTTTCGAGGGAAAAATTCCCGTTTTTAGTCCTTAATAATCCCAGCGGCTGAAAATTCCTAAAACTGGCTTAAGCATCCTTAACTCAAGCCTCAGTTAAGCCATTTCTACGAATAAGGATACCATGACCGCCATCTTGGATTATGACATCACCGTTGCAATTTTCGTTACGGTCGCCATCTTTAACTTTTTTATTTATTATCCGATTTTAATAAAAAAAATTAAAATTTATTAAAAAAATTCAAATAATAAAAATTTAATAAAAATATTTAAAAAGCATACTTTTTCGACACGGAGCTCGGAGTCATCGGTTCGAACCCGACGAATGCAAAAAAATAAAAATGACGACCGATCCTTCCCTCGTGGTGGGTGCTGGCAGACTGACTCCCACCACTTTTTATCATCATCTAGTATGACGTCATGGCCGCCATCTTGTCTTCGATGCTGGAAACCATCATCATTGTATCGTCGGCTAGAGTGCGCCGATGACATGTTAGTTTAATTCGTATCCGCTAGAGTGCAGTAATCATTTATTACGGAGGTGCCCCCGCGCCATCTTGTAATTTGGCCGCCATCTTGAAAATCCGTAATTATTTAGCTAGAAATTCGGGAAAAGTTCCAAAATTCATTAAATAAATCACTCATTAATTTACATATTGATTCGATCGATTCCCGTCCTCGGTTCGATACCCGATCGCTGCAATAATGTTTAATTTTATGTAAAAAATAATAATTTAAATAAACCATGTTCAACATTCGTAAAGAGACTCTAAATCCTCTACGACCACCATCCTATAAGCCATCAAGACCAACCATATTGGAAAATGTGTAATTTTAATGCTAGAGATCCGGGAAAAAGTTCAGAAATCATTAAATAAATTTCAGATCAATATACTGATTAATTAGATCGACTAAGGTCCTTGGTACGATCTAGAATAATGCAAAAAAATTAAATATAACATCAATTTAACATAATAGTAACAGGTTCGAGGAATTAAACACCACAAGTTCTTTTACAAACATAATATTTATTACATAATTTCTATTCTACTACAGGATCACTTACGAAAGCCAGCAATCTTATAATCATTTAGTTCCGCAGCGGTGTGAAATGACTAATTCTTAGCTCCAATCGGTTTATACTAGACAGAGTCCAGCCAGAACCTTTACAGACACAGTCCACCTCTTCTTGACAGAGTTTCTGGATACCGTTTTTAACAGTTTGCTTCACATCGTTAGAACTGTAAATTACTGCAGCCGATGTCTTGAATGCACACTTCTTCACTTTGTCATCGAACGGATATGGCTTTCCATATATACAGTCCAACCACAAGTTATATTTCAAAGGTCCGTTTGTTGCTACATCATCAGTAAGCTGATTGATTATCTTCTGTCTGATATCGTCAAGAAAATTACAAATGTCCTTCGACTCACCGAACGTATTTAGATAATAGTAGTCTTTCAACGTTCCACAAAATGCAGACTGCGCCAAGTAGAAGCCATTATCGTTCACTTGTAATGCTCCGAACACAGTCTTAGGTTTAGTTCAATGTTCAGACGTCATAACAATCGGTTGCTGGGCATCCGTTTTTTGGTTGTACGCTTTCGTGTCTCCAATCTAAAGCGAGGAGTCGAAATGTCGGCAGGTAGTTCAGCAGTAGGAGCACAGACTCCACCTTTACATTTTTTCGCATGATGTCGCAAACTGTCAATTCGAGTAAACCATTTAAGGCACTCATCACATCGAAACTTCATGCGAGAAGGATTCTTCGTGCATTTGCTCCGCTCATGTCTTCGTGCATCATGGGAAAATGCGAACGACGTATCACAGTAGCTGCAAGGATACCGTGGTGATGAAGGCGATCCTTTCAGACCCGATCCAGATACAGGCGTTGCAACAGTAGTACCATTTCCAGGCATTCTCTTATGCACATCGATGCATCGTTGTTGCGACGAAACCTTTACTTTCTGCCGCACAGCAGGACCTTTGCATGCCTTCATGTGCGTTTTCATATTATCTTTTCTGGCAAACTGCTTATGACATTTCTCACAAACAAACATTTTACGATAAAGGTTCTTGACACATTCGCTCCTCTCGTGTCGCCGAGCATTGCTGATGTTTGAGAAAATCTTGTCGCAGTAACAGCACCGATGTTCGCTAGTTGTCAAATCAGCATCCATTGAAGTCTCCATCGAGGTCGTATCGTCGATCGTCGTGGTTTCCTGCACATCCAGCACAGTAGTCATTAAGCTATCTTCTGCTGGTGGTATCACATGTGTTGAAATCTCCTCCAATGTTGACGTCGTCGTCGTTGCCAACGAGATCTGCTCCACCATTGTCGTCGCTGGCGTCAAGGTTCCCGTAGACGATGGTACAACGTCCATCGAGTTCGGCGTTAAAGTCGGTAAAGATGCCATAGAGTTCTCAAGAACAGGTAATTACGCGACTAATGCACCAGATGAAATAATCTAGGTGATCCTTACACCGTCGTCGACAGTAACAAACTGAGCGACCTGCTGTCTAGGACTCGCTTATATACATGCACTGGATGGAATAATACGTTAGTCAAATCAAGAATTATTTACAATAATACTAGTCAAAACAACATTAAAAATATAAGGACCATCAACAAAAAGGCAGCACATTTGGAAGCACCGACAACGAAAAGGCAGCACACTTGGAAGCACCGACAACGAAAAGGCAGCACATTTGGAAGCACCGACAACGAAAAGGCAGCACCGCCAAAGAAAAGACAGCACATTTGGAAGCACCGACAACGAAAAGGAAGCACCATCAACGAAAAGGCCGCACCGCCAACGAAAAGGAAGCACATTTGGAAGCACCGACAACGAAAAGGCAGCACCGCCAACGAAAAGGCAGCACATTTGGAAGCACCGACAATGAAAAGGCAGCACCGTCATCGTAAAGGCACGGACCGCAAGACCGGGTCATGTCAATATCAGACATATAGACCATGAACTCAGTACACACAGGAAAAAGGAATGTACACGCAGGAAAACGGAACGTACACGCTGGAAAACGGAATTTACACTCAGGAAAACGGAATGTACACGCAGGAAAACGGAATATACACACAGGAAAACGGAATTTACATATAGGAAAACGGAAGGTACACGCAGGAAAACGGAACGTACACGCAGGAAAACGGAACGTACACGCAGGAAAAACGGAATGTACGCGCAGGAAAACGGAAGGTACGCGCAGGAAAACGGAACGTACACGCAGGAAAACGGAACGTACACGCAGGAAACGGAACGTACACGCAGGAAAACGGAACGTACACGCATGAAAACGGAACTTACACTCAGGAAAACGGAAGGTACGCGCAGGAAAAACGGAATGTACGCGCAGGAAAACGGAAGGTACACGCAGGAAAACGGATCGTACACGCAGGAAAACTGAATTTACATGCAGGAAAACGGAATTTTCACGCAGGAAACGGAACGTACACGCAGGAAAAACGGAACGTACACGCAGGAAAAACGGAACGTACACGCAGGAAAACGGAACGTACACGCAGGAAAACGGAACGTACACGCAGGAAAAACGGAACGTACACGCAGGAAAAACGGAACGTACACGCAGGAAAACGGAAGGTACACGCAGGAAAAACGGAACGTACACGCAGGAAAAACGGAACGTACACGCAGGAAAACGGAACGTGCACGCAGGAAAACGGAACGTACACGCAGGAAAAACGGAACGTACACGCAGGAAAACGGAACGTACACTCAGGAAAACGGAACGTACACGCAGGAAAACGGAACGTACACGCAGGAAAATGGAACGTACACGCAGGAAAACGGAACGTACACGCAGGAAAATGGATCGTACACGCAGGAAAACGGATCGTACACGCAGGAAAACGGATCGTACACGCAGGAAAACGGATCGTACACGCAGGAAAACGGAACGTACACGCAGGAAAACGGAATGTTCACGCCGGAAAACGGAACGTACACGCAGGAAAACGGAATTTACACACAGGAAAACAGAAAGTACACGCAGGAAAACAGAACGTACACGCAGGAAAACGGAACGTACACGCAGGAAAACGGAACGTACACACAGGAAACGGAACGTACACGCAGGAAACGGAATGATCACAGGCTCCAAAATTCATTGGCTCCAATATTCATTGACTTCAATATTCATTGGCTCCAATATTCATTTACTCCAATATACATTGTCTCCAATATTCATTGGCTTCAATATTCATTGGCTCCATCAGTCATGTTCTATAACAGTCTTTTGGTTCCAAAAGTCTTTTTTGGCTCTAAATATATTTGGCTAGAATTCTTCGAGTCTAAGAGACTATGAGGCCACATGGCTACGAGTCTAAAATGATCTAGATATTTACGAGTTATACACGGTTTGCGAGGCTAGAGCTACGAAGCTTCTAGTTCACAAGTTTACGTGACTGCGAGGATACAGGACTACTAGTCTACATGAGTACTTGACTACGAAGCTACTCATCTACAAGGCTCCAATTGCAGCATCTGTCTTCGTCAGAATTTTCTCTCTTGCTCCAACTGCACCACCACAATTATGTTATAAGATTACATGGATACTTGCTTACGTAGCTTCAAGTCTACGAGGCTCCAATGTATCATGACTACGCGACTTCAAGCAATGAGGTTACGAGACTACGTGAATACGAATCTTCAAGTTTACGAGACTGCGAGGCTACAGAGCTACAAAGCCTCTAGAAAAAGAGTTTACGTGACTGCGAGGATAGAGGTCATCAAGTCTACATGAGTACTTGACTACGAAGCTACTCATCTACAAGGCTCCAGTTGCCGTATCTGTCTTCGACGGAATTTTTTCTTTTGTTCTATCTGCACCACCAGCATTATGTTATAAGATTACATGGATACTTGCCTACGTAGCTTCAAGTCTACGAGGCTCCATTACATCATGTCTACGCGACTACGAGCCATGAGGTTACGAGACTACGTGACTACGAATCTTCAAGTTGACGAGACTGCGAGGCTACAGATCTACGAAGCCTCTAGAAAACGAGTTTACGTGTCTGCATGGATACAGGAATACAAGTCTGCATGAGTTCTTGACTACGAAGCTACTCGTCTACAAGGCTACAATTACTACATTTGTCTTCGACGGAATTTTCTCTTTTACTACATCTGCTCCATCACCATTATGTTATAAGATTACAAGGCTACTTGCTTACGTAGCTTCAAGTCTACGAGGCTCCAATGCATCATGACTACGAGACTACGTGCCATGAGGTTACGAGACTATGCGATTGCAAGTCTTAAAGGTTACGTGATCCCGAGGCTATAGGACTACCAAGCTTCCAGAACGTATGGTTACGAGACTGCATGACTAATTGGCGGCGCGGCTACGAAACTTCATGTCTCTAACTGACTACAATAGCACTATTCAGTGGCGAGAGTTAATTTATCTCATGCAAAGGTACTTGCTGCAAGTAGTTCCGCTTTTCAACATCAGATGACGTCATGTGTTGCTTGCAGGTAAATAATATTTATTTCTTATATGCGGGATGCTCACTATCGATCGCATAAGAAGGATGGCTTCGTTAGTCTCCAAGGAGAAGGAAGTTCGTCCTTCCTGCTAGTGCTTCTCAGATTTCTCACGGTCCACCATCTTGGATTGCGACGTTACGGCAACCATCTTTGATGGGTGTGACCTTGACCTTTGACCGAAACCGCAGGAATGATCGCAAGCACTCGGATTAATCATCAAAATATTGATAAGAATAATCAGGAGCACACGGAGAAAACCATCACTATATTGATAAGAATAATCAGAAGCACACGGAGAAAAACGACACATGTTTCTTTGATATCATAAAATTACAGGAAAAAAAATTTAAAAATAAAAATAAATTAATAAAAAATTTCAAAAATTAAAAAATACATAAAATTCTGGCTTGTACTAAAACTCTATCTTTGCTCAACAATGATAAGTTTACAAGCTAGCAGAATCAGTTTATGTATTTTTTAATTTTTGAAATTTTTTATTAATTTATCTTTATTTTTAAATTTTTTTTTCCTGTAATTTTATGATATCAAAGAAAACATGTGTCGTTTTTCTCCGTGTGCTTCTGATTATTCTTATCAATATTGTGATGGTTTTCTCCGTGTGCTCCTGATTATTCTTATCAATATTTTGATGATTAATCCGAGTGCTTGCGATCATTCCTGCGGTTTCGGTCAAAGGTCAAGGTCACACCCATCAAAGATGGTTGCCGTAACGTCGCAATCCAAGATGGTGGACCGTGAGAAATCTGAGAAGCACTAGCAGGAAGGACGAACTTCCTTCTCCTTGGAGACTAACGAAGTTATCCTTCTTATGCGATCGATAGTGAGCATCCCGCATATAAGAAATAAATATTATTTACCTGCAAGCAACACGTGACGTCATCTAATGTTGGAAAGCGGAACTACTTGCAGCAAGTACCTTTGCATGAGATAAATTAACTCTCGCCACTGAATAGTGCTATTGTAGTCAGTTAGAGACATGAAGTTTCGTAGCCGCGCCGCCAATTAGTCATGCAGTCTCGTAACCATACGTTCTGGAAGCTTGGTAGTCCTATAGCCTCGGGATCACCTAACCTTTAAGACTTGCAATCGCATAGTCTCGTAACCTCATGGCACGTAGTCTCGTAGTCATGATGCATTGGAGCCTCGTAGACTTGAAGCTACGTAAGCAAGTAGCCTTGTAATCTTATAACATAATGGTGATGGAGCAGATGTAGTAAAAGAGAAAATTCCGTCGAAGACAAATGTAGTAATTGTAGCCTTGTAGACGAGTAGCTTCGTAGTCAAGAACTCATGCAGACTTGTATTCCTGTATCCATGCAGACACGTAAACTCGTTTTCTAGAGGCTTCGTAGATCTGTAGCCTCGCAGTCTCGTCAACTTGAAGATTCGTAGTCACGTAGTCTCGTAACCTCATGGCTCGTAGTCGCGTAGACATGATGTAATGGAGCCTCGTAGACTTGAAGCTACGTAGGCAAGTATCCATGTAATCTTGTAACATAATGCTGGTGGTGCAGATAGAACAAAAGAAAAAATTCCGTCGAAGACAGATACGGCAACTGGAGCCTTGTAGATGAGTAGCTTCGTAGTCAAGTACTCATGTAGACTTGATGACCACTATCCTCGCAGTCACGTAAACTCTTTTTCTAGAGGCTTTGTAGCTCTGTAGCCTCGCAGTCTCGTAAACTTGAAGATTCGTATTCACGTAGTCTCGTAACCTCATTGCTTGAAGTCGCGTAGTCATGATACATTGGAGCCTCGTAGACTTGAAGCTACGTAAGCAAGTATCCATGTAATCTTATAACATAATTGTAGTGGTGCAGTTGGAGCAAGAGAGAAAATTCTGACGAAGACAGATGCTGCAATTGGAGCCTTGTAGATGAGTAGCTTCGTAGTCAAGTACTCATGTAGACTAGTAGTCCTGTATCCTCGCAGTCACGTAAACTTGTGAACTAGAAGCTTCGTAGCTCTAGCCTCGCAAACCGTGTATAACTCGTAAATATCTAGATCATTTTAGACTCGTAGCCATGTGGCCTCATAGTCTCTTAGACTCGAAGAATTCTAGCCAAATATATTTAGAGCCAAAAGACTTTTGGAACCAAAAGACTGTTATAGAACATGACTGATGGAGCCAATGAATATTGAAGCCAATGAATATTGGAGACAATGTATATTGGAGTAAATGAATATTGGAGCCAATGAATATTGGAGTCAATGAATATTGGAGCCAATGAATTTTGGAGCCTGTGATCATTCCGTTTCCTGCATGTACGTTCCGTTTCCTGTGTGTACGTTCCGTTTTCCTGCGTGTACGTTCCGTTTTCCTGCGTGTACGTTCTGTTTTCCTGCGTGTACTTTCTGTTTTCCTGTGTGTAAATTCCGTTTTCCTGCGTGTACGTTCCGTTTTCCTGCGTGAACATTCCGTTTTCCTGCGTGTACGTTCCGTTTTCCTGCGTGTACGATCCGTTTTCCTGCGTGTACGATCCGTTTTCCTGCGTGTACGATCCGTTTTCCTGCGTGTACGATCCATTTTCCTGCGTGTACGTTCCGTTTTCCTGCGTGTACGTTCCGTTTTCCTGCGTGTACGTTCCGTTTTCCTGCGTGTACGTTCCGTTTTTCCTGCGTGTACGTTCCGTTTTCCTGCGTGTACGTTCCGTTTTCCTGCGTGTACCTTCCGTTTTCCTGCGTGTACGTTCCGTTTTTCCTGCGTGTACGTTCCGTTTTTCCTGCGTGTACCTTCCGTTTTCCTGCGTGTACGTTCCGTTTTTCCTGCGTGTACGTTCCGTTTTTCCTGCGTGTACGTTCCGTTTTCCTGCGTGTACGTTCCGTTTTCCTGCGTGTACGTTCCATTTTTCCTGCGTGTACGTTCCGTTTTTCCTGCGTGTACGTTCCGTTTTCCTGCGTGAAAATTCCGTTTTCCTGCGTGTAAATTCAGTTTTCCTGCGTGTACGATCCGTTTTCCTGCGTGTACCTTCCGTTTTCCTGCGCGTACATTCCGTTTTTCCTGCGCTTACCTTCCGTTTTCCTGAGTGTAAGTTCCGTTTTCCTGCGTGTACGTTCCGTTTTCCTGCGTGTACGTTCCGTTTCCTGCGTGTACGTTCCGTTTTCCTGCGTGTACGTTCCGTTTTCCTGCGTGTACGTTCCGTTTTCCTGCGCGTACCTTCCGTATTCCTGCGCGTACATTCCGTTTTTCCTGCGTGTACGTTCCGTTTTCCTGCGTGTACGTTCCGTTTTCCTGCGTGTACGTTCCGTTTTTCCTGCGTGTACGTTCCGTTTTTCCTGCGTGTACGTTCCGTTTTCCTGCGTGAAAATTCGGTTTTCCTGCGTGTAAATTCAGTTTTCCTGCGTGTACGATCCGTTTTCCTGCGTGTACCTTCCGTTTTCCTGCGCGTACATTCCGTTTTTCCTGCGCGTACCTTCTGTTTTCCTGAGTGTAAGTTCCGTTTTCCTGCGCGTACATTCCGTTTTTCCTGCGCGTACGTTCCGTTTTTCCTGCGTGTACGTTCCGTTTTCCTGCGTGTACGTTCCGTTTTCCTGCGTGTACCTTCCGTTTTCCTATATGTAAATTCCGTTTTCCTGTGTGTATATTCCGTTTTCCTGCGTGTACATTCCGTTTTCCTGAGTGTAAATTCCGTTTTCCAGCGTGTACGTTCCGTTTTCCTGCGTGTACATTCCTTTTTCCTGTGTGTACTGAGTTCATGGTCTATATGTCTGATATTGACATGACCCGGTCTTGCGGTCCGTGCCTTTACGATGACGGTGCTGCCTTTTCATTGTCGGTGCTTCCAAATGTGCTGCCTTTTCGTTGGCGGTGCTGCCTTTTCGTTGTCGGTGCTTCCAAATGTGCTTCCTTTTCGTTGGCGGTGCGGCCTTTTCGTTGATGGTGCTTCCTTTTCGTTGTCGGTGCTTCCAAATGTGCTGTCTTTTCTTTGGCGGTGCTGCCTTTTCGTTGTCGGTGCTTCCAAATGTGCTGCCTTTTCGTTGTCGGTGCTTCCAAGTGTGCTGCCTTTTCGTTGTCGGTGCTTCCAAATGTGCTGCCTTTTTGTTGATGGTCCTTCTATTTTGAATGTTGTTTTGACTAGTATTATTGTAAATAATTCTTGATTTGACTAACGTATTATTCCATCCAGTGCATGTATATAAGCGAGTCCTAGACAGCAGGTCGCTCAGTTTGTTACTGTCGACGACGGTGTAAGGATCACCTAGATTATTTCATCTGGTGCATTAGTCGCGTAATTACCTGTTCTTGAGAACTCTATGGCATCTTTACCGACTTTAACGACGAACTCGATGGACGTTGTACCATCGTCTACGGGAACCTTGACGCCAGCGACGACAATGGTGGAGCAGATCTCGTTGGCAACGACGACGACGTCAACATTGGAGGAGATTTCAACACATGTGATACCACCAGCAGAAGATAGCTTAATGACTACTGTGCTGGATGTGCAGGAAACCACGACGATCGACGATACGACCTCGATGGAGACTTCAATGGATGCTGATTTGACAACTAGCGAACATCGGTGCTGTTACTGCGACAAGATTTTCTCAAACAACAGCAATGCTCGGCGACACGAGAGGAGCGAATGTGTCAAGAACCTATATCGTAAAATGTTTGTTTGTGAGAAATGTCATAAGCAGTTTGCCAGAAAAGATAATATGAAAACGCACATGAAGGCATGCAAAGGTCCTGCTGTGCGGCAGAAAGTAAAGGTTTCGTCGCAACAACAATGCATCGATGTGCATAAGAGAATGCCTGGAAATGGTACTACTGTTGCAACGCCTGTATCTGGATCGGGTCTGAAAGGATCGCCTTCATCACCACGGTATCCTTGCAGCTACTGTGATACGTCGTTCGCATTTTCCCATGATGCACGAAGACATGAGCGGAGCAAATGCACGAAGAATCCTTCTCGCATGAAGTTTCGATGTGATGAGTGCCTTAAATGGTTTACTCGAATTGACAGTTTGCGACATCATGCGAAAAAATGTAAAGGTGGAGTCTGTGCTCCTACTGCTGAACTACCTGCCGACATTTCGACTCCTCGCTTTAGATTGGAGACACGAAAGCGTACAACCAAAAAAAACGGATGCCCAGCAACCGATTGTTATGACGTCTGAACATTGAACTAAACCTAAGACTGTGTTCGGAGCATTACAAGTGAACGATAATGGCTTCTACTTGGCGCAGTCTGCATTTTGTGGAACGTTGAAAGACTACTATTATCTAAATACGTTCGGTGAGTCGAAGGACATTTGTAATTTTCTTGACGATATCAGACAGAAGATAATCAATCAGCTTACTGATGATGTAGCAACAAACGGACCTTTGAAATATAACTTGTGGTTGGACTGTATATATGGAAAGCCATATCCATTCGATGACAAAGTGAAGAAGTGTGCATTCAAGACATCGGCTGCAGTAATTTACAGTTCTAACGATGTGAAGCAAACTGTTAAAAACGGTATCCAGAAACTCTGTCAAGAAGAGGTGGACTATGTCTGTAAAGGTTCTGGCTGGACTCTGTCTAGTATAAACCGATTGGAGCTAAGAATTAGTCATTTCACACCGCTGCGGAACTAAATGATTATAAGATTGCTGGCTTTCGTAAGTGATCCTGTAGTAGAATAGAAATTATGTAATAAATATTATGTTTGTAAAAGAACTTGTGGTGTTTAATTCCTCGAACCTGTTACTATTATGTTAAATTGATGTTATATTTAATTTTTTTGCATCATCCTAGATCGTACCAAGGACCTTAGTCGATCTAATTAATCAGTATATTGATCTGAAATTTATTTAATGATTTCTGAACTTTTTCCCGGATCTCTAGCATTAAAATTACACATTTTCCAATATGGTTGGTCTTGATGGCTTATAGGATGGTGGTCGTAGAGGATTTAGAGTCTCTTTACGAATGTTGAACATGGTTTATTTAAATTATTATTTTTTACATAAAATTAAACATTATTGCAGCGATCGGGTATCGAACCGAGGACGGGAATCGATCGAATCAATATGTAAATTAATGAGTGATTTATTTAATGAATTTTGGAACTTTTCCCGAATTTCTAGCTAAATAATTACGGATTTTCAAGATGGCGGCCAAATTACAAGATGGCGCGGGGGCACCTCCGTAATAAATGATTACTGCACTCTAGCAGATACGAATTAAACTAACATGTCATCGGCGCACTCTAGCCGACGATACAATGATGATGGTTTCCAGCATCGAAGACAAGATGGCGGCCATGACGTCATACTAGATGATGATAAAAAGTGGTGGGAGTCAGTCTGCCAGCACCCACCACGAGGGAAGGATCGGTCGTCATTTTTATTTTTTTGCATTCGTCGGGTTCGAACCGAGGACTCCGAGCTCCGTGTCGAAAAAGTATGCTTTTTAAATATTTTTATTAAATTTTTATTATTTGAATTTTTTTAATAAATTTTAATTTTTTTTATTAAAATCGGATAATAAATAAAAAAGTTAAAGATGGCGACCGTAACGAAAATTGCAACGGTGACGTCATAATCCAAGATGGCGGTCATGGTATCCTTATTCGTAGAAATGGCTTAACTGAGGCTTGAGTTAAGGATGCTTAAGCCAGTTTTAGGAATTTTCAGCCGCTGGGATTATTAAGGACTAAAAACGGGAATTTTTCCCTCGAAACAGGGAATTTTTCCCTCGAAAAGAGAAATTTTTGGAGATTTTTTGGCGGAACTTTTTTCCAAAGAAATGTAAATTTTGGCGAATTTTGAGGAATTTTGGGCAAATTTTGCCCAATTTTGGCGGATTTTGGCAATTTTTGAGGATCTAATTCAAGGTCAAGGTCAAAGGTCAAGGTCACATCCATCCAAGATGGCCGCCGTGACGTCACAATCCAAGATGACGGACCGGCTCTCGGCTCCACAGCCTTAAAGCCTGATCTCGGACATACATTCGTATACTACTCATTTGGACGAAAATTCAACTTGGTGTTATACGATCTCATCAGTAGCATAAAATATTACAGACTTGACTTCGGAAATTTAACGAAAAAAACGTACATTTCCTGAAACATTGAACTCAGTAGGATAAGATCGCCAATTTACGATATTTGGCTCCAACAGTCATTGCCTCTAGCAGACTTTCGCTCAAAAAGTCTTCGGCTCCTAAAGTATTTAGCTTCAAAATAATTTATGGCTCCAACAATCATTGGCTCCAACAGTCTTTGGCTCAAAAAGTATTTGTTTTCAAAAATTATTTTAGCTCCAACAATTATTGGTTCCAGCGTTCTTTGGCTCCAAAAGTATTTGCTCCAAAAGGTATTTTGGCTCCAACAGGTCTTTTGGCTCCAACAGGTCTTTTAGCTCCAACAGTCATTGGTTCCAACAGTCTTTGACTCCAAAACGTATTTGAATATCAACAGTCTTTATCTCCGAAAGTCAATGGCACCAAAAGTATTAGGCTCCAAAATAGTCTTATGACTCCAACAGTCATTGGCTCCAAAAGTATTTGGCTCTAGCTGTCTCAGGCATAGCTGCTATTTGGCTGCGAGACTAAAACGCTACGAAGCTACGAGGCTACAGGACTACAAGACTACAAGACTACAAGACACTAAGTTTGAAACCTGTAACCATATTCTAAACAATGTTTATTATTTATTTATGTATGCCTTTATATGTTTAGGTTTGATGATAGAGTATTTATAAAGTATTGGTGTTTTGAATAGTGTTGAGTGGAGTGTCTCTCTCTCTCTCTTCTTCTCGTAGTGGCGGAAGACATCTCGAAGGTAGTGTTAGAATTTATGTATTAAAGCAATCACTCTAGCTGAGGAGGTTAATAACTTATAGTTACAATTTTTTAAAAATACTCTGAAATTAAAACAATTTTTAATAAGAGGGACCATTAAATGGTTTTCTTGAAATTAAAGCAAACAGCGTAAATGTTAAACACATATTTATTTAAATCTTATTACAAACATCAAGGGATAAGAAAAATCACTGATTTAAAAGAAGTAAATAATGAGTAATAAAATTAGATAATATTCACACACTACACATCATAGTGAAAAAGTCAACATACCCTTTTTACATAAACCAGAGACTCAATTATACATAGTAGTATGGATGGTCGAATAGCCAGAATTTAAGTAGCTGAACATTACAATGGGCGCAATGTAATTTTCGATACATTTTTATACATTTATCCAGTCTTTAAAAGTTTGTTGAAGCTAGGATAGTTTGTCCACGATGAACATTGCTGCAAGTTGCTTAACCACATACCCCTTTTGTGATGTGGGGCACTGAATGTTGTAGAGAAATAATGTCATTTTTGCCAGTAACCACGATAACTGATGTGTGAAGCTGCGCATAGTTGATATTGAGTGCTGCCGAGTGCTAGCTCTGCAAGGCTGATGCTAGCTCTACAGATATGACTGCAAGGCTGTAGTGCTGATGATGTCTCTACGATGCTGAATGTCAGACTGGTTGTAACAACCTTTGGTGCCGTAGTACACACAAATTTTTTCATTCGTCTTCATCACTATCCCCCAAGCCACTGTCCGTTCCTTCATCCACATTTTCGTTCGCCTCTTGCGCTTCCTTTGCGACATCGATGCAGGTCATAACTTCCTGATATAAATAAGTAATAAATTCCTCTTCCTCAGGAAACTCAGCGAGAATGTTGAGGGCGGAGGATGTAAGGTGGTAACGTATATCATCAAAGTCCATACCTATGTAGCGACGTACTACCTCCATTACCAATTCCCGAACATCGTCCATCGTAACACTGTTTGAATTACAATCACAAACACCCTCCGCGCAAACACTGGTGGAAGCCATGATGATAGGAGCGTGGTTAGAAGCAGACTACCACGTTAGCGGAGCGATGTTGTGAGGCCCTAGAACTCAACCTTCAATGCATTCCCGAAAGTTAACAACAGCCTCAACGAACCGTTACACATTCCAAACCTCCCGAAGCAGACAAAACAGACGTACGCCACAGGAGATAGAACAACTGAATAGCCAAATATATTTAGACTGCCCAACTTCATAAATGACATGAGATAATTCCTGTACGATAATCATACTTTAAATAATGTAATGTATGTATAAACAATAATCATTCTTAAGTACTAGAAAAAAAATGTGAGGTGTTATTCAACTTTAGCGCTTCTCGATTTCTCTATCTGCTACCCACGAATTAAAGTGAGACGGGAAACCCCACCATTTCGTGGATGTTGGCCAAAACCCGCCTCTTGTCACCAGCTATGTTCGGCTGGTGCTTGGCTTAGGTATGACTACAGGCTTAAGCGCGGCCATTCTCTGTTTCTTAGTTGATAGTGGATCAGGACCCTTGCACACTTTGGTATGTGCTTTCAACTTGCCAGCCGTGGCGAACACTTTAGCATAGTTCCCACACGAATACATTTTATGGCTAGGGTTGAGACCGCAAGCCGTCTTCTAATGAAGTGTGACATGGCTGGAGTTTTCGAAGGTTATGCAGCAGAAGCTACACCAGGGGACTGAATTCGTGAGGGCAGCACCAGTACATGTTGTAAGATATTATCGCAATTTATCACTGCGAGCAACCATCTTTCCACACAGATGACACTGCTTGAGGTCATGCTGCTGGTTGTCAGCACACTGACGTTCATAACGGTAGCAGTTATTAGCTGCCGTATAGGTGGCAGGGCAGAAACATCATTTCTGCATGGTTGATGTCATCACAACAATCGGTAGTCTGTGCTCAATGCACGGAACACACGAAGGAACCCCGACGTACGGAGAACTATAACAGAAGTCTTAAGAAAACATTGTAGCTACCCATTACATGAAAATGTTTGCATACATAACTTCAAACCTACAAACTAAAGCTTCAACAAACCAATCCTTAAGTTAGCACTACCTTGCCCGAAAATAATCTAAACAATCACTAAAATGTTAAAGTACTGCAACTGAAAAGTTACACAGAAGTAGTCAAAAAATATTCAAAGTCCTGGTAACTGGTAACTTTTACAAATTTTAAATACAGAGAAGCATTTAGCTGAAAAATATTCAAAGTCCACACAACCCCCTCTCCACACAAATGTTTAAGTACAGAGAAGCATTAAGCTGAAAATATTCAAAGCCCTACATAGTTACATTTTCACACAAAATATTATGTACACAGAAGCATTTAGCTCCAAAATATTCAAAGTCCACACAACCCCCTCTTCACACAAATGTTTAAGTACAGCGAAGCATTAAACTGAAAAATATTCAAAAGCCCGCACAGCTACATTTTCACACAAGAGTTTAAGTACACAGAAGAAGCTAGCAGAAAAAATGTTTAAAGTTCTGATAGCTAACAAAATTATTTAGAAGATCATATAGATAGCTATCTAGAAAAAGAAAAAAAAATTAATACACAGCCTCAAATCCACTTATTTAAACGAAATCCAAAAATTTAACCCACACACTACAATTAATCATAATACCCCTCAACGAAACCTGAAAATTGTTACAATTTTAGCACAAAACGTAGCTCATGTGCAGGTTTTCGTAATAACTCCTGAGTTTCGTTAGGTCTGTGATGTGTGAAGGGGTATGGGGTAAAAACATGTATCAACCATGCAACAAGTATGTGGTGGCGCCATCTGGTATCGATTATATGAACTAAAATATGGCGACGGTGGCGCCATATACCAGCTAACTTGAGAACCAAGATGGCGGCGCCTCTGACAACTAATTTTTGAATTTGACGCGCGATACTAGCGACATCTACAACCCAACTTGAGAACCAAGATGGCGGCGCCTCTGACAATTAATTTTTGAATTGTTGCGCGATACTAGCGACATCTACCTGCCAACTTGAGAACCAAGATGGCGGCGTGCGACACCTGTCCGCCGACTCCCTAACTAATATTTGAATTTGGCGCCATCTGGTGGTAATGTCTGGTAGTCTGTGCTGAAATTAAAGATGGCGGTGGTATAATAATTTGAATTTCAAATGTGGCACCTTAGGTATGCATTAAGGAAGGCAAAACCTCATCCCCCCCTTTGCTCATAAACTTGCCGTCAGTACGTAGCATATATACATTATTTATTCCCCTATATCCCAACTGGTCTTGTGGTCCTGTGGACAGAGGGTCTGACTTTCACCCAGCGGACTCGAGGTCGATCCCACACCACGGCGAACAAATATTTTTAAAACAAAAAAAATTAATAATCCCTACTGCTACCTGGTGTCGACTAACAGAACTATATGACGTCACAAGATGGTGGCCTCCAGCAGACGGAAACAAGAAGGCAGCCTCCAGCAGACGAAAACAAGATGATTGTCACCAGCAAACGAAACAAGATGGCGGCCAATGTTTACATCGAATTTAGAAATTTTGAAGTTCGAAAAAAAATTCGATTCCAAGATGGCGGCCGTGTTAAGTGCAATGGTGACATCACGATTCTAAGTTAGTGGACTTTTCTAGAAATACAAAATGGCGGATGGATTAGCATAGATTGGCATACGGATTAGCATGGATTAGCATAGATTGTCATATGGATTAGCACAGATTGGCATACGGATTAGCACAGATTGGCATACGGATTGGCATATGGATTAGCATACGGATTAGCATATATTGGCATGGATTAGCATAGATTAGATGACAGTAGGTATATATAGTTCGTTCTGGGACAGGGGAGGGGGGAGGGGGATCGGGGGATCCAGTAGATGGAAATAGCCGATTCAAGGACAGGCGGAGGAGTGAGGAGCCGGCGGCCATCTTGGATGACATCATCGGCGGCCATCTTTGACTCAAAAATTCCCCAAAATTCATTAAAAATGACTCAAAATGACTCAAAATGACTCAAAAATTCCTGTTTTGAGGAAAACTTTCCCGTTTTCGAGGGGAAAATTCCCGTTTTGAGGGAAAGTTAGGATTTCGAAAAACCTCAAAAGTCGTTTTGCCTTAGAAAAAACCCAAAATCCTAAAAGCGACTTAATAATCCTTAGAGCTAGCCACTTAAAGGATCCAAAATTCTAAAAGCGGCCTAAGCATCCTTAGAGCTAGCCGCTTTAAGATGCCGATGTCATAACCTTGAAAATTAGGATTCCATGGCAGCCATTTTGAATTATGACGTCACCGTTGAAATTTACGTTATGCCCGCCATCTTTAAAATCTTTATTTATTATCCGATTTTAATAAAAAAATTAAATTTATAAATAAATTCAATTAATAAAATTTTAATAAAAATATTAAAATAAACATACATTTACGACACGGAGCTCTGAGTCCTCGGTTCGAACCCGACGAGTGCAAAAATAAAACTGGCGTCCGATCCTTCCCTCTTGGTGGCTGCTGGCAGACTGACCCCCATCACTTTGTTCATAGTATATATATCGTCAGTTAGTATGATGTCATGTCCACCATCTTGAAAATCCATAATTTTTATGTTAGAAAAACGGGGAAAAAATTAAAAATCATTAAAAAAATAACTAATCGAATTAAATGATAAAAATAAAATTAATTATTACTTAAAACCACTGTTGCACATATCGTTATGGTCGCCATCTTGGATTATATAATGGTTGCATGTTTCGTTATGGCCACCATCTCGGTTGAGTACGATGTTATCGTTACACTTTACATTATGACCGCCATATTGGATCCTATTAATGTTGCATGTTTCGTTATGGCAGCCATCTTGGAATCGTGTAATTATTTAGCTAGAAATTCGGGAAAAAATCCATAATTCATTAAAAAAATCACTCATTAATTTACATATTTATTCGATCAGTTCCTGTCCTTGGTTCGATACTCGATCGATGCAATAATGTTTAATATTATGTAAAAAAAATAATTATAATAAACCATGTTCAAAATTCTTAAAGAGGCTTAAAATCTTCTACTACCATCATCCTATAAGCCATTATGTCCGCCATCTTGGAAATTCGTAATTTCAATGCTAGAAATTCAGGAAAAAGTTCAAAATTCATTAAATAAATTTTGCAACCAATAAAATGATTAATTATATCGAATTAGGTCCTTAGTAGTATTCTGGATAATGAAGAAAAATAAATATAACAACAATTTAACATAATAGTGACAGGTTCGTAAATAAAACATCGCAAATTCTTTCACAAAATAAATTTTATTACAAAATCTATATTTTACTACAGGATCACTTGCAAAAGCCCTGCATAGGCGTGAAATGACTAATTCTTAGCTCCAATCGGTTTATACTAGACAGAGACCAACCAGAACATTTACAGACATAGTCCTCCTCTTCTTGACAGAGTTTCTAGATACCGTTTTTAACAGTTTGCTTCACATGGTCAGAACTGTAAATTACTGCAGCCGATGTCTTGAATGCACATTTCTTCACTTCGTCTTCGAATGGATACGGCTTTCCATATATACAGTCCAACCACAAGTTATATTTTGATGGACCGTTTGTTGCTACATCATCAGTAAGCTGATTGATTATGTCCTCTCTGATATCATCAAGAAAATTACAAATGTCTTTTGACTCACCTAACGTATTTAGATAATAGTAATCTTTCAATTTTCCACGAAATGCAGACTGCGCCAAGTAGAACCCATTATCATTCTTTTGTAATGCACCGAACACAGTATTAGGTTTATTTTCATGTCCAGACGTTATAGCAATATGTTGCTGCACATTGGTTTTCTTGCTTGTATGCTTACGAGTCTCCAATCTAAAGCGTGGAGTCGAAATTTCTAAAGTTAGTTCTTCAGTAGACACACGGACTTTACCGTTACATTTTTTCACATGTCGTCGCAAACTATCAATACGTGTAAACCATTCATGACACTCATCACAGCGGAACTTTATGCGAGATGGGTTCTTCTTGCATTTACTCCTCTCATGTCCTCGTTCTACATGAGAAAAAGTGAACGACATATCGCAGTAGCTGCAAGGATACCTTGCTGATGAAGACGAGCCTTTCAGACCCGATCCAGATACTGACGTTGCCGCAGTTGCGCCATCTCCAGGCATACTCTTACGAACATCAATGCATCGTTGTTGAATAGAAACCTTTACTTTCTGCCGAACAGCAGGACCTTTGCATATCTTCATGTGCGTTTTCATATTATCTTTTATGGCAAACTGCTTCTGGCATTTCTCACAAACAATCATTTTACGATAAAGGTTCTTGACACATTCTCTCTTTTCGTGTCGTCGAGCATTGCTGTTGTTTGTGAAAATCTTGTCACAGTAACAACACCGATGTCCATTAGTTGTTGAATCACCAGCCATTGAAGTCTCCATCGAGGCTGAAACGAAGTTCGTCGTGTTTTCCTGTGTAGCCAGCACCACCGGCATTAAATTCTCTTCTGCTGGTGGTACCACGACTGTTGACGTCTCCCCCAATGTTGACATCCTCGTTGCCGTCGGGATCTGCTCCTTCCTCGTCGCCGTTGACGTAAGGGTTCCTGTAGACGATGGTACAACATCCATCAAGTTCATCGTTTTAGACAGTAAAGATGCCATCGAGTTCACAAGAACAGGTAATTACGCGACTTATGCACCAGAAGAAACAATCTAGGTGATCCTTACACCGATAACATCAGTAACAAACTGAGCGACCTGCTGTCTAGGACTCGCTTATATACATGCACGGGATGGAATATTACGCTAGTCAAATCAAGAACCAATTACTATAATACACGAGTCAAAACAACATTAAAAATAGAAGCCCACTCAACGAAAAAGGCAGCACATTTGGAAGCAAATTCGACAAATGAAATGGACACGCAATGCACGCACTTGCAGATTTCATCTTAAAGTTAACATTTAAATTTAATTCAAGCGAAGTATCAAGCCAATGTCACATCATCATATTAACATCCTATTGGTCATACTATCCTCAAAATTTCACAGTATTATAAATCACACCAGTTATAGAAGGACTTATAGTTTATAACACACAACATTTCAGTCATTTTCCTTCAATAAATTCATATTTTAAAATGCAAAATATACATGGTAAACGAAGAACCAGGTACGTAAATATTTTATATACTTTATGTACACTGTAGACGCCAATAGCTTGAAAGTACATATATGTAAAAAAGATATTTAATAAAACTCATATTAAATTGTATATTTATTCCCATTAATACACATCAGATCAAAAAAAGTAGGTTTTATTCTATAAACCTCGCATTTCTTAGTTCATGTTTCTTTGAGGACGTATAAATTTTCAGCATTTCGCTAACCAAGTAGAAGTTTTAGCCTATTCTTCAATCATTTGAATTGTCTCTCGATGAACAATTGGTCTCATGTGCTACAGCTTCCAACTTCTTTACATATTTGTTATTATTAGTCTTAAAATCCACGCATCCGTGTCACTATCACATACGTAAAGTTATCATCATCATCGTAGCTGTCATCAATATTATCATGAGCTGCATCAATATCACTCATTTTATGATATCGATACCGCATTTTAGTTGTCAGAGATTTACCACAATCTATGATCTTGTGAGCTTCACATTATTCTCTATTGTTTTGTAGACATGGTTAGTTCCATTCTCGTTTTCTTTAAAAGCCTGTGTGTCCAGTTTTATTATTTCATCCTTCATCCCATCATCCCAAACACAATTATTTCATCGTAGTATACAGAAAAAAAAATCAACAATGTTCCTTTCATTTAATTTTAGGAACCGCATCATCCTTTCCACCTATAGTATAGTTTCTTGAGCCCAAGAGTCTTTCATTATATACCATGCAGTGTTCTTCAAGAGATGTGGTATACTTCTAGTTCTACATACAAATCCATCCTATCATTGATTTGTTGACACATTAGAAAAAAATACCCTTCATGTTTATTTTTACGTGTTTTATTAAATTTTCACTTCGACTAAAAATAATTACCACACATAGTGTGTTATTACATTTCCTTCTTCATCTGCAATGCTAAGTTCCTTGATAATAAATCCATACTGACTAGAGAAGCCTTGGAGGTTTACACATTTCGTCATGGTGGTCGAGACGAGACTAAGCCGGTAATGTACTGTCAGGTCTTAGATAATAGACGACACAATATACCTTGTTGCAGGATGTCTCGATGTCCGGAGCCTCCTCGTCACAATCACTGGTCCAGTGATGACCGAAGTTACAGACCTCTAGTTGGAAGTAACCATCCTCGGTGACGTAGTGCAAACGGCGGAATCCGGGCGTTACTTCCGCGTACTTTGCAGTTGGAACGAACAGCATTTGCTTGAATTTGTAGCAGCAGCTCTATACCCACACGACTATGTGTTGACTGCTGTGTCTAGGGTGTTGACCTCAATTTATTCCGCTAGGACCCCCCTCCAGTCCAGTCACATGTACCGTTGCTTCCGTTGTTGTCCCCCCCCCCCCCCCCCCAGCCTTCCTGGCGGCCACCAACATTCCAACAGGGTGATCAACCATCCAAGCCCTAAGCATGCTCACGTTGTGTCTTGAGATCGGACCTGGACATCCAAGTAACATAGAGTATAATATACTCTGAAATACATAATAAAGAGAAAATTAATATAAATAACATTATACTTTGCTTAATAGTTCCAGAAGTAATGAACGCACTGCTTGACCAGTGACAGGTGTAACTAAATATTAAATATATTTAATATTTTATTTTCCATTACTTTTCGTGGAATTTATTAATCACTCCCTCTACGAAAAACAACTCAAGACAATATACCTGACCAATGAATTAAATACAGTACCGCTGTGCCTTACATGAAAGTCTTATATTTCGATAATCTGAATAATCTATAAATCGTTCATGTACAAAGCCACACATACAGGCCAATTGTCTATGGACCATGAGACCGAGTCATGACAATATCAGACGTATAGGCTAGTCATTTCAGGACCGCAGGACCTTCTTCGTCTTTAGATAATAACAGTCATTTAGACCATCATGAAATTTTTATACATACTAATGGACCAAGTGAAAAAATTTTAGTAACACCAAGAGGTTTGAACTAGTAAATATTCAGTCACTACATATTTTACTACGCGCAATCAACAAAAAGGAAGCACCATCAACGAAAAGGGAGCACATTTGGAAGCACCATCAACGAAAAGGCAGCACATTTTCGAAGCACAATCAAAAAAGGCAGCACATTTGGAAGCACCATCAACAAAAAGGAAGCAAATTTGGAAGCAACATCAACAAAAAGGAAGCACATTTTGGAAGCACCATCAAAAAAGGCAGCACATTTTGGAAGCACAATCAAAAAAGGCAGCACATTTGGAAGCACCATCAACAAAAAGGAAGCACATTTTGGAAGCACCATCAAAAAGGCAGCGCATTTGGAAACACAAGTTACGAGAACTAAGTCTTAGTTAGAAATCAGAATGTTACAAATAAAAACATTAAATTTTTACTTTTAATATTTAATTTATTTCTTAACATTATACAAATACAAGTAAAATAAGCCATTAATGTATGTAGCAAGCTTTCCTCAGTTCTTTGAGTATGAAGGATATTTCTTTTATGCACGAATAGTTTCCTGCACAAAGCGAGCCATGTAGAAGTCTTAGCCGGTAAACCAATAAGTTTGTATCTTTCCACGATGTGTAATCAATCTCTTCTACCACCATCTCACTTGCTTGTTTATTATAAATACTTTTAATATCACAATCGTCCCAGTGATCATAATAAATGTTATCAGATTTATTTATTATAACACATCGTTTCCATCTTTTCGGTCTCAGGACACCGCCACATTCTTCGATCTTGTCAGCTTTAGGTGCTTAATCACAGTCTATGCTTTTGTCAACAGACTCAGAGTCACTATAACAATCAATTTAGAAGACATCCTCTTCACCCAGATTACCGTATGAATTCGATATCGATGATGTCGAAGTGCCATTATCGTCTTCATGCTTCCTTTTTAGGAGTCCATCATTTTTACAAAGTAAGAAAGATCTACTTGAATTCGGCTGGAATGTATTCTCACTTTTCACGTTAAGAATTCTTCCATTGTCTTCATTCTTCCATAAATCATCATTGTCCTTCAATTTAAGTTCTTCGTCGAGATCGGAAGAGCCACGAACATAATCTCTCTCAAGAGAAGGAAAATGATTGTCGTAATGCAGATCACTATTCCTTAGTCTAGTAGATCCATCGTCCTCTGGCTTGTACGCAGGCTTGACGTTACAAGTTCTGTCATGTCTTTTTAAGCTCTCTCTCCGCGTAAACGCAACTTATCATATTGCGTAGTGGATTTTTAACACAGTCATTCTTCTCGTGTTGTCTTCCATTCTATCTCAAGATAAATTCTTTGCTGCAAAACTTACACCTGTCTCCTATCGATACAGCGACAGACACCGAATCAGGATTCATATTAGTTTCTGTGACTAATGTTAGATACAAACAGACAGTTTTCCAATTGGAACCATTACTTAAATATAATTTTTTAAATATTTCTTAAGCGAGAGTTAAGTTATCTCATGCAAAGGTACTTGTAAGTAGTTCTGTTTTTCAACAACAGATGACACCACGTATTACTTGCAGGTAAATATTATTATTTATTTCTTTCATGCGGGATGCAGGATGCTCACTAACGATCGCAATAGAGGGATGGCTTCGCTAGACTCCAAGGAGAAGGAAGTTTGTTCTTCCAGTTAGTGTTTCTCAGATTTCTCAGGACATATTATTATTTGACTGAATAATGATTTTTTTAAATACCACCTAATAAAAATCAAATAGAAGCACTCAGAGAAAACCATCAGGGAGAAGAATTTAATCCTGCTTAAGCAAAGAGTTCACAAGCGGACTTGTGCTAAAACTATCATGTTGCTTAAGCAAAGAGTTCACAACCTGACTTGTGCTAAAACTCTCATGTTGCTTAAGCAAAGAGTTCACAAGCTGACTTGTGCTAGAACTCTCATATTCGAAGATGAAGTGAAGAAGTGTGCATTCAAGACATCGGCTGCAGTAAGTTACAGTTCTGACGATGTGAAGCAAACTGTTAAAAACGGTATCCAGAAACTCTGTCAAGAAGAGGAGGACTATGTCTGTAAAGGTTCTGGTTGGTCTCTGTCTAGTATAAACCGATTGGAGCTAAGAATTAGTCATTTCATGCTTATGCAGGGCTTTTGCAAGTGATCCTGTAGTAAAATATAGATTTTGTAATAAAATTTATTTTGTGAAAGAATTTGCGATGTTTTATTTACGAACCTGTCACTATTATGTTAAATTGTTGTTATATTTATTTTTTCTTCATCATCCAGAATCGTACCAAGGACCTAATTCGCTCTAATTAATCATTTTATTGGTTGCAAAATTTATTTAATGAATTTTGAACTTTTTCCTGAATTTCTAGCATTGAATTTATGAATTTCCAAGATGGCGGACATGATGGCTAATAGGATGATGGTAGTAGAGGATTTTAAGCCTCTTTAATAATTTTGAACATGGTTTATTATAATTATTTTTTTTACATAATATTAAACATTATTGCATCGATCGAGTATCGAACCAAGGACAGGAACTGATCGAATCAATATGTAAATTAATGAGTGATTTTTTTAATGAATTATGGATTTTTTCCCGAATTTCTAGCTAAATAATTACACGATTCCAAGATGGCTGCCATAACGAAACATGCAACAATTATATAATCCAATATGGCGACCATAACGATATGTTAAACAGTGGTTTTAAGTAATAATTTAGTTAATTTTTATTATTTAATTTGATTAGTTATTTTTTTAATGATTTTTAATTTTTTCCCCGTTTTTCTAACATAAAAATTATGGATTTTAAAAATGGCGGACATTTCATAATACTACCTGATGATATATATACTATGAACAAAGTGATGGGGGTCAGTCTGCCAGCAGCCACCAAGAGGGAAGGATCGGACGCCAGTTTTATTTTTGCACTCGTCGGGTTCGAACCGAGGACTCAGAGCTCCGTGTCGTAAATGTATGTTTATTTTAATATTTTTATTAAAATTATATTAATTGAATTTATTTATAAATTTAATTTTTTTATTAAAATCGGATAATAAATAAAGATTTTAAAGATGGCGGGCGTAATGTAAATTGCAACGGTGACATCATAATTCAAAATGGCTGCCATGGAATTCTAATTTAAAGGTTATGACCTCGGCGTCTTAATGCGGCTAGCTCTAAGGATGCTTAGGCCGCTTTTAGAATTTTGGATCCTTAAAGTGGCTAGCTCTAAGGATTATTAAGCCGCTTTTAGGATTTTGGGTTTTTTGTAAGGCAAAACGACTTTTGAGGTTTTTCGAAATCCTAATATTCCCTCGAAACGGGAATTTTTCCCTCGAAAACGGGAAATTTTTCCATCAAAACGGGAATTTTTGAGTCATTTTGAGTCATTTTTAAGGAATTTTGGGGAATTTTTGAGTCCAAGATGGCCGCCGATAACGTCATCCAAGATGGCCGCCGGCTCCTCGCTCCTCCGCCTGTCCTTGAATCGGCTATTTCCATCTACTGGATCCCCCGATCCCCCTCCCCCCTCCCCTGTCCCAGAACGAACTATATATACCTACTGATGACGTCATCCAAGATGACCGCCGATGACGTCATCCAATATGGCCGCCGGATCCTCATTCCTCCGCCTGTCCTTCAATCGGCTTTACCTATTTACTGTTATATTCTCGGCCAGTGATAAGATTTACTAAAGCTTAAAATAAATTTTAAATTCTGTTTCTCATTACCTTTCGTAGAGTTTATTAATTAATCTCGTTACGAAAAAATACCTTATACGAGATACCTATCCTACGAAATAAATAGTTGTAGCTGTGCCTACCAGAAATATATAATTTTTCGATTTTCAGAATACCTTCCAACCAAGTTAAGCGTATATGCAAAAAGTCTTCGGAAGAAGATGCCAAGTCTGTACAATGTCAGGCGTACAGGCCAATTTTAAAACGAAACAAGATGAGTTATTTTTTCGATACTTGGCATTCCTTTCAAACAAGTGATGACATGTTTCCAGCAGACAAGCGAAGAGTCTTCGAACTGTCAGGCCTACAGTATGAAATAAAATTTTTTAAAGGAGAATATACCAACTAACTAAGTTCATCAAATGCCTACTAAAGGACCAAGAATCCCTGCAAAATGTTTATGCTTACAACAGGATCAAGAGGTGCTGGGCCATTAAGACATCATTCCTGAATACAGACTTGACTATGCACATTCAAAAAAGGAAGCAAATTCAGAAAAAAGCACATTGGAAGCACACTTTAAAAAGAAGCACATTGAAAAAAGGAAGCACGTTTGGTAGCACATTAAAAAGGAGGTAGGTACATTTGGAAGCACATTAAAAAGAAAGCACATTTGGAAGCACATTAAAAAACGAATCACATTTGGAAGCACATTAAAAAACATTCGGAAGTACATTAAAAATTGAAGTATATTGGAAGTAAATTAAAAAAAAGGAAGCAAATTTAGAAGCACGTTCGAAAAAGGCAGAACATTAAAAAGAAAGTACATTTGGAAGTACATTACAAATGGAAATATATTGGCAGTATATTTAAAAAAGATAGCACATTTGGAAGCACATTAAAAAGAAGCACATATGGAAGTACATTATAATAGAAGCACATTTGAAAGCATATTTAAAAAAGGAAGCATATTTGGAAGCACATTCATAAAAATTGAGCTGTATTACAAGAACATAGTCTTAGTTATAAAATTATATTTCGAGAAATAAAAAAATCATTTTATGAAATCTTAAATATAATTTAGTTTTTTTTTTAATTTTATACACATGCTGGAAAAACAAGACATTATTGTATGTATCCAGCTTCCCTCTGTTCTTTGAGTATGAAGGCTAATTCGTTGATGTGCGAGTATTTTCCTCCAATAATATATTCCAGTAGCAGTCTCAGACGATTAACCAATATGGTAGGATATTCACATGACGTAAAATTAATCTTTTCTGCTGCCTTTAGCAATCTAGAATGTTTTCTATTTATATTATTACGATCCCTGAATTCTATTGTTTTAAAACCATCCTCATAGCCACTATCGTCCAAGTGATCATCTTAAGCTTGATGAGAGTAATTTATTTTATTACGTCGTTTCCATCGTTTTGGCGTGAGGACTTCATCACAGTCTTCGATCTTTCCAACTTTAGGTGCTTCATCACAGTCTTCGATCTTTCCAACTTTAGGTGCTTCATCGCAGTCTTTGGTGGTCTTGTCACCAGTTTCTAAGACACTGCCATCATAGTAAAATTCAGCTTCTTCACCTAGATTGCTGTAAGAATTCGAAATCGTTTGCGTCGAAGCTTCTTCTAAGTCTACAAGCTTCCTTTTTAGGTATCCGTCATTTCTACTAAGTACGGAGGATCTACTTGAGATGAGCTTGAATGCATTATTAGTTTTCATGGTGATGATACTTCCATTCTTTTCAGTCTTCCTCAAATCATCAAAGTTCTTCAATTTAATTTCTTTGTTGAGATAAGAAGAGCTATGGCCATAACCACGCTCAAGACAAGGAAAATTATTGTCGTCATCCAGGACTTTCTTCTTTAGGATAAGTAGCTCCATCGTTGTCCTCCATCTTGTAAGTGGGCTTGGTTTTTCAAGTTCTGCCGTGACTTTTTAAGCTCTCTCTTCGTGTAAACGACTTGCTAAATCGATCGGAACTTATTATTTTACGCAGTAGGTTTAAAACAGTCATTCTTATGGTGTTGTCTAGCATTCTTTCTCAGGATAAATTCCTTGCTGCAGAACTAGCCTATGTGTCCTTTCGATAATGCTGCAGGCATTTAACCAGGATCCATATTAGGTTATGCGATTAATACCACATAGGTATTTTTTCCGAATTTTTGTAGCTTAATAATTACGGATTTTCAAGATGGCGGCCAAGACGGCTGTCATGACGTCATACTGGCTGATGTAATATCTGCCTTGGTATTAGTGCTTGGGGGGGAGGGGATCATTCTGCCGATGGCTTCCGTGGAGGATTGATTCGTCACATTATTCTGCCCTTACTGGGTTTGAATCAAAGACTGCTTGACATAGGTATGTTTTTTTTAACTAAAATTTGCTTAATTTGGTGTAAATTTAATTTTTTTTCCGTTGTTTATAATTAAAATTAAGGATTTTCACGATGACGGACATGATGGCACTATTAAAAATGTTGGACGGTTCTAGAATACAAGATGTGCGGTTGTGACGTAAGTAAAATATAAAAAAATATTTAAATTATAAATAAGAATTTTTAAAATTTTTACAAAATAAATTATGTTTACTTTTGCTGGGAATCGAAGCGAAAAATGAAATGGATAAGTAACTAAATATTTGAAGAAAACAATTGTTTTCATATTTTTTCGGAATTTTTTGGTCAAAAATTAAAGAATTTTAAGTTTAAGGTCAAAGTCAAGGTCATAACCTCTGATGGGGCTTTTGAGGAAAATTGTGGAAAATTTCGCCTCTCTTTAGAAATTTGGTCCCTCTTGATTTTTTGAGGGAAAAAAACGGGCATTTTACACTCTAAAGAGGCAAATTTCTGTAAATTTTTAGTAATTTTTGAGGAATTTCAAGGAAATTTGACACCAAGATGGCCTTCGTGATGTCACAATCCAAGATGGCGGTCGGCAGCACATACACCGCACCCGGTACTTATTATTACTTTAATTACTTGTGTAAATCAGTATTGTTAACAGCATCATGTGATTATTGTTTTAGTTGTGTTACGAAATAGTTTTGCTTGTATATTGTTTTTCACGTTTTAATTTGATGTGGGTAATAATTTGTCACGAATTATGATTTGGTTTACTAAATCACTCACCGTATTATAGTTACGAGCCTACGAGCGTGTAAATATGTTTAGTCCAACTAAGAGGCGTAGATATTTCTTGATCAGAGTGTAGCTGTGGGCACTGTGGCTCAACAAAGTAGCATTGAGCTAGGTCCGGTTCGTATGTCATGCTGTCACTTTCATGTAACCCTACCGCAGTGCATCCTCAATTGCATGTATGGGACTAGAAATGGTGAATTGGCTGAATCTGCAGGCAACAGCAGATGCGTTTGAAGCCTTTCTGGGGGGTTCGACTGCCGAGCCTCGGTGTCTCGGTCCCAAAGGACCCCATAGTGAATGGATCAGGTCCATGGAAATGGACGGACCGAGAAAGGCGCCGAAGTGTTCGGGTGCACCCGGGCTTAAAAAAGAGCTGTAAACTGCTCGCCTAGGTGTGATACGTGTTCCCCTAGTCAATTGGTTGCGGTGGGGGGTTGGTGGGGGGGGGGGGGGGGGTTACCGAGGTAACCCTGAGGCCCTCCAGCATACGCCAGGGCTTCCTGCGATTGCCACCGGATGAGTTCAGCGGGCCTTAATCGGCTGTAAATCTGTCGGGCCGAGGTATGGCAGGTCGGAGGGTAGTCCGAGGAGACGAAAACATCCAGTGGAGTAACTCTGAAGAGTAATAATGGTCGTTTAGCCTGCTAGCGAACGGTCTGCCGAATAGACGACAAGTTGGTAGTTATACGGGAAGAATCCATAAAAGACTGGATGGTGTCCCGCTGAGGTTTTTGCCAAGGACCTGGATTCTGATTAGTTAGGACTTGTACTTGGTATAGCGCGTCCCACTCTTAGATTGCAGTACACGGCTTATGGCGCGCGCTGTTGCCAAATCTCTAACACATTATGAATTTCAGGAGATGTGTGTCTTTGTAATTCGTATCGAACAAGAAGCATTTTAAGAAATCAGATCGTAAATTATAATATTTTATATTATTACACATATACATTTGTAATAATGCCACTTTTATGTAAATTTCAAATAAAAACTACCTAGTGTAGACGAAAATTTCTTATAATTTTCTTTTATGTTCTAAAAATTCCATTTATATATCACATTTTCATGGGCCCGATAAATGCCGTATTTTTGGACTAATCAAGTCCAAAATGATAAATAAAATACGGTAATGGAAATTCTCGGTCGAGTAAGTTATGGGAAAAATCCGAACAATTGGGTCGAAATGGGGAAGATTTTTTGAAAAACAGAAAAATCGCAACAACTCCCATAATATGAATAATATCGCATCCGTTTTAACGTATGATAACTCGGAGTACCTGATGCCAAAAAATGTTTTCTAAATAAATTTTTGTTGATACGACCAGCCATAACTGCATGGGTTCGAAAAAAATTTTCACCGGACAAAAAAAAGTAACTGCCTTAGTATACACCTTAACAAATCTGTTTAAATTGTTTGTAAATATCATAATTATTTTCCAAAACTTTGTCTAAAAAATGTTTGATAAGATGCTTGGTGTTGAGAAGGATAGAAAAATAATTCAAAATTTTGTACCATGATCGCTATTAAATTCCTTCGTATTTATTTCATGCATTTTACATATTATGTTCAAGATTCGATTAAAATATTTTTGTAGTAACCATTACTGCATGGGGAAGAAAAAAATATGGGTTTAAGGATATAAAAATCCCCCCTTTTTTTTCTAATGTAAAGAAATATAATCATCAAAATCTTCCTGCTGCGACTTTAGGCTGTGCCGATAAGGAATATTTTTAAATTTAACTTACAACAAGAATCTGTTCACACGCATTTCATTCATAGGAATTTAGACGATAAATGTAACGTTAACTTGATTAAGAAATTAATAACATCACACACCTTTTAATCACTATCGCTACCGCTGGCCAATGTTGATACCCCTTCCATAAGAGTAGCACAGAGCTGACCAGAAGAATGGGTTTGGGGCGATGGAGATGACTGGGATGAATTGGACGAGGCTAAACTTATCAAAAATCTTTCCTCGTTATCTTGAAGTTCGTCAGCTCTCCACAGCTCTTCTTCCTTGTTTTTCACAGTTTGTACATAATTTTTCCAGTTTTCTTTTGATGCGTGGTCATAAACCTTTGTTATTAAGGACTCCATATCATGTGCCTTTAAAGTTGTGTTATGCAGTCTTACGAACGATTTCACTTGGGCCCATACCATTTCAATAGAGTTTAGCTCACAATGATACGGGGGCAAGCGTAGTACAGTTCGACCTACGCTTTTGGCTATTTCTTCAAGTTTGCATTTCTTGTACTTGTGCCTTTATCGTCCTACTATGTGTAGCAATTCCCGCTTAATCATACTGGAATCATAAGGAATACTTTTCTCCGTGAGCCACTGTCTTATATCCCCCACACGCCAACGTTGTACGGGAATCGGTTCACACATCCTGCTATGGTATGACGCATTATCCAAAACAATAACATATACCTCTGGAGTGTTTGGCAAAAGTTGTTCGGCAAACCACTTTTCATACCCATCTGCAGTCATTTAATCATGACCGTCAGCTGTGTTCTTTTTGCACAAGAAAGTAAGGGCAGCATTTTGAACAAAACCGTCCTCATTACCTGCATGCACTAATGCAAAACGTGCACCTAGTCCTGTAGGAGGTTTAAGGCCTGAACTAAGGCCTTCAATGGCTGCCTGCCGAGCGCTCTTCACTGTTGTATCTTTCCATGCCTTTTCCACACTGAGCCCCACATTTACCCAAGATTCATCTGTATAGATAACTGGTTTTCCTAAATCTCTAAATCTTTTTACTTCTCTCATGTAGGTATGTTGCCACCGAAATATGTCGTCACATTCTATGAATGCTGCCTGTTTCCTCTTCTTAAATACTCAAACCCAATGTCGTGAAGGAACCTATGCAGGGTGGTACGAGAGAAATCTGGCAGTGATTCGTCACTATTCACTTTTGCTAAAATGACATTTAAAGTGGGAGGAATGTTAGCAAACAAAAAAGTATGAACGATCCGCCGTAGCCCACCCTGCACAATGCCATCGTAAGTTTTTCGGCAATTTTTCTGTTTGTCTTTCCTTTTTGATTTGATCTTACCAGGCGTACTTAGGGTACCATGTCGCTGCAGTTCCGTTCCTATGTTGTGAATGGTTCGTTCGGAACAGCCGGTTGCTTTGGAAGTTTCCTTAATTGTATTGCACACACTCATATTTTTTGAAAAATACTCAAATACATTCAACACAATCTTGCGCTCCCTCCCGCGTAGCCTACATATATAATTTATTTTCTTTTCGGTGTTCTACCTTCCATATTTTATATGTACGTAATAAAAATAAATGTAGAAAATAAAATCACTTATGTTAATATATAATTTGTCAAAATTATAACTGTAACGAGTCACCGGACACAACGCGTTGCTTCGTCGCGAGACGCGATACTAACTGGCAGGCTGGTTTTCAGAAATGCGTGTCTAAGGAAATACATGGTTGACTAAGGAAGCCATGTATTTGAAATTGCTTGCAGGACAGAACCCCACTTATCTAAACACACGACCCTGTTTCCTCTTAAGACAGCAGCTTGTGAGAGAAACCTCTATTGCAGCTCGCTCTTGTACTGATAAGACACATCTTTAACAGCTATTTCCACGGAAACTGTATAAGCAATTGAGATGGAACTGCTTTTAAAAACTAATTCAATTCATTGTGAACATTTTTCACACTTTCGTCCCCCATCTATCTTAAATAGAAAAAAAAATTCCGCTGGTTAACGTTTTGATGTGTGAGTTTGTGAGAAAATACATTTAAATATATTTAAAAAATTATTTAAGTGAAACCTGTACAGTTTTTGTCTTAACATTTGTTCGGTGGCGTCCTAAGGCATTAATTTATTAATTAAAAAATCTGAATGAAATACACATGTAGGTTTTTTTTTTATGTGAAACATCTCGGAATACTTAAAAACAGTTCGCAGTGAATAAGTTATGTTTTTTTAATTTTTTCGGACACTTAAAATATTGTTTAGTATTAAAAATAAGCATTGCCTGATGCGTATTTCGATGCTATACAATATGAAAAAAGGCTTGGTCCAAAAATTAAAATTTTAATTTCGTTTGATATTTGGCAACAACGCACGAAGAAACAAGGACAGCGCTAACGGCAATCGGCGTGTGTTAGAGAGAGAGAGAGAGAGAGAGAGAGAGAGATAGAGAGAGAGAGAGAGAGAGAGAATGCGCCCATTTACTTCCACACTGCAATCTAAGAGTGGGATGCTCTATAGTGGTCCTCCGATCGCTTGGAGCAGGCTCCAAGGGTTCCCTAGCCCGATGTGGAGTCGACGTGGTGAGCGACGACATAGCCTGGACAGCTAATAGAGGTTGAATAGGCCTCCACCGGACCACGGGTTCACTGGGTGTTTTGAGGGGTCCCAGCGAGATGTGGGAGATCGGGGAAGGCGCCAGCAGTGCTGACAAAGTCTTATAGGGCTCAGGACACAGCCAACTGTCTGGTTAGCTGAGTATGGTACGGGGCTGAGGCGGTGACTATGCTGGGTTGGTCGCCCCAGCCGCTGGTTATTGCCGAAGCTCTCATTCCCTCCCGATCAACAAAAGGGAGTGATCCCTAACAGTTCTGTTCCTTTAAAAACTCTGGAATGTATTAAAAAGGACCTGGAATGTTACTTCCACCCTACCCTATTAGGGCGCTTATGTGGGAGGGGAACGTGAGGATTCTGGCCGTAAGGTCGGAATAATCTGTCACTTTCACATGCCAGATACGTACATCAGACTCCGTACATCCATATGGACAATTAGTTAAGCTGCATAAACTACCTAATTATCGACAAGCTTCAAGTTTAAAAATTATTTAAAATCAGATTTTATTGAACTTTGCGCAAGTTTGTTTTAAATACACGATAAAAATTTAGTACATTTTTTATTTAAAGAGTCTACAATTTATTTATTTGTGTGGAAAAGAGTTATTTCATTTGAAATCATACCCACATCCTTAATATTCTCTATTATCTGTTGTTCTATAAACGACACTTATAATTTATCTCTGTCTATACCTAATAAGTAAGAAGTTTTACTTCTGTCGCGAGTGGACTCCACGCACTCATTTTTTTAAGCGTCAAGGATTTTTTTAAATTTACTGTCTGCTAACTGTATCATCACAACACACTTCTTAATCTCAAAACAACCGAACAATTACTGATAACATTAAAATAACGCTGCCACAGGCTTGACGATAAATGTTTTGAAGTGTGTTCGTATCTTACTCACTGTTCTTGGAAAAAGAACGATAACTTTCCCGAACTTCTCCAGCTTTCACAAGGCAGTAGGTTATGTGCTGATCACGTGAGAGTTCGCCAACATAAACAATTAGGGATTGGATAACACTTACGTTTTTGAAGTGAAATATCAGCATTATCTCGTTTATATACTGTTTATTATACGTAATATACTGGAAGCTCAAGTTAATGTAAATAATTGATAAAAATGTACACGTATACTGACAAGTACATCAGTATTCTCATAAGTATGCATATGAAAGTTGCAATAAACGACAAAACATTTCTGATGAAATGTGATAACATCACTAATCGCTTTCAGGCAGTGACTGGTGTCACCCGGAGCTCAATGCAGCAATTGAATAAATGTAAAGTATAGAAGTCGTGAGGGGATATCATTTATTCGGCCAATTTTTGGATCCAAAACTGAGGTAGTTGCAAGCTACCCTGCTCGACGGCAGTAGTGGTTTCTTGAAGTGCTTCTTTCTATTCTGAGAAACCGCTCTCTGAATGAAGGAATTTTTACCTAATGAGTCATGACATTTTATTTGTAGTAACATTTAATTCGAGAATTTCTGCTACTAAATCAGCACTTGCAATTTTTCTTTACCAGGTGGAATTCAAAAAATAAACAACCAATACTCAGTCAAATAATGTACCATGAGACATCTGTGAAGCACTAACATGCAAGCCGAACTTCCTTCTCCTTGGTGTCTAGCGAAGCCATCCTTATTTTGCGATCGTTAGTGAGCATCCCGCATACCACATAAATGAACTAAATAATAATGACATGTAAGCAACATGTGGTGTCATCTTTTGAAAATAATTGACACTATTTTAAACAGGTTATTTTGCATGAGATAAATTAACTCTCACCACTGAATGGTGCTATTGTAGTCAGAGTCATGTAGTCTCGTAGCCATGTAGCCTCGTGTCCTGGAAGCTTCGTAGTCCTATAGCCTCGCAGTCTCGTAACCTTGTGTTCTGGAAGCCTTGGGGCCTCGTAGACTTGTAGCTACGTAACCAAGTAGCCTTGAAATCATGTAACCTTGTGTTCTAGAAGCTTCGTAGTCCTGTATCCTCGCTGTCTCGTAAACTTGTGTTCTAGAAGCTTCGTAGCTCTGTAGCCTTGCAGTCTCGTAAACGTAGTCTCGTAACCTCATGGCTCGCAGTCGTGTAGTTATGATGTCTTGGAGACTCGTAGCCTTGTAGCCTCATAGTTTCTTAGACTCGTAGCACTCTAGCCAAATATCATTGGAGCTGTTGAAGCAAAAGGCAGTTGGAGCCAATGACTTTTGGAACCAATAGACTGTTGGAGTCAATGACTGATGGAGCCAATGACTATTGAAGCCAATGACTTATGGAACTAAAAACTTATGGATTCATAAACTGATGGAGACATTATATCTTAACTTAACATTGACGATCGCATCCTACCGAGTTGAATGTACGTGAGAATGTACCTTCTTTTCGTTAAATGAACTTTCTTTTTGTAGAATATGCTTCCTTTCGATTGACGGTGCATCCAAAATGTGCTTCCATTTTGTTGATTGTGCTTTCAAATGTGCTGCCTCTTTAATTGTGCTTCCAAATGTGCTGCCTCTTTAATTGTGCTTCCAAATGTGCTGCCTTTTTGTTGATGATTCTTCCAAAATGTGCTGTCTTTTTGTTGATGGTGCTTCCGAAATTAGCTGCCTTTTTGATTGTGCTTCCAAAATGTACTTCCTTTTTTGATTGTGCTTCTAAAATGTGCTGTATTTTTGATTGTGCTTCCAAATGTGCTATCTTTTGGTTGATGGTGCTTCCTTTTTGTTGATGGTGCTTCCAAAATGTGCTGCCTTTTTGATGGGATTCTTGGTCCTCTTGTAAGCATAAAAACATGTTACGTTGGTTTAATTGAATATAATTAGCGGTCGATGAAGAAGGTCGTGAGGTTCGGAAAAGACTGGTCTATACGTCTGACATTGTTTATGATCCGGTCTCGCGGTCCGAAGACATTTCGTCTTTATGTATTGTTACGAACGTTAGCAAGGTTTCATCAGGCGCAGGTGGAGAGCTAACTGGGCTGATATCAACTACCACTGTAACATGAGATGTGCCGTGCGCACCTGGGTCGCCGCTTCCCCTCCCTCCAGCCCTCAGCTCCCCGTGCGGCGCCGTTTGACATCCGAAACCTGACAGCTGCGGAGTTACGCGAGCCGCCGACACGTGTTTCGAGAGATTTCTGCCATCGTGTCGGCGCGGAATGATGCGACAGCACCCAGCCGCGCTCGTGAGTTCCAGAAATGATGGCTGATATATAAAAAGCGGACGTTTGCCTCAGCAGAGTAGTTAAGTGAAGTTGGGAGTTTTCCCGCGATGGAGTTTCCGGGCGATAGAGAGACGAAGTCCCTGGACGAAAGTTCCAGGGCGAAGAGTTCAGTTCCGGGCGATAGTGTCGCAGGCGCGGCGGAGTTCTGAGCGAAGTTCCGAGTGAGGCGTCGAGAGGGATATCGGCGAAGGGGAAGTGCGACGGTGGCGGTGGAGTGCGGCGACGGAGTCCTGCGACGGAGGAGCACGAGGGGTGCTGTGGCGAGAGTTGCCACAGCAACTTTTATGAATTTGTGTTCTTTCTAGGGCAAAAGTATTTTGAGGTTTTTTGAAATCCTAATTTTTGAATTTTTGAGGAAGAAAACGAGAAACATTTCCTTAAAACGGAAATGTTTGAGTCATTTTTGAGGAATTTTAAGGTATTTTTGAGTCCAAGATGACCGCCGTGACGTCAGAGGTCGGCCGGTCATTGACCCCACCACCACCACCATGCGCCTGGCGCCTGGCGCAGTATGATGAGTACGTAGTTAGCCCCCCCAAGTATGAAATTTCAATATTTTATAATTCAAATCGTTTGATCATCGTTTGATCACATTTGATCACATTATATTAGCATTTGATCAACATAATTAACATAGCTACAGCACATAGAAAAAAAATGCGAAGTTAGCCCCCCCCCCACTTTTGAAAATGGCAAATGTTAATATTGCATATGATAGAGAATCATTTGATCAAGTTTGATCAACCAAAAGTAGAATTTGATTAATCATAGTTTATTAAATATATCGATTTAAAAATCAACAAAAGTGCGTAGTTAGCCCCCCCCCCCCCCCACATTTGATAATGGCAAATGTTAATATTGCATATGATAGAGAATCGATTGATCAAGTTTGATCAACCAAAAGTAGAATTTGATCAATCATAGTTTATTAAATATATCGATTTAAAAAACAAAAAAAGTGCGTAGTTAGCCCCCCACATTTTAAAATGGCAAATGTTAATATTGCATATGATAGAGAATCATTTGATCAAGTTTGATCAACCAAAAGTAGAATTTGATCAATCATAGTTTATTAAATATATCGATTTAAAAAACAAAAAAAGTGCGTAGTTAGCCCCCCCAAGTATGAAATTTCAATATTTTATAATTCAAATCGTTTGATCATCGTTTGATCACATTTGATCACATTATATTAGCATTTGATCAACATAATTAACATAGCTACAGCACATAGAAAAAAAATGCGAAGTTAGCCCCCCCACATTTGAAAATGGCAAATGTTAATATTGCATATGATAGAGAATCATTTGATCAAGTTTGATCAACCAAAAGTAGAATATGATCAATCATAGTTTATTAAATATATCGATTTAAAAATCAACAAAAGTGCGTAGTTAGCCCCCCACATTTGATAATGGCAAATGTTAATATTGCATATGATAGAGAATCATTTGATCAAGTTTGATCAACCAAAAGTAGAATTTGATCAATCATAGTTTATTAAATATATCGATTTAAAAAACAAAAAAAGTGCATTGTTAGCCCCCCCCCCCCCCCCACATTTGAAAATGGCAAATGTTAATATTGCATATGATAGAGAATCATGTGATCAAGTTCGATCAACCAAAAGTAGAATTTGATCAATCATAGTTTATTAAATATATCGATTTAAAAAACAAAAAAAGTGCGTAGTTAGCCCCCCCACATTTGAAAATGGCAAATGTTAATATTGCATATGATAGAGAATCATTTGATCAAGTTTGATCAACCAAAAGTAGAATTTGATCAATAATAGTTTATTAAATATATCGATTTAAAAAACAAAAAAAGTGCGTAGTTAGCCCCCCCACATTTGAAAATGGCAAATGTTAATATTGCATATGATAGAGAATCATTTGATTAAGTTTGATCAACCAAAAGTAGAATTTGATCAATAATAGTTTATTAAATATATCGATTTAAAAAAACAAAAAAAAAAGCGTAGTTGGCCCCCCCACATTTGAAAATGGCAAAAGTTAATATTGCATATGATAGAGAATCATTTGATCAAGTTTGATCAACCAAAAGTAGAATTTTATCAATCATAGTTTATTAAATATATCGATTTAAAAAACAAAAAAAGTGCATTGTTAGCCCCCCCCCCCCCCCACATTTGAAAATGGCAAATGTTAATATTGCATATCATAGAGAATCATTTGATCAAGTTTGATCAACCAAAAGTAGAATTTGATCAATCATAGTTTATTAAATATATCGATTTAAAAAAAACAAAAAAAGTGCGTAGTTAGCTCCCCCACATTTGAAAATGGCAAATATTAATATTGCATATGATAGAGAATCATTTAATCAAGTTTGATCAACCAAAAAAAGAATTTGATCAATCATAGTTTATTAAATATATCGATTTAAAAAACAAAAAAAAGTGCGTAGTTAGCCCCCCCACATTTGAAAATGGCAAATGTTAATATTGCATATGATAGATCATCATTATAAAGTTTGATCAACCAAAAGTAGAATTTGATCAATCATAGTTTATTAAATATATCGATTTAAAAAACAAAAAAAGTGCGTAGTTAGCCCCCCCACATTTGAAAATGGCAAATGTTAATATTGCATATGATAGAGAATCATTTGATCAAGTTTGATCAACCAAAAGTAGAATATGATCAATCATAGTTTTTTAAATATATCGGTTTAAAAATCAACAAAAGTGCGTAGTTAGCCCCCCACATTTGATAATGGCAAATGTTAATATTGCATATGATAGAGAATCATTTGATCAAGTTTGATCAACCAAAAGTAGAATTTGATCAATCATAGTTTATTAAATATATCGATTTAAAAAACAAAAAAAGTGCGTAGTTAGCCCCCCCACATTTGAAAATGGCAAATGTTAATATTGAATATGATAGAGAATCATTTGATCAAGTTTGATCAACCAAAAGTAGAATTTGATCAATCATAGTTTTTTAAATATATCGATTTAAAAAAACAAAAAAAGTGCGTAGTTAGCTCCCCCACATTTGAAAATGGCAAATATTAATATTGCATATGATAGAGAATCATTTAATCAAGTTTGATCAACCAAAAGTAGAATTTGATCAATCATAGTTTATTAAATATATCGATTTAAAAAACAAAAAAAAAGTGCGTAGTTAGCCCCCCCACATTTGAAAATGGCAAATGTTAATATTGCATATGATAGATCATCATTATAAATTTTGATCAACCAAAAGTAGAATTTGATCAATCATAGTTTATTAAATATATCGATTTAAAAAACAAAAAAAGTGCGTAGTTAGCCCCCCCACATTTGAAAATGGCAAATGTTAATATTGCATATGATAGAGAATCATTTGATCAAGTTTGATCAACCAAAAGTAGAATATGATCAATCATAGTTTTTTAAATATATCGGTTTAAAAATCAACAAAAGTGCGTAGTTAGCCCCCCACATTTGATAATGGCAAATGTTAATATTGCATATGATAGAGAATCATTTGATCAAGTTTGATCAACCAAAAGTAGAATTTGATCAATCATATTTATTAAATATATCGATTTAAAAAACAAAAAAAGTGCGTAGTTAGCCCCTCCACATTTGAAAATGGCAAATGTTAATATTGCATATGATAAAGAATCATTTGTTCAAGTTTGATCAACCAAAAGTAGAATTTGATCAATCATAGTTTATTAAATATATCGATTTAAAAAACAAAAAAGTACGTAGTTAGCCCCCCCCCCCCCCACACATTTGAAAATGGCAAATGTTAATATTGCATATGATAGAGAATCATTTGATCAAGTTTGATCAACCAAAAGTAGAATTTGATCAATCATAGTTTATTAAATATATCGATTTAAAAAACAAAAAAAGTGCGTAGTTAGCCCCCCCACATTTGAAAATGGCAAATGTTAATATTGCATATGATAGAGAATCATTTGTTCAAGTTTGATCAACCATAAGTAGAATTTGATCAATCATAGTTTATTAAATATATCGATTTAAAAAACAGCAAAAGTGCGTAGTTAGCCCCCCCACATTTGAAAATGGCAAATGTTTATATTGCATATGATAGAGAATCATTTGATAAAGTTTGACAACTAAAAGTAGAATTTGATCAATCATAGTTTATTAAATATATCGATTTAAAAAACAACAAAAGTGCGTAATTAGCCCCCCCCCCCCCCCCCACACACACACATTTGAAAATGACAAATGTAATATTGCATATGATAAGTTTTTGATCAAGCTAGATCAAATATAATTATAATTATATTTACGTTAATAACGAAAGTCCACGTCGTTTTAACGGATTGACATTACTGGAATGTAAACAATATGTGTCTGGGTTTTCACGCGCTTTGTTACGAGTATCTAGCTCGGCCTACATGCACGGGAACAATTACTCCATTTTATCTCTCACTCTCTCTTTCTTTTATGTATTATTTATATCGCATTTGTCATACAATATCAATATGGAGTGGCAGACAAAATTTGGTGATGACAGGCAATAACCGGAGGGGCTTATGTTGGTATGGAGTACCTTGTAATTAATCTGTGAGTCCGATATTTTGTAAAAAACTATTTAAATAATTTTGTTTTGTATTGAAAATTCAGTGTTAACTTTTTGGTGTTACCTTATTTTTTTTAGAGTGGTAATAAAATATCTTAAAATCACATGCAGTACAGAGAAATACTATTTAAATGTCTGCAAGGGAAATACTTCAAATTTGAGCCGATTTCTAAGGTCAGGTAAGGCCAGAAGTAATTTTTATTCTATCTCTTCAGTTATTTTTATTTATTTATTGCCGGGGGTTTTATGGCGGAAACGGGGGTTCGCCCCATCGCCCCTCCAATTGAACCGCCAGCAGAAATATGCTGTTTTATGGTTTTATGGTTTTGTAAAATATCCCACTTGGTCTGCATAAGACACGTCCGTAAGAGGAAGTGCGATATTGAAGAAATCCTCGCTGCCGCCGCCGCCGCTTAGTTGACAACTGTTCAGCCGGAGGAAGGACGGCACTGAGTGCAAGTGAAGTTCTCTGCTGGCTTTATGAAGTAGCGGTGTTAACATTTTATTACAAACTGTTCGTGAATAATATTTACAAATAATGCTAGGGATTTGGAAATAATATTTAATCGAAAAGGCTTACGCAAATAATTATTCCCGTTAATGTAACCAACCGTGTTATTAAAGTTTTCACCGTGTCATGCGTTTGCGTTTTCACTAAACTCTTTGAAGTTATGTCAATTTAACAATTTCTTTTTGAAAAGAAGTACAAGTGAGAAGATTTTAAAACAGCGTTATAACATCGTCTTTATGTTCACAAAATAGTAAGTATTGCCTTATTTAACTATTTCATTTATTTAAATTAATGTATCATTAATTCATAAGTTACTTAACCGTGATCTAGTACACTAACACATTAAAAGCCACCTCATACTTAAATTTTTTTCAAGGTTTTTCCTATGAATTTTTTATGTTATAACTCTCTTAGGATTCCTCAAACATTTAGGCTACTTAGTGAAATATTGAACTTTGATACTCTTTACGTTTTAAGTGCAGAAAATCCATTTTCCAAATTAAAAAACACTCTTGCTCTGCAGTAATGATCCGGAAAAAATAGAAAAGGATTAGTAAACTGGCTAAATTTTCAAGGACATTTTACTACAAATAACATTTATTGAAACTGCGTTTACTATAATTTTTATTTTATTTTAGCATTACATGTAATTTTTCCGCAAAAACTTATTTGTGTAAAGTCATTCCTTGGAACATGGCCAAGAAGAAAAATTCAATGCCTCAGTATTTAAAAAAAAAAAGGTAAACATAGTAATTTCATAAAAATAAGGTAAACATTTATCTTTAGAACGAACTATTTTGAGAATTACCTGGGAAATTTTGTAAGGTGTAACTTTGCTTACGGAAAATGATTGTAAAGGAAATTATAATCGTGTTTATTTTTTTTATCATGGAATTACATTGCTTTCTGCATATTTTGTGAAAGGAAATAGGGCTATAATTCTTTATTGTTTAAAAATTCCTAAGACATATTTCTGTAGAATTTTATATAGAGTTTTGTTCCTATTTTTAATTTTCACTAGGGTTGTAACATTTCAGTCGTGGTTATAATGTATGATTTACCTTACATTAAAAATGTAGTATGTATTTTAAGTTAATAAAATTAAGTTAGATACACCTTAAATTTTTTTTCATTTATAATTATAGATTCTTTTAAAATGTAATTTCTCTATAAATTTAATAGTGATAAAATATCTGATACATAAAATATTCTTTATTGTATCTTGATATGTAATAAATTCATAATCAGAAGAAAACATTTATTTTAAGAAGTAATTGTTGAAATGAGATTGGTTCAATACCAATCACAATTTTTGTTTACATGTGTACAGTATATTTATTTTATAATTATTAGTAGTAGTGTCATTAGGTGACACTATTGAATAAGTCAATGAAATCTCAACTATTCAGTTCAAAGACGATAGTTAAATAAATATTTTTATGCTTTAGGTAATTTCTAATACACATTGCTTCTGCCTTTTTTGTAAAAAAAAACCGTAGATGGAATTACACATTTAACATAATTAGCAGGTTCAAAACGTATAAATTATAGCCTGACTGGTCTGCACCGTACGTAATATATGGATCTCCTATAGTTTGAAATTAATCAAAGTTACCTTGAGTCTCTGCACATTTAACAATTGAAAAATACTGTACTTATGGTAGTGCAATGTTTTATAAGTGGATATATATGAATGTGTATTTTTACATAAGAGGAGTGCGTGTATCATTTATAAAAACATAAAAAAAGCATAAAGAAAAACAGTTTCAGATTGAATATAATGTTTTAACTCAACATATTACACTTAAGATTTAAATATGTGTTTTTTTTTATACTTTCCCCATTATCGGTACGGAAAGGAGAGCATACCTAATTTACAAACCTTGAGAAACAGTTACATGTCGTTGCTATAGCATTGCAAACTGCAGTGACATATTTCTTTACATGTTATCGTGCTGTATCAAATAAAACATTTTACTCTTTGCTCTAACGATGATTGTGCGCATATAGGAAAAAGCACAAATACACAAAACACATAAACAAATTGTTACCCTATGATGCTTCTAGAAATGCGAAAAAGGCAGGACGTATTTTGACGGAAACATAATCCTGTAAGGAGATAACTTCATTGTCGGTTTAAAACCAAAGACATGCTATTTTAATTGTTTCTGGTTCTGTTTGACAATCAGAGTGAAAATGTTATCTTTGCACCCAAGAGAATAGGACAAAATAAATATTACATTTGAAATTTTATTCAAAAGTATTTTTGAAAGGATGATTTATATGTTTTTTAATCTTGACAATCTTTATCTCATTTTCTGCAAAACCGTAAAATATTGTATTATATAAATATGTTTCACATGTGTGTGAATTAGTTTAAAAATAAAACACAGGAAAATATTTTTGTAAAAAGTTTTTAGTGTTTTTTTTTCCACTTGTATACAATAGTTTATACTTTTGTACATCTTTGGGTGTGCTAGTCGGCCCTTTCATGCAACTATTGAATATAAATATTCTTATAGACTTGGCCAAGCCGTAAGGATGTTTCATTACACATCAGAATGGTTGTAGAGCTGTCTGACCCGAGATGGCTTTGAAATCCCCTCGATAATCTGCCGGCGCCGTTGTGTGGTGAACATGGAAAGTAATTAGCCATTAAAATTACGTTTTTTTTTTTTTCGTCTTTGGATTTACATTTGCTGGTTTCATTAATGGCCTAGGAGAAAACAGACCGCAAAACAAGCTGTTCGCTTTCTCTTTGGGATATCAGAGGTGTCGACAAACTTGAGTTTTGCTTCGTTACATTTTGCAATTTATTTCATAGCCCAGGGTCGATAATTTGTGAAACCACAAAAAATAATAGTAGGATGAAACCTATTGGAAAATGAAGAGAATATAATAAAAATGAAAGGAAAAATATTTTACGGGCGATCTGAGGTTGGGAAGTGGAAAAGGGTGAGCTTTTAAGGGTAAAAAACGGTTTATCTCGATTTCCGGCAAAACTACAAGTCCTATGGAAAACAGTTAAATGGAAAAGTTGTAGGTAATAAAAAGATGTTTACACTTTTTCACATAACCTCAAATTTATATGAAAAACTCAAATAACCAAGTTGTTTTTTTTTAAACTTTTACAAAAAAAAATAATTTTTTTCACGAAATTTGGTGAAAACCTACCTTTTTATGTCCCAAACACACAGCAATTTTTTATGTAAAATATTTATTTTAAAGTATCTGCTTTTTTTTAAAAAGTCGGTGGGCTTTTTGTTCGTTGAAATCTCTACTTTCTTATTGTGTAAAAAAATACATTACTATATTAAATTTTCTCAGAAAATTAAAAAAAAAAACTCGAACCGAAATGTTTTTTTTTAAACATTATGTACAATTTTGAGCTATTTATTAAAAAATTTCACTTTAATTACTCGAAAAACGTAAGATTCCATGTTACATTGATAAACATCAATAAATTGTACATAATGATTTTAAAAAATTTCGGATTTGAGTTTTTTCGTTTTTATTTGCATTTTCTGAGAAAATTTACCATACAAATGTATATTGTTTTACACCATCAGAAAGAATAGATATCAACGAACAAAAATACCACCGACTTTTTTTTAAAAAAGTAGATACTTTGACGGGAGGATTTTCGATTAAAAATTAGGGTGCTTTTTCGATATTAAGTCAAAATAAGGTGAAAAAATAAATATTTTAAATCAAAAACATTACAGTGTGTTTGTGACAAAAAGGTAATTTTTCACCAAATTTCGTGAATTAAAAAAAAACAATTTTTTTTGTAAAAGATAAAAATAAAAGATAACATAAACATAACATAAAAATATAGATAACATAAATAAAGATAACATAAAAATAAAAAACAAAATTTTTTTTAATTTAAATTCTTCACATAAATTTTGAAGTTATGTGAAAAAGTGTCAATATAACAGTTGTAGATCGTTTAATTACCTACAACTTTGCTATTTAAATTTTTTCCAAAGAACTTGTAGTTTTGCCAGAAATCGAGATAAACCGTTTTTTACCCTTAAAAATTCACCCCCTTCCATTTCCCGACCTCAGATCGCCCGTAAATTATTTTTTCCTTTCATTTATGTTATATTCTCTTCCTTTTCCAATGGGTTTCATCCTACTATTATTATTTTTTCACTTTTTACCATTTTCAAAGGCTTCAGCCCTGGTCTAATACTATAGCGGGAATACATAAATGTTGCTTACATGATGCTATTTTGGCCGTGCTGGTTTTCATCCGACATTGAATGAACATAACTGAAATATAAACAGCAATGAAAACTTAGAGGTAAAAAAAACTTTACAAATCTGATCAAAAAGTAAAACTATCTAAACTTTCTACATATGATGACAATTAAATATTAATTGAAAAGGTTCATTATGTGAAGGTGTCGTTTAAGAATAAATTCTTATAATTCTATTAATAATAGCTTAAGTTAAACATCTGCACATTTTGCAGCTGAAAATCTCATTACCTGAAATTAGAAATACGAAAATTTATTTCACTAAACACAATACGACATAAAAAAACGTTTAAAACTAAATTTTTCTGAGTTATTATTATCAGTAAATCGATAAAAAGTTGCATAACCAGAAATTTTTTTTCTTGTAAGCTTCCTAATTTGTACACTTTTGTTAAGTATTGGACGTTATTTCCAAGCACAAAGGAGAATTTATTTTGTATTACTCATCTTATCTGATTTCATTCAAATGAAAATACACACATTATACATACATATGTGTATTTATGTATATATATAACTTTCCAGGCGTTTTCTAATACCGTTGCAGCATATTTGTGAAGGAATTAGTAATATTTGCTATTTTCTCAAAATATTAATTTAAATATTGCTTAATCTATTAAATTATAAATGAAATTATAATGATTTGTCTCTGCGTCGAGAAGCTGCGATTAATTTCGCATCTGTAAGGTCTGACACAGAAGCACAAAAATGCGTGGAGAAAGATAACGATAAATCAGATTGTTGAGAGACATGTTACAGATTTCACGAGCATACCTTGTTTAAGCTGTGGAAAATAAATTTCATGAAATCAATAATACCTTAAACAATCATTAAAATATATTTCTCAAACTTCTGACATTTGTCTGTCCTTTCGAGGGGCCCACAAATAAAATACCCAGTTTAAGACAGCTATGATCACTTTGATGGGAAGAAAAAAAAATCACTTTCGGCACAGCCTACAGGCGTACGTAGTTTAAAAGTACATATTTCTCTTAGGTCCTGGAAACTTCTATAAACATCTTAAAATTTTTAAGAACTTAATGTACGTGACATCCTATACGTTCTCAAATATTCCAAAATGATCGATAAACACTTTTCTCATATTCCATGCAGCGAAAGTGTTTCGAATATTTATAACTTACAGATTCAGCATTGGATAGCTTAAGACGAATTTCATATTACGTCTTCTAAGGTAGGTTTGAATTTTCTTCACCATAAAACACCAGTTTTTATACCTTGCGGTAATGGGCAGTCGTATAAAAGTTTTAAAATAATATTTTATGATAGTTTTAAAATCAATGAAAACTAATTTTATCGTATGGAATACTGAATTTTTTTAAATTTCAACTCCGGTTTTTAAGGCCATATATCGTTTCATCCAAAATTGTTTCAGATAAAGGTTTATGATACTGTTTACAATTTTTACAATAAATAATAACGTATTTGATAGCATAAAATTACTAGAAAAGTTATACTTTTTTTGTCTTTCAAACCTTGTTTTTTTACCCCTGTTTTTCTTAAAACCTATGCTGGACTGATTTATCATATCAAAAAAATTCGAGACAAAAGTTTTAGACAAAAATTATAAGATTAACAAAAATTATGAACGGATTCGGTGGTATGCCTACTAAAGGAGTTATGAATGTTTTTGTTCACCAATGCTTTTTTTTTTTGCCATCCCTTGAAGTTATGGTTGGTAGTATCAAAAATGTATTTAGACATTCAAACGGATGTTATATTTTTGATATTATAGAGTTATAGCTATAATCTGTTTGTTTTTTTCAAACCTTCCCTATTTGTACCCCTTTGGTCAAATTTCTGCCATTAACGAACTCGACCGAGATTTTCCATTACTTTATGTATCAGTTTGGAAGCAATTTGTGCAAAATTACGGCAGTTATCCTATCCATGAAAATGTGATATATATATAAACTTTTGAGATAAGAATAAATTGCTTTGGGGTCCATGGACCATAAAACGCGAGCTAAATAAAATTTTTCCTGAAGTCGCACCATGGTAACGTCTATAAAAGGTAGTCTTAGAAATCTACCTGAAACATTAAAACGTTTGACGACACCAGTTACCAGTCAAATTTTGGAAGAAGAAAGTACTTGATTTACTAAAAGATACCAACTTACTTTAAATACAAAACTTATTTTAGAAGAAAACAATTAATCCCTTAAGAATCTAACAACTAAAACTGGTACGAGAAGATCAGAAAACAAACTTCGTTTACTATCGGCGTTTATTTAATATTTATTGGTATTTATCAACGCTTAAAAACTATATTTACAAAAGTTGTCATTCCCAGAGTCTGGTAGGTTTGTTAAGTACACATAAAATTTTCTTATTAAAATATTAGTTTTGTTAGTACAACGACTCAGATGCCACCTCGTATTCAAACCTGAAACTTTTTAATGTGAAAATAATGCCAAACTGTCTCGACTACGAAATTATTTTTCCAACCTTTAATATGAAACCTTTCTTTTATTTCTGTTGAAACAAGGAACAACGTAAATTTTATAATGCTACTTGCTGCAATACCCGGGGTTTCCCGGGCTGAACACAGGGTGAAGGGGAACTGTTTAGAGATCAGATGTAGTTAGTAATTGTCTTCTTAATTTGAATGTCAAGTGTGAAAATTAATGTATATCACTTTCAGATCCCGACAGACGTTGTTCTGCCAGTTTATAGTTTTTAACCTGGTCTGTATGTAATTTAGACTTTATAAAGCAATATAGAAAAAAGCTGAAAAATAAAAGATTACTAATATTGAAAAGAGTCCATTATATAGCTAATGCTCGGCCTGCATTACAATGCCTCATTCAGTTTTGTTTTGTAATATGTTTGAAGTAGTTCCACATATACAAATCATCTATCCATCTCTCTATATATATTGATCTCTATCTACGTCTATATACATCTATGTATCTCTCTATTTATATTTATCTCTTTATATCTACATATATCTTACTTCCCACTATATCTATATCTTCTATATATAAGTCTATATAGCTCTATACATCTATAGGTATATCTCTTTATCTAACCCATTTCATTTTCTATACCTCGCTCTATCTCAACTTATCTCTCCGTCTCTATCTCACTATATATATCACTCTATCTCTGTCTCTCTTTTATATTTAAATAAATTGTGTCATGCGTGCGCACTTATACAACAAAAACAGACGAAGTGCCGCTATATAAAATGAAATAAACACTTTTTTTTTTTTTTCACGATTCGTGCTCCAACTATTGAAAAATAGTTAAACCGTCTCAGTAACTTTCATGGGCATGCACATAACAAATCACCAAAATTTCATCGCAATCGGATGAATGGTATAGGAACGCATACGGCACAAACAAACGAAAATTAAAGACATGGCAAATGCATCAAACGATGGTGCGTTTAAAATTCAAGGCAACTAACTCTATCTATTAACGAAGTTAAGAACAAAACTGTTATGAGCGCTTTTATTTTGCTAGGCGCTGCGAGCTCCACTAAGCGGACTGGTCTCACCAAGGAGAAAAATATTAATTTGCCAGACCTTACTATGTGTATGATCGTGTGTCAGACATAGAGAAATGACACTCACTCACTATTTGTATGTCTATGACCTATGATTTGTTCTGTTATAAAATGAAATTATCACTTTTTCACTCCCTTTGGGATGGAATTTCATATAAATATGGGGTCTATGTGTTAATCCAGGTTATAAGCTAGCTGTTGGCAAAATTTCATTCAAATCCATACAGTAGTTTTTACGTGAAAGAGTAACAAACATCCATCCATACTTACAAACTTTCGCGTTTATAATATTAGTAGGATATTATAGCCCGCCATCTCTCGCCGTCAATCTATTAGATAGATTTCGCAGAAAGACTACCTATAGCAGTATATATACATATATATATCACATTTTTATGGAGAGAGCTCCCGTAATTTTGCACAAATCACTTCCAAACTGAAATATGTTAATGGAAAATTCAGTCCAGTTAGTTGATGGGAGTAATCCAACCAAAGGGATAAAAGTGGGATGGTTAAAAAATAAAAAAATAAAAATTAAACCCTAGAACTTCTATAAAAAAGGAAAATTATCACACTCGTAGGATTTATACGAAAACTTTTGTGTGATTAAACCAACTATAACTGACTGAAAAGGGTGGAAAAAAACAAGGGTTGGAGGGGGGAAAACTATAACCATGGAATCCTTAGGAATTGTTTATAAATTTTATTATTTTTATCTTCAACGTTTGTCTGGAACAATTTTTGATAAGACAGAGAACTGCTGCAAGCGGTAGAAAAACAGAGGTTAAATTAAAAATAACATTCATAATTTCAGTACTATGAACACCATTAAATCAGTTCTTGTTTTTCTTTGTTAAATCTTAAAATATTATTTACAACTTACTTCCCAAATAAATTTCCATACGATCAGCAATTACTGCAAGGGGTGGAAAATAATAGGGGTTGAAGAACAAAGGAATTTATATTTCCTTTAGTAAGTACAATATTAAACCCATTCAAATTGTTTGCAAACGTCATAAATGTTATCTAAAACTTCGGTCTGAAGCAGTTTTTTATGAGAAGAAACATTACTATAAGGGGTGGAAAAAAACAAAGAGGTTGGAATAAAAAATAAAACTTCCGCACCATGAATTCTATCGAATCCGTCCTTATTTATTTTAAACTCTCGAAATATTGTCTTAAACTTTTGTCTTAGATAAAAATTTATGTAGCTAACCATTACTGCATAGGGTGGAAATAACACTACCTACGCCTGTAGGTTGAGCCGAAAGGATTTTTTTTGTATTTATTTGATAACTAGTTATTTTGATTGAGACGGTCGTAAGTTTCAATTGCTATTATATTTAAAGTTTCACAAACACAGTTTTTTTTATAAAAATTTCTTAATTCTTTAACTCTGGCATCATACAGACTATTTCTTTCCTGTTATCAGAACCGTCTAGTCTCTACACCATTTCTCTACAACCAAGAGCAAAGAAGTTCCAAATATGAATTCACTGTTTAGAAAGAGAGAAAGAGAGTGATGGAGAAAACGTTTTGCAAAATTCCGCTTTTAAGTTTTTCGGTTATATCAATATGTTTTAAAAACCATCTAAAGTAACTAAACTATGATTGTTATTTAGAAAAAAATAATATTAATTTGTCGCCTGTAAAAATGCAACATTACGTAGTTCTAACTTGATGAAGTTTTTCTAAAGCGTGCATTTCATTTTTAGTGCCCTTGATGGAAGTTATTTATTGAACAGCTCGCTCATTTGACAGATCGTGGGTTCGAACTAAAAACCTTGGCATGTCTCTTATTTATGAACTTTGAGACGGTATTCGAAAGTTTCGAAGCTAATCCCATGTGCAAATTATATTCCGACACAAAATTTAATTTCAACATCTATTATTTTATAATTCTTTGTGAGTCATTTACAAAAGTCATTTTTTGGATCTTGTCCTATGTAGCTGCTTTCGGAATACACTTAAAAGTTGTTAAAATCCCGTTATATTTGAAGGGTTCACTATTTAACTGAAGAAAAATAACTGTATAATTTAAAGTCACTAAGCAGTTCGCAATATAGCATGTTATTTATTTTCCAAAGTTTTGCTAGTGTGGTCAAATTTAAAACCTAAGCGTTTTGGCGAGTAACAATATGCGGGGTATATAAGCCTTTCAATTAGTAATTAATGTAATATTTAATTGTTACATATAATTATTATGTTATATGCATTTTGCATTCCTTAAAAATTAGTAATTTAACACTAAATTGGAAGTTTTAATTTCCAGAGGCTGAATTAGAGGAACATAATACTGGTCGTTTGTTGGCTTGGGCATTGTTTGGCAGAGTGCAGTCCGCTATATTGCTGGCCAGCGCAGTTCGCGATGAACAGGACGGTTTCGCTCCAGGATGCATATAGAGTTCCACGTGCAATCCAACAATTAACCTCCCAGCGCAGCGAAACCCGAATTTTCCGCAATTATAAAACGTGGAGAGCGTTGCCGCCGTGTTACCTTGGTTTACACGTTACCTACATTTCCCAGCTAGTGCATTCCGTCACTGCTTCAGGTCAATATGGTGATACACTCTAAAAGAAAATATTTGTACTTAACAAGGAAAAACCTTGGAAACACAATTGCCAAGGATATCACTTGAAAAATACAAAGCTCTGCCTTGTAGTTGTACAAGTAATAGCCGCCTTGGCATCTGGGTTTAGAAGGATTTTCCTTGTAAAATAATAAAAAAAAATTATAGAGTGTACCCTTCATACGTCTCTTAAGGGTTTCAGGTCAACGAGACGTTATAAATAATGATTCATTTATTCAACCAATCTGCCCCAATCCCCATCTCTTATCTCGGGCTTGTCATCCGAAACTGATCATGGCTTCACCACCTGACACAACATTGTGATAAGACTTTTCGGGTGCTCCAGATCAGTGTAGGAGTTTTGTCTGAAGCACATGCAGGAACTTAAGTGCAGCGGTTGTACACAGGTTCAGTGCAATACAGTCATATTAGACTTTAATCTGTATCAACGAATTCCACAACACCATAATCTTCCTTAAAAACGTTTTATGGTGATAGATAAAACTTCCTTCCCCTCATACAATATTGCAGCAAATCTCAGAGGAAGTATGGTGTTTGGTGTAAAACGAAACCTTGATTTTATTTTTCCTTAATCGCGTGCTGGTTAGATAGAGAATGAGCGATAGTTTGATGTGATTATCCTGCTCAGCACACAAATGCGTTACCAGTTTGACGATGCGATTTCAATGCCATCTCGTATCGGGCAGAACTACTAGCATTCTATAATACCATGAAACATCCTTATGGCTTGGCGACCTCCATAAGCATACTACTGAGGTTCCTTAAATAAAAAACCATGCATTGTCTGATTTTAAAACTAACTTAGGTGTATATCATTTTTTGTACACCAGAAATGCTTGCAAACTACATATATAAACCCATAAAGTGTTTAGTAATCTTATTTCATAGTGGAATTAGAGCTAATTGTTTATCAAGTAATCATTTTCCTGTAAGTTTAAACGCCACTTTGCACTCTAAAAGTGGTAGGAAATTTTCATTTCCTGCCTTTGCTATCCACAACATGTTTTTGCAACAATTTTCCTTGCTTTTAAGTTTCAACGTTTAAATGTTCATTTTTTTTTTTGGAAACTCGATGTACAGATTATACTTTCATAAATAGTCACCCTCAAAATAAATATTTTCATAAAGGCTTTACTGATTCCTTAATTTCAGTGGTATGTTACAAATAATGCTTATTTTTAAAGAAATTATTTTTTTACCTTCAGTAATACATTCTTGATTGCTTCAATCGTTTCAAGTCTTTTTGCTACTAAAATGACTAAACCCACACTGTATAGAATATTGACTAACAATTCAATCAGTCGGGGTCAATAATGGCTAATTGCATGACATTATGGTCAATCAACATGAAACGGCTTTTTATTTTATTTAGAATATCCTTCAAAAGTTTCCAGCCAAATTTCTGAAGGAAATAAGCTTTAAAAAATATTATGGAACATATAATAACTCGGAAATTACCTAATGCAACAAAAAATTACACTGCAAAAATGATCAAACTTTGAATATTTTTTCTGAATTATACTAAATGACTGTCAATGGCGTATCATATTTGTCTTTATTAATGAGATATGTGATTTTCACCCTACTGGTTAACACATTTCAATGAGGTTTTTACATGAAGGCATATTTCAGATTTTATATCTGACTTTTTTTTGTCGTTATCGGCCCTAAATAATCAATTCCACAAGAACAAGCGAACTATGTCTCAATAAAAATATGTATGCGCTACGATGGAAAAGTTTCTTATGCTACATTTCCTTCACAAAAACACCAATTTTACTATCCAGGATTTGATCCTATGTCAGTTTTTGTAACATTATATGGCTTTTAATATTTTATAAATGTGTTCCCAACATAAAAATACTATGGAAAGTTTAATAAACACGAATTTCTAACTTACAAAAATAAGTATTGCATGAAAAAATAATATTAAAATTATTCGATATAATGTTGCATATATATATATGTATATATGTGTGTGTATGTGTGTATTTTATCGAGGATTTGAGCAATTCACCATTAAGTTATAAAATTTTGTATGAAAACCTATCGAGTCTCCGAGATTGATAAATGTGTAATTTTGTCATTTAATTTTTTTGTCATGAAATAATAGTTAAAAAGTGAAAATTGATTAAACAAATATTAACACTTTACGAAAACTAAATTATGAATTCATAATATAACTCTGAACTATATAAACTACATCAAAAACATTTGACAATTTTTTTAAATTTTTAATTTCTCCAAAAATAATATACATAATTTTTCGAAGTTTATAAATATTTAGATTCGATATTTGGTTTTTCAGATCATTTTCTGAAACATTATAAACATAATTTTAGATTTTATTCATTCCAATATACTGTAAACAGTTATTATATAGATTAAATTAACGGTAGTTAACAAATATTAAACATATCATTAAAATAAACATAGGTATGTTTGGGAGAAATTCAGTATTAAGTTATTCAAAATACTTCTTAAACATAATGAATGTTGCTGAATTTCGGTTGACAATTTACAAGCACTTTGATTATGACTAAGTGAAAACATTTCCCAAGTTTGTTAATTATTCCTGCTTTGTTGTAAAAAATTGTATTCTGTCACTTTACCTTTCATAATATTCATAATATTTTAATTTTTAGACAGATTTCAATTATTTCACTATACATATAGATATAAATCGATACCATTTATAGGCCGATGATTTACAAGTTTACCTGTCTTTTCCACCTCATGATTTAACTAACGGTATAAGTAAGTTAAATATTGATCTTGATGTTATCTTGAAATGGTCGTTAAATAATGGATGCAAATTAATCCTTCAAAGTCACAGGTAGTTATGCTAGGAACCAATTCTATGTTGTCTGTAATAAATTAACATAGCATCCCTGCTATAATCTTGGATAAATATAAATTGGAAATTTCAACAACTGCTAAAAAATTGGATATATTGTGCTTACTAGTTCATTAAATTGGTCTCAGCATATCACGTCGGTAAGTAGACAGGCGTTTGGAACTTTGCATGTTCTTAAACGTCTGAAAAAGCTTTTGCCTACCTGCGTTAAAAACTATTTAATTCTGTCTCTCATAAACCCGATTTTTGATTAATGTGATACTATTTATAGTGATTTAACCGAGGTGTTATGCAAAAGGTTACAGCGCATTCAAAATTTGAGTGTTCGTTTCATTTTTAATTTAAAACGTCGTAAGCACATATCCCCATATAAAAATAGGTTGTCTTGGCTGAAACTAAAAAAAAGCGACGGTACCATTGCCTTTTACTTCTTAAGATAACTTTAATGACACAGTCCCCGGCTTATCTTGCTGACAAGTTTCGGTTACTCGGTTCACGTCATGGTATAGGTACACGTTCTCAAAACAATTGTTCTTTGCTCATCCCCCAACATAAGACAGCTGTATATTCGAAATCTTTTTCTATGAATACTGCGCCTGCACGTACCTGGAATGAAATACTCGAGTCAATCATACTTCAAAATTCCCTTTTCATGTTAAAGAAATCATTGTTCAGGTACTTGCTGGACTCCAATGATCAGGTTTAGCTGTGGTATCAGCAATGTGTGATTGAATATGCGTGAATTTGTCTGAATATGTATGATTTTCTCATAAAAAATTTATCATAATTTTTTATTTTTTAAATTTGTTTATGTCATTATTAGTTTTCTTTTCATTAAATGGTTTCTATCTTAAAAAATTTAAGCTTTAAAAAGAAAAAAACACCATTATAAATTAAATCTTTAATATATTTTATAGTAGGTAAATAATATTTGTCTTGTGTGTAAATTTTGTGTTAGTATTTTATGTTTGCTAGTAAATTGCGAAGTAGTTTTTTTGTAAGTGCTTTTTCTTTTCATTTGATATAGTTTTTTATTAAGCCTATATTCCTTGTATGTAAGTGTAAGACATGGCGGCACTTCGCCACTTAAAACAAGACAATAAACTAAAAAATAAATTTATAAAAAATTTGACTAATAGTAGGTTAGTACTTTACTTTATTATTGAAACACGGAGTCCACAAACAATTAACTACATACATTTAATAAAACATTATTTTAATGAAAACCTCAATTTGTTATTCAATTATGAACCTAGCATAATTTTATAATTTATCTCCTGCTTAAAGTACATTTTAAAATAATCCTTGTTGATGTATAGCAGTTCAAAATAAATATTCAACAATTTGTGAAATATTTTAATTTAAAAAAATATGTAATATTACAGAATTGTTGAAATTGAAATTCTCAGAAATCAATGCTAAAAATGGCGACATTAGAACAAATCAAACAACTATAATCAATATTACAGTAACAGAAGCTCATTGTGTATATGTATAATTCTCTACCCAAAGAATAAAATAGACGTTTTAAATTAACCCGAAAGGGTAATGAATTCGGCATAAATTATACTTGTTAGTTAAGGAAAACAAACATTTTTCTTATTTTTGTATGTTTATCTGCCTGTTTGTTTCGCCATCGCGCCAAAAATAATAAACAGATTTCAATTAAGTAGCTTTTTAATCTGTGCCCTAGACAAACTTTACACTAGGCTATAAATAATAAATTTTAAATTGCATTTATGGAGGAAGGAAAGTGTATGATGTTGTTGAACAAACGCACAGTACTGAAGGTAAATTATAAATCCACATGTTATTACTTGTTGACAGATTGTCGAAACATTTTAAACAACGTTAGCCTTGAAGTAATTATGCCAAGTGGCCAGTTTTATGATCGATAGCTGGAGGACAAACTTCTCATCGGTCAGAGAAATACATTGTCGTTACATCATTTCCGTAAAACATAATTTTTGAAAGATAGCTGATTGGATTTTTTTTTTAATGTTCAAGGGTTTATTCAATAAGACATAACATATTTCGTTAGAAAAAGCTTTATGCTATAAGGCTTGGCCAAATACTTTTCTTGTTTATAATGTCAGTGTGTTTCATTTATTACATTTATGTGGTAATACATGTTGTTTTGTTTTTCTTATCCAGCAGTCAACGCCATGCCAAGGCCAGCAGTTTTAAGGAACGAGATTCTTTCGGAAGCAGTTCTGAAGCATCATGATTATTTCTCAGAAAATGGGTTTTTAAAGACGGCTTCGGCTCAAATCTGGAAAGATTTATGCCAAGACAGCCTCTTACAACTAAACAACAAACCCATTTTTAAACCTAAGCAACTTCACGATAATGTGCAGCAGAACAGACATAATTTGCTTGACCTGTTGCATGAAAAACTTGGCTTGAACAAGATCTTGGTTGACACTGCAGCCGATGAAGATGGAGAAGAAGGAAGTTCTGAATCATCATCAGAATTTGAAGGCAGCGATTTACAGAAGTATACAATTAGAGTTCCTTATGAAGATTATAATTCATTCAGACCAGAAGAAGTGGAATATACAGAGGGCAACAAAATAAAAAGGAGGGTTCTTAAGGGGAATTTATGGGCTGGAGCTGTGGCTGCACACATTTATGAACAATGTAATATTTCGTGTGTAATGAGTTTCAAAAGATGCAAAGTTCGAGTGAACGATGAAGGTGCGGGACCTTTCATTACCGCACATGCAAGATGCTCCATGTCCGAATGTGACATGGTAATGAAGCTTATAGCAAATGATGAACCCATCATAAATCGCCCACTAATTTTAACTTTGACAGTTCCAGATCGCAGAAGCGTACCCCACTGCAAGAAAAGACAGTTGCGTGGGGTACAGCGATTCAAATATGGTAACGAAATGTTACAAACAAGAGCGTGTAACTGGCGACGCGAAAAAGCAGACAAATTGATGGCATTTGGAGATACAGAACCTCCTCATTTACCATCACTTAGTACATGCCGAAAGGCACGATAAGAAGCCAAGGAACGCGAATGCCCCACACCGAAAATTAGTGATCCTATTTTAGCCCTTCACAGAATGAAGAAATCACCAAAATATTTTGGGAAGATCCATGTCATAAGTTATGACGAATTTTTTGTGTTATACTGGACAAAAGAACAGTCATTTGTATATAAAACATTTTTGACTATGGAGAAGTTCCCTGCTGTCAGCATTGATGCAACGGGAAGTCTCGTTAAAAAAATTCGCAGGGATGGACCGGATGTATATTCACGCCACATATTCCTTTACGAAATTGTAATACATTTCAAAAACACAGTGATGAGTGTATGTCAAATGTTAAGTGAAATGCAAGATACTGCAACTATTTGCTTTTGGCCTAATAAATGGCTAAAGGAAATTCAAACTCCTCCAAATGAATGTGTAACGGACTTTTCATTTGCATTGTTAGGGGCTGTAGCGAGATCGTTCAGTGACATGAGTCTAGGTAGATATATGGAAGAGTGTTTCAAAAATGTGATGCACAGAAAGAAACTACTACCAAGATGCTACATTCGGGTTGATGTTGCCCACCTCATTAAAACTGTATGTAGGTGGAAATGTTACCCAAAAGATGGACGACTGGTACGGAAATTTTACATCAGATGTGTTGCTTTCATGGTTAAAGCAAACACATGTGAAGAACTTCACGATATTTCTTTGGCCACAATAACATTGTCATCTTCAGAAACTTGCGGCTTTACTGTGTCAGGAGAAAACGAAATTTCAGACTGTGAAAAAGCAAAGAAGTTTCTAGGTTCTCTGCTGTCGACACCACAGTTAGAAGAAACCATTGCGATTGCAGATTCAACAGACGAAACATTAAAACAGATATTTAGTCCTGATGAAAATATGTTTGAAGACTTAGATGTAATGGGGAAAAATAACATTACACAGTGGGTGGAAGCTATAAAAAACAAAGCTAAAGATAGCTCACAAAGGGCTGGGGTGGACCCCAATCCGTATTATTGTCCACAATTTGCGGGTAAATTAGCTTGGCTGCTGAAGTATTTTCCACCGTGGACTAATGTTATGTCACAAGAATTTATGTCACCCAACAGAGTTGCCACATCAGCACCAGTTGAAGGGGATTTTTCATTGCTAAAAAAGGCAATATTGATGCACGAATCCCCACCTATTTCCATTACTAGGTTCATTGCAAAGCACATTCAAGCTCTAATTGGCAGCACAAAAATTGCTCATGCAGAACAAATAAATACCGGTGAAAGCATATCCAAGCAGAAATACACTAAAGAATGTCCCAACATTTCAAGTCAAGAGTTGCTGTACGTCGAGAAATGGAGAGGTGAAACCAATCCTGACACAAATTCACCCAACATGGGTAAGTAACTCATGAACTGATGAATATTTTATACTTAAGATATTTAGATTTTTAAATGCAGTTTTATGATTTATTTACATCTCTATAATTTTAGGCAAAAAAAATGTTTCGACGTGTTCCGGTCGTTAAGATAACTTATTGATGTTTTTAAACTTATAATTAAAAAGGCTCAAGAGTTCTAAAAATAAAAATATGTAACATATGTGAATTTAAACTAAACATGGACCGGATGACAAGGTTAAATTACCTATAAAAATATTGTATTTGGGTGCAAGGGGTGCAAGAGGGTTACTTGTAATACATATATATATATATATAACTAGCTGTAGGACTTGGCTTCGCATGGTTGTATTATTGGGGGGGGGAGGGGAAATGAGACCAAATCTTTTATTTATAGTTAATATAAATGAAATAAAATGGAAATTAATTAATTTTGACAAAAACTTAATACAATTCTTTGTAATGTACCGAAGAAAAAACGAATAGCACAGATGGTTTTCCGACTCTTGAGCACGGAACGTTGTAATGGAGACGAAGTACCCACTGTTGCCCGGGCTTAACCACCCTTGGGAGCTGATTTTCGGAAAAGTCATCATGTGTAACATAAGGAACATTACTGTCCAGTTTCAAGTCTGTAGGACATGTACTTTAAAATAATAATAATTTTTTATCTTTATCGTACCCGCAAAATGAGCCAACAATGCAATAGCCGTTTCCATGGAGACGAAGGAAGCATCAACAATGCTAGAACCGTTGCCATGGTGATTTTCTACCAAAAAGTGGAAATTTTGATATTCTACGCCCCCGAAACTCCCCTTGGAAGTGGATTTCCGTAAAATCCGTTCTTAGCTGACCTCTACATGCCAAAAGGAATATTCCTACTTGAAATTAGGTAGGAATATTCCTTTTGGCATGTAGAGGTCAGCTAAGAACGGATTTTGAGGAAATCCGCTCCCAAGGGGAGTTTCGGGGGACATTAAATATCATAATTCCAGTTCTTGGTAGAAAATCACCATGGCAACGGCTGTAGCATTGTTGATGCTTCATTCGTTTCAATGGCAACGGCTATTGCATTGTTTGTGTACCTACTCTTCATCTACGTTAAAATTTTGCAGGGTCGTTAAAAATTAATAATTGCCTTTTTTTTCAAGTAGTGATGGTCCTAATATTACACAATTATTAACTGGGAATGAGGTCTTCCGAAAATCAGCTCCAAAGCGTGGTTAAGCCCGGGCAACGCTGGGTTCTTCAGCTAGTTATATATATATATATATATATATATATATATATATATATATATATATATGAATTTCCCAACTATATAGTCACTCATCACGAAATCTCTGGAACCATAAGACCTAGAGGCTTTAAATATTCCTTTCGCCGAGTAGAGGTCAGCTAAGAACAGATTTTACGAAATTCCACCCGCAAGGAGGGTTGCGAGGGCGTTAATTAAAAAAATTAACTTTTTCAAACTATAACTCTTATAGGTATAAAATTTAGCCAGAATATATTTTTTTGGCATGTTAAAAATTACCAAGACCAAGCCATTCGAGTCCTCAAACTTCCCCTTCCCCCCACAAGGGGTCAAAGCCCCACAATTTCTAAAATTGGGAGGAAATTGTTAAAGCATTAAGTCAATAAGAACTAAAAAGTAAAATTATATTTAAAAAAACTAAAAACACGCTTTGATATTGTAGTAATTTATTCAAAAGTCAATGAACTACAACTCTGTATAACGTAATTTTTTAATGAATGAAATGTAAGAATCATGTAATTAACAAAAATATTAATTTTAAAGAATAAAATTGTGGGGTGCTCTCTCCTTGCATTTTCATAATGACTGTGTAACAAACAGACATCAGTGACTATCCTAAGAAATAAACATTAGTGACTCCATACTAACGAATAGACCTTAGTGATAGAAGTTTTAAGGCATCTGATATCAAGCTATAACCTTAATAAATAAAAGTGTCAGTGTAAAGGATGGTATAAACTTAGTTAAAATAATTTCGACGAGAGTTATATATATTTTTTTAATTGTCTACATCATTAAATTAAAGGAGAAAAACGTTTTCTCATAAAAGTAAAATATTTCTTCCAACACTATCGACTCAAAATTTTTAACATCATATAATTAACCTATACTAAAACTTCAAAACAACTTTTCACATAACTTCTAGAAAAAAATATATTCTTAAATAGTTAAGTATTGAAATGAGCTTGAAGCATGAATAGGACCGTGAATCTATTTCCTGACACCAAATGAATCCGCAAAATTCTGGGCGTCCAACTAAAGACCAGGTAATTTCATGGAGTAATTTGGTTGCAAGGTAGACTGCAAACATGTACACCTTTTCATTTCATAATGATCATTTGGAATCTCCTTTTCGTAAAAACGACAAAACGTACCGGTATGGGACTATCACCATTCGACACGGGATCACATGTAGATGGCTCAAGGCAATTAATTTTTTTAATCCCACAGACCCTTACAATTTTTTTTTAAATTTCTTATTTTATAAATATGTTTTCTCGCCAACAAAAACCAAACACAGACTATGTCTGTTATGGAAACAAGTCTCAATGCCAACGGATCGCTCATATCAACGGAAAATAACTACGTCCAGCGAAGCGGGCGGGATACGGCTATTGTGTGTGTATATGTGTATATATATGTATGTATATATACATATATATATATATATTACAACAAGAATCAGCTCCTGAAATAATGATTCGATTAGAAATACGTATCAAGTGTTTCCAGGATGTTTTAATTTGGATAGCTAAAAACTAAATATTGAAATAAAACATAAAACAAACTTTTTTAATTTAAAAATTAGTAGATTTTTGAAATAAAATTTAATAATTTATTTTAAACGTTTAAGTGTTTGGAAGAGATATTCAAGCAGCAGTTAAATGGTCTTAAATATCTGGAAAGTTACTTATATATAAATTGCATGTGTAAGTGCTTGCTGATGTAAAGTTTGTTGATAGTTCATTCCAATCCGTTCTTTAGTTAAGGTGTGATCATAGAAAAACGCACGGCCAGATTTACTATTTTTTATTACATTACTATAATAAATTTATATTTATATGCTATGAAGTTATCGGTAAATCTTGTTTTGTTTATTTTGCTTCAAGTTAATGAGAAAATAAATTGAAGAGCTGTTTCTTCATAAAATCTCTAATAATAAAACTTAATGTATTTCATTATGTAACTGGTAAAATTACGTTTTAGTTAAAATTTTGCTACCATGCCATTAAAATTTTAAGACACACGCATTGTCTGCTATTATATTATGTATTTTTTTTTAGGCAATACAGTGCCTGCGGTTCAAGAATATACGCTACCACTGAAGAAGCGAAGGACATATCTACAAGTAGAACCAAATATCCTGCTTCATTTGGATGACCCACTTATGTGCAAGGGCTCTGTGGGTATTCTACAGAATGGTAACTGTTTACGACCAATAAAGATTAATAATGTATTCTACCAATTTAATAACACCTGCCCATTCGATTCCATTGCTCACCTGATGGCTTGCTTGTCACTGGATCACAGTGGGTATCGAGAATTCGTACGAAAATCTGGCAATGTATTCGGGGAATTCGTTGAATTTTTTCTGGTAAATGGACCAAATTCAAGGTCATACCAGAAACGAGGAGAACTTCTACTTTCTTTGTACTCCTCCTCGCCTTCTCGACTATGTGAAGCGACTAGCGTAGTTGATGCGGAAGACTCCGTTGGTGCTTTTATGGCCAAAGCACTGAATTCTCTGGAAAGTGTTGTCACTTATTGTTGTTGCTACGAAGAAGGATGTTCAGCAATAAGCCAGGAAAGAAGGTATATGTTTTTGGATATAAATTACAATGACTTTGCAAGTGGTATCCATAATCTTCACATCGCGGTGGCCAACGCGATGTTGCATACAAAAAAAAATTTGCAAAACTTCATGTAACTTGAAAGAAACCAAAAAGACAATGGATCATATCATGTTAGAACCTTGTGTAGGAATCACTGGTGCTGGAATTATGTTATCTGAAGTTCCTACTTCTCTAGACATTCAGGGCAAATGTTATGTACTAGGAGGCGCCATTGCCCTTGTGGGAGGGAATCACTTTGTATCGTACTGCTTGCGCAAGGACAACTCGTGGGAACTGTACGATGATCTGACCCAAAAAGTGAAGAAAGTTCGGAACAGCAGTGAGTTACAACAACTGGAAGTACTATTCTATATTTTGAAATAGACGATAAATGTTTTAATGATTCACATAAAAGTAAAGGTTAAGCTGATTTATGTTACTATGAAGTTGTGTCTGCTTGTTTTAAAACCTTATTTATTTTTCATAAGCGATTTTAATTAATGAAACAAAATATTACATTCATCAGCAGGGTTTTGAACACGCATACCTGCCTGTAGTGCTACAATGGGCTATTGTTTAGTCAATTAAAATGTTACAGCTAATTCTAACTTATATTATTAAAGCCATGTTTGTTGTATGACCTGAAAGTATTCCAAGATCATAAGAAACAATTATGTATTAAATATGATGTTGGATCAGTAGGATTTTGAAACTCCTGCCAAGGTTGGGCGGATACCTGGAGTGTGAAATTTTTTTTTCAGAGATGAAAAAACATACTAGCACAATACTAGGCTAAAAAGCGCATCTGTTCGCCGTTTCGGACCCAGTTGTGATTGACATGGTTGGTCAAGCTTTACACCGTCCCGCTTTAGGACGCTCTTGAGCAGTTTGCTGATGTAAAACTCTCTGCAGTAAGTTGCAAAGAAACAGATGATTACTAATAATCATTATTGAAACATACTGTAACAAATGTAGGCCTACATAGGAATTTACTCTTAGACGTTAGTCCACCTTCATTCGCACTTCAACCACGAAAGACAGTGGGCCCTGGGTTCGAGGCCAACGCCAAAACATGAATGCCACCCTGCATGTTCCTATCAGCTGAAATTAGTCACAAAGTCGTAATATGGGCCAAATAAAATCTTATATAAATAGAAATAAATAATTTAAGGCAGGTGGTAATTTATTACCAACTAAATAAACCTTAAAAATCGCTGAAAAAATAGCGAAGTAGGAAGCATGTCTCTTACAAAATAAAGATGTTTTTAGTCAAAAGTCAGACTTTTCATTATTTTGAATTTTTTAATTAAAAATTCAAAATTCAATTTTAGATATTTAAATTAGTACAGTTTCTTAAAGAAAATTATAAATATAAAGTATATATATACAACAGCCTCTTAATGCTTCATGAAGATTATTGGGGAATATTTACAAAGAATTCACAACGAATTTAATATATCAGTGTTAATATATCATGAGATATTTAATTTACAGATTTTGATGTTTAATGAAATAACTAAAAAAATGTCGAGAATTTTATAATGCACACACGTTCGAAGTAACAGTTGAAAACATAATAAAATAATTCCACTTATTGTGTATATGTTGTGTATTAACATTAAAAAAACTTTAACGCTTCTATTAACCTAAATAATTTTTAAATAAATACCTATCATTGATCTACCGGGGCTCAAACAGGAGATAAAAATATACTTTAAGTTCGGAGAGAGCTCTCAATCTACTGTACTCACTGAATTGAAGTGTGTTTTTTTAAATACTTTAAGAACCAAATGCAACCTCAGTAAAGAGCGTTTAGAGAACGCCATAGGAGCAAAAATTACATTGGGCTCAGCCTACATACAGGCACAGGTAGATTTATGTACCTACTGAAGGCAGGGCCGCGCAAATGCAGGTTTCTATACCCATGTAGAACATTCTAGGAAAAAGGATGAACAAAGAACCCTTTGTTTTCTGTAGAATATTCCAGATGTATCGATCGAAAATTTTTACATATTTTATGCAGCCAAAATATTTGTAGAAAGCTTTAATCCACAAGAAAACAAATTTTCTGGCTTGTGTAGTCGCCTCTACCAATATAATTTTTAAAGACAAAAAAGACGATTAATATTTCCTGCAAGTAGGCCTGCTAATCAGTTAACTTTAAATCTATAAATAATTTCATGTTTAGTCATTAAAAAAATTCCTTTCATTGTAAGAGACGGAAATACGTAAAAGTTTATGTGATCTTAATTCATTAGGGCAAAAACACATTATTTTCAAACCATAATTGTTTAATTTTCGTAACTCTCTAGCCTAGTAAAGTAGAAAAATAAATATTGGGAGCAAAATTAAAACTTATTAAAAATTAATAAAAAGAAAACATTATGTATTCAAATAACTATGAATGATAATTAAAATATATAATAGCACGCACACTTTAACTTCAAACATTATGGAATCTAATACTTTAAGTACCTGCGTTATATACGTTTTCTACAAACATTGTAAACACTGCTATTGTTACATTATACATATTAAAATATTTTCTTCTTTTTATTGGCATTAATTCTAACTATATCGAATGCAAACAATATAAACTGCAACTTAGTTACTACCGCCGATGCTGTTTAAAGAACTATCGGTGACAAAAAGGTAAGAGGGGGTGTCCAGACGTCTTCCCCTTTTTAGATCGTTTTGGTAATGCACACAGAAAGTGACCAAGAACTGTCACCGCATTAAATTCTTATTCCAATAGTTGATAATTTTTCAAATTGTAATTAAACAACTGAGAATTATACTGTTAAAATTATATAATGTGTGACAACTTGTATTTTATAATGTTTATTATTTAATATTCTCATAGATGAGTTGAAAAAATATTGTTTTTAAATGTGTAAATAATTATGTTATGTTATAAATGTAAAGTAAATGATTGTAAAATATGTCGTTATTAATGTACTTTGTTGTAATTATTGTAATATACAATAGGAAATAATCGTTGAAATTATTAAAAGAAGAAATTTTATGTTAAAAGGCGTTTTCAGTAACTTACAAAGAGAGTGTCCAAGAAATGTAACCACATAAAATGTTTATTCCAATTATTGTTAATTGTTGAAATTAAATTTGATATATAACAATTGTATGATTCACTGGTGTGGATATTTTTTGTATACGGTAGCTTTTTTATTTTATAAATTTGTGTTTTTATGTCTTAATTGATTTGATGGAAAAATTGCTTGCAAACCTGCAGATTATTGTGATAATATTGTTACATGTGTCATCAAAACTTACTGTGTTATAGTCTTTGTAATATACAACCGAATGTTAAATTATCTTGGAAGAAACATGAAAAATTAAACTGTTTTCTTCCCGAATACAATTATGTCAATTAAACTGCGATTTTTAAATATAGCATGGCATTTATAATTTTTAAAAAAGTGGAATGAATCTCAACATTAGCATTAGGTTTTCTAATTAACGTATTTAATTTAAATGTAGAGTGTTTCAGCAGTTTCCGGGTATTTGAACGTATGATAAGGTAGATTTTTAAGAAAGACTACCTATTTTAGCCGTTGCCATGGTGCGACTTCATGATTTTTTTTTCATAAGTCATATGCCCCAAAACCAACGTCATCTCAAAAGGTTAAGAGTCATTCCATGTGAAATCAGGAAATTTTTTATATTTTGGTTGCTTGAACTATTTATAATTTAACTACGGTAACAATCACTATCCAATATGCGAAAAACATTTGTATTAAATTTTTATCTCTCTCCGTACTCGATATAGGCCCTTTGATGTGGCGTCCCGCGTAGCAAAATCAGCTGTTGCAACCATTTACAAAAATAATATTTAATTTTCCATTACAGTAATATAGTTCTTGTTTTTACCAACGTACAGATAAGGGTTCGAGTTTTTTTTATATTTCTACAAATACAACTTTCTTACATACTACACATTTACTAAAAAGGGCTTAAATTTTGTGTTCGTAAGCTTAAAAAAGCCATTTTTAACCCTTTGTAGCTTAAAAAGGGCTTTGAATAACAAACCTTTATTATATTTTTATTAAAACTCTGGGTACCCCTCTTTGACATCATGCATTGGAACTGCCGTGTTTTTTCACCCTTATAGTTATTCCAATTTTTAAAATCCAATTATGTTCAATAATTGCCAACTTTCCAGTCATGTAAACTGAAAAGGGATGAACGGATTTTTTTTCTTTTGCAGGTATAAACTTCCGTTGATATATAACCAATTCCCACAAGAAAATAGTTTTGTGTTTCAAACTGGTTTAGAAGTTATGAACACTCAAATATCTTCCAAAATCACTTCAGGCTTTCAGAAGCTTAAACAGTGTCATAACTTAAATCATGTGTTCTTCAAAGGTCCTAAAACACCAAACCTTTTTTTTTATTGGTAGCCTGAGAAATACTCTTTCACCTTGCGCACTCAATTTATAATATTTTCTCACACTTTATAAAAAAAATCCTCAAAATCTAAACACTTACAGTTGTAAAAAATTTCTACACTAAGGAGCATGCATTTTTAAAATTGATAGCTTCTAAATGCAACTAATTTTTCAATATTAATTCAGTATCATGCTTAAAAGTGACAGTTTATAACTCGTAAGCTCCCATGTAATCATAAATGTTTAATTTGGATGAAAATAGTAATGTTCAACTTTAAGCATTACGGCTACCAAAAATTTATAAAAGCTTACAAATGTAGGTATCTTCTATATTGTGTTAACAAGCTTACCTACATGTTTCTAAATGTCTGGTGTTGTGAGATTGTTTGCTGGAGTGGCTATGTCTTCAGCTGAACCTGCACGGACCTGGTGTTAGCGAGTTTCAACTAACTGCATATGAGTCCAGTAGAGGAAATATTTGATGCTCGTTAGCTAAGTCTACTGTGAGCTTCTGTCCAGTATAGTCTTGTTGTGGAAGTTATTTCTCTCGGCAAAAGTGGTTTTTTGGAACCTTTATTTGGACATGCAATTGTAATGCATCTAAAAGGTAAACGAGCGATAATAGGCTTTGGAAAAATGTGCGAGTTTAAGACTGAACTGTGCTCCATCGGCACATTGTTGACAGACAGTTGTGTGAACAATTCCTATGGGAAGTAAATTATAAAAAGATTTTCTGATTATTATTTTGGAGGCATTGCTTTATTGAAAAGGAGATTTAAGAGCGAATGTGTAAATACGTTATGCACTCACCATCATAAAATATTGGTTGACAAATATCATCATTTATTTGTTGGTAGCTGTTGCGATCCTTTTTCATGCCACGAGAAAGCTATCAAAAAACTACTTAAGAGAAGTCAGTTTAGAACTAAGTAATACACACCTGAGCTTATTACTAAAATTAGGCAAGTCATTTTGTTGTACTTGCTTAAAAAAGGCTTAGCTGTAAAGGAAGTGAAGAACACCAAGACTGTGAATAAGAATTATTTTCTAGTCCTGAGGTTGTCATTACATCTGTTAATGAAGCTGCTAGCTCACTGGGTGTCTCACCAATAAAAAATAAGATGCTCAGTGATAATAAAAAACTTATACATTTAATATCTGGTTTGATACCAACCAACTCATCCTAATACATAATGTCTAACTTTGCTGTAAGTAGAAAGTCGGGATAGCATTTAAGGTTAGGTATACAATTTATGTTCTCTAACATGGAAATAAATTTCACACGCGTAATCAGTTTTTTTTATCTTTCTGTCCCCCCCCTTGAGTTATTTCAGTTACATAAATCATTTTATTTTTTTATTTTTTTATAGGAGAGAGCCTGAAATATTTTAATGCTAGCATCATACTTTCTGAAACCAGTTTTGAAAACAGGCACAAAATCAATAACTAGGCATATTTTAAAACTAAATTTAAAATTGATTAATTTAAAAGTTTAGCTTTTCTTATTCTTAGTTCAAAACGAACTAAGAGGTTTTACACGTAGTATTCTTTCAACTTGAAATACGCAAACGGCCACCATGAATGCATTAAAACAATTAACGTGTTACCTGAATCGAACATCACTACTCTCAGCGGCGAAACCATTTTGTGTGCCAAAATTTACAACTATGATCTTCCCAACCAGTAGTAGAATTAACCTTAGCAGAACTCTGCTAGGAGTCTCAATCGTTTACAATTGATAGTTCATAAAATCAATAAAGAATTCTCACAAAATAGATACGAAAACTAGAGACTAGAATTAAACATAAAATAGTTAAAATACTTAATATAAAAACATTAGGAAAATAAGGAAATAAATATGGCAGCTAAAATTAAATCTAAAAAATTGTGAATAACAATACAATAGAACATCTGATCGTCAAAAATAATAAAAAAAACGTTAATGTTTTCGGAAGAATAAATACTTTAGAAATATAAATTTTAATAAAGATAATTATAAATTAGAAGCAGGTGGTACACGCCTCAGTACAGAAAATATTTTTTTATAAATATTTCTAAGCTACAAAAAATGTTAAAACCTAAACTTCCAGTAACGAAAATGTAACTAAAAAGTTCCCTTTAGGAAGTATTAGTAATAAAAATATTGTCATGCACGTTTGGAAAGAGAATTTGTTTTAAGCAATTAGGTATGTCATGAAAAAGTATTACATAAAACACAACTACTTGTTGATAAAATTAAACAATTATGATTAAAATGTTTAATATAATTTTTCCCAATTTTAGTATCGGGGTAAAAAGTAACAATTCACATTTAAAAAATACATGTATTGTATAGGCTACATAAAAATTAGTATCTATATATTGACAGAAATCCTTACTAATATTATAAATGCGAAAGTAACTCTGTCTGTCTGTCTGTCTGTCTGTTTGTTACCTTTTCCCGGCTGAACGGCTGAACGGATCGTAATGAAATTTGGCAAGGAGATAGACTATATCCTGGGGATGGACATAGACTATCTTTTGTCCAAAAAAAATTTAAACAGGTTAAAAAAATATATCTTAATTTTATGTCATGTGTGTCATAGATATACAAACTGTTAGTGTCATTTCTCTATGTCTGCCGAGCAATAGCTTTCAAGCCATTACGTTACGTTTTGCTATTGTAAGGAACTAAGTAGAGAGAAAGAAAAAAATAAAGATCTTGACAGTTTGTATTGTCGCCATATTTGTTTCAATTTTCAATACCGTTTTTGTATATTACAGTTTAAATTGCAGAAAAAAAATCATGTTTCATAGACACATAAATAGTGAGTGTGTGTCATTTCTCTATGTTCACGAGGTTTCGCCGCGTCAATTTTCTCCTTGGGGCGAACCCGTCCGCTTATTAAATAAACAGATTTTATCGTTGAATGATTTCATGATTTATTTCATGAAAATCTGCTCTCATAAAAAAGTTAGTTTTATAGACATTCAATAGGTCTCTCTCTCTCTCTCTCTCTCTCTCTCTGAAGATCAATCTATGAATCGTTACAAATTTATTTTTCTTTATTTTTTTAGTCTGATTTGATACAATATGATTTCACTAAAAATCTATTTCTACCCCTTCCTATTTTCATTTCCACATTACGAAGTTTCACTTCTTCCACGCGGAGGGACTCCACGCAATATTGTTGCATTCAATTAAAAAATATTTTTTAATGATGCCAAATAAGTATAACTTTTCATGCGCGTCTAAGTACACGCACCCATTTTTTTAATTTAATTTTTTTCTATATATTTTTTTTCCCCTACCTAGGGCACTCATAATTCTTTTAAATTTCACGTGTATGTTTTCAAAGTCATTCGAGTTGTACAATTGTTTTTGTCAAATTGGTCATTATTTATACTTTGTTTCATTTTGGAAACACACGTATTTTAGGTATTATGACAAATAAAAAAAAATAGTTTCACTAACATTCTTAGGTTTTTATTGTGTGGATAGTTTCAAGTTTAATATTATGTAGGTACCCTACATAAATTCTTTAACTTATAAATTTCTTCGAAATTTATTCTTAGGTTGGTAGGGCCTACTAATATTTTCTATTTGTCAATATTGTTATTTTTTTTACAGTACCTACTTATTTGCAAGGAGTTTGGTTTAGTGTTTATAATTTATCTGCTGAGCGTCAAGAGTCTTAGGGCTGCTGAGACCGAAGACCAGAAATATTTATCAATTATGTAATATATTGTTGAAAAATTTGAATTTTACTATTTCAGGAAAGTTGATTTTTTTTATTAATTGGAATAGTTACGTGTAATTGCCATCTTCCTTTATTTCATATTAAACATTATGTTTGGTTGAGTGTGAGATAATTTTATTTATGTATGTTTTAATTTATTTAATTTATTATATAATATTCTTACCTACCTACTTCTATTAAATTTCAGGCGGATGTTAACATTGTCATTCCAGTTGTATAAATTTTTTTGTCAAATTAGTTGTTATTTATACTTTTTGTTTCATTTTGGACTATGTTTTTTTTTTTTTTTTTTTACTTAATTCAAAGATTTGTGGTGTATACAGGGAGTGATATCTCTATTTATTTCTATACTCCTTTGGATAAGCGGAATATTGCCACCACAGTTTTACATATAAACAAATCCTACAAATGTTTTAAACATTATGACAAACAAAAAATAGCTTCACAAACATCCATAGTTTTTTTTTGGTGTGTATAGTTTGAAGTTTAGTATTATGTATGTATGTAAATTCTTAAACATACAGTTATTTATTAATTTATTTAGATAATTATTCATAGGTAGCTAATAAGCTTTCTATTTGTCAATATTGTTATTATGGTAGATAGGAGTACAGTAAATGCCTACATTCTTATATTCCTTCATATCTCTTTCGATTTGGAGTGTTTCCGAGCCATTCGGGGTCCTCAACATCAACCCCCCCCCCCCCCCCAGGTGGTTAAAGCCCCAAAATTTCGAAAGTTTAAAAATTTTAAAAATCTATCTCTTTCGATTTTAAGTGTTTTCGAGACATTCAGGGTCCTCAAACCCCCCGCCACCCTCTGGGAACAAAGCCCCAAAATTTTGACAATTTCAGGAACTTCAAATATCTATTCTTTCGAGAAGGTGTGTTCCAAACCATTCGAGGTCCTGAACATTTAACCCCCCCCCCCCCCCCCCCACTCCTTCCTCAAAAGTGAAAGCCCCAAAATTTCGAAATATATAAGAATATATATAATTGGATGTTGGCATGTATGACGTCGATAAACTCTTACACCGTTTGACCGATCGCCACGAAGGTTGGCACATCGAAGTGTTTTTATCATGGAGAAGATTTTTATGCTAACCATTTTTTTTTTGTAACTCGCCGTTAGATGGCGCTGTAGCGCATCAACTTCTAAACCTTTTAACCGATCGCCATGGGTAAACAGATAACCATAGGTCACAGATACACAAACAGTAGGTAATTATGTGTCATTTCTTAATGTCCACCACACTGGACATATTGCCATCCATTTTGCTGTAACTCGCGGACAATATATCACCCGGTGTTCAGCCCGGGCAAAGCCGGGTACTGCAGCTAGTGACTTATGAAACAAAAATTATAGTTTTTCAAAAGCCACCAGAAGGTTCTTTATTAGATGTAGGTTACAACTCACATTGATCGAATTTTAAAGTGAGGATTGAAACTCCGTTTTTAATCAATATCAATGTAATTATCAAACCACTGTATTGCTCAAAAATGTTTTTTTTTGTTATTTCAAAAATTAATATGTGAATATCATATTCAATACTACCATTTGCCAGGTCTTATGTGGAAACGGGCAATCTACGCAATAATATGTTTATTAAAAACAATATTATTGAAACATTATATATTTAACGATATATTTAATTGATCAAACTTGATCAAATTAAACAATTACCTAAACAATTTTAACATTTGATATTTCATGCTTTTTCCAATCAATATATTAAAAAGTACTCTTTCTTAATAAAAACTTAATCAAATAATATTGTCTCATATACAAAATTTACATTGGTTCTTAAATTTATAGGAGAAAAAGGCTAATTTCCAATATTCATTTGAAGAACTTATGGTTAGTAAAAATTAATCAAATTACACTCCATAAGATTCAATATTATTTGACATTTCTTAGTGTGGGTCCACTGCCTTCGCATTATTGTTGTTTATAAATGAATATATTTATTAAACTATGATTGATCAAATTCTACTTTTGGTTGATCAAACTTGATCAAATGATTCTCTATCATATGCAATTTTAACATTTGCCATTTTCAAATGTGGGGGGGGGGGGGGCTAACTACACACTTTTGTTGTTTTTTAAATCGATATATTTAATTACCTATGATTGATCAAATTCTACTTTTGGTTGATCAAACTTGATCAAATGATTCTCTATCATATGCAATATTAACATTTGCCATTATCAAATGTGGGGGGCCTAACTACGCACTTTTGTTGTTATCTTAATCGATATATTTAATAAACTATGATTGATCAAATTCTACTTTTGGTTGATCAAACTTGATCAAATGATTCTCTATCATATGCAATATTAACATTTGCCATTTTCAAATGTGGGGAGGCTAACTACGCACTTTTGTTGTTTTTTAAATCGATATATTTAATAAACTATGATTGATCAAATTCTACTTTTTGTTGATCAAATTTGATCAAATGATTCTCTATCATATGCAATATTAACATTTGCCATTATCAAATGTGGGGGGGCTAACTACGCACTTTTGTTGATTTTTAAATCGATATATTTAATAAACTATGATTGATCAAATTCTACTTTTGGTTGATAAAATGATTCTCTATCATATGCAATATTAACATTTGCAATTTTAAAATGTGGGGGGGCTAACTACGCACTTTTTTTGTTTTTTAAATCGATATATTTAATAAACTATGATTGATCAAATTCTACTTTTGGTTGATCAAACTTGATCAAATGATTCTCTATCATATGCAATATTAACATTTGCCATTTTCAAATGTGGGGGGGCTAACTACGCACTTTTTTTGTTTTTTAAATCGATATATTTAATAAACTATGATTGATCAAATTCTACTTTTGGTTGATCAAACTTGATCAAATGATTCTCTATCATATGCAATATTAACATTTGCCATTTTCAAATGTGGGGGGGCTAACTTTGCTTTTTTTTTTATGTGCTGTCGCTATGTTAATTAAGTTGATCAAATGCTAATATAATGTGATCAAATGTGATCAAACGATGATCAAACGATTCGAATTATAAAATTATGAAATTTCATACTTGGGGGGGCTAACTACGCACTCATCGCAGTATTCCCTATTCTATAACAACTGACGGTTCTTTTTTTCCAAGAGAAGGTACTCGTGGTTCCAAGCTCCCACGCGAAAGCGCTATAGCATTGCTTGTCTCAAGGTCACACACTGTATTCTGTCTCTCGCTCTCATTCTGTGGATTTTAATTCAGTTTCTGAATGGAGGGGCAGATTATTGATAAGGTGGGCGGTTAGTTTACAAGTTATGCTCGTCGAAACGATGCGATAATAAATGCTATAAATGCATTTTCTTTAAAGAACCTAAAGGTAAAATTTTATTTCTTGAAATATTATACAATTCTTTAAAAACAGCCAACATTAGTAAGTTATTTATTGTATTGATTGCAGTTGGTAGGATAATATTATGTATTTTCATAAAAATTGGCGCATTTTGAATATAAGATTAAAATATATTATTAATGAAATGAATTTAAGCTCCTCAAAGAATCAACATGTTTATGAATTCAACCAAATGTACCTACATATTCAAAGCAAAAACTAGTAAATGTAAAAAATGGTTATCTACATTAATGTTCTGTGTAAATCTGTGCACGGACTTATTAAACGAGTTATAATAATTTTAGCAAGCTATTATTACACAAGAAAAACCTCGTATTTTTCGGAAGGAAAAAAATTGTGAGTTAAATAATTAAGCAGGAAACATGAATGTGCACATTATTTAAGTTTACATACGTGCAGTGAATATTATTTTGCAGTAATAAATTAATATTTTGCTAGCATAGCTAGATCTATAAAACGTTTATAGAAAATTTCAAACATATTTGCTACCTAGGTATACTTTACAGTAGTAAGGTTTGTAAATTGTTCTTATCAGGAGCATTTTACAACACAATCCATTTAATTTCATTGCAAATTTTCAGTCACATGAAAATTATGTTTAAAATGCGTGGGAAATTAAATAAAAATACTATCAACAAAAAATTGTATGTACAAGTTCATTATCTTGAACCAGGTGGGGCACGTGTCACCCACCTGACTGCCTCAAACGTCACAAGACACAATTATAAAAAAAAGAGAACAAGTAAATAAATAAATAGTGCAGAAATCCATTTGTATAATGTGAACAACATTAATTAATACATTTGTTAACTTGTACATTTGTTAATACTGAAATGGCACATTCATCATACATCATATAAGGTTACCCTATAAGAGAATATTGATATACATAACATTAATACAAACAGGTATAACAGGTCGTAAACTCAATAACAATTTAACATTTAAAAAATATAAGACAAAATCACAATTATGAGTCGCCCCTGTGGACCTGGTAAGGCATGGTAACAATCCAAAAAAAAAAAAAAACGAGATGGCAAATCAAAAAGGGCAGAAGGCCTAATCATGCAGCCATCGAGTGGCATAGCATCAATAATTAATCACGGCAGGCTCGGCCGCAGGGCGAACAGCGCAAAGACAAGTGGGCATGACCAACAACACGAACATTAAACTCAAAAGCGATAACAAGGTACACAACAACACACGCGTATTTTCAGCTTGGGCTCAGCCATCATATAGGAGAGTGACAAGACATAACAGATAACTATTTAAAACTGAAATCGTGTGACGAAAACAATAATTATATGTAAAACAATTCCCTGAATACAAATAAAATATTCTTTAGCCGAAATAATAACACTGCAAGAAAACATTACTAAATATATTTCGTGGTAATTATAACCTGTTTAGTATTCTTTAAGGAAATAAAAACCTTTAAGCTATTGCTTTTAAAAACTTTCACTGCAGTATTAGAGATATCGTAAATCGCATATAACTGTTGTATGTAAGGTTAAATTTTCAGTGAAAGAGTTGAAATTATGGTAAATCATTGATGTTTAATCTTTTATAGTTTGGAATTTTTTTCATATTGCTTCTTTTTAGTTCGTTGTCACGTTCTTGAGTGGTGGTACACTACCTGATGAAATATAAGTGCACTAAGGTCAGCAATAGAAATTCTTTGTGGTCAAGGCACGTGTCAAACCACGTTTGAAATGTAGCTATGGTACCTCCTTTTATAAAATTCTTCATCAATGAAGCGACACAAAAAAATTAATGTGTTTCATAATATTTGCAAAACAAATTCTAGCTTAAAGCCTTTCAACAAATGGGCACATAATTTATATATGAATGATATTTTTCTTACTGTCGGTGTGAAGTGGTTTTTCTTTACAGGTGTAGTTCTTATATTATTTAAGCTTTCCTCTTTTGACTGAGATTTGTATTTCCCGTTAACACACTTTCACCAGTTGGGCAACGGAATTCTCCAAGCACATTATAGCTGTGTACCCAGCTAAATAATACACTACAAAATCTTACAGTGTTCCACTGCTCTCCTTGCAAGTTATTGGGTGTTATTCACAACCTTAAACAACATTAGGGTAATTTATATTGTTGCGATTTACTGGGTTCGTTAAGGATAGCCCTTTTTTCGATTTTTATCACTACACAGTTTTATGTATTGCCACTATTTATGTCACTTACAAATAATCTTCTAAAATACCAAATAGTCAATTACACTTTAAAAAAAATGTTGCTTCCCCAGTCACTAGTTTCTTACAATCAACACACCTCGCTGGGCCGCACCTCTGGCGCAACTCTCGCCGCAGCACCCCTCGTGGATCTCCGCCGCGGGACTACGTCGCCACACTCCACCGCCGCCAACGCACTTGCCTTCGCCGAGGATCCACTCGACGGCTCGCTCGGAACTTCGCTCGGGACTCCGCCACGCCCGCGACACTATCGCCCGGAACTGAACTCTCTGCCCTGGAACCTTCGTCCAGGGATTTCGCCGCTCTATCGGCTTATAGTACGGCTGGTAGTAAATGATTTTAAGCCTCGTTTAGGATTTTGAACATGAACATGTCAATATTACATAAAAATCACTTATTTAAATAAAAATTATGAAAAAATCCTAAAAGCTGCTTACGTTCCTCATCTACCAGCCTTCAGTAAGGTCTTGTACACTGTTAAGCGAATAGACCAAGTGTTTTCGCACCACGAGGCCAGGCTATGCACAGTGTCAGGATATATAACAGTTGTCTCCGAACCACGAGGACAATCGTCCTGACTACTGACATACCAATCCAGAATCAGCAGTAGTATGCGATCGCCAATATATGGTAGGATACAATGAATCCAAATGCCTTTTCCTCCACAATTATCTACGGCTCCAACAGTCTTTGGCTCCAAAAGTCTTTAGCTCCAACTGTCTTTGACTCCAACACTCTTTAGTTACAGCTGTCTTCGGCTTCAAAAGTAATTTTCTCCAACACTCTTTGGATTTAAATGTTATTGGCTACAAAAGTCTTTGGCTCAAACAGTTTTTAGCTCCAACAGCTTCAAGTGCTCCAAAGCTCCAATGCTCCAATAGGTCAACAACTCCGTGTGCCCCAAAGCTCCAAATGCTCCAGTAGCTCCTATTGGCCAACAGCACCAAGTGCTCCAACGCTCCAACAGCGCCAAATGCTACAATTGCTCCAACAGCTCCAAGTGCTCCAATTGCTCCAAGTGCTCCAATTGTTCTAAAGTGCTCCAACTGCTCCATCCACATTTGGCTCCAACTGCATTTCAATTTTTGATTGAACTTGGCCTGATTTCTGGTATGATTTTATTATTTCTCACCAGTTTGTCAGTCAATATTGAGAATTTTTACATTTTTAAGTTAGAAGCTGTATTACGAGAACTCGGTATTAGATAGAAATCAGATTTCAAGAAATAAAAAAATCACTTGTTAAATACAAAATAATTCCTTTTTTTTTCAATTTTACACACATCCAAGTAATACAAGTCAATATTGTATGTAGCCAGCTTCCCTCAGTTCTTTGAGTATGAAGAATACTTATTTGATGTGCGAATATTTTCCCGCACAAAGCGAAGTGTAACCCTTCTCTACCTATTACCCTTACAGCAGGGAGAACTTGGCCTAACAAATGGCCCAAGGGTACTAAATCAAAGGGAAAGAAAAGGTTACGTTAAACAAAACAAAGAGCAGAGCTCAGTGGTATAAATATATTTTAATTCTTTGCAAACAACTACTAATATGCGCATCTCAACAACGCTCAAATACAAACTTTACTACAACAATCAAAGTGAACTTAAAATCTCAAAATTCAGGTACAAGACAAAGACATTAGTAGAGGGGGGTAAAGTTTTCTTTTATAGTGTGGGTTCACAGGCTTCACCACAAGTTCACCACAAATGCGTGAACTCTTACTCCTATTTCATACCCTATAAACAATCACAATTTATTTTAAAATACTGTTCATTTCCATTTATCCCACCCCGAGAGCTCTCCTATAGCAAATCCCGACATTCAAAAAAAAAATATAATTTAAATATAGAAATGTACCCACAGTATGCCTATATAGTTCTATAAAATTTAATATAAAACAGAACCAACAATATAAATATATAGTTAAATAAAAAAATTATAAAAATTCACTAAAACTACTAAATAATAATTTATATTTCACAAAAATTTATCTACACTTACAACTCATAAAGCTTCATACCACTCAAAATATCAACAAAATTAACGTATAGTTCTATAAAAAATTTATATATAATATCACTGATTAAGCATGGCAGGTTTTTCTCCAACCTACGGTGGCGGGCTGCATGCAAACAATAAAATCCCTAAAATATTTCCCACAAAACTTAAATCACCAAAAAAAGGTCTAGAAAATAGTTAAGGAATTATGTACGATTTATATCACAAAGTCACGCGGTTTCCCCTTTTTCACAACCCTTAGTCATAACCCTTTTCAATATCTCGAAAATACTTTCTGGCTCTTCACCAACCACAGGAACTCAAAAAAAAAATTTTCCAAGACTCACCCCTTCAGTTGCCATCGGGAACAGGACGACGCACAGCATAAATAATTTAAAAAGGCCATTTAAAAGAAAAGATCACTACACCACCATTAACTGGACAGCTGGGACGCCGACTGCAACCACCGACTCTCGAACCAGCTGCATTCCATACGACGAACCATTAAACTTCGTGGAATTTCCTTCGCTCAGCTACTGACGAAACTTCATTTCTTCCCAAATTTCAATCCCAAAAAAAAATTAATTCGTCGAGACGATCTGTTCTTTTCCTCCGCAATAAACAGGAAAAATCAAATCGTAGACCAAATTTAAGTTCATAACATGTTGTCCTCCTCCCGTGCCAGCTGCTCAAGTTGACTCGGAAAACTAGTCTCACACCTTCTCGCTCATTCCACAACCCACTATGTCGTGTCGAACTCCAAAAAAAAAATTACATGAAAAATTTCATAATTTCTTAAAATAATAAATTTCTCGCACGCACCGATGCTTACTCGTCTATAGAAAAGAAAATACCACAATTATCTTGTTACAAAAATTTAACCACAACTCATTCGTAGCTTCTTTTCTTCTCCTCGTAACTATCCCGGGTCTATAGTGATATTTTCCTCGGCGATCGAGGCCTCAACTGGGGGTTAACTCCATTCCATTTCCCCGCACGAGCCTCGCGTCGTGTTGTCCAGCATAACAGCGCCGCAATCTCTCTTCTCCCGTCGTCCACGATTGACACGTAAATCAAGTTAAGTCACAATCATTTCTTGAAGCCGTGAAGTGCATTATTCACCGGAGATACCTATCATAGACACACTCTGACCGTCTGCTTCCACAGCTAACTCACTAGTCACCTCCGTCCAGCGCAGAGCTCGACTCTCTCGCTTACCGCGCATGCGCGGTAGCTAGTTCCAACCGTCGACCGCCCGCAGCGCTGTGTGTATTCGCCCGTCTGCTCACGTACAACTCTCGGGCAAACCAATTTATAGATGGCGCGATAAGTCACACCATTCGACAACGCGCGGACACAAACAAAAATAAATTTGTGACGCTGTTACAAGCGTCACAGCCACCCCTCCTAAACCGTCCCCCGCCGGCAGGACAAAAAAAGAGGAGGAAAACACAACATATGATCACCTTCAACAACTAGAAGTAAACTCAAACACCAGGAGAGAACAACAACTGCTGGGACATCAGAAGGAAAAGCCTACCCTAACAACAAACACAAAAGCAAGAATCCAAAACATCGACAAACACTAGTTACTGAGAAGAGACAAACTTCTTCACTGCAGAAACATGTGCCTTCTTAATAACGAACCCCTTATCAGGATCTCCCAAGCTCACAGTGACTGGCGTAAGGAAAGAAAGCACGCGGTAAGGACCATCATATGCAGGGCTCAACTTACTGCTAATAAAATCAACCTTTTTACTTAACACGACCTTCCTGCATACCACTAAATCGCCTTTCTTGATTTCTGACTCTATCCTTTCCTTGTTATACTTCTTCGCCATCACAGCGCGCGCCTTCTCTAGAGCCTGATCCGTTTCCATCCAGATCTCTTCCAACTCCTTTCCCGAACTTTCCAAACACTCTGGGGGAATTCCCCAGATACTCAACAAGGGGTGTGGCAACTGCCGCCCAAACATCACCAAACTGGGCGATTTACTCGTAGCACCATGAATTACAGAGTTCAGGGCAACGTTAAGAGAAGACAACTCTGAATCCCAGGCTCTTTGATTTCTATGGTGGAAAATGGTCAGCGCCACTTTCACCGTCTTGTTCACCCTCTCTACCAGATTTGGACAAGGATAGTAGGGGCTTGTGTGCACCTGCTTTATCCCCCATCGGAAACACATATTTCTCATAGTTGAAGAGGTGAAGTATGTAGCATTATCTGAAACGAGGATCTCCGGACTCCCAAAAATTTTCCATACCTCATTTTCCAACTTAGTACTGACCGAAATGGCCTTCATGTCTCTTAATGCTAACAGGATCACGAACCGAGAAAAAGCATCCACCAGAATAAGTATGCAATTCATCCCTTTGCTAGACCAAGGAAGGGGACCAAATATGTCGATAAACACCCGTTCCCAAACTCTTCGAGGGGTTTGCACGGAGTACTGCCCTACCTTGCTATTTAGCGGTTGTTTAGCTAACTGGCAGTGTTTACATTCCTTCACATACTTCCTCACCTCCTCGTGCATATCGTCCCAGAAAAACTCTTGCCTAATCTTGCTCTCAGTCTTTTTAATTCCCATGTGCGCTCCCACCACGGAATCATGAAAATAACGAAGAAGCATTTCCCTAATAGCCCTAGGTGCCCATACACTCTTCTTCCCCTTCCTATTCACATGGTGGATGATGTCTCTCTGTAAAATGTAATCATTTGTTTCTCCCTTCTCTATTTTTGATCTCAACTCTCGGCCTTCATCATCCTCCTGTTGCCATCTAGCTATATCCACAAAGGACTGGGGAATAGTATGAATTGCCAAGCACCTACCCTCTTCTTGCTTCTGCTATTCCTTTTCCCAGACTGCACAGGCTTTCTCTACTTCTCCTTCCTCTTCCCCCTTTGTCTCAACTTTGAACTCCCCTGGATCATACATCCGTGAAATTGCATCGGCTACCCCGTTGTTACTACCCTTGACGTGTGCGATCTTAAACCGGAACCTGGATAACCGCATAATCCAGCGCCCAACTTTACCCAGCTGTCTGGGGTGTGAAAATAACCAGGTAAGCGCTTGATTATCTGTAAGCCAGTGAAACTCTGTATGTTCGAGATAGTTTGAAAAACGTTCCATTCCGAAAATGCACGCGAGAGCTTCTTTTTCATAGCTACTATACATCTGTTTGCACCTGTTCAACGCTCTTCCAGCATAGGCAACTGGTCTTAAATTTCCATTCTCTCCTTGCAACAATACCGCCCCTAATGCTAAGCTACTAGCGTCTACTTGAAGCGTGAACGTCTGGTCGAAATCTGGCAGTCTGAGAACAGGAGGATGCGAAATAGCGTACTTCAAATCCTCAAAAGCCTTTTGCTGTTCACTACCCCACACGAAATCAACATCTTTTTTCTTTAATGAGTTTAAGGGAGCACATTGTTCCGCATAGTTTGAAATAAATTTCGAAAAATATCCTAGCATTCCCACAAAACGCATCACCCCTTTTACATTCTTGGGAACAGGAAAATTTATGATCGGCCCTATCTTTTCCGGATCCATCACCAGGTTACCACCTGTCACGAGAAAGCCCAGGAACCTCACCTGTTGTTTGGCCCAAACCACCTTCTCGGGGTTGACTGTAAATCCGGCAAACCGTAACTTCTTCAATACCTTCTCTACATGGACCAAATGCTGTTCAAAGGTCTCCGAAAATACCAAAATATCGTCTAGAAAAGATACAAGAAAGTCAAACTGGTACTCCTCTAGCAAGGAATGAAGAATTCTCGAGAGGCACTGTCTCTCGAAATTTACGCCAAAAGGCACCCTTTCCCATTCATAGTGTCCCCATGGAGTGACGAATCCTGTATACTTACAGCTTGCTTTATCCAAAACACATTGATGGAAGGCAGAGTTTAAATCGAAAACCGTAAAGTATCTCCCTTTACTGAGATACTGGAATAGAACTTCGATGTTGGGCAATGGGAACGGGTCTACCTTAATCTTTCGATTCAGGAGCCGGTAGTCGAGGACGAGTCTGTACTTTCCAGGCTCTTTCTTCTTGACCAAGAAGGCAGGCGATGCATACGGAGATAAAGTTCGTTTGGTGATTTTCTGTTCTTCCAAATCACAGATTATTTATTTAAAAGCCATCAACTTTGGAGGAGAACACTGGTATGGTTTGCATTTCACGGGTTCTTCGTCGCTGACTTTAATTTGGTATGGTAGCAATTCACACTTTCCTAACCTTGAAGTTAGAACATCAGGAAAAGCCTCAATAACTCTCTGGATTTGCTGTTCTTGTTTCTGGCTCAACCTTCCCTCCTCGACCTGTATTCGAGAACAATTTTCTTTCTTGGACCTCTTCTCCACGACCTCTATAACGAAATCCTTATCAAAATCAAATGTGTGCTGGTGGTTGCCGCAGTTGAGAATCGCTCGAGTCTCTTCAAGAAAATCTAGTCCCAAGATCACATCACTAATCAATTCAGGAAGAACCCAAAACCTCCGTGTCCAAGAGAATTTCGCGATTTTAAAATGCATTAAAAAGAAAACCTTGACTTGATAACTTTCCCCATTTGCAACCTGCAACTCGAACCCCTTTCCCACTTGCACCCGGGTCTTCAATTCCGGCATCATCCCCACAAGTTTGCTGACAAAATGTTGGCTGACAAAGCTGGCACTAGCCCCTGTGTCTACCATAGCTTGGAACTTATTCTCACCCACTTGAATATCTACCCAAAAACTTCTATACCTTTTCCCCCCAGACTTGGCTTTAATTACGGCGACTTGTCCTCCATTTTCCTTCTCCGAAGTTTTCTCTGCTTTACTTGGCTCCCTTACATTTCGATTGTGCCACCCCTTTACTACTTGCCCCTCTTGTCCACCCCGAAAGTCTCTCTTCACCTCTCCGTCCCTTCTCATCCTCTCATCAGCAGACTTAATCCGACAATCCCTAACCAGATGCCCCATTTTTCCACAATGAAAACAGCTCTTAGTTTCACGTTTACGATTCCAACAGTCCCTCGAAGAATGCCCCAGTTTATAGCAATTACTACAAATTTCCCTTTTTGGATACCCAGCAACACTTTCCTGAGCACTCCTAACATCTCTTGTGGATGGAACCCTTCCCTCATTCATTCCACCAGTTTGCTCACCATAGACCCTACACGTATACACCAGGTTGTCGACTTGTATGGCCCAGGATCCCAATTCCTCATCATTTCTTGGGCGATTGAGGAAAGCACACTGTGGCCGCACCCCTGGACCCATATTATCTATAACCCACGCGATGAGATCTTCAGTACTCCTACTCACCCCCAAGGCTGTAGCATTTTCTTTAAGAGATTGGATGTACTCAACCATGCGCTCCCCCTTGCGTTGAAAGCGACGGATGCAACGATTGATGAGATCTTCTTTTTCTCTTACAGGACACATCACCCTCCATAACCTACTCTTCACCTCATTCCAAGACTCTTTCTTCTCAACCCCTTCTAGCATCAACTCCAGTACTAAACCGGAACATTTGGATAATAGACCTTGAAGCAGATCTACGTCCGACTCCCATAATAGACTGCGCTTCACCTTATCGACCTCTATGATGAACTGCAAAATGGTGGTTGGCTCTTAACTATGCAAGGAAGGAATATTTTTCATGGATGATAATGCTAACGCCAAATTTGCGTCCCCCCTCATGGACCTGCCACCCCTGTCTCCTTCATCCTGCTCCCCCTTATTTCCCTTTAAATAATTAACAAACTTTTTCCTCAGTGAATCCATATCTTCTGACTCATCTACATCAAAACCCGCCGCTGTCAACTTTACCTTAAGCTCAGCCTTGCTTAACTTCTGAATCCACGCAGTAGGCATGGCGAGAGCTATGAATACCCACAACCGTAGGTCACAGAACTACCCAAAACGTTCACCACTAAGACTACTGCTCTCAAGCAGAGTGGCGCAGCCTGTAACCCTTCTCTACCTATTACCCTTACAGCAGGGAGAACTTGGCCTAACAAATGGCCCAAGGGTACTAAATCAAAGGGAAAGAAAAGGTTACGTTAAACAAAACAAAGAGCAGAGCTCAGTGGTATAAATATATTTTAATTCTTTGCAAACAACTACTAATATGCGCATCTCAACAACGCTCAAATACAAACTTTACTACAACAATCAAAGTGAACTTAAAATCTCAAAATTCAGGTACAAGACAAAGACATTAGTAGAGGGGGGTAAAGTTTTCTTTTATAGTGTGGGTTCACAGGCTTCACCACAAGTTCACCACAAATGCGTGAACTCTTACTCCTATTTCATACCCTATAAACAATCACAATTTATTTTAAAATACTGTTCATTTCCATTTATCCCACCCCGAGAGCTCTCCTATAGCAAATCCCGACATTCAAAAAAAAATATAATTTAAATATAGAAATGTACCCACAGTATGCCTATATAGTTCTATAAAATTTAATATAAAACAGAACCAACAATATAAATATATAGTTAAATAAAAAAAATTATAAAAATTGACTAAAACATTTAAATAATAATTTATATTTCACAAAAATTTATCTACACTTACAACTCATAAAGCTTCATACCACTCAAAATATCAACAAAATTAACGTATAGTTCTATAAAAAATTTATATATAATATCACTGATTAAGCATGGCAGGTTTTTCTCCAACCTACGGTGGCGGGCTGCATGCAAACAATAAAATCCCTAAAATATTTCCCACAAAACTTAAATCACCAAAAAAAGGTCTAGAAAATAGTTAAGGAATTATGTACGATTTATATCACAAAGTCACGCGGTTTCCCCTTTTTCACAACCCTTAGTCATAACCCTTTTCAATATCTCGAAAATACTTTCTGGCTCTTCACCAACCACAGGAACTCAAAAAAAAAATTTTCCAAGACTCACCCCTTCAGTTGCCATCGGGAACAGGACGACGCACAGCATAAATAATTTAAAAAGGCCATTTAAAAGAAAAGATCACTACACCACCATTAACTGGACAGCTGGGACGCCGACTGCAACCACCGACTCTCGAACCAGCTGCATTCCATACGACGAACCATTAAACTTCGTGGAATTTCCTTCGCTCAGCTACTGACGAAACTTCATTTCTTCCCAAATTTCAATCCCAAAAAAAAATTAATTCGTCGAGACGATCTGTTCTTTTCCTCCGCAATAAACAGGAAAAATCAAATCGTAGACCAAATTTAAGTTCATAACATGTTGTCCTCCTCCCGTGCCAGCTGCTCAAGTTGACTCGGAAAACTAGTCTCACACCTTCTCGCTCATTCCACAACCCACTATGTCGTGTCGAACTCCAAAAAAAAAATTACATAAAAAATTTCATAATTTCTTAAAATAATAAATTTCTCGCACGCACCGATGCTTACTCGTCTTTAGAAAAGAAAATACCACAATTATCTTGTTACAAAAATTTAACCACAGCTCATTCGTAGCTTCTTTTCTTCTCCTCGTAACTATCCCGGGTCTATAGTGATATTTTCCTCGGCGATCGAGGCCTCAACTGGAGGTTAACTCAATTCCATTTCCCCGCACGAGCCTCGCGTCGTGTTGTCCAGCATAACAGCGCCGCAATCTCTCTTCTCCCGTCGTCCACGATTGACACGTAAATCAAGTTAAGTCACAATCATTTCTTGAAGCTGTGAAGTGCATTATTCACCGGAGATACCTATCATATACCCACTCTGACCGTCTGCTTCCACAGCTAACTCACTAGTCACCTCCGTCCAGCGCAGAGCTCGACTCTCTCGCTTACCGCGCATGCGCGGTAGCTAGTTCCAACCGTCGACCGCCCGCAGCGCTGTGTGTATTCGCCCGTCTGCTCACGTACAACTCTCGGGCAAACCAATTTATAGATGGCGCGATAAGTCACACCATTCGTCAACGCGCGGACACAAACAAAAATAAATTTGTGACGCTGTCACAAGCGTCACAGAAGCATGTAGAAGTCTTAACCTGTCGACAATATGTTAGGATCTTTCCATGATGTGTAATCAATCTTTCCTGCTGCAATCATCTTCTTTGCTTGTTTATAATAAATATCATTATGATCTCTGGAGTCTTCTGTTTTAACACCAGCCTGAAGGTCACTTTCGTCATCGACCCAGTGATCTTCGCCAGCTTGATCAGAATAATTTATTTTAACACGTCGTTTCCACTGTTTTGTTCTACACGCTTCATCACAGTCTTAGATCGTGTGAGCTTCAGGTACATAATCATAGTCTTCGATCGTGTCAGCCTCAGATGTGTCATCAAAGTCTTCAATCATTTCAGTTTCAGATGTTTCATCGCAGTCTTCGATCTTGTCAGCTTCAGACCGTTCTCCATTGTTCTCATTTTAATGGAGGCGACTAGAATTTCGTGTAAATATCTTTTCATTTCCCATGAACTTGCTACTTTCTTCGTTAGTTTTAAATTGTAATTTATTATCGAGATCTAGGATAGTATTTCCAGCATTAGCAGTAGTGTGTAAATGTATGTCCGGTCATAGGGTTATGGGCGAGGAGCAGAGATGCCGACCGCCATCTTGGATTTGTGACATCACAGCGGCCATCTTGGATGACCTTGACCTCTGACGACCTCTGACCTAAAAAATTTGCCATAATCCGCCAAAATTTCGAGTTTTTTTGGAAAATTATTCCGCCAAAAATTCTTAAAAGATTTGTTAGTTCGAAAATTAGGATTTCGAAAACCTCAAAATACTTTCTGCCTTAGAAAGAAAACAAATTACTTAAAAAAAAGGTTTAAGAATCTATGTCTACAGCCTACGATAAGCCTCTGACATCATCTAGGATTTTGACGTCACCATTGCAATTTCCGTTACGGCCACCATCTTGAAAATCTTTATTTATTATCCGATTTCAATGTAAAAAATTAAAATTCATAAAAAAATTAATTAATTAAATTAAAAAATAATAATTTTTTAAATTTAATTAATTAATTTTTTTATGAATTTTAATTTTTTACATTGAAATCGGATAATAAATAAAGATTTTCAAGATGGTGGCCGTAACGGAAATTGCAATGGTGACGTCAAAATCCTAGATGATGTCAGAGGCTTATCGTAGGCTGTAGACATAGATTCTTAAACCTTTTTTTTAAGTAATTTGTTTTCTTTCTAAGGCAGAAAGTATTTTGATTAAATTAAATTAATTAAATTTAAAAAAATATTTTTTTTTAAATTACAAATAAAAAGTACACTTACCCATGGAGCTCGGAATCCTCGATCGAAACCGGCGAGGTAAACAAAAATGGTGACAGATCCTTCCTCCACAGAAGCCGTAGGTAGACTGACCTCGCACCACTAATTCCAAGGTATATATATCACCAGCTAGTATGACGTCATATCCGCCATCTTTTTTTTGTCAGCTGGATACCGACATCTTGTTTAGGTCTACTAGAGGGCGCTACCATCAAATTAGTTTAAGTTTTAACTGCTAGAGTGCAGTAATCATTTATTATAACTGAGGCGCCCATCATCTTAAAATTTGAACACCATCTTGTAAATTCGTTATTATTTAGCTAGAAATTCGGGAAAACTTCCAACATTCATTGAATAAATTTGCAATCAATTTACTGATTGATTCGATCGATTCCTGCCCTTGGTTAGATCCCCAGGAGATGTAAAAAAAATTGTATTTAAAAAATAATAATTTTATTAAATCATGTTCAAAATCCTAAACGAGGCTTAAAATAATTTACTACCAGCCGTACTATAAGCCGTTATGTCCGCCATATTGAATTTCTGTAATAATTAATTTAGAAATTCGGGAAAAATTCCAAAATTTATCAAAAAATCTCTCTTTAATTTACTTATTGAATCGATACTTGGTTTGATCCCCGGACGAAGCTAAAAAAAATTTTAATTAAAAATACCACAAAAGTGCCAGGTTCGAGAAATAAAACACCGCAAGTTATTTTAAAAACATAAATTTTATTACATAATTTCTATTCTACGACAGGAACACTTGCGAAATTTAACACTCTTATACACATTTAGTTTTGCATCGGCGTAAAATGACTAATTCTAAGCTCCATTCGGTTTATACTAGACAGAGACCAGCCAGAACCTTTACAGACATAGTCTTCAAAAAATTCTGGCTTGTGCTAGAGCTGTATATTTGTTCAACAAATTAGAAGTTCACAAGCTGGCAGAAGCTGTTTTTTGTAATTTTTTATTTATTTTTTTTTTATAATTTTTTTCTGTTATTATGGAAAATATGTGGTTTTCTCCGTGTGCTCCTGATTAATGGGAGTGGACTTGACCTATCTGGCAGTGGCGCTGGAGAGCAGGTAACCGGGCCTAAAAACGGGCTGTAAACTGCACGGCGAGGTTTCCCCTTTAGCCTTGCAGTCGGTGAGGAGATTCAGGCAACCCCGAGGTCTCCTCTGCCTGCTCTAAGGTTTCCACACACCGATCAGGAAGGTGATTGTCGTCTGAGGTGTCAAAACTGTTGCCGGTTCTAGTATCCGAGACATGAGCCATCAAGCCCGCGGAAAGGGTGTGTGATGCGATTATATAGCCTCTCCACATCAAGTGGCAACCCTCTGCCTCCACGTTGGCACCACTGTTGGGGGAGGATCGTGGTGATTAAGTTGGGAGGGTTCCCCAACCTCTTGTCATAGCACCTCTCTAACTAAAGAGGGCGCTGCCGGGTCTAACTCTGCCTCAGTGCATCCTCAATTGCATGTATGAGACCGGAAATGGTGAAAGGGCTGAATCTGCGGGCAACAGCAGATGCGATAGAAACCTTTCCGGGGGGTTCGACGGCCGAGCCTCGGTGCATCGGTCCCAAAGGGCCCCATAGTGAATGGATCAGGCCATATGGTAAAGGAGTTCGACTGGGTATGGTGGTTATGGTGTCGGGCGACCGGGCCTAAAAACGGGCTGTAAACTGCACGGCGAGGTTTCCCCTTTAGCCTTGTAGTCGGTGGAGGTACTGAGGCAACCCCCAGGTGCCTCCAGCCTGGGCACTGTAGTCGCCATTTTCCAGCTGGGGTTGACCGCGGTCGTCGCCCGACGAGTGCAGTCGCATCCGGGCCTTAACCGGCTGTAAACCCGTCGGGCCGAGGTACGGCGGGTCGGAGGGTTTTCCGAGGCGAAGAGGACACCTCGTGGCTGCACTCTGAAGTGTGATGGTCTGGTCAAGCTACCGGCGAACAGTCTGCCGACGAGACCAAAAGTTGGTCGTAGTACGGGGAGAATCCATCATGTTTGAATGGTGCCCCGCTGAGGTTTCCTCTAAGGCCCAGGATTCTTGCTGGGAAGGACTCGTACTTGGTAGTGGTGCCCCGAGTGCTTAGGGGCAGGTATCAGGGCTCCCTAGCCCTTTGAAGTGCTGACGTTGTGAGCGACGAGGACAGCTCCGGTTACCAGCCTGGACAGCTGGAAGAGGTTGGGTAGGCCTCCACCGGACCGCGGGTTTGCTGGGTGATTGAGGGGTCCCAGTGTGAGAGCGGGAGACTGGGGGAAGGCGCCAGAAGTGATGACTCCAGAGGGCTTTGGGAGCATCCAACTTGCTGGTGAGCTGAGTGGAGTAGGGGGCCGGAGGTGGTGCATAAACTGAGATGGGTAGCCTCAGTCCCTTTGCATAGCCAAAAGCTCCGACAACGAAAAGGCAGCACATTTGGAAGCACCGACAACGAAAAGGCAGCACATTTGGAAGCACCATTGAATAAGGAAGCTCCATCAACAAAAAAAAGGCAAAAAGAAAGCACAAGTTACGAGATCTAAGTCTTAGTTAGAAATCAGAATACAATAAATAAAAACATTAAATTCTTATAATTTAAATTATTTTTTTTATTTCTTTACATTATACAAATGCAAGTAAAACAAGCCATTATTGTATGTAGCCAGCTTTCCTCAGTTCCTTGAGTATGAAGGATATTTCTTTGATGCACGCATAGTTTCCTGCACAAAGCGAACCATGTAGAAGTCTTAGCCGGTCAACCAATATGTTTGGATCTTTCCATGATGTGTAATCATTCTCTTCTACCACCATCTTCCTTGTACGTTTATAATAAATATTATGATCTCTGGTGTCTTCCGTTTTACCACCAACCTCAGGGTAACTTTCATATTTGAGACGGTGATCATCACAAGCTTGATCAGATTTAGTTAATATATCACGTCGTTTCCATCGTTTCGGTCTCAGGACACCGCCACATTCTTCGATCTTGTCAGCTTTAGGTGCTTCGTCATAGTCTATGTCTTTGTCAACAGCCTCAGAGTCACTGTAACAATCACAGTAGAAGGAATCGTCTTCACCCAATTTACCGTAATAATTCGATGTTAATGATGTTGAAGTTTCTTCATCGTCTTCATGCTTCCTTTTTAGGAGTCCATCATTTTTACAAAGTAGGAAAGATCTACTTGAATTCGGCTGGAATATATTCTCACTTTTCACGTTAAGGATTCTTCCATTGTCTTCATTCTTCCGTAAATCATCAACCTCCTTCAATTTAAGTTCTTTGTCGAGATTGGAAGAGCCAAGAAAATTATTGTCGTAATGCAGATCACTCTTCCTTAGTCTAGTAGATTCATCGTTGTCCTATAGCTTGTACGCAGGCTTGGCGTTACAAGTTCTACCATGTATTTTTAGGCTCTCTCTCCGCGTAAACGACTTGCTACATCGAACACAAATTATCATATTGCGCAGTGGATTTTTAACAAAGTCATTCTTCTCGTGTTGTCTTTTATTCTTTCTCAAGATAAACTCTTTGCTGCAAAACTTACACCTATGTTCTTTCGATACAGCGCCAGATCCCAAATCGGAATTCATATTAGTTACTGAGACTAATGCCAGATACCAAATGAGTGTTTTAAATTAGATCCATTACTTAAATAGAATTTTTTTTTAAATTTTAATTTTTTTTCATTAAAATCGGATAATAAATAAAAAAGTTAAAGATGGCGTCCGTAACTGAAATTGCAATGGTGACGTCATAATACATGATGATGTCAGAGAGTAGTTGGAAATAGGGGGTTCAAGCACAGGCGCAGGAGCCAGGAGCCCGCCATCTTGGATGACGTCATCGGCGGCCATCTTGGATGACGTCATCGGCGGCCATCTTGGATGACGTCATCATGACCTTTGACCTTGACCTTTGACCTTGCTAATCTATGCTAATCTATGCTAATCTATGCTAATCTATGCCAATCTATGCCAATCTATGTCAATTAGTATGCCAATCTATGCTAATCCATATGTTAATCCATGCTAATCCATATGTTAATCGATGCTAATCCATATGTTAATCCATGCTAATCCATCCGCCATTTTATATTTCTAGAAATTTCCACCAACTTCGAATCGTGACGTCACCGTTGCACTTTTCGTCACGGCCGCCATCTTGGATTCGAATTTTTTTTTTTCGAACTTTTGAAATTCGATGTAATCATCAGCCGCCATCTTGTTTCGTCTGCTGGTAGCCGCCATCTTGTTTTCGTCTGCTGGTGGCCGCCATCTTGTTTCGTCTGCTGCAGGCCGCCATCTTGTTTCCGTCTGCTGGAGGCAGCCATCTTGCAACGTCATATAGTTCTGTTGGTCGCCACCAGATAGCAGCAGGGATTATTTTATTTTTTTCTTTAACTAAAATATTTTCAGTGCCGAGGCTGGGATTCGATCCATGGGATGTGAAAACGTCCAGGATGTCGTGGTTACGAGGCGGACACCTTGACCACTAGACCACGAGACCAATTGGGATATGGTGGAATAAATAATCTATATATGCCACGTACTGACGTCAAGTTTTATGATAAAAGGGGGGAGGGTGTCTTTGCCTTCCCAAATGCATGAAATTCAAATTATTATTATACCATCGCCATCTTTAATTCCAGCACAGACTACCAAATGGCGCCAAATTCAAATATTAGTTAGGGAGTCGGCAGGCAGGTGTCGCATGCCGCCATCTTGGTTCTCAAGTTGGCTGGTAGATGTCGCTAGTATCGCGCGCCAAAATTCAAAAATTAGTTGCCAGAGGCGCCGCCATCTTGGTTCTCAAGTTGGCTGGTAGATGTCGCTAGTATCGCGCGCCAAATTCAAAAATTAGTTGCCAGAGGCGTCGCCATCTTGGTTCTCAATTTGGCTGGTAGATGTCGCTAGTATCGCGCGCCAAATTCAAAAATTAGTTGCAAGAGGCACCGCCATCTTGGTTCTCAAGTTGGCTGGTAGATGGCGCCACCGTCGCCATATTTTAGTTCATACAATCGATACCAGATGACGCCACCATCGCCATCTTTAGTTCCTAGTGTTGCTACCAGAGTGTGCCACCGTCGCCATCTTTAATTCCTAAAGTTACCGCCGGAGCGCGCCACCATCGCCATCTTTAATTCATAAAGTCGCTACCGGATGGCACCACTGTCGGCCATCTTTAATTCAAGGTATTGTCGCCGGATGGTGCCAAGTTTGAATTTAAAAACCTACAAGTGTTATGCAATGTGTAACCAGTCGAGATAAGTTTGGAACCTGTAGCCATATTATTATTATTTATTAATGTATGTTTATTAAATATGATAGAGTATTTATAAAATATTGGTGTTGTGTAGAGTCTCTCTCTCTTCTTCTCGTAGTGGCGGAAGACATCTCGAAGGTAGTGTTAGAATTTATGTATTAAAGCAATCACTCTAGCTGAGGAGACTAATAACTTATAGTTACAATTCAATAATAGCGGCAATTAAATGTTTTGAAATTAAAGCAAACAACGTAAATGTTAAACACATATTTATTTAAATCTTATTACAAACAGCAAGGGGTAAGAACAATCGATGATTTAAAAGAAGTAAATAACGAGTAATAAAATCACATAATATTCACACACTACACATCATAGTGACAAAGGCAACATTAACTCGAGACCCAATTATACATAGTAGTATGGGTGGTCGAATAGCCAGAATTTAAGTAGCTGAACATTACAATGGGCGCAATGGAATTTGCCATACAGTTTTATACATTTATCCAGGCGGTTTCCATAAGTCTTTAAAAGTTTGTTGAAGCTAGGACAGTTTCTTTCATTATGTAAATCAACAATGTTGGCACTGCACAGTTCACTAAAGATACTTTTTTGTTTGTCTCCTAGGACGTATACTACATCTCCTTCTTCAGGGTTGACGATGTCACATAACACTGATGAGATTTGGTCAAAGCTCACTTCACCTTCGTTCCACGAGAGTCCATGCACTTCATAAGTCAGTTTACGATTCTCGCTTTGCGACAGCCTGTCTAGTTCGGACCAGTCACATGGTGGTTTGAATATGTATTCATAGGTCCTCAATACATCACCGTCCTCGATGAACATTGCTGCAAGTTGCTTAACCACATACCCCTTTTGTGATGTGAGGCACTGAATGTTGCAGAGAAATAATGACATTTTTTTGTCAGTACTCACGATAACTGATGTGTGAAGCTGTGCTAGCTCTGCAAGGCTGATGCTAGTTCTACAGGTATGACTGCAAGGCTGCAGTGCTGATGTTGTCTCTAGGATGCTGAATGTCAGACTGGTTGTAACAACCCTTGGTGTCGTAGTACACACAAATTTACAATTCGTCTTCATCACTATCCCCCAAGCCACTATCCGTTCCTTCATCCACATCTTCGTTCACCTCTTGCGCTTCCTTTGCGGCCTCGATGCAGGTCATAACAGCATGATATAAATAGGTAATAAATACCTCTTCCTCAGGGAACTCAGTGAGAATGTTGAGGGTGGAGGATGTAAGGTGGTAATGTATATCATTAAAGTCCATACCTATGTAGCGACGTACTACATCCATTACAAATTCCCGAACATCGTCCATCGTAACACTGTTTAAATTACAATCGCAAACACTCTCCGCGTAAACACTGGTGGAAGCCATGATGATAGGAGCGTGGTTAGAAGCAGACTACCACGTTAGTGGAGCGATGCTGTGAGACCCCAGAACTCGCTCGAAATATCCTGCACAACACATTCCATTAGCCCGGGAATGTCACAAACAACATTTACAAATACCCTGAGTGGCTCTGTGTGTTTCCTCCTACCCGAACACGCGCTGTTGTGAAAGCCTCTTCCCAAGCACAGACGTCACTTCCGCAGCAGACAAAACAGGCGTATGCTACAGGAGCTAGAACAATTGAATAGCCAAATATATATTTAGACTACCCAACTTCATAAATGACATGAGACAATTCCTGTGCGATAATCATACTTTAAATAATGCAATGTATGTATAAACAATAATCATGACTAAGTACTTGAAAAAAAAATGTAAATGAGGTGTTATTCACCTTTAGCGCTTCTCGATTTCTGTATCTGCTACCCACGAATTAAACTGAGACGGGAAACCCCACCATTTCACAAAAGACCGGCCATTTCTTCGTTTGAGAACTTTTTCCACCAAATATGTGTCCGGATACATCGTAGGCTGGATCTCTTCAGCATAGAAGCCACCACGAATAGGCTTGTGGTCCAAGTCTTCGAGGTAGTAGGTCCTGGGTTCCGATTCACGAACATGTGTCACACGGAAAAGTTCAGAACTCCAATTCATCGTGAAACCTTTCTCAAAGACACCTTTCTGCTTGGAGATTCTCACAATGTCACCAACATTAGCTTTATGCTTGTGTGTATCTTTCTTCTTCGTGTTGGTGAATACAGTCCCAAGCAGACGATCATCCTTTACATCTTTAGGCTTCATTTTCGTGGTAGAATGCACTGTGGAATTATATTCACTTATAAGTTTCGACAAAAGATCCAACCATTTGTAATTACCATTAACTGTGAACTGACGCCACATCTTGGTGCGCAATGTTCTGTTAAACCTTTCTACTACAGAAGCTTTAACATTACTAAATGTGGAGTAGTGATTGATACCATGCTTTTTCATCAAAGCCTTGAAGGATGCATTGTAAAATTCCTTGCCAAGATCTGTCTGTAGGTGTGACGGTATGCGCCCATCACGCAGAATGTCTGCCATAGCCTTGGTTACATCGGCTGCATCCTTCGATTGTACAGGTCTGGCCCAGGCAAACTTGCTATACACATCGATGACTGTTAGCATGTACTTGAAGCCCTTGTTTATTCGTGAATATGGAATCATCTCAACAAGGTCTGCCTGAAATAAATCATTAAGACCATACACTATAACCTTACGACGTTTGTAGTTCCGTCTTGCAGGAGCATGAAGCTCTCGGGCAATCCCAGCTTTACTCATGATATGTAACCTGCTTCACGCAGTTCTTCCAGAATAGAGAGTATTTCGTTATCGTGACCACTATGTCCGGCTGATTGTGAAGCCAGTAATAAGCGAAGTCGAGAAACTAACTCGTTTGGATCATCCCAGTAAATATAGTCTCTTTTGCGCTTCAAATCAAATGTTTTTTGCACTAGTCCACTACCTTTCCGCTGCGACCCGATACCTCCAAACATGTGGTATATAATGCCGAATTTTGGATGTTCCAATGTCTTATACTGTCCAGTCAAAGCATTATTATTTTTAAAATATCCATTCGTGATTTCAAGTAAATGTCTATACTGTTTTAAGGCCATGTCGGAGTATACAGATGGATCTCGTGTGAATAGTAGTTCGTATAAGCCAGGTGCAGCCCGAAAAACTTCATCATTCACACGTACCTCACTTTTGGGGAGAAAGAATATTTCTGAATTTCCTATAAACCATCTGTTTTTGCGACGATATACTCCATATATGACATCATTTACTCTAGGGTTAAAATTACTTAGATATGTTTGTGCTTCATCGGTATTGGATTCATCTGATGTAGTAGGTTCAGAATTCTGATGTTTCCTATACCATAGATTCAGTGGTAAATCATCATCGCTGCTACTAGATGTAGCCTTAGGTTGAGGGTTTTTAAAAGTAGATTGTAAGGGTTCTTGTTTCACAATGGGCGCAGGTGCTACCTTTTCAAGTCGGGAAGTAATTGGTTGAAAAATAGCTTCATTGATTTCATTACGCTCTAGGCGAGCCCGTTTTGCTAATAAATATTTAGCACGTACATTCTTAATGACGTGGTCTAGCTTATCTGCCTGGAGCGACATAACTGAAGACAAACGAGATAACTGAAGTCTTATATAGCTCTAAACCCGAACCGATAAAAGTGAGGACAATCGCACTTGTGTACCCAGCTTTACATCCTACGATGTCTTAGGCTTAGTACGGGGAGCTATTGGTTTAGGAGTCGCAGGCTTCGGTAGAGCTATTGGTTTAGGAGCAGCAGGCTTCGAACCTGTATTGATGAGAGAAAGTAATTTATGTATATCATTCTTCATGCTATCGACAGTGCGAGCCATTTGTGTAAACCGCTGAGTGTTATCTATGCTACTTACACTTATTGTCTGGAAAGCATCTGTTAAGTTTGATGTTAGCACATCTTTAACACTAGTCAAAATCGATTCACGCAACTTTCCTTCAAATGAAAAGAGCTTATTTTCCAACACCGAAGTAAACATGTCACTTAATTTTATTAGCATTTCAGAAAGATTTTTATTCAGTTGATCCACAGAGTGCTGCTTATTCGTTTCCATAGTATGCAAGTAGTTGGTAAGCTCTAATTGTACACTTCTCATGTTAGTGAGTGAGCCATTGAGTCCAGTAAACCATTGCTTCAACTCATCCGAAATGGTTCTTAAGGCATGAGTAATCAATCCGGAAATACCGTCAACATAGTTTTTATTAACAGCATCATCAGGATCTTTAGGTGTAGCCACGCGTTTCAAACGTTTACCATCCGCACTGCATTGTCCATCATATGTAGGAATCAAACACGACTCATACTGACGTTTAAGACTCCCACCACCAAACTTGGAGACGCTATTGTTCATTCTTCAATGATGCACAACTATGAAGTGGTCGAAACCGCAACGATATCGTCCTTTAAGTAGGGGACTGTCCTTTACAATCACCAGAAACCCATGCTCATGTTTCCAGCATAATGAGCACATATCTTTAAAAATATTAAATGTCATGTCTGTGTTTACATGATCATCATAAGCGTGACGTAAATTAAGTTCGTCCATGCGGAAAAGTACTATAAAATTCGCGTTATCGCGGAGCAAATGTTTGGGTATACAGCTATATGTCTGACACAGGTATATGCAGTCTACCTTGGCATGTCTGCCCATGGAAAAGTACTCTTTAATTATGCCTTGCTTCTCGCATGCAACATCGTCGAAAATAATCACCGAATTAGGCTTCGCTTCGTCAGGGGGCACCACATTGGTATTATCGTTAAATGGAAAATACTCCACTCCTTCCACCGAGCGTAGAACATTGGCTAAGCGCAAGTACTTTGGCTGTTGTAGTGATTTCGAGTATAGGTACACGTTTTCGAACCGAAGACCGTTTGGTTCCTCTAGTAAACTCAGTAGTACACACGTTTTTCCGCAGTTGGATGGGCCTGCGATTATGCATCGAACAGTTGAGGGTAATAAAGACCCATGTCGCGAATCACAAGCATCTACTTCATCATCATTAGTGATGCATACTGGTAACGACTCGCTCTGTGCTACGAGCTCCATGACACTGAGTGTAAACCTATAAAACAGGCATACTTATAAAGAATACTATCAGTTCGTTGTTATGACTCGAGCAAGAAGGAAGGTACAGAAAGGTGGAGGGTTAATAAATTCTGTTATTAACAAGCTACCAATTGAATTACACCTGCCAGGATATCAATACTGTGGTCCAGGGACGAAATTATCGAAACGACTAGCACGTGGTGACTCAGGCATAAATTCTCTAGACAAAGCATGCAAGCAGCATGATATTAGCTATTCGCAAAGCAATAATCTAAGTGACAGACACATAGCAGATGGTATATTAGCAGACACAGCTGCGCAAATTGCAAAGAATTCAGGGACGAAATTCGGGGAGAAAGTTGCGGCTTGGGATGTAAATAAAATCATGCGTGTTAAACGTAAACTTGGATCGGGCATAAGACACAAACCTATGAAGAAAAAACAGAATAGGAAAGCACCCATAAAGAAGGGTGGACTGTTGCCCTTTATTTTCCCAGCATTGGCTGCGCTAGGTAGTTTGATTGGTGGAGCTGCAGGCATAGCCAAATCTGTTAACACTGCTAAGAACCAGGTGAAATTGCTAAGTCAAAATGCTCAGCATAATGCTAAAATGCAGGCACTAGCACACATTTCAAAAAACGGGTCCGGCCTCTTCTTGCAACCTTACCCAGTGATGGGAGGAGGAGGAAGGCAGAAACCAAGAAGCAAGAAGAAGGGAAACAAGAAACAATAATAAATAACTTACCGAAACGACCTCTTACCAATGTAGACTTAAAGATAGCAATAAAAAAATTAAAAATTCCCTACTTTAGAGATGTGTTTATGAGGAACAACCTACCAAGAAAACCATGGCATAGCGAATGTGCTATTATTAATTTAGATTCCTCTGAAGGCCCTGGAAGTCATTGGGTTTCCTTTAGCAAGAAGGGTCTGAATGTTACATATTACGATAGTTTTGGAGATTTACCTCCACCCCTGGAACTAAGACAATATTTGAATCCATCAAATATAACCTACAACTATACTAGGCAGCAGAGAATAAACTCATGGAACTGTGGTCATTTATACATACAGTTTCTGCTCTCTGTATATAAGAAACACAAGTGAGAGTTTAGGCTCACAGTTCAAAAACGAGGGAAAGTGGCACCACATAGAGAGACGTAATCGTATAACCTGAAATGTCGATTACGTTAATACTAACGGGAAACAGTTCGGAACTATGTTCCACACACTTTCCTCCATTGGAACTTAGTGGTGGAGAGTGGGAAATGGCTCTTGTCGACTTTCACAGCTATAATAGCATTCCTAATGTACATGAAACAAACCATTATTTTCGTTATATCTTAAAGGGTGAAGAGCAGTCCCACGAGCTGATTCTACCAACAGGCAGTTATGAAATTGCGGACATTGAGATGTATGTGAAACAAAAGCTACCAGCTAACATCATCTTCACACTAAGAGGCAACCCCAACACACTACAGTGTGCAATGTATAGTGATGCAGCAATAGATTTTCGTGCAAATGATACTCTACGAAGCATGCTTGGCTTTGAAGCTGGAATCTACAAGGAAGGAATAGTACATGAATCAACACTGGCTGTGAATATCCTTCCAGTGAACGTCATACGTATTACAACCAATATCGTCGGCAACAGTTTTCTCAACGGAAAGGTAAACAGCACGCTACATGAGTTTGCTCCACTTGTACCACCCGGATATAAAATAACGGAACTACCAAAAAGTCTCATTTATACTCCAGTCACCGTCAAGAGAATACAGGAACTGATTGTGCGGGTTGTTGACCAGGACGGTTACCTAATTAACTTTCGAAACGAACAAATCACTTTACGTCTACGTCTGAGGAAATATGGGCGTGAAATACTTTAATCTGTATAAAGGTAGGGGAGTGACGAAACCTAGAGTCAGTGGATCACGAGACCTCAAGCGACTAACACGTGTAAACGTACGCTTACTTAAGAATTTGGGGTATAAAGTTAATCAAAATGGCCGATAGTATTTTAGAAATTGAACAGCCGATACAATACGATGATGACATTACCAAAAGTGAATACCATTCTTATAGGCCATTCCTACATGGTCCCTATGAAGCAAGCTCTGAGGTAAGAATTTAAATACAAAATGCTGATATCTACACTCTAATCTCCAAGAGCATTCTACGCATACGTGGCACTTTCACCAAGGCAGATGGTACAGCACCGGATAATGCAAAAATTATAAACAATGGAATAATGCATATGATGAGTCGGATAGCATATGAGCTGAATGGTGTTCAGATTGATGAGTGTCGAGATGTGGGGACTGTATCTACCGTGAAAAACTACTTGTCACGCACAAGTGATGAAAATGGACTTAGTGAAATGTCAGGGTGGAGTCTCGAAGAGAACTACAGCCTTCCTGTTACTGCAGCTGGACAGTTTGAGATTTGTGTGCCACTAAACCATCTGCTCGGATTCGCAGAAGACTATAAGCATATTATCATAAATGCAAAGCAAGAGCTAGTGATAGTATTGGCAAATACATTTACTAATGCCGTTGTAGATGTAAGTGTCCAACCACAACAAGTGTCACTAACTCTAAATAGCTTCGAATGGCTTGTTCCACAGATCACTGTTTCACCATCCCAAAGAACACGGCTTCTTCGACTGGTGGAGAAGGGAAAAAATATCGACCTAGCTTTTAGATCGTGGAGCATAGAATCATATCCTAGTTTACCACATGCTCAAACAATTTCTTGGAATGTGAAATCGAGTTTTTCCACAGAGAAGCCACGGTATATAATCGTAGCATTTCAAACTGCTAGACATAACACCATTAATGCTGATAAATCGAGATTTGATCACTGCGACGTAAAGAATATCAAAGTATACCTCAACTCAGAAAGCTACCCCTACATTGATTTAGAAAACAATTTCACTAATGGGTATTACTTACTTGCATATAACATGTATGCAAACTTCCAGTCGAGTTTCTATGGACGGCAATGTGCACCGCTTTTGACTCCTCAAAGTTTCAAAGACAGAGCAACTCTGTTTATTTTTGATGTATCTCGCCAGGATGAAAGGATTGCTTCAAATGTAATAGATTGCAAAATTGAAGTTACAACTTCAAGGAACATCCCTGCTTTAACTCAAGCCTTTGCGATTATACTACATGATAGACTTGTATCGTATAACCCAAGAGACAAAACTGTTAAAATACTGACCTAGAAAGGATATTGGCTTAGTCTCGTCTCGACCGCCATGACGAAATGTGTAAACCTCCAAGGCTTCTCTAGTCAGTATGGGTTTATTATCAAGGAACTTAGCATTGCAGATGAAGAAGGAAATGTAATAACACGTAACTTTCAACCTCCATTTAAATGGCGATATCTCACCAGGAAGCATCAAAAAACAAATGCTTGGCTCACTAGAAATTTTCATGGTTTACATTGGGAACACGGACTTTTTCCTTATGCTTCAATACCCAACATATTGACAAGTCATCTGACCGGACCTGTATTGGTTGTAGGAATAGAGCAGAAACGGTGGCTGGCTAGCTATTGTAAGCATCATGTGCTAATATTAGATGTACAAGCAGAATATGACTGTCCATCATTGAAAGAAATAAATAAATTGTACACGTGCAATAATACATGTCCAGGTCCGATCTCAAGACACAATGCAAGCATGCTTAGGGCTTGGATGGTTGATCACCGCGTTGGAATGTTGGAGGGCGTCAGCAAGGCGGTGGGGACAACAACGGAAGCAACGGTACATGTGACTGGACTGGAGGGGGGTCCTAACGGTATAAATTGACATCAACACCCTAGACACAGCAGTCAACTCATAGTCGAGTGGGTATAGTGCTGCTGCTACAAATTCAAGCAAATGCCGTTCGATCCGTCTGCAAAGTATGCGGAAGTAACGCCGGGATTTCGCCGTGTGAACTACATCACCGAGGATGGATACTTTCAACTAGAGGTCTGCAACTTCGGTCATCACTGGACCAGTGATTGTGACGAGGAGGCTCCGGACATCATCGAGACATCCTGCAACAAGGTAGATTGTGTCGTCCATTATCTAAGACCTGACAGTACATTCCCTACAACATTAGAAGCGCTTAAGGCTGCATCAGCGACTGAAACTATAAGCTCGGAACCAGACTATTCCTCAGTAAGGTGCGAGTTGCGGCGCAACACCGATCCGGAGGCAGTTATTAGTTGGAAGGAACAGTGTGACGGGTTTATTCACAACACCACCTACGTTAACCATCATTGGTATACATCCTGCAGCTTTCTACTGTGTAGACTCTACCGCTTCACACCCTTCAGTTAAATTTGTAAGCTAAGAAGCAATTTGAAGGTTCGTGCGGTTGTTATTATGTCTTCACGCCATGACAATGATTTCAACAGCTTGTGGCGGAATACGTGTGAATGTATTAGGACCATACCCTTAGAGGACATACCAAGTGAAGCAGAGGATGAGGAAACATTTCTACACAATTGGTTTGAAATCGAGTACTGCAGACAACATGGGCGACGCTGGTCACGTGAAGAGCCGTGGGGACGATCCCCTGAGCGTGATCGTTCGCCAATAGAGTCCGCACATCAAGTTTTTAGAGATGTACCTACAATTCAACCTGCTCGTGAACCAATGTTACCACCAATCATCGCTGTCGAACCACTGCCAATTGCATCTCGTCAATCACCTCCTACATCAATCAAAGAGAGACCGTCACCTCCATCAATTGTGGGGAGACCAGCACGGACATCGCATCTCATGCTAGGAGCAAATCTAACGTCTAACTTTATAAACGTAAGTGAATCAGCAATTAACATCTCATAGAGTATAGTATACAACTGAAAACAATTTTAACAATGGACTGTTCTAATAAATGCTCTACTCTATGGAATTGCATAACAGACATATTTATCCAAGTGATACATATATTTTTAAATACGACCCTCGCCTCGTGCGATGGCAGTCGAGCTGAAACTGTGGTGGTGTAAGGACCTATAGCAGAAGTAGTTAACCAAGATGTCTAACTTTCAACCGAACATGATATACTCCAGTGTAACGCCCGGTCTAGGTACTGTTGATTACAGTGAGTCTATCGACGGGGTTTTAAAACATTTTTCGGAGAGATGTGACGCTGTGTTTCACGTGAAACAGGTTTTAAACCCAGGACCTCAAGATACACCTCTAGAAGTTATCAACTGTCTGGGCTATGGACATTGTAGTGTGAATATGATGAGAGACGATACAGTTCTCCCTGCAACACCTGAAGAGGTTTTCGCACATGCATTCAACCTACCAGCTATTCGGTCACCACCAGCATCTGCATGTGGCCAGACTTCGCCAGTACAGACATCAACTGCCTGTACCCAGATGGGTGCTACATCGCCAGCACCTACTACATCAGTAGCAGTCCAGCCTAAACACCGGCGTCAGCTTCGCCTTCCTACATCTCGCAAGAGTCGAACCCGAGATTTCAGTCATCTAGGTCCGATCAGTGAAGACACCACTCAAGTATGTTCCACAGAAAACACTAGTGATGAAAGAACTGTTGAGATTGCCCGTGTAGCTGTACGTTCATTACTTCTGGAACTATTGAGCAAAGTATAATGTTATTTATATCAATTTTCTCTTTAATATGTATTTCAGAGTTTATTATACTCTATGTAACTTGTAGTTATGCTTAATATTTAGGTATTGGGTCTCGAGTTAATGTTGTCTTTGTCACTATGATGTGTAGTGTGTGAATATTATGTGATTTTATTACTCGTTATTTACTTCTTTTAAATCATCGATTGTTCTTACCCCTTGCTGTTTGTAATAAGATTTAAATAAATATGTGTTTAACATTTACGTTGTTTGCTTTAATTTCAAAACATTTAATTGCCGCTATTATTGAATTGTAACTATAAGTTATTAGTCTCCTCAGCTAGAGTGATTGCTTTAATACATAAATTCTAACACTACCTTCGAGATGTCTTCCGCCACTACGAGAAGAAGAGAGAGAGACTCTACACAACACCAATATTTTATAAATACTCTATCATATTTAATAAACATACATTAATAAATAATAATAATATGGCTACAGGTTCCAAACTTATCTCGACTGGTTACACATTGCATAACACTTGTAGGTTTTTAAATTCAAACTTGGCACCATCCGGCGACAATACCTTGAATTAAAGATGGCCGACAGTGGTGCCATCCGGTAGCGACTTTATGAATTAAAGATGGCGATGGTGGCGCGCTCCGGCGGTAACTTTAAGAATTAAAGATGGCGATGGTGGCACACTCTGGTAGCAACACTAGGAACTAAAGATGGCGATGGTGGCGTCATCTGGTATCGATTGTATGAACTAAAATATGGCGACGGTGGCGCCATCTACCAGCCAACTTGAGAACCAAGATGGCGGTGCCTCTGGCAACTAATTTTTGAATTTGGCGCGCGATACTAGCGACATCTACCAGCCAACTTGAGAACCAAGATGGCGACTCCTCTGGCAACTAATTTTTGAATTTGGCGCGCGATACTAGCGACATCTACCAGCCAACTTGAGAACCAAGATGGCGGCGCCTCTGGCAACTAATTTTTGAATTTGGCGCGCGATACTAGCGACATCTACCAGCCAACTTGAGAACCAAGATGGCGGCATGCGACACCTGCCTGCCGACTCCCTAACTAATATTTGAATTTGGCGCCATCTGGTAGTCTGTGCTGGAATTAAAGATGGCGATGGTATAATAATAATTTGAATTTCATGCATTTGGGAAGGCAAAGACACCCTCCCCCCTTTTATCATAAAACTTGACGTCAGTACGTGGCATATATAGATTATTTATTCCACCATATCCCAATTGGTCTCGTGGTCTAGTGGTCAAGGTGTCCGCCTCGTAACCACGACATCCTGGATGTCTTCACATCCCATGGATCGAATCCCAGCCTCGGCACTGAAAATATTTTAGTTAAAGAAAAAAATAAAATAATCCCTGCTGCTATCTGGTGGCGACCAACAGAACTATATGACGTTGCAGATGGCTGCCTCCAGCAGACGGAAACAAGATGGCGGCCTGCAGCAGACGAAACAAGATGGCGGCCATCAGCAGACGAAAACAAGATGGCGGCCACCAGCAGACGAAACAAGATGGCGGCTGATGATTACATCGAATTTCAAAAGTTCGAAAAAAAAAATTCAAATCCAAGATGGCGTCCGTGACACAAAGTGCAACGGTGACGTCACGATTCGAAGTTGGTGGAAATTTCTAGAAATACAAAATGGCGGATGGATTAGCATGGATTGGCATACAGATTAGCATGGATTAGCATAGATTAACGTAGATTGGCATGGATTAGCATAGATTAGCATAGATTGGCATAGATTATCGTAGATTGGCGTAGATTGGCATAGATTGGCATAGATTAGCATAGATTGGCATAGATTAGCATAGATTAGCATAGATTAGCAAGGTCAAAGGTCAAGGTCAAAGGTCATGATGACGTCATCCAAGATGGCCGCCGATGACGTCATCCAAGATGGCCGCCGATGACGTCATCCAAGATGGCGGGCTCCTGGCTCCTGCGCCTGTGCTTGAACCCCCTATTTCCAACTACTTCAGAGGCTTATCGTAGGCTGTAGACATGGATGCTTAAGCCTACATATGGACATTTCTAGCTGCTGGGATTTTTTAAGAACTAAAAACGGGAAGTTTTCCCTTGAAACGGGAATTTTTCCCTCGAAAAGAGAAATTTTTGATTTGTGGAATTTTTTGAGATTTTTTGGCGGAATGTTTTTTTAAAAAAATTGAAATTTTGGCGATTTTTGAGGAATTTTGGGCAATTTTTGCCCAATATTGGCGAATTTTGAGGGTTAAAGGTCGATGTCCAACTTGTCCCGTTACGCTGTGTCCCGTTACGCTCATCCAAGATGGCGGCCGTGACGTCACAATCCAAGTTGGCGGACACCGACACACACACCACACCCAGAACTTAGTTTCAGGACCGGCTATCCTATACTACTTTGGTTGCTATTTGTTACGTTTACTTACATTCTGGAAGCAGCAGACGCGATAGTGAATGTTCCGTGATATCGGTCTTCATTGACGTGCTATCGTGTTTACGCTCCATCCTTAGTGGCGAGAGTCGTGGTTTGGATCACAGAAAACATTAGCACGACTGAAATAAACGGGAATCGATTTTTGTACCTATATGTGGTGTGGGTCGGAGTCGAATATAATCTTGAAAGTCCAGTTGCCTTAAGCATCTGTTAATAGCCATGTAATGCTAAACCATTTAAATATAAGCAAGTTTTAAAAAAAATGAAAATCGTCAGGTTTCCCGCTTGAGGCAGAGTCTACATGGATGGAATGGGCTCACACTGCAGCCGACTGCCCCACCCGAGGGACAGACCTGTCGTTCCTTAACCTAAACAATAATTTAAAAATATCTTGTTAAATGTTTGTTCATAAGTATAATACTATATACGGAAAACTCATGTGTTGAATACCATACAATAGTTTGAAAGTATTACTTTCATCCTCGTGTAAACATCTTGCGATCTTAAAACAGTGATTCATTTGTGAAATATAACATTGAACGAACAATATGTAAATATCTATAAGTTCAACATCAAACAGAATCACATGAGTGCAATACTATGCAACACCTTCAAAGTGTTTATTACTTTATTAAGGATTTTAATTGTAAGTTCACTTACTTACGTGTAAAAATTTGAAAAACAATTGCTGGACATCACATGTATTATATTACAATGAAAAAAAACTTTTTCGTATTTTACAAACAAAATCATTGGAAACTCAGTTGCCAACGATATCACTTGTAAAACTACAAGGTAGAGCTTTGTACCAAATTACAAATGATACTCTTGTATTTTGATTTTATTCTAGCGGGTGTCAGTTGCCATCTTGAATTTGTGTCGTATGCTGTCGGCTGCTATCTTGTTGTAGATGTATTTAATAATAAAAATATATTTACAAAGCTATTGTACTATTTTCATGCGAAAATCAGGTGTGCCAAGTTCGTGCTTTAGTACAAAATGCTGCTGCGACTGCCGTTAACTTAGCGTTAAAACAGAGTTTATTTCGTGGCGTTACAAGCATTGCTCTTGTAATTTTACAAGCAAATTATACTAAAATACACACTGTTGTACTTTTACAAGGGTTGGTGAAAGTACAAACAAAATTCCGTAGAGTGTAGATTATTTTAATTGTATATAGTTTGTTGTTATGTTTACTGTATGTTTTGGTTGACCACGATTTGTTGTCAACCAGCCACTAGCTGAATAAAATAAATATAGTTTAAAAAAACTAAAGAAACATGCTTTTAAAGATTATCAAACTAAAAAGTAAAAAATAATTTTAAAATTTAATTTATGACAATAGTATATAAGCAATACTAGTATAAATGAGAAAAAAGCTTGAGGCGCTTTGTGCCATATTTTTTGTATATTAAGCGCCCCATGCTTTTTTCTCATTTATACTAGTATTGCTTATATACTATTGTCATAAATTAAATTTTAAAATTATTTTTTACTTTTTAGTTTGATAATCTGTAAAAGCATGTTTCTTTAGTTTTTTTAAACTATATTTATTTTTAACTTTTTAGTTTGATATTCTTTAAAAGCATGTTGGTTTAGTTTTTTAAACTATAATTATTTTTAACTTTTTAGTTTGATATTCTTTAAAAGCATGTTTTTTTTTAGTTTTTTAAACTATATTTATGTATAATTATCTTAGGGAAATGAGTTACCGACACTACCTATTACCATCTGAGATAACTATTTGGAGTTGCAACGTCACAAAGAAATGGTAAAGTCTCTCCGAATCATTTACAGTTAGATGTATGGATATAATCTTAGAATTTACCGGGAAAAAAAAAATTTTTTTTTTTCGGCGTGGCCGGGAGTAGAACCCACGGTTTCTGAATCCGTAAGCTGACATTACAGAAGTCGCGCGCCTTAGACCGCTCGGCTAACGAACGTAATGAATTTGGTGGGACATTTTACAGTGATGAGCCACTCACTCTTAGTCGAAAGAGTTACAGACGGACAGACAAACATACAGGTGAAGCTAATATAAAGCATGTAAAAAAACGATACTCCATAGCTATGAAGTAGTGGATGGTTTAGCTCTGTGCAGAGTCCATAAGTATGTGTTTGTGTGGGGGGGGGGGGGGGGGGGGATATATGTATCACCCTTGTGGCAATGAAAAAATAATATTCTAGATCTGGGTGAAGCAAGGTGAGTTGTTACACCTGGAATCACAAACCACAAGGCAGTGATGCATGTTGAGAATTATATTGCACTGTCCAAATCCCTTGTTATCGACGTTCTTTATTAAATACAACAATTCTTATTACATGCTTTATATTAGCTTCACCTGTATGTTTGTCTGTCCGTCTGTAACTCTGTCTGTCCGTCTGTAACTCTTTCGACTAAGAGTGAGTGACTCATAACTGTAAAATGTCCCACCCATTTCATTACGTTCGTTAGCCGAGCGGTCTAAGGCGCGCGACTTCTGTGACGTTAGCTTTCGGATTCAGCGATCGTGGGTTCTACTCCCGGCCACGCCGAAAAAAAAATGTTTTTTTTTCCCCCGGTAAATTCTAATATTATATCCATACATCTAACTGCAAATGATTCGTAGAGACTTTACCATTTCTTTGTGACGTTGCAACTCCAAATAGTTATCTCAGATGGTAATAGGTAGTGTCGGTAACTCATTTCCCTATGATAATTATACATAAATATAGTTTAAACAACTAAAAAAACATGCTTTTAAAGAATATCAAACTAAAAAGTTAAAAATAAATATAGTTTAAAAAACTAAAAAAACATGCTTTTAAGGAATATCAAACTAAAAAGTTAAAAATAAATATAGTTTAAAAAACTAAAGAAACATGCTTTTAAAGATTATCAAACTAAAAAGTAAAAAATAATTTTAAAATTAAATTTATGACAATAGTATATAAGCAATACTAGTATAAATGAGAAAAAAGCATGGGGCGCTTGATATTCAAAAAATATGGCACAAAGCGCCTCAAGCTTTTTTCTCATTTATACTAGTATTGCTTATATACTATTGTCATAAATTTAATTTTAAAATTATTTTTTACTTTTTAGTTTGATAATCTTTAAAAGCATGTTTCTTTAGTTTTTTAAACTATATTTATTTTATTTATTTTGTTCAAATCCCCTCTCAAAATAAATTCCTGTGTCCGCGTCTGGCGTTCAGCGAGGTTGCCGGTGTTGCGCACACTTTGCCACGTCGCCACTTCGCCACTTCGCCACTTCGCCACTTCGCCACTTCGCCTGCTGGCGCGGCGTGTCCCGACCGCCTGGCGCCATCCTCATCTGAGGACGCGATTGAGCTGCTATTTTCAGCCGGACATTGCCGCTTTTAGCTGCGCCGGAATGTCTGGCTCGCACAAGATGACAGACGGCAATATCGGCGCAGGAGTCGCCTTTCAGGCCTGCAGCTAGCCACGTACATTCGATACGTTCACGTTTTCATGAAATATATTTTTCATGGAATGAAGCCCGATTAAGAAAATATTTTCCACAGTTTTGCAGTTTGAAGTTATAGGGTTGGCGATGTATTGTGACTTGAGTGTTTTATAAAGTACTATATTTTTTCTTGTGTTTGTAGCGGACTTCCGTAGCACAGTTGGGCGCACACCGGCTTTCGGTGTGATGGGTTCTGGGTTTGTACTGCAGGCAAGGCATGGATTTGAAAATATGTACTTCTTGAAGATATTCTTGAGATAAAACTAATAATGGAAACAATACTAAAATCGTGACTGTTTTTTTTTTTGCGGAAGCTGTTCAACATTGAAAACATTGTGTTCATTTGTTGCTTGTTGCAACGTTGTGCTCTTGAGTTTATTGCAAAGTTTTTAAACTAGCTTAAAGTCTGCAGAGCATTAGAAGAATACGAGCGATTTAAAAACTGCTTTGCATACCTAAATGGCCCATATTTACAATATAAGAATATGTCGCAGTTGGAGAGGTAGTTAGATATTTTCTTGGATTTCGTCTCTAAAATGTATTTTTCGGTTACTTCCAGTGGTTGAAATATGCGTTTACATTGTAAATTTAGTATGAAAACCGCAGTATAAAATCTCAAAACCACCGTAAAGACTTGCAATGCATCTTAATTTTCATTTCCACTCCTTAAAATGCTTAAATTAGGTCTTTAATCAAATCCCATAGTCGCTCACTGCACGAAATGAAGACTGCGCACCAGTTCAGATCCTTGTACTTACAGGCGATACCGCATTATATGCAACAGCGAGGATCACACTTATCATTGCGTCACGTAAACAAATTCTTGCATAGCTAGACAATCCTCTTTATCCAGTATGAAAGCTACAATGAAAGGTAAAGCAACTTGTTTGTAACTGCACTGTTCAGTATTAAAAATAAAAGTTTGTATTAAAAATAACACAAGTATTTGCTATCTTAGCACCCGGAAAAAGCTTTATCTACATTAATTCAAAGCCCTTCCTGTATCCTAAAAACTTTCAACTAAATATCTACGAAACCCTGAAAGGATCTGTATTGAACTTTGTAACATACCTTTCAGTGATTAAAATGTATCGTGACCTCTTTGTCATATACATAAATGCACACAGCACGACGAAAAAACTATACGTTGCGTCAGCTCACAGCCTTGCTCGTAGCATAGTGGGCACTTTACGCATGTGCTGGTTTCCCTCGAAGTGTTTCGTTATTTCGTCCAAAATAATAACTACAGCAACAGCCACACTAACAAAAACAAAACAAACCAAAATATTGCAAAAACAAACAAAAACAACAATGTATGTCTCAAAACATCAAGCATGTTTGTCTAAACATTTCAACGCAGAAACAATAAAAATGGCTTTGTCTCGTTAGCTGCTATTCTGCATGAAAAAAAATATCTGGTGAAAGTTACTGAACTGTTATGCTATGCTATGAAAGAATTTTTTTTTGGGTTGAATAAATTATTACTACATATACATATTAATCAATATATCAAAAATAGTATACAGAGTATGTTAAATTAATACTACCATAATGATGTAATCAATTTCGAAGTTATATAAATTTGTAGTTTCAGGGAAGTTACTGTATATGTATCTGCTCACATTGCAGGTAGAGTATCCATTACAGGCTGTTACGTGGACTCGAATATACGTGTTTTTTTTTTTCGGAAACTCACCCAGATGGGAAATTTGATAGAGTTTATGTAGGTCACGTACAGCCTAGCTGAATTCCTAAGGGTGATAATTTACTTTTTAAAATCAATATTAAAAACATAATAGTAGGGGCAGGTAGGGAGTACTGGGACCGTTGTAAACATTGAAAGATGTAAACATTGTGCCAGTACTCCCTGGGGGCCGCCATCTTGTTTCGTGGGGGCCGCTATGGTTGTTGACAAGTTCAACCTTGGCTACCAGAGCGCGCCACCGTCGCCGCCACTGGGGGCCGCCGTATTGTTACGTGGAGGCCGCCATATTAGTTCTACCTTTGGTTACCGAAGCGCGCCACCATCACTCCGAACACAGGAATTGTATACAAAAAAACCTTGGGCGGCGGGGATTCGATCCGTGGGATGCAACAGCGTCGAGGTTACTAGGCAGACACCTTAACCAATAGACCACGAGATCAGTTGGGAAGTGGAAAAGTAAATAAGGAATATATGCTTAAAAGGTGTCTTACTGCCATGTTTAAATTTCGAAAAGTATGCTTAAATAAAATTCCGCCATGTTGTATGCTTAAATAAAATACTGCCATGTTTAAATTTCCAAAAGAATTCCTAAATAAAATGCCGCCATGTTTAAATTTCGAAAAGTATGCTTAAATAAAATGCTGCCATGTTTAATTTTCGAAAAGTATGATTAAATAAAATTCTGCCATGTTTAATTTTGGAAAAGTATGCTTAAATAAAATGCTGCCATATTGTATGCTTAAAACAAACGCGGCCAACCCCCACTCCAAGTATGTTTAAATAAAAAGCCACCATTATTAAAATTCCCAAAATTATGTTTAAAACAAACACCGCCAAACCCCACTCCAAGTATGCTTAAATAAAATGCAGCCATGTTTATTTTTCCAAAATTATGTTTAAAACAAATGCCGCCATACTAGCTATGTCTAAAACATTTGCCGCTATGCTTAAATATCCAGTATGCTTAAAATCCCCGCCATACTAGCTATGACTAAATATAAATACCTGGGAGAATCATAACCTCAAAAAACCCGCGCACAGAGAGCGACATCTAGGTGTTACCTGCTGGGACTCCAAGCTTAAAATGCGCAATTATAATTCCCACACCATATTATATTTAAGAAAATCATATTAAAGTCTTTAAATATTTAAAATATATATTTTACAAATGCCGTGTAGGGAACAGAAGCCTGCTCGTGTAACGTAAAATATGCTTTAGCGATAGCATGTTAAGTAATAAGCATAGAAATGTATTAAGCATAGTTAGGGCAAAGACTATTAAATATTTCTCTTCCACTACGTCAAGTAAAATAAATTTAAATAAGAGTTGTACAAACATCGTGTAGTAATTGGCTCTCCACCAGTGTGTTAAGTAATAAGCATAGTTAGGACAAAGACTATTCAATATTTCTCTTCCACTACGTCAAGTAAAATAAATTGAAATAAGCGTTGTACAAACATCGTGTAGTAATTAGCTCTCCACCAGTGGCATAAATATAAATTTAAATAAATGTTGAACAAATGCTGTGTAGGAAAGAGTGTTGGACGATCGCTCGTGCGCCTCTCGCGCACGGGCGACCAGGAATGTGTTTACCTGCTGGGTGACAGTGAAAGTGTTTACCACAGCGAACTCAAGGACAAACCAACGCTGCGTACAGTTAAGGAGCAAGCATAAGGAACATACAGAGGTGGAAAAAGAAATAATGTAGACAACACAAGGGTATAAAAGAACGTTGGTTTTATTTACTTTGGCATACAATATCCACGTCGCTCATCCATGGTTGGCGGACGACCCCAGGGACACGTCCCCGAAGGCTCCGCCAGCACCACAGCTCTGCTGGGAAGTTCCGCAGAGGATGGTGAATGTGGGTCTCCCTCAACCACCTCCTCCGTGAAAAATAGTTCCGCTATCTCTGGTGGTATATGTCTCTCCAAATCCTCGAGCGTGGACACCTCCATCATGTTGGGGAGACCTGCAGAACAATACATACACAGTCGCTACAGCATAAAACAGATAATCTGAAATTAAATTAAGTGTGTAAAAGAGAAATTAATTTATGTTAACGTGTGTAAAAGAGAAAATAAATTACTTTAACTTTTGTAAAAGAGAAATTAAATTACGTAAACATGTGTAAAAGAGAAATTAATTTACGTTAACGTGTGTAAAAGAAAAATAAATTAGGTTAACCTTGGTAAAAGAGAATAAAAATTACGTTAATGTGTGTAAAAGAAAAATAAATTAAGTTAACTTTTGTAAAAGAGAAATTAAATTACATAAACATTTGTAAAAGAGAAAATACGTTACTTTTGTATAAATTACGTTAAGATCATTCTAGCTTTAAAAAGAGAAAATAAATTACATAAACGTTTTGTAAAAGAGAAATAAATATGTGTAAAATGTATGAAAATAACCATCGCTGCGTACAACCCCAGGGACACGTCCCCGAAGGTCCCGCGGTGGATGTGGAGCTCTCTCAACCACCTCCTCCGTGAAAAATAGTACTGCTATCTCTGGTGGTATATGTCTCTCCAAACCCTCGCGTGTGGACACCTCCATCTTGTTGTGGGAAGACCTGCAGAACAATACACACGCAGTTGCTACAGCATAAAACAGATGACCTGAAATTAAATTACATTCACATTTGTAAAAGAAAAAATAAATTATGTAAATATGTGTAAAAGAGAAAAGAACTATATGTTAAATGTATGAAAAGAAATATATGTAAAATCTATGAAAATTAAGTATGTGTAAAAGAAAAAATTAAATTATGTAAACGTGTGTAAAACAGAAAATAAAATATGTTAACATTTTGTAAAAGCAATCCACCCTGAAGTGACATACCAATTGGTTATTCTCCACGTGCAATGATGTGTGGTTCGAGGGGTGGGAGGATCAGAGCGCATCGCAACCACCACTCGGGGACGACAGCACGCAGAAGCATAGCTGAACATAACATACAGGGAATGGCTAATCGTGGTCCGGGGAAAGGCGTAGGTCTTTATGTCCCCAAGGTAGAGTGCTGACACCATCTTCAGAAAGCCAACGCTTATCATCTCCTGAAGACAATGCTACCTTGGTCACATGCTCCGTAAACATAGTGTGGCCTCGCGATCGGAAATGGTATTGGGTCGCGACAACCCGTGAATTTCGAAGCAAGCAATCCAGGTATTGAGGAAACAGGAGTGAACGCAGTGCGCTGGCCTTGATTCCCTTCGCCTTACGCGTAGAAGAACCATCCTCCATCTTAAACGCGTAAAGCTTCGGGCGAAGACCAACAAACTCCATGATGATATTACCAGAGGCCACATCCTTCATCACCCCTGTTACACCCATATTGACCAAGGGGAAGCATTGCTCATTACCTGGCGCATAATTTGAAGTGTCAAAATGTGAAGCTAAATCGGGGCGAATCGAATCATAAATGTTGTCACACACAACGTGGTAAATGAAAGAATCCGTATCCGTGTACAAGAGATGCAGAGACTGTGGAGGGAATTTCTTTTGCATGTAATTATAATGAAAATCGTATAGAATCAATTTTGATAAATCTAAAATGGTGACACCTGTGTACAATGGTCTATCAAAGGTAATCGACCCTTTCTGCATCTCTATGAGGACTAAATTCTCAGATTTGCCGAGCCTTGAATGTCGGACAACCAATCAGCTCAGCCGCCCCATAAATAGAATCATATCGAGAAGCGATGCGTATATCCTTATGCTTTTTTTTTTAAACTCTTCCCGTATACAGAGTTCGACAGTAATTAAAAAAACTATTTCTCGAAGGGGTTCGCAGCCTGGGCACAACGCTCAGCATTAAAGTCTATGTAATCTCTCATCCAGGCCGCCTGCTCAAACCGCAGCACGCGGTGAACGTGGCCGATGACTGCCACATATTGAACGTAGTGCCGCAGTGTTTTAGCATGGACAACATATTTAGTACGCGGCGCGAGAGTTAACAGTAATTTACTCATACTCCCATTTGGCGATACGCCATTCACAGGGGCCAGAGGCAGATATGATAGGCGATCATGACAATCATCGGGAAAGGTCAAATCTACTTCCGCGAAAAATGATGTATCACCATCGATGTCAATGGTGTTGAAATCCCAACTCGTATACTTATCCCTGGGAACCCATTGGAAATTACCCACAGGAAGCTTACCCAACATTGTGTGAGCATACAGAGCGTAAACATCGAAATAGCATATGTACGAAGACGGAAGGCTAGGATCGTGATTGGACATGTAAACATTATTAGCTTTCGCATGACGTCGACTTACATTGGTAATACCTCCACGAACGGCAGACTCTAGAAAGAGGTATATGTCCGGGTCGGTCACAAGCTCAAGACACACTGGTTTTAATTAAAAGTGCATCCCATGCGACCGAGGGAGCGGTAATGTAATGAGCGGGATCTAATAAATAATGCTGTAGGCAAACGAAACGAAATGACTCGAATATGTCGGCCAGCAAACAAGTATCCACCTTAAGGTAATTAAGTGCATACTCTTTCAATGTGGCACAATGGAAGACTTCCCAAGCATTTTGAGCGTGAGTATAGTACAGATCACTCACGTCCGTGCCACTCAATGCGTTATGGAACGCTTCCTTTGGTGGTAGCGAGGCAGTCTGCAATTGTTCACTAGACTTAACAAAGTCATAGGGAAACACACCTTTACGCGTAGCTAACTGAAACTGTGCGTCATCTGGAAACATTGAACGGGTGAGTTTCAACTGATCCTGCATGAGATTGCCAGCGAGAGTTTCCACAGATGAATTTAAAAAGTTAAGTGAATCAATAAATCTAAGACGCACAGTGCGCATGCCTCCTTGCGCATTACCTGAGACAGGTATGTATTTAGTAATACATTTGTAACTCTTTAGAGTTACGCCTAGGACTTTGACCTCACCAGGATTCTCCACAACAAAGGAGCCGTCCGGCTGTGCAATCCGCCGCAAATCTGAGTGTTTCGTTAAAAAGTGGGCATCATAATTTTGAAAATTATGAAAAACCGTGAGAAGCTGTTTCTTTTGCATTCTGAAAGCTAGGTTGAATTTCGAATGGTAGTAACCACGTATTTCACCAGTCAAATGGCAGTGATCGAGCACCTTCTGCCCAGCCAATACCTTCTTACAGATATGGCAATGTGTTTGACTCGCAAGCCTTGCAGAGACGACTGGAGTCGGTATCTTAACAGGAATGGTCTTTGAATAAATATCACATACCCACTTTGTCATTGAAACTAATTCTGCGACCATTTCAGCAATACAATTAGCACCCTCGAATTGCACATACTTGGTCAAAGAGCTATCGCATCCACACACTAACAAAATGCTGCATGCGTATGGTACATATTCGTTTACCCATGTGGTATTAGATGTCTAATCATCGGGTAAACAGGTGGATATCGGCTTAAGGTATGACTCAGTGTCACAGTACGCAATAAAGCCGAGGCGATCCTGTTTTGCAATGTTTGTAAATTGTAAATATTTGTTCTTCTCTGTAGGGAAACAGGAACGCACTGCTTGATACTGGCTGCAGAGAACAGTGTTTGAAGTTAACCTGTCTTCACTTGAGAAGTATTGAAGACAGCGCTCGCAAATCCGTTTCTTATGATTACCTCGGGATATTTGTGAATGCAATAATCTGGACAGACTCTTAATTGTTACAAAGTGTAGGTGCTCTGTCGCACCACTAGAACGAATCGCTAAAATATTTACATGCCCCGCTCTTCGCTCAGAGTATATGCGAAGAGGCTGGATAGAGGATTCGGATTTTCCACTAAAACATTCATCATCAATATTCCCCTTACTGTCTACACATGCATAAACATTAACGGAAATATTATTGTTCCTCTCGAATGTTTTAATCTGATGGAGAGTTGACGGGAAACTCAAACCAGACGTATTGAAAGCCACAAGTGGATCCGGATACGAACTGGCTCGGCTATCATTGCCTTCCGCAGTCATCACACCTGCCATAACGGCATACAGAAAGCAATGCTGCTCGGGACATTCAATATTGACACAAGATTTCCTATTGGACAAAAACATCGGTAATTTTGTGTGCGGCGGGCCAACAGTGAAAACTCTTTAGCTTGAAACATGTACATCCATGTTAATCAATCGCTGTAGAGCCCACCCACTGCCACGAGCAGCGAAATCGCTAACGTTCCTATTGAATTCCGGAATGAATACTGAATCATAGATTTCCCCTATCTCATCAGAGAGCATTACCGCGGCTGAGTGGGTTGTAAAATAAAATGTCTCACTCTCGCCTCCCTCCACAGATTCTTTAACAAATGAAGCAGAGAGTGAAATGTAAACTTTAAAGGGGCGTATCAAAACGGAAGTTAAGGCCAGAAAGGGAACCCTACATCTCTGTAGAAACCGGTCCAAATCAGGATCAATAGTCTCATCATTACCGATCCGAAAGTCCACTATCCGATTAGCAAAAGCGGAGTCTAAGATAACACTCTGCAGGTTAGGCAAGTCGCCAGCTTCATGCGGCTCCACCCCGGACGCCCGCACGCTTTCGCGAGTGTCCGACGTAGAAGTCTCACTGGGACTGGGCCGCTTCGCCTCGGGGGGAGTATACATGGTTAGGAGGGGGTAGACAGGAAGTTACGTTCAGCAATACAAATAACTTTCTGGAAACATATAAAAATAACATCATTATTCCTGTAAATAGTAAAGGAAATGGTCTTGTGTATACTGAGTGAAGCCCAAGCTATATGTACATGTAATGCCATAAGTGTGACTGAGCGCATTCCCCTCCACCCAGAGTGAAGCCCAAGCTTCGTGAACATGTTACTCTGCGCGCATCGTAAACGCGACTGAGCGCATTCCCCTCCGCGCTGTGTTGTCATGACAACGGACCTTACCCCGCCCACAGTTGGGGAGGGGAGCCTGCCATTAACGTTCCCCACCCCGCAGTCGGGGAGGGGTTACGCCCTGCGTAGAGACGTGATTAATAGAAAATGTGTAATACATGTAACAGAAGTCTTGTAAAACAAAATACATTGAATCAAGCATGTTGCAGTAGAGACTTACCTCACATAGCATGCGCGGACATCAAATGCATGCATTCACCTCCCGCCGGTGGTATTTATGCATGTCCAGCTAGGTCTGTCCGGGTTGGCCACACTTTTACCACACATCTGTAAACATGTATGTCACACAGATGTTTTTCATCTTAAGCCATCAATTATGTGTGAACACATTAGTTCCTAAAAAATATTTATGTGGTGTTCAGGGTCAAGTAGAAAGAAAAAAATACATCGTGATATTTTTTTGTTTTTATTAGTCAACGGTAGCCCACACCCGTTGGGTTGAGTGTTACATGTACATATTAAACGATAAAAACATCTTTTCCTTAAAAAACGGTACTAACAACAGTTACGTATTAAAACAAATTTACGTATAAAGATATCAAGTTACATTACATATAAATCTATTATTTTTTTAGAAAAATGTAAGTTAAATTACACTGAAATCAATTTTTACGTATAAAAAATATAAGTTAAATTACAATGAAAACGAATAATACATTATATTTTCTTTATAAGGTCTGTAAGCAAGTTACGCATTGCGGTTCTGGCAATGTCTAACACTCTTTCGTCCAATGCTTGGTAGCGGTCATTGCTCACCGCCGGACCTAGGTCGCCCTCATCAAGGCCCCGCGCTCTGCGGGAGGAAGGGCGGCGTCGGCGTCTCGGCTCTACCAACGACGGCTGCGGCGGTGATGTCTGGCTGCAGGCGGGCAATGGCGGCTGCGTAGCTGGTAGATCGAAGGCGTGTGCGTAGACCTCTTCACTTGTTGCGGGTAGAGCTGTATCATTGCGTAGCATACTAACGCAGCACTCTCCGAAGCCCGGGCAAGGAATCACTTCTATAGGCAGGTCTTCCGGTCTTGGGTAGTGAATATGTTTCGAGTGGACGGTAGAGTCACATTCTTCCGTAACATGTCTCAACACGCCCTGACTCCACTCGCTATACTCTACACTGCCTACGCCTGGAGTTACATCTGGATACGTGTTCCGGGGATTAAAGCTAGCCATGTTCACACCGTCACTGTTTCTGCACAACTGTTCACACACGGACCTGGGTGTCTATTTAAAACAATATTTACCAGGTGGATAATTAAATGTATTATCCAATCGCAGCACTCTGAACAGTTCATTGATTGAGGAGGAGTGGCATCAAATGGCAACATGTCAGTGCACGACCTGTTACTTGGGTATTTAGATATGAAGGCACTGAGAAGATGTTTACTCTGGACCACCGAGGTATATTTATACCGACATCTCGTCGTCCTCTGTTATTGTTTTTTACGCTCTCGCCGCTTGCTGCGACCTTGGAGCTAAGCCACGATGTCGATACCACATCTCCACCTACCCCTCCTCCTCTGACATTTCCGCTTTCTCATTGTTCCCGGCAATGTTTTCAATCATCCAGGCTCTGAGCAGCAATGTGTAGTGGCGAGACGATACTGGTCTTGTACCTCTGCAATTGTTGCTGTACGATTTATCTAATATCTTTGTATGTCCACTATGCGAACATGTTTGCGACAATGTTTAGCTAGCCAACGTTTATGTTAGGCCCCGGCGACCATTATAGTTCCACTCAGGTGCGCCGCCAATATGTTTGGCAGACTTGTGTAGGGCAATATTCCATCTTCCCATTTCAGATTGTGGAAGTTGTTGGTGAGCCATGTATTTGTTCTTTGATGCTTTCTAATTAAATGTTCCCACGCAAATGGTGGTTGAAACGATCGTGTAATCACATTCCTTCCGAGTCTGCAATGCTAACTTACTTAACGATAAACCCATGCTGCGAGAAGAAGCCTTGAAGGTCAACACACTTCGCCATGGCAGCTGAGACACGACTGAACCTACATCGCGTTTAGCTCATTATTTTAATACTTTGATCCCTCGGGTTGCACGATACTAATCTATCGTGTAGAATAATGGCATATGCCTGTGTTAGTGGTGGTATATTGTTTGCTGTGGTAATATCTATTTTACAATCTATGATGGTTGAGGTTAGTTTTTCGTTTTGATGTGACACATCGAATACAAAGAGAGGGGCTTTATCTTTAAATCCCTCCGGGTCAAGTAGAGGTGTATTTAGTCTACCATAGTAGCTCGCTTGGAAGTCCGAGTAAATATATTATATGCAAGTAGGTAGTAACCATTCGTAAAGTTTATTGCTAGGTCCGAATATGGATACGCCTCGGAATTAAGATAGACCTTGATAGTTTGCAAATACCAATGATCGAATTTAGATTTGTTTGCGGCTAGAACATTATGCCTGCTGGTTTTAAATGCCACTTTTATATAACGAGAGCGTTCGCTAGAGAAGCTAGATTTTACAGCCCAACTGACACTCTGTGATGGTGGTAAACTTGGGTAAACTTCTACTCCCCACGATCTGAAAGCCATATCTATATCGCGACTTTTTTCAACTATTTTCAACAGTTGTGTGCGCTGGGCGGGGCTTACCGTTACATGCGGAACAAGCCAGTCGATAGATTGCAAACTTAACCCATTAATGCCACTTGCTGTGGTTGATCGCTTGTGTGCATTATAGCATTAATATAACTGTTTGCGGTGATTATAACAAGTGTTTTTTACAATTTATTAATATTTGTTTGTAGTCTTCTGCAAAGCCTAGCAACTGGTTCAATAGGACACATATTTCAAACTCATCTTGTGCTGTAAGTGGTAAACTGTAATCGCCGTCCGGACACCATCCTGCCATATTACTTACAGTTTTTTCATCACAGGTGCGCGATAAATAGTTTTTCACTGTTGTCACAATTCCAACTTCGCGTACCTCGACGATTGTCACACCATTAAGTTCGAAAGATATTCGGTTTATGATATGTAATATACCATTGTTTACGATTTTTGCATTGTCTGGTTTTTGCCCGTTTGGTTTCGTGAATGCACCTAGAATTCCCAAAAACGATTTAGCAATATGCGTATACACGTCAGAGTTTTGTATTGCTATAACTATCTCGGAACTTGGCTCGTACGGTCCCTAAAGGTATGGTTTGTACGTGTGCATTTCACATTTTGAGAGTGCTTCGTCAAACTGTGGTGACTGTTGAACATCGAGTATACTTTAATCCATTTGGAAATACCTTGAAACCTAATTATTCTAGGAACCTCACATTGACAGGTGTTAACCGCTTGATGTTTGCTTTCGTACTGGCTCTATGCTTGCTCACCCCTGCCCCTTTATGCAATCCAAAGTATCTTACCCCCATACTTTTTTCAAATGTAAGCATAATGTAATCACCTCATTTCTAAAGTTGATTAATTTACCATTCTGGTCTACCACTCTAATAACAAACTCTCGTATTTGTTGCACGGTAACCGGACTGTAAATGAGTGTTTGAGGCGTATCACTGAGCTTATATCCTGGAGGAATGTTCGGGGAAAATTCGTGTATCGTACTGTTTGTTTTCCATTAAGGAAGCTGTGGCCAATGATAATTCGCTGTGATTCTAATCACATTTACTGGCACCACATTTACAGTCTGGGTCGACTCGTGAATTATATTTGCCTCGTATATTTCCGGTTCGAAACCAAGCATCGGGGCTAGGGAGCAGTCGCCAGTACAGTCGATTTGTGCATTGCTATGCAATACGCATTGTAGAGTATTTGGATTACCTTTCAACGAAAACATTACATCTGTGGGTAGGTGTTGTTTAATATACGTTTCAATGTCTAAGACTTTGTAGGAACCTATAGGTAATTTAATCTCTCGCATCATCTCTTCATTCTTCAGCATGTACCTGAATATCGGGTTGATTTCGTCCACATTCGGGATAGAATTGTGTACGGTAAAATCCACGAGAGCGAGCTGCCATAACCCATCACTTACGTCGATCGGAGGGAAGTGTGTTGAATACAGTTCCGATGTGTTTCCACTTAGTATTAGCATGATGGACATGTTCTTTCGAAGCACTACAGAGGTTCGACTGTGCGTACTTTGCTATGGTTGGTGTTTCTTATATACCGAGATGATAAACTTAATGCATAAGTGACCGCAATTGAATGAGTTTAACTTTTGCTGTCTATCGTAATTATATGTTATTTTGCAGCCACTCAGGTTTCGCTGCATTTATAAAGGGGGTGGCAGGTCTCCAAAACTATCAAAATACTGAGCCGTACGACCGGTCTTGGTGTATGCTACCCAATGCGTTCCGGGTCCCTTGTATCTAAATTAATAATACCGCTCTCATTGTGATATGGTTTTGTGGGTAGTTTATCCTTCATACACATTTCTAAAATGTGGAATTTTTAATTTCCTAATTGATGTCTTTAGATGTATGGTGGTAAGGGGTCGCTTTGGCAGGTTACTCAGTATCCTCATTTCCTTTTCCCGCCCCTCTTCCTTCTTCTCCGCTTGACCCCTCCCCCTGACTTTGGGTAGGGACGCAGGTATAGACCCGAACCTTTTTTGCAAGCGCCCGCAATTTTCTATTGTGCTGTGCGTTCTGGCTTAACATTCTAGCCTGATGTTTAGCCGTGTTCACGGTCTTGGCTATACCCGCTGCTCCACCTATCAAACTGCCTAGCGCTGCCAGCGCTGGGAAGATGAAAGGTAATAGTCCACCTTTTTTCGCGCGGTTTTTCTTTGTTGAGACGCCGCCACCAATCTTATGTTTTAATCTCATTATCTTTTTGATTCCCTACGCTGTGATCTTTTCACCGAATTTCGTTGCGGGGTTCTTTGCTATTTGTGCGGTTTGGTTCGCTAATATACTGTCGGCTATGTGTCTGTCACTTAGGTTATTACTTTTAGAATAGCTAATATCGTGGAGACGACACGCCTCATCAAGGGAGTTGACACCTGTATCGCCGCGTGCTAGCCTCTTGGCGAGTTTCGTTCCCGGACCGCAGAAATTATATCCTGGGTGATGTAATTCTACTGGCAGCTTGTTAATAACAGAGTTTATTATTCCTCCACCTCTTTGTACCTTCTTTCGTGTACAACACATAACACTATACTGATTCGAGTTGGTATAAGTATGCTATTTTTATAGTTTTCTGTTTAGTTGTGTGATGGAAGAAGTGCCACAGCGCGAGTCGCTGCCTGTGTGGATTACACAGGCTGATGAAGCCAGTGCTCGCGAGTCGCGGCATGGATTTTATTACCTTCGACGGTAAGATGTTTGATTGTCGGTCCGTCCGAATGTGGAAAAACTTGTGTCCTACTTAGTTTACTCGAGGAATCGAATGGTCTTAGGTTCGAGAATGTGTATCTATATTCAAAATCGCTGCAACAGCCAAAGTATAAATGGTTGGCTACGATTCTTAGAGCTGTGGAAGGTTTGGGATTTTTCCCGTATACGGAAAATGCTGATGTGATAACTCCTAGCGAGGCCAGGGCCAATTCAGTGTTTGTATTTTATGATATAATGTGTGAGAAACAAAGGAATTATACAGCAGTATTTTTCTATGGGTAGATACATACATGTTGATTGTTTTTACCTAGGTCAAACTTATGGCAGAATACCTAAACATTTGCTTCGGGATAATGCGAATGTTATCGTGCTTTTCGGCATGGATATGCTTAATTTGCGACATGCCTACGATGATCATGTAAACAGTGATATGGGATTTCACACGTTTAAGGATATGTGCTTTTTGTGTTGGAAAAATGAACATGGTTTTCTTGTTATCGTAAAGGATTATCCTTTACTTAATGGCAGGTATCGTTGTGGTTTTGATCATTTTATTGTAGCGAGTCATTGAAGGATGTCCTACAGCGTATCCAAGTTTGGAGGTGGTCCTCTGAAACGTCAGCTTGACTCGTGTATATCCCGCGATCTTGATGGGAATTGCGATTTAGGCAGAAAACTTTTAAAGCATGTGGGTATGCCTAAGGATGCTGGGAATGGCACGAGTAAACATTATATTGACTAGGTCGCGGGTGTAATCACTCGCACGGTGACAGAGGAGCTGTTGCATCGGTTTACGGAGCTCAATGCATCTTTAATCAATGTACGGGCTGTGCAGGTTGGTATTATCGAGTTTTTACACAATATGGAGGTGAAGGAACAGCGATCTGTGGATCATATCATTTCTCGTCTGTCAGTACTGCCAACAAAGTTGGGTGATATGTATGTTAATTTGTTGGAGAACAAACTCGACCTATTTGAGAATACGGTAGTAGAAAAGGTAAAGGATGTTATAAACAATACCTTGGCGGAACTGATATTGAAACTTACCGCTAGTAGCACTGACATCGCAACGGGTTTCTCAATTGGCTCGTACTATTGGTGTTGTGAAGAATGGTGTTGATGGGTTGATTTCTGCATCGACTGTGAGGACTGTTGCTAAGCGACCCACACCTCAGAGACCGCCTCCTAAAAATACCTAGCTCTAGACATTTGGTAGTTCTGTATAAGAAAAGGCTTTATGCTGTATGGTTATCTTCAGTCATGTCTGCCGAGGCAAACGCTTTAGATCATGTCATACGGAACATATATGTGCCAAATATATTTTGGCTAAGCGAGCGCCAATGGTGAGGGATGCGATTAATCAGGAAATGTTCAAGTCTTTTAATTCGCGTTTGGATAAGCTTGGACAAGTCTCGTCGCTCATTCAATCTATCCCGCAACATCATATTGTTCCGAAACAAGAGTCTTCGGAAGTGAAGCCAGAACCGGTAATGAGTGATGGTTATGATTCTGAAACTAGTATATGTCGCGATGTTATGAGCGATTCATTGGGTGAAGTACAGAAATATTTATGGAGTTACAACCTTCGCTCGAGTGATGGGACCTACAGTCTCCATAAATGCAACAACCTTTGGTTCTTAGGGGATATGGAAGTATTTTTTCACGATAATAATTTAATTCGCGTCAATGAAGAATTGATACAGCCTGCTCCTGGCTTATTCGAATTATTGTTCCGCCGAGTGCCGCACACCTACTCAGAGTCTGCCTTAAAACAATACGGACATTTACTAGATATTACAAATGCTTATAATATAAGAATTGATCCTACTACAAAACGTTTTAAAACCGAAACACATGCAAAATTTGATATTATTAAAAGATTGTTTCCGAATATTGACTCACCTCAGCGAGGATGTGGTTTGTTACAGAAAACCTTGGATTTGCAACACACAAAGCAATTTGTTTATTGGGACAACCCAAACCAGATTGTTGCTCCCCTCAGATTACTAATGGCCTCGCAAGCTGCTGGCCATACTGGACATAGCAACGAGGTTATATCTATTCTTGAAGAGTTGAAGGAAGCGGGATATGTTGCGAAATGAGTGTCGCACAATGTGGGATTGCTAATGAACTGTATCGCGGAGTTCGCAGAATTTTTCCTCGTAGACCTGTGTTGACCTATGGGCTTCGCGATTTATTACAGGTTGATTTGGTGGAGATGATTCCGTACAGCAGGGCAAATAGCGGTTTCAAGTACATCCTTACTGCTATAGATGTTTATAGCAAATGTGCTTATGCGGTTCCAGTTAAACGAAAGACAGGAACATTAGTCACTGCGGCCATGGAAAGTATTTTAAAAGATGCGGGATGTTTTAAGAATATTCAAAGCGACGCTGGAGCAGAATTTTTCAATAAACATTTTCAAGTCTTAATGCAAAAGTATGCAATTAATCATTACTCTAATTATAGCGAAGTCAAGGCGTCTTTTGTAGAACGTTTTAATAGAACATTAAAGGATATGCTTTACCGTGAGTTCTCGGCACAATGAAACTATAAGTGGCTTACACTTTTACCGAAATTACTTTCTGTCTACCATAATAGGTTTCACCACACTATAGTCATGGCTCCGAATGCTGTGAGGGATAACTCTTTGCTACAAACAGTTTACAGATATGTTAAGAAAATAGATCCTAGACGGTCAAAGGCTCGTGTGGGTTCTTACGTATGTATATCAAAACACAAGACGATGTTTGAGAAGGGATTCAAACCGAGGTGGTCACATGAGGTTTTCAGAGTAGTCAACGTTACGCATTGTATTCCACATGTGTTTCATTTGAGTGATTTGGATGGTAATGAAATTAAAGGCGGCTTTTATGGTCCTGAGCTTCAAGTAACTGTGTACCCTGACACTTATTTAGTGAATTAAATTCACAAAAAGTGTGGCGGACATTTCCTAGTGTCGTGGAAGGGGTTTCCTGTGTCCGTAAATACGTGGATTAATGCCGGTGATATTCAACGGTAGGATGTGTCTCGCCCATCGGAGTGAGTATCCTGGACTGAACTGGTGATAAAAACAACTTTCTCCTCCTTCCCCTCGGGCATTGTTCCGGCCTTGCGCACTTTCACTGACGTCAGGCGGTTGCCAACAGGTGCCGCAGACACGGCGCACGAGCGATCGTCCAACACTCTTTCCTACACGGCATTTGTTCAACATTTATTTAAATTTATTTTATTTGACACAGTGGCAGAGAACCAATTACTACACAGCGTTTGTACAACACTTATTTCAATTTATTTTACTTGATGTAGTGGATGAGAAATATTTAATAGTCTTTGTTCTAACTATGCTTAATACATTTCTATGCTTATTACTTAACATGCTATCGCTAAAGAATATTTTACTTTACACGAGCAGGCTTCTGTTTTCTACATGGCATTTGTAAAATTTAAATTTTAAATATTTAAAGACTTTATTATGCTTTTCTTATATATATTACGGTGTGGGAATTATAATTGCGCATTTTATGCGTGCAGTCCCAGCAGGCAACACCGAGATGTCTCTCTCTGTGCGCGGGTTTTTTGTGGTTATGTTTCTCCCAGGTATTTATATTTAATCATAGCTAGTATGGCGTGGATTTTAAGCATACTGGATATTTAAACATAGCGGCAAATGTTTTAGACATAGCTAGTATGGCGGCGTTTGTTTTAAACATACTTTTGGAAAATTAAACATGGCTGCATTTTATTTAAGCATACTTGGAGTGGGGGTTTGCAGCATTTGTTTTAAACATACGTTTGAGGATTTTAAACATGGCGGCATTTTATTTAAACATACTCGGAGTGGGGGTCGGCGGTGTTTGTTTTAAGCATACAATATGGCGAAATTTTATTTAAGTATACTTTTTGAAAATTAAACATGGTGGCATTTTATTTAAGCATACTTTTCGAAATTTAAACATGGCAGTATGACACTTTTTAAGCATATATTCCTTATTTACTTCTCCACTTCCCAACTGATCTCATGGTCTAGTGGTTAAGGTGTCTGCCTTGTAACCTCGACGCTGTTGCATCCCACGGATCGAATCCCCGCCGCCCAAGGTTTTTTGTATACAATTCCTGCCTTCGTAGCGATGGTGGCGCGCTCCGGTAACCAAAGGCAGAACTAAGATGGCGGCCTCCACATAACAATATGGCGGATCCCAGTGGCGGCGACGGTGGCGCGCTCTGGTAACCAAGGTTGAACTTGTCAACAACAATGGAGGCCCCACGAAACAAGATGGCGGCCCCAAGGGAGTACTGGTGCAATGATTACATCTTTCAATGTTTACATCGGTCACAGTACTCCCTACCTGCCCCTACTCATAATGTTTACAAAATATAGAACACTATACTAGACTTTAATTCCATGATTATTGTTTGATGATACAGAGTTCTTCACCCTATTATGAAGCTTTCAATAATACGCCTATCAACAAAATTATAGGCAGTAGCACCCTCTTATTGTTTACAACTTTTTTCGTAATGGTGTAACAGATATTTTGTTGCAGTTTTTACTCAGATCTGCGTAATAAAGCAGTCCCGTCGCAGTAGAGCTGCAGCTGGGCTATCAGGACAGCTATTCCGGACCCCGAGCGCCGAATGCCAGAACAAGGGCCTCGATCCCCATAGCTCGCCAATACCAGGCGACGGATCATGGCATTTTCTTAGTGTAACCGAACAACATTCTACGGGGGATCTGGAATACCTCCCAGGTCGAGATGGTACGGGCAGAATTTCAAAATGAAGGATTCAAAAGATTTTGAGGCATATTTTGACTTAAATGTCAAGACTATCAGTAATATTACACACACTACTTGTATAACAAAATCACGACACTAGTTTCGAAATGTCACAAACTTTCATTTGCTATTTGCATAAAAATTCGCTGATGATGTATATAATATTTGAATTATCTATAATCTGAAACCTATTTAGAGACCATTTTTATCTTAGGTTGTATTATGAAACTGTAAATTAAAAAAACTTCCTTATATCTTCCTAATATTTTAAGTGGCATGTCGACTTTATTTTTTGCCATAGTTATTTGCTGGAAATTGAGAAACTATTTCTAACTTTGTTTTAAACTCAAATTAGAAAATTTTAATTTTAAAATTGTTTTTATTAATGATTTTTTAACTAGACTATATTAGTATAATAGAAAAGCGGCTTATGTGACTGGCTTCGGCTTAAGGATTGAGGATGGGGTAAATGACCGACCTCTCTGATGTTACGGCAGCCACCTTGGATGACCTAGAGCTTCAAAATTTCCCAAAAATTAACCAAAATTTGCCAAAATTCCTAAAATAATTTTCCTATTTCGAAGGAAAAATTCCTGTCTCGAGGAAAAATTTCCCATTTTATTTCTTAAAAATTCCAAAGGATTCAAAATTTATTCATAAAATTTAAGTAAATTATTATTTTTAAAACGCACTTAAGTCATGGCGTCGTTGGTACGATCCTGGTGAGGTCAAATATAAAAGAAGATATGAAGACAGATACTTGAAAATATGAAGACAAATTCTTCCTCCACCGAAGCCACTGACAGACTGACCTCCCACCTCTAATGCAAATATTTGTGTATATCGCCAGCTAGTATGATGTTACATCCGCCATCTTGTTTTCGTCTGCTGGAGGCTACCATCTTGTTTTAATCTGCTAGAGTGCGTTACCACAAAGTTTAATTTTTGTCAACTAGACTGTGCCCGAAATTAGATATTTCGGCACGTTTTTTTTAAATTTTTTATTATAATTTTAAATTATTTTTGGAAATTTTATTTTCTATATAATTTGGTTACAAAAGGGTGATTTACACTTTGTTAGGCTGGTGTACTCTACGTAGTTAAACTTTACGGCAGTGGACCGAGGCACCTTTTCTCAGGGACCAATCTGATCTTTTGCTAGTCTAATGAAGATGTTGGCAGCCCGTTTGACATTTCTCCCGCTTACAGTCACGTCCGGGACCTGTAACATTATTTCCCTGCATGACTTAAACTGCATACATCTCTGGACGAGTTGTTACCATTTCTCAGAGACGAGCTTACCATAGCTTTTACCGTCACGCATACGTCTTTGGTTCTCTCCTCAAAAGTCATGTTAGGATGGTCGTTCCCAGCCTCGTTGCAACCCCACCCTTCCCAGCTCCCACCGGTTCTCAAAATTTAGCCCAGGATCATTGCCCTGACGTGAACCCCGCCAGGGAGCGGCCGACTTCAAGGACGATTTGCCATAGAAAAAATATGTGCAAAGATGGACCACACACATCTAGCGGCGGAAATAGGAACTTCTTCTCTTGTCGCCAGCTCGTGGAGCTGATGCCTGCGACATCTGGTGGCAACTTTACTAACCTCCCAGCTACCTTCCCCTGTAGGCCGCCAGAGAGCAGCACCGACTGTGCCATTAGCCCCAGTCTATAGCAGACGTCTTGGGCGAGTCGATCCCTATTTATTTCAGACACCACTCAACAGGTAGCGCTAAAATCGGCCAGTGCTACCAACTTCGAGATATCGAAGTCAGAGTTTTTTTGTGATTCCTACTCGGGGAAATTCGGAAACTTTCGGTCCGGACGCCCTAGTCTCCCCCTCCCCAACTTTGGCTTGAGCATTTCCTTTTAATTATGAGACGCGGCTCCTCCGCGAACACATCGCGTCGCGATTCCAGATGGACTGTTTGAGATTATCGGCTGATCGACGAAACACACTACAAGACTTCCATCTGGCCGCAACCAACAATGTAGTTGATTAGACAAGGGATTTTATCCCTGTAAATTTATTTAAGTAGTTAAGTCCGTCTATACAGTACAAAGAATAGTAGTTATTTCTTTTAAATAATTTCTTTTTGAAATAATGGAAAAGTCCGCGCTTCCCGCGTTTTCGCGATATCCAGATCCGTACTTGCTACGGTTCAGAAACTAGAAGCCAACTTCTCTGTCTGGTGAGTTACTATCAGCGACATTCCCCAACCTCCCCTTAATTTTTGTGGACATTTTCTGCCCATTTTGCTAACTGTCTGTGTACTAGTTCTGATCAGGTTTGATTCGGACTGTTCACAGACAGGGTCCAAGAGCCGGACGCCGAATTTGAATTTTCACACTCTTCCTCTTCAAAAAACAGGCGCCCTGGAATCATGTTGACTACTGATCTCCAGGAAGCGAAGCACCGACCTCCGGTGCTTCCGTATTTATAAACTTTTTTTGAACATTCTTTAAATTACGACGTTCCAAGAAATTAATCATATAAACATCTGTTTTGGACTTTAAGAATATATTCTGGGATGTTTAGAACATATTTGTATTTTTTTATTGGTTTATGTATTTTAATGAAACCTTTGATCTAATTTAGGGCCGGCCCATATTTTTTTAAATATATCTGAGAGCTCTTTAATTGTGTAATTGAAATTGTATGTTAATACCTTTTATATCTGTTATAAATTTTCTTTAAATAAATTTGGTGTAATTATATTCAGACGGAATCACACCTTGTTTCTGTTATTTCTCATATCCTTGTGAAACTTAAATATCCCCACCACAAGACCTTTGACCTTGACCTTTACCTTTGACTTTACCTTGACCCCAGTGGCCATCTTAAATCTGCCATCATGGATCCACTATCTTGTTTTTTTTCAGTATTCGCTACCAAGATGTGCTAGTTTACACACATCGCCTACTAGAGGACGTCGCCGATATCTTGTTTTCAGTACTTGTTACTAGGAGCACTAGTGTCACATAGTACACATGTCATCTGCTAGAGTGTTTTGCCATCGTATTAGTTTGAATATTATCCACTAGTGTGCATTATTATTTATTAACATACAGTCATCTCTCTTAGTGGCCGCCATCTTGAAATTTTGATGCTACCTTGGAAATTCGTTAAATATTCCAAAATTCATAAAAAAAACTAATAAAATAATGATTAACACGATCGATTTCCGTATTTGTTTTGATTCTCGGCCAGAGATAAGGATAAGTAAAGCTTAAAAAAATTTATAAATTCTGTTTTCACATTACCTTTCGGGAAGTTTATTAATCATTCAATGTACAAAAAAACACTAGTAAAGATACCTGTCAGACGAAATAAATACGTTGTAGCGCTGCCTAACATGGATGTCTATTTTTTTCAATGCATGAAATACATTCCGACCAGTTCATGTACAATGCTATACGCATAGGCCAAGCATATTCGGACCATGAGACCAGGTAATGTTCAATGTCGGACATATAGACCTTGAAGCTTACAATGATCATATAAACAAAGAACGTAACTCTGTAAGAGGAAACTTCAACCTGCTGAGGAGTTAAACGATGACATATTGAACTAAGTGTTATAAGGCATGTACGTCGTTTCGCTCCTTATCATAGGAGCACCAGATAAGCAGTGCATGTTTCTACTTGTCCGTGATCTTCTCCACAGCAGTCCGAGTAGCTTACGGTCAGCTTCAAAAACTAAACGCACAAGAACGAGCCGAATTAAAAACAGAGTATATAAGGTGTAAATAAGAAATACATCCGCAGAAGGAAAATAGTTCCTGAAGGTGGAGGGGAGGGGAGAATGCTCACTACCAGACCGATTCAAAGGGTAGTTTGGAGGCTCAAAAGAGGAGGGGAGAGAGAAAGGAGTGGAAGGAAGTGACACTCGCTACCTAAAAATCAACCCGACGTTCACGGAAATAAAAACGTAGCTTATGCAGTATACTGCAGACCAGACATTTAAAAACCTCAAGACTTTCTTCGTCGGTAGCTAATATCATATATGTCAAGCAGTCAAGACAAAGTACCTATTCGAACTGTCAGACCTAAAGTATCGATAAAACTATTTCAATAATTTAGAACGAAAAATGGTTTATGCTTACTAAAGGACCAAGCCATCCGGAAAAAGGTTTTATCAAGAAGAGGTTTTGAAGTAGTAAATATTAAGAGATACTACAGATTTGAATATACACATCTAATGAAAACACAATTCAACAAAAGAAAAGAACACACAGTATACACACTGGACACACAGTACACATAACACACAACACACAACACACAACACTAACAGGACACGCATTATACACGCAGTACACAAATGCAGGTCACGAAATGAACACACAGTACACAAAATGAACACACAGTACACACAATGAACACAGTACACATAGTACTCACACTGGACACAGAGTACATACTATACACACACTGAACACCCAGTGCACATGACACACTTGGATCACAGTACACACACAGGACATGGTTTGAACACAAAGTACACACATTGAACACACTAAACACACAGTACACACACTTGACGCACTTTTCACACAGTACACACACTGAACACATAGTACACATACTTGACATACAGTACACACTAGGGTGATGCTTAAAAGACAAAAAAATAATAATTTTTATTTTTGCTGTTCACCCCACCATTTTGTTCTACTTGATGAGAGAAACAAAATATAATTTTTTCAATTTTTTTGGACAATTTTTAGTGGTTGCTACCAAGCTTTGAAGTTATAAAAAATATTTCAAAATTAAAATGTTTCTAAAAAAAATTTTTTTTGTGGGGAATTAATATTTTTTTATTACAACCCAGTTTTTTGTGGTTGTTCAGTATAAAAATGTTATTAAATCTAATGTAAATGCTAAAATTATCTCTGTCTGGTTTTTTACTGCATAATAAAATACCTAACTGGTAAATGTTAAAAAAACACAATTTGGCAAATAATTCTTTTTATTTTCATTTCCTTACAAATAGATATCAAACATGGTCTTGTAATACTGTGATAAAGTGTCTGAAATTATATATATATATTTTTTTATGTTCTTAACGAACAGTATAAAATTTGTTTTAACGTAATGATGCAATAAAAATACGAACAGACACAGAGTTTTTTAAAAACTATTCAAATCAAGCCTAACCAACTGCTATAGGCCACTAGGCAGACAACAATGTGGATTTTTTTGTAGTCTGGATACTTCTGCCTGAATGATTTTACAAGTAATAACTGTTTCTGGTCTTCATTAAGAGTAAGAAATTTATTATATTCTTGTATAAGGGACACTCCTCTCTCTGCAGTATCATTTACTACCTTGAATGACTACACTATTTCTTTCATTTTGACATATTCTTCGTCTTTATTCCAATCTTCAACTTTTTTTTCAATAAACTTTGAATCGATTCCGGCGATGGAAAAGAATCGTTTTGTATTACTGCTGACAAAATCCTCCAGCCCTTTCTTATTAATAGTGTCCAGGTCAACAGTGATGCGCATTGGAGAGAATTCAGCCCCTTCTTTATTCAGTGCTTCCACCATTTTTTTTCTTTGTTGCATTTGCAACGTTATCATCAAAGAAAGATAGAGCAACCAGTTCTTCAGAAATGTACCATAAATGGCCACAAATTTTGTTCAATGCCTTTTTTGCTAAAACACTGTTGACTTCCTCGTATTTCTTCAGCTCTTTAAGGAGCTCTAAATCGTTCCTTGGTGCCGAACATGCTAATGGAACTAGGAACCAAAACTTTATGTAAATAATGACTGAGAACATACAGATCTCAAGCAATCCTTTTTCTTCAAGCTTCGTCAATTTAAATTGTTCTCTAAATAAGAATATTTTCAGAGAATAAATTGATTTGGCCATCCATCGAGCACGGGGAAGACCTGCAGGCTTCTTAAATGATACACCTTTTTCTGGAACTCCTCCTAGAAATATTATGCTTAGCTGTAACAGTTCCTTGTAGTCATCTCTTGGCTGATATTCACTTAGTTGTTTATGAGAAAAGGCAATTTTTCATCTTTAAGATTCTTTATCTTGCCCATAGATTCTACATCATTTTCAATTGTTAGATATTCTTCTTTATTGAGCGATGACCAACATTTCTGGAATCTCTTGAATAACAAATTATCTGGCCCTAAAGAAGGTCCTAATTGGTTTTGTACGATGGATTCGAGCATTATTTCCATGATATGGTGCCTACATGGTAGCCAAAGCATTTCTTTATCCATTTTCTGTTCAAGTAAAATACAAGCCCCTTTGCGTGATCCAGTATTAGATGCAGTTGTATCAAAACACATACTCTTCACTTTATAAATTATACCCCAGGAAACGAGAGGGTCATAAACTGCTGATGCTATTTTTTCACCCTCTCCAGATTCAAGTTTTGGTATGTAAAGGAGCTGATTCACTCCTTTCCCTGAAACTAAAACTGGGAGACGATCGACTACTTCCTGTCCTGTAATATCTTCTAACATTTTCCCATCCCAGTGCACAGTTAAAGGTACAGCAGCTGAAAACTCCTTTTTTATACATTCTGCTATGCTCTGTCTGCATTCAACTCGCTGGCGGCATATAGAAGAAAAATTTAGATTATATTTTGCAGGATCACATCCTAGCCGATTTAAAGTGGATGTAAGGACAAGAGCTGCTTTGCGTTCACTTATTTTTGTAACATCCAAGCTTGTAGTCAATTCTCTGTTAAGCAGCTTTTTTCTTCCTCTTTTCTTTAGTCCTATGTTTTGTATTTCCCCAGATTTAGATGTTGAAGGCCCCTCAAAGTCACTGTCGTAATCATGTGAGGATTCATCATCGGAAAAAATGCTAGGAATTTCTGATTTACGCGTGATTACCTTAATACTATCACTTTCTTTTGCCTTAAGCACCTCCATTCGAGCCTTTTTACGGTCTTGCTCTTCTTCCTTCTTGGATAGTTTCTTGTCAATGCCACCTATTTTCCCTGGACGTCCTTTTTCACGCTGCAACACTAAAAAGTCTCTATCTTCTTGAATTTGAATCATTTCCAGTGCCTTTGCATGCGCTACATCAAATAAGTAATCTACATTGTAATTCCATGTTTCTTCTTTTAGTCTTAATACTGCTGATCTTTTAGATTTGTTCTCTTCATTTTTCTTCAGATTCTGCCACTCTTTGAATAACTTTTCTACTTTATCAACAACATGTATTTGCTGTCTGGTAGGTATCCTAGCCTTATTCCAAACAGCTAGCAAATCTTTAGAGTCGAATAAGCTTCTTCACGAATCTTTTGCTTTACGTGTTCTTTATAATAAAAAAATACGGACAGTACTTCCCGTTTAGATGGAAGTTTGGTATGAATGAACGTTTCAGACCATATTTCTGTCTTTTTCCTTGTAGAAATTGCAGAGTTTTTACTATGTTCCATGGTAAATACTAATAGTTATAAAATTAATATCCATAAATTATATGACTTTTCAGTTTAAATTCATAAATTTGCAGCCTACATAGATAAAAACTTTTCAAGTAAATAATATTTTTTAGTTTGTTGTGTAATTATTTGGTTTACTATTTAAACAATGAATACCAAAACACTTATTATGAATTCACAAACCAAAATCACTTTCAATAACCAACTTTAAACACACACTCACAGTCATAATTACTTTTAAAAACACTCTGGATAAGCTACATGAACAACTTCACATATCAGACAGGCACACTGTCCAGACAGGTACTGACAGGCAACTCACACATGACCTCGGCTGTGGGTTGGTTGGAGGGGAGTAAAGGGGGGATTTTGAGGAGGGGGAGGGGTGAAGTTGCTTGGAGGGGAGTCTCAGTACGACAATGTTCCCTTTAACGTGTAAAGTGGTGGTAGGTTGCTCAAGTATTTTAAAATTACTTATTTCCTTATATTAAAAATTAATGTGCTGCAATATTTGTAATTTTATAAACTTTAAATGCTGGTAGCGACCCCTAAATTCGCTTTAAATACAGCCAAAAAAAATTCTACACCATTTTACATGTGGGAGAATAGAATGAGAGGGTGAACCATTAAATTATTTAATCTTCATTTTTAAGCATCACCCTAGTACACACACTGGACACATAGTACACATACAGGACATACAGTACACACTGGACACAAGTAGACACACAGTACACACACTGGACATACAATGGACACAGTACACAAAGTACACGCAATGGACACACAGTGCACACAGGATTCGCAATGGTCACACAGTACTCACACCCATCCACTCACCTACACACACATACACACACACAGGAAATGTAATAAACACAACTCTCAATAAACACACACCGAACACGTAATGAACACGCAATGTACACCCAGGACACGCGTTTGACTAAAAGGAAGTACATTTGAACGATTATTAAACTTTTTGTTTTACAATCTCATCAGTAGAATACGATCTCATCAGTAGCATATGATAATACAGGCTTGACTTTAGTGATAATTTGGAAGCAGACATTCACAATTTGAATATAACTCTAAATACAATGGCGTGATTCATTAAGTAAAAGAGAAATTTCGTGCAGGTATCGATTTCTCAGATTTAACTTGGAGAATATCAGCAAAAGTCTCGTCAGGAATAATGACGCGAAGAATAATACCATCAAAATATTGGCAGGAATAATCAGTAGCATACAGAAAAAACTAACGAACGTTGTCCTTAATACCAGAAAATTACAGAAAAAATTTGAAAAATAAAATAATAATAAAAAAATTAAAAAATTACGAACATCTGGCTTGTACTAGAACTAATCCTTGCTAAACAAAGAAGAATTTCACAAGTTGGCAGAAGATTTTTAGTAATTTTTGATTAATTTTTATTTTTTGATTATTTTTTTAAAAACTTTTTCTGTGATATATAAAACGTTCGTTAGTTTTATCCGTGTGCTCCTGATTAGTCATGCCAATATTTTGGTGGTATTATTCTTTGTGTGCTCATTATTCCTGACAAGACTTGCTGATGTTCTCCGAGTGCTTCTGGTTATTTTTGAGAAATAGAGACCTGCACGAAATTTTTCTTTTACTTAATGATTCACGCAATTTTATTCAGAATTACATTTATTTTGTGAATTTCTGCTTCCAAATTATAACAAAAAATATTTTTTATCAAATGGAATTCAAACAAAAAATATTACTCAGTCAAATAATATGCTGTGAGACAGCCGAGGAACACTATCATGCTGGACGAACATCCTTCTCCTCGATGTCTAGCGAAGTCTTCCTTCTCTTTTGATCATTAGTGAGCATCCCGCATCCCACATAAAATAAATAAATAATTTTTACCTCAGCACAACATGTGGCAACATCTGTTGGCAAGAATCGGGACACAAGTTCTTTTCCATGATATAAATTAACTCTCGCAGCTGAATGGAGTCAAAGACAGAGCCAAGTAGTTTCTTAGCCACGTAGACTTGTAGCCAGGTAGCTATGTAGTCTCGTAGCCTCGTAGCCTCGTACACTTATAGCCTAGTAGCAATTTAAAGTCTTGTAGTCTTGTAGTCGCGTAGTCTTCGTATTCGTAGCTTCGTAGCCTCTTAGTCTCGTAGCTAAATAGCTGCTAGGCCTAAGACAGCTGGAACCAAATACAGCTGGAGCCAAATACTTTTGGAGTCAATTACTGTTGGAGCAAAAATTCTTTTTTTTGGAGTCAAATTCTTTTGGAACCATCGACTTTTGGAGCGAAAGACTATTGGAGTCAAATACGTTTTTGGAGCCAAAGACTGTTGGAGCCAAAAACTGTTGGAAGACATTATATTCTATCGTAAATTGTCAATCGCATCCTTTTGAGATGAATGTCCGTGAAAATGTACGTCCTTTTCGTTAAATGTCCATAGTCAAGTCTGTATTATCGTATGCTACTGATTAAATCGTATCATACTAATGAGATCATTAAACACAAAGTGAAATAATCGTCCAAATGTATTTCCTTTTAATCAAATGCGTGCCCTTAGTGTACATTGCGTGTTCGGTGTTTACATTGCGTGTTCATTACGTTTTAGGTGTGTGTGTATTGAGAGATTTGTTTATTGCATGTCCTGTGTGTGTACTGTGTTGTCATTGTGTGTCCTGAGTGTTCATTCTGTGACCTGTGTGTTTGTTTACTGCCTATACAATGTGTGTCCTGTGTGTGTACTGTGTGTCATTTGTGTGTACTGTGTGCCCAGTGTGTGTACTATGTGTGTACTGTGTGTCCAGTTTGTGTACTATCTGTACTGTGTGTCCAGTGTGTGTACTGTGTGTACTGTATGTTCAGAGTGTGTACTGTGCGTCCAGTGGGTCTACTGTGTGTACTGTGCATCCAGTGTGTTTACTGTATGTACTAAGTTAATTGTGTATACTGTGTGTTCATTCCGTGACCTGCATGTGTATATTGCGTATCCAATGTATGTCCTGTGTGTGTTGTTTGTACTGTGTGTCCAGTGTGTGTACTGTGTGTCTAGTGTGTGTCTAGTGTGTGTCCAGTGTGTGTCCTGTGTGTACTGTGTGTGTCCTGTGTGTACTGTGTGTGTCCTGTGTGTACTGTGTGTCCAGTGTGTGTACTGTGAGTCCAATGTGTTTACTGTGTCCAATGTGTGTTCTTTTCTTTCGTTGAATGTGTGTTTAGTTATATGTGTGTATTCAAATCTGTAGTAGCTCTGAATATTTACTATTTCAAAACCTCTTGGTCTTGATAAAACAATTTTAAGGGCTTCTTGGTCCTTTAGTAAGCATAAACAGTTTTTTGTTGTTCTAAATGCTTGTAATTGTTTTTCGATAATTTAGGTCTGACATTTCGAAAACTTTGTCTTGACTTCTTGATATATATATACTACTAGCTGCAGTACCCGGCTTTGCCTGGGCTGAACACCGGGTGATATATTGTCCGCGAGTTACAGCAAAATGGATAGCGATATGTCCAGTGTGGTGGACATTAAGAAATGACACATAATTACTGTTTGTGTATCTGTGACCAATGGTTTTCTGTTTACCCATGGCGATCGGTTGAAAGGTTTAGAAGTTGATGCGCTACAGCGCCATCTAACGGCGAGTTACAAAAAAAAAATGGTTAGCATAAAAATCTTCTCCATGATAAAAACACTTCGATGTGCCAACCTTCGTGGCGATCGGTCAAACGGTGTAAGAGTTTATCGACGTCATACATGCCAACATCCAATTATATATATTCTTATATATTTCGAAATTTTGGGGCTTTCACTTTTGAGGAAGGAGTGGGGGGGGGGGGGGGGGGTTAAATGTTCAGGACCTCGAATGGTTTGGAACACACCTTCTCGAAAGAATAGATATTTGAAGTTCCTGAAATTGTCAAAATTTTGGGGCTTTGTTCCCAGAGGGTGGCGGGGGGTTTGAGGACCCTGAATGTCTCGAAAACACTTAAAATCGAAAGAGATAGATTTTTAAAATTTTTAAACTTTCGAAATTTTGGGGCTTTAACCACCTGGGGGGGGGGGGGGGGGGGGGTTGACGTTGAGGACCCCGAATGGCTCGGAAACACTCCAAATCGAAAGAGATATAAAGGAATATAAGAATGTAGGCATTTACTGTACTCCTATCTACCATAATAACAATATTGACAAATAGAAAGCTTATTACTGTGCCATTGCAGCATTCAGCTGGGCGTACACTCGTTTTTGCTTAACTATTTTTGTGTTGTTTTTTTTTTTTTTGTTTCGGCAAACTGAACGCTGGTTTATTTTTTTTTAAAGAATTTCTGTTATGGGGGTAATTTATTTGTAATTTTGTCTTTTAGTGAAGGTATGTTTTGTTCTAACCATTTGTATTGTATTTTATTATCACATAATTATTATCCAATTTAAGTGCATCAAGAATCAAAGAAAAGAACTCTGAACAAATTTAATTATTTTAAAGTTTAATTAATTATTATATTTTCGTCAAGGCAGTGTGCTATTCAGTTTTCGGAACTATTCTTTAAGTTGTGCATTTGTAACTATGTTTGGCTAACTGTGTTATGCCATCTATTGTCACTTCCTTCTTCTTGGTGACCATCATGTGAAAAACTGTATTAATTTTCTGCTCTTAATCTATCCACCGCATCCATGCGGTAGTTTCAAGTTTGGGTAGCCGCCAATTGGGTGAGTTTTCGCAGATTTCTCTGGAAATCATGCTGGACATTTATTTTTAAATATTTCACCATGTAATTAGTCTAAGAAATGTTTTTATAGCGGCCCACGAGTCATGGATCTGGAGTGCTTCCCTATGCCGGCCATGCTATGAACTACTTGTAACCCTTTGTTTGGAGTAGAGGATGTTCTCCTCTCTTTTCTGACGGCTACGGGATTCACTCACTCATGAATTCAGGAAAGTGATTCTTCGTTTTCATACTTCGCATGAAGCATGTGTTCGGCAATAAATGTGGACAACCTACCTAAATTCATTTTATAAATTTTTCATCGTTTGTTTTTATTTTGTTTTGCTAACATAAATTTATGAATTTAAGTAACGTTAGTAATTTATTTAATGTTTTGGGGCCCCATATTTTTTTTTTTAATTTAAGTAACAAATGTAACAAGTAACAAATGTAACTTATGATATTCTATTTATTGTTTATGAAGTTTTATAAATAACTAAGTAATACTGTAATACTCATAAAGTTTGTTTTAAATATCAAATATAAATGATTGTCTGAAAATTAGTTAGTTTCTATTTTTAAATATTACCCCCAAGTTAACCTAAAAGAAAATATTTCTTATAATTTTGTGAGCTGGTTGTTCAGTCGGCCTACCTTTGTGCCTAACTACTTTTTCAACCTTGAGGTAAGACACCATTGAGCCTAAGGTTCAGGGCAACTTCCACTGCGAACCTTTCTCGGAATGGTCAAACCTAACCAGGCTGGGAAAGGTTAATAATTATCTAAATAAATTAATAAATAACTCTTTGTTTAAGAATTTACGTACATACATAATATTAAACTTCAAACTATACACACCAAAAAAAAAACTAAGGATGTTTGTGAAACTATATTTATTTCTCATAATGTTTAAAACATTTGTAGGATTTCTTTATATGTAAAACTGTGGTGGCAATATTCCGCTTATCCAAAGGAGTATAGAAATTAATAGAGACATCACTCCCTGTACACACCACAAATCTTTGAATAAGTATAAAAAAACATAGTCCAAAATGAAACAAAAAGTATAAATAACAACTAATTTGACAAAAAAATTATACAACTGGAATGACAATGTTAACATCCGCCTGAAATTTAATAGAAGTAGGTAGGTAAGAATATATATATATAAGAAATTAATTGAAATTAAAACATACATAAATAAAATTATCTCACACTCAACCAAACATAATGTTTAATATGAAATAAAGGAAGATGGCAATTACACGTAACTATTCTAATTAATAAAAAAAAATCAACTTTCCTGAAATAGTTAAATTCAAACTTTTCAACAATATAGGTATTACATAATTGATAAATATTTCTGGTCTTCGGTCTCAGCAGCCCTAAGACTCTTGACGCTCAGCAGATAAATTATAAACACTAAACCAAACTCCTTGCAAATAAGTAGGTAATGTAAAAAAAAATAACAATATTGACAAATAGAAAATATTAGTAGGCCCTACCTACCTATGAATAAATTTCGAAGAAATTTATAAGTTTAAGAATTTATGTACCTACATAATATTAAACTTGAAACTATCCACACAATAAAAACCTAAGAATGTTAGTGAAACTAATTTTTTTATTTGTCATAACACCTAAAATACGTATGTTTCCAAAATGAAACAAAGTATAAATAATGACCGATTTGACAAAAAAAAATTGTACAACTCGAATGACATTGAAAACATACACGTGAAATTTAAAAGAATTATAAGTGCCCTAGGTAGGGAGGAAAAACATATATAGAAGAAATTAAATTTAAAAAATGGGTGCGTGTACTTAAGTACGCGCATGTGAAGTTATACTTCTTTGGCATCATTAAAAAATAGTATTTAATTGCATGCAAAAATATTGCGGGGAGTCCCTCCACGTGGAAGAAGTGAAACTTCGTAATGTGGAAATGAAAATAGGAAGGGGTAGAAATTGATTTTTAGTGAAATCATATTGTATCAAATCAAACTAAAAAAATAAAGGAAATAAATTTGTAACGATTCATAGATTGATCTTCATAGAGAGAGAGAGGACACCTATTCAATGTCTATAAAACTAACTTTTTTATGAGAGCAGATTTTAATGAAATAAATCATGAAATCATTCAACGATAAAACCTGTTTATTTAATTAAGCGGACGGGTTCGCCCCAAGGAGAAAATAACGCGGCGAGACCTCGTGGACATAGAGAAATGACACACTCACTATTTATGTGTCTATGAAACATGTTTTTTTTCTGCAATTTAAATTGTAATATACAAAAACGGTATTGAAAATTGAAACAAATATGGCGACACTACAAACTGTCAAGAGCTTTTTTTTTTCTTACTCTCTACTTAGTTCCTTACAATAGCAAAACGTAACGTAATGGCTTGAAAGCTATTGCTCGGCAGACATAGAGGAATGACACTAACAGTTTGTATATCTATGACACACATTACATTTTTTAGTTTTTTCTTAACTCAGAATCGAGATAAAATATCCAATTGTGAATCTAAACCATCCTCGAATCCCCGTGAACTCACACAAAAAATTTCAACAAAATCGGTCCAGCCGTCTAGGAGGAGTTCAGTGACATACACACGCACACAAGAAATATATATATAAAGACTAGATAATGCCCGGCATGCGTTGCAATGCCTCAATGAATTTTTTTTTGTAATTTTTTAAACGTATACTAAGCATCTCTCTTCATCTCTCTAATTCTCTATCTCTCTATGTACATCTCTATAACTCTCTCTATCTTTCTATTTATATCTCTATCTCTCCATATATCTTTCTAGCGGACCCGACAGACATTGTCCTGCCCAAATGTACTTTTTGTGAGATATGGATATGGCGGTAAGTATTTCTACGCTGGACATTTTGTATCTTCTCATTATACATACCCCTCCTCTTGGGCACGCCACTGCCGTTACCAAAAACCTTTTCCATGGTTACGCAGAAGGCAACAACAATGCAAAAGCCCGTTGCCATGGAGGCTAATTATCAACAATGCTTAGTTTTTTTGCTTTTAAAGCGTGTATTTTTAGTTTTTCTTAACTCAGAATCGAGATAAAATATCCAATTGTGAATCTAAACCATCCTCGAATCCCCGTGAACTCACACACAAAATTTCATCAAAATCGCGTACAAACAGACAGACAGAAAAAGTACTGTTTTATTATAGTAAGATAGATAAATTATTCTTACATGTTCGCATCCATGCAGTATATGAAAAATCAGTATGCATAGCCCAACACCTATAACTATACGTATCTGTTGTCCACGACTTTTTCTGCATGGAATTTTGTATTATCTTGCACCATTTAGAAATTTAAACATTATAACATAACAGTTGATACAGTTGTAGTAGTTTTCTTATGTTCACAAATGATAATTTTTCTCACCTCTATTTCAGTCTTTGCAATAAAAATATGTTACTACCTAAATTTTGAGTAAATATGTTTCTACTTTCAAATGTAATGACGGGAAGACACTTCATAAAATGTCTTTGTAAACCACATTTACTGTTTTTTCCGTCTTGAGCTAGAATGTAAAGATTGTCTGCATTACTGACCCGCGAGCAAGCTACATACATTTCAGAGAGAGAGAGAGAGAGAAAGACACCTATTGAATGTCTATCTAACTAATTTTTTTATGAGAGCATATTTTCATTAAATAAATCATGAAATCATTCAACGATAAAAGCTGTTTATTTAATTAAGCGGACGGGTTCGCTCCAAGGAGAAAATTGACGCGGCGAGACCTCGTGGACATAGAGAAATGACACACACTCACTATTTGTGTGGCTATGAAACATGATTTTTTTCTGCAATTTAATTTGTAATACACAAAAAGGGTATTGAAAATTGAAACAAATATGGCGACGCTATAAACTGTCAGGAACTTTATTTTTTTCTTACTCTCTACTTAGTTCCTTACAATAGCAAAACTTAATGGCTTCTAATAATGCGTTGCAATTTTTGCTTTTAAAGCGTGTTTTTTTAGTTTTTATTAACTCAGAATCGAGATAAAATATCCAATTGTGAATCTAAACCATCCTCACTATTTGTGTGGCTATGAAACATGATTTTTTTTCTGCAATTTAAATTGTAATATACAAAAAGGGTATTGAAAATTGAAACAAATATGGCGACGCTATAAACTGTCAGGAACTTTATTTTTTTCTTACTCTCTACTTAGTTCCTTACAATAGCAAAACTTAATGGCTTCTAATAATGCGTTGCAATTTTTGCTTTTAAAGCGTGTTTTTTTTTTTTTAGTTTTTCTTAACTCAGAATCGAGATAAAATATCCAATTGTGAATCCAAACCATCCTCGAATCCCCGTGAACTCACACACAAAATTTCATCAAAATCGGTCCAGCCGTCTAGGAGGAGTTCAGTGACATACACACGCACACAAGAAATATATATATAAAGATTAGCTATCGACTAAGAAGGTCTTGAGGTTTTGAAATATCAGGTCTATACATCCGACGTTGATCATGACCTGGTCTCGTGGTCCGAAGATGCTTGGCCTATGCGTATAGCATTGCACATAAATTCGTCAGAATGTATTTCGTGCATTGAAAAAAAATAGACATTCATGTTAGGCAGCGCTGCAACGTATTTATTTCTTCTGATAGGTTTCTTGTTTAGTGTTTTTTTTAGTACAGTTAATGATTAATAAACTCACCGAAAGGTAACGTGAAACAGGATTTATAAATGTATTTTAAGCTTTACTTATCCTTATCTCTGGCCAATAGACAAACCAAATACGGAAATCTATCGCGTTATTCATTATTTTAATAAATTATTTTTTTAAATTAATTTTTGCATTTTTTTCCAAATGTCTAGGTCAATAAATACGAATTTCCAAGGTAGCATCCAAATTTCAAGTTGGCAGCCACTAAGAAAGATGATTGTATGTTAATAAATAATACTGCACTCTAGTGGCTAATAATCAAACTAATATGATGGCAAAACACTCTAGCAGATGACATGTGTAATATGTGACACTAGTGCTCCTAGTAACAAGATGTCGGCGACATCCTCTAGTAGGCGACATGTGTTAACTAGGTGCTCCTGGTTCTGTATACTGAAAAAAACAAGATGGTGGATCCAAGATGTCCTTTGGGGTTAAGGTCAGGGTCAAATATCAAATTTTAAGGACAAAGATCAAGGTCAAAGGTCTAGTAGACAAAAATTAAACTAAATTTGTGGTAACGCACTCTAGTAGATGAAAACAAGATGGTAGCCTCCAGCAGACGAAAACAATTTGGTGGATGTGACATCATACAAGCTAGATATATATTATATATTCATATAAACACATATATATTTGTATTAGTGGTGGGAGATCAGTCTGTCGGTGGCTTCCGTGTAGGAAGTTTCTATCTTCATATTTTCTTTTATTTTTGACCTCACCAGGTTCGTACCAACGACGCCATGACGTAAGTGTGTTTTTTAAATAATAATTTACTAATATTTGATTAATTAATTTTATATAAATTTTAAATCTTTTCCCATTAAAATCTAATAATTACGTATTTTCAAAATGTAGGTAGTGACGTCATAATCCTAGATGGTGTAGTAATTTCCTTATTTTAATTTTAATTAAAAATTTGATTTTTTTAATGATTTAAAAACTTTTTTATAGTTTTTATCATAAAAATACGGATTTTCAAGATAGCGGCCATAACGACAATTTCAACAGTTACATCATAAGTCAAAAGGGCGGTTGTAACTAAATGTGTAACAATGTCGTCATACACATCCAAGATGGCGGGAGTAAAGAAACATGCGACCTTTCTAGAATCCAAGATGGTGACCGTAATAAAATGTGCCATGCTGTTTTATATTATATTTTATTAAAATTTTATTTAGTATTTTTTATGATTTTTCGATTTTTCCGAATTTCTAGAATATAAAATATGGTTTTTCAAGATGGTTGCCGTAACCAAAATCGCAACATTTTATAATTCAAAATGGCGGTCATGGCATTCTAAATGTCAACGTGCGGCTTAGAGCTGCTTGTCCATGGAGATTTTAAGCCCCTTTTAGAAATTTTGAAACTATTGGAATTGTTGAGGAATAAAACGGGAAAATTTTTCTCAAGACGGGAATTGTTCCCTCGAAATAAGGAAATTTTTGGCAAAACTTGTTTTTTTTTGGCAAATATTGAAGATCAAGGTCATCCAAGATGGCTGCGGTGACATCAGATAGGTCTGTCATTGACCTCATCCTCAATTCTCAAGCCGGAGCCAATTTCTGGAGCCCCTTTTCTATACTACTTACGATATTTTGTTGAATTCATAGTATTGTTATGATTGTGAGAAGAGGTTCGGAGAGTATAGCCAAATTATTCAAATACAGCTTTATTTATTTGTTCAGTCCACAGTTCATTCTACCCACTGGAGCTTGGCTCGACATTGTCTCTCTCTAATGCTTGTATCTTAACTGCCTCTGTCCCAAAACACTGCTTCTAACTACGCATTTGTCTGCGTCACTTCACATTCCCCGGTACATCAGTCTATGCACACGAAGCCTGTCACTTGGCGTTCACGTTCGCTCACCAAGGGGTCACTCGGCCTCTTCACTTCACTCACTCGGAGGCTGGGTCACCAATTTTATACCCCTCAGCCCCCTTCTGGAATGGTCTCGCACCCGCAGCTCTCATAACAATGGCGTCATAGCTACGCCACTCCACGTGGCGGCCTCTGGGAGCTCTCATAATTCTCCCGAGGGACGGCGAGATCGACGACAAAGCGCCGTGGAAGGTTGTAGCGGGGGAAGTAGGGTAACGAAGCCGGGCTACTAATCCGGCGAGGTATGCGCTCCGTCAATGAGTCGCGCCCCACCCGGGGGTCAACGGCCAGATTACCGCTAGAAGGGCTACATTACCGCCTCGTACGCTCCTAACAGTTTAAATACTATGAACCAGGATGGTTCATATATCTACCATTGATCTTGAGTGTGTTTTGCGCGAGAATAAATGATGTAACCTTGGGGAATTAATTTCATCATTTGGTTACTCGTTTCTTAAATTAATAATGTCCCAGCTTTTTTTAAAGTTGCTGTCCATAAATGTCACTCGTGGTTTAGTGAAATTTTTATTTTATTTTTATGTTTAATGTTGTAATGCCCCTCGTGCCTCAAAATTAAATTATTTTAATTTAATAAGAAAGCAAAACCTTGGAAACTGCTGGGCAAAATATTAAGAAGACTCCCTGCACACAAGCAACTTGGGAGCTAGTGGACCGTTAAATAGAATAAGGTATATAATAAATAAACACTACATAAGTAGCTTGGTCTATAGGTTTCTCTGGTTTATTTGAATATGTTTTGTTTTGGCATAGTTTCTATATCACAATAAAAGGTCTTAGCAAGTAACAAAAAGGAGGGCCGGCCCAAAATTATTTAAACAAATTTATATTATATCAAATGAACATCGTCACAGAACAAAAATTGAAACATTCCACCTTATTAGATTCTTTCGATGATTACATAAATAACAGTCTCATTGATTTTACATGTTCTCGTCGATTAAGTTCTTAAGTGAATGGTCGCTGGTATGCAATTTATTCACTTAGTTCATTGTATGTAAGGGGGAAATATATTTTTAATATCACCCGGGTCTTCAAAAGATGACGTCGGCCGGAAGGAAAGCTCTTCTTAGGGAAAACTAGCTGGAGGTCCTGAATGACATGCTGGGAGCAAATTCGTCCCCCCAGCACTTGGACCTTGTCTGAAACACAAGTCAAATTCCAAACGAATTAGACCTGCTTCCAGACAGTCAAACACAGTCGGCGCAAAAGCCAACAAACGGGAATTTGAGGAGAAAAAAAAAAAGCCGGATTACTCACCAAACAGGGTGTAGATTCAGGGCTCACGAGATGTCTCGCGCAGAAGACCAGGAGGCGCGGACCAAAATACCGCGGATGAAACAGAAGAAACCATCGTTTTAGGAAAATTCGAAAGAAGTAATAGCTTAACTAATATCTAACTTGCTGCCTAATGACTAAGACTGACTGGCTACCATTCAACTGGGATCACATCCCCTAATACAGCTGACTACATCTTGATTTGAAGACGATTCCGTCGTAGCCGCGAAAAGAGACGGCGAGAAGGTCTACCCGACCTGCAGCGCGGTTAGTAGCCAATCTCCAAGTCTTGAGTGCCGCGATGGCGGACAAGTCTCCTAATAAAAACGGGCGGTCGGCCCTAGGGAAAAAGAGGGGGGGAAGGTTTGGTTCTAGGCCGAAAACATGCGGAGGTGCCCGAGTGGTCGTAAGCACTACTTCAGTTGTTCGCGCCGAAGAGCGACTGCCGCGGTCTCTACTGGCGGGCACAGAAAGCAACAAACAATCGACTATTACAGGCTGCGAGGAGGAAGCATAGGGCCTTATGGCGTAGCTGGTGGTGCACTCTGGTGGCCTAAAGGGGTCATAAAGGGGGGAGTTAGCAAGCTCGCCCACAGGTGTCGCAGGCGACAGATCCACGAGCTGGCGCCAAGAGAAGACGTTACAGTTTCTGCCGCTAGATGTCGTGGGCGGTCCTGTAGGACAAGGGAGAATGTCCATGGAGTAGGCCATCGCCTTGGCGGGGTTCACCACAGGGCAATGATCTTGCGTTAAATTCTGCGAACCAGGGGGGTGGAGAGAGAGGGGAGGGTGGACAGAAAAGTGCAGAGATGGCTGGGAACGGAGGTCCACGGGAGATTCGTTCGTGCCGAGACTCGCTAGTCTCAGCAGGCCTCTAATAAATAGAGCTTGCAGGCCAGAAGCTGCTCTATGCGATTTTAGTCATGAAGGGAAGTAATGTTACAAACCCGGAACGTGACTGCAGGCGAGAGAAATTTCAACCGGGCTGCCAATGTCCACATTAGACTAGCAAAATATCAGATAGGTTCCTGAGAAAGGTGCTTCGGTCCACTGGCACAAAGTTTAACTACGTAGGGTACACCAGAGTAGTATATAATAGCCGGAGCTGGCACAGGCTTCAGGCTGAGGTGCCGAGGTGCCGACCGCCATATTGGATTGTGACGTCACGGCGGCCATCTTGGATGGTTGTGACCTTGACCTTTGACCTTGACCTTGACCCCGGCGGCCATTTTGGATCCGCCATCTTGGATCCGCCATTTTGGATGACGTCATTGTGTTCTCGAAAATTCCGGTGATGTGATTTCCGCCATATTGGATGATGACGTCACCGTTGCAATTTCCGTTACGGCCGCCATCTTTAACTTTTTTATTTATTATCCGATTTTAATGAATTTTTTTTTAAATTATAAAAGAAATTAAATAATAAAATTTTAATAAAAAATATTTAAAAATAGTACATTAACGACACGGAGTTTGGAGTCCTCGGTTCGAACCCGTCGAGGTCAAAAAAAAATTAAAAATGGCGACAGGCTCCTTCCTCAATGGTGGGTGCTAGCAGACTGACTCCCACCACTTTTTTTCAAAGCATATATATCGTCACCTAGTAAGACGTCATGTCCGCCATCTTGTCTTCGATGCTGGAGACCACCATCTTGTTTTCGGCCGCTAGAGTACGCTGACGCCATGTTAGTTTAACTCTTACCCGCTAGAGTGCAGTAATCATTTATTATTGCTGTGACACCCGCCATCTTGTCATTTGGCCGCCATCTTGAAAATCCGTAATTATTTAGCTAGAAATTCGGGAAAAGTTCCAAAATTCATTAAATAAATCACTCATTAATTTACATATTGATTCGATGGATTCCTGTCCTCGGTTCGATACCCGATCGATGCAATAATGTTTAATTTTATGAAGAAAAAAACAATAACTTCAATAAACCATGTTCAACATTCTTAAAGAGACTTTAAATCCTCTACTACCATCATCCTATAAGCCATCAAGACCAACATATTGGAAATTCGTTATTTTAATGCTAGAGATTCGGGAAAAAGTTCAAAATTCATTAAATAAATTTGTAATCTATATACTGACTGATTAGATCGACTAAGCTCCTTGGTTCGATCCCTGGATGACACAAAACAACTTTAATTTTAAAAAAGTACCACTAATGTGTAAGGTTTGAGAAAATAAAAAACACTGCAAGTTCTTTTAAAAAAAAACTTTTATTACATACATACTACACTACTACAAGTACAAAAAAAATACACAGACAAATTACTAAAGCCTTGTGGATTTCTCGATTGAAACAGTCTTCTTATTGTACGGACTAAGCCTTTTACATGACTTTGAATGTCTATTCAGTTTATCAGGTCGACATAATGGTACACCACAATTTGCACACAAAGCAGAATTATCCACTTCATTAAAAGGACAGTGATATATTTCGTGTCGTTGTGCACTTTGAATATTTGCCAATGTTTTGTTACAAAATATACAGCTTGATTCCGATGAATGTACAGCCAGTCTATCACAATTCCTGAGGTGCCGTTTTAATCTTCCATATTGTACAAACTTGCTTAAACATCTGTTGCACTGATATTTAATGCGTTCAGAGTTATCACTTCAATTGTGTATTACATAATCACGTAATTTCAAGTTTTTGATCTTCTCGCAGTACGTGCAGCCGGATGATGGAACACCGTTGGATGCACCTTCCTTCATCAATGCCACTGGAACTGTTGACAACCATTGTAACACTGCTGGCATGTTAACTTCTGAAGCCGTTGAGGTCTGCTCTGCGGAAGATGTTGCACGCGTCGAAATCTCCTGCTGTGCTGAGAGAGTAGGTGTAGCTGTAGACATCGTTCTCATCGTGCTCTGCACTGATGATGGTAGACCTTCGATCCAGGTTGGTGTTGATACTGGTAATGATGCCATCGAGTTCTCAAGAATAGATAGATACTGGTCCATTATGTTATACAAGTCTAACTATCCGAGCCGTTCATCACCGCAGCCAGAGACGGACTGAAGTCCATATCACCTAGGGTCTCACTTATATAGTCTCATTAGCTGGTACAACACATGAGTCAAATCAATAACCATGTTCATTATACGTCTCGGAGCATTTTTTATAATGACGATGTAAGCTATCGAGACGTGAAATTAGTTTATTGCACTTTTTGCACTGAAACAGTATTCTTTGAGCATTATTCTGACAGCTGCTTCTTTCATGTCTGCGCGCATTTGAAGTGAAAGTAAATGATGCGTCACAATATTTGCATTGATGCGATGTATGCTCTTCATGAATTGAAGTCTGGAATGCAGATGGTGAAACTTCAGCTGATGATGGAACAGCACGTATCGTTGTCTCCTCTGCAGCAGGTATCGGGATCTCCACCGCCGCTGTGGTCTCCTCTGCAGTCGGTATCGGGATCTCCGACTCCATCATCGTTGCTGCCATCGAGGCCCCGGCTGCTGTCGGTAAACATTCTATTCCGGTCGACATAACTAAATCTCACGAAACTTAATGGAGAGAGCACGTCCGTACTGCACCGCGACCAGAGGTGAACTGCGGGTCCAGTCGTCTGAACCTCGCTTATATACCCGTGGTCTACTGGTATGCCTCATGAGTCAAAATAATGTCTGTATTTAAAATTATTTTTTTTTCCTATTAGGTACCTAAAAATTGTAGAAATAAAAAGCATACGAGTTCAAGTTTTACACATTTATTTATAAAAATTACACAAATACATATTAGGTTAAGGAATCAAGCATTTTCACAAGCAAAGTCTTTAATGCCGCACGAACTGACACGTCGACTCCGGTCCCAACTGGTTCGTTGACTCCGGTTCCAACTGGTTCGTTGACTCCGGTTCCAACTGGTTCGCAGGCCACAGGATCAGGAACACAGGTTTCCAGCTGGTCATCTTCTGTGACGTTGACAACTCCGACAAGACATGGTCGATGACGTCTGTGACCACGTCTACGCCTGGGCTTTGGCTCAGTGCTAGTTGGGACAGATTCACTGCCTGAACTGCGACGACGAGACACACACTGTTTGGGCGTCTGCGTAGAAGCATCACAGGTCGCAACAGGTTGCAACATGCTCATGTTTGGTGTTGCACATGCAGACGAGGCGACTACCTCAGCGATGCTAGCAGGAAGGATTGTGTGTGGTCTCATGTGATAGACGGCACAGTTTCCAGGTTCGCAACAAGCTACCAGCTGCTGAGTCGGTTCGTAGGACACAGGAAAGTGCGCAAACCGCCAATGCTGAGCACCTCCATCACAGGTTTCTGTATATGTACACAGATATCCGGAATCCCAGTAGCTGTACTCGACACTGCTGAAGCTAGGTCTTGCGCTCACGTACACGTTAGCAGGATGAAACGTAAACATCTTCTTGCAGGTCGAACGTCAACTGAAGGCACGTACGTATGTACGCCATTTATATATGCAGGCTCCTACTAACATTGTGTGTGCCATTTCTGCATTAGCTGCGAGTTTGTACAGGCAGAGACACGTTCAAACTTGTCAAATGGCTGCATGTCGTATATTGCACTAAGCTTGTGCAGGGAAGGACAGCCGTAGTCGGTCTGTATATCTACGATTTCAGCTGCTCCAACGTCGCACAGTTCTCGTAGCCATTTCTTCTGTTCGGGTCCGGCAACGTAGATTATTTCGTTTTGAACTAGTAAATCTTGAAGTGTGTTTTTCACTTGGTGGTACGGAATTTTTCCTTCGTCCCACTCTAGTCCGTGATAATATTTACATAGCCATTCGTTCGACCGTTTACTTTTTTCGTCTAGTAGTTTCCACGAATACGGAGGTCGGAAGCTGCGGGTTCGAGTCTTGTCTCCAGAGGTGACGCTAATTTCCTTGAGCACGAATCCATTTTGACTCTGGAAACCTTGCAGGTTGCAGTACATCTTGTCGCTAGCAATGCTCGGTCGTAACTAAATTATCATCGAAAACGAAACAGTATTTATGTCAGAATTTTCACAAGTTTGTCTCGACAATTGTACGATGCAAGCCGATCGTGAAGTATCAGACAAAAAGCATAGGTGTTTGGCGGAATATTTCCGCTAGTCGTTATCTCGATCCTACAGTCGATGATGTTTGAATTTATTCGATCATCCTGTTTGGAAACGTCAAACACCATTAACGGTGCCTTGTTCTTGAAACTGTCAGGACTCACTATCGGTGACTGTCTCTGCCCATAGTAAGCTTGCTGAAACTTGGCATACATTTGATATGCTAGAAGAAATCTTCCACTTTCAAAGTCCATGTTCATGTCAACGTACGGATAACTTTCGCTGTTTAAAAATATTTTTACATTGCGTATTTGACAGTTATCGAATACGGAGCGACTTACTCCTGCATTGAGCTGTCTTCCGGTCTGAAGCCCGACGATCATGTATCTTGGTTTTTCCGTAGCGAAGCTGGACTTTACTATCCAATTGATACGCTGACTATGAGGCAAGCCAGGATAAGTTTCCAGGCTCCAGGATCGGAATGGCACATCGAAATTTTTGCCATTTTCTATGTTCTTCAACATCTTGACTCGTTCAACGGTGCTCACTTGGATGTGGGGCAGCATCCACTCGATAGACTGTAGTGTTAGCGAGACATCTTGAGGGTTTTCTGCAGCGGCGACAATTGCATTAATGTGCGTGTTGGCTAGAAGCAGTACGAGCTCTTGTTTCGAATTAATGATTATATGCTTGTAGTCCTCAGCGAATCCAAGAAGCATGGACAGAGGAACACAAACTTCGAACTTCCCTTCGGCATAAACCGGAAGCTTATATTCATCCTCGAGAGCCCAACCGGCCATCTTTGCAGCAGACAGTTCATTTGGCGTGAGCGAAAGGTAATTTTTCATAGCAGATGTTATGCCTACATCTCTCGTCTGGTCTACCTCGACACCATTGAGTACATAAGTAATGCGCTCGATTAGGTGAAGAATACCATTGCAGGATATTGACGTCGTTGTCGGATGCATACCATCCGCTTTTGTAAGCGTGCCTCTTATACGTAGAAATGACTGCGAAGGTAAAGTACAAATATCTTGGTGCTGTACTGCAATGCGTACTTCCGATGGTAGTGCGTACGGTCCGAGCAGGAAAGGCTGGTACTCGTGCAATTCCATTTTCGTAATGCTGTCATCAAAAATGACTGGATCTTCCACATTGAGGATTTCGTCTTCCATATTTATTCGGCACTTGTCCAATACTGAGAAGATACTTTATGTTGTCAGGTGTTAATGCACCGATGTCTGGTAGAGAACTGTTCTTGTTCACGCCAATACGATTTCTTTTATAACTGTTCGGTGTTACGAACTTTATGCCCATCGCTTCAAGTGCAGACGTAATGTAATTTCTTCGTCTTGAAAATTCACCAATCGTCCTCGCTGGTCAACGATTCGGACGACGACTTCGTGTGCGCACTTCACGACGACTGGAACGTAAATGATACTTTGCGGTACTTCGACCAGTTTATATCCTGGCGGGACCATCGGCGAAAACTCGTGCAGCATGTTGCTTAGTCTTCCGTTGAGATACGTTCCACTTGCCAAATTACAGTTTATTCTTATGACATTCACAGGCAAAATGTTTACTGCGCGTGTAGATTCGTACGTTCTTCCCGTATCATAAACCTTTGATTCGAATCCGAGCATCGTACCTATGGTGCCAGGTTTCGTAAAGTCGACATTTTCACTGCATGTTAGAATGCTTTTTTGAGTGTTTGGATTTCCACGCAGTTGAAAGTCTACATCCTGTGGTAACATATCCCTGATGTAATTTGCAATGTCGTCAATTTCGTAAGAGCCAACAGGTAACCGTATTTCATGAGCGGTCCCATCACTTCTCAGGAAGCAGATCTTGCAATTTTCTTCGTCGATATTAGGTATGGCATTATACGTTTGAAAATCTACGAGTCCGATACACCATTCTCCGTCTAAATCCAGAGGCGGGAAATGAACCGCCCGCAGCTCAGATGCGTGACCTGTCAGGGTAAGTGTTATCGACATGACTAATAAATTAACATCACTGCACAACCTTTAAGTAGCAATTTTTATTTGTCAGCTAATTTTTGTTTGTTAAAAAGCGAAGACACAAGTGTCCGCAGTTTGTTTGATTAGGCTTCTGTTCCGTTTCGTAATTGTAAAACAACGTAGTGGACCGGCCCAGGTACTGTCGCAGTTCGGGCGGAGGGCGTAAATTACCGAAACTGTCGTAGTAAGTAGCTTTTTTTCCAGACTTTATGTACGCCACCCAGTGCGTGCCGCGACCCGCCGACGTGTCTAAATTAATTATGGCGCACTCACGTGTCTTTGGCTTGCTGGGCAAAGTGTCTCGCATAAACACGCCGCGGAAATGTGGTATTTTCAGTTTGCGTGCGTACTTTATTAAATCTACGTTGGTGAGTGGTCGTTTCGGTAGGGAACTTAGGATTTTCTCTTTACACGTTTCTTTCTCATGCCTCGTCCTGTCTTGTGAGGATGCAAGTACAGTCCTGCGCCGTTTTTTTTACCGATGGCAATGGCTTCCATGCTGGCATTGTGTCGCTGTTCTTCTTTTAACTGCTTGCGCTCATTCTTCGAAGTGTTGACTGCCCGCACTATACCGCTCGTTGCACCGATAAGGCCTCCGAGAGCACCCAATGCAGGCAAAAGCAAAGGAAGAAATCCTCCTATAATCTTCTTGTCGAGAGTCTGTAGTTTTTGCTTGGCTTTTTGCACGCCTGCACCGATCTTGCGCTTCTTGGTCTTGCGTGAGTTAGTCTTTGACTTGATGTAGCTGGTTCGACGAGCACCCAGTCCTAATTTCGTCTTTGCCTTCATGATCTTAGATACGCCCCACGCTGCGATTTTCTCTCCTAGTCCCGCGTTCGGCGATTTACTTATATCTTCGGCTTCCTGTGCCAATATCTCGTCGGCCCGGTGCCTGGATTCCAGATCCTTGCTTAATGAATATGCGATATCGTGCTGCTTGCACTTTTCGTCGAGAGAATTAATGCCCACGTCACCACGAGCTAACCTTTTCGCTAGTTTCGTGCCGGGGCCGCAAAATCTGTAGCCGGGAATGTGTAGCTCGAATGGTAGATTGTTTATCAGAGAGTTCACGAGTCCTGCGCCGATGTGTTTTTTGTTCTTACCTCTTCGAGTCATTACGCACAACTGACCAGAAAGTATAAATGTGTTTGATTTTATACAATTACTTTAGTACAATGCAGGTCGTCAAGCAAGATGTTTGTTTGCCCGTGCGCATTACGCAAGACGATGTATTTAGTGCGCGTGAATCACGACATGGCTTACTGTTGCCTTCTGCCGTACGTTGCATAATGGCGGGTCCGTCCAACTGCGGTAAAACGTGTGTTTTACTGAGTTTACTGGAGGAGCCAAACGGTCTTCGGTTCGAGAACGTTTACTTGTATTCCAAGTCGTTGCAACAGCCAAAGTACCAGCGCCTAGCAACTGTTCTACGATCTGTGGATGGTCTGGAGTATTTTCCGTTTAGCGATAATACCGATGTTGTACCTCCAAGCGAAGCAAAAGCCAATTCCGTGTTTGTTTTCGACGATGTAATGTGCGAGAAACAAGGCATAATACAAGAGTACTTTTCCATGGGCAGACACGCCAAGGTAGACTGCGTTTACCTGTGTCAGACGTACAGTTGTATTCCAAAACATCTCCTACGAGACAACGCAAATGTCATAGTTTTGTTTCGCATGGACGAACTTAATTTACGCCACGCTTATGATGATCACGTAAACACCGACATGACATTCCAGGAATTCAAAGATATGTGCTCCTTGTGTTGGAAAGAAGAACACGGATTCCTAGTCATAGTCAAAGACTGGCCTCTATATAAGGGCAGGTACAGACGAGGTTTCGATCAGTTTATCACCAAACATGAGTCATAGCATTTCGAAATTCGGTCGTAGCAGTCGAGACTTACGTACTGCTCTCAAGTCTCATGACGACGTTATCCGCAAATACATTTCGCTACTGGCTCAAAAAATAGACGGGGTGAAAAAGGAATTACTTGAGTACCTCGTAGCCATAGACCAGCGCGTGGAAGCTTCGGATTCTCGCATTCGCGACATGATCGAAGTTTCGAATGCACAAAGACGGGACGATCTGAGGATTTTCAAAGTAGTCTGAAAGCATCACTATCTCAATCGTCAACAAATTCAGATTTGGCCAAACACAAGAAAGAAGTTTCTGCGAACGAATAGAAAAGTATAAAAGGAGGTCTTGCAATAAGTTTTCAGCCAGTACAATGTCGGACCTGGCCAGTGACCTTCATCGAGCTATACAGTCTGTTCGCGAAAAATATTTACTTGCTAGACGAACCAGACTTGCACGTGAGATGGAAAATGAAGAGATATTTAAACCAATCACTAGTCGCCTCGACGAACTTAAAAACAAGGAAGAACCAGCCTTCATTGTGAAGACAGAAGTTGAAGATGAAATGCCGACTGTAAAGAAGAGAAAGTATGAACCAGATCGAGAAGAAGAGGACTTAACAAGTACAGAGTCCATGCACAAGAAAAAAATACCGAAAAAGGGACATCAAGTTAATGCAATGGTCCGACCATACCTGATATCGTTTACGAGCCGGAATAATGACACGACCTACGGAGTGTACAGAAAACATAATAAATGGTTCCTCGGTGCTAAAGAAATAGACTTTCTACCAGGAAATATCGTGCGCGTAGCAGAGTTCAAAACGCGCGGGACTCCGGGTCTGTACGAATTGCTGTTTCGCAGGGAGCCTAAAGGATATTCTCACAACGACTTACAAGAGTACAAAAAACTGCTAGAGCTAACCAATGCACATTTTCGCGATAACGATCCAGATAGTGGTGTATATAAAGACGTAGATCATGAAAAAATCGACATTCTCGCTAATCTCTTCAGTGAACTAATAATACATGGCGAAGGTTTAAAAAAGCTAGAAAGTGGTCAGACATTTGACTATGTATATTGGGACGACCCTAATGAATTAGTTGATCGCCTTAGAATTCTACATGCATCGCTTAGTGTAGGAAACTATTCGCACATCAACGAAATAGTCTCCATACTTGAAGAACTGAAGGAAGCCGGCTACATACAATGAGCCGAACCGGAATCGCTCGCGAACTTCATGCTCCTGCTAGACGGAAATACCTTCGTCGCAAAGTCATAGTTCGTGGAATTGATGATTTATTCCAGGCGGACCTTGTTGAGATGATACCGTATTCCCGATTGAATAAAGGTTTCAAGTACATGTTGACAGTCATCGATGTTTATAGCAAGTTCGCTTGGGCTAGACCTGTCAAATCAAAGACTGCAACTGACGTAGCCAAGGCCATGAACAATATTTTGCGTGATGGACGTGTACCGTCGCACCTGCAAACGGACCTCGGGAAAGAATTCTACAATGCGACCTTCAAGGCTTTGATGAAGAAGTATGGCATCAAACACTACTCTACATTTAGTAACGTCAAAGCCTCCGTTGTCGAAAGGTTTAACAGAACTTTGCGTTCCAAGATGTGGCGGCAGTTCACGGCTAACGGAAATTACAAGTGGCTTGACATCTTGCCGAAACTAATAAGCGAGTATAATTCCACTGTGCATTCTACCACGAAAATGAAGCCAAAGGACGTAAAGGATAATCGCCTGCTTCAAACAGTTTTTCCCAACACGAAGAAGAAAGATCCACGAAAGCGTAAAGCTAACGTCGGCGACATTGTGCGAATCTCCAAGCAGAAAGGTATCTTCGAGAAAGGTTTCACTGCGAACTGGAGTCCCGAACTTTTCCGTGTGACACATGTTCGTGAATCAGAGCCTAGGACCTACTACCTCGAAGATTTGGACCACAAACCTATCCATGGCGGCTTCTATGCCGAAGAGATTCAGCCTACGTTGTATCCCGATACGTACTTGGTGGAGATGATTATAAAACGAAGAAATGGACTGTCCTACGTCAAGTGGTTGGGCTTTCCACCTCGCTTCAATTCGTGGGTGGCTGATGCAGACGTCGAGAAATCCACAAGGCTTTAGTAATTTGTCTGTGTATTTTTTTGTACTTGTAGTAGTGTAGTATGTATGTAATAAAAGTTTTTTTTTAAAAGAACTTGCAGTGTTTTTTATTTTCTCAAACCTTACACATTAGTGGTACTTTTTTAAAATTAAAGTTGTTTTGTGTCATCCAGGGATCGAACCAAGGAGCTTAGTCGATCTAATCAGTCAGTATATAGATTACAAATTTATTTAATGAATTTTGAACTTTTTCCCGAATCTCTAGCATTAAAATAACGAATTTCCAATATGTTGGTCTTGATGGCTTATAGGATGATGGTAGTAGAGGATTTAAAGTCTCTTTAAGAATGTTGAACATGGTTTATTGAAGTTATTGTTTTTTTCTTCATAAAATTAAACATTATTGCATCGATCGGGTATCGAACCGAGGACAGGAATCCATCGAATCAATATGTAAATTAATGAGTGATTTATTTAATGAATTTTGGAACTTTTCCCGAATTTCTAGCTAAATAATTACGGATTTTCAAGATGGCGGCCAAATGACAAGATGGCGGGTGTCACAGCAATAATAAATGATTACTGCACTCTAGCGGGTAAGAGTTAAACTAACATGGCGTCAGCGTACTCTAGCGGCCGAAAACAAGATGGTGGTCTCCAGCATCGAAGACAAGATGGCGGACATGACGTCTTACTAGGTGACGATATATATGCTTTGAAAAAAAGTGGTGGGAGTCAGTCTGCTAGCACCCACCATTGAGGAAGGAGCCTGTCGCCATTTTTAATTTTTTTTTGACCTCGACGGGTTCGAACCGAGGACTCCAAACTCCGTGTCGTTAATGTACTATTTTTAAATATTTTTTATTAAAATTTTATTATTTAATTTCTTTTATAATTTAAAAAAAAAATTCATTAAAATCGGATAATAAATAAAAAAGTTAAAGATGGCGGCCGTAACGGAAATTGCAACGGTGACGTCATCATCCAATATGGCGGAAATCACATCACCGGAATTTTCGAGAACACAATGACGTCATCCAAAATGGCGGATCCAAGATGGCGGATCCAAAATGGCCGCCGGGGTCAAGGTCAAGGTCAAAGGTCAAGGTCACAACCATCCAAGATGGCCGCCGTGACGTCACAATCCAATATGGCGGTCGGCACCTCGGCACCTCAGCCTGAAGCCTGTGCCAGCTCCGGCTATTATATACTACTCACCAGCCTAACAACGTGTAAAACACCCCTATATAATAGATATAATAGAGATTATAAGAAAAATAAAATTTCCAAAAATAGTTAAAAATTATAATAACAAATTTAAAAAAACGTGCCGAAATGCCTAATTTCCGGCACAATGTAAACTGATGTGTGTTTTAAATTCGTTGTTTAACCCATAAATAGGTATAGAAACATTTTTTTTCAGATATACATTAACTTAAACTACACCAGTTACAATTCTATGTGTGATATTTTCTTCCATAGAAACATCCGTACCTGCTGCCATGGAGGCTTGGCTAGCAGTTTTGCGGGAAGCTTCTATCGGAGAAACTATTATGAACCAAGTCCGTTTTCTGCAGGGTTGGTTGATTTAACCCACAGTGGTTTAAAACACGGTTTAAATAAAGTGTTTTTATTTAAAAAATTTTAAATAATGTATTTCTAAATATAATATCTTAATTTTTTAATGAAATGTTTAATTACACTCTAATAACAACAAAGTTTTAGTCATTAATGTTTCTTGTGATTTACAGTAACAAAAAATTATATAGGTAGTAATCAAAATCTTATCATTTAAATTATCTGAATAAGTGGTGTATCATACCAGCTAAATAATCCTCTTAAATTAAAAAAAATTAAATAGTTAATTCCTGTCCGTGGGAAATCCCCGACTGTTCTGTAAATCACCATGCTGTAGAAAACACCCATTCTATGAAGAATCCTCCTCCTGTGGGGAAATATTATTTCTGTGGTTAAGTTCCAGTCAGATGTGCAGATTTGCTGGACTTAAGTTCTGTGATGTTATAACTTTTCTGGTTCAACATGAGTGGCAGAGAGCGGGATGTTGTATGGCTTTCAATTGAACATGCCGAGAACCAAAATCACTAACGTAATATAAAAACGGTTTAAACCTAAAAAAAAAAAAAAAAAAAAAAAAAAAAAAACTGGTTTAGACTTAAAAAGCAGGTTGTTTGGTCTTTTTAAGCTATTTTTTCCAACCCTGGTTTTATGGCACTGGTTGAGGGCTGAGATGTTCACTCCCTGCCGCAGCATTCTTTATTAATTTTCAATTTTTTCTTGTTAATATTGGTTAAAATACAGATTTTCAAGATGGCGGGCGTAACGAAATGATCAACGTTATGGAGTGGGGCGTTCGATTCCAGATATCGGAAAGTTCTAGAATTCGAAATGGTGGAAAACTTAATGGTGGAATTCAAAATGACTGAATACAAGATTGTGGATCCAAAATGGCAACTGGTGTCAAGATCAAGGTCAATAGTCAAGGTCATCTAAGATGGCCGCCGTGACATCAAAGCGGTCGGTCATTGATCCCATCCACAATTCACTCACCGGCACCATCACCAGAAGGGATCAAACTATACTACTCGTATTTATAATAAAGTATAAAGTATCTTTATTAAAGTGTTGAATGTAGTCTTTTAGTCTCGTTTAGTTTTGTGTAAAATATAAAATAATTGGTTAAGAAAAAAGAAAAGAACTCTCACTTAAAAAGAAAATATCAACAAACTACATAAACAACCCTCATTTTGTATAGTTGAAGAAACTAACAAGCAGACTGATACTTCGACCTCATCATCTCAAGATGCCTATAAAATTCAAAGTTCAGTCACGGGGCCCACGTTTGACATAGAAGAAAAAGAAGATAATATACGTGTTTTGAATTAATAAGTTCCAGATATAAAGACAGTCATACAAACATTACAGCCTTGATATTTCAGTTCAGGCTACTGCAACTTACCAACTAGAAGTATAATAGAAAATATCTCACAACCCTGGTATGTAATGTGATGAAATTTGAACGGAGTAAGTACGATATGTTTTTCTGATCCAAGCAGTAAAACAAAAACCAGAAACCTGACTTGAAATGATTTTTTTGACTCGTAAATTAATGAATGGTGAGCGTCTAGAACAAAAAGGCTCCTATATTCGCCATCGAAGAAATCTGTGCATTGTTATTGCTGCAGTCTATTTAAAAATACTACAAATAATATTTTGAGTTCTGCAAATGGATATAAAAATTATAAGCATATAAGTAATATATTAATGGAGCATGAGAACAGGCAATCAATTACGAATTATGTCGGAAGAAGCAAAACTACTGGAAGAGTGGTTTGCTTTCCTAATATAATGCACAGGTCAAGTATTGGAAGAATGTACTTAAAGAATGTACTTAGGTAAAACAATGGTTGCAGTTATTAAATATTTGCTTTAAAAGGACTTGGGTTTGTGGTGATATGTGAAAATTTGGGATCTCAAAATAATGGGAATCATTTGGGATGCTTATAATTAATAAGTGAATTTAACTCTTTGCTTGCTGATCTTATGCAAAACTGAGGAAATCTTGGAAAATATAGTACGTCATTTTGTCTGGAAATAAGTTGCATACATTTATTTATATATTGGGACAGCAAGTGTTAAAGACAATTGTTAACGAACTGAAAACAGTGAAATACTACTTAATAAGCGTGGATTCCACACCAGATCGCTCCCATGTTGACCAATTGACTTGCATTACTTGATATGTAAAAGAAGGAAAGTCTATTGAAAGATTTTTGCAATTTGTACTTATGGAGGATCATAAGGCTTAATACAGGATCCTTCAAAAAATGTATACACACTTAGAATTTTCATAGAAAAACTGTTTTCCGTTCTACATGATTAAATTTCTGGAAATGGAAAGCTAAAAGTCGAATTAAAAAAAGATTTCTTTGTGATTAAAATGTGATAAATGTTCAAAATGGTAGCCTTTAGCATCAATACATTTCCGAGTACAAGTCACCACTGATAGCGTACATTGTACCAAAGTGTCCAGTGAGATTTATGCGCACACTAGTTGAATTTAATTCCAAAGTGTTTCTAGTTTACGAAGTTTACGTTTGTACACCTCATCTTTTAATGTGCCCCAATAAGAAGAAATCCAGTGGTGTAAGGTCTGGAGAGCGTGCAGGAATCTCGTTTGGCTCCCCCTGCATCCTGTTCACTGGCCTGGCAAATCTTGATCCAGGTATACTCGTACGTCCCTATGATGGTGCGGAAGGGCGCTATCTTGTTGGAAATAAAACTTAGCATTACCGTATAATGCACAAATGGCAAGTAATGATATTGGACGATAATTTTCTACTTTTACTTTTGAACTGTTTTTATGTATCGGAATTAGTTTAGCAATTTTCTACAAATTGGGATACACCTGCGATTTCAAACTAGTATTAAAAGTATGAGACAGTAGAGGTACTAATATGTGGGAACAACTTTTAAGAATGAAATAGGATATCCCACCGTGCCCAGAGGTTTTAGAAGATGTTAAGGCTTTAATTTCCGAGAGGACAAGATTTTCAGAAATTGAGGGAACAAGAATGGACTCAGGGTATACATAGATGATATGAGCTATTGGTAGGTTATTGAATGACACATAAACACTGTAAAAAAGACATTAGATAACACTAAAGTATCTGAGGATATATTATATTTTACAGATTAGTTTTCGTAATAACCTTTTTTCTATAGCATGATGTAACGCCAAAATATTTTGGGTTGCTCGTGATGTTGTTGTTTGTTGAACGTATCGATTGAATTTTATCTCGCTTGATAAGAGTTTTCTCTTGTTTCCTGAAATATGAGAAATAATGTTAATAGAGCATATTATTGTTTCTTTTTTATATATTTCAGGGCTTGGATTAGGTTTTGTGAAAATCAAAGAGGATATTTTGGTCTTTTATATTTAGAAGTTGGAATAAAAGTGAGGTAGTTAACATCATAAGAAATATAAAAATCCGACCAGTTGTGGTTTCTAATGGAGTTTATAGAGGTCAAGACAGTTACCATATTTTTAATTTCTGAACAAGTGGGTGATTGTCATTTAATTGAGAAATGGCAATTGTAATATTTATATTTACAATCTTTGATAAGAATGTAGACACCATGAGAAACTGAACATTGATTTAAGTTAGTTAAACAGAGATCTTAAAGTTTATTTGAAGGTTGTGCAGAGTTGAATTAAGAAAGTTCAAGACGAGAGATAAAGTTAATAAGATTACGTGCTTTAGATTTTATATGAGGATGTGGTACATTATCAGAGAACTTTATTAGTCCAATCGACACCAGGAAATTTAAATCACCAAGGTTTAGTAAATCTTATTGCCTGGATATAAGTTTATCTTCGAGAGTTTCCATGTAATCTTGATAAACAATAGAGGATATGTCTGGAGGTAAGTAAATGTTGCCGAGAACTAGTGAAGTTGTGAATAATGATTTTATTAACCGTCAAACTGCCTCAATACCAGGGAAATCTAAACAGTTTAATATTTGAACCGATTGAAATATATGTTTTTTTACACATAATGGAACACCTCCACCGTGTTTCTTCATAGTAACAGAGAGAATTTCTGTCGTTCTAGAAAGTAATGTAATTGCATTGAAATAATGAGAGTTAATGCTGTTATCATTCAACCGTGTTTCAGTTAAACAAATGAGGTAATAATTTGAGTTTACTAGATTTTTGTAAAATTCAATAGCTTTTGTCCTTAGACCGCTTACATTTTCATTTTGATAATAGATACCATACTCTGTAGGATTGGATTTAACAGAAAAAACAGTTGAGAAGACCCCCCCCCCCCCCCCCCCCCCCGCAGGCACCAAAGTATAGCAAGAGGATGTTGCAATAGAAACTGGAGGAATTGGGTATAACCTACTACCATAGTTGGATTCGTCAGAAATTGAAACATTGCTGATAATTTTCTCCTGATGTAATTTACCATAGAAAGGACTTGTCAACTACCCACTTGGTCAGAAAACTATATTGTTTATTCTATTGAAGTATCCTCTAACACATATATGAGGAAGGATGCGTAGGATTTGTATTTTGTTTTGAGTTTGAGCACTTTTATTAAACATAAATTAAATTCGTGAGAGATATAAACAAATTCTTTTCGTGAACAGTTGGTTCAAATCTCGTGAAAAAGAGCGGTTTTGTTATTCTTGGAGCTGGCTAGTAGGTCGTCTTGAATGAGGATGTATTCCTTATGCCCAGTTTCATCTGTGTTGTTTTCTTCAGTTCGTGTTCTTTTTTGATGTCAGGGTTTTCAATAGGATGAGGCTTGTGACAGTTTTTTTCACTTGGATAAAGCCATCGCTGTCGACATAATGGACGCTATTGTTGGGAGCTACCTTCACTACGTCGTTCGCGCTGAGTCGGAAGTATGCCATTCGTCTGGTTGTGGTGACTGGATTCACGTTGCGGAAGAGCACGGTCGGGTGACTTGGTCATTGACAATTCTTTGAGGGCTTGGCTATAAGAGTTTATTTCAGTACATTTGTTCCTTAGATGATCCTTGATAAGAAGTAGCTCCTGCTTGATGTCTGCAGTTTCGTTTCTTGAGTCAATCAGAAGGGTTTTCAATATTATGTTTTTGTTCTTCAAATCGTCAACTTTGACATATAAGGAATTCACTAGTTTAAATAGATCTTCCATGTTAGGGCTTCCTGACTTGGTAAACACTGAATTACATATTAAAAACATGTACTTGTATTAGTAATTATTTATTAAGTTCAAAAATAAACTGCCCGCGTAGGGGTGTGTTCCTAAAGTGTTTGCGCAATGCGCTGCTACGCCCTTATTTAGGCTGAAATAAATTAAGACACTAGGTGGATTAATATATAAGTAAAATTACAAATTATATAAATTGGAATCTTATTTTGGGTGTGCGTGGCCCAGACTCTACTCGCCTCTTGCGGGGCGGACAAACACGCGCACACACCCGCGCGCGCGCACACACACACACCCACACACACACACACCCGGCGGGAGGTTTTAATAGAGGGAGGGGGTGGGAGGAGAAGGGGCCCTGAAGCAGGGCGAGGCTCATCGGGCCTAGGGAGGGCGTAGCCCGGTTCGATGTCAAAATAAAAGTACATACTTATGTATTGATTCTATTTTTTTTTTACTTTCTAAAAGGGCCGCAAACTCTGTGTGCCTAAGGGCCCTGCATGGCCTGAGACGGCCCTGCAGCTCACATATTACCTTAGCCTATCCACCTCAATTCAGGCAGTTAGAAAGAAAATGTGTCAGATCACCATCACGGATTTGCTTTAAAAAATTACAGCAGTTACAACCAGTAAAGACAAAAAATGTGAAAGGATTTCGCCCAAAAATATTTTTATCCATGTTATAGCCTTTTTGAAGTTGGTTCAAAATCAAAAAAAGGTGGAAAAAAGCGCGTTTTTCAAATGAGTGGCATTTCAACACTATTTAACGGATTCCATTGATTGTTTTTGTTATTTTTTAGCTATTATATTGAAGTACATAGTAGTATAGTTCCAATGAGCCCCATGACAATATTTTTAGGGGGGGGGGGGGGGAAACTAAAAAATTTTGACAAATATTTTTCATATTTTTTTTTTTAAATTTTTCAAAACTTTTTTTACATGGAATAATTAATATTCATAAAAAGTAATTCTGGCAATATGTAGACCTACTACAGTAGTTTTACAGAAACAAGTTGTTTTTAATTCTATGATGCACGGAATGATTAACATTTAACTTTAAATTTTGTAAAGTTGGATAAAAGTGCCATTTTTGATTGAAAATTACTAAAAAAAAAACCATTTCTTAAAAATCTGAAAATTTGTCAGTTTGTAGTCCTAACCTTTGTTAATAGCATGTACTTTGTTGGATAGTGTATTTTTGCCTGTAACCATTTCTAGAAACTTTTGAAAATGTAAATTTATTACATTTTCTAAGGACTGCACGCTCCATTAACAAAAATATGTTTTGTTGGTCTCTAAATATGAGATGTAATTCGTAAATTGCTTAAACTGTGGGAATTACAAAAGGAGAGTCCATGTATACATTACGACGGTAACATAATATGTACATATAATAAATATATACACACATACCTATAATACTTATGCTGCACTTTAACTCACATGAAAACCTAAATTTCAAAGTAAAATTGAAACCAACATACCTATATTTGATTAATTAAATACAGACTTCTTACCATTCCTCAGTTTAATGTAACGTATATTGACAAACTTATAAAATATTTTTTGTCTGATTAGACAGTAGATCTGCTGGATCTTCATCAACTCAGCTTTGTCGAAAGTGTGGAGTCATGCTGATTGTCCAAGTGGAGTAGGATTGCTTACTGCTAACAAAACGTTTTGTAGTGGCGCCGGACATTCATCCTTCTTCTTTACAGACTCCTGTGGCCACTGAAACCCTTTAGCTGGACCATGGGGATGCATAAAAAACACAGTGATGTCGTTTAACTCTTTAAATATACCAGTGATCTGTCCCATCCACCAATTCTGATCGTAAATACAAGCAACGAACCGGCCTACTTGTAAATCATTTATTGAATTTTTTTTTAAAATCTGGTTGGATTGTGCAACTATTTCTATTTTGTCTTTAATTTTGCTTTCCATGTATGTCTCATTTTTAATAAACCAGTATTGTTTTGATTGTATTCCAACAACTAGTTTTACAGTAACCCATTCTTTTTCCTTACATGACCTAGACGTTTGAATTGTTTTACTTTCAAGAGCTAATAGAGTTGTCTTTGGTACAAGATTACCTACTTCAGCAACAAATGAAGCAGAATCTCTAATGACTTTAACACACTCTGCCCGAAGATTGAACTTAGTTGCAAAGTGTTTACACAGACTGCCTATTGCATCACATGCACTTATGCCATGCCCTGTAGCAGAAAAAAATCAATTTTTTCAACAGTTTGAGTATTTTTACATAGTTCATACAGTTGAAACCTATTTTTGAAATGTCCAGCCACCCCATCTGTAATGTACACTATTGAACTCAAAAGTTATAACTGGCATAATTTTGAAATTTCCAGTTTTATAATCTTTAAAGCACAGAGAACGTGAGCAGAGTCGTGAGCTGTATCATCAGATACTACAACAAAACTTTTTATTTCCGCACCAAAGTATGCAACACAGGTAAACAGTGAAAACTGATCAGTTTGCCAGTGGTAAGTTTGGATTTCATCAGGCAATACAACTGACCAGTTCTCAGCGAAATCAAAATGTAAAGCTAGAACATTATTTTGTTGGACAGAACTTCATGCTTCAGCTATTCCTTCCCTTTGTATTTTCCTAGTGTAACTGCGAGTAATCGCTTTCTTAACCCAATGCCTTACATGTTCTAGAAAATTATTTACAATGCAGTTTTTTTTAAGGTCACCATGTTCCCAAATCGCAAATGTAACTTCTTCCCCTTCATCCAAGCCAAAATTTTCAACAGTTAATGTTTCTGTTCCAGGACAGTCACCACACTCCTAGAGCCAGCAATCTTTATTCCTCGTTTCGTCACACAAACACTTCAGTAGATGATCTTCTTCCTCAATTTTGTTAATTGTTATATTTCGAAGAGCTTCACAGATTATTTGCAAGTTACTTCAGTAAATACAAGAACACACAGTCTGTTCTGGCCGTAAGCCATAAAACTTTAAAAGACCCATTTTTATAGAAGGGTTATCTTTTTTGAGTGCTTTGTATGCCTCTTTGATTGACCTTTTCGTGAATATTTTAACCTTTTTTACTTTCTCACCATTACCATCTTTAATGCAATTGACATATTTTTGTTTGGACTTTCCCTTGAACAGTCTTTACTATCTTCTAGGTAATATGATAATGCTAGAGCTTGTACCTGTGTAGGTAAAGGATGTCCACTATAGGGGTCAGTTTGAGCATAAATTCCCTTATTTTTTATAACTGTGCGACATTTATCAATGAGGTACTTCGACACTGAAGGTAATTTTTCCTTCAATTCAGTTTTACTAAATGTTTGTGGTACTAATGTTAGTAGCTGCACTTTTAAATTATAGTTACAAGTGCGAAGAGCTGAGTCATTATTAGAAAACCATAGACTACAATTGAAACACACAGGAATTTCATCTTCAGACTCACTTGAAACATGCACATTATATATGACTTGTAAATGGTTCACAGCTACTGTTTCTAACTCGTCGACTAATTTTATCTTCTTTTTCCTCGCATAACCTTCTCTTCTATCCAATCTCACCTCTGAAGGGGATTACAATGTTGATACTCCTACATATAATGCTTTGATGAGACTGCTATTTCAAACACAAGTTCATCCTCCGGAATAAAATACTCTGATGTAGGTATTCCTTCTTCAGGTTCTTCAGCAAGTTTCAGAAATTTCTTTTTGTAAAAAGTAACACAGTTACTACACAAAATTGCATTTCTATTTACTGAGACAGATACACTCACATACCTTTGAATATCAACAGCTAAATCATTCAACTGACACATCCTCACGCATTTTCTTTTGTACAAACTTTTTTGTGCCTTTTAATGTAGTCCACACATTTAATTCTCTCGGTGCTATGAAAGTCAGACATGATTTAGTTCACTATCTAAACATCGCCCATTAACACACATAACACAACTGTAACAGCAAAAGTTTGGGAATTCCCTTGTAGTCCTGTAGGTGATTCCCCTTATGGTCACCAGGGAATTCCCTTACAGCACCTGGGAATATTCAGATAGGGACTACCTTCATATTTCCCAAAGTTTTCCCGATTTCTGAAACAGTTACGAATTATATCTCATAGTTAGAGACAGTCAAATCATATTTGTTAATTGAGCGTGTAGTCCTTAGAAAATGTAATAAATTTACATTTTAAAAAAATTCTACAAATTGTAACAGGCAAAAAACACACTATCCAACAAAGTTCAGGCTATTAACAAAGGTTAGTAATACAAACTGATAAATTTTCTGATTTTTAAGAAATGAGTTTTTTGAGTAATTGTCAATCAAAAATGGCACTTTTGTCAAATGTTTGCAAAATTTAAAGTTAAATGTTAATAATTACGTGCATTATAGAATTAAAAACATTTTTTTGTAAAACTACTGTAATAGGTCTACATATTGCCAGAATTACCTTTTATGAAAATTGATTATTTAATGGAAATTTTTTTTTGAAAATCAAAAAAAAAAAAACTTTTTGAGTTTCCCCCCCTTAAAGATATTGTTATGGGGCTCATTGTAACCATACCTCTCCGTAGTTCAATATAATAGCTACAAAATAAAAAAAAACCAATGGAATCCGTTAAATAGTTTTGAAAAAGTCGGTCATTTAAAAAACGCGCTTTTCCCCACCTTTTTTTTTGTTTGAACTAACTTGAAAAGGCTATAATATGGGTAAAAAAAAAATTTTTTGGGCAAAATACGTTTAGCACACTTCTTGTCTCCACTGGTTGTAACTGCTGTAATTTTTTAAAGCAAATCCGAGATTGTGACCTGACACGCTTTTGCCTGAATTGAAATGAAATGGCTCACATATAATATCAAGTGACTTTGACAGTTACGTTACTGCTGGCCCCCAACATCGCTGAGCCTGGGTGATAAGTTCTGAGCAACCAATCATAAGACTGCAATTAATAAGAACACTGTAATCACATACCAGTATTTTATTCTTTGGTTAGAAAAATAAACTTAAATGAGAGAATATTAATAATTTTTTTATTAATTCTCAGTTACGCTAGAACCCACACACTGATCGATATCTTGGATGTAGAACTTTTCATGAATAAAATGTCACATCAGAAATGACATTAGCACACTAACAGAAACATTATGTACTTAACCAGTTATATATATTTACATTCCCACAGTATAAATTATTAACAAACTATTTTCAGTAGAGAATACACTTTAAGACTACTGAGTCAGTTAATTTCTAGAAGATAAAGTAGTGCTCAAGTTAGCAAAAATATTTTTTTTAGAAGGAAACAATTTAACCATATACTTACTATAGTTTTTTGTTGTTGAAGCTAAGCATAATATAGTGTTTAGGTAATAAGCTAAATATTTTATTGAAGCTAAATACAGTCAAACCTCAATAATACAAACATGAAGGGACCAAAATTTTGTCACTTTCTAATAACAAGGTTTGTATTAATCCAACTATTAAAACATTTAATCATGATTTTTGTAATATCTAATTCAAATTCAAATAAAGTTAAAAATATTTGTCTGATTTAGTACATACATAACACAACTAAAAAAAGAACATTGTCTAAGAAAACTTGCACACATTTTATACAACACCTATTTTTTTTTAGGTATTCCAAAATAAAAAATTTTCATGCTACGCCTGGGACTTAAAAAATTGTTTTTTTTTTTTAAACTATGAATACTTGTTAAAAGGATTTAAGGCAGAATAATAAAGCAAATATTTTACAACTACCTTAAAAAGAAATACCCTCTTTTTGAAAGAATATGTAATTTTTAAGCTTTTCTCCCCAACCTACACTGAACCAAACAATGGCAACAGTATTATTTTAGTTAATAATTTACTGTGTTTCTTTATATTGCGATGGTATATTTTTATTAATCATCCTTTACTACATGTAATTATTTTACCATTGGAACAAAAACACTTTGTGTTACATAATAACTATACTTTTATATCAAACAAATTACTTAGTACTATAACTCCTATGTAATTTAAGCCATTTGTATTAATGGAGGTTTTTTAATAACAGTTTTTTATTAATTGGGTTTTACTGTATGTTCATTTTTAGAAAAGTGTTAACGCACCATAAGCCCATTTAAAGAAAATAGGTGGTACGTTTACCGCAGAAAACCTCTAAGTGATAGTATTTATTACCAACATTCCTAACTCTGTGATATTTATATTGTTTAATACAAACCTATGTAAAATAATACTATTAAGAACAGTTTCAACATGTGAAGTGCTTAAAGCAAAATTAACATTGTGGGCTATTTGTAGCATATTTTGATGTGAATAATGGTTAGTCTTGAATTATTTATTTAAAACACTGTTTCCAACTTTTTCAACATCACTAATTGTAGCCAATTGGAATCCTGATGCTGAAAGCAAATTTTATGGCTTGTATAGTGGTAATAAATGAAAGCATAAACAATGCAAATGATTTTTTTAGAGTTATTTCTATCTACAGAATAGAATACATAAAATAATATTTTTTTCTACTTTTCCCCTTACTAAACAACTTTATTGCTTTTGAAATATGAAACTTGCATAACATATGTTGTGCTATAGAATACACATACTTGTTAGGAATGTAAATTTATGTTCTCGATGTAGGTGTTTACATCTAGTTATTCGTTTATGTGCATCTTGAAAAATTAAAAACGCTTTATTGGCTACCTACATTATTTAAAACATTTTCTCTAAGTTTGAAGTTTATAGGCAATTGTTTAGTCTGAATTGATGTATTTTGAATTTCGTCCGGGGCTACGCCCACCTGAGCCAGTAGGTGAAAATAGTATGTATGGCGCCACCGGCTCCCGGCGCAAAATTGGGATTGACTAATCGATTGTGAGCCAACTTCGGTAGGATCGATATATCTCGTCGGGTAACTTCGGGCGTGTTCGTTGCGGAGGGGGAGGTGGATGGTGAGGGTGTGTGTGTATGTTTGTAAATGAGGAAGGCAGGTAGCGCTAGTGTCGCGCGCGCCGGAATTATTTTTACAAATATAAAAATGTGAGCGTGGGCGGCAGTTGGATTCGGTGCACATATCTTTAAATTTCTGAAATGGCATGTCGGTGTTTACATGATTATCGTAAGCATGCCGCAAATTAAGTTCATCCGTACGGAAAAGTATGATAACATTAGCATTATCACGGAGCAAATGTTTAGGCATTCTGCTGTACGTCTGACACAGGTATATGCAGTCTACTTTACTGTGACGTCCCATGGAAAAGTACTGTTGTATTAACTCTTGTTTCTCACAAGCCACATCATCGAAAACAAACACAGAATTAGGCTTTGCTTGGTCGGGTGGCACCACATCAGTATTATCACTGAACGGAAAATACTCCAGTCCTTCCACCGAGCGTCGAACATTGGCCAAGCGCAAGTACTTTGACTGTTGCAGTGACTTGGAATACAGATACACATTTTCGAACCGAAGACCATGTGGTTGCTCTAGTAAACTCAGTAGTACACACGTTTTACCGCAGTTGGATGGGCCTGCCAAAATGCAGCGTACTGTAGATGGTAATAGCGAGCCATGCCGCGATTCACGCGCAATAACTTCGTAATCAATCGTAATGCGGACAGGTAGTGACACACTCTGTGGCACAAGCTCCATGACACTAATCAGTAAAACTATAAAACACCATTACTTATAAAAGAGATGGTCATTTCGTTGTCATGACTCGAGCAAGATGGAAGGTAAATAAAGGAAGAGGACTAATTAATTCTGTTATTAACAAGCTACCATTTGAGTTACACTTGCCAGGATATCAATACTGCGGACCAGGAACGAAACTAGCAAAAAGACTATCACGTGGTGATCCAGGTATTAATTCTCTTGACCAGGCATGCAAGCAGCACGATATCAGCTATTCGCAAAGCAATAATCTGAGTGATAGACACATAGCCGATGGTATATTAGCTCACAAAGCAGCACAAATAACAAAGAATCCAGGTACGAAATTCTTGGAAAAAGTCGCTGCGTGGGGTGTCAATAAAACAATGAGAGTCAAGCGAAAGATCGGTGCAGGTGTACGGTATAGGGGAGCGAAGAAGAAAAGAACCACCAAGAAGACAAAGAAAGGTGGTTTTCTGCCACTGGTTTTCCCGGCACTTGCTGCCCTGGGTACATTAATAGGTGGAGCAGCAGGCGTGTCAAAATCTGTAAACACAGCAAAAGCACAAGCTAAGCTCTTGGCTGAGAACAGTCGGCACAATGCAGAAATGGAGCATCTGGCATGAGAGATGAAGAAAAAAAATGGGGAGGGTCTCTTCCTTCGTCCATATCGCACAGCGGCGGGGGAAGGGGGAGGCAGACGAAAACAAAAGAAGAAAAGTGGAAGAAGCAACAGGAAACACTAAACAACTTACCTAATCGTGCCTTCACAAGCTTAGATATAATTAAAGCTGTAAAAAAATTACAAGTACCATATTTTAGAAATGTGTTTATGAGAGACAATTTACCAAGTAAACCATACCACAATGAAAGTGGTATTCTTAATCTTGACACGAGTAGAGGACCTGGTACTCACTGGGTAGCGTACTCAAAGCTAGGCCCTACAGCCCAGTATTTTGATAGTTTTGGTGACCTATCACCTCCTTTAGAATTAAGGAAGTATTTGAGAGGTTGTAAAATAACTTACAATTATGACAGACTGCAAAAGTTAAATTCATGGAACTGTGGTCACTTATGCATTAAGTTTCTAGTAACTGTATATAAGGGAAGAAAGTACTAGGCTGAACCTCATAGTCGAGAAAACCATAGCAGGGAAAAATAATGTCAATTACGCTAATAATGACTCGATGTGGCTCCGAGCTGCGTTCCGTACACTTTCCCCCCCTCGAACTAACCGATGGAACATGGTCTATGGCCTAAGTTGATTTTCAAACCTATCACGCGATACCGAATGTTGATGTTAACAATGGAATGTTTCGATATAGCAATAAAAAAAACAAGAAACAAACACATGAAATAGTGATACCAGTAGGGTCGTACGAAGTGGCAGACCTAGAAGCCTACATCAAACAGAAGCTGCCAGCAGACGTATCCTTTGTACTACAAGGGAATCCCAACACATTGCAGTGTATGTTGACCAGTAATGTAAATGTTGATTTCACAGCCAAGGACAGCTTAGTTTCTATGCTGGGTTTTGATGCTAATGTCCTTGAAGCAGGTCGTGTACATGAATCAACCAACCCCGTTAACATATTTCCGGTAAATGTTATACGAATAACATCTAATGTCTTAGGATATAGTTACATGAATGGTAAACCAAACAGTACAATTCATGAATTTTCGCCGCTAGTACCACCTGGATATAAACTGACCGAAATCCCAAGAAGTCTCATTTATGTTCCGATCATCGTCAAGCGCATACACGAGCTTGTTATCCGCGTGGATGATCAAGATGGTCGTCTAATTAACTTTAGAAACGAAGAAATAACATTACGTTTGCATTTTAAAAAAACGATGGGCGTGAATTACTGTAGGGAAAAAACATATGAAGACACAGTGAGGACCGAACCCAGGTCCAGTGGTTCGCGGAGCATCAAGAGGTTAACACGTATCAATATTAGCTTCTTGAAGAAACTCGGCTTCCAAGTACACCGACATGGACGCGAGCATCCTCAACGTTGAGCAGCCGCTCGAGTTTGAGAACGAAATAGTTAAGATGGAGACCCACAGCTATACTCCATACATCCAGGGACCATACCAGTTGGCATCAGAAATAAGAATACCGATTCAAAACCAAGATAATTACTGCCTAGTCTCTAAAAGTCACTTGAGAATACGTGGTACATTTACCAAAGCCAATGGTCAAGCGCCAGATAATGCGAAAATCGTACGCATTGGAATACTGCACATGATGACTCGTATAGGATATGAGGTGAATGGGTTGCAGATCGATGAGACGCGAGAGGTTGGTGTAACAGCGACGATGAAAAACTATCTATCACTCACACATAACGAAGAGGCTCTGAGTAACATGGCGGGATGGGGTTCGACTGATGACTACAAACTACCCATAACTGTAGCTAATGGTCAGTTCGAAGTATGTGTTCCCCTTAACCGACTACTCGGCTTTGCAGAGGATTATAAGCATATTATTGTGAGTGCGAAGCAAGAATTAGTCATCCTGTTGGCCAACACACAGCATAATGCTATTATGGACTCGTCGAACCAACCAGAGCCAGTGACCTTGACCCTGACTACCTTCGAGTGGTTGATGCCGCACATATCAGTCTCAACAGCTCAGAGAGTACGTCTTTTATGTCACGTGGAGAAGAGAAGGAATATAGATCTTGCTTACAAATCCTGGAGTCTTGAAACATATCCTAGCTTACCAGAGTCCCAGAGCTTTAACTGGAACATAAAGGCTAGCTTCACCACAGAGCGCTCTAGGTATGTCATCGTAGCCTTTTAGACGAGTAGGCAAAATAATGTGGGTGCGGACAGATCACGTTTTGATAACTGCGACATTAGAAACATTAAGCTTTTATTTAAACTCAGAAGCATATCCATATACGAATATCAATGCTGATTTTACGAATGGCCACTATCTGCTCGCCTATCAGATGTAAGCAGACTTTCAAGAAGCATTTTACGAAAGGCAACCGTGTCCCCTGCTGGATCCTCTCGAGTTCAAGCTGAAGGCACCACTATATGTATTTGATGTTAGTAAACAAAATGATAAAACTGGTGGTGGCATCATCGATTGCCGCATTGAAGTGACAGCCTCTAGAAACATCCCAGCTCTAACTCAGGCGTATGCCTTGATCCTGCATGACCGCATAGTGTCTTACAACCCACGTGATAAAAGCGTTAAAATACTAACATAACTAAGTAGGAACCTTCAGTGTTCTTTGGTACGTCATGTTGTACGCTAATCTCCAGGGCTTCCAAGCACAACATGGTTTTATTCTTAAGGAATTCAGCTTAGTGGACGAAGGTGGTCATGTCATCACAAGGATGTTTCGGCCACCATACAAATGGGACCATCTTGAAAGAAAACATCAGCGAACTAATACCTGGCTCTCCAATCATTATCATGGTTTACAATGGGAACATGGTCTTTTTCCCTATTCGTCAGTAACCGCCATTTTAACCAGACACCTGACAGGACCTGTAAAGGTTGCGGGAGTAGAGCAAAAAAGGTGGCTTACAAAATTTTGTCACGATTACGTGAAAATATTGGATGTTCAAGAAGCTTATGACTGCCCTTCATTTAAAATATTAAATAAAATGTATACTCACGGAGAGCACTCGCTACAACCAGTCTGCTCAAGACGCAATGTGGTACTGCTGCGCACATGGATGGAAGAGCGTAATAGGGGGATTGACAACTAGGATGTAACAGCAGCGGCCAACTTGGAATGATGTATAATAAATGTGTATAGCATCCCTGAGGAAGCCAGTTGGTCTACAGATCTCGTGCACTGTGGTCGTAAAAAATTATCAATGGGATTTGATCCGTCTGTGCAGTACGAGGAGGTGACTACCGGTTATCAACGAGTGTTGTATGTGACAGCGGATGGACAGTCTCAGCTGGAGGTCTGTAACTTTAACCATCATTGGTCGTCCGACTGTGATGTAGTCAATCCAGATATACGAGAGCAATCATGCAGTAAAGTGAATTGTGTTGTGTATCATCTAAGGCCTGACAGTGTATTCCCCACAAGCTTAGAAGAACTTAAGGCTGCAGCTACAACTGAAACGGTTCGTGAGCATCCCGGGCAAGCATCTGTCAAGTGCGAGTTGCGACGCAGCACCAATCCCGACAAAGTCATTAGTTGGACGGAACAGTGTGACGGCTAGGTACACCATACCATCGAGGGAGACAGTAAACAGGTATGGTGGACAACATGCAGCTTTCTACAATGTAATCTGCATCGCTTCAGGCCTCAGTACATACTAACAAGTCGTGACTAGTAAAAAAAGTATATTTTTTGCTACAAGCGAAAGTGATTCAAGTTTGTACAACTGTGCTGTAAAATATTCTAAAAATGAATTGCTGTAACACAACATACACACACACCCTCACCATCCACCTCCCCCTCCGCAACGAACACGCCCGAAGTTACCCGACGAGATATATCGATCCTACCGAAGTTGGCTCACAATCGATTAGTCAATCCCAATCTTGCGCCGGGAGCCGGTGGCGCCATACATACTATTTTCACCTACTTGAGCCCGATATGTCATCCCTCCCAACACCTCTCTTTTGGCATTCTGAACCCCCGCTGGCGACGTGCGTGTGTGCGCGCCGCTAATTTCCGCGAGAGGGCGCAGTCAAGCCAATAACACATTGTTACGAACGTGAGCAGGACCGCGGCGCGCGCAGTTTTGCAGTTGGCTGGCGGCCCCGTATGGCCACTGACATCACGTGGCCGCCGCAATCTGAGACGTGCCGCGTGCGCCTGGTTGATTTCGTGTGTTATCGCTTCCCCCCTCCTCTCCTCCTCTACTCACGCGGTGCTCTGTCTCGGCGCCTTCAACTTGACACCTGACAGCTGGGGAGTTCCGCACGCTGCCATGCGAGCTGCCGACGCCTTTCGAGAGAATTTTCCGTCGGTTCGGCTAGGAATGACGCGACAGGCCCCAGACGCGCTCGTCACTTCTAGAAGTGGCGCCTGGGCCTATATAAGCCCGGAACGCCGGTCTCCGTGTTCAGTTAGGAGTTGGGAGTTTTCCCGCAGCGGAGTTTCCGGGGCGTTAGTGCCGCGGGTGCGGCGGAGTGGCGAAGTCTCTGGATGAAGGTTCCATGGCGGAGAGTTCAGTATTGAGTGGAGTTTTCCGGGCGATAGTGCCGCGGGTGCGGCGGAGTTCCGGGGCGAGTGTCTGAGCAAGAGTACCGCGAGTGCGGCGAGAGTCCCGAGCGAAGTTCCGAGCGAAGCGTCCAGCGAATCCTCGGCGAAGGGAAGTGCGACGGCGGTGGCGGAATGCGGTGACGGAGTCCCGCGACGAAGGTCCACGAGGGGTGCTGCGGCGAGAGTTGCGCCAGGGCCCAGCGAGGTGTGCAGTGTGTAAAAACCTAGTGACTGGGGAGTAAGCATCTTTAAGTGTAATTGATTATTAGGCATTTTTAGAAGATTATTTGTTAGTGATGTAAATATTGGCAATCAATAAAACTGTGTAGTGATAAAATATTAAAAAGGGCTATCCTTTACGAACCCAGTAGTTTTCCCACAACGATTTATTATTTGATTTTTCATAAATCGTAACAATATAATAACCAATATTATACGTTTGTTCTATTAAGGAAATTAATTATTAATATTGTAAACCGTTTTTATTTAATTGGAAAGTGCTTTTGTTTTATCATCTACTATAAACATTCAGGCGTTTTATTACTTAAATAGCATTCAACTACAACGAGGCCGGACTGCCGAAGGACATTCAATATTTTAGTATTTGATTTGTAATTGTTACGGAAATTATTAAAAAGGTTTTATGGTTTGATTTATTGCATTGTAATATATTAGTGGCACAACTCGGGTTCGCATAACGGTACTGGAGTTTTTGCGCGATAGTACTGACGAAACACCTCGGCAGCCATGTCTCTCCCCAGTCGCTTCGCATCGCCACCCGAGGTAGGATGCTTTCAGCACTCCGAGGACTTCACCGTTGGTAACATCTGAGCTAAGTAAGTCTGTCTGCCGTAATTAATATCAATCGTTTACGTTTATCCTCGGAGCGTACCTCGGAGGTGCGACTGCATAATTAATTTATATTTATATCCGCTCGCCGGAATTTGTCATCACCGCGAATATTCTGTTAAACCACGAAGTGGATCGAACCTCCGTAAGCCGGTCGTGCCGCAAGGCATTTCAAAGTTTAATTTCGTGTTGCAAGCACTGTACGAGGGACGTGTGTCGAGCAGCGTAAAGTAAAACTCAGTTTCGTCTACCTCGTGTTCGCCTCGTTCACCTGACCACGTGTGTGTTGAGGGTGCCTGTCGGCGTGTGGGACGCTGTAAGATCCCACCGCGTCTCTGATTAAAGCGTGCCCGACGCTGACAGCGGGCCGGGTCCAGGGGATTTGTGCCTCACATGGGCGATGTCACGAACCCAGACTGAGTCTCTGCCGGGTCCGTGCTCCCATGCACGGTGGTGCACATTAATCCTAACATCTTACCGATAACGAAAACCCTGGCCACGACATGTGGCTTTCCCACCGTGGGGCTAGCTCACGAGAGTAGGCAGCGCCACGTCAGTCACTAATTCATATTATTTTTTAATATACATATATAAATGAATAATGATGTGTTTTTATTGTATTTTTATTAAATAAAAAAACTGATGTATTATAAAATAATAAATACTTGTATTCAAACTACTTCACATTTATAAGTTTCCTGAAAAATAAATAATAATTCATAACACAAGTTGTATTTCAATGTTGATTACTTCATAGTATTTTAATTTCCTATAAAGGCAAACGGGCTTTTTTAATTCATTGCTCGGCGATCTGCTGTAAGAAGAAGCACTAGAAATGATAAAAATTCAGATTTTAACTAAAAACAATTATGTTTTAAATAATATTTTTGAAATTTAAATAATATTTTAATTTTTTTATTAATTAAAAGTATGTATTTAAAACAATAATTGTATTTAACAACTCTACTTAGCGGCACAAATTGTCACGATAAACATGATACTGAAAATTAACGTTTTGACAATCTGAATTTTGGCACGTTTCACAAATATTTTTGTATTTATCCCTTCAAACCTATTTCTGTCCCATGCCTGTTTTCTATTTGCAGGAATTTAAAAAAAAAACAGCAAGTCAGACCAAACAGTAATTTTAGGTCCTTAAAATTTAAAAATTAATTTTTCTTTTATTTTCTGACAGAAAAAACTAAAAATATTTTGTATTGGTTGCAAAATATATTTTTTTAATTCAACTCGTCAGAATATTATGTGGTGATAAAATTATTATGTAATCATGACCTTCAGCAATTACTAATTAATTTATGTTAGAATCACAAACAAATTTTAGATTGCTTAACTTTTCATATTTTTAGGATTCAGAAACGGCAAGCCAGACTACTCCGAGGAAATAAGTTCTTGAAAAAAAAAACTGCATGATAAGTTGCTCGCTTGTTTAAAGACTAGCGAAATGAACAAACTGCAAAATCTTGAATTTAACTTAGTGGTATCAAGTGCTTTGTGCAGATAAAATAATGCTGTTTTTACAAATGTGTTTTAATACAAAGTTATATGATTTAACCATACAAACCAGTTTGAGTTTACTGTAAATAATGTTAAAATTTCTGAATGGTTTTCAAAATTCCAACAACGTTATCTTTGACGACCTCAGCCGTATTTTTTTAAGTTGAAATGCACCTGTGGCACCTGAACTGCTCCAGTGATCCATCCAATTCCACTAGCCACTTCACTTATATATCGTCTTAAAGCTTTAATTAATAAAACATTTTACCTGTATGAAAACTATCTATCACCCACAGCCTCCATAACCCAAATTTTAGCATATTGCTTGTAATTTGAACATTGTAAGAAAAGTATGTGATGAATTCCAAAAAAATTACTGAGGCAGTATATACAGCATAATTTCAAGTTTATACAATATTTCATTCACAAAAAAAAATTTTAAGGTTGGAATTTCAAAAGTGGTAATGAGTAAGTCTTTTGCTTTTAATATAAATTAAATGTGCCACCAGAGCGTTTCTTTGAAAAAATTGTGAAATATCTACTTGTTTCATTTTAATCTAGATTATGTAGTTATTTAAATTTCATTTTTAATTTCATCTGGCTATATGGGGAATAGACTAATTAATTAAATCAAATGTCTAGTTTTTTCAACTTATTTTAGCTACATTATTTTAATATTTTGTGACAAAAATGGCATAATTATTATCAATGTAAAATACAGGTATCAAATTAATTAGTTTACATTTTCGTTCCATTTATATATCCTTAATATTAATTAAACAAAACTCACCTAATTGTCACCCCTTCCCTCTTTTCCCACAGGGATGGAATATAAAAAATACCAGATACTATTTAGTGATCATTTGCTCTTTATTCATAGCATAATTAATAAAAAAATATAATTATTTAATTCCTTAGTCAGGGATAAGAGACACGGTGACAGATTTGTTAAAATAACTAATTTTAATAAATATATTTTTAAAGAAAATATCTGGAGGATGTGCACTAGTTAATATAATAAAATCGTTTTTAAAATATTTTGTCAAATAAATACATTACTTTTAATTTTTTTATAATATAATGATTTTTTTAAATGTGAATACCTAATAATATTTCAAAATGTGTTACAGTTGGTATACAATGGACAATTTGCATCCAACATGTTTAAATTATTGTTTCAGGAAAGTCAACACATGGCAAGGCCGGAATTCATTCAAAAAAGAAGGCTGAAGTCAACGATGGTGAGTTGTCCCATGAGCTTTCACAACAAATTATTGTTAGTATAACAATAGCTTGACTGATAAAAGACACAAAATGTAAAAAAAAATATATATCTTTAGCAGCTGTAGATGGTAATTGTTTTTGTTATATTTTGTATTTTAAATAATAGCACACCAAGACATCAATAAACCACAAGGGACCAATGTTCCAAAATAGTCCGATTGTGTCCTAGTGTGCAGAATGGGAACGTGCCACCCGAAGGTCGACTTTAGTCAAGTACAGTAGGCCATGCTAAAGGTTTAGCACTTAGAGAGACTTGCTGCATAATTGTGCATAAAATGCTCATCTTTTTTTTCAATTTGAAATAGTTATGTGTGTTTTTTTATTTGTTTGTACATAAATATAAACCTTTACGATTTTTCAATAGAGACTTGATGATTACCTTATGGGGAATATATTTTATTTATAATTCAATGCAGCATTACATCAAGGCAAAAGTTTTCAGAATCCAAAGGGGCATAATGAATTGGTTACTGTTGGTATTCATATTGTGTTGTTAATCATAGAGAAGGAGAGAGAAATTTTGTGTCTACTACATAGTTGTAGCTGTGCACAGCACATTCCAGTGGTCTGGCAGCCTAAGTGTCATGGCGAGTATGGGAGGGGAAGGGGAGACAGAACTGCCCGAGCATAAGGGCACTTGGGGGGGGGGGGGAGTGTACTCAGCTCCTCCGTCTACACTTCTTTACCTTTTGGCATTAGGATTTTGATTAAAAAGAGAGCTGGATTGGCCCTGCTGTAACACTTTGTGCATGCTTATTCCAGGGTATCTGCCTCTTTGTAAATAAATTATCTTGAACACTCGCTTTTCTCTCCCTACTCTAGTCTCTTTGTTCCTCAACCATTTGCTCTTCTCACCTTCTCTCTCCTTTGCAAGCAACTGTCTGAGAGTTGCCCAAAGGGTCAAAAGCTCTCCTTTTCCTCCGCAAGCAAATGTCCATTGAGTTGTCCGATCAGTTCAAAGCACTCTTCCATCTAAGCCCCCCTCTCTCACTCTCACATACCCTCTTACAATCTCCCTCACTCTTACTTACTCTTACTTTCACACTCACTCACTCTTGCTCACTCTCGCTCTCTTGCTCTTACTATTGCTCTCTCACTCCCATGCTGTCTACCTCTCATTCGCTCTCTCACTTTCTCTCACCTGCTGTTTCTCTGCCATCGCTGAACTTAATTTAATTTCACTTACTCTCTCTTTTCCTTTATATCTTCCCATCACCTGGCCAGTGTGTAAGTGTAAGTTCCAATGTCATGAAATAATAGCCAACAAGTCACAGTACTACCATTCAACAGTCATCACATTAATCTCATTCCTACTGATATCATCTAGCATTTTTGATTGCCCAGGTAATCGCCTAAAGGGTGCCACTCGACAAGTAAAATAGTATTACTTACTTAGTTATATACTGACTATCCTAAAAGTAGTTTTGATTCTAGCTTTTAAGTATATTTTCTTGCATGAGAAAATATTCTGTGAGTATTTGCAGTGTAAAACCTCGGTATAACAAACTTAAAGGGGCTGATTTTGGGTGTGTTTGTTATAGTGAAGTTTCTTTATAATGAGGTGAATTCAAAACTAACAAGTGACATGTACTACGAAAATAAATAGCTGTATCGTTAATAGAGTTGAATTCTGGATGCTAAGGGCATCAGAGTCAGATAAGTAAAATCTAAGTAAAAACTTCGCAGGTTAATCAAATGGAGAAATACTTTACTTTGCCTGTGCAAGTCTTTTAGCTAGGTAGACCTTTTTGCCTCCCAGCACAACAGCATACAGAATTTTCAGTTTCGTGGTAAAATATACTGCTTTCTGTTTTTTAATCTATTATCTGAAAACGAAAAGTACATCACCTAAAGTTAAGTATCTTCTTTAACTATCGCATATGATTTGTCCAACCATAACCTAATTTGTAAGTAAACAAAACTAATCCATAAAAACGAACCTCTGAACAAGAAAACACTTTAATTAGCATTTATTTTACCACACTTAGGAAACAACTCTTAAACTCCTACTAATTTTAGTTAAGTAACACTTCTACACAATTTATATTGCATATCAGCATTCATTACAACGATCGCGCATTTTCACACAGATGTAAAGTTGTGTAAGTGGATCAAGGCGATGTTTGGAACATTGATTAACCGAAGTGCGTTTTTTTGTTAGCTTCATGTGTATAAAGGTACGTCAATAGTTTATTTGTTTGTTTGCTGAAACATAATATATTTACGAAGCAAATGGAAAAAAAAATTATGACAACTCTACAAAAAGTTTTGAAGATATTGTCACGCACGTTTACAAATCTTAAAGAATAAAATAAATAAAAGAATAAATATTCCAATTTAAATCAATCAAATCAAATTTCAAATAAAATCAATAAAAAACTATATCGAGGTTTCTTTAACTTCCTTGAGGGGGGGGGGGGGGAAATCGTAACTCTGAACATACTCACTTTGCCTCAACTTATAATTTGCGAAAGGCATTAGTCCCGATTTCTCTTAACTTAATAAAATACTTTAATGTACCTAGGATCGAAGTGAATAGGTTCGTCATCCCGTACAGGATGTCTGGTGAGAGATGAACTAAAGGAGATTTTGAAAAATAACTTAATACTAAATTAAAATGATTTTATTTGTTTAACTTAAAGAAGCAAAATCAGTCTTAAAAAACATTTTCATAGCGTGATTAAAAATTACGACAACAATCTCTTCAGTACTTGACGACTGAACGACCATACAAGAGAGAGAGAGAGAGAGAGAGAGAGAGAACTTAACTTCACTAAGCTCTTCCTTAATCCTTCCGAATACATTACACCATAATTTATAATTAAAATAAAGAAAATTCAATACTCACATTTTCCAATAAGCAGAACATTTCTTGATCTCTTTCTTTGAAACTAACGTAGGGGCTTCTCCTGCCCTTTTACAACCCTAACGAACATTATATTTTCAAAACTATGACGCAAACAACTCGTGACCCCTGACGAGAGGCATAGCCTCTGCCAGAGTGAGCTTAAAGACGCTTACATCCCGAACGAACTAACTAAACGACTCGTTACCACAGGAGAGAGGCATAGCCTCCCCTGAGTGAGCCTGAAGACGATTACATGATAAACTAACTTAAACAACTCGTTACCACAGGTGAGACACATAGCCTCCGCCTGAGTGAGCCCCGAGATACACTCACTTGCGCTTAAATTCTTGCGAACCGCCGCGCCTAGCATAACAAACGCTGCGCTGGTTATTGAAGCCAAATTTACTAAACAACTAACTAGGACAGCTTAGAAGGCTCCCCCCTTTACCCAGACGTGCAGGCCACACCGGGCGGCCGGTTACGACAGCGCGCCCCAGTAACCGCGGTCCGTGGCTGCGCCAGCGCGCGGCCGAATGAACAAAAAACAAAAATCTGCAAGCCAGCAGCGCCCGCACCGGCCCCGTGCCCCTAATTAGATGGTCACGCAACTTGCGCCGACGAGTGAACAGAGCAGTCAGCCCAGAGTTCCATCAGTAAAGTCCCTAAATTATGATTTCAAAAACCCCTGAAAAATTTCGAACCGCGACATAACCCTCACCTCACAGAGCTCGAGCACCATCGAGCTACCTCAAAACTACAAATTGTATTCCTCCACCAAACCATAACTATATATTCCTTATTTCACAAAAAAAAAATCAGTTGCCTTAGAACCTTACTTTCTCAGCATACATCTAAATTCTGCATAAGATCAATTAAAACATCAAGTATTCATTAAAATAAAAATATAAAACTTTTATCTGGATATTTCTCATACGTACATTCAGAGGCTCGAGTTCTCAATACTAAAAAAAATTGTTCTGTTAGTGAAGCTGTCTTTACAAATTAATTTAATGTACTTAGTTTCTCAGTATTTGTTAAACAATGTAAGAATTCTTGATAATTTTTTTTTTTTTCAGTTTCAGTTCATCACAATACTTCCTTCATTCTTCAAGAAAAATTAAGTGTTCTTACAATTTTATCAGTGTGTTAAAATTAATTAATTTCTTATCTCGTGAAGGTTGGTGCAACTCCTTTAAGTCAGTGTGGTCGAGAAGAGTAGTTCCCTCGGCTGGCCATCAACAAACACCACTAAACTCCAACAGTTACTGGACTGGCTTCCAGGGCAGCTCACATCTTCTCCCAACATCTGCTTCGGAGTTGAGCCATCCTCATCACGAACAGATTACAATTCTGAAACATCATCAACAGGCATTACCAACACGCCTTACAAATATAGAACTAACATCTAAACTGCAATCGATGAGTAAGGATGCAAACATACAAATAATAATTCATTTTAAATTCAACTGCTAACATCAAGTATCCCCACACTTAGCATAGTCTAATCAGGAAAATAATTTCATAGGATAAACTTAAGGAAGGGAAACATGACCTCCAATGATTTTCCCTAACTCTTGAGTCTTGACATTCTCTATACATCAAATAGTCGCCACAAAGTAACTGGGTTGAAGGTCACTTCACATGACCCACCTATAACCTCTTGTATTCTTCTTTTCTTCTGGGGGAAACCACAATGCCTACCAATCTCTCTCCATGGTGCCGAACCAGCTATCCCATGTGAGTAAATAACGAAGTCAATAAAAGATCAGAGGGAAACACCACTCTCTGGCTTCTCGAGCAATAAATACGGTTTTAACTTCTTCTTCTTCCTCCGAGTAAAAACATCTGATTAACCTTGCTACTATTCTTACAAACAATAATTAAGAGTTCATCAAGTTATCTTCATGAAAACACTGTCTAACTCATAATAATTCTTCCCTTTTATTCGTCTTTTTTCCCATATGTTAGATGTAATAGAAGGCCATGTTAGGGAGGTTATAGGGAAAAAGAGTGGCCAATTCTAACCCCATCACCCACCTAGACCATGACTAACTAACATTTAAATTTTTATTTCAAACAAATTAAAAAACATTTTTATTCAAAATTTTCAATTAGACTTTTTCGTCAGAACCTCAAAAGCAAATCAATAATTCTAACTGAAACTGTGATTTACTGCATACTTTGTTCCATCCGATCAGTTTGTTAATAACCTTTCTTGTAAAGTATAAAATTTTCAAACATTACTAATTAAAAAAATTTAAATTCTGGTGTCCTTTAATTAAAATAAATTACAATTTCTTGAATTTCTTAAGGTTTTCATAACCCTTTCATTGAGTCTAATCCACATCACTTAAAATCAACTAAAAACAAATCATAAAACCAGTAAGATCATCTTACCTACCTATCGGTACTGTGAACTAATACTGGTAGTACACATCTATACTAAACAATTATCTTTAAATTCCAAACTAAACAAGGTTAAAAAAACTCCGAATCCCTCTGTAAATAAAGAAAACTAACTTTATAATTAAAATTATTAGTTCTCTTTGAAAGCAACCACAACATGTCACTAGTTCCATTTACATTATAACCTACAAAGTTCTATAAAGAATGTTTATAACAAAAAAAACTTCAGTTGCTGTCTTCCATCAAAAAAATAAAATTTTACATCACCTAAATCTTGACTTATAAGTTCATGGCTGCTAGCTTTCTCTTCTTCCCTTTCATCTTCAGTTTTGTTTCTTGTTTCAGTAATCTTGTAAGCTGTAGGCTACTGCTGCTCAGCTCATCTTAAGGGATCTGTAACATCTTCAAATACATGTTAATTTAAGTAACATAATTCCTGTTATCTTTGGTCCTAAATATTGTGTTATTAGTACACATTACCCTAAAACAACATTATTATTTATTGTTTATTACTTTAAAAAATTTATTTACCATAAAACCCTTATTTTTTTAATTGGTCCTACTTATTTTCCTTCTTCTCAATTAAATTATGCTTCAAATGTTAATCCTAACTTAAGACCTACCATCTATTTATTATTCATTACATTATTTATGTTACCATAAGATTCCCATAAGTTTCTACTATTTCCTATCAAAGACATTCTTTCTCAAAAATTACTTATGACTCATAACTTAACAAAATAAACAAACTTTTACACTAGACTTAACTCATTATTCATTCTTAGTTACTTAATTTCTATATGTAAACTTTAGTACTTAAAAATACTACAAATTTCTCTACCTCTTAATCTCTTTCCATTATTAAAATAACAGTCATTTTACTTTGCTTCTTAAAACCCTCTTCTTTTTTTTCCATTAAATTAGACATCTCATGACAATCCTACATCTGCATATACTCTTCTTATGAGTGTCCAACCCAACAACAAAATTTCTCATGTTTCCTTGAACTTAAATATGCAATGCAAATCACCTCTGTGGTGCCTACCTTTTAGGCCTACCACCCCTTCTCACATCCTGACAACCCTTATTCCTCGGGGTTTGTACAACTGTTGCACTCACTTCCCTTCACAATCCCAAATCAAATTTCTCAATAAAAAAATATAAAAATTTTATTTTTTTAAGAAAACCAAAAATTAACACTGAATTTACGATGGAGCCTGGAAATCTGAATATCCGACAGCAGCTAACATGACTAAATCCCATGGAACCCCAGGTTTACATAACCTGTGCCCAAAAAAACATTTAAGCATACCAGGCTTTCCCCGCACTGGTTTTACAGCATCACACAATATTTAGGGCCCCTGATCTGCCATCAGTCCCAAGGAGTTTTTCCACAACCCCTCTCTAAACAAGCGCATACCGCATTTCTTTCAAATGGCTATCGGTTTTACGGCATTCTTTTGGGATCCGACCATCAAGTTATGGGCTAATAGAACACTAAACCTCCATAATTAGAAACTAATGTAAATCAATTAAGTTTTCTCTCTATTTTCGGTAAATATGTATTGTACGGATTAGCGCCAAAAAAAATCTTACAAATATGAAATAACTTTCATTATATGCTATCTTACGTCCTCTTTTCAGAACCGCCTGCGGAGATAAAAAATTCCAAATACATTTGGAGATATGGCCGTTCTTATTTTGCTATACCAGACGTGTGTATTAATTTGACCGTCGCCATTTTATATTTTGCCGTGTGCGCGTGAATGTCTAAATAACAGAAATTTTCCATTAGGTAAGGTTAGTTACATTATAAATACTTCAAAATAAACCAAAATTAAAAATTATATCAATTTATTTTACATGTTGTATAGTTTTAAGTATTTATAATGTAACTGACCTGACCTAACAAAATGGGACAAAGGTAGATTAGGTCAGGTCAGCTACATTATAAATACTTTGAAACTGAACAGACATTAAAAATAATAAAATTAATTTTATTGGTTGTTTAGTTTTAAAGTATTTATAATGTAGCTGACCTGACCTAACAAACCGGGAAAAAGGATGAACAGAATAAACTCACGTAAGTTTCTTTTTACATGATGTATTCGTTCACGTGAGAGTCCTAAGATCCACATAAAGTTCTGCCATTCCCGATTACACCCGAATATTCACCTTCGGCCAACCTCGGGATTTATTTATTTTTGCGCAGGAAAAATGAATTGAAATATTAAAAGTGGTCGGATAGGTTAGCTACATTAAAACACTTTAAAACCATTTGGATGGTTAGTTAGGTTAGTATAGCTACATTAAAATAAACACAGAAATATTAATAAATAAACCCGAGGTTGGCCGAAGGTGAATTGTTCGGGTGTAATCGGGAATGGCAGAACTTTATGTGCATCTTAGGTTTCTCCGTTTGGGAACATCGCAAAAAAAAAAAAATGATACTTGTAAAAAAGCAACCGTTATCGCCGCACGAGTTCACAGGATGAAAATTAAAAAATTCGATATCTCCAAAAGTATTTGGAATTTCTTATCTCAGCCGGGTTTAATGAAAAGAGGAAGTTTAAGAGCACAGAATAAAGGTATTTTCGGATTTTTAAATTTTTTTTTAAAATAAATCGCCAAAAAATGAAGATTAAAAAATTCGATATCTCCTAAAGTAATTGGAATTTTTTATCTCCGCAGGCGGTTCTGAAGAGAGGACGTAAGATAGCATATAATGAAAGTTATTTCATATTTGTACGATTTTTTTTGGCGCTAATCCGTACAATACATATTTACCCTATTTTCTTAAAATGTAAGAAAAAAAATTATTTAAACATGCCAAAGAAACTTCGGAAAAAAAAATTCATAACCTTATCTTCAAACAATTAAAATAAAAATAGATAGATAGCTTATTCTGTTTTCTCCATAATAACTGTAAACAAATATCGTATCAACAATGATACACTTCTAGCCTAGACATCATACCCTTCTTAAAATAAATTACTTACATAGGTACTGAAAGTTTCTCTTCTCCTGAAACAAACTTTGATTTAAATTATTAACAATAGTCTATTTACTTATCGCTAAGTTACCGTACAGCTGATCAAAACAAGGTCACGGCCTTTCCACGTCTGTGTGAGCCCGTGACGTCACCGAATTCCGTCAGGTCCGCCAACCATCGCTTGTCAGTTTTTCCGTTCACAGCTAGGTTTCAGCACCTCCCCGTCCCGTGATCTCTGTAGCCATGTCCACGGACGTGTCGTTCTGAAACAACTCTCAACATTTTTCTTTCTTATTAAAACACATCATCACTATAAATTCTATAAATCTCTTTTAAAAAAACCTCTCGTTTTCTCTTTATCCATTTTTAACGTTTATCTTACCCCTCGACTGATTTACTTCGAACGTCTACACGTCCAAACGTCTCCTAAGCGCACGAAAACAAAACAAACTTCCCTTGAAAATAAATCCTATTTACGACACAAATTAATTTAAAATTATAACTCTTTTTACCTATGATCTTAAAATTAACTTTAATTAAATAAACACTTGCATTTGATCAAGCACTTAAATTATAACTTAGACCGATCCTTACAGCTACGAACTTAAAGTTAAATTTTACCTTACGAACCGTAAATTTAACTTTATAACTACCTATATCCCGTTGTTATTACTTCAACATGGACATAATCTCCCTATAGAATCTTTAAAATAAATAACTTCTGTATTCTGCTCCGATTCTTATTTTAACAAATCCATTCTCATCACGTAATAATCCCCGATAAATCTCCAATAAACTCAACGACTTAAAACAACTTATCACGTAAAACTTTATCCTTACAAGTATCCTCACTGTAATTAAACACCTGATACTTAAAAAAAAATCTCAAATACTTCCTCCACTTAGACTAAAATCCATAACCCTGAAGTAAACACCCCATACAGCACAAAATGTTACAGATATGTTTCAGAAATATAACTTTTGAAACATTGTAACATGTTTGAAACATTTCGCAACCTACCTGAAACATCTCGGATATATTTCAGAAACGTCAAAATGTCCGCCCTGTGAAATATTTCAATGAGACCTCCCTGCAACATCAAATGGTAATGTTTCTGAAATGTTTCCACTAATGTCCCATCAATATTTCTGAAACATTTAACCGAAATATTTCCATAAATGTTCTGAAATACATATAAAATGTATCATGTGACCCAAAATACCTCTGGAAATTAGGATGACTGAGGGTATATTTATAATTTAAAAGAGTATTGCACTTTAACAGATACCATAATGTTACAGCTGCATTGGTCAGCTAGTTGCAGTGAAGTGCAGTGACTGTGTTCCAATTCATCACAGCATTCCCTCGTACACTTCCTCTTGATCACTTTTTGCATAATGCCCCTTGACCACACCCTTAGAAAGTGTTAATCGGTGGATTGATATGATCTTGTTCGTATCTTCTTGTTTTCGTCAAGTTTTGCTTGTCCATAGTAATGTGTCATTTTTTGATTATATAAAAAAATAGATATTGTAATATTATTTTGTTTGAAATTATTTTAAAGATGTGCTCTGGTAGGGCATAGAATGTAAATTTTTGTCGTTTTTAATGTAATGATAATTGATTATATTACTTAATAATTTGGCTTGTACAATAATTAAAAATTTACTTATAATTTCTAATGTAAGATTAAAAAGGCCTGCCGACAAAATCCAACAATTCAGGTAAATTAATGAAACCATATTCTCCACCCTACTGAGCTTAATTTATAATTTATATATATATATATGAACCAAGTTAAAGAAATAATTTAATTAATAAAGACATCAGATGTTTTCCCAGGTCAGCGTACCAGACTTGCCTAACATTAATTTTACAAACTATTTTATTATTCTAAAAACAAATTATGGTTATAAAAGTAAAATTTAAATAAGTCTTCAGTATGCTTGCAAAGTGAATGAAACTTACATGAATGTAATAGGTAGCCCAGCATTGGTGTCCATGGTTCCTGTCCATTGCATTTTATTTTAATGGGGAATTTGAATGTGATATAGTGGCAGGCAGGCATGCATCTACATCAGTACATGGGGAAAAAGGGACAAGCTAATGCACAAAGGTTCCATTATTAAATACAATGACAATGTCATCTTGTAATGAATAAATTAAATTGAGGCTCCCCAAGCTATCTGGGTGTGATCTCCTTATGCTCAGCACAGAAAGTATGCTAATATTTACTTAATCCATAACAACCAAACCCCACTTGCATAGGAGACATGATTACTGAGCATTTTAAAATATAATTTTCACAACCCAATGTGTTATGGCCACTTCAAGTTTGTTTTTGAGTATCATAAATGAGCACTTGTCCATCGATGTCTTGATCTGTATTTGAACAATGTCTTGAGAATTTGGGTATGGTTTTCTATTGCATTCCAGATGTTGACATTCTCAAAAATCACGACACTGTTATTGTGTACGGTATCAGTGGTCTAGATAATCATGTGGTATTACATTAACTTAAAATACTTGATACACACAAGAAAAAAAATCGCATTCAACCTCAAACAAATGTTATAGAAATAAAAAAATAATATACCTATATACAATACACTAACATATTATAATAGAAAATTCCTACTTGTATGTTGCACAGGAAACCGGTATTAACATAATGAACAGCCATGAGACTTGACCTGTGCTCGTACTGTGATGTACTTTTCTCCTTATTTAATGCTATAGTAAGTATATATGGCTGGTGCTTGTTTTTTGGACATTTGCAAGAAAAAAATGTGCGCTTGAAAACCCTCAAAAGACATGTAACAATTTTATGTTATAATTAATGTCTTTTTCTTCTTAAACACACATATACTAATTTACAGAGGGTCTAAATATGAAACAATGCAGTCTTAATACAATTTCATCATAAAACTTTATAATCGACATATTGTTTTCCATTTCACACAAGCTCAACATAAATGAGACTGGACTAGAATCGGCTGTCCTCACTAAACAAAAAACTTGTCTGACCAGCCTAAATGAAGTGAGATGGTGGTGTAGTAGTGGAATATAAATAGGAATGAAACAAGTGTGCAATGAGAAATACTCTTTAACATTGCAATGTCACTTTCCCTAATTGAAAGACTTATTGTATCAGACAAGAGCTCAAATTGATCCAGCTTCCCTAACATTGAGTGGCCAGTGACTTGCTGAAGATACAATAGTGGCAGTCCATAAAAAATCTGGTTTCCTTAATTTTTTCTTTAGATAGCATGTTAATCTACCTAAAGTTCGTGGATTAAGCTAGGTTTTATATTTGTATTTTAATACTACCAAATTGACTAAATAGCCTAAGGATAAAACAACAAATACAATATGGCAATAGTATATAGGGTCTCTAAAATCCAAATTTTCAAAGTAAATACACAAAATAATATTAACACAACAGTACTTCCACACAAACTATATTCAAATGAGATCACAAATTTATTGTAAACAAATAATATAAATAATTTTGTAATATGCAGTACAAAATTTTAAAATAATATGAATGGCGAGTTATACTTTGTACAAAATAGAAGGTAGCTAGTTTGGCCTAACTCGTCAACAATGAAGTCATTAGAGATAGAGAAACTTATTCAAACAGACAATAGGGTTTTGGATTGTAACTTCTATGATCTATGTTATGAAACCAGCCAAGAATGCACCTGAAGTAAGTTAAGAACCATGTATAACCGTAATCAGAAAGCCACACCAGGTCAAACCATGTTCTTTCCATTTGAATACTTAACAATAGAGGCAAAGATGCAAAGGGGTATTTTCAATAACAAATAACAACATAGTCTGAGAAGTAGACTTTAATAAAAAAACTATATATATATATATATAAATAATATATACAATACATGAAACTTTTAACTGACTCTCTATGCAGATGTTTTTGGAGATTTTTGCTGGAAAAAAAAGAAGAAAAAACAATTATTTTTAACTTGTTTCAGGTCAATTATGACATGTATGTGAGATTTTTAAACATGTAGACACTAAGTTGTTACATTATTTATTTTTAAATTACCATGCAAACAGAAAAAAAAAGTTTCTGATGCCAATGATAAATTTCAAAACTAAAAGCATCTTAAAATGGACAAATTGGTATTGCAACCTATGCATTTTTTTTTCAAATTTATTAAGCAGGAATACTTCTTCACTGGGAATTTCTTAACATGCTATTTACATTCCTAATAATCAATTTAATGGTGTCTGGTTAATGCAAAGAGGCCCATGACATTGTATAATAACACATTTTAAGCAAAGTTTTCAAAGAAAACTTAAATTTAAATCCTAATGATTTCCTAATAAGTGTCTGTGTGAACAGTGCCTGTGATGTTACATCATTACAATTCAGCCCATGTTTTTGTGCAATAATACTCTAAAATTTCTAGTAATTTTTTGAGCAGATTCTCAATTTTATCCTTTGTAGTGCACATTTAATGTTTATTTTCATTATTTAAATTGCTACCACTACATAACTATACACATGTAATCTAATAAATCATCATTTAATGTGTTTCCTTTATTGTCATATAATGGATGGAATTAGGTTTTGTCAAACTCTCCAAATCAAACATACTTGGTTACTACCATAATTTAGCATAAGAAAAACTAATTTAAATAGAAAAACCAATGATACTTATGCTTAGTACAACACAACTCGAAGACTTGTACCTTCTCTGCGGTAAAGGACAAGATTTATTTCAATTATTTTGCGCTGCAATTCCAGCCCACCAATAAAATGAAGGCCAGATTGCAGAAATAACTTTGTTAAGCGAAATGGCAATTAATGAAACCGCTGTCTAATTATATGTGTAGGCCTAGTGCATTCACTTACAATAAATTACATTTATGACAAGCCAGATATAATAGCAGGCTTTATTAAATTTCCGTTAATAGTAATACGTAGGCCTACAACATACGATGTAAGTACTACAGAGTGCAGAACATAACATAATAAAATAATTACTTAACCAGTAGAATTGTAAATTATTTCAAATAAAACACTTCAATTTTTTATATTAAAATAAACACAACATAATTAATTTATGTGTTGTGCACAGTAAATAAACATTAATTACCCTTAACTACATATTATAGGTTATGAAATATATTTACTTAAGTATATTATAAAAGCCCGAAGGTGATAACTGAATAAAATAAATTGGTTTAATCAAATGCTATTAAAACCAAAATATTTAGGAACCTATAAGCCTATATTTGTGTGATTTTTAACTAAAGATAATAAATAACCCATACATTAGCATTCGTGTTCTACAGTCAACGACCATATATAGCTACAGTAAGTAGAAAACTCATTAGATGCTTTCGCAATTTTATTAAATCGCGAATATCCTGTTAATGCATCACATAAATTAAAAAATCAGACTGAAAACAGCGCACATATAAATATGGCACGGGAATGTTAAGCATACCGACAAAAAAAGACATTCCTTAACCTACAGCTTTACACATTTCGAAGACGCATAAAAGAATGTTTCTATACCGGTTCTTGCTTAAGTGCGAAAGTAAAAACAAAAAAAAAGTAAACTAACATGAAATAAATAATGTTAAAACTTACAATTTATTCACCACATATAAAAATCCAAGTACCAAAATACTGCGCCAAAACAAGAAATAATACACAAAGACAAAGATTTCTAAACTTCAGTGCCAACAAGCATGATGGGAAGTTTCAATATAATGTCTCAGATACATTTCAGAATCAACCACAATGTAATATTGCCAAACGAATCTTGCTGAAATGTATCTGAAACTTCATTTATAGACATGAGTACTATGTGTCCAATGAAATGTTTATGAAATATTCCAGAAACATGACAGATGAAATGTAATCTATTCGAAACATAGTAATGTTACTGCAATATCACAGACATGTTACTGAAACATTGTGTGCTGTATGGGACTTGTTAACCTTCTATCAGAAACTGAAACTACACTCAATAATAAACATTAAAAATCTCCATCTCTCTCTAGAAATAGAACCTACCCGGCGCCTCCACCAAATTGTCACACGCGTTTACAAGTCTTAAAGAATTAAATAAATAAAATAATAAATATTCCAAATTAAATCAATCAAATCAAATGTCAAATTAAATCCATCGAAAACTATATCGAGATTTCTTTAACATCCATGGGGGGGGGGGGGGGGGAATTCGTAACTCTGAACATACTCGCTTTGCCTCAACTTATAATTTGCGAAAGGCATTAGTCCCAATTCCTCTTAACTTAATAAAATACTTTAATGTACCTAGTATCGAAGTGAATAGATTCGTCATCCCATACAGGATGTCTGGTGAGAGACGAACTAAAGGAGATTTTGAAAAATAACTTAATACTAAATTAAAATGATTTTATTTGTTTCATATAAAGAAGCAAAACCAGTTTTAAAGAACATTTTCATATCGTGATTAAAAATTACGACAACAATATCTTCAGTACTTGATGCCTGAACGACCATACAAGAGAGAGAGAGAGAGAGAGAGAGAGAGAGAGAGAACTTCACTAAGTTCTTCCCTAATCCTTCCGAATACATTACACCATAATTTATAATTAAAATAAAGAAAATTCAATACTCACATTTTCCAATAAGCAGAACATTTCTTGATCTCTTACTATGAAACTAATGTAGGGGCTTCTCCTGTCCTTTTACAACCCTAACGAACATTACATTTTCAAAACTATGATGCTAACAACTCGTGACCCCTGACGAGAGGCATAGCCTCTGCCAGAGCGAGCTTAAAGACGCTTACATCCTGAACGAACTAACTAAACGACTCGTTACCACAGGAGAGAGGCATAGCCTCCGCCTGAGTGAGCCCCGAGATACACTCACTTGCGCTTAAATTCTTGCGAACCGCCGCGCCTAGCATAACAAACGCTGCGCTGGTTATTGAAGCCAAATTTACTAAAAAAAACTAACTAGGACATCTGAGAAGGCTCCCCCCTCTACCCCGACGTGCAGGACACACCGGGCGGCCGGTTACGACAGCGCGCCCCAGTAACCGCGGCCCGTGGCTGCGCCAGCGCGCGGGCGAATGAACAAAAAACAAAAATCTGCAAGCCAGAAGCGCGTTCGCCAGCCCCGTGCCCCAATTACATGGTCACGCAACTTGCGCCGACGAGTGAACAGAGCAGTCAGCCCAGAGTTCCATCAGTAAAGTCCCTAAATTATGATTTCAAAAACCCTGCAAAATTTCGAACTGCGACAATATTTTTTTTTCCTTTGCTGTAGTGAGTGTTTTTGTTGCAACTGTGAAAAATACTTTGTTATTTATAGGTACAAATACATACATTATGTAGCATTTTGGCGGGACCTAACAGTTGCTTTGTAAAAACAAGCATTTTTTATAAATGAGTTCGTTGTATGAGGGTTTACTAGTTCCCTGAATAAAACCATATTTTAAATGCTTTTCACTATTACTTATGTGCCAAACAGGCAAACTAAATATTTAATTTTATTGAAGGAATTTTTTGTACACAAAAAATACATTTTATACAATGTCAGACAAATACTTTCCAAATATTTTTTGCACAAAAAAACCTAGAGTCTGCTTCACTTGAAAATATATTCATTGAATACACAAAGAAAGTGTTGAACCTGAATTGGCTGTAACTTAGATTTTCCACTCCTCTATGCGTGCTTGTTAAGAGCCTTGCATGACCAAGCAATACTGCTTAGCTATATAGATTCATCAGCAAGATTTTAGTGCTATGCCATGATTTTTTTTTCTTTTCAGATGATCCTGGCGGAAGAAATGCTTTGAATACAATCAGCAATTCTGTGCAAATACTGGGATTTGATCAAACATCTTTGACATCTAAATGCAAAGATTATTTTGCCTCAAACATATCTGATGTTAATAATAAATATTTGCATAAAAAGTTTAAGAAAATGGCAACAGCAACTCCTGTTAAAGAAACTGTAGCTGTGCAAGACAATCTACATTCATCTATGAAAAATCTACCAAATGTAGGGCATGACAATACTAATATCAACGAAAAAAATACTAAAATTCCGTTGGTAGAAAAAACATCAGTTAACTTGTTTACAGATGTACAGGTGGAATCACTACTGGAAGCAGTTTACAGTGAAGGAAATATCAGTTTCAATGAAGAAATATCTACAGATCATATCATTGGGACTGTTCCCAGTAGTTTGGTTTCAGATCCTTCACAATCTGCAGTTTATCAGTCGCAAGGGCGATACACATGCCCATATTGTAAACTTGCATGTGCCAAACCTAGCGTTCTACAGAAACATATCCGTGCTCACACAAATGAACGACCGTATCCTTGTTTGTTTTGTGGATTTGCATTCAAGACCAAAAGTAATTTGTACAAACATTGTAGATCTAGAACTCATGCTTTAAAGGTTGAAGGGGAAGAAAGAGGAAGTGCATATAATGTCAGCCATAAACATGTTTGTGCAGGTTTTGACTCATCCGACATTGATGATGAGGAGGAAGATGAGAGCAACAGCAACACACCTCTACGCATTTCGCTTTCATCACAGCAGGATACATCTACATCAAGTCTTCCAGTGACATATGTAGTATCATATGAAACTAACAGCAGTCTAGAACATTCAAAACAAATTTATAAGCCCAAATTTCATAAAGCAGCTCTATATCACAAAGAAGCAGAAGAGAGGGAACAGTTGTCTGAGAAAGAGTCTGACTTTCAGATCATGACTATGAAAGTATCTTCTCCATCGCCATATTCTGCATTATCTCAGAATTTGCGTGTATCTGATTTACAAATAACCAGTCCCTCCCCAGGTGTGGAATATTTACCACCACAGATAAAATCACATGTAAATAAAACTGAAGAAAATGCTAATATAAATAATTCTGCAAGCAACAAAACATTTCTTCAGAATTTAACTAGTGAACATGTAAGACTATCATCAAAAAGTTCAATATGTTTGTCGCCACTTTCAGATTTGTCTAGTCAGTATCTATTGAGTTCAAGAAATGAAGCAGGCAATTACACTCGGCTATCAGCAGAAGAAAGTGAAATAAACAAACCTGCGGTGCAGTTAATTGCTAAGCAACATCCACTGTCCAATTTTGCTTCAGTTCATTTAAGAACAATGGAAGAAAAATCTCCATGTTTGAGAATCACCACTCCCAATTTGTCGTTGCAAAAAGATACACAAGTTCAGTATTTACAACCATTAAACTTATCGACGACACATAATGCTCGCATCTCTGATTGTAATTTGCATCGTCGTAAACGTAGTTACTCTGAAGAGTTTCCTAGTGCTGTAAAAACCTTTGATCATCATGCTTTATCAGAACCTGAAACATGTGAAAAATCTGATGGCCATAGTTTGCATAGTGCCAAACATGTGAAGTATGAGAAAATTGACATCATGGAATCACTTGAAGAAAATAATAACTCTAGTCCTGTTGAAATATTTTGTAATTTGCAAAATTCTGACAGCTTGGAAATGAAAAAAACAGCACTAAATAAACAAACATTGGCAGTTAAAGATTCATCATCATTCTGCAGAGCTTATGAACAAACAAATGATGTCCCCAGGATTGCCATAACCACAGATTCATCTAATATATCAGTCTGTAACCTTACAACATCCAACTCAAGTAATGTGTACTTTACCTGTGATATTTGCAAAGCTAGTTTTAAAACAACAGAAGCTTTGGCTAAGCACTCATGCCAGTACAGTCAAGGAGAATGCAAACACAGTAGCAGTAATTTTCTAAGTTTTCAGGATAGTCATAATCAAGTGATGAAAAACTGCTCTAAAAATAATCATTTCTGTCCACAGATTATGGAAAGGAAAACGTATTGTGATTCTTTCATTTTAGAGAAGAAATCACTATCACATACCAATTTAGCAAAACATCAGACAGTTTCATGTTCTTCTAGCAATGATTCAGAGTCACCCAAATTATTTGTACCACCTTCTTCGTCCCCTGGTCCATTACTTGGAAGTACTCCACTTGTTGATCACCATAATATTTACCAAAAGAAAATCGATTCTGACACAAACTCGGAAGAGTTTGATGATCAACATAGAGTATTATTCTTTCCCAAAAGAAGATGCCTTGATTCTGAATTATCTTCCAGAGAAACAAATTCGGAAACTTCTCCAGATTTACAATCAATTTCAATGTCACCAAAACCAGGAATTTCCAATACTTTGCATCCAGTTTCTACTTTAAAGTCATTAGAAGAATTATGTAAATATCCAATACGTTCAAATTCACTCCAGATGTTTGGTGGGGAGGTGCAGATTGTAGATGGTTCAGGAGAGACTAAAACAATGCGTATTGAACCATCTTCACATGGAACTCAATCTGGAAAATCATCAGTAAATGCTGCCGATTTATTTTTCAAACCTCCAACCAATTTTGTTTCAAGCAGTTTGTTTTTTAACACTACAGTAAATAATGAAAATATTGGTTTAATTGGGAATCCATCACCTCACATTGTTGCCACTATAGCAAAATCTGGATTAAATTCTGGTGGTACAATCGTTCAGGTTCCACTTAAATCTGCAAGTTTAGTTTCTACCCAATTTTCATCTGGAAATGTGGTCACTGCAAACAAATCTCTTACTAGCCACATGTTATTGAGTGTTGAAACACCACAATCAAATTCTTTATCCCCTCTTCACAAAACATTGAAAAATAACAATGTGAGTGGTGGTAGTTTGGTTAGTAAATCGTCTTTCCAATTCTTATGTACAACAGGAGGAGCCTCAAACACTGCAAAATTTGCTGATGCATATCCAGATACATCAAAACTCTTGGAACCAATTGTGCCAAACATTTCAACACCAAATTTAGCTGTACCAGGTATTCCATCTCCACTTCTTGGACATAAGTTTCCATTCATGCCTTTGTCTTCAGTAGGAGGAAATAGGCCTGTTGTTAGTCCTCTAAATGATATTACAGACTTCAATCCATTAACATTACAAGTACATTCTCCATCGCTGTGTTCATTTCCACAAAGACAACATTCAGATGTGCCACAAGAAGCTTTCATTATGCCACGACATTTAGAATCTACAGCTATAATTCAAAATGGAGAAAAGCATATTCCACATGTTCCAGGGATACCAGGACCTCAAAGTCTACTCTCCAATTCATCATTAAATGTGTCTGTCAAAAAAGAAAATTTTCCAAAACTACTTGATTTAGCAAGTCCTTCAAAAGAAGATTATATTTTATCAACATGTCATAGCAAAAACTTTAAGTCTCAGGTTGCCAAACCCACTGATGCATTATCAACTAATCAAAGTGTCACAAACAGTCTGACGGAGCAACAATGTAAACATCATGTTCTTAATGATGTCACATTACTTGGTGAAAAAAGATCCTCTGAACAACATTTAAAGTTGTGTGTAAATACTAAGGCTTTGTCAGCTAAACTGTTGAAACACAGAAGTTATTGCAGTACTTTATATGATTCTGGATGCAAATCGTACTCTTCAACTTCTCTTCCTGGCTTTAATAATCAACATGCTGTAAATACTAATGTTTTGGAGAAAATAAATTCATGGCCCAAGATCTTGTTGACAAGTGAAAGTAGTATTTCAAAAGAAAATACCACGCAAGTGTGCATACAAAAATATAAGAATAATAAAAATTTTGATTCGAAAAAAGAAGAAAATAATAATAATGTGGGCTTAACAGGTCAAACAGAGAACAATAAAAATATAGAAAAAAATAAATCAAACAAAATAGAAGAAAACAAAGCAGGAACAAAATTTTGTCGGCCAACTTCATTGCGTCTAAAACCAGATACATTTGTGTCTCCTAGGAAGATCAATAGTGATTTGACATCTGTAGGTTTTGTCTTGCCATTAGTAAGCCCTGAAACACCACGACCAAAGAAATCATATGGACAATTATATCTTAACGGTTATGTCTTCACATTTCTGACTCTGAAAATTTCTACAAAACCATATTTCTGCATATTGACAAGGACACAGCCAACATATACAATGCAGTCTCCAGAGAATCAAAAGTTATCTATGTATTCAAACTGGAGGGTAAGTAATTTTATTGTGTTACTTATATGCATGCAGTGTTATTTTCAGAGCATACATAAGTTTTATGACAAGGTACTGGTAAGAAGGAACCAAATTTCCTTATATAGTGATAAGAATTATTGGTGTCATGTTTCAGGTACAAGTTATGTGTATTTCATTTTCAATGAATGTACTTTTAGACAAAATGTAAAACATCAAAGCTATTATAGTTAGTACCACACCCCAAAAATGGAAACTCTTGATACATTACTAGCATATAACTAGTAGACAAAAGAAATAAATTAATTAATTAGCCTGCAGTATAATTTATATATCTATACTAATATTATAAAGCTGAAGAGTTTTTTTTTGTTTAAACGCGCTAATCTCGGGAACCACTGGTCCGATTTGCAAAATTCTTTCAGTGTTGGATAGTACATTTATCGAGGAAGGCTATAGGCTGTATTATATTATCAATAACATTAGGGATCCTTACTAAAAGTCCAATTAAAATCAAATGCGTTAAGGGGGTTAGATACAACATGCAGTACACGTACGAAGTGTGTATTGACAATTCCGCAGGCGCTAGAAGTTTATTTCCTATTGCCTATTAACATTTTTGCCACGCACTAGATGCCTTATCATTCTTAATTTTCCCATGCAAGTAAAAAACACCCGTGTGATATTAACAACAAAGCAATCAGAACCTTCATAAGAGTTCAATTAGTATTTAAATACTTTTTTCACTTTAAATCGCAAACCTAAACTATTGTTTTTTCCTCTCTCTGTGTTTAATTTGTTTTTTATTGCCCTTTTTTTTTCAAGTATATACATATTTTACAGACTTGAAACTTCACAGTAATGTTCCTTATGTTACGCAGGATGCCATTTTCCGAAAATTAGATCCCATGGGTGGTTAAAACAAGGCAACAGTGGGTACTTTGTCTGCATGATAACAGGATTTTGCATTGTTCATGCCTTCTGCGTCTCCATGGCAACGGGCATCGCGCGGCAGTGGCGTACCCACAAGGAGGGGCTTGTATAATGAGCGGCGCAAGAGTGATCTGCCTGTAGACTGCCGTAGCGAAGTACGGGTACATCAGTTGTACGATGCGTGCACGAGTCGGGAAACCATCGGTGCTATTCATTTTCTCTTCGGTACATTGTACAACATTGTAATAAATTTTCACTGATTTTTTTTTTTTAATTTACCATTACTGTAAATGGGAGATGTGGCTTAATTTTTTTCCATTAGTATAGCCGTGCGAAGCCGGGTCGGGCAGCTGGTAGATTATATACATAAACACACACACAATAAATGTTACCCGCAGCATTGCATGGATGGGTTAAGTGAAATATTTTTATATTTCAATTTTATTTTATAATTTCGATTACAACCTTCATAAAATTAATAATCCAAAATTATTTTACTAATTTTATCATATTAATAACTTTATCAAAATTATTTTCTTTCATCTAATATAGCTTGTTTAGTAAGTTAAGTTTTTGGCTATGTTTGAAATTTTTATATAGTTTATACAAGTTAGGAAAATCTGGACTGCATCGAGGTAGAGGTGGGGGTCAATGACCGACCGCCATAATGTCATGGCGGCCATCTTAAATGACCTTTACCTTTGACTTAAACATTTGACTTTGACCTTAGTCACCATCTTGAATTCTGCAATATTGAAATCGAACATCGAGCGCCTAAATCCCCAAATGTTGCACTTTTCTTTATGGTCGCTATCTTGAATTATAATGTCATGTCTGCCATCCTGGATCTGATGTCACAACCACTTTTTTAGATTTTGACGATACAGCCGCCATCTTGTTGTCTGTTGGAGGCCACCATCTTGGATAGCAACATATAGTTGTCTGCTGGTTGTTCCTAGAGAGCGCCAGCATTACTATGTCTCAAGCATGTAATGCCGATGTTTCATTACTTGCCAATGCTGTTGTGGTCCTTATCCACATATTAAATGTAATTTTTTTATTTTTAATACAATGGAATCGAGTTGATTCGAACCATGACTGCTTGGATCTCTTGGTTGGAAAACATAGGCCTTTGACCGCAAGGACATTGCGACATTTACCAGACTGAGAATTAAATAAGGTATATAAAAATTACACACATTTGGAGTTGTCTTTTTTATTAATTTGAAGGAATAATAGCATTATTTGCTAGAGTGGGTTGTTGCCATCTTTATTTTCAATACACGATAAAAGGTGCGCTAGTTAACACACATCACCGATAGAGGACACCGCCACCATCTTGTTTTCAGTAATCGATACAAGGAGCACTAGTGTCATGTAGTACACACTCCATATAATTGAGTGCGCTGCCGTTATATTGATTTAATTTTTAGCCACTAGAGTGTAGTAGTATTTAACAGTTAAATGTCATGTTATCCACCATCTTGTCTGTCATCTTGGCCGCCATCTTGAAATTCTGTAGTTATTAAGCTAGAAATTCAGTAAAAAATGTAAAAATCATCAAACAATTCAGCAAATTATTTACTAACTGATTCGATCGATCCGTCCTCGGTTGGATCCTTGATCAATACGAAAAAGGTAATTTATTTAAAAATACAAGAAAAGTGACATGTTCGAGAAATAAAACAACAAAATTATAAATTAAAAAATTAGGGCATTATGTAATTTAAACTCTCCTACAAGAACAAATTTAGTTTCTACCTTCACAGTGTTTCAAATAGACCTCAAGAGTCAGGGCGTCCGTATAACACACTACACATTTCGCACTGTGACGAACGTAAAGATGTGTTTAGTGGATAAATCCAGTTTTCACGACATCTTAGTCTGCTGTGCTAGCATAAATGTTCTTGTACTTAATTGACCCAGGCAGGTTTCGTAATGTCTGGTTAGATTATCTAGTCAAGAAATTTGTTTATTACACTTGTCGCAATGGAACAGTATTCTTTGCAGTACATTATTTGGATATACGCTTCTTCCATGGTCTCCAGGGCTGCATAGTTCGCTGCCATTAGGGCCTGCACTGCTGATAGCCGACTGCCCATCAATGTTATCATTGGAAAACCAACTAATTATCAGGAAACATGCTGAAAAGAGCTAATCCATAATGTACCACAGCCAGAGGAGAACTGAGGGCTCCGTGGGCTAGGCCTTACTTATATACCCACGGTTGCTGGGATCTTACATAAGTCAAAACAAATAAATTTTAAAATTATTTTACCATGTTAAAATGCAGGTACCGTAAAGTAGGGGGTATAGGCTGTTACTGGGACAAATGTAAACATTGAAATGTAAACATTGCCCCAGTACCAGCCTGGGGGCCGCCATCTTGTCACGTGGGCGCCGCCATTGTTGTTGACATTGGTTACCAGGGCGCGCCACCGTCGCAGCCACTGGGAGCCGCCATAACGAACATATGCTTTAAAGAAGCTATGCCTAAAAGAAGCTATGTCTTTAAAATTCGAAAAAAAAACATACGTCTATAACCCCAAGTATGCCTAACCGCCATTATGCCAAACCGCCATGTCTTAAAAAATGCAACCATACTAGCTATGCCTATAGACCCCACCACTCCACAATCGCCGCCATGTCTAAATTCCGAAAAATAAATATGTATATAAACCCACACCCACCCCCACCCCCAAGTATGTCTAAAAGAAACCCCCGCCATACTAGCTATGCCTAAACCGCTATGCTTAAAATACCTGCCATATTGTATGCTTAAACCGCCATGTTTAAATGTCAAAAGCCCCGCCACTCCACAACCGCCGCCATGTTGTATGCTTAAAACAATTGACGCCATGATGTATGCTTAAAGCAAACCCCCCACCATTATACTTAACCGCCATGTCTTAAAAAAATATGTCTATAAACCCCCCACCACTCCACAACCGTCATATCTAAATATGCTTAACCCGCCATGTTGCATTCGAAAATAAACGTCTACAACCCCCCACTCCGAGTATGCTTAATCGCCATATCTAAATTTCGAAAAGAAATAAAATATCACTATGCTTAAATTAAAAAAAAAATACAATCATACTAGCTATGCCTAAACGGGTAACTTTCGAAAATAACCACCATGTTTAAAAGCCCCGCAATACCAGCTATGACTAAAACAAACATAACCTCAAAATCCAGCGCAGAGAGAGCGAGATGTTGCCTGCTGGAGCGTCACTCGTAAACTACGCAATTATAATCCCCACATCATATTATAAGCATAATAATGTCTTTAAAAACAACAGTGTGTGTGCAACACGCCAAGTAATAAGCATAGTTACTATTACGTCGAGTAAAATAAGCATAGTTAAAATATATAATATTGCGTAATCATATTTAAATTATTAATAATATTTTTACAGGCCAATGAGTTAGCACCTTAGCGTTAAGTAATAAACATATTTAAAATTAATAATATTAATAAAATTATTACAAACATTGTGTAGTAACTGGCTCTCGGCCAATGTGTTAAGCATTAAAAACACCGTGCTGGAAGCGTGCGCTGGCGACCAGGAATGTGTTTACCTGCTGGGTGACAGTGAAAGTGTTTACCACAGAGGAGCAAGGTCAAGCCATCGCTGCGTACAGGAAAGGAGCAAGCACAAGGAATATACAGAGGTGGAAATAAAATCCCCACGTCATATTATAAGCATAATATAGGCGCCATGTTGTATGCTTAAAACCCCCGCCATACCTATGCCGCCATGATGTAAGCTTAAAACACACACACACCCAAGTATGCCTAAAAGAAACCCCAGCCATAAGAGCTATGCCTAAACCGCCAAAATTAAATTTCCAATAGTCATATTTAAATTTGGAAAATAACCCGCCATGTTTAAATATCGAAAAGCAAATACCGCAACCCCACCACCTAGCGTATGTTTAAAACAAACACCACCATAAAAGCTATGACGAAATACCTGAGAGAAACATAACCCCAAAAAAGCGCCATACTAGCTATGTCTACCCCACCCCCACCACCACCAGTATGCTTAAAACAAACACCACCATAATAGCTATGACTAAATACCTGGGAGCAACATAACCTCAAAAAAGGCACCATAACAGCTATGTCTACCACACCCCCACCACCAGTATGCTTAAAACAAACACCACCATACCAGCTATGACTAAAGAAACATAACCTCAAAAATCCCGCGCAGAGAGAGCAAGAAGTTGTCCGCTGGAGCGTCACTCATAAACTGCGCAATTATAACCCCACACACAATAGTATAAGCATAATAATGTCTTTAAAAAAATGCTTTAAGTAATAAGCATAATTAAAATATATAATATTAGGATAGCATATTTAGGACCCCTGCAGTGAACACGTAGCGTTAAGTAAGTAAAAATAAAATATAGCTGCGGCAATATCGTCAGAAACAAATTACGTATGTTACCGAGGTAATAAAAAAAATAGCAAATAAGCATACATAAAATAAAAACTCACCGGAACGCACCCCACCCACCCCGGCGATATGTAACAAATAAAAACGCAGACGAAAAGATATACTAAAAAATAGTAACACCTATGTACGCCGTGTAGAGTGCAATCCACACACCGCCATCTTTAATGTCACAGAGGAGAGCGAGAAACGTAACGTAAAAAACGCGTGAAGTAATAAGCATAATTAAAATATATAATATTAGGATAGCATAGTTAGGACCCCTGCAGTGAACACGAAGCGTTAAGTAAGTAAAAATAAAATATAGCTGCGGCAATATCGTCAGAAACAAATTACGTATGTTACCGAGGTAATAAAAAAAAATAGCAACTAAGCATACATAAAATAAAAACTCACCGGAACGCACCCCACCCACCCCGGCGATATGTAACAAATAAAAACGCAGACGAAAAGATATACTAAAAAATAGTAACACCTATGTACGCCGTGTAGAGTGCAATCCACACACCGCCATCTTTAATGTCACAGAGGAGAGCGAGAAACGTAACGTAAAAAACGTGTGAAGTAATAAGCATATTTAAATTTTATAATATTTTTACAGGCCAATGTGTTAAGCATTATAAACGCCGTGCTGGAAGCGTGCGCCGGCGACCAGGAATGTATTAAGAAACCCCTGCAGTTAACACGAAGCGTTAAGTAATTAAAAATAAAATGTAGCTGCGGCACGATCGATAAAAACAAACTACGTATGTCACCGAGGTAATAAAAAAAATAGCTAATAAGCATACATAAAAAAAACTCACCGGAACGCATCCCGCCCACCCCGGCGACTTGGAACAAATAAATATAAATAAACGTCGAACAAACGACCGTGTAGCCTGTTCGCGCACCGCAAATAAGCATACATAAAGGAAAAACTCACCGGAATGCACCCACTCCAACACGGCGACGTGTAATTAAAAATAAAAACGCAGACGAAAAGATATATTAAAAATAGTAACACCTATATACGCCGTGTAGACAACCGACAGCGAATAACGATAAGTAAATTTATAAAATATATTACAAAGCGGGAGCGCACGTCTGTACTCCGTAGACGCACTCGGAAAACTGTTTTCAAATTCCCGGTGCGACGAAAAGAAAGTTTTGTTTGTCGACCCTGGCCCGCCGCGTGCTATAGTAGCTTGCAGGAGAGCCTAAGCGTGGAACACAATAAAAAAACGTACAGCCCAGTAATACATGAAACCGCCGAATGCATGTGACAAAAAAATTACCATAAATAACAAAAAAAACATTTAAAACATAACAAAAACAATCAAAATACACTCACAAACGCAATACAGCGCAATGCAGTGAAAACTCCCATGAAATAATAAAATCGCTTATTGAGACAGCATGATGCAAAGAGTAAAAATCCCTATACGTAAAATAAAACAAACGGGAAACTTTAAAAAAATCTATCTACGAGAACAATATTATAAAACTACCACACTCTCCAACACACCAAATGACATGGCCCGATAAATGACAACACAAATAAATATCAATAACCATAAATACCTACATAATCAAAATATATTATTAAGCAACCGAAAAATACACCACAGCCCACATAAGGCCTCACGAACGAACGGCACAACACCAGAGACAAAACATGCTATTCCCATTTGTTAAAAAGACGCACATACGAGTCTTTAGTGCTAGCCCAGCTAGTATACATTCATTAATAAATAAAATCGGTTATAGTATTATGTGTAGGCAATAAATAGGAAGTACAAAGCGATATAGCCACAAGACGTTATTAAAAATATAGTAATAAAGTGTATGTATAGCCAGTAAATAATATATATGTAAGTAAAACGTGTTATACCCTAAACTAAATACCTGCAGGTTTATACAGTCAAACTTTGTAGGAATATAAACATAAGTCGTTTTAACGGTCTGTGTAATACAAATGCTTATCATCAGCTCTGAGTAATTTGTCCTTCATATAAGTAAACTTAGCATGTTATTCTAATAAACTATGTATCATTATAAAATAGTTATACCATCGTTAATAAATAATCATACAAACAAACATTAACAGCTATCCATCCTTCCCTTTCATTCATGACATAGTGTGTGGTGTTCTAAATAAGGAGTGAAAGAATATCATATGAGTCATGTTGTAAATGCTTATAAGATTATTGTTAACTTTCCATCAAGGCTAGATAAAAAACAATCTCTATATATGGTAGATGAATAAACAGAGACCAACTATAGACTTCATACTAGTAAATAATAATTAAGGACATATCGGGGCAAATAAAACAAAATAACCTATATAAATACACCCAATAAGCATAGGAAGCTCTGGCGTTAATAACAAAACGTAAAATAAAAGGTTACTGGTTCAGGTAAGAATATATATTCTACTACTATGCATTCCATTAAGCATAAGAAGCACTATAATCCCATCCCGACGAAACCAGAATAGAACACACCAGTAATGTTTGTGAAAGAACACACGATGATATTCATATTAATAACCACTTAGCCAAAATCGTTTGCAGAATAACAGACATAGCAATTCCATGTCTCAAACACCACATCGCTTCGGCGATAGTCCAGAAAACACAAAAATTATATCTGCCTTCCCCAAGAGACCGCCACAGTCGCCTCGGCGAACCTCGCGAGGTCACCAGTAAGTAACTTTCACTTGCCGGAGGGCAGACGGTAATAACACACACGCAGCCGCCCCCCGAAAACAAGCCTCCAACAAGAAAAAAATAATATATCAAAATATCTAAAACAACAAGGATGCCTTGCAAACTATTAATTACACCACCCATGCCTTTAAACTAAGTAACGTGAACGACGAAGCCCGACAACGACTTTCAAGTGACAAGGAGTAAAGAAGGAAATAATAATTAAATGTGGTGTACGAATACTCATTGCCCACCAACTATATACTACCTACTAGTGCTAATCCATGTATTGCCAGACATAAAATATCTTTACATTAAAATAAACATAGTGTCAGGATAATACTAAAAATAAGTATTGAAGTAACTGAAGCGTGTACACAAACAAAACTGTATAATTCTCATCATAAACGTTCCTTGAAATTCTACCATCACATATATAATCCTTTAATATTATCATAATATAGTTACCAAAAATAACAAGTCAACTCGAAAAAACCAAAACAACCCCTACAGGCATATTGCAACCTACATCGAAACGATCATAAGACTCAAACCCAGACACTTCATAAACCCACAGAGATGGTCAGGAGAAATTACATTTCATATACTACAGATGCTGTACTAAAAAGACACATGTATGCCAATAAGAACAGGTGTAACCGCCATAACTGAAAGTATTATATAAAAGAAACAATACAATAAATATCACAGCCTCAAAAAAACATAAGACAGGAGAATGAACCAAAAGAGAAATTTCAAAAGTCTAAACTGAACAGAAAATTAGGTAAATATTGACGTATACACATGAGAGTACAATTAAGTATAAATATATATTTAAAAAAATACACTACCTAGCGTAAAAAAAAAACGCAGTTAGAAAGATCAGACATCGCTTCCCCAACACAAAATGTTCGATGGTAATAGTCACAATCCCTAATAACATACATGTGAAATAGAAAGAGTTAAAGACACAGACTTTAAAAAGAGAATCACTCGTTAAAGACGTGTAAAAGTTAAAGGACTAAGCTAAATGAATATAATGTAGCGTGCGACAAAACACGTTTCCTATACTAAATGTCACATCCTAAATAAATTAAATTCATTATTTAAAAGAAAAAGGTTATTTTTTTGTTCACCTAACCGAAATCTAAGTTTAAAAACCCATATAGAAGAGAGATTCCGCATTATAATTAAGTATATTGAAAGGAATTGCGAACTCTTGTTCGCACAAATCATTTTAATTATGTATGTTCGCACACAAGTTGAGAAAAAATGGATTAGTGTAAGAAATTTGATGTTTGCTCAAGTGCTATGTAGTGACAAGAAACGATAAATACGGAATTATGTATATTTAGATACCAACCATACAATTATAACAATTTAAATACGAAACATATAAAAAAATCCTCGGGTATGTCGTATATCCAGAACCATACTGTCACCACTAGTTGCCTGTACACATAATGAAGTAATAATAATAAAACATCCAGTGGTTACAAACATAAATATTACAAAAATATGCACTTAACAATGACTTAGGTTATCCAGAAGCATATAGATATAAATATACAATTAAAAAGCAAACCAAATTACCAATAAAATGGAATCACTTCAAAAAAGTAAACAAAGTTCAGACATTTCAAACACAGAAAGGTGAAAAAAACGCAAATAGATCAGTAAGATGAAGCTTCAAAGACCAATTCCCTCGCGGATGAAGGATGATAATCATTGCAGTAGCACACATTGTCCCACATATGTATCGAAACACAAGGTTAGATCGTAACACACACACACACACACACGACTTCCAGGATGTTTCCACCATCATGCTTGGAACCTTTATACTTATTTTAAATCTAAATTTACATTGATTAACAACGAGAACTGTAATATATAAACAACAGCACCGATAGTAGCTAAACACAACACACTTAATAGAATATTCTCCATCACTTTCACAAACCCATATAAAGACCTTAAACTCTGCCGGCCACCGCAGCCCAGCACGAGTTGCCAGACGTGTCCTTCACAGACAGAAGGGGTTGCCATTGCGCAACCAATATGTAATTATTGTAAAAGACGCATCTAAAAAAAAAAAATCAAACATGTACGTTAAACCAGGCTAGCAATCTCATAGTTTAAGTGAAAACAGGCCGGAAGACAACATAGTAACATAACATTAGCTATTCCTAAACCTTAAATACATACAATGTAAGAAATCGCACTAGCCAACTTAACACTCATATTCCACAAAACATAAGTTCACCGAGATACAATGACACACGAATATATGCATGAATGATAGATAAATACTATACAAGACACAAAGTTCAAAACATATTTATCAAAGTACCCTTTCAATACTAACCCAATGAAGCAGAAAATTCCATTGCATACCAAGCATTGTATATGAAAGTAAGCACATATCACAATTGAACTAGAAAAAATAAATATAAAAAAAAGCTAGCGAACACACAGACAAATATTCATCATAGCACCATTGGGTGGAAAGAAGATAGTACCATCAATTTCATCTCTACAGCCACATGCATTAAGAAAAAATATATATATATATTTATTAACCTCACAGGAATCTTTTAGTGTATAATCGTTGTGTAGCAAAATTAGGAGGGTAAAATTACAATGTATTTAAAAAATAAATCTAATTACAACTATTAAAAAGTATGTGCGCTAACTCACAATTGTAAAACCATTAATGAAAAACCTACAAAACCTTTCTCTTCATATCTCTCCCTCTTTCTCTCTCTCTTTCTCTCTCTCTCTCTCTCTTTCTCTCTCTCTCTCTTTATCTCTCTCTCTCTCTCTTTATCTCTCTTATTCGCTCTATATACTGGTTGCGAAATTCCACGATTGATACAATTAACTTAGAGATAACCCCCACACCGATGCATTGTAACGTCAACTACATTCCGCTTTTGAGAGGGAAACGAGAGCAACTCGAGAACACTCGCAGGCTCACAGCAACGTCCGCCACATTTACACACAGAACTAACCACTCGTACCCACCGGATGGGATACGAACCCCGAGCAAAAGGCAAATACCTCCGCTTAAACACAATAACAAGTGATCTAAATATAGAACGATAGTGCTAACGCGAGCAAACACATTGGTTAAAAACTTTTTAGAGTAATGGAAGCAATACGCTCTTCAATTCTGTGTGTTAACTCTGGAAAATCATTACGTAGCGGCGGCAATATTTTACAACATCTTTTATAAAGAACCCTAAAGGAAAAAAATCTCAAAGTAAACGATGAAAACAAAAAAAAAAAACGTAGTATTTGTCGGTCGATGGTAGTGAAATAATGTGAGATAAACCATTAAAATAATGTTAAATAAATATATTAATATTTACTATAAAATGAATCCACGTATAACCATAAGTTTTTGATAATAAATCAACAAATCAACATAGATTTAAATTAATTAAAAAGTTTTAATAATAAATTCTTAAATAAATTTATTTCCTTTAACAAATTAACATATAGGTTTCAATTAATAAAAAAAAAATAGTTTAATGCGAATTTCACCAACGTTTCGGTCGACATTGCAGTCGCCATCATCAGGAAGCAATTATCTACAAAGTAGTTGTAATAATAAATTCTTAAAACAAATTTATTTCCTTTAAAAAATTAACATATAGGGTTCAATTAATTAAAAAAAATAGTTTAATAATAAATTTTAAAATCTATTCATTTTTTTTTATTATAAAAGGACTCTGCTTTTAACCATTAGTTTTTGATAATATTCAACAAATAAACATAAATGTATAAATAAACATAAATTTAATTATTAAAAAATTAAATTTATGTTTATTTATACATTTATGTTTATTTGTTGAAAATTATCAAAAACTAATGGTTAAAAGCAGAGTCCTTTTATAATAAAAAAAATGAATAGATTTTAAAATTTATTATTAAACTATTTTTTTTAATTAATTGAACCCTATATGTTAATTTTTTAAAGGAAATAAATTTGTTTTAAGAATTTATTATTACAACTACTTTGTAGATAATTGCTTCCTGATGATGGCGACTGCAATGTCGACCGAAACGTTGGTGAAATTCGCATTAAACTATTTTTTTTTTATTAATTGAAACCTATATGTTAATTTGTTAAAGGAAATAAATTTATTTAAGAATTTATTATTAAAACTTTTTAATTATTTAAATCTATGTTGATTTGTTGATTTATTATCAAAAACTTATGGTTATACGTGGATTCATTTTATAGTAAATATTAATATATTTATTTAACATTATTTTAATGGTTTATCTCACATTATTTCACTACCATCGACCGACAAATACTACGTTTTTTTTTTTTTTTGTTTTCATCGTTTACTTTGAGATTTTTTTCCTTTAGGGTTCTTTATAAAAGATGTTGTAAAATATTGCCGCCGCTACGTAATGATTTTCCAGAGTTAACACACAGAATTGAAGAGCGTATTGCTTCCATTACTCTAAAAAGTTTTTAACCAATGTGTTTGCTCGCGTTAGCACTATCGTTCTATATTTAGATCACTTGTTATTGTGTTTAAGCGGAGGTATTTGCCTTTTGCTCGGGGTTCGTATCCCATCCGGTGGGTACGAGTGGTTAGTTCTGTGTGTAAATGTGGCGGACGTTGCTGTGAGCCTGCGAGTGTTCTCGAGTTGCTCTCGTTTCCCTCTCAAAAGCGGAATGTAGTTGACGTTACAATGCATCGGTGTGGGGGTTATCTCTAAGTTAATTGTATCAATCGTGGAATTTCGCAACCAGTATATAGAGCGAATAAGAGAGATAAAGAGAGAGAGAGAGATAAAGAGAGAGAGAGAGAGAGAAAGAGAGAGAGAGAGAAAGAGAGAGAGAGAGAGAGAAAGAGAGAGAGAGAGAAAGAGAGAGAGAAAGAGGGAGAGATATGAAGAGAGAGGTTTTGTAGGTTTTTCATTAATGGTTTTACAATTGTGAGTTAGCGCACATACTTTTTAATAGTTGTAATTAGATTTATTTTTTAAATACATTGTAATTTTACCCTCCTAATTTTGCTACACAACGATTATACACTAAAAGATTCCTGTGAGGTTAATAAATATATATATATATATTTTTTCTTAATGCATGTGGCTGTAGAGATGAAATTGATGGTACTATCTTCTTTCCACCCAATGGTGCTATGATGAATATTTGTCTGTGTGTTCGCTAGCTTTTTTTTATATTTATTTTTTCTAGTTCAATTGTGATATGTGCTTACTTTCATATACAATGCTTGGTATGCAATGGAATTTTCTGCTTCATTGGGTTAGTATTGAAAGGGTACTTTGATAAATATGTTTTGAACTTTGTGTCTTGTATAGTATTTATCTATCATTCATGCATATATTCGTGTGTCATTGTATCTCGGTGAACTTATGTTTTGTGGAATATGAGTGTTAAGTTGGCTAGTGCGATTTCTTACATTGTATGTATTTAAGGTTTAGAAATAGCTAATGTTATGTTACTATGTTGTCTTCCGGCCTGTTTTCACTTAAACTATGAGATTGCTAGCCTGGTTTAACGTACATGTTTGATTTTTTTTTTTAGATGCGTCTTTTACAATAATTACATATTGGTTGCGCAATGGCAACCCCTTCTGTCTGTGAAGGACACGTCTGGCAACTCGTGCTGGGCTGCGGTGGCCGGCAGAGTTTAAGGTCTTTATATGGGTTTGTGAAAGTGATGGAGAATATTCTATTAAGTGTGTTGTGTTTAGCTACTATCGGTGCTGTTGTTTATATATTACAGTTCTCGTTGTTAATCAATGTAAATTTAGATTTAAAATAAGTATAAAGGTTCCAAGCATGATGGTGGAAACATCCTGGAAGTCGTGTGTGTGTGTGTGTGTGTGTGTGTTACGATCTAACCTTGTGTTTCGATACATATGTGGGACAATGTGTGCTACTGCAATGATTATCATCCTTCATCCGCGAGGGAATTGGTCTTTGAAGCTTCATCTTACTGATCTATTTGCGTTTTTTTCACCTTTCTGTGTTTGAAATGTCTGAACTTTGTTTACTTTTTTGAAGTGATTCCATTTTATTGGTAATTTGGTTTGCTTTTTAATTGTATATTTATATCTATATGCTTCTGGATAACCTAAGTCATTGTTAAGTGCATATTTTTGTAATATTTATGTTTGTAACCACTGGATGTTTTATTATTATTACTTCATTATGTGTACAGGCAACTAGTGGTGACAGTATGGTTCTGGATATACGACATACCCGAGGATTTTTTTATATGTTTCGTATTTAAATTGTTATAATTGTATGGTTGGTATCTAAATATACATAATTCCGTATTTATCGTTTCTTGTCACTACATAGCACTTGAGCAAACATCAAATTTCTTACACTAATCCATTTTTTCTCAACTTGTGTGCGAACATACATAATTAAAATGATTTGTGCGAACAAGAGTTCGCAATTCCTTTCAATATACTTAATTATAATGCGGAATCTCTCTTCTATATGGGTTTTTAAACTTAGATTTCGGTTAGGTGAACAAAAAAATAACCTTTTTCTTTTAAATAATGAATTTAATTTATTTAGGATGTGACATTTAGTATAGGAAACGTGTTTTGTCGCACGCTACATTATATTCATTTAGCTTAGTCCTTTAACTTTTACACGTCTTTAACGAGTGATTCTCTTTTTAAAGTCTGTGTCTTTAACTCTTTCTATTTCACATGTATGTTATTAGGGATTGTGACTATTACCATCGAACATTTTGTGTTGGGGAAGCGATGTCTGATCTTTCTAACTGCGTTTTTTTTTTTACGCTAGGTAGTGTATTTTTTTAAATATATATTTATACTTAATTGTACTCTCATGTGTATACGTCAATATTTACCTAATTTTCTGTTCAGTTTAGACTTTTGAAATTTCTCTTTTGGTTCATTCTCCTGTCTTATGTTTTTTTGAGGCTGTGATATTTATTGTATTGTTTCTTTTATATAATACTTTCAGTTATGGCGGTTACACCTGTTCTTATTGGCATACATGTGTCTTTTTAGTACAGCATCTGTAGTATATGAAATGTAATTTCTCCTGACCATCTCTGTGGGTTTATGAAGTGTCTGGGTTTGAGTCTTATGATCGTTTCGATGTAGGTTGCAATATGCCTGTAGGGGTTGTTTTGGTTTTTTCGAGTTGACTTGTTATTTTTGGTAACTATATTATGATAATATTAAAGGATTATATATGTGATGGTAGAATTTCAAGGAACGTTTATGATGAGAATTATACAGTTTTGTTTGTGTACACGCTTCAGTTACTTCAATACTTATTTTTAGTATTATCCTGACACTATGTTTATTTTAATGTAAAGATATTTTATGTCTGGCAATACATGGATTAGCACTAGTAGGTAGTATATAGTTGGTGGGCAATGAGTATTCGTACACCACATTTAATTATTATTTCCTTCTTTACTCCTTGTCACTTGAAAGTCGTTGTCGGGCTTCGTCGTTCACGTTACTTAGTTTAAAGGCATGGGTGGTGTAATTAATAGTTTGCAAGGCATCCTTGTTGTTTTAGATATTTTGATATATTATTTTTTTCTTGTTGGAGGCTTGTTTTCGGGGGGCGGCTGCGTGTGTGTTATTACCGTCTGCCCTCCGGCAAGTGAAAGTTACTTACTGGTGACCTCGCGAGGTTCGCCGAGGCGACTGTGGCGGTCTCTTGGGGAAGGCAGATATAATTTTTGTGTTTTCTGGACTATCGCCGAAGCGATGTGGTGTTTGAGACATGGAATTGCTATGTCTGTTATTCTGCAAACGATTTTGGCTAAGTGGTTATTAATATGAATATCATCGTGTGTTCTTTCACAAACATTACTGGTGTGTTCTATTCTGGTTTCGTCGGGATGGGATTATAGTGCTTCTTATGCTTAATGGAATGCATAGTAGTAGAATATATATTCTTACCTGAACCAGTAACCTTTTATTTTACGTTTTGTTATTAACGCCAGAGCTTCCTATGCTTATTGGGTGTATTTATATAGGTTATTTTGTTTTATTTGCCCCGATATGTCCTTAATTATTATTTACTAGTATGAAGTCTATAGTTGGTCTCTGTTTATTCATCTACCATATATAGAGATTGTTTTTTATCTAGCCTTGATGGAAAGTTAACAATAATCTTATAAGCATTTACAACATGACTCATATGATATTCTTTCACTCCTTATTTAGAACACCACACACTATGTCATGAATGAAAGGGAAGGATGGATAGCTGTTAATGTTTGTTTGTATGATTATTTATTAACGATGGTATAACTATTTTATAATGATACATAGTTTATTAGAATAACATGCTAAGTTTACTTATATGAAGGACAAATTACTCAGAGCTGATGATAAGCATTTGTATTACACAGACCGTTAAAACGACTTATGTTTATATTCCTACAAAGTTTGACTCTATAAACCTGCAGGTATTTAGTTTAGGGTATAACACGTTTTACTTACATATATATTATTTACTGGCTATACATACACTTTATTACTATATTTTTAATAACGTCTTGTGGCTATATCGCTTTGTACTTCCTATTTATTGCCTACACATAATACTATAACCGATTTTATTTATTAATGAATGTATACTAGCTGGGCTAGCACTAAAGACTCGTATGTGCGTCTTTTTAACAAATGGGAATAGCATGTTTTGTCTCTGGTGTTGTGCCGTTCGTTCGCGAGGCCTTATGTGGGCTGTGGTGTATTTTTCGGTTGCTTAATAATATATTTTGATTATGTAGGTATTTATGGTTATTGATATTTATTTGTGTTGTCATTTATCGGGCCATGTCATTTGGTGTGTTGGAGAGTGTGGTAGTTTTATAATATTGTTCTCGTAGATAGATTTTTTTAAAGTTTCGCGTTTGTTTTATTTTACGTATAGGGATTTTTACTCTTTGCATCATGCTGTCTCAATAAGCGATTTTATTATTTCATGGGAGTTTTCACTGCATTGCGCTGTATTGCGTTTGTGAGTGTATTTTGATTGTTTTTGTTATGTTTTAAATGTTTTTTTTGTTATTTATGGTAATTTTTTTGTCACATGCATTCGGCGGTTTCATGTATTACTGGGCTGTACGTTTTTTTATTGTGTTCCACGCTTAGGCTCTCCTGCAAGCTACTATAGCACGCGGCGGGCCAGGGTCGACAAACAAAACTTTCTTTTCGTCGCACCGGGAATTTGAAAACAGTTTTCCGAGTGCGTCTACGGAGTACAGACGTGCGCTCCCGCTTTGTAATATATTTTATAAATTTACTTATCGTTATTCGCTGTCGGTTGTCTACACGGCGTATATAGGTGTTACTATTTTTAATATATCTTTTCGTCTGCGTTTTTATTTTTAATTACACGTCGCCGTGTTGGAGTGGGTGCATTCCGGTGAGTTTTTCCTTTATGTATGCTTATTTGCGGTGCGCGAACAGGCTACACGGTCGTTTGTTCGACGTTTATTTATATTTATTTGTTCCAAGTCGCCGGGGTGGGCGGGATGCGTTCCGGTGAGTTTTTTTTATGTATGCTTATTAGCTATTTTTTTTATTACCTCGGTGACATACGTAGTTTGTTTTTATCGATCGTGCCGCAGCTACATTTTATTTTTAATTACTTAACGCTTCGTGTTAACTGCAGGGGTTTCTTAATACATTCCTGGTCGCCGGCGCACGCTTCCAGCACGGCGTTTATAATGCTTAACACATTGGCCTGTAAAAATATTATAAAATTTAAATATGCTTATTACTTCACACGTTTTTTACGTTACGTTTCTCGCTCTCCTCTGTGACATTAAAGATGGCGGTGTGTGGATTGCACTCTACACGGCGTACATAGGTGTTACTATTTTTTAGTATATCTTTTCGTCTGCGTTTTTATTTGTTACATATCGCCGGGGTGGGTGGGGTGCGTTCCGGTGAGTTTTTATTTTATGTATGCTTAGTTGCTATTTTTTTTTATTACCTCGGTAACATACGTAATTTGTTTCTGACGATATTGCCGCAGCTATATTTTATTTTTACTTACTTAACGCTTCGTGTTCACTGCAGGGGTCCTAACTATGCTATCCTAATATTATATATTTTAATTATGCTTATTACTTCACGCGTTTTTTACGTTACGTTTCTCGCTCTCCTCTGTGACATTAAAGATGGCGGTGTGTGGATTGCACTCTACACGGCGTACATAGGTGTTACTATTTTTTAGTATATCTTTTCGTCTGCGTTTTTATTTGTTACATATCGCCGGGGTGGGTGGGGTGCGTTCCGGTGAGTTTTTATTTTATGTATGCTTATTTGCTATTTTTTTTATTACCTCGGTAACATACGTAATTTGTTTCTGACGATATTGCCGCAGCTATATTTTATTTTTACTTACTTAACGCTACGTGTTCACTGCAGGGGTCCTAAATATGCTATCCTAATATTATATATTTTAATTATGCTTATTACTTAAAGCATTTTTTTAAAGACATTATTATGCTTATACTATTGTGTGTGGGGTTATAATTGCGCAGTTTATGAGTGACGCTCCAGCGGACAACTTCTTGCTCTCTCTGCGCGGGATTTTTGAGGTTATGTTTCTTTAGTCATAGCTGGTATGGTGGTGTTTGTTTTAAGCATACTGGTGGTGGGGGTGTGGTAGACATAGCTGTTATGGTGCCTTTTTTGAGGTTATGTTGCTCCCAGGTATTTAGTCATAGCTATTATGGTGGTGTTTGTTTTAAGCATACTGGTGGTGGTGGGGGTGGGGTAGACATAGCTAGTATGGCGCTTTTTTGGGGTTATGTTTCTCTCAGGTATTTCGTCATAGCTTTTATGGTGGTGTTTGTTTTAAACATACGCTAGGTGGTGGGGTTGCGGTATTTGCTTTTCGATATTTAAACATGGCGGGTTATTTTCCAAATTTAAATATGACTATTGGAAATTTAATTTTGGCGGTTTAGGCATAGCTCTTATGGCTGGGGTTTCTTTTAGGCATACTTGGGTGTGTGTGTGTTTTAAGCTTACATCATGGCGGCATAGGTATGGCGGGGGTTTTAAGCATACAACATGGCGCCTATATTATGCTTATAATATGACGTGGGGATTTTATTTCCACCTCTGTATATTCCTTGTGCTTGCTCCTTTCCTGTACGCAGCGATGGCTTGACCTTGCTCCTCTGTGGTAAACACTTTCACTGTCACCCAGCAGGTAAACACATTCCTGGTCGCCAGCGCACGCTTCCAGCACGGTGTTTTTAATGCTTAACACATTGGCCGAGAGCCAGTTACTACACAATGTTTGTAATAATTTTATTAATATTATTAATTTTAAATATGTTTATTACTTAACGCTAAGGTGCTAACTCATTGGCCTGTAAAAATATTATTAATAATTTAAATATGATTACGCAATATTATATATTTTAACTATGCTTATTTTACTCGACGTAATAGTAACTATGCTTATTACTTGGCGTGTTGCACACACACTGTTGTTTTTAAAGACATTATTATGCTTATAATATGATGTGGGGATTATAATTGCGCAGTTTACGAGTGACGCTCCAGCAGGCAACATCTCGCTCTCTCTGCGCGGGATTTTGAGGTTATGTTTGTTTTAGTCATAGCTGGTATTGCGGGGCTTTTAAACATGGTGGTTATTTTCGAAAGTTACCCGTTTAGGCATAGCTAGTATGATTGTATTTTTTTTTTAATTTAAGCATAGTGATATTTTATTTCTTTTCGAAATTTAGATATGGCGATTAAGCATACTCGGAGTGGGGGGTTGTAGACGTTTATTTTCGAATGCAACATGGCGGGTTAAGCATATTTAGATATGACGGTTGTGGAGTGGTGGGGGGTTTATAGACATATTTTTTTAAGACATGGCGGTTAAGTATAATGGTGGGGGGTTTGCTTTAAGCATACATCATGGCGTCAATTGTTTTAAGCATACAACATGGCGGCGGTTGTGGAGTGGCGGGGCTTTTGACATTTAAACATGGCGGTTTAAGCATACAATATGGCAGGTATTTTAAGCATAGCGGTTTAGGCATAGCTAGTATGGTGGGGGTTTCTTTTAGACATACTTGGGGGTGGGGGTGGGTGTGGGTTTATATACATATTTATTTTTCGGAATTTAGACATGGCGGCGATTGTGGAGTGGTGGGGTCTATAGGCATAGCTAGTATGGTTGCATTTTTTAAGACATGGCGGTTTGGCATAATGGCGTAGGCATACTTGGGGTTATAGACGTATGTTTTTTTTTTCGAATTTTAAAGACATAGCTTCTTTTAGGCATAGCTTCTTTAAAGCATATGTTCGTTATGGCGGCTCCCAGTGGCTGCGACGGTGGCGCGCCCTGGTAACCAATGTCAACAACAATGGCGGCGCCCACGTGACAAGATGGCGGCCCCCAGGCTGGTACTGGGGCAATGTTTACATTTCAATGTTTACATTTGTCCCAGTAACAGCCTATACCCCCTACTCCGTAAAACTCTAGAAATAAAAAACACACAAAGTTTAAGTTTAAAAAATTTATTTTAAAAAACACAAATATAGATAAGATTAATGCTGTACGGGGAGCCTCATCAATTCTGAGTACTGTCTCATTTATTCCGGCTCCAACTGGTTCGCTGGTCTTTGACACAGGAACACAAGTATCCGATTGGTGTTCTTCGGCGACAACTGCTTCGGTGAGACATAGACAACGACGACTGCGACCACAATTCGACTTAGCTTTGTCTCGGTGCTTGTTGAAATAGTATCACTGACTGAACTACCACAAGACACGTGTCGTTTGGGTGTTTGCATAGATGCATCGCAGGTTGCAACAGGTTGCAACAAGTCAAACTTTGATGTTGCACGTGTAGACAAAGCGACTACTGCTTCGATGCTGGCTGGAAGGATCGTGTGCGCTCTCATGTGATAGATGACACCGATTCAAGGTTCGCAGCAATCTAGCAGCTGCTGAGTCGGTTCCTAGGACATAGGAAAGTGCGAAAACCGCCAGTGCTGAGCGCGTCCATCACAGGTTTTCATATATGTGCTCAGATATCCAGTATCCCAGTAGCTGTACTCGACACTGCTGAAGCTAGATCGTATTCTCACGTAAATGTTGGCAGGATGGAACGAAAACATCTTCTTGCAGGTCGGATGACAATTAAAGGCATGAACCATTGCACACCTTTTATATATGCATGCTCTACTCACTCTGCCAGTGCCATTTCAGCATTAGCTACGAGTTTGTAAAGGTGCATACTCGTTCAAACTTGTCGTTTGACAGCTCGCCATACATTGTACTAGGCTTGCATAGGGAAGGGCAGCCATAGTCGGTCTGCAGGTCTAAAATGTCGGTGGCTCCGTCGCAAAAATTGCTCAGCCATTTCTTCCGCTCAGGTCCGGCAACATAAATTATGTCAAGTGGATTCTGCAGTAGCAAATCATCAAGAGTGTTCATCACTTGGTGGTATGGCATTATAAACACTTATCATTCCAGGACATTGTCGTATTTGCATAGCCATTCGTTTGAGCATTAACTTTTTTCATCGAGTGGTTTCCAAGGATACGGAGGCTGGTAGGTGCTAGTTTGAGTCTTGCCGATGTCCTCATAGGTGACGGCAATTTCATTGAGGACGAATGCGTTTTGGCTCTGGATACCTTTCAGGTTGCAGTACAACTTGACGCTAGCAATGCTCATCTGTAACTAAATTAATCTCGCAAAATGCACTTTTATGTTTAAGAGATTTTTTACAAGTTTGTTTCGGCAATTGTATGATGCAAGCCGATCGTGAAGTATCAGACAAAAAGCGTAAGTCTTTAGTGGAATATTTCTGCTTGTCGATATCTCGATCCTACAGTCGATGGTGTTTGAATTTATTCGATCGTCATGTTCGGAAATGTAAACACCATTAATGGAGCATTGTTCTTGAAACTGTCGGGACTCAGTTTCGGTGACGGTCGACGGCCATAGTATGCTTGCTGAAACTTGGCATGCATTTGATATGCGAGAATAAATCTTCCATTTTCAAAGTCCAGGTTCATGTCCATGTACGGGTAGCTTACACTGTTTAAAAATAGTTTTACATTATGTATTTGAAAGTTATCGAACATAGAGCAGCTCACTCCTGCATTGAGCTGTCTTCCGGTTGGAAGCCCAACGATGATGTATCTTGGTTTATCCGTAGCGAAGCTGGACTTTACTATCCAACTTATAACTGACTTTGAAGCAAGCGAGGATAAATTTACAGGCTCCAGGATTGGAATGGTATGTCAGTGTTCTTACCATTTAATAGGTTCTTCAGCATCTTGATACGTTCGATCGTGCTGGCTTGGACTTAAGGCAGCATCCAATCGTTTGACCGTAGTGTTAGCGAGATATCCTGTGGATTTTCTGCAGCAGCTACAATTGCATTAATGTGCATGTTGGCTAGAAGCAGTATGAGCTCTTGTTTCGAATTAATGATTATATCCTTGTAATCTTCAGCGAATCCAAGAAGCATGGACATCGAAACACAAACTTCGAAATTTCCTGCTGTATAAAGATGTATAAACATGTAGCCTGTAATCATCCTCGAGGCCTAGGCTGCCAATTTTGCCTTAGACAGTTCGTTTGGCATGAGTGAAAGGTAATTTTTTGTAGTGGATGTTATGCCCACATCTCTCATCTGTTATACCTCAATGCCATAGTGTATATGTAATGCGCTCGATTAAATGAAGAATACCATTGCAGGATATTGCTGTCGGATGCGTGCCATCTGCCTTTGTCAGCTTACATCGTATACGTTAAGGTGACTATGAAGTTAAAGTACAAATACCTTGGTGCTGTACAGCGATGCGTATTTCGGATGGTAGCGTGTACGGTCCGAGCAGGAAAGGCTGGTACTAGTGCAGTTTCATTTTCCTTATGCTGTCATTAAAAATGACTGGGTCTTCCACATTCAGAATCTCGTCTTCCGTATTTATTCGGCACTTGACCAATACTGAGAAGAAATTTTAAGCTATCAGGTGTTAAAGCAGCGATGTGTATTATAGAACTGGTCCTTTGCATGCCAATGCGATTTCTTTTATAACTGTCCGGTCTCAAAAACTTTATGCCCATCGCATCAAATGCATATGTTGTTATTTCTTTGTTTCGAAATTTCACCAATTGTCCTCTGATCAACGATGTTGACGACGACTTTTTGTGCACATTTCACGACGACTGGACTGTAAATTATACTTTGCAGCCCTTCAACCAGTTTATATTCTAGCGGAACCATTGCCGAAACTCATGTAGCATTTTCTTTAGTCTTCCATTGAGATGTGTTCCACTTGCCAAATTGCAGTTTATTATTTGACATTCATGGGCAATATGGTTACTGCACACATATATTCGTACATTTTTCCTGCAACATAAATCTTTGGTTCGAATCCGTACATCGTACCTATGGTCCCAAGTTTCGTAAAGTCGACATTTTCACTGCATGTTAGAATTCTTTGAGTTTTTGGGTTCCATGCAGTTTGAAGTCTGTATTCTGTGGCAACTTTTCCTTGATGTAACTTGCAATATCGTCAATTTTGTAAGATCCAACAGGTAACTGTACCTACTTCTTGAGCAGTTCCATTACTTTTCAGGAAATGGATCTTGCAGTTATATTCGTCGATATTCGGTATGGCATTATATGTTTGAAAGTCATTGAATACGATACACTATTCACCTTCTAGGAAATGGACGGCCCGTAGCTCCGAACTATTACCTGTCAACATACATTTTATTGACATGACTGATTTATTTCATGATTGAACACAGTAGTAGTATACAAATGTTCCTCCGAGATCAGGGTTAAGGGTGTGGAGCCGAGAGCAGAGCCACATCTCTGACGTCACGTCCATCTCTGACGTCACGGCGGCCATCTTGGATGAGCGTAATGGGACACAGCGTAATGGGACATAACATAACGGGACAAGTAGATCATGGCCGCCATCTTGGATCCGCAATTTTGGATAACGTCATTGTGTTCTCGAACATTCCGGCGATGTGTTTTCCGCCATATTGGATGATGATGTCACCGTTGCAGTTTCCGTTACAGTCGACATCTTTAAAATCTTTATTTATTATCCGATTTTAATAAAAAAATTAAAATTTATAAAAAAATTCATTTAATAAAATTTTAACAATTTTTTTATAAAAAACATACTTTAACGACACGGAGTTCAGAGTCCTCGGTTCGAACCCGACGAGTGCAAAAAAAAATAAAAAATGATGACCGATCCTTCCCCCGCGGTGGATGCTGACATACTGACTCCCACCACGTTTTTTCAAAGCATATGTATCGCCAGTGAGCATGATGTCATGTCCGCCATCTTGAAAATCCGTAATTTTAAAGCTTGAGATTCGGGAAAAAAATTAAAAATCATTAAAAAAAATTAACAACCTAATTAAATAATAAAAAAATCCCTAAAACCACCGTTGCACTTTTAGTGACGGCTGCCATTTTGAAATCACCCGCTGGGGGTCACCATCTTGTTTTCGTCTGCTAGAGTGAGCTGATACCATGTTAGTATAACTATCTGGTCACCACACCTTTAACCTTGACCTTGAAATTTGACTTATACCTTGAAATTTGACCTTGACCTTGAAATTTGACTTTGACATTGACCTTGAAATTTGACCTTGATCTTGAAATTTGACCTTGACCTTTAAGTTTGACATTGACCTTGAACTTTGACCTTGACCTTGAAATTCGACCTTGACCTTGAAACTTGACCTTGAAATTTGACCTTGACCTTGAAATTTGACCTTGACCTTGAAATTTGACCTTGACCTTGAAATTTGACTTTGTCCTTGTCGACCATCATGGATCCGACATTTTATGTTCAGTACATGCTACCAGGAGCTACCAACTGCTGGAGTACGCCATATTGTGTGTGTGTACTTGTATTATAGAGTACATTTCCATCTGGATAATTTTATTCTAACCCGCTACAGTGCAGTAATCATTTATTACGGAGGTGCCCCCGCCATCTTAAAATTCGGCCGCCATCTATAAATCATGTAATAATGTAGCTATAAAAGCGGTAAAAAATCCAAAATTCATTAAATAAATCACTCATTAATTTACATATCGATTCGATCCGCTCCAGTCCTTGGTTCGATCCTCGATCGATGCAATAATGTTTAATTTTATGAAAAAAAATAATTTCAATAAACTATGTTCAACATTCGTAAAGAGACTCTAAATCCTCTACGACCACCATCCTATCAGACATCAAGACTACCATATTGGAAATGTGTAATTTTAATGCTAGAGATTCGAGAAAAAGTTCAAAATTCATTAAATAAATTTGTAATCTATATACTAATTGATTAGATCGACTTAGGTCCTTGGTTCGATCCCTGGCCGATACAAAACAACTTTAATATTTTAAAAAAGTACCACTAAAGTGGCAGGTTTGAGAAAATAAAAAACACCACAAGTTCTTTTAAAAAAACTTTTATTACATACATACTACACTACTACAAATACAAAAAAATACACAGACAATTTACTAAAGCCTTGTGGATTCCTTGATTCAGTCTTCTTAATGGATGAAGTAAGTCTTTTACATGTTCGTAAATGTCTATCCAGTCTATCAGGTCGACATATTGGTACACCACAATTTTCAATACAAAGACGAATTATCGACTTCATTAAAAGGACAGTGATATATTTCGTGTAATTTTATGATATCAAAGAAAACGTGTGGTGGTTTTCTCCGTGTGCTCCCGATTATTCTTGTCATTATGTTTGCTCATGAATATTCCATTCAATATGTGTATGGTTTTCTCCGTGTGCTCCCGATTATTCTTGTCATTACGTTTTCTCCGTGTGATCCTGATTATTCTTGTTAATAATTTGATGGTTTTCTCCAAGTGCTTCTGGTTATTCCTGGCTAGACTTCTAATGATTTTCTCTGAGTGCTGCTGATTATTTGTAAGAAATCAATCTCTGCATGAAGGATATTTACTTAATGAGTCATGTCATTTTATTCAGAGTTACATTTAATTAGTGAATTTCTGCTAATAAATTGACACTAGCAATAATTTAACCAGGTGGAATTAAAGAAATAAACAACCATTACTCAGTCAAATAATATGCCATGAGACATCAGCGAAGCATTGACATGTAAGACGAACTTCCTTCTCCTTGATGTCTAGCGAAGCCCTCCTTCTTTTGCGATCGTTAGTGAGCACCCGCATCCCACATAAAATAACTAATTAATATTTACCTGCAAGAAACACGTGGCTACATCTGTTGATGACAGCCAGAACTATTTGCATCAATTTGCTTTGCATTAGATAACCTAACTCTCACCACTGAATGGTGCTATTGTAATCAGTTAGAGTCATGTAGTCTTGTAGTCATGTAGCCTCGTGTCCTGGAAGCTTCGTAGTCCTGTAGCCTCGCAGTCTCGTAACCTTGTGTTCTGGAAGCTTCGTAAACATGATGCATTGGAACCTCGTAGACCTGTAGCTACGTAACAAAGTATCCATGGAATCATATAACATAATGCTGTTGGAGCAGTGGGAGCAAAAGAGAAAATGCCGACGAAGACAGATGCGATAATTGGAGCCTTGTAGATGTGTAGCTTCGTAACCAAGTAGCCTTTTAATATTATAACATAATGCTGCTGTAGCAGTTGGAGCCAAAGAGAAAATTCAGTCGAAGACAGATGCCGCAATTGGTGCCATGTAGACTTGTAGCTTCGTAGTCAACATAATGCTTTTGTAGCAGTTGGAGCCAAAGAGAAAATGCAGACGAAGACAGATGCCGCAATTGGAGCCTTGTAGACTTGTTGCTTCGTAGTCAAGTACTCGTGTAGACTTGTAGTCCTGTATCCTCGCAGTCTCGTAAACTCATGTTCTAGAAGCTTCGTAGCTCTGTAGCCTCGCAGCCTCGTAAACTTGAAGATTCGTAGTCGTGTAGTCTCATAACCTCATGGCTCGTTGTCGCGTAGTCATGATGTCTTGGGACCTCGTATAATTGTAGCTATGTAGCCAAGTAGCCTCGTAGACTTGTAGCTACGTAAACAAGTAGTCATGCAATATAGTAACATAATGCTGCTGGAGTAGTTGGAGCCGAGTAGACTTGTATTCTTGTAGCTTCAAAGACATGTAGTTTCGTAGCCACGCGGTCTTTTAGCCATGCAGTCTCGTAGCTGTGTATAACTCGTAACCAGCTAGATCCTTCAAGAGTGAGCGACAGGCCGGAGACGAAAGGAGGAAATGACAAAATCGAGGAGGAGCCACCGAGGTCACGAAAAAGCCTACCAAAAAGTTCCAGAATATCCTTACAGAGAGCGTTGTCGTAGCTGGGTAGATGCTGTCAATCAAGCAAGATTAGCTGCCGCCACTGTGTCTGGCTGGAGCGGTTGGGGTTGGGTTGGGCCGTTATAAAGAGCTAAACAGAAGGGGGTGGAGGGGGGAGCTATCTTGTCCTGTGGCGTACCTGGGATGTGTAAGGCTCAAGGAGCGTATGCGCGTCCGCTATTTTTGATCGTCAGTTGCTAGCGCGTGCAGTACATGCTCACGCGCATAAAAAAATCTGTCAAACTCAACTCGCCATAAATCAAAAACCATTTAGTCAAACGACGTCCAAATTTGTCATTATAATTGTGAACTGTTTTGCCAACAATAATATCCGTTAATCTACTTAATGTAAATAATTTCATTAAAATATATATCATAAACCTAGGAGGCCTTAAAACACCTAACCGTGACCTGATGTATCTGATTTTTCATTGCGAAGTATTTTAAATAAAAAAAAGAGAATTTTTTTCTGCATGCAAAATATTGAAAAATTTATAGAAATTAAAATTGTATAAGTTTCAACATCTGTTCCAAAATGCTGTAATTTAAAACAAAAATATTGTTGATTACTTTTTTATAGTTAGGTCTTTTGTTGCAACCGATTTGGATAGAATTTCTAAGAAAATATACATGTTATATGGCACGTCATCTGCAAAACGAAGATGCAAATTTTGTAATTTGGTTTCAATTTGTATAATATTAACATATGTCTGCCAGGTAATGTAAAACACCTAACAACATTTCAATCGTTAAGTGCATAATGTTAGTAAGCCACTTTATGCATTAACTTTTTCAAAATGAATTTACTAATTTTCCAATTCAATTTGTTTTTATTGTGTTTATCATTATGCATTAGGAAACATGTATTTAAAAAAAAAAGTCAAAAGATATATTTCGAAGATAATATATTAAAAGTTTGTATTGATATTACCTTTTGAAACATATTAATTTGGATTTGATAACTTGTTGACACTGGATGATTCATTTATGTAACTACCTCGTGTGCGTCTGTAAATATATATAAAAAAATCCATTTCAGCAAAGCCTACAGGCGTACGTAGATTTCAAAGTGGAAGTGATTTGAAGATTTTTACAAACTCCTGGAACATTTAAAAAACTTAATGTACATAACATCCTTTTATAGACATGTTACCCAATATTAAAAAATGTCCGACTAAACATTTTCCTGCATTCCAGACAGCGAAACTATTTTTAATGTTTTTTTCTCAACTCAATTCATTCAGCATTTAATGTCTAAACGAATTTAATATTGTACCTACTAAGTAGTTATGTAATTGTTTTCAACCTTCAAATACTATCTTTCATCCTTGCCACTAATACGTGGTCGTACAAAAATATCCTTTGGACAAAGGTTTAAGTTAATATTTAAAAAAGGTAATAAAAATAAAATTTGATTAAATTGATACTTTTTATGGTTATTGTTTTTTATAATCCCAACTTCGGTTTTTATTGTTCTTTTTATCAACAATTATTTCAGCTTAACGTTTTAGGAAAAGTTTATAAAGTTTTATAAAAATATTTGTTAAAAAAGTAATAAGATTTTTAGATTTCTATCGTTTATATTACCACCCCACGCAATAATGGTTTGTAACATAAAGTTTACTTAAGAAAATATTTGCAACACTAAAAATGTAAACAAAAACAAATATTAATTCCATAGAGTACATGATAATGAGCTTTTAATTATTCTCATATTCCATACCAAAGTTTTTAAAATACCTTGCAGCAATGGTTTGTATTATCAAGAATGTTCTTAGACAAAATGTTTTGGATGAATATTGTAAGATTTAAACACAGTTTGAACGGATTTTATGGTATGCCAAAAAAGGGAACTGTGTGTGTTATTATGTCACTCTCTTTTCAGTCCCTTGCAACAATTTCTTGTGTAATCAAAAAATTTTCTACACATTAGTTTAAGATTAGAATTATTAAATTAATATAAAAATCATACGGATCCGAAGTTGTGCCCTTGCTGTGATTTTTTTTTTTCGTTCTCCAACTTTTGTTTTTTTAACCCCTTGCAATAACGGCTCGTCTCGTAAAAAGTAATTTTAGACAAAAGTTTTAGATAAAAATTATAAGTTTTACAAAAAATTTGAACTAATTTGATAGTGTTTCTTCTAAGGGAGTAATGTTTTTTATAACCAACCCCTATTTATATAACCCCTTAGAAACTGTTTGTTTAGTCAAAAAAATGTTTTAGACTAAATTTTAACATAAAAATTAAAAGATTAACAAAAAAAAATTTGAACGAATTTGGTAGTGTTTCTACTAAGGGCGTTATGAATTATTTTTAATAATTCGCTCCTATTTTTGACCCCTTTCAGAAAACGTTTGTCTAATCCAAAAATGTTTTAGACAAAAGTTTTATAAAAAAATCATAACAATACTACAAAAATTGCATAGATCCGAAGTTGTGCCTACATTGGGAGCTATGATTTTTTTATTGTCCACAAACCCTTGTTTTATCAACCCCCTACAGTTATGGTTGGTCGTATAAAAAATAGCTAAGACCAAATTTCATTACATTACTTGTACAAATTTTAATAAGTTCAAACGAATATGAAATTTCTAGTACTATGGGAGTTATAGCGATTTTTCAGGTTTTTGAAAAACCTTCCCCAATTCTACCACTTTGGTCAGATATTGCCTATTAACGAACTTGATCGAGATTTTCCACTTTCAGAATTTGTTTATCAGTTTAGAAGTGATTGGTAAAAAAATTTCTGCAGTTATCGTGTCCACAAATTGTAGTTGCGACGTTTCGGGAACTGACATCTGTTCCCGCCATTGAAAAACTTCTGTGTTCGTTAGTGCTGTCGTCGTTGTGTTGTTCATAGAATTCTTTATTTTCATCGTTGTGTTTATGTGTTTGATGCGTTGTCCAGTTCTGTCTGCTTGCATCCAATCTGTCTCACTGTATTTCCACTGTGTTCGTCTGTGTTTAATACATTATTTTTTCTTGACTAAGTTCCTTTCACGGAATTCTTGTTCTGTCTAGTTTTTTTAGGTTAAATATTTGGTCTGTGATGTTTTCGTTGTATTTTCCATATTTATTTTTATTTCCCTTGCTGGTCAGACTATGTTCGAATACATCTGACTCGGTCTTGTTTGTCTTTGGAAATTATTTTTTCTGTTTCTAATATTTTATTTATTTATTTATTTGGTTTTTGGAGGTTTTTAAATGACTAACAGTTCAAACCAGAAATGGCGTATATCCAAAATAATTCACTAATTCATTGTTGTTATAGTAGTATTACAACCGGGCACTATAAGACACATCCGCGCTTATTGTATATTGTATTTTTTATGCTATGGTAAAAAAAGCTTTTTTTTATTTTGTACATTTTATGCTAATTCTGTTAAATATTTTCGTTTTGGTGCTTACTGTTCATTTGTTCTGGGGTATGTTTAGTTAGCAGTGTTTAGATTAATATAGAGAAAGTGTTTTGTGGTTCGAATCTTCATAGAGACGCGGTTTCTTTAAAGTTAACTAGGGTCTATTTTCTTTAAAATTCCATTAACGTATTTTTAGTAAATAACCAGTTATTTAAAAAAGTTGTAATTGTAATTTTTTGTCATTTAAATTGTTGTTGTGTTATTTGAAAGCAGTGTACTTCGCCAGTGTTCAGGCCATATGCACTTATTTCAGATGAAAACCAAGATAAATTTTTTTCCAAATAAATTACAAACTGTCGTTGAAATTAATAGTGTAGTTAGGATGATTATATAAAACAATAGAGACTTCAGTAACACGTGCATTGCAACTATGCCATAATAACAACTTCCGTGACATCACGTGTGTGGTATTAATTTTACGAAAATACAGCAGTACGCATTCAGAAATGTTAATAAATTTAACTAAAATACACGTTGTATACTAAAATAGTTGCAGCAAAGTCTTAGCATCGCTAACGAAGTGCCTATTTAGTTACGAGCAGTTTTCTGAGCACAGGAGTTGTACATTTAATTTTAAGTACTTATTTATGAAACGGCTATGCAAGTAATGATTAGGCCCGTTTGACCGTGACACACAAACGTATACGTATTACGAAAAGGGAAATGTATGACACTCTAAGTTCGTTCTACATTCACACGTAAGTGTACACATATTCGCATCCGCAAGCGTAAGAAAGATGGAGAAATGGGCAATGCCGAACTCTTGTGCATGCGTTCTTCCATGCAGCTAATAGCAATACACTATTTTATCACTACGTATACCATGAACATGTCCATTTTATTCTTGTTTTTGAAAAGTCATGTTAGGGTCCGCGGCGGTCGAGGGGTCAGACCCCTCGCCTCCCACCAAAGCGATCTGGGTTCGATCTCAGTAGGGCAGAAGCCCGGAATTTCGCATGTAGGAATCATTCCGATTTCGTAGCTGGCGGCGTTTCTCGGGGATCTCCCGTTTCCACCGCCCCGCTCATTCAAGCGCTTCGCCATTGCAGGGCTTCATTGCTTATCATTCCTTAGGGCACGCAGATGCCTACAGGCGCCCAATAACAAGTCTGCACTCAGGGTACGATACCCTACCCTCAGGTACCTTCCCTATACGATATTTATGTATTTGCTAGTTGTTTCCACTTTATTATTTAAGGCGTCGTTTCTTCTGTCTGGAATATCAAAAAAGTCTAGTTTGGTGTACACCTCTCTTTCGGGAATACCAATTTTGAACGGCCATGTCGGTTAATCTACATACATCGAGACTTTAAAACCGGTGGATGTGGCAATGATTTTATAAAATCTAGGTTGTTTACCTTGTTTTTTATGTGCTAACTCACAAAGTTTTATGTTTTGATACAGTGTAATATATAAAACTTATTTCTTTAAAACCAAAAGTGACATTTCAGTACATTGATAAATTTACCGTGGAATACCGACAAGCTAATTGTTTAAGTTTTATCAAAACGAAGCCGAATGTGTTTTGTATAAATGCATTCCGAGATGTACAAATTACAGTAAGTGATTATTCATACATTAACGTACGTGTGGTACGATATTTGACATATATTTTTTTAAGTGCCCAGACGCGCGAGAGTAACAAGCACCCAATCAGTTACGTGAATACGAGATGCAGTGATATGCAATACAACCAGTCACGAAATCTATTCGCGAAATTCAGGCGTCTCTAATTATAAGCCGTTAGACTAGTTAAATGCATCAAACATAAGTCATAATGCACAATTCAACGTAAACTAAACATAAAAACCGATGCATGTTTAAAATTTCACGTTTGAGCTTGTTTACAATGATGTTGCGTGACGTCAGTATTTTTTACGCTTATTGGCGCAAGTTTTGTTATGTTTCCGTGAAATCCGTACACTGTAGAACTAGCTGACGGAGTACCGTAAATGGTCGTCTTGCGTTTACGATATGCGTTACCGTTTGATTATGTTTCCGTGTCATTACATAACGGGCCTAATTATAACCAGGTGTACTGTCACTGGCCATGAAGGCGTACTGAGAGTAGGGAGGCAGATGTGTGAGATAAACCAAATTGTAAGTGAACAGGGGAAAATGTGGTAACGTTAATAAAAATTAATGTTAAAGAATTCAATATGATTAATAATTAGCTCTTTCAACATAGAAGCTGTTGATGCAAGTTTCTTTCGGCTGGCACAAGGAACTTGAACGATAGCACTGATATACTCTGCACTTCCATGGTTCAGTGGTCAGAAAGAGCTTTGAATATATATATTCAAAGGAAAGAGGCAGGTAACAATACACTGCCCCCTTTCCTGATCTTGAAGAGAGATAAGCGGCTTACCGCGGTCTCGCCCCACCACGAGCAGGTAGTACCTGGTTCAGGGAAGTTCCCGCTGCTCAATCCTTAGCAGCACTGTTCAGCGCTCTTCAGCGCGTATTATTTTTAAACGGCTGCGTGTAAAATTCCAAAAACAACGCGAAATTGGACTTTCAACTAACCTTCGATTAGAGTTTCCAGGCAGTGCACAGACATATGTTAGGTATCAAACGATGCAGTATTCTTTCTACTGTATAATAGTTTAACTTCCATTTTGATTCGTCGAATACGAACTTAGGTGGAAATAGTTTCACAGACGTCTGCACTCGCTACGTGTGACAAATTAGTAATATTAGCTGATCTTCGTTTGGCTTTCCCAGACATAGCTCTGACATATTTTAGCCTTAACAAATATTCATGGTGCTTTGTCTCTATAAGGGCTTCATCCCATCTCTCTACAATATGTTAGTAATGTGTAAGAGGCGATTTCATAAAAGACTGCACTTCTACATTATGCAGAGATTTATAATTTAATTAATTTATCATAGAATTATTGCACCTATTAAAACGACATTTTATTTTAGTAAACAAGAAGGTTACATGCATATATAGTTAACGCGTCAGACACGAGACTTTTTAAAATTCTGTTTAAAACTACTTTAAATCATTAAAACTTAAGGTTTAAAATCTCAATTAAATTGTTATAAAAATTTTCGAAACTACATACAGACAACAACAGTAGCTAAATAAAACTTTTGACAAAATTTTTATTCCAATCTGCAGAAAAAATTTTTACTATCGCTCACTCTTAAGACTCGTAGCCTTGTGGCCTCATAGTCTCTTAGACTCGTAGAATTCTAGCCAAATATATTTGGAGTTAGTGAGACAAAAGACAGTTGGAGCTAATGACTGTAGGAGCCAATGACTGATGGAGTCACTAGATTGATGGAATCAATAGACTGATGGAACCAATGAATAATGGAGCCAATGAATATTGGAGCCAATGAATATTGGAGCCAATGACAAATGTGCGGCCTTTTTGATGATGGTGCTGCCTTTTCGTTGTCGGTGCTTCCAAATGCGCTGCCTTTATGATGGTGCATTCAAAATGTGCTGCCTTTTCGTTGGCGGTGCTTCCAAATGTGCTGCCTTTTCGTTCTCGGTGCTTCCAAATGTGCTGCCTTTTCGTTGTCGGTGCTTCCAAATGTGCTGCCTTTTCGTTCTTGGTGCTTCCAAATGTGCTGCCTTTTCGTTGTCGGTGCTTCCAAATGTGCTGCCTTTTCGTTGTCGGTGTTTCCAAATGTGCTGCCTTTTCGTTGTCGGTGCTTCCAAATGTGCTGCCTTTTCGTTGTCGGTGCTTCCAAATGTGCTGCCTTTTCGTTGTCGGTGCTTCCAAATGTGCTGCCTTTTCGTTTTGGTCCTTCTATTTTTAATGTTGTTTTGACTCTAGTATTTTAGTAAATTGTTCTTGATTTGACTAGCGTATTATTCCAACCGGTTCATGTATATAAACGAGTCCTAGACAGCAGGACGCTCAGTTTGTTACTGACGTCGGTGGTGTAAGGACAGCCTAGTTTGTTTCTTCTGGTGCATAAGTCGCGTAATTACCTGTTCTTGCGAACTCGATGGCATCTTTACCGACTTTAACGTCGAACTCGATGGAGGATGTACCATCGACTACGAGAACCATGACGTCAGCGCCGACGATGTTGGAGCAGATCCCGTAGGCAACGACGACGACGTCAACATTGGAGGAGATTTCAACAGATGTGATACCACCATCATCCGAAGTTTCATCATCAGCAATGGATACTTCCACTAATGAAGAGCGTACATTGCGTGAGTGCAAATACTGTGACGCATCATTTACTATCACCTCAAATGCTCGCAGACATGAAAGAAGCAGTTGTTCTAATAATGTTAAAAGAATACAATTTCTGTGCAATAAGTGCAATAAACTAATTTCACGTCTTGATAGAGCTTACATCTTCATTATAAAAAATGCTCCGAGAAAGTTGACTCATGTGTTGTACCAGCTGATGAGACTATATAAGTGAGACCCTGGTGATATGAACTTCAGTCCGTCTCTGACTGCGGTGATGAACGGATCGGATAGTTAGACTTGTATAACATAATAGACCGGTATCTAGCTATTCTTGAGAACTCGATGGCATCATTACCACTATCTACACCAACCTGGATCGAACGTCTACCATCATCAGTGCAGAGCACGATGACAACGGTGTCTACAGCTACACCTGCTCTCTCAGCACAGCAGGAGATTTCGACGCGTACAACATCTTCTGCAGAGCAGACCTCAATGGCTTCAGAAGTTAACATGTCAGCAGTGTTACAATGGTTGTCAACAATTCCAGGCCCATTGATGAAGGAAGGAGCATCCAGCGGTGTTCCATCACCCGACTGCATGTACTGTGAGAAGATCAAAAACTTAGAATTACGGGATCATGTAATACACGATTGTAGTAATAACTCTGAATGTATTAAATATCAGTGCAACAGGTGTTTAAGCAAGTTTGTACAATATGGAAGATTAAAACGGCACCTCAGGAATTGTGATAGACTGGCTGTACATTCATCGGAATCAAGCTGTATATTTTGTAACAAAACATTGGCAAATATTCAAAGTGCACAACGACACGAAATATATCACTGTCCTTTTAATGTAGTCGATAATTCGTCTTTGTGTGAAAATTGTGGTGTACCAATATGTCGACCTGATAGACTGGATAGACATTTACGAACATGTAAAAGACTTACTTCATCCATTAAGAAGACTGTTTGAATCAAGGAATCCACAAGGCTTTAGTAATTTGTCTGTGTATTTTTTTTGTACTTGTAGTAGTGTAGTATGTATGTAATAAAGGTTTTTTTAAAAGAACTTGTGGTGTTTTTTATTTTCTCAAACCTGCCACTTTAGTGGTACTTTTTTAAAATATTAAAGTTGTTTTGTATCGGCCAGGGATCGAACCAAGGACCTAAGTCGATTTAATCAATCAGTATATAGATTACAAATTTATTTAATGAATTTTGAACTTTTTCTCGAATCTCTAGCATTAAGATTACGCATTTCCAATATGGTAGTCTTGATGTCTGATAGGATGGTGGTCGTAGAGGATTTAGAGTCTCTTTACGAATGTTGAACATGGTTTATTGAAATTATTTTTTTTCATAAAATTAAACATTATTGCATCGATCGAGGATCGAACCAAGGACTGGAGCGGATCGAATCGATATGTAAATTAATTAGTGATTTATTTAATGAATTTTGGATTTTTTCCCGCTTTTATAGCTACATTATTACATGATTTCAAGATGGCGGCCGAATTTTAAGATGGTGGGGGCACCTCCGTAATAAATGATTACTGCACTGTAGCGGGTTAGAATAAAATTATCCAGATGGAAATTTACTCTATAATACAAGTACACACACACAATATGGCGTACTCCAGCAGTTGGTAGCTCCTGGTAGCATGTACTGAACATAAAATGTCGGATCCATGATGGTCGACAAGGACAAAGTCAAATTTCAAGGTCAAGGTCAAATTTCAAGGTCAAGGTCAAATTTTAAGGACAAGTTTCAAGGTCAAGGTCGAATTTCAAGGTCAAGGTCAAAGTTCAAGGTCAATGTCAAACTTAAAGGTCAAGGTCAAATTTCAAGGTCAAGCTCAAATGTCAAGGTCAATGTCAAAGTCAAGGTCAAGGTCAGATTTCAAGGTCAAGGTCTAAGATCAAGGTCAAGGTCAAATTTCAAGGTCAAGGTTAGATTTAAAGGTCAAGGTCAAAGGTGTGGTGACCAGATAGTTATACTAACATGGTATCAGCACACTCTAGCAGACGAAAACATGATGGTGACCTCCAGCAGGTGATTTCAAGATGGCAGCCGTCACGAAAAGTGCATCGGTGGTTTTAAGGATTTTTTTATTATTTAATTAGGTTGATTAATTTTTTTAATGATTTTTAATTTTTTTCCCGAATCTCTAGCATTAAAATTACGGATTTTCAAGATGGTGGACATGACGTCATGCTCAATGGCGATATATATGCTTTGAAAAAAAGTGGTGGGAGTCAGTATGTCGGCATCCACCGCGGGGGAAGGATCGGTCATCATTTTTTATTTTTTTTGCACTCGTCGGTTTCGAACCGAGGACTCTGAACTCCGTGTCGTAAAAGTATGTTTTTTATAAAAAAATTATTAAAATTTTACTAAGTGGATTTTTTTATTAAGTTTTATTTATTTTTTATTAAAATTGGATAGTAAATAAAGATTTTAAAGTTGGCGACCGTAACGGAAACTGCAACGGTGACATCATCCAATATGGCGGAAAACACATCGCCGGAATGTTCGAGAACACAATGACGTCATCCAAAATGGCAGATCCAAAATGTTGGCCGTGATCTACTTGTCCCGTTGCGTTATGTCCCGTTACGCTGTGTCCTGTTACGCTCATCCAAGATGGCCACCGTGACGTCAGAGATGGACGTGACGTCAAAGATGTGGCTCGGCTCTCGGCTCCACACCCTTAACCCTGATCTCGGAGGAACATTTGTATACTACTCACAGTATTTTATAAACAAAAAAAAAAACTTTTTTTTCTTAGCTAAATTTTTTTAGTCATAAAGCGAAGTTACAATCGTTTGCAGTTTGTTTGGTAAGGCAACATTTCTGTTTCTTAATTGTAGTACAGTGTAGAAATCCGACCCAGGTACTGTCTTAGTTCTGGCAGAGGTCTTGAATTACCGAAACTGTCGAAGTACTTGACCTCGACCTTTTTCCCAGACTTTACGTATGCCACCCAGTGCATGCCACGGCTTGTCGACGCATCTAATTTAAAATGGCACATGCACGAGTCTTTGACTTGCTAGGTAAAGTATCTTGCATAAACATGCCTCGGATATTACGAATTTTCAGTTTCTCAGTGTACTTAGTTATATCTATATTGGTGAGCGGACGTTTCTGCAGAGAACTTAAGATTTTTTCATTCTTTTCTTTCTCATACCTGGACCTAATTTTGTGAGGCTGCAAGTAGAGTTGTTCACCCTTTTTACCTATGGCAATGTCTTCGTGCTTCCTCCAACTGCTAGTGCTTGTTCTTGGAAGTGTTGACTGCCCGCACTATACCACTCGTAACACCGATGAGGCCGCCGAGGATGCCTAATGCAGTTAAACGTTGAGGTGGAAATCCGCGAGTAATCTTCTTAACGATAGTCTGTCTTTTCTGCTTGGTGAGTACCCAATCCTAATTTAGTCTTGGCCTTCATGATTTTGGATATGCCCCATGCCGCGATATTTTCTCCAGGTCCTGTATCTCGCGATTTACTTAAAACTTCGGCTTCTAGTGCTAGTATCTCGTTAGCTTGGTGCCTTGATTCCAGATCCTTGCTGAGGGAACAGGCAAAATCGTGCTGCTTGCAATTCTCGTCATGTGAATTAATGCCCATGTTGCCTCAAACTAGTCGTTTAGCTAGTTTCGTTCCTGGACCACAGAATCTGTAGCCTGGAATGTGTAACTCGAAAGACAGAGTATTTATCAGCGAGTTTACGAGTCTTGCGCCAATGTGGTTTTTGTTATTACCTCTTCGAGGCATTATGCGCAACTAAGCCGGAAGTATAAATGTGTTTGATTTTATAAAATGTCGTCTGTACCGTATATGTCATAGACCGAATAGTGTGTATGCCTGTGTGCATCACGCAATATGTAAAAACCAGTGCGCGCGAATCGCGACATGGCTCGTTATTGCCTTCTACAGTACGATGCATTATGGCAGGCCTTAATGCCATCCAACTGGGACGAAATGTGCGTTCTACTAAGTTTTATTTGGAGGAACCAAACAGTGTTAGGTTCGAAAACGTGTACCTCTATTCCAAGACATTGCAACAGCCAAAGTACCAATTCCTGGCCATGATTATACGATCGGTGAAAGGCCTGGGGTATTTTCCGTTTACTGATAATGCAAATGTGGTACTTCCTAGCGAAGCAAGAGCCAATTTCGTTTTTGTTTTTGACGACGTCGTGTGCTGAAAGCAAGGATTGATTCAAGAGTACTTTTCGATGGGCACACACGCCCAAGTAGACTGCCTTTACCTGTGTCAAACATACAGTCGAATTCCGAAACATTTACTACAAGACAACGCGAACATAATAGTACTTTACCGCATGGACGAACTTAATTTACGTCACGCTTACGACTATCACGTAAACACCGACGTGACATTTCAGGAATTCAAAGACATGTGCTCCTTGTGCTGAAAAAACGAGCATGAATTCTTAGTTATAGTCGAGGACTCGCCTCGGTATAAAAGCAGATACAGGCAATGTTTCGATCAGTTTATCATCAAACATGTGTCATAGAAATTGGAAATTCGTTCGTATCAGTTGCACTACAGATCTGAATATTTTTCTAGAGTCTCACGACTCCGATATCAGGAAATACATTTTTCTCTACTGGCTCAAAAAGTACAAAGTACGAAAAATGAATAACTAGAGTACATGCTAGCAATCTACCAGTGCATGGAGGCCCTCGGATTCTCGAATTCGCGACATGATTGAAGTATCCAATGTGCAAAGACGCGACGATTTGAGGGCTTTTCGAAATAGCATGAATGTATCACAAACTCACTTTACAAAGAAAACAGATTATGCTAACCACAGATAAGAGATTTCTGCGGACGAATAGAAAGTATAAAAGGAAGTTTTGCAATCTGTTTTTAGCCAGTACAATGTCGGACTTGGACAGTGATCATCGAGCTGTACAGTCTGTTCGTGAAAATTGTCTACTTGCTAAAAGAGCGAGGCTTGCACATGAGATGGAAAATTAAGATATATTTAAACCAATCACTAGTCATCTGGACAAACTTAAAAATAAGGAAGAGCCACCCATCACGTTGAAGACAGAAGTTAATGATGAGATGCCTACTGCCATGTCGCTCCAAAGCTGGACCACCTCCAGAACAAGAAAACTTCACGAGTACAGAGTCTATGCACAAGAAAAAAAAAATGGAAATGTGTACACCGAGTGAATGCAAATATCCGGCCATACCTAAAATCTTTCACCAGTCGGAATGACATGACCATTGGTGTATACAGGAAACATAATAGGATTTTCCTTGGTGCTTAAGAAATAGACATTTTACAAGGAAATAAGGTATGTTTAAAGAGTACAAAACATACGGGACTCCAGGTTCTGTATGAATTGCTGTTTCGTAAGGAACCTAAAGTCTATTCCCACGAAGTTTTGAAAGAGAATAAAAAACTTCTAGAACTCTCATGCACTTTTTTGAGTAATGATCCAGAAAGTGGCATATATAGAGACGAAGATAATGGAAAAAATCGACATTCTCGTCAATCTCTTCTGTGAACTGGCAGTACATGGTGAATGTTTAAAAAAGCTAGAAAGTGGTCAGAACTTTGACTATGTTTTTGGAACGACCTAAATATATAAGTCGACAGGTTAAGACTTTTACTTGCCTCGCTTAGTGCAGGAAACTATTCTCACATTAAATTATTCTCCATACTCGAGGAACTGAGGGAAGCTGGCTATTTACAAAGAGTCGAACTGGAATAGCTCATGAACTTAACGCTCCTGGAAGACAGAAATACCTTCGGCGCAAAGTCTTAGTGCGTGGACTTGATTTATTCCAGGCGGACCTTGTTGAGACATTACCATATTCCCGAATGAATAAAAGTTTGAAGTACATGTTGACGGTCATCAATGTGTATAGTAAGATCGCTTCGTCCAGACCTGTGAAATCGAAGAATGCAATCGATGTTACTAAGGCCATGACAAGCATTTTGCGTGATAGACGTGTACCGTCACACCTGCAAACGGATGTCGGGGAAGAATTCTATAATGCGAACTTCTTGGCTTTGGTGAAAAAGTTTGGCATCAAACACTACTCTACATTTTGTAATGTGAAAGCCTCTGTTGTCGAAATGTTTAACAGAACTTTGTGCACCAAGATGTGGTTACAGTTCACAGCTAATGTATATTGCAAGTGGTTAGATATCATGCCGAGATAATAAGCGCATACAATTCCATAGTGCATTCTACCACGAAAATGAAGCCTAAGATATAAAGGATAATCACTTGCTTCGAACAGTGTTTTCCAACATGATGAAGAAAGATCCAAGAAAGCATAAAGCTAATGTCGATGACATTATGAGAATCTCCAAGCAGAAAGGCATCTTCGAGAAAGGTTTCACTGCGAACTGGAGTCCCGAACGTTTTTGTGTTACGCGCGTTCGCGAATCAGAGCCTAGAACCTACTACCTCGAAGATTTGGACCACAAGCCTATTCGTGGTGGCTTCTATGTCAAAGATTTTGAGCCTATAATGTATCCCGATTCATACTTGGTGGAGATGATTCTCGAACGAAGAAATGGATTATCCTACATCAAGTGGTGGTGATTCCCACTCGCTTTAATTTGTGGGTAACAGATACTGAAATCAATAAATGATAGTAATTTCCTTGTTTTTGTACTTGTAGGAATTATGTAATAAATTTTTATGTGTAATTTTGTTGTTTTATTTCTCGAACATGTTACTTTTTACGTATTTTTAAAATTAATTACCTATTTGTTTTGATTAAGAATCGAACCGAAGATGGATGTCGATATAATCAGTCAGTAATTTAATTGCTGAATTTTTTGATGATATTTACATTTTTTCCTGAATTTCTAGCTTAATAACTACATAATTTCAAGATAGCGGCTGAAATGGCAGACAAGGTGGCACTTTTCTTTACAGTTGACTGTTAATAAATACTAGTGCACTCTAGGAGTAAAAATTAAATCAATATGACGGCAGCTCTTTCTAGTACACGGTGTGTGTGCTACGTTACACTAGCGCTCTTTTGAATCGATTACTGAAAACGAGATGACGGTGGTGCACTCTAGCAGGGGATGTATGTTAACTAGCGCACCTTGTATCGTGTATTAAAAAAAAAGATGGCATCAACCTACTCTAGCAAATAATGCTATTATTCCTTCAAATTAAAAAAAAATTACAACTCAAAATGTATGTTATTTTTTATATACCTTATTTAAATCTCGGTCTGGTAAATGTCGTTATGGCCTTGCGGTCAAAGGCCTATGTTTTCCAACCAAGATATCCGAGCAGTCATGGTTCGAATCACCTCGGTACCATTGTATTAAAAATAAATAAAAATTATATTTAATATGTCGATAAGGATCACTATAGCATTGGCAGGTAATGAAACATAGGCCTTAAATGTTGACACTCTCTACAAACAAACAGCAGAAACAAAGACGTTGGTATCCAAGATGGCGATCTTCAACGGAACAAAAAAAACCATATGGTGGTCGTGACGTCATCTATGATGGCGGCCTCCAGCAGATGTCAACAATATGGCGACCTCCAGCAGATGATAACATGATGGTGGCCTCCAACAGATGACAAAGATGGCAGAATCTAAAAAAAAAAAAAATGTGGTTGTGACATCAGCTCCAGGATGGTGGATGTGAATTATAATTCAAGATGGCGACCGTAACGAAAATTGCAACGTTCGGGGATTGATGCGCTCGATGTCAAGATGGTGGTCGTAACGAAAACTGCAACATTTGTGGAGTGGGACACTCGATTATAAGATGGCAGGCAGTATTCAATATGGTTAATAAGGTAAAGGTCAAATTTCAGTTAAGGTCAAGGTCATCCAAGGTGGCCGCTGTGATGTCATGGTGGTCAGTCACTAACCCCACCTCTACCTCGCCCCAGATCCAGTTGCAGGATGAACCAATATATACTACTTCATTTAATATTTATAGTTGTGTTAGCTTATTGTTAATAACAAAATAAATTTTTAATAATTATAACATTTGTATCTTCAGGTATATATTCTTAATACTCCAGAATATACATACATCTATTAAATAAACATTATTAGCAGTTTTATGTTAATTATGAAAACAAATATTTAATAATCTTATATTGCCAGTTAAAAATTAAAATAATTTCATTTATTATTATAAAAAATTGATAAAATGATGTGGTTTAATTTGCTGGTTGACCGTTTATTCACTGATTTAATCACAATAATTATTAAATGTCTACTAAAAAAATTAAAGCTTATACCTCTCTGTAAACAGTGTTCTTGGTTTTTATTTCCTGGCTGAAGAATGGCCAGGTTGAGAGTTTAACTGACATTTTAGCAGGCCACATAAACTGACCATGGCAGAAACAGTCATTTTTTAATTCCACAACAGCCATACAGTCATGGTATAGCAAATTCTAACAAATTAGTGCAGATATTTGATATTAAAGTGGCTGTCTTATGGAATCATAGGAAGGAATTATTCAGATTAATACCTTTTCTCCCTCATATTTTCCAGTGTAAATCATGGCTTCAATTATGTTTTGTATAAAGCTTTGACCTGAAGCCTGGTATCATTTAACAGTTTTGGAGGGTTTAAATTAAAGAAATAACATTATGGGTACGCCAATCTTGACGTAAATAACACTAGGTGATATTCCTGGTGGGTTTGACTACATCTTCTAACAGCCGCTTCATGAACTCTTTTTTTTTTTTTTTTGCATATTTTCGAACAGCTTCCCTTAGTTGTTTATTCATAATTGACTCTGTAAAACTACTTTTAATGCGTAATTTTTTCGCTTTAATTTAAGTGGTATTGCAGTAGGAAGAATAAATTTTCTGAACTAAATAGATCAGTTTTAGAAATAAATATATTGAAGCTGAGACACAATGGAAATCATTTTTTTTAACAGTTTGATTGATAGCAAATGTTTGTATATCATCAAGACTACGTAAGTGAATATTATCACTTTTTTTTTTACTCAAATGGAATTAAAACATTGAATTGACCATGTTTAAAATGTCCTGCAAACCGGAGGTTTTTTACTCCCTATAGGTATTCCTTACTGCTAGCTATATGGGAGCCACCTTTATATTCTTGGAACTCATAATTTTCTCTTCCGCCGCAAGATTTTCACAAATATGTTCATATATGTAAGGCTTAGGTATTTTGTTGCTTTACAAATGTTTAGTACTGTAAGGAGCCGTTGACATTTCCTTAGTGAAGCATCTCCCAGTTTTTGGACACATGATGTACAATGTCATTTTGAATTTGGACTGCCATTGATGCGTGGCCATAACAGGGAGGAGAAAAATCATGCCCTGTCGCAGAGAATTGGTAAAGATTTAAAATAGTATACAATCTATCATTTTATAAATCCAATTTTTAAGTAATTGACAATCACTGTGATGATACATTCGTATTTTAATAGAAATTATATTCTTTGTATTAAAATTATCCATGACTGGTGTTTATTTTTATATGTATGAAATAGACAAATATAATACTTTCATTTGTGTAGTAGACAACTTTATTAAAGTTATGTGAATATTAATATGAATTTTTAGTTGTATCTACATAAATGAATATTTTTTTATTTATATTATTCTTAACATTTGAATAACTGTTAAAGTAAGAGACAGTACTAATATATCAATATAATAATTACTTTAATATTGTGATATTTGTTTTAGTTAATTTTACTAATTAAATACTAGCCGACCCGTGCGGAATTCCGCAGTGCGCACCAAATCGTTTTGTGTGCCATTAAGGTGGTGGCACAAAGTTGTTTTTTTGCACTACATGTTGACGTTGAGCATTGAGTCCTTGTTGCCTGCGATTACGCTGAGCTTGTATTAGTTGTTGGAGTCGAAGCTGCCTTTGTTATTCACTCTGGGTGTGATCTCTTCTTCTGCGTTCTGTGACTCGTTCCAGTGGCGCAGAATGCCCTCTGCCTGGTGGTCTTCCTCTCGGTCTGCATGTTGGTACCCTGTTCCTTGGCATTGTAAAATCATGTAAATGCAGATTATATTGTAAGAAAAGTGTGTCAAATAATGAGAGCAGGTTTAACAGTACGAAGTACAATAAGTTACCTTGGTGTGATGATGAATCTATGAAGGTATATCCAGGCCGTGGATCGAGCACATGTATTTATTGAATTAATCTAGAAGACAGAGTTGTGTATGAAAGAAACAATGCAATTCCATTCTAGTTTCTTATTAAATTGAAGTTGAAAGTTCTCAATGTTAATGAACCTGCAATGTGAACAAAGAATTTATTCAAGTATTGAGTATTGTGACTAACTGATGCTGTGAGAAGTAAATGTAAGAGGTTATGTTTGTAGGATATGTTTGTGATACAAAATATCAACAGTAAGTTCAAAATTACTTATTTATAAGAAAAGTCTGACGTGCCAGAAGTTTTGGATAAGTGTTTTTTTGGTCGATTTTTTTGGTTAAGTTGAAGGATCCTCTAATATTTCTTTATCATAACTTTTGTTTATAATGACGGAAGTGCAATTTAAAAAAAAAATTTGTAAACGCTGATGTTTCAAGTGGATATCCGATTCGATATTTATCTAATCCGATTCGATATCTATCGAAAAATCGACGATCCATTAAAAGATCTCTCCTTAGATGACTTTAAATCTCAAATTTAAAAGAAGCGGTACATTTTTAGACCGTCTGGTCTGTTTTTCGTCATTAGCTGACACGATATACTTTAAAATGAGGGGTAAATCATGGAATTTGATAAAGGAATAAGGAAGATCTCGTGGACAGACAGAAAAACAGGCTAGAGAAATAATATATAAGATTGTGGGGTATGCACGAGAGCAGCGATTCTCAAACATTTATTTCCGTGGCATCCTTGTCAGGCTAAAAATATTTTGCAGCACAGCTACCCTTAAAGCGGTTTGAATACTTAGGGGAAAAAAACAGTGCAAATTTAAAGCTCAGTTGTCTTTAATGCAATGAATGAAACTGTTTCGATAAATCTTTTTATTATTTTCTTAATGTTTATGGGAATTTAGTTCATTTTATCCTAAAATCACTTGAGCCAGAAAGTTTTTTCCCATGTCGGTTTTATATGTAAGCATATTTTGAGAATGCAGACTCGCAGAGAGATGGAAAAAAAAACGTGCAAGTTTTTCTACTGCAGCCTTGTCAACAGCATTGTTTTCTGAATACACATGCATACAGAACTCGTATTGGCTTCCTTCACTGTACTTTTTTTTTTTAAATTGCTTTCTTCGCTGATCTCAAACAGATTTTGAAAAATTTTGTTCGTCATTTCAGTAGGTTTATGTTTCGGGTCACAGGAAAACGGGTTCATCATCCAGCTGTAGATGTCATCAGAGACAATGTCGGGAAAATAATTAACTATACGTCTTTTCAAACCCTGCAAGTGGGCAATAACAATTTCGAGGAAGTTGGTGTGCAGGTTGGTCTCATTTTTTTTGACAAATGGTTGCAACCGATGAATTTTAAAGATGTCTCTGCTCTAAACACATGCTTTAAAAAAGGTAATTATTTTTCACAAGGTTTTTATTTTCTCCAATTGTGCGCTTCCTTTCCCTTGAAGCTAAGTGGTGGTTTCATTTAGTTTTCCAAAGATGTCGGAAAGGTATTCCAATTTAAGCAGCCAATCGACATCAGTTAATTGTTGGATGAATGGCGCCTATGTGTATATGTGCTTATTCTAGTTCAAACAGCCTAGCTAATATTTCCCCGCTTAATAGCCACCGCACTTTTGTGTGCAGCAAGAGGTGGAAGTGATCCTTACCCAGATATTCAATAAGTTTTAAAAGATGTACTTGAATCATGATTAATTATCTTCACAGCACCATCCAATACACTACTTTTAAATCTTGCTGCGTCCTTCTAGTTGCCACAGAATGCCTATGGATGACACAGTGGCTGCTGGTAGCATTTCCTGCCACTTGCTTCATCCTAAACACAGCGCCCTTCACTTTTCTACCCATTGCAGCCGCTCCATCGCTGTAACTATCCACACACTTGCTCCATTCCAAATCACATTTTTCTGTATACATTTGTTGTTAGCTTTGAAATTTTAATCACCAGTAGTGTAAGTTTCAAGCACTTCACTTATCAAACGTTCTTATATTTTTATTTTGGACGGGTACCTCACAAACGCAAAAAAAAAAAAAAAACAGCAAGTCCCGCGATGTCGGTACTTCCATCAAGCTGTAAACTAAAAAATTCACAAGTTATCAATCTTTGTATAAGCTCGTTCTCCACAGACTCTAAAATTGTGTAAATTCACGTGTTTTCTTATTATTTGAAAGCTGCACAGTATCATTCTTCTTGGCCATGTCCGGACCTAACATGGAACTTACAAAATTCTTCACGCAAGGTTTAATTAATGTCTCTGCAATAGTATGGGACTTTCCAGCTTTTGCAGTGAGTTAACTGACAATAAATGAAGTAACAGTTGCATTTTAATTTTCATTTTTAGAAATTCTCTGAATCATGTACGAACCTGCCTGAAGAAATAAAGCACAGTGTTTGAAGATATCTTCACATTTATGTAATAAATCAGGATGATTGCATTCCAGATGTGTTTTTAATTTGAACGGAACCAAGCAGCCATTAGCAACAATTTTGTGACAGTTAATGCGTTGCCCTTTCGGTGCATGTTCGTTCCCAACCAGAACAAAGTCAAACAACAAGCGGTAGTTAGGATCATATTTGCTTATTTTTCCTGGGATTTCATTTCGGTCTAGAGTTGCAATTTCGCCAACTTAGGCAGACAAACTTGGATGGCTTAGGCTCGCCGGTGTTTGCTGGGCTATTTCGTCTCCTCCGACGACGCTGTTTGACATTGAATCAGTTGCTTCAGAAGGTTCTGTGAATTCACCACCTTTCCGTCTTAAAGACTTAGTTTCTGGCTAATTGCCCATAATCATACAACAAAAGTAAGGACTTAAATAAAAATTTTCACTTCATTGCAGGCCACTCCCAAAACAGTATTATGGTTATGTAGCTGATTTTGATTACATCTGCTGAGTTAATATGTGTAATTTATTGCAAATTTGTCTACCTCATAACTAAAAACTAACATTTCTTCAAAACATTTTTAATTTTAAGAAACGTTCATGAAAATATAAGCACGCACACAGTCTCTAGCCATATAGTAAACATTATATTCATTCAATAATCCTTATCTTAAATGAAAAGAATAGAAATTTACTGTCAAATCTACTGGAATATTTCTTTTTGGATGCAAACAACCCAGTACCACTTAAAACAAATGATGCACAACCACAAAAATGACACACTAGTGGCATATGTAGCATAGTCTATGCCATAGACTCCATAGACTCATAGATCATAGACAAAAAGGTAATGGCATTGCCATGTTATGAAAATTGAGTCTACGGCTAAATTGCTATTCGTAGAGAAAATTAAATATTATTTTGGGGGGGGGGGGGGGTTGCGGTAACAACTTAGAAACACACAACTTGGAAACACATAACTTCTAAGTTATGCCTGTTATAAGTTGTGTGTTTCTAAGTTATGATAGTTCTACGTTATGTGGTTCTGCGTTGAGTGTTTCTAAGTTATTATAGTTCTAAGTTGTGATAGTTCTAAGTTATGACTTTCTATGATACTACGTTTCTAAGTTGTGTGGTTCTGCGTTGCGTTTTTCTAAGTTACGTTTTTCTAAGTTATGACAGTTTTAAGTTGTGTGGTTCTGCGTTGCGTGTTTCTAAGTTACGTGTTTCTAAGTTATGACAGTTCCTAGTTGTGTGTTTCTAAGTTGTGATGGTTCTAAGTTATGACTTTCTACGTTACGACGTTTCTACGTTGTGTGGATATTGAATGGGGGGAAACTTTTGGTTGTGTGTTTGTGGCAAATGTTTTCATACGGTCTTATATTCAGCCCCCTACAAAGCTTCTCTCTTTCAAAGTTAGGTAGCGATGTATAACCATCTTGACCACCAGTGTTCTCTATGTGGTTCGTTGAAAACTACATTTTTGGGACTTGTGTATCCTCGGCAGATGGCATTTTCACACAGTTCGTGCATTTAACGGTGAAATTACTGTGAAAAATAAATTTAATAAACTATATAAATTACATCCAAAAAAAAGCGCATTTTATTATATTCAAAACAAAAAGAAAAACTGTAAGTTAAAAAATTTTTAAATTATTTAAAGTGATTACTAACAAAAGAATTATAAAAAGAACTCAAAATTTAATTTTAACATCAAAATATAGATATGGTGGAAATACCGGCCATTTAAATTAGCTAGTAGTGTATAAAAATAGTACTAGTTTCTCAGCAACCCAAATTTACTGGGTAGATTTTATTGCATGGTTTTTATAACTGGAAACCATTCTTTTGGCTTTATTCTTTGTCATAGTGAATACCATATTTACTTCTTTTTTTAAATGCGTAATTTAAAGTTTTATACTATTTTTTTTTTTAAATTGAGAAAGCTCTGCTAAATTGGTCATTTGTGAAGCGGAAAATTTAATACATAGTCCATTGTTCTATAATAAACTTTATTCGGTGAACTATTACATGCAATTAAATGCATTTGTGACCACGGTTAGTCACCATGTTATAGCAAATGCATAACCATTCCATATAACACAAAAAGTAATCCAATAAAATCAAAGGGACAAGATTTTGTAAAGGTCTCGTTATGCGCAATTCACAATTAAATATATATATATATTTTTTTAGTTTGAAAATTTGCTCAAACAAATTCGCACTTGGTAATGATTTAAGTAAGAGCATGTCACGAGTTTATATTTTGAATAAAAGAAAGAAATAACAAATTTCGTATGCCTTTAAACTTCCATATAAAATATGTAAATAAATTTACTGCATAACTTTCAAATAATACAATTGAAAATGTATATATTTAGTTTTTTGGTTTAATTAGACGTAGCAAAATATTATTAATTTAACCATTTATTATGTTTAGGTATATCGTCTACCGTTTGTGTTGTAGGCCTATAAAAATAAATTTAAAAAACCTAGCGTTATAATTTTGTACACTTCTTTAGGGTTTTCGGATGTATTCAAGAAACAAACGACAAAAACACATACATAGTTCATGAGTTGTGTTGTGAAATTAAATTTTGGCACTGATGTAGCGATTAAAAAAGTTTATTATTTAAGAGAGTCCATATTTTAGGGACTAGGTTTCTAGACGCGCATGAATTATATTGTTCCTGAGATAACTGTTGCTATCCATAATTTATCTGTGTATACAGTTAATAATTCAGAAATTTATTTTTTAAAGATTGGTCTAGACTTTTAATTCTGTATTCACACATTAATTTTTTGGTTATAATTTTATATGGAAAAATAGTGTGGAAACAAATTTAAGACTTTTTTTTCGTAAAAATACAAAACAATGTCTTTTCTTTCGTATTCCATAATAATAGTCAATGACTTACAGTGTACTAAACTAACTGTATATAATTTTGAATTATTCATGCAGTATTTTAACAACATGCGCTTGAAATATTATGTACCGATCTGTTCATGCTTAAAGGGCTTCTGCTTTAGCTTCATTAAACATTCAATCTGGAAATGAATTATCAAGGGCGTATTTTTTTAAAAAAAAAAGTTATGAAAAATATATAAATTTTATACATAAATGCCATAATGAGGGCTGAACAAATCTTTTTTAAAAAATACAGCATTTTTTCAATGCCTAAATCAATGAGGCCAAATTATTGACACAAGACCTATATGTATGGACTGATTCACATTTGATGAATTTTAAAAATATTGGATTTTATATAAACTTTACTTGCCAACTTCTGTAGTCACGAACATTTTGTCGATATAATACCATGGGAAACGTTCCTTTAAATTAAATGAAAAAGTAGCATTCCAACAGGTATTATTTTTATGTTGATTAACTTGATTATGTAACGGTGAAATAGAAAGCAAAATTACAAAACATTTTCTTGGACTTCCAAATTTCTAAGTTGTTACAAGTAGTTGGCCAGGTGAAAACAGAATTTAGAGTTGTGCAAGTTGGGTTCAATCTCGTATCTTTGACATTTCACCATGACAGAAAAATCGTACACTTAATAAAATTCGATAACTCATGGATAATAAATACGAATCCCAGATTTGCAATTTTTCCAAGAAACTTAAAAATTTCAATAAAAAGAAAAATTTAAATAACTTCCAAAATGTATAATATTATTTTAAAATGTTGAGTATATTTATATTTATCCTTTTTTATTCAGTTCACTGTTTATAAACATAACTTATATTAAAACGGTTTTGAAACCAGTCACGTGATAAAAATTCATCAGTGTCAATTAATTCAAGTTCGGTATTTTAACCTCAGAAAGCTCACAAAAAATCCACCGCTGTCTTTAAATTACCAAGCCCAAGAAGAAGGTCATATTATGCATATACTCACTCTCGTCTTTTACTTTTTTATTTCACTGAGCCTCTCACAAAAATTACTAGCAGGTTGTGCAGAATGCTAGGTAATCGTTATGAATGAAAGTGCCACACAATTTAAAGAAAAAATAAAAGACAATTTCTTACGATGATTTTTTTTTTCACAATTTTTGAAGAATAATGGTATTTTTCGAAATTTTTGGGACTGTTTGGTTCATAAGTCAAGGGTTATTTTAAAAATGTTCAACTACCAAAGAGGGTTTTATGTCATTGTTATTCTGTCCTATATGTAAATGAGTACGGCGTAGAGTAATTTTTATTGAACTAACGAATAAATTTAGTTGTTCCTTAAATTAGGTTACAAACGTGCCCTATAGAATAACATCATTAATAAAAAAAATTGCAAAAATTGTAAGCTCTATACAAATCAATAATTTCTCAACCACTTTTCTGAACGTGTTGTAAGGATTCACTAACAATGTACAAGAGTGCATGCATTTTATTAGATTTAACGGCGTAAGATGTACATACCACCCATCTCACACTTGCTTTGTGTGTCAAGACAGGCGCAAGAAAATTAAAATTTAAACTTTAGTTTTAAAAATACAGTAGCTTTAATTATTGAGTTACATATAATTTTAACTTTCACGTACGAAGCCTCCGACTGTGAATAATAATTTCACGGGCGAATTTCGCTAAATGTCATGACGTCACTCTGTGCTTTAATTTTAGTTTGGAGAAAATAAGGCTTTGAAAATAACCGTTTTTGGAAATATTTTCTTCAGAAAACATTAGTATATTTTTTAATATTTGGATTTTTTACTTTTGTAGTAACACATCGCGCTAGCCCTAACATGCAAACTGTTAATTGTCGCCCGTATTACCTCACATATTCCTTGATTTTAGAATTAAATATGTAAAAAAAAATAAAAAGATTTTTTATTGAGTTATTTAAACAATGTTCATTTTTAATTGTTATGGTGGGAATACGAAACCAAAATAATTTAATCATTTTGGATGAAAAACCCTGTATCGTTAACACACTTTAATTACAAAAAATAAAACCGAAAACTGCCGTTGTAGGAGGTACACTACAACTTACTTGTTAAAGCATTGGGAACTTTCAAAGTCCGTAGTGGAAGAGAAAGACCGAGAGAGAGAGAGAGAGTTTAATTACTTATTCAGACGTAACGCAGGTCACACCGAGCAGATAGAGTGGAAGTCTGGACTGTCTACAGAAAGACAAATTTTCGGCCGCACGAGTCATGATAAAATAAGAACTCAGCCTGAACATCTGCTTTCCGAAAGAGCAGGAAAATCCATTTTGCTCACACTTATACAAATCCAAAGTAATAATTATATAAACGTGAAATACCCCTGCACAATTATAATAGCAGTCATAAAGAGTAAACAACTATGTAATTACACAGTAAAAATATGTATGTTTCAAATAAAATCTTTTTTTATATATAGTTAAAAAATATGAAATTAAGTTGTGCACAAAAATTAAATTAATTAAAGTATCAAAAACTAAAATTTTAAAAATACTTTTAAAATACATCAAAATACCCATACAAATATATAATGTTCACCCTTCAATTAAAAAAAGATACGTATGATCGAATCAGGTGGGGCAATCACGAAGGCTCTAATTCAAATTCTGTTTCATCAATCTCGTTATTTTACTCCAAGGGTTTTTCAAAATGACACCGCGTATGACCTCCCTGACACGTTGGAACCGGCTGTCTGGCTAAATATTTACTGCATTCCCAGTTAAAATACTTGTGCAGTATTGCTCTGTAAATTAAGAGGAATATAGCACCTTAATTTGTACTTTTATGTAAGGAAAAAATTTTAATTAATTTTTGTTCGTTATTAAGACCTAAAATTTGAAACGGTTTTAAACAATATATTTTTAGAAGAAGTTGTAACAAGTGTACCCTGTGTCTGAACATTAACAGTTATGCTTTCTCCAAATAATCTGCATTCGCACTCAAAGTTTTGACGTGTACTTTACATGTTTAATGTATGTATGTATGTTCTCAAGAAATTAAGTTTTTCGCCACTTTTAATAATTTTTTTAATATATAAATTACAATAACGTAACTTCTAAGAGAAGAATATCTTATGACGCAACAACAAGAGAGAAAATAACGTTAATTTAATAAAATTATTTTTCATTTCGGTTAACGTCTTGTCAAAAGTGAGGAAACAGAGACGGGAAAGTTATAATTAAAAAAATGTTTTTTATATATAGTTAAACAAAAAAGTTAGTCCAATGTTCATGGAGTTAAATCATTTTATTTATTATAAGTAGTACACAAAAAAAATGTTTTTTTTAATAAAATAACTTTAAAGTTATCCATGAAAACCCGGAATCAAACAAATGTGTCAATCGGATCTGAATGGCAAACCTTACCTGATCTTCATCTAGCTATGTGTGGAACTGATAGCACCACCTATAGAGAGAGATACAAACTAAACGCGAAAGTTACTATTTTACCACAAGAGTGCAGCTCTGAATGCAGGGAGAGTACAACAATGTTTTTGTCGCTACAGCCCTTTCAAATTACTTGCGCTTTCTCATCCAAAATTCTAAGTTGTGTGTTTTGGCGTTGCATGTTTCTAAGTTACGTGTTTCTAAGTTATGACAGTTCTAAGTTGTGTGTTTCTAAGTTGTGATCGTCCTAAGTTATGACTCTACGTTACGACGTTTCTATGTTGTGTGATTCTGCGTTGCGTGTTTCTAAGTTAAGAAAGTTCTAAGTTATGATTTTTTAAGTTGTGATAGTTCTAAGTTATGACTTTCTAAGTTACGACGTTTATAATCTGTGTGATTCTGCGTTGTGTGTTTCTAAGTTACGTGTTTCTAAGTTATGACTGTTCTAAGTTGTGTGTTTCTAAGTTATGTGTGGTTCCCTTGCTACGGCACCCCTGGCCATGTACCCCACATTCGATTACGGGCCCTGGACCCAGGATCGGAGACCTGAAAAAGGGGGTGGGGGGGGGGGCAACTTTTCAGTCTAGTACTACATTATAATTGCATGGTTATTTCTTACCTACTCTTTTTAGAATGTTATTTAACCTGAAAATACAGGGTATAATTGTGGTTACTATTTTATAAGTCCAAACTAAGTTTTATTTATACAATTATTTTACTTTAAAATAACCACAGTATGTACCTATATTTATTTCACACACTGAGATAAAAATGAAAATAGTTACAGAAAAATAAAATTAGGATCAATGTAAATCATAGACACTGGCTACAAAATAAGACTACTTAACTTAATAACAGTTTTTCAAGCTTTCTTCTGACTAAAATCATCAATTACATCGAAAAAGTCAAGATTCTTGGCCAATTAATTCTCAGTTGCTAAAATTGCTAAATGGTTATGAAGACTTTGGCCCATTTTGCTCCTTTGCCAAGTTTTTAAAGAGTTCGTCAGTCTACTAAAAGACATTTCAGCCGTAGACACATGTTACTAGAATCGTACAAAAAAGTCTAATTGCAGTACACACGTTCAAAAAAATTGCTTGAAGGTTTTACTCATATATGGAGTTGAGAAGCTTCATCAGGTCCTTTTCTGATTCGAAGACTGTACTATATACACTCTTCATGTATAGAATTTCTTCAACTAAACTGTCTGTATCTGCCAATTCTGAAGGATACTTTGAGATAAGATTGGTAGTTTTAACTTTCAGTTCATAATTTTCTAGATTCATGAAAACCAAAACTGGTGAAAAATTATCACAAATTAGTTCACAGCTCGTAAATCTTGTTTTCAAATCTGCCATGACAAAATCCAAACAGGAAGAACAACAGAAGATTTAAATTCATTTGATGCTACTAGCTGAAGTTGTTCTGGCATATATTCATCTGCATTTAGTTTCCTTTTGATAACAAACTCTGGTGAAATGACAACTGCCTCGGCAACAACTTTTGCTTCATTCAAAATGGTTTCCCACGAATCTCGTGAAACCTGCATATCATTAAGTAAGTATTTAATTAGTGTCTTTAATTAGCATCTCTACGTTAAGGTAAATTCCTTTTCTCGGAATAATTACTTTTTTTTATCAAAAGCAGCCAAGATCTGGTACCAAAATTATGACATCAAGAGGCCTTTGAAAGATCCGTAATTCTTCTTGAGTCCCAAAACAGTATTTCTTGCTGAAAGAGTTAATGTGGGTACATTATCCCCCACGAGCAGGTCATAGTGCTTCACAATTGGGCGCACAGCTTGTAGTCTTTCACTACATCGAGTTTCAGAAAGGCTTTGCAAAGACGAAGGGACATTATGTTTTGACAATTCCCAACGACCAGGGCTGCTAGAGAAAAAATAAGAAAATTTCAATGGTTCCAAAAAATGTTAGAACATCATGATTCAGTTTAGCACCATTGACACCAACTCTGTTCAGAGAGTGTGCTCCACAGTGAGAAAAAATGGCAGACTTTTTTTTCAAGTATTCTTGACTGAACACCACTAGTGTGACCCCGCATAGTGAAGCCATTGTTATATCCCAGGGCACGACATTCCGCAAGTGTTACTCCAAGAGTTTCTTATGTGGACAGTATTTCATCAGTTATTGCCTCGCCTGTTTTCCCGCTAAAATTCATAAATTCAGTGAATCTTTCACAAACTTCGAATGACTTCTTTTCCATATTTTGAAATACGTAGTGCAGAATGAGTACATTCTGCTCCTGGTGGGAAATGGTCAGGAGTTGCATCAACAATAATTCCATAGAAGAAATACTGTTATCTTTGATGTCAAATGGTTTTCAAAAGTTTTTCACCACATAGAGAACTAAACTCATTCTGCGAGTATCAAGATTGATAGTGAGCTTGAACTATCATACTTTTGTTTATCACTTGGTTTTCTTTTACTTTGGCTAGATGTTCACGAGTTAGTTCGTCGTATTTTCCAATCAATTCCAATATTCCCAAAAAATTTCCATTATGATCATCAGTATGAGTATTTTCCCCTTGGAAAGTCAAACCTTTACTACTTAAGAATAAAGTTGTGTCCAGAATTATTTGTAATATAGCTTTCCATCTTGTTGCTTCACAGTTAATCATCTGTTGAAGGTTACTGTCGACACCATGTCCTAACAATGATGTTTGAAGACTCTTCCATTCTAAGTAGTGTTTTCGATTCTCAGAGCTTTTTTCATGCATTGGTAACAACCTGTAAAGTCTTTTGTAGGAAGATTTTTGTGGAGAAAACCCTTTTGCAAGTTTACTCTGATTTGATTTTAAAATGCTGCAAGTTAAACAATGAATACTGTGTTTAGACTCGCTCCACATTAACCATTCACGTGAAAATTGTTTACTTGCTCTGTTGGTGGCTGTTTTCATGTACATCAGTGTCTCAGTGTCTCATGAAAATGTTTTCCTGAAATATATGTTGGAAAAGACTTTGATCTGGTCTGAAAGGCTGGGAAACCAGCGTAAGAAGATGATATTTTCGGTCGCAGTTTATCTTTCATCACTGGAGGCCAAGTACCAGGATCGTCCAAAATACGACTGTTGCTGTCATGAGTACTCATACAAAGATATAGATAAGCACATTTTTCATTTCTTTCTTGACATGCAGTAAGAGAATCTTTGTCATTTTTTGTTTCGTCTGCTTCAATTAGTTGTTCAGAGCCAAAGTATCTTGTTTGATTTCTTTATCATCTTTTTGGTCTGAAACCGACTGAACAACAGAGCACGAATGTTTGCTATCCGGGGCTGTTGTAGATTCTGACGTATCATGAGGCTACTTCTTGTAATTCTTCTTTTTCGTGAAACTTCAAAAATTTTGTCATTGTTTGACGACCCTTAACTACTTTTTCAAATTTGTCATTTTGGAGTGTTCTTTTTAGAGCTTAACTTGTCGTCATATGCAATCTGAAACAATACACTCCAGCTAAAATAGATTTTTTATTTTTTTATTTTCACAACGTAGGAGGGATAATATTTGACGGATAATGGCTTCCAATTTTCTCAATAAAATAAATTTGGACAGATAACTTCAAATATAGTTCAAATCATGTCACTCTATCAAAGTTTCTTTTTCGTCTCAGCTATTAAATACTTTTCAATTTTAATGTCATTTTGAAATTAAATACTTCATTACGGTGCTGAATGAAATTTTTGAACTAGTTATGTTATCTATGCATGTTTGATTTTTTTAAATATTAATAAGTTTAACTCGCAATAACATTCGTTACATAAAATTAATATTCAGTAATTTTTGAAGTGCTAAAAAAATAAATTCTTTTTCACACATAAAATTATTTCGCAAACGACATTCATATTAATCATATTAACATTATTTTAGTTATTTCACTTTTATAAAATCTTGAATCGCCCATGTGATCTTAGTCATTTTAAAGATTCGTTGTGACGGGAACGGGGGTAATTTCCGTTTTCGCTACGCACGATTTTGATTGGCCGATCGCAACCAACATCCAACATATTTCAGAACCCATTCTCTATGAAAAAATATTTGATGGAAACTCAAATCATCTAAATTGTCAAACAAACATGGCTGCACTAGTGATGTTTTCGGTGACATCATAACCCTCCAACTCTATTTTACACAACATATTGGAAGGTGTGGGAAGCGAAAATTTTTGACAGTGTGACAGGGCATTTACGAACATTAGGTTAGAAGGGTTTGATCACACTGACTGGTAATCTGCAAGAATATTTATAAAATAAAACTGTATAGATAAAACGTTAGCGAAATGATGAGCAATTGCCAATAAACCTTCTTGCAATACTTACCTGAACAGTTATATTTCTAGATGAAAATATAATATTTAATCAATAAACAAATAACACAACATACCACCATTTCACAATACTGCGAATTCCAGGAACGGTGGCACCATAGGACAAGGAGGGAGATATAGAAGTTCAACTCTCTCTCTCTCTGTGGGGCGACATGTGACACTATCTGTTGGTTGGGCCCGTAACTACTAGTAAGAACAAAAACTCGGGCGGGAGTGTTAGCTTTATAATGATAATTTAACTACATGACTAATTGTTTCGTAGAAGCCATTTGAACTGTGCAAAAGAAATACTGAATAATCTTTTGAAATAAAAAAAAAGCATGTTGTATATCAATCGGTATAAAATGAAGAATTTCTGGTCTCCCACGCTACAAAATATGTGGCTACGAAAATAGAGTGAATTAATTTTTACTGTATTGTTTGCCTATTTGCTGAAGCATTAACCAAACAAATGTTATCACTTTCAGTAGCAGAAGACAAAAAATTTTAGAATTCAACCCATGTCACACGGAGTTTACAGGTGGACTGATAAGTGATACCATGTGTCTATTTTTATAACAAAGAGGGAAACAGCTGGAAAAAAAATAATCACGGCAGGAAGGGAGGTTATAAAAGTTAGAATTGGTAGGGAAGGGGGGAGGGGGCAAGACATACCTACTGCGCTAATATGCACACAACACGTGCAATGACAATAACTACCAGTACCAATTTTATTAAATGTTTATCATTAATATCTATTTAAAATTTTAACATATAATAAGCTGTAGGTGTATAAACTTCTAAAATTTCTTTGGATGAAAAATATTCAATATTTTTTTCTAGTTTGTAAAAAAATCATATATATTAACACTGAGACCACCACTATCTCCACTAACCACAGCGTTAAGGGAAAAGAGACGTATTAGGGCAGTCAGATGGAAAGAAAATATCCTAGGTCGAAGTAAAGTGAATTTATTACCTGTACATGTACACAAAATTAATACTGTACTCATAAAAAATTACATTGACCGCTTCCACAGCAAATTTACACTGATCACTAAATATTAGTAGGAACATTCATAATAGTAATCAATTATTAAATTTTTTAAATCCATTACTTTTACCAAAAATAATAACGCACAAATATTAAATGAAAGTATGGAGGAATTGGAGATGGTAGATGCAGGCCACACCACATGCCTCAGACTGAGTCAATACCAACTCACAAATATTAATAACCAGACTCCAAATACAGCACATGTTGTGCCAGCATAAAGTTGTACTCTCCCCAAGAATACAAATATAATAAGTTGCATACATAAACAGTACAGGCTGTGTAAAATACTTGCAATAATAAATACTTCACAATATTATTAAAACACCAACTAGACATCACTAATTTCCACAATTAAGATCATGTACCAGCATGTATCTTAACAGAACTAATTTTAACATTACTTCCTTCAGATAACCAAATCTTTAGAGTGTGTATACATAATAGAATATTAATTAACTTTAAAACATATAAATTGCTTCAGGTACATGTTATAAAGAACAGTTACTGTTAATAATACAAGGTATGATACTTTAAAACTTGTAAACGAACGACGTATGTGTATATAAATCTCTCTCAAAGTTCAATATACATTTACATCAATATTTTATGCACACAAGTTGTACCTGCCTCAAGGTATAACATAACCCACTTATTTTTCACTACAAGAAAAATGTAGGAATGCATCTAAATGCCTGCAATATGCACCATCGAAAAATCCATCAACAAAATGTCACTCTAATTATTTAATTTTCTTCAATAGAAAAAAAATTACTTTCTCTCTAGTAGCGCTTTCAAATTAAAATATATTACTGTATCTTACACCATATAGTCAATGCTCACCAACAGCCAAACTTGAAAATGATAATAAATTACTGAAAATATAAATGGTTGACACTTTTCATTTAACTTGCGGGTAGTCATAGCAATTTCACTCACATCTTGTTCTCCAAAATCGGGCAGGTTCCAAAACTTAGTGCCATAAACTTACTTTGCTGCCCAACGTCGATCATCATGAGCAAAGGAAAACTGCTCAAATCCTCGTCGACAGTAAACGAAAACGCTTAAATAAGGCAGGTCTCTGAAACATGCTTCAAAGAATAGCAACACGGCCGAAAACACAGCAGTGCCAGACCAAACAGAACTTCGTGATTAAATGCGGTAACCATCCACCACGATGAATTACAGTAAACTCGCCTCGTTTCCTGTAATCGAAATTGAAAGTACAACCCAGCACCAAGCTGTTTCACTGCAATAGCTAACAGCAGGCACTCGTCGTAAACACCACTCGTAAATCGTATTGCTTAATATTGCCATAGTATTCTCTGCAATAGCTAGCAGCATGCACTCGTCGCAAACACCACTCGTAAATCGTATTGCTTAATATTGCCATAGTATACAGTGGCTCAACTCCACTCGTTGAAGTTACATCGTCGATAGACAGCTCAAAAAACGAAACGTCTTCAATCACAACTCGCCATACAGACGCAAACCTCACAAAAATTTACTTCCCTAGCCCTACCAACAGCTGGCTACGGCAAACAAAATTTCTCCATAGTGGCGCTACCGGCGCGCAACATACAAAGACCTCCTACGACAAATCAGAGAACTAAGTGGAGTGGCTAGTTCAAAAACACCTCACCAGAATGAGTAAGCATTCACATACAAACAAAAAAGAAATGTGACGAGCGAAGCTAACGTCACAGCCTCCCCTCCTAAAACCCACTTCCCCTCGGGCGACACAAGGGAAAACAGCTCAAACAAAAAAGTCACTTAAGCTAAGCATACTCACCAACCACATAACAAACGATGACAAGCTACAAAAACCCCAAACTCATTACACCTACACAAAATAAGAAACTCCAAGGACACAAGAACGCATGCAACTAGGGTCAACCCACCAAACGGGCTGTTCTAAGGAGGAAAGAACTTTTTTACTGCAGATATGTGAGCCTTCTTTATGACAAACCCTTTATCAGGATCTCCCAAATTAACGGTGACAGGGGTCAGGAAAGATAAAACACGATAAGGACCATAAAAGGCAGGGCACAACTTGCTCGAAAAGAAATCCACCTTTCTAAGATTTACTTTTCGACACACCACCAAGTCACCAGGAATGATATCAGACACCAACCTCCCTTGATTGTATTTCTTTTCCATGATGGCATGTGCTTTGTCCAATGCTTGTTGAGTCTTACTCTAAACTTCTTCCAGCATTACACCAGATTCTTCAAAACAACCAAGAGAAATCCCCCAAAGACTTAGCAGGGGATGGGGGAGCTCCCTACCAAACATAATCATACTGGGCGTCTTTCCAGTCACCCCATGAGCCACGGAGTTCAGCGCGACATTCAGAGATAATAGCTCAGTGTCCCAACCCCTTTGCTTCTCATGGTGAAAGATGGTAAGAGCCGCCTTGTTCGACTTGTTCACACGCTCCGCCAAATTTGGGCACAGGTAGTACGGGCTGGCATGAACTTGTTTTGTTCCCCAACGAAAACACAAATTCTTAAGATTTACTGAAGTGAAATACATCGCGTTATCGGAAATGAGCAACTCAGGGCTACCAAATATTCTCCACACTTCATTTTCAAGTTTCCCACAAATGGAGCTGGCTTTCATATCTCTGAGAGGTATAAGAACCACAAATCTAGAAAAACTATCCACGAGAATTAACAAACAGTTGTGTCCTTTACTAGAGCGTGGCAGAGGACCAAACACATCAATGTATACCCTTTCCCAAACTCTTTTGGGTGTTTTTACCGAATACATTCCCACCTTGGAATTATAAGGTTGTTTTACAAATTGACAATCAGAACACCCGGACCTCCTGTCCTAACCCTTCCCAGAAAAATTCCTGACGGATCTTCATCTCAGTTTTCCTAGCTCCCATGTGAGCACCAACAACTGAATCATGAAAATATCGAAGAATCATCCTGCGTACACATTGAGGTACCCAAACTCGTTTGTTGCCCTTCCTATCGATGTGATAGATGATCCCCTTAGAAATGACGAAGTTCTTGCACATCCCAGACTGGATCTTCTCACGGATCTCGTCACCTTCCTCATCTTCACTCTGCCATTTACCAATGTCAACAAAGGACTCAGAAATGTGATGGATAATAGCCAATGGTTCATCGCCTACCTCTGTTTCTTCTCTTTCCTCTTTTCTTTTAAATTAAATTCATTTGGGTCGAACATATGCGAAAGTGTGTCCGCAATATAATTTTGCTTCCCTTTCACATGTATAATCTTGAAACGGAACCGTGTAGACACATGATCCATCGCCCTAATTTACCTAGTTTGCGAGGATGAGAGAATAACCATGTCAACGCCTGGTATCTGTCATTAAGTCGAACTCTGCATGCTCCAGATAACTAGCAAAACGTTCTACACCAAAAATACACCCCAGGGCCTCCTTCTCGTACGTACTGTACATCTGCTACTGATGATTTAGAGCGCGACTCGCATATGCAATCGGCCTCATCTGCCCTTCCTGACCCTGCAACAACACAGCTGCCACTGCTAGACTACTGGCATCTACCTGCAATACAAATCTTTCATTGAAGTTGGGCAACTGGAGAACTGGTGGGTGTGAAATAGCATATTTCAAGTCCTGAAAGGCACGTTTCTGCTCACTACCCCATTTGAAAGGAACATTCTTTCTTTTCAACATATTCAGCGGGGCGCATCTTTCTGCATAGTTATGAATAAATTTAGCAAAATAACCCAACATGCCTATGGACCTCATGACCCCTTTTAAGTTTTTGGGTTGGGGAAAATTCACTATGGGCCCAATTTTTTCCGGATCCATGATTAAATTCCCATTTGAGACCAGGAATCCAAGAAATTTGACCTGTTCACTAGCCCGCACAATTTTTTTTGGATTAGCAGTAAACCCTGCGCTGCGCAATTTCTCCAAAACTTTGCGCACGTGTACCAAATGCTCCTTAAAAGAATTCGAAAATACCAGAATATCGTCAAGAAAGGAAACTACGAACTCGAACTGGTACTCCTCTAACAATATATGCAAAATCCTTGACAGGCATTGTCTCCCAAAATTGATCCCAAAGGGTACGTGTTCCCACTGAAAATGGCCCCACGGCATTACAAACCCTGTGTACTTCTTGCTACTCTCCTCTAGAACACACTGATGGAAGGCCGAAAAAGATCAAATACAGTAAAGTATTTTCCACCACTCAGATATTGGAATAACACCTCTATATTTGACATAGGAAAAGGGTCCACTTTTATCTTACGGTTCAGCAGGCGATAATCGAGAACTAAGCGGTACTTCCCAGGTTCCTTCTTTTTCATGAGGAAAGCAGGCGACGCATAAGGCGAAAGCGTACACTGAATAATCCCTTGCTTTTCTAAATACTTCACTATTTCCCTAAATGCTTGAAGCTTCGGGGGTGAACACTGATACAGAACGCATCTCACTGGTTCTTCATTACTCACTTTAATCTGATACGGCATCATCTCACATTTCCCTAACTTATCATTCAAAACGTCCCCAAATTCCTTCATCACTGCTTTCAACTTCTCCTGTTGCTCACCCGATAAATGATTATTATCCCCCTGTATGCCAGAACATACCTCCATTTCCTTTTTTGACTTCCACTCCAAAGGCACCACATACTCTTTTTGAAAACCAAACGTTAACTCTCGCTCACCACAATTCACAACCGCTCGGGTCTCCTCTAAAAAATCTAACCCTAACACCATATCGCAGATTAAATCAGGCAAGACCCAAAACTGTCTGGTCCATGCAAACTTACAAATTTTTTTAATGTAACCTCATAGAAACCTTAACCAGAATACTGATACCATTAGCCACCTGCAACCTAAAACCCTCCTTTACCTTCAACCGGTTCTTGAGTTCAGGATCCTCAGACACCAACTGATTTGCAAACTTCTGACTGATGAAGCTAGAATTGGCACCTGTGTCCACCAAAGCATGTCTGGTTTTCCCCGCTACCAGGGTATCAACCCAAAAACTGCTATTATTTTTTCCGGGACCTCTGTATTTAATAGTTGCTATTTGCCCTCCTTGATTGACATTGGTTTCGTCTGATCCCTTATTCATGCTCTCAGTGCCCCCAGAACCCACCTTCTTATACTGACTGGAAATATGCCCAACATTTCCACACTTGAAACACCGACTACCTTCGGAGAGCTGGCTCCAACAATTTGAGGCAAAATGCCCCTGCTTGTGACACTTGAAACAAGTTACTGTCTTTTTCTTTTCTTTTAAAAGGTTGCTCGCACCCAGATGTTTATCACCTCTAACCTCTTTATGAGTATTTTTATGCTGCACACCCCCTTCAATATTCACCTGATCTGGCAACTGTGCATGATAAACCCGGCAGGTATACACAAGGTTGTATACCTCAATGGCCCATGTGTTCAACTCCTCAAGGCACTTAGGACACTGCAGGAAAGAACATTGCTGCCTAATCTCAGGTGCCATGTTGTCCAGCACCAACTTAATAAACTGACCATCGGAATATTTTTTCCCCAATGTGGAAGCACATTCCTGTAAATTTTGAATAAACTCAGCCATGCGCTCCCCACGGCGCTGAAAACGTTTTAGGCAAGCTGCTTCAAAATCTTCCTTTTCTCTTTCAGGACACAACACCCATAGCTTCTCTTTGATAATTTCCCAATTCTCACCCCGGGCTAAACCATCCAGTAATGCTTCAAGAACTACACTAGTGCATTTGGGCAACAAACCCTGAATTAATTCTACCTCAGAGCACAACAGGTAGATACATTTTATCTTATCGACAGCAACGATGAACTTAAGCAAAGCCCTAGGCTCATAAGAATTTAACTGCGTAACACTCTGTAATGATGGCATAATAAGGGGAATCTTGTATTCAGCAACAGCTACCTGTCTAGCCTGACTGGCTTCAACATCCCCAGCCATACTCTTATTTCCCTTTATGAAACCCACAATTTTTTTCTCAAAACGTCTAGTGTGTCACTTTCGTCAAATTCAATGGCCGCTGCTGTTAGGTTAACTTTCAGCTGTTCCTTAGACAATTCATTAACCCACGCTGTAGGCATTTTAGATGGTTATCCAATCACACCAAGTACAATCTAACATTCACCAAACTTAACCTAGGAAGCAGAGTGGCGCAGCCTGAGACCACCGCTATCTCCACTAACCACAGCATTAAGGGGAAAGAGAGGTATTAGGGCAGTCAGATGGAAAGAAAAAATCCTAGGTCGAAGTAAAGTGAATTTATTACCTGTACATGTACACAAAATTAATACTGTACTCATCAAAAATTACATTGACCGCTTCCACAGAAAATTTACACTGATCACTAAATATTAGTAGGAACATTCATAATAGTAATCAATTATTAACTTTAATAAATCCATTACTTTTACTAAAAATAATAACGCACAAATATTAAATGAAAGTATGGAGGGGTTGGAGATGGTAGTCGCAGGCCACACCACATGCCTCAGACTGAGTCAATACCAACTCACAAATATTAATAACCAGACTCCAAATACAGCACAGGTTATGCAAGCATAACTTTGTACTCTCCCCAAGAATACAATTATAATAAGGTGCATACATAAACAGTACAGGCTGTGTAAAATACTTGCAATAATAAATACTTCACAATATTATTAAAACACCAACTAGAAATCACTAATTTCCACAATTAAGATCATGTACCAGCATGTATCTTAACAGAACTAATTTTAACATTACTTCCTTCAGATAACCAAATATTTAGAGTGTGTATACATAATGGAATATTAATTAACTTTAAAACATATAAATTGCTTCAGGTACATGTTATAAAGAACAGTTAACTGTTAATAATACAAGGTAAGATACTTTAAAACTTGTAAACGAACGATGTATGTGTATATAAATCTCTCTCAAAGTTCAATATACTTTTACATCAATATTTTATGCACACAAGTTGTACCTGCCTCAAGGTATAACATAACCCACTTCTTTTTCACTACAAGAAAAATGTAGGAATGCATCTAAATGCCTGCAATATGCACCATCGAAAAATCCATCGACAATATGTCACTCTAATTATTTAATTTTCCTCAATAGAAAAAAAATTAACTTTCTCTCTAGTAGCGCTCTCAATTTAAAATATGTTACTGTATCTTACACCATATAGTCAACGCTCACCAACAGCCAAATTTGAAAATGATAATAAATTACTGAAAATATAAATGGTTGACACTTTTCATTTAACTTGCGGGTAGTCATAGCAATTTCACTCACATCTTGTTCTCCAAAATCGGGCAGGTTCTAAAACTAAGTGCCAAAAACTTACTTTGCGGCCCAACATCGATCATCATGAGCAAAGGAAAACTGCTCGAATCCTCGTCGACAGTAAACGAAAACGCTTAAATAAGGCAGGTCTCTGAAACATGCTTCAAAGAATAGCAACATGGCCGAAAACACAGCACTGTTAGACCAAACAGAACTTCGTGATTAAATGCGGTAACCATCCACCACGATGAATTACAGTAAACTCGCCACGTTTCCTGTAATCGAAATTGAAAGTACAACCCAGCACCAAGCTGTTTCACTGCAATAGCTAACAGCAGGCACTCGTTGCAAACACCACTCGTAAATCGTATTGCTTAATATTGCCATAGTATTCTCTGCAATAGCTAGCAGCATGCACTCATTGCAAACACCACTCGTAAATCGTATTGCTTAATATTGCCATAGTATACAGTGGCTCAACTCCACTCGTTGAAGTTACATCGTCGACAGACAGCTCAAAAAACGAAACGTTTTCAATCACAACTCGCCATACAGACGCAAACCTCACAAAAATTTACTTCCCTAGCCCTACCAACAGCTGGCTACGGCAAACAAAATTTCTCCTTAGGGGCGCTACCAGCGCGCAACATACAGAGACCTCCTACGACAAATCAGAGAACTAAGTGGAGTGGCTAGTTCAAAAACACCTCACTAGAAAGCGTAAGCATTCACATACAAACAAAACAGAAATGTGACGAGCGAAGCTAACGTCACAACACATTTAAAATTAAAAGGGCTGTGCCCGGGACCTGGACCGAGAGGTCCACCCAGCCTCACCTTTGTGGGGGCCATGCCCCTGGCATACGTATTTTGTACCCAGTTTGAGAACTGCAGTGCTAGAGCATAAGGAACATCCTAAGTCATTCCACATCAACTCACCATCACAGATTTTCTTGAAATTTGGCACAGGATGTACTATTAGTATAAACTTGGAAAAAATATGAAATTTTACTAAAAAAAAATGCCAACTCGTTTTAAGAATTTCAGAGGTGTAAACTTTCCAAAAATGGGGCTAAAAAAGGGCGCAGCAATTTTTGGAGTTGCCCTATAAAATTTTCTAATTGAGTTAGAAACCTATGATATTTGCCATTTTACAGCATTTGCCATGCCCGTTTCTATGATATGGAACACTATGTAGCTTAAGATTAAAAATTAATTCCATGAATAGTTAGTATGTATTGTTCTAAATCAAAGGGAAAAAATTCAATTTATGAGGATAATGGCTTCATAGTTGAAAAAAATTGAAGACTAAGTTTAATTTTAATGAAATAATAATTGTAATAAAATTCAAGTAATAAATTAATTTATAATAGTAATACTTTATTATAAACAATAATACGGGTCAAAATAAAATATATTTGTAAAAAGATTTTAAACAAATACATCGAAATATTATATTTATGTTTGGGTGCTGAAACTGTATCTGATATATATATATAAATATAAATATATATGTATATATTTATATATATATATACACACACACACACACATATATATATAGTATCACCTACAGTTCTCTCAGAATATGACATCAATTATATTCTTTAATAGAGAAAATTGAATACATAAAAAAAAGTGTAACTTAAACTGTACTCTAATTTAAATTAGGCTTTAATTTCACCACTTAAGTACTAATATTTTACATGCTTATTTGTTTGAATTTCCTTTTCCATTTGGCTGTAAAGCTTCTTATATAGCTTTAGCTCAGACACGATGCATTTTGTTTTTTCGATTAAGCGACCAACAGTAATCACCCAACGTATTGATATTCCAACGTTCCTGGTACCGTTTTCAATCATCTTTATGTCCTAATAGAACCTTTTCTCCTGCTCTTCACTCAAATTGTCCAAGTTTTCAGGAAAAACGTCAGATGGTTGTGCAGGAAGTGAACTTTAAGACTCATCAAACATCCCAGATTTTTTAACTTGTCCATCATATTAACTACAATAAGCTCGTAGTTTTGGTGTTTCAAATTGCAAAAACTTAGTCACAATTTGCTTAAATGATATCTAACACTCCTTTTCCTTTGTAGTCACCCTTGCTTCAAAGTTGGAATCGAACATCATTTTACGAATATCAGGCACAGCGAAAACCCCTTCTTTCAGTTTGGTTGCTGATAAATGGGGAAATCTTTCACACAAATATTTAAAACATTTACCATCTTAGGCAAGTCTTTTACAAATTGTTTAATTACGCCTAACTTGATGTGTAGAGGTGGTAGAAGAATCTCTTTTTTGGATCAACTAAAGTTTTATGCAAAACTTTCTTCTCGCCAGGTGTTTTGTGGACCAATGTCAATCCCTTGCTTTGCTGTCCCACTCACACATAAAACATGGAAACTTTGTAAATTCCTTTTTTTGAACAAGGATCATGCAAACAACTTTCAAATCTCCACATAGCATCCAATCGTGAGTTGGATAGTTAATATTCTCTAAACTCATGTCAAGATTTTCTAAAGGTTCCTTCTTATGGACTGAATGAGCAACATGCAGTGAAGCATAAGTATTTCCATTGTGTAAAATAAATGCTTCTAAACAAATTTTTTATAAGTCTTTTAAAAGCTTCCAATATTCCTTTTTGTACTCAATGCCAAATTCATTCATTAGACTACCAATAACATGGCAATAAACCAAATCCTCTTCTTTCTTGAAAAACTGAGCAAACTGTTGATCTCTTTTTCTATATTGGTAAACAGATGTCCCAGATGCCAAAAAAATGTTTTTCTTTCAGCCTATAACCAAGAAAGTCTGATTTTTCTTTAGTCAAACCCAAATCTCTCAATCATTTAACTCAGCTTGTGTAAACAACTGTGGTTCTAAATTTTCTGGAGAACATTGAAATTAACTTATCATCACCTGGTCCACCTTCATCAAACTCAGGTTCACTTGTCTGCAAAACATCATCAGTACACTGAAGTGACTCATTGAGGAAGTTCCAATCCAAGTCCTACAAGCCAAATAACTGAAAGAAGGTTACTTTCTTATTTTAAGAGTTTTACCCAGAATATCAATTCTGCAAAAATAACAATCATTTGAATTATTTTTTGCTCCCTCCGTACCATGGATAATGCAAATCTAAAAGCTTTCTTTTCTTCTTAAGACCATTTCCTAAGATCCTCGACACCAATATTAACATGCCGTGTTAGGAGCCCAACATTTTACTTGATAATTGATTTTTACACCAAAATATGAAGAGTTACTTTTTTTTTACAAAGCTAGTAATGTTTCGTTGATGTTTTTGAACCATAAACTCACCACATATACAACAAAAATTGTAGGACAATTTATAAACCTCCTGTTAGCCATACTTATAGCACATGGGCCAAACACTGAAAACAGCTGTCCCATTTTCCAGAACTGCCAATCTGATAACATTTGATTTTAATGTATTGTTACGAACGCGAGAGATCAAACCGCGAACCAGGTTCGGAGCTGGCTGGCAGCCCTGCATGTTCACGTGCGGCCTGCTGTCGTAAGGCATGCCACGTGCGCCTGGCCGGATTACAAGGGTCATCGCTATACCCTTGTGCCGCAAATTTGAAATATTTTTGGCACAAACCTTTAAACTAAATTTCCTAATATAAAATTTGTTAGCTCATTGTTCATCCTCATCAAATCTTTCCTACTAGAGTCCGGCGACGTTTTCTCAGCACCACAACTGATAGCCTGATGTAATTTCGCCAGGCTAGTATTAGCCATCATTTTTCTTCCTGCCTCGGGCCATGAATGCGACCAGTAACAGTGTCCGGCCTCGTGACCAAGAGCGCTTTTCTCAGCGTCCTCCCAGGGCAGCCCACTTCCCCGAGCTTGGATGAAGTTAGGAGCTCCAGTCATGCCCATTTCTAATGTTCCAGGGCTGTCGGGCATGTATCGGCACCTGGCCTAAGACATTTCTCTCGAGCCAGCAGATTCCCCTCCTCCATCTTTTCCAGTAACTACGCCCAGAGCAACGACCAGGGTCATTAACCTCCCTAGGCCTCGAAGACATCTCGCTGGCTAGCGAAAGGCTTGCTTTCACCATCTCACGGCGAAGATCCCAACTTCATTACTTTAGTTCGGCGCTGGAGCGAGACCTTTAGCGGCCGTCACCACACCTCTCCCTAGTTCCCTTTTTTACCAACAGAGCGCACAACAGCTGGTCCCATAAGGGCCAGGTTTACACTAGTCCCTCTTCCGGGACCTTTGTGAACTAACCCCGAGTCTGTTTCACTTGTACCCGACGGAGCGCGCTGCCTTTCGGAGGGCGAGTGACCTCCGATGCCCCGTTAAGTTAGGCTACCAGCCACCTTCGTTATTTTTTTTTGGGTCGGTGTGTGTATTTATATATCCACAAAGCTTACCATATTAATTTAGTTATTTTTGCAAAAGAATGAGCTTTAATTTTTAAAACATTTTATTTATATGTTTGAATTGGCTTTGTGGTTAGAGATACAGACTATTATCACACTAAAGGTCTTGGTGGTGTAGTGGTTAGCATGCTGAAATTAAAATCCTAAGGTTATGGGGTCATCAGTGGCTTTTTTGCTAACACATAATGCTCATATGACTAAGGTTTGAGTTCGATACTAGCACCCTGACTTGACTCAAATTTATGAGTGCTGAGTCGGTGCCCAATTAGTTCAGATCAGTTTATAATCCGCTGAGTTAAACCTATGTGCATAAATTTGTGTTTTAAATCCTTGTATTTACCTTTTACCTCTGTGCAAGGTTATGGGCTTAAATTCCACCTCAGCTTGACTGAATTTAGAATTTGTTAACCAAAAACATTTCTTAAAAAACCTTCTGGTGTAAGACCTGGATGTTTGCAAGCTGACTTTGATTTAGATATAATACTGACACATGAACAAGGTGGCTTCATGTTTTTAAAATGTACAGTAGCAGAGAAACACTTTCTCTCTTTTATTAAGGCATGGATTTACATGGGTGGGAAGAGGAATATTGAGACCATGCCTTACAAGGAACCTAGATAGAAAAGAAATATTTTTACTTGTTCAAATTAATTGTCTAATTATTTGTGTTTTTGAAATTATGATGGGTGTATAAGCTGGAATTTGTATCTCTAAGACAGTAATTTATGTCTATTTTGCATTTTATGTGATCTGCCTAGAAGGTTCTGAAACTTAGTGAAGGTATTGTCTAAGTAAGAAAGAAAGATAATTATAGGGTTTATTATGTATGTAAAATTAAAGCAAATTGTTCACCAATATAAATAATATAATCATCCAGTTATTTTTCTTGAACACTTCAGATACATGCCTTTCAACAGAAGAAATTAAATGATTTTGTTTTCAAGTTTATTTCCTTAAATATTTTAATACTAGAAGAATATAAATTTTGTATTCTTTTATCATAGCCATCATTTTTTAATGCTATAAGCAATATTGTCTCTGTGCTTCACGTGAGCTTATCACATCACGGATATTTTTTTGAATATTTTGGTGATATTCAAAGGATATTTATAACTTACATCATTCAACCTGATTTTTGGGACTATTTTTAAGGTACTACATTAATGGGTCACAAGGTTTTAAGAAAAATGAATATATAAATTCAGCATTTTCTATCTTTATTTTTCCAGGTGAAAACAAAGGTGTCACCAAATCCTCTGGGTTTGAGTACTGGTGAGGCATTGTCGTTGTATGATTCCCGGAATCGTAGCACCATGTACACCACAGCCAAGCCAAAAGATCAGCAACCAATGTTAGTTACCCACTCATCATATTGGCTCGAAAAGCAGTGTTTACCAAAAGAGAGTCTCTCACAAACTGATGGGGAAATGTTGGCTACTAGCATGGGAAGTAACAAGCATGATATGAAATCATCTGTATCACAGGTTGGTACACCTACCAAATATTCAGTAATCATGGAATCATGAACAAGTTTAGTATTAATGATATACTTGTCATGTCAATGTTTGCTTCTTACTGTAAAATCTATTTATCATTTGACAGGAATATATTTTGGCTGGGATGAAATATTGAAAACATCAACAGACAGATTTTTTTGGTTGAGATAGAGAAATAAATGTGATAGGTGAATATGTACTTCTTTTTAAATGTATTTCAATAATTCTGGTTCCCTCCCCAAAATAAATATAAATTTAACTACTCTATAGCAAGTTTGAAATAATAATTTTTTTGATAAAACATTAATAATTAATAACAAAAACATATTCTCTATTCACTAATGTTTTACATAACCCGTTTACGCATATTACTGAGTTTATTAGTTGTGAATTCAGAACAGTAAAACTTAAATCTGTGTTAAAATTAATGTTTTCATCATTGGAGAATTTTCTAGGACAACTATTTTAGTGATAACAGACACAAACACCTACGTACTCTTCTGATAAAATATTGTTATGGGTTGAATTTTGTCTATAAGGAAACTTTTAAAGGGGTGGATCTCTTATGCATTTACATTTATGAGGGTTTCATTTGAGAGTGGGTGATAAAACAAAACTATATTGTTAATGGGGGACAGGTAGGATGGAATTATGAAACAATTAATTATTCGTAACATAGGAAAATAAGCAACTGCTCGTCAAGTCGATTCCACTTAACTTTATACTCTGTAACAAGCCAAAACTCGTAATAGTGCTTCCACCCACACCAAAACACGTAGTTCAAAAGGGACTATTACAACTGTAGAATTCAGAAAGGTTATTTATTATGTTTACCTCCTTTTCCTGAAAACAACCAACTCGAAAATCTTCAAACAACTGTGATGAATAATACACAAGGAATTTGTTCTACAGGACTCTTAATAAATATAAAATTAATTTTCTCTTTTTTCAGAAACAATATTATCTAAACTGCACAGTAAACTTTTAATAAATATTGGAAAACAGAATTTATAATGGGTTACAGCCCCTGCATTAATGACATTCAAAAACTCCAAATTAATTACTGCCTTCTACCTTGCACAATTTTACAGTAGTACAAATAAGATAGGCTATGGAAACATTTAAAGGACTCAAGCATAATAAAATATTACTCAGGGAAACTCATCACGGCAGTGGAGCAAAGATTAATAACGAATAGTGGTTATGACTCTACATGAAAACTAAACTACAATACGTATCTGATTTCTGCTACAAAGCTTTCCTCTTCAAAGAGTCCTTCACCATCTCTTTCACCGTACTGACACTAAGTACTCTCTATACACTTAACTTCCTTCTATTCTTTTCAAGTGCAGATATTTAAAGGTCATAACAGATGCATTTGGGACCTCAGCCTGGAATCGTTATCCCCTTTCTACCCCTACCTACTCTTATTGCAGTTTTCAGGGCTTGGCCCGGCTGATGTGAAATGGTGAACAGTTCAAAATGTAGGTCTTTTCATTCTTTAGGCTTTTCTGTGCAAAAATATGTTAACAGGAATCCAAAATTTATTTTAGTGTACGAGGTGTGATCAAAAAAATCGGTGAATAAATTTTTATAGCTGCAATTACTTATGCTGCATCTATTTCAACTAAAATTTCTAATACCCTCATGTGTTGAGACAAGCAGTGACAAGTTTGAACATGTTCTGTCTTGTCAGTCTACATCTATAACCACTACAGTGAGGTCGTGTTTGCAGTGTCTGTCGTTAAACATGGATCTTCAACAACGCATTAACATTAAGTTTTGTTTCAAGCTGAAAAAAGTGCCAAAGAAGCTTATAAAATGTTAAAATCTGTGTATGCTGATAATGTGGTAACTTTGAAGACTGTTTAGGGGAGAGTCTTACAGTACCGACCGTCTTACAGTACCGACCATTCCTAGTTCTCACTTCTGACACTAGATAGGAGCACTTTGCAGGCTTTCGTGAATAACTTTTATCTTCATTTATTATATTCTTTGGCGACTACCATCTTTGTTCATAGTTTTGGGAACCGTGAGCCAGACAAGGTGTTAGTTTACATTTCGTGCGCGATAAGTTGATTTGACGAAGGCGTATCTCCTTTCTGGGGTAAGATATTGTTTCTTTTTTTAGCATCCGCTTAATCTCCTGAGTATAAGGTCAAATTACATGGTACCTATTAAATTCGTTATATTTCACGAGATAAATGTGCAGCTTGCATTAATATTACCACCTTGCTGTCGTACCGTACCGACCACCCAACTGTCGTCCAGTACCAAACAAGAAATATATCAACAAAATAAAATCATTTAACTTTTTTTATTTTTTCAGAGAAAAATGGCCGAAAATGAAAGAAGAAAGAAAGGAAAATGGAAAGAAGACGATATGAGATCGGCAATACAAGGAGTTGTTTCGTACAATATGACACAACGTCAAGCAGCTGAGATGTTTTCTGTTCCCAAAACCACATTAGGAGATAGACTGAGTGCCATTAAAACGGGCAAAACCGTAAATTTAACCCCTCAGATGGGAATATTTCAAATTACTTTTGATGGAGAAATGGAAAAACAACTTGTTTTTTATATGCAAGACCAAGATGACAGATTCATGCCTTTCAGCAGGAGAGAATGTATGAAATTAGCATTCGATTTGACTGAGTGTCCAAAGTTGCCTAACCAGTTTAATAAGGAACACAAAATAGCTGGGAAGCAGTTTTATTATGACTTTATGGCTCGTCATCCCGAGCTTTCTTTGAGAACTCCAGAGTCCACAAGCCTTCAGAGAGCTTTAGCATTTACCAAACATCAAGTAGATCGCTTCTTTAATAAGTATTCCAAGCTATTTTCTAAACACAATTTCCCAGCCAATATTATTCACAATTGTGATCACACTGGGGTCTCAATTGTCCATGACAATGATGTCAAGGTGATCTCACAAAAAGGGAAGAGGCAAGTAGGCAAGATTACATCAGGAGAAAGAGGAAAAAATGTTACAGTTTTAATGTGCATAAATGCTGCTGGGACTTTTTTGTTCCCCCCCCCCCCCCTCTTTGTTTTCCTTAATAAAGAACGAGTAGATGCTGTTCTGAAAAAAGATGCTCCTTCAGGAAGAATTTTTGCAGCTGAGGAAAGTGGCTGGATCAATGCTAAAACATTCTTGAAATGGTTGGAATTATTTGTTGAAAGTACTCATCCCACTAAGGAAGAACCAGTCCTCCTCATTCTTGATGGGCACAGCAGCCATAAAGATCTCTATTTTATCATGGGTGCTAAGAAAAATAACTTTCACATGATAAGCCTACCTCCACACACTACACATCAGTTGCAACCATTGGATCTGGCGGTTATGTGGCCTTTCAAAGGAGCATTCAATCAAGCTTGTAGTGCCTGGATGAGGAAGTATCGACCTTTAAAAATTGCTCAGAGGGATGTTGCTGGTCTGGTTAACACTGCCTACACTTCAATCTGTAGAATGAATTTCGCACAGTCAGCTTTTGCATATACAGGACTTTGGCCTTTGAACCCAGGTGTGTTCTCAGATTTATATTTCATTCCTTCTGAGCACTTTCGAGAGTCAAAGTTTACTGATGATGAAAATAGTCCAGTAACTTCGGAGGATCAATGCCAGTCTGCAACATCGATGCCAACTACAAATTTGAATGTTTTCAACTGCATAGTTTCCAAATCGGTAGCTGCTTTACCTCTTCCTCCAGCTGATCTTACTGAACTGCAGTCAGGTCCTTCTTTGCTCTCTCTAAACAATCGATCAGAACAGGGAATTTTATCGGCTCTCACACCGACCATTCGAACTGAACCACAACCAAAATATTCTACAGTTCTCACTTCAACTAATCTCATTGAACACCAACCAGAGACTTCATCATCAGCTCCCGATTCAATCTCAAATATAAATATTTTACTATCTTGTTCTTCGTCTTCTTCTTCAGAAACTGTTGATTTCAACAAAATAATTTGAAAAAATATCTCCTTCCAACAAACCTTCAGAGGTCAAAGTGAAAAAAAGAGTCCAACGAACACAAAAATCAGAGATCCTTGCCTCAACACCTTATAAAGATCTACTTGTGGAGAAAAGAAAAATTACTGAAGATAAATTTATAAAAGCAGAGAAGAGAAGGGCTGAGAGAAATGAAAAGAGAGATGAAAAAATCAAGACATTAAAGTTCGGCGCCACTGGAGAAATGGAAATTAAGAACTGCGAGAAGATCACTAGAAAATATATGAAGAAACTAGACTTTTGTGAAAATTCTGATTGGAAAAAGCATACACAAGACAAAACAGAGTGTATCATTTTTAGTGAATCATTTGAAGAAGACTGGGTGCAGTGTGTCCAATGTAAAGATTGGGCACATGTTGAATGTACAGCTCAAGAAGGCATATTATATATTAAATGTGACCTTTGCAGAAAGTGAACTCATCCTTATGCAAGTGTAGTGAATTTTTTTTTCCATTTTTTTTTTGTTGGATTAAAATATTATTATTAAAATATTAGTGTCTGGGCTCAATCGACAAAACGGACTGTATAATTACTAATAATCAAAATCTTCTGCTTTCGCGCACGGCTGACTTACCGAAACGAAAACAAAACGAGAACGAACTGGTCACAAGATGGCGTGGGAGCAGCAGCATCACGATTCCAATGTTGCAGGCGGGAAATTCAAATTCAACATTTACACCCGGCCTGAACATCCCACCCACCTTGAAGTGTCCACAGTTCAAAACAAAGATATTAACAACAAACACTAGTCACACTATGTACAGACCATCAACTCCATCCCTAAGAGTTACTGAATGGGGAGGGGACACAATTTTACTGCAGGTCGAGTAAATGTGCCGTGAGGAGTGCGGACCTCGGCGACACGCACGACTCCATCCTTGCCAGGATACACCTTAACAATTCTGGCTACCCGCCAACACAGTGGGGGCAGGTTTGAGTCCTTGATGAGTCCTTCGGTTACATTCTTGTCTCCACTTCCATTTTTTTCTTTTGTTGGAGTTGATGCAGGTATTCCTGGTGCCATCGCTTCCAATTGGCCGATGTATTTGCTGGACCAGGGACCATCACTCTAACCTGTTCACAGGAGTCGAAGTAGTGTCGTTATCTGGGAGAACTTGTGGAGGCCCAAATGTTAGGAAATTATTTGGGGTCAATGCAGATGTGTCATTGGGATCAGTTGACAGTGCGGACAGAGGTCGGGAATTTAGGGATACTTCCACCTGATCCAACACGGTGCATAGTTCTTCATAGGTGAGCAGTTGCAGTCCTACAGACTTCAGTAGAAGGAATTTCACACTCTTAATCCCTGCCTCCCATAATCCGCCAAAGTGTGGAGCAGCGGGTGGATTTAAATGCCAGGTTGTCCCTTTGGGAGCTGCAGTCTCAACAAAGAGTTTCTTCGTGGTGGCATCAGCCAGAAATCTTGCAAGATCAGTCAATTTACGATTTGCACCAACAAAATTGGTGCTACAGTCACTATATATGTGGGCACAGTGTCCTCGTCGTGCAATGAAGCATCGAAAAGCAGCGAGGAAGGCATCTGTAGATAGGTCAGATGCAAGTTCAATATGTATGGCCTTAGTGGTAAAGCACACCAACAGGCAGATATATACTGAGAGAATTCGAGGTTTACTTACCTTGGCCATGGTATTGGGCAAGGGGCCACCATAATCAACAACGGTGTGGAGAAAGGGTTTAGCCTGAGACACTCTAGATGCTGGCAAACTAGCCATGACAGGTGAAACACTCTTTAGACGACTTCTGAAGCATTTTAGGCATGCTTTCAAGCGCCGGCGAATTAAATTCCTGGCACCTATTATCCAAAACTCTTGCTGGAGCAGAGACTGTACCGTAAGGGCGCCTGGGTGCAGGAATTCCTGGTGGAGCTTGTCAATGAGGAGAACAGCTAGGCGACTGTTTTTAGGAAGTAGTATGGGATATTTCTGATCCGACGGTAAGGTAGAATTCTGAAGCAGACCGCCCACCCGTCAGGGCCGTAGCCAGGATTTTGCGAAGGAGGGGGTCCAATTAATTTGTATGTCGCCTGGCTCTTTATAATAACATTTTAAAATTTAGAGTATCACATTAAGATTAATTGATAATTAATGAGATAAAAATTACTTAAATAAACAAATAACTCTTTAATTTGATTAAATATTTTTAATGTTTAAATATATTGTTCTTCATTCTTGTATCAAGTACAGACAAGTAATAAATACATAAGAACACATTAAGGTTCTTAAAAACATTAATCACACATGCAAGTTGTATTAAAAACAAATATTTACAGTAACAGCCTTCTATTTCCTTTACGTGCCATAACATTTAACACATCATCTGCTTTAAATGGTACAGGATAATGTATAGACATCAATGATAAGCCAGTTAATCTCTCTTTTGACATCTTATTCCTTAAGTAAGTTTTAATTCTTTTTAGTGATGAAAATGATTTCTCTGCTTCGCAGGTAGAGACCGGCAAAGATGCCAAAACACACAGTAAATAATGAATAGTTGGATAAAAGTTTTTGTCGCATGCATCTAAAATTGACATAACCTGAGATGGTGAGAGATCTCTCTCACTTGAACTCCATTTTTTACACCACAGAATATACTCTGCTTCAAATGCACTTTGTGAAATTCTGTGTTCATAATAAACTTTCAGTCTTTCCATAATTTCAGTTGTATGTTCCAGTTTACAGTTTTTTGGAAGCAGCATCTCAATGGCAGACAAGAACACTTTGTTTTGACTAAATCTCTGGTGTAGATTCACAATGAGTGAATCTACAGCAGGAATGAAGACTGATCTTCTATAGTACTCTTCGGGTGAATCATGTGGAATATTGTCCCTATTAGTTTGTTTTTTTGCCTGTCTTGGAATATCAATCTGAGACTCTAAAACGGTTTCAGCGATAGCTAATGATTTCTGGAAGATCTTGTGAAATTCACTTTTATCTTGTTCACCTGTGTGGAGGTCTTTGAGAACCTGTACAATGTCTTCACTGAACTTAACTGCTGAAGATAGTTCATGTTGAGGATTTTGGAGGTATGTTGAAAGTGGTAATGTCAGACTGAAAAGATATTCACAAACTAGCACTGACACTAAGAAGCTTCCTTTCTCCATAGCAGATAGAAGAGTTGAAGCGGTACTTGAAAATGACCGGTCCAGTTCTGAGAGATCTTGAAGACTTGGAACTATTGCAGGAAAAAGCTCAACAAATGTGTTAATAGAGATTTGGCGCTCAACAAATCTTGTTTCACAGAGTGCCAACAATCTATATTTCTTTGATTCTGGCAGAATCTTGGCAATTTTATCTTTTAAAAGGTTTCCTGCTTGAGCATTGTGCCTAAAGAACTTGGTTACTTCTTTTAAAACTCCAAGGCTGTTTGAGATCAATGGTACATTAAGTGATTCAGAGAGGACTAAATTCAGGCGATGACTTGAGCAATGGACATACATTGCTTTTGGATAGAGTTGGAGGATTCTTGTTTGAACACCTGTTTTACAACCACTCATTGTGGAAGCTCCATCATATCCTTGACCAATTAATTTGTCTAGGTCAATACCTAAACCATGGCATGACTCCAAAATTTTTGTAGTCACATTTTCTGCAGATAGATCTGTCAGTGGAAAAAAAGTTACAAAATCTTCCCTGAGAGATGGCTGGCCCTCAGTCATTACATATCTGATACACAGTGAGAACTGCTCTTGACCCGACACATCCAGTGTTTCATCCCCAATAATGGAGAAACATTCAGCATTGTTGATATTTTTTGCTAATCTTTCTTGAATAAGCTGGCCACAAATACCTATTATTTCATTTTGAATTTCTGGGCTGAAGTAGGACGAATTTCTGGAGCCATGAAGCATATGATTCTTCAGTTTTTCATCAATACTTGCTCGGTATCTAATTAGAGCCCTAAACTTTCCATCTTTTTTTTCGGGCTTTTCAAGAGTGATAGGACCACTGTCATCATCCCCTCGAAGAGGTAGCTCATTTTCACCACAAAAAATTATTGTTTCAATAATAGGTAGTATAGCAGCCCTATTCTCTTCTCGCTCTTTCATCCTCTTACTGCTTAAAATAGTTGCCACATCCTGAAGTTTCCCTGACATCACCTTAAGAAAGTTTTCGGCAGAAACTGTTGCTAACATGTGGTACTTAGTCTTTGAATGATTCTGAAACTTTTCCAATGCATCCTTCCATTTTCTAAAAGGTTGGCCTACTAATGAGGCATTTCGTACAGAAAAGTCATCATTCCCTACACAGTCTGATGCAAAAAGAACACAGTATTTACAATACGCTCCATCTTTTACCTTAGAATATGCTAGCCATCCCCATCTTTGAAGCCAACTGTGCTGGAATTTCAGATATTTATTTTTGAACTGAGTCGAAGGAAACTTGAATGATAATTCTGGGACAAAAAGTTCCTTTAATACATTGTGTAAATTTTCTACAGTGATTTTGATTACTGGTGCAGAAGAGTGAAAGATATCTTCAGAAATGACTCCTATATCAACTTTAGATAAACTTACTTGCATCGATGGATCTCTGTTGGTGTTGCTTTCTCCTTGTCCAAGAGGTGTGTGAGAGGAACTGCAGGAATAATGTTGATTTGCATCTTGTGTAATGTAGGTCCTATCTTGTTGAGACTCGACAATCTTGCTTGGTCCAGGTCCAGGAAGTGGTGGGTCGAGATGACAGCTGGCAATGTTCCGGGATTGTTCTTCGTTTTCATTAGACTGAAATTATCCATCAAAATTTTTAATATTTTTTGTGAAAAAATCCTAATTATACATTTCTTAGATTTTTAAAAATTTATAAATGACCAAAAAATTTTGTAAGACCTTATGTAGCCCTAAACCTAATATTTAAACATAGATATTTCTTAAAATAATAGTTACTCAGCATATTTAAAATACAGTTTTGGACAGTTCTTGGAAAGCAGTGCATCTACTATATATCCTTCCGCCGCTGTTTCTCTGTCAATAAAACAAAGCACTTTTGCATACAACTGAGTTTTTCGGTGAGATTGTTTAAATACTATCACGATCGTGTTAGTGTAAATGGGCACCGGAAGCACCTATTTTATTTATTCATTTATTGGGGAGGGTAAGAGGATAAAACCATTAATTTTTTTCTCACTCTTAAAAGGCCAGAAACCATATGTTACAATGTTTCGTTGAAGTAGAGTATATGGATGAAGAATTACTTTCTATAAATTATGACTTTAAAAACATGCAAAGTCCTTTTCATTCTGTCCTCTGTTTACTCTGTTTAAAGAGAAGGGGCTACAATAATTTACTATGAGAAAAGAAACGCATTTATTCAAGGCCTAACCTAAAGTAAGAAAAGTGCTAATGTAACATAATTTATAACAATGATTGCAGTAAAGTTTAAGTAGGAATTGTACACATTTTTGTATAACGGTATACAAAACCTTAATTCTTGAAAGACTTTTCTACACGTATTAAACCATTTACAACCAATACACAGAAAAGTGTGTTTAGATTCAACAGTGTGAGATACTCATCCCGCGTGCTAAGCACTAATTTTATTCGTCATAGTGGGAAAATAATTTCTAAAAACTGAAATGATAACCACTTTTTTTTTTCCTTTAATAATTTGGTCATTAACTAAGTTTCAAACACTTGTATTTTTTATTCTTCTACGATTGGGCCACAGTGTCTTCCATGCCATAAGAATATCAAAGCCAATAAACAGACCAAAAACAAACAAACAATAAAATCACATTCAACCGCGTCATGACTAAAATGGCTTTTAGCAAAGATAGCAACCATTGATCAAACGAGAGAAAATACATTAGACACAGAAATAAGTGAAATTTCCCAACCTCTAACTTTAGTGCACAGGTGTTCGTTATCAATTTAAAATTTTACTAAACTGTCTGCATATCAAAAATAAAGTCACTCGGTTCACTCTGTTGAAGCATGAAAGACGGACAAACAAACCAATAAACCCACAAACACACTTTCGGATTTATAATATGTGCATAGGTTTAACAAATAAAATAATATCTTATAACATCAAACTTACCTGAGGAGAGTCAGCTACTCCTTTTCTTTTCGTCCGCGTCACGAACTTGTCCATGTTAGACGTGTGATTGCGACTGACTGAGGAAATTTGCCCGTAGAAGTGCGTGAACTGATATCAAAAATAGATTATGTCGGAACCAAATACTGCCCTCTTTGAAATCCGAGATCGAGGAAAGTTGAGTAAAAAATGGGAAGATAGAGACTACCGGAGCCCAGTATGGACATCAATAATCCTTCACAAACACTATCTCTGTAGGTAACCTAAGCAAATCTTCTGTATTTTCTTCGGGTTTAGCTTCTTTCTCGTGAACCGGGAAGGGGGGGGGGGGGGCGGACCCCCCGGACCCCTCCCCTGGCTACGTCCCTGCACCCGTAGAATACCATCACCATCCACAAAGGGTGTCAAACCCTGAATGGCAGGAGTGCATAACTGGTTGCGTGAGAGTCTGGCAAATTCCTCAGCGAAGTCAGTTTGTGTTTCCTTGATCAAGGTCTTAAATGCAGATTGCACTTCCTTAGCTTGTAGTGGACCTAGAATTATTGTACAGTTCGGACGGGCATTATAGTTAAATCGAAGACACCAAGTCACTATTCTTTGTACAGTTCGGACGGGCATTATAGTTAAATCGAAGACACCAAGTCACTATTCTTTCTACTTTACGCAGGCAGGAGAATTTTTCCATTAACGTAGCTAAAGGAGATGACTCTATGACAGTGTGAAGAACCACAGACGAACATTCCTCAGAGTGGGCTTCCTCAGATATCGTGATCGGGGAGACTGGCCAGTTTTCTTTGGGCTGACGAAGCCAAGGAGGGCCAGACCACCAAAGTGTATGCTGTACTAATTGTGCAGGAGTAAGGCCACACGATGCACAGTCAGCAGGATTGTCTGCGCTAGAAACATGATGCCAGCAGTTTGAGGATGTATAATCATGAATTTTGCTTACCACAAAGGTTTTCCATTGATGTGTGATGCTTGGATCCAGGCCAAAACAACTGATGAGTCTGTCCAAGCGTATACTTCTCTCATTGGCAACTCAGGGGAGTACGCTTCGTTCAGAGTATGTAGGCAACGTGACAAGTGGAGAGCTGCACATAGTTCAAGACGAGGGAAAGGCACTTGTTTCAAAGGGGCAACCTTGGATTTTGCAAGTAACAACTGGGTTGAAATTACACCTGAGGCGGACACCAGGCGCAGGTACACAACTGCAACATATCCCTTCTCAGAGCTATCAGCAAAGCCATGTAGTTCGATAAGGGACTGAGGATGATGCTTGTTGATGCAGCGAGGAATGGCAATGGCAGAACACGAAGACAGCTCACTTCTTATAATTTCCCATTTTGTTGCTATGTCGGACTGAACAGGACTATCCCATCCAATGTTTACTGACCACAGCATTGCATTAGGTGCTTGGCTAGAAGCATCAAAGGCGACAACCACCCCAATGGGTCGAAAATGCTAGCTATTTTGGACAAAATCCCCCACTTTATGAGTATAAGTGATTGAAATTGGAAGTAATATGAAAAGGTATCCTGAATCGGATTCCAGTGTAACCCTAAGACCTTTACAGAGGAGCTATCATCAAATGAATATGTCTCAGAAGTGTGTAGTACAGCTTCTGGAGGTAGGTCATTGAGGAGTTCAGTAGAGTTGCTGGCGAACTTCCGCAGTTGAAAACCACCACGCGAAAGTAACTGTTGGAGGTCTTTCCTCAGCCTTCGAGCTGACTGCAAATCATTGGTCCCTGTGACAATGTCATCAACGTAAGTGTTTTGTAACAGTGCTTTAGCAGCTAACGGGAGATCTCCCCCTTCATCCTCAGCCAATTTGTATGTCTGTACTGGTTGTTCCTCACTTGCTCGCCACAGGATACACTGATAATTTCTGTGGTCGGGATGTACCAAAATTTGACGGTACATCTGTTTGATGTCAGCGGTAAATACCATTGTGGGAATCCGGAAATGCAGCAATACATTCACAATGTCACATTGTAGTTTAGGTCCGGTTAACAATGTGTCGTTGAGCGAATATCCCGAGTTGGTCTTAGCAGAAGCATCAAAGACTACCCTTAATTTAGTGGTAGTGCTACTAGGTTTCTGAACACAATGATGGGGGATAAAGTATGACTTGGCAGGAACCTCATGAGAACCAACAGGACTCATGTGTCCACTGGCTAGGTAATCATGCATTAAATCCACATATTGTTTCTTCACTTCCTGTTGTCGATTAAAATGGTGCTCTAAGGACTGAAAGCGACGAAGCTCTGAACTGTGCGAATCCCCTAGGTCTGGATCGATGGTCTTGAAGGGCTATGTGACAACATATCTACCGGTTTCAAGTTGGGTGCATGTTTGGCTAAAAATGCTTTCACACTCCTTTTCGTCTGGTGTGGGACTGAGCTTGACATTTTGCAGATCCTCCAGCTGCCACAAACGTTCTACAGCAGCATCTAGAGTCTCATTACAAGAATAAACAAACAGGGATGTAATTTCAGAAGTGGGCGAGAGAGCTTCAGTGGTGTTTGTTACTCTACCCATAAGTAACCATCCATAGCTTGATTCTAAGGCAACAGGAGTGCCAGGAGGGCCCTCTAGTTTCCTCCTTGTCAAGATATTTGGAATCAGTTCTGCCTATCAGTAAGTCAACAGAATCGGGAAAAGCATATGGAGGGTCTGCTAACCTCAAATGGTTTAGATGATGCCAATTGTTTGTTTGCAATGGTGATGATGGGATAAGACCTTTTAATTGAGGAAGGACTAGCATTTCTGTTGAGAAGTTAGGCCCTTCCTGTCCATTAGGTCTGATCAAACATGAAACCACTCCATGTGCTATTGTGAGTGGTGTTTGGGAAATACCGCCGACGACGAGTTCCAAACTATTTTCAAAGCAGCTTCTAATACTTTGTTACAAAATGGAGGAATCATACAAATGTCTCCCATAGCAAGAAGACAAGTGAATCGTATGAATGCTCCAGCCGGCGATGTTCAAATCCACTACAAAATCAACTCTTTTATCCCATTTGTAGATCATCTGAGTGATCGGTTTTCCAAACATTGGAAAACCATTCCTGCATTATGCAGCATTTTGCCTCAAAACTGCATAACTTGTACTAACACAGATATTGACCCTGAAGAGGCTGCGATGTCCTTCGTCGACGAAGCCCCAATCGATTAACGGCACTCTCGGAGATGAAGTTGGCTTGGCTTCCGGAGTCCAACAGTACTCCGAGTTGCTGAAAGGCTCCTGACGTGTCTTGAGCTTCCACCAATGCTGTGGAGAGCAACACTGTGGTGTAAGTAGATCCTCCGGAGAATGAGGACAGGGCCGATGTAGAAGGTGTGTCACTGTCCACCACAACCTCCTCATCATGTGGCTCGTTGCTGACCTCTTTCTGCCGATGTTCAGTGCTTTCAAAATGCAGCAAGGAATGATGGCGAGAAAGACAATGACTACATGAAAGTGACGTCGGGCATCTTTTCACAGTATGATGGGGCTTTAAACAGTTTATACACAATTTTTTATCCTTGACAAATGCGAATCTGTCCCTTGTGTTTCGTTTAGTGAAAACGGAACATAGGTACAGAGGGTGTTTTCCATTACACATACAGCAAACTGAAGATGATGCAACAATTGCCAGATGCATTGTGCCATTGGCCTTGGGTTGTGCGGTTGATGACTACCTTTGAAGGCCCGGGTTTGGGATCCTGGCCACGCCCACTGACACCCACTGCTTCTACGGATCTGCACTGCTTTTCCAGGAATACCACAAAGTCTTGAAGTGCTGGTGTTTCGAACTCTTGAACACGCAACTCCCACAACCTTCGTAAATCTCCACTAAGACGCTTCTCAAGCAGATGAAGCAATAATAGGTCCCACTGATCCATCGGTAGTCCTAGTGCTTGCAAAACTGCCACATTCTCACCAACTGTAGACATGATTATGTCGGGCAAGGGGTTTCCCCCCCCCCCATTTCTTTCTTAACCCAGCGCTCTTAGCCGATAGGCCCTACCACCCTGGGGCCCCCATGGGCATGGATGCGGATATGCTGCATACGCAACCGGGAAGGGCGTTAGAGCTTTTGGCTATACACAGAGGCTGAGGCTACCCATCCCAGATTATGTACCACCTCCGGCCCCCTACCCCACTCAGCTCACCAGCAAGTTGAATGCTCCATTAGCCCCCTGGAGTTGTCATCACTTCTGGCGCCTACCCCAGTCTCCCGCACCAACTGTAGACAGAAAACTACACAGCTTAACCACTGAGGTCAAGGTGGCAACAGGAACCTGCAATATGGCATCTAGGTGATGTGATATTATCAAGCGCCGGTTATCTTCTCCCCAATAAAGTCCATGCCACCTCAAAATTGTCACCTGTCAATGGCAGTGACTGCAGTAATGACAGGGCCTCGCCCTCCAAGGCTAGCCTTAAGTATGCGAACCGCTCCACATTTGACAGGTCACGATCATCGAGAATATGTGTTTGAAACAAGTTAGCGAAGTTGGTCCAAGAGGCTATTTTACCTGCAAAACATGGTAGCTTAATTGAAGGTAGTGACACTCGCCGTGCAGGTGAAGAACCTTTGGAGACCTGCGTCTGTTTTGTATCACATACTGCAGTGTCAAGGATTGACATTATGACATAGTAGCAGTCATAAAATTCATATAACCTATATGTGTACTTGGCGAGATTAAAATTTGGTTTGTCCTTGCATGTCAATTCGAGTGTCAGGTGATCCTGTTCAAAACCAAGTTTTAGGTCTGGTAGATCTCGGCAAGTGGATATAAACAGTCCCCGCTGTGAGTTGTCGGTCTCAAACTTGCTGGCTAAGGCTGCGGCTCGTTGTAATCTGTTCTCAGCTCGCTTCAGTCGGCTAATGAGAACTTCTGCCCTTTCAGACATGACGTGCCCCAGATAAGAACATGTGCAAAAACGTAAACAAATGGAAGTGAACGACCACACAATTACGATTGATTGGTCGCCATCTCGAACAATCGATATAACTCGTACTGCAAGTGTTGACGTCACAGCTTCATCACCACGTCAATACATGTACATATATTCTATTATAATAAAAACAAAACACCTTTCCTTCTCCAATTCTATATTTTTTTTGTTTCAATGTCGATGTGCCTCCTTAAATTATCCAGGTAATACAACCACGATTCCACGGTGCACAAAGCCGGCACAACGGACACGACCGAAAAACGACACAAGACGAGAGGAAAACGCGTAAATGGCTAACAATTAATGTTGTAGGATCTTGAATCCGGCCCGGAGTACCAAATGTCTGGGCTCAATCGACAAAATGGACTGTATAATTACTAATAATCACAAACTTCTGCTGTCACGCACGGCCGACTTACCTAAACGAAAACAAAACGAGAACGAACTGGTCACAATATGGCGTGGGAGCAGCAGTGTCACGATTCCAACACTGCAGGCGGGAAATTCAAATTCAACTTTTACACCTGGCCTGAACAATTAGTATATAAGACCTTAAAACTTTTTAAATAATTGTTGGTCGGTACTGGACTACAATTTTTTGCACTCTACAAAAATAAGCTTTTTTATATTTGGAAATAAAAAGATTTTTAATATAATTCAAGAAACATTATATATGTGTTTTCATAAAGTACTAGTTAAGGTAACAGATTAATGATTTAAAATGGAATATTTAATTACACAACCTAAATTACCGTTAAAAAACTTAAGGTGGTCGGTACTGTAAGACTCTCCCCTACAAGTGGTATGAGCGATTTAAAAGTGGAAATGAGTCTGTTAAGGACGAGAAACGGTCGGGACATCCTTCGACCTCGAAAACAGATGAAAATGTGCAAAAAGTGGCCAAACTTGTTTGTTCAAACAGGGGAATGACTGTTCGAGAGCTTACTGAAGAACTTAACATATCGTACAGGTCAGTGCAAATCATTTTAACTGATGATTTACAAATGAGACGAGTGAGTGCCAAATTTGTTCCGAGACTTTTGACTGATGAACAAAAAGAAAACCGTGTTTAAGTTTGCATGGAATTCAAGGATCGTCTTCATGCAGATCCGGACTTCATGGCTCAAATTGTTACTGGGGATTAAAGTTGGATCTTTGGCTTTGACCCTGAGACAAAAATTTAGAGTTCTCAATGGAAAACCAGTAACTCACCTCTCCCTAAAAAGGCCCATCAATCAAAGTCGAACATCAAGGTCATTGTCCTTGTTTTTTTTTTTTTTTTTTTTTTTTTTTCAATTTTGAGGGCATAGTGCGATCAGAGTTCGTTCCAAGGGGAACAACTGTAAACTCCGAATTTTACAAGGGGGTACTGGAACGTTTGTGAAATGATGTGCGAAGAAAGAGACCTAAAAAATGGGCCAACTGTTTTCTTCTTCATCATGACAATGCACCGTGCCACAAGTTGCTTTTGATTGACGAGTTTTCTGGCTGCTAAAAGTCTTCCTGTCTGTCCACATCCGCCTTACTCACCTGATTTAGCACCATGCGACTTCTGGCTGTTCCCGAAAATAAATATGTGCTAAAAGGGAAATGTTTTGACACCATTCCTGACATTGAGAAGACCGTGATGGAGCAGTTGAAAGCCATTCCAAAAGAAGCCTTCCAGAAATGCTTCCAGTCATGGATTCAACATTGCGATAAGTGTATTTTTAGCCAAGGACAGTACTTTGAAGGAGATTAAATTTAATTTAAAGTTACTTTTTACTTTTTTTAAAATAAAATAATTCACCGTATTTTTTATTATATTGAGGAAAGATTATAAGTTTTTTGTAAAAACTAAGGTTTGGTTTTATTTGTGCATTATTAATTTTTTTTTTGTTTTATGAAAGTCTTAAGGGCTGAAGAATAGATGTTAAAATTTTTTTTTTAGAAAGAGTGCACCTTATAAGAGGTCAGGCCTGTGGCTAGCCCTACTTGGTCCGTCTGTTACATAAATTAACACTTAAAGAATTTAAAGTGTGTGTTGAAAAATGTTTTAATTTAAAAAGAAATGTTACTAGCAAAGATTGATGACTGGAATAAAGTCTCATTGACACCTTATTGATTTTAACTGATTTTTATTTCTCCTTAACTAAAATCTACAATTCCCAATGGCCACAATCTTCTAACCATGAAAAACATGTACATGACAAAAATACAATCTCATCGCACAAAAGAAAACTTTCGTGGCTTAATATCCTAATTAACTGTTTGAGGGAATGGCTGCTCATACGAGGCTGTTTATAGTGGACGCCACCACGTGAGTGGGCACGTGGACCCGGCTGAGACACTCGGTCAGGGCGTTACGTGGCCTGTGTGGGGTGAGATATTAGCCCTCTAATTAACTAAGCTTGTTAAACGAGACCTGGCCGGTTCTAGGCGTCGGGCACGCCACACTGATTAATACACACGAGGACTACGAGGGTTGGCGACAGGTGGTCGGAAACACTCACGGGTTGTTACTCACACGATTCCTTTGTAACTTCCGCTGCTCACTACATGAAATAACTTATTAACAGTTCAGGGCCCGAGGTACGGATCGATTTAGGTGCATTGAGGTCCGCGCACGTTGCCACATGCCTTTGGTGTCTGCGCGCACGTCTGGTCTTGGCCGATGACAAAGATGAACTGAGCGAGCAGTGCTCTTTGCGCTGGCAACAGGCAGCTTCCCGCCGGACCAAAACCGTTTCTTGATTCTGCGATCCCGTGCCAAGGGTTAATTTAAGAAAAATACAAAACACTCTTATAATTTATGCCTCATCGAAGCTCAAAACCTTAAAACATCAGTTACTTTTAATATAAACATTTTAATCAGTCCTAGCTTGGGCCGAGTTTTGGATCCGCTCGGGTCCGCCCGACGACCTATTTGTTAACTAAACCTAATAACCTAAATACTAATTACATACAGCACTAATGAGAAAAGGTTTACAATAATTATTGCTATTGATTTATGAGGGACGTCACACTGCCGCTAAGTGCCTTCTTGCGGTAGTCCGTGGCACGCAATTTAATCACACGCATGTCTACGTACGTCGGCAATACAAATGCCCTGAAGGAGGGGAAAGGGACAGTGGAATCGGACCAGGCTTATGGGGCGAAGCCCCGGCTGACTTCATGTTTATAAGTACCAAAAGTTGAAAAAATTACACACTGGGATTCCCGTAGTTGCTTGCAACTCTCGGTACACACCGAAGGACTCCATCCTCAGAATGATCATGAAATTTACCTATCATAGTTGTGGGATGCAACGGACGATAGTGGCCAAAATTTCTAGTTCACAGTTTCAATCAAGTAAGAAAAGGTTTAGTATACATGGCGTAGCTCAGATCACAGTCATTTAATTATGTGCCTCAACTTCATTTAGTTATTTTTGAGCTACTGACTGACACGCGTGACTTCTTGGTATTTCAACCAGACGCTGACTAACATGGCCGCCCTTCTCCTCCAAGAAGAAAAGGGTGCCCATGTGACATTTTCATTCAATCACAAAAATGCATAGAAAAATATCAGCCAATCCTGGCACATGGCCATACATATTACTCCTTTTTGAGAAGTCATTAGTTATTTTTCTCATGCTCTAGTACATCTATCTCTTCCCATCACTTATACAACTGGTAAAACCATTGCATCAGCCCAAATGTTATAGAACCTTCTAGAATAATTTCTGTATACACACATCAAATAAATGAAATATAATAAACAATACCTAAAAAAAATACACTAAAATAAATATAATCGTAAACAAGCAAAACAAATAGTTAAAAATAACTACTTATAGATGGCGTTATAACAATAAAGTAAACAAATATTTTAAATACATAAAAACAAACAAAATAATGTAAATAATGATTATAAAATATGTTGAAAATGCACAAATACTTCTTAAAAGAATAAACAGGTGTTATTTACATGGATATAGAAAACCTAATTAGGCATTATCTCCAACTATAATAACATAATTCATATTTTATAAAGTCGTTGAAACAGTGGGTAGTAGTAGCCTGGGTTGCAACAACTTGATTCAACAATTGATAATTGCATTTCCTTACTTTTTTTTTGGGGATTAGAATGATTTGTGGTGAATCCAGTACAGCCATTAAATATGCTATTGTGAATTTTAATAAGTGAGATGTTATGACCATGATATAATGTGTCATGTGTTTGTGTTTTGATCAGTTATAATTATATAATACAAGATAGTTTCAAAACTAATTTTGTCATTCATTCTTGTATTAAAAGTAGTGGTGATTATGGTGATTAAGTTTTTTTTGGGGAAATTTGTTTTTGAAATTATAATTTGTTAGCTTTCAGGGTGAACAATCAGCTATGAAATATTAACTCACATTTGGTTCAAGCAATTCATACTTGTGGTTCTTTTATATTTTTTAGGCATCAACTGGTGATTCAACTGCCAAGAGAGTGAAGAGATGCAGTGGAGGATTTAAATCTAACGAAGACTGTCCCTATGTTAGAGACAGAGGTAATCACTTGATTACTAAATTACTTCTACCAACCCCTTGGCTATGACACTGGTTAGGTAAGATACGTATAGAGCATGAATGGAATACAAGGATGGGGGTAGTGAAAGTAACCAAGAAAACTCGCCAGCTCATAACAATGTTCATCATAATTCCCACTGCAAATATCTGTATGGAACAAGTTGGGAATGAACTTCGATAGCCTATTTAAAATAGGTTTGGGTTTAAGTTGGTTCTAAATACTTTATGTCAGTGGCGATCCTATAAGACAACAACCCCTAGAACTTAAAACAAAACCGAGTGAAAAACAAGCTGTTATCTATTTGAGTTCGCACCTAACCTCTAAAGTTGGTTAAATCTGTTATTGTTTTTTTTGTAAATAATTTTATTATAAAGTTTTCAATGTAACTGTACTGTTTATTTTATTTTTAAACTTTACTTTTAAAAATCAGATAAAAACCATAGTTTTTATAGTGACTTTTAAAGATGTCAGAAATGCATTTAAACAGCGTTTTAAGAGGATATATAATGTTTGAAATCTCGAACTCCGCAATTAACTGGGCGGTATTCGATACACCACACAAAACCCTCCAATCATCACCTTCCCCAAGTTTGGAGCTGGGTTGGCTACTGCTCAGTGTCAACGAGTTTCCACATTTAATTAACTGTCACGGATTGTTTTATCATGTTCTTTAAACATTCTCCAGGTCGTGATCGCTACGTCTGTGGAGAGTGTGGTATGCGATTCAAGAAACCATCCATGCTAAAGAAACACATTCGAACTCACACAGACATCCGACCCTTCTCCTGCAAGCATTGCAGCTTCAGGTATTTTTAAAATTATTTTCTTTTATGAAAAAGCAGTTCATGGTTGTCTGCATACTGATAAATATTTTTCATTGGTTTATTTAAAAGGTTTTTCACTAATACTGATAGGTAATAAAATTAATTTCTGTGATTACAAAAGCGTTAATAAAAGGTGTCATGATGGTTTTAATATGACATAGAATATCATTCAAAATTAAACTACTTTTTTTTTGCATATTTATCATAACAAGAATTTTATTTTTTTTTTAATTTTTGATCCACTATTTTGCAAAATGTCATTGACTAGCTATTTAAACAAAAATTAAAAGCATAGTTTCTTTATCCTGATCTGTAGGTGCTTGTACCAGTTTTGAAGTGATCAATTTGGTTTGGAATAAGGTGATTAACTTTTTTAAATGTTGATTTTGCAAGCTTTCATTTGGAATGCTGACTATTTTTTTCACATTATGCCACTAAGCATAATGTGACATGAGCCAAATATTATTTAACACCAGTCTTGAATAGCACTTCTGTAAATTTCAGATAGCACAAAATCGCCATAGGCAAAAAAAAAAGTTTGGTATGACACCACAAAGTCTGCTTCAATTCGGTAAACAACAGATGTACTGTCGCATACAGTTAGCTATACGAGGGGGGAAGAGATGCGTGGGCAGGTCTGACTATGCTATTGGCGGTTGCACAAACATCAGCTATGGCATGTTCAGTTGCGGCTATTGAGTGTAAAGGACCAAATGTTTTTACGTCTGCACGTTTGCCGCCCGGCCACAGACCAGGTCGTGAGAACTTCAGTCTAGCCAGTGGCAGGGAACGTGCACGCACAAACACAAAGCAATGTTTACCCATTCGTCTGCTGGATACTGTACGTGCGCAGGCACCTGCAGTTGGAATCATATTGGAATCATGGCTTCCAAGTGAGAGCATAATGCATTGTGTTAAAGTATTTGAGACAAAACTAGAAGTATTATGATTTGCAGAATTTCATGAAGGCTACACTTATATTGGTTGCACTTAAGTTGTAAGCAGTGACCAGGGGTGGTGGGGTGGAGTGCGGCCCAGCACCAAGCACAGTTCATGGCAACGGGAGGGCGTGCCCCACCGACCATGTTATACAGTGCACATTCAAACGCGTTCAAACACTTACCCAGAACGACTACATTATTATAAATAAAACCTTAATCTTTTGCTCGAAATGACTGGATGATTTATTATTACACCCATAGCTCAAGATGTCTTTTAGCACAACCCCTCCCCTTCCCAAGTTTTTTCTGTATCTGCCACTGGTTATAAGCAAGTCAACTGTGTGCACAATCGTACAAAATAAGGACTCTATCAAACTTTTATATAAATCTAAAGCTGTTGGTTGTAAGAGCGGGAAGTAGGTGAATATAGTTCATATGGGGACACCGGGTCCAGGGTCGGGATCCGGGGATCCGCGGCGGCCATCTTGGATTACATCATTTCTGGCAGCCATCTTGGATTACATCATTTCCGGCGGCCATCTTGGATTACATCACTTCCTGCGTCCATCTTGGATTTGACCTTGACCTTTGACCCCGATGGCCATTTTGTTTTCTTGAACATTCTGCCATTTGGTTTTTCTAGAACATTCCACTATCTTGTAAATCTTTATTTACTATCTGATTTTAATAAAAAATTTAAATTTATAAAAAAATTAAATAATCAAGATTTTAAAATAAAATTAAAAATTATATTATTTAATAAAATTGTAATTAAAAAACCTGCGCATCGAAAACCCAACTCCTCTACATTACGAATACACCATCTAGCACCCCACTCCTCTGTTACAATGATATCGTCATCGAACACCCCATGTTGCAATTTTTCGTTACACCGCATTCTTTAAAATAAATTTATTATCAAAATAAAAAATATATACCATCATTGTCTGCCGGAGGCAGCCATCTTATTTAGTGGAGACCACCATCTTGATTTCATCTTATGGATGTTATCATCGGGTGTAGGTTTCTAAAGTACGCTAGTGTATGTAAGGTCGAGTTTCAATTCTCTACCAACATTATTATGAAACTTATAGACAAAAATCCACAAAATCCACAGTCATTTTGTTGTTGTAACCACCATTTTTTTCTTAAAGTCTTATAATTTATAAGTTTTAACTAAAATATATGTTATCAATACTATCGTTGTAGATGCGATAGTTAAAGTAATGATAATTAAAAAAAACATTTATTACTCCATCTTAGCGGACCAGAAATTTTTCAGAGTCCTAACTCACAAGTAATATTCTCTTCTCATGTGTGCGTACTCGTGTTTTGAAGCTGCATGGAAGCAGATATTTTTAATGTCTGCGTATAATTACATTCCTAAACAAGTTCATGTTTGCGTACTCGTGTTTAAAAGCTGTATGGAAGCAGATATTTTAATGTTTACGTATATATTTACATTTCTCTATTCTAAGCAGAAACATGTTCAACCATTCGTGTTTAAAAAGCTGCATGGAAGGAGATATTTTAAATGTTTGTGTATATATCCACCCCCCCCCCCTAAATTTTTAATGAAAGAAAAACACATGCAGCCTTAATCGCGCGCGATAAAATTATTCTACAAACAAATATGACGATTCACATTTGTACAGTATTAGATGTGCCCCATCTTCACGAGAGAGCCCATATCCAACACATAACATTTTACGGTGCAACTTGATGTTACAACACTCACCTTAGCTATTACTGCCGCTACGATATGCACTTCATAACGAATAAAAATAGTTTTTTAAAGTCATGATATAAATATTAATAATAAAAAAATTCATTTTAAAATATATTTAATTTTCTACAAAAACACTAATTAAAAAATAATTTTCACCCTAATCACTTCTTGCCGTAATAATACCATGTATTATATTTCTACTCAGCATCCTCGCGGACGACACTTCCACCTCACTCTCTATATCCACAATAATATTTTCAGCCCATTCGGCTACCCGCTCACACAAGTCTCAAGTCGACAACTCTGCAAACAATCTCAGTAGCCTCCCTACAGTCACGTTCACTTTATCGTCCGCCGTCACATCAATGTAGCTCCCCTCGCCCACGAACACCTCTTCAATCCCATAGCTCGACACCTCCTCTTCGACTACCACGGTCTCAGGATCTTCCACATCATCGATCGTCACCACCATATCGTCTTCAAACTCCTCCCAGCTCGCATTGGACCCCTCCTCAACAATCTCTTCATAGGTGGCACGACACATCTTACTAGCTCTGTTGATAACTACGAATGATATATGCTAAGGGTGCAATTGAACTGTCCCCACCCCTCTACACTTTCTATTGCAGTCCTGTTCGTGCGTACCAAGCACACGCGTCACTGACGCACGGCTTTTGACGTCAGCAGACCTACCCCCTCCCCCCTCTCCCTGAACAATTCACACCCCAAATAGCTGCGTGTTTTAGACCTGTCGCCACACGTCCCCAACCTCCTAATACCATTTTAAGCACCTTCGACGAACATCCCGACCTCTGGTAACTAGTGAAAAGTTTCAAACAGTACATGAATAAATATATTTTTAATTTATTTTAGACTTGCATTTATTAATATAAAAATTAACATTTCAAAAAATAAAATTTATATGGCATCAGTAGATTTTACCCAACTGATTTTCACATTTATCGAACCCTAGCCACTTCACAAACAAGGGATCATCTTTCTAATGTATCAATTTTTCTACCTAATAATCACTTGAGTACTTGGTACCTGCGAACTCCCTTCACATGACTTCCTTTAGAGCAGGAATAAATAATTCATCCGCCCAGCCTTTTATCTCGGAGAACATAAATTATTTTTTTTTCCGAACATGGCTGCAGACTTGACAACAAACAATCAACAAAAGGAAGCACATTTGGAAGAACATTCAACAAAAAGGAAGCACAATCGGAAGCACATTCATAGAAAAGGACGCACAATCGGAAGCACAATAAAAAAAAGGAAGCACAATCAACAAAAAGGAAGCACATTGGGAAGCACAATCAACAAAAAGGAAGCACATTTGGAAGCACAATCATAGAAAAGGACGCACAATCGGAAGCACACTCAACAAAAGGAAGCACATTTGGAAGCACATTCAACAAAAATAAAGCACAGTCGGACGCACATTCAACGAAAAAGGAAGCACATTCATAGAAAAGGGCGCACAATCGGAAGCACAATCATAGAAAAGGACTCACAATCGGAAACACATTTGATGAAGAGGAAGCACAATTGGAAGCACAATAAACGTACGAGATCTCAGTCTTAGTTTGAATTCAGTTTACAAGAAATAAAACATACTTTTTTAAATCTAAATATTTCATTTATTTTTCAATAGTACACACATGACAGTCAAACAAATCATTATTGTATGTAGCCAGCTTTCCGCAGTTCTTTAAGTATGGACGATACTTCGTCGATATGCGAGTAGTTTCCTCTACGAACAGTTGCCACCAACAGTCTTAACCTATCTACCAATATGTTAGAATATTTCCATGTGGTGTGATAAATCTCTTCGGCTTCTAACATCTTACGTAAATTTTCATTACTAATACTTTGTACTAGGTGGGGGCCTATTAGGGTTGGAGGGAGACCAGAACCTGGCTAGGACTGGGGTTTACGTGACTGGAACAGTTAGGTAAGCATGGTAAATGGTTTCAGGTACACAGACATTTTATTCAATTCAATATTAATTCAAGATTAATATTACGTTAACATTTATGATAATGTTAAGTTTAAACAATGCAAGGTTGAATACATAAAGCATGAACAAATTCAATATTAATTCAAAATTAATATTACGTTAACATTTCTGATAATGTTAAGCTTAAACAATGCAAGGTTGAATACATAAAGCAAGAGCAAATTCTGACAAAGCAGTTAATGGGTAAGTCTGGATAGACAGTAAGCGATTCAATCAACGATCGTCAAAAAGGGACATAATTTCCACGAATGAAGTTATATTACAAAAATTGAATTTACCAATCTACTGCAAAGTGCAGGTACAAGAAAAAAATAAGTTACATAATTCTTTAAAAAACTTTAACAAACAAATACGTGCGACGACGTCTCAAGGGGCGACAGTTACAAACAGAAAAACGGAAGCGAAGGTTAAGTTAAATTTAAAGCAATAATCCAAACAATTTTTGATGGTGGCGGCCGTAAAGGAATTTAGACAGAACAAATTCAAACATAATGATTCTACATTAGGGTGAGGGCCACCGCCTCACTGACGACTGGAACCAACTTACAATTCTCCCCTGAGGTCGCACACGCACGAAGACTAAGTAGAAGCTCTCTGACTACATGCTAGTAAAATAACAACAGGTCAGCTACTGCTGACAACCAAGCCTGACCAAGGCAACCAGTAGATGACCCTCAACATGGCTGCAGCTGAATTTATAAACTCGCGCCGCAGCGCGCGCATGCGCATATTGAAAGGGTGGGGGAACGAGTACAAATTGAACAAACACTAGGAGGGGGGGAAAAGGAGGGAGAATGATGAGGGGATCGGAGTGCCGGAGGCCCGCGATGACGCGCGCAGTTTGAACGTGGCGGGCCTAAACGCTACAACTTTTAAGACCTCTGAAGTTCCTTTTTTAATACCAGCCTCAAAGTCATTAAAATTGTAATCGCCCCACTAACCATCATAAGCCTAATCTGAATAATTTAGTTTAACAAGTCGTTTCCATCATTTTGGTCTCAACACTTTATCACAGTATTAGATCTTGTGAGCTTCAAGTTCTTAATCATAGTCTTAGTTCTTGTAAGCTTCAGGTGAATCATCGCAACTTTAGGCTGTTCTAAAGTGCTCTCAATTTTATGGAGGCGACTAGAACTTGGTGTAATTTTTTTTTAATTCCCTATGAAAATGCTACTTTCTTCGTTAACTTTTAGTTCCAAATAATTAACAAGACCTGGGATAGTACTATTAGAATCATCATCTTCACATTTCACGTGATCATTATAGTCATCTAATATTTTGCTACCATTTCACTTCCTCACTTTTATAGACACACCATTCTTAACAAAACCAGCCTTGTTTTCCAGACCTCAAAGGAGAAGAGAATGATCTTACAAACTAGTGTTTCTCGGCTGTACTTAACCTATTTAAAAAATGAGTAATGGATATTTTTATTCAAGTGCCGCCTGATTAAAATGCAGAAATTTATTATTTGGTGTCAGGAATTCACAATACAAACGGATATCTCTCAATATATTCCAAGACCAATGCAAAAAATAAAACTCAATAAAAGATATATGACTCAAGAAAAACTGGAAGCACATTCCATTTATTTCAAACATAAATCCACATATTTCAAGACCAAGAACATAAGTTTGAAGTGATGTTCTTTTCTCTTCTAGAGCGTCTCGTGATGTTACAATCATCTGGTTTTCGTCGATGCTATAGATGTTTATGCAGGCACCAGGATTCTGTTTCTCGAACAGAGGGATCTGGCGAAGTGGATTGGGAAACTCGATGTTAGTGAAGTTGAACTTCCCCTCCAAGTCATTGTAGCACTGATTAACATGCTCAGATGCTCACCCTCATCTAACTTGACCAGGATTGCACACTTAAAACATATGTGCTCATCTAAGTATTTACAGATTGACCACCGCATATTTTTCTTTGAGGCAGGTAGGTATTTCGATGTAGGAGCTAGCTCGAAGTGGATTAAGCTTGTTAATGTGTTGTTGTAGTCGCTTAACACCAGACAAAGACCATCCGAACCCCTTTCATATGAGTTTTCTTCCTCTTTACATATCTTATAGATGTATTCAGTAATGACATCCTCCACTTCACGAACTGCAAAGAGTGGAACATTCATGGTTTTGAAGGTCCTCTTGTCTTCACACGTACCCATTGGCTTTTCACAATTGCACTCAAGCACGATGTAATACTCGAGTGGAGCATCCTCTTCAATTTCCTCTACGAGTTGGCTTATTAGTTTAACCTTGATATAGGCCAAGTATGTACATGTGTCCTTGGCAGAACTGGTATTATTTTCTACCACACAAGTCTTCAAGTTGCCCCATAATCCCACTTCTGCAATGATGAGGCCGTGGATGTTGGCCAAAACCCACCTCTGACACCAGCTATGTTCGGCTGGTGCTTGGCTTAGGTATAACTGCAGGTTTAAGCGCGGCCATTTCTGCTTCTTAGTTGATAGTGGATCAGGACCCTTGCACACTTTGGTATGTGCTTTCAACTTGCCAGCCCTGGCGAACACTTTAGCATAGTTCCCACACGAATACATTTTATGACTAGGGTTGAGACCGCAAGCTGTCTTCTCATGATGTGTGACATGACTGGAGTTTTCGAAGGTTTTGAAGCAGAAGCTACACCAGGTGACTGAAGTCGTTAGGGCAGCACCAGTACATGTTGTAAGATATTATCGCAATTTATCACTGCGAGCAACCATCTTTCCACACAGTTGACACTGCTTGAGGTCATGCTGCTGGTTGTCAGCACACTGACGTTCATAACGGTAGCAGTTATTAGCTGCCGTATAGGTGGCAGGGCAGAAACGTCATTTCTGCATGGTTGATGTCATCACAACAATCGGTAGTCTGTGCTCAATGTACGGAACACACGAAGGAACCCCGACGTACGGAGAACTATAACAGAAGTCTTAAGAAAACAATGTAGCTACCCATTACATGAAAATGTTTGCATACATAACTTCAAACCTACAAACTACAGCTTCAACAAACCAATCCTTAAGTTAGCACTACCTTGCCCGAAAATAACCTAAAAAATCACTAAATTGTTAAAGTACTATAACTGACAAGTTACACAGAACTAGTCAAAAAATATTCAAAGTCCCAGTAACTGGTAACTTTTACAAATTTTTAATTACAGAGAAGCATTTAGCTGAGAAATATTCAAAGTCCACACAACTCCCTCTCTACACAAATGTTTTAGTACAGAGAAGCTTTAAGCTGAAAACTATCCAAAGCCCGCATAGCTACATTTTCACACAAAAGTTTAAGTACACAGAAGAAGCTAGCAGAAAAAATGTTCAAAGTTCTGATAGCTAACAAAATTATTTAAAAGATCATATAGATAGTTATCTGCAGAAGGAAAAGAATGAATACACAGCCTCAAATCCACTCATTTACACGAAATCCAAAAATTTAACCCACAAACAACAACTAATCATACTACCCCTCAATATAACAAAGAAGCTCCTTGCTTGAAACCAACCAAACTTAATAATTGTTACAATTTTAGCACAAAACATAGCTCATGTGCAGGTTTTCATAAAAACTCGTGAGTTTGGTAGGTCTGTGGTGTGTGAAGGGGTATGGGGTAAAAATATGTAGAACCATGCACTAAGTATGATTAACCTCTATAGCTTGAACCAAGTACAACCACTGTTGGCTTTGCCAATTAGAGATGGGGTTGCGAGGTACTTTCAGAATCATGACTCATCTCTCAATAATGTCTGAGAGCCTGAGCTATGCACAACAGTTTCAAGCAATTCACGGCATCGTGGACCCAAGAGTCCCTCAGCACACAGACATTATCTACACACACAGTTAAACTTCTGCATGACAATACTTGACATGGTAAATGTTATAGTTATGAAATGAAATAGTTAGAAAAATTGAAATTAATCCTTTTTTTGATTCAGAACATACACATACATGTGTGAAACTAAGCAGGGGATTTGAGCGAAAACAGTAGTTGCTCACGAAACATTTTGTGTAAATAATTTCATACCTACAAATCCACATTAAATCCATAATTCATAGTGATAAATTATCAAACCAACCCACAACACCATCAAATTAATCCGCACATTAGCATATTGCAGCCACCCCCACCACCATTTCAATTAAATCTAACATAAAAATCACTCAAGTACCACCAATGTAAAAATTACAAGTCGAAAAATTATGCATGGGTTCAAGTATGGAGGTGATCTCATGCATAACAGTATAGGCTCCTACACAAAAAGAAACAATTAAATGTATCATCCCTGGCCACCAAATCATTTAGACCATCCCAAGACACATATAATATCTCTTATGCTGCCATTATTCTGAAAATTACAAGATTCTTTATTTTTAACACCAGCTGAATAGTCATTATCCTCACCGTCTACTCAGCTATTGTCGACACAGCCATCATGATGATCAACATACTCATCCAGATTACTGTCATATTTCGTAATCTTAGGCATCGAAGCTTCTTATTTGTCTTGAAGCATCCTTTATAAGTGTCCATCCGTTTTCAAAGTTCGAAGGCTCTGGAGAAATGGGTTGAAACATATTCTCACTTTTCACAATTATGATACTTCCACCGTCCTCGGTCTTCCTTAAACCTTCTACATCCTTAATTTCAAGTTCTTTGTCGAGATCAGAAGAGCTACGAACATTCATGCCAAGGAATAATATTCATCAGTGAGCATAACTTTACAAGTCTTGCAATGTCTTTTTAAGCTGTCTCTTAGAGCAAAATACCTGTCACACCGATAAAAACTTAACATTTTATGTAGTTGGTTTTTGACATGATCATTCTTTCTCAAAGTAAAACCCTTGCCACAATAACTACACCAGTTACCTGTTCATGACATTAATAGCATCGGTCTAGAACCCATATCAGTTTATGCGACAAATATCAGAAGAAACCTGAAAGTTTATATGGAAATACTAAACCTAAATATAAAATTAAAATAAATACCAGGGAGAATTAATTCCGAATTTAAAATAGTACGTGATCAAGTAGTTACGCTTCTCACTACCATATTTCGCAACATGCTGACTTAAATTATTTAATTATTTATTTCCAATGAAGTAAACTTTATTTAAAGTACATAATGTTAGTCAATCATAATCGAATGTTACCCCCCATATGGTTACAAATGTAGTCAATTCGACAACAAATGTAGTCAATTTTCTCCATCCGACTACAAATGTAATCCCTATAGCCTATGTATTTCGATACTCAACTCCCTTCGTTTCATAGTATGATGGATGTATTCATGCGGTTTATAAAGCTATGTTATTATGTAGTATGCAGGATGTATACTTGTGTCCGCATGAGAAGGAGGGATTCGATAGGTCTCAAGGGGGAAGAAAACCAAATGTATGTTTTCCAAGTAAGATGCTACCATTTCTTATATGTAACGAAATAGTGAATTTTAATCAAGTGTCATCGTTACTATCATTTGTTTAAACCAACCGATATTCTCAGCATGTAACCGAAAAAAAACATTACTTTACATATTGAATCGATATTTGGTTCTATCTCTGAACGAAGCTAAAAATAAATTTAATTTAAAAACCAGAAAAGTGTCAGGTTCGAGGAATTAAACACCGCAAGTTCTTTTACAAACATAAAATTTATTACATAATTTCTATTCTACTACAGGATCACTTGCGAAAGCCAGCAATCTTATAATCATTTAGTTCCGCATCGGTGTGAAATGACTAATTCTTAGCTCCAATCGGTTTATACTAGACAGAGACCAACAAGAACCTTTACTGTCATAGTCCTCCTCTTCTTGACAGAGTTTCTGTATACCATGTTTAATAGTTTGCTTCAAATCGTCAAAACTGTAAATTACTGCAGCCGAAGTCTTGAATACACACTTCTTCACTTTGTCATCTAACGCATATGGCTTTCCAATATACAGTCCAACCACAAGTTATATTTCAAAGGTCCGTTTGTTGCTACGTCATCAGTAAGCTGATTGATTATGTTCTGTCTAATATCGTTAAGAAAATTACAAATGTCTTTTGACTCACTAATCGTATTTAGATAATAGTAGTCCTTCAATGTTCCACGAAATGCAGACTGCGCCAAGTAGAACCCATTATCATTCACCTGTATAGCACCGATAACAGTCTTAGGTTTAGTTCCATGTCCAGACGCCATACCAATCGGTTGCTGCTCATCCGTTTTTTTGCCTGTACGCTCACGAGCCTTCAACCTAAACCGAGGAGTCGAAATTTCTGCAGGTAGTTCAGCAGTAGGCGCACGGACTTTACCGTTGCATTTTTTCGCATGTCGTCGCAAACTATCAATTCGAGTAAACCATTCATGACACTCATCACAGCGAAACTTCATGCGAGATGGATTCTTCTTTCATTTACTCCGTTCATGTCTCCGTGCATCATGGGAAAATGCAAACGTCATATCGCAGTAGCTGCAAGGATACCGTGCTGATTTAGACGAACCTTGCAGACCCGAACCAGATGTCGATGTTACTGCAATTTTACTATTTCCAGGCATACTCTTATGCACATCGATGCATCGTTGTTGCACCGAAACCTTTACTTTCTGCTGGTCCTTTGCATGTCTTCATGTGCGTTTTCATATTATCTTTTCTGGCAAACTGCTTATGACATTTCTCACAAACAAACATTTTACGATATAGGTTCTTGGCACATTCGCTCTTCTCGTGTCGTCGAGCATTGCTGTTGTTTGAGAAAATCTTGTCGCAGTAAGAGCACCGATGTTCGTTAGTTGTTGTCAAATCAGCAACCATTGAAGTCTCAATCGAGGTCGAAAAGTCGTTCATCGTGGTTTCCTGCACAGCCAGCTCTGTAGTCATTAAGCTCTCTTCTGCTGGTGGTACCATGACTGATGACGTCTCCTTCAATGTTGACGTCATCGTTGCCAATGGGATCTGCACCTTCTTCGTCGTCACTGACGTCAAGGTTCCTGTAGACGATGGTACAACATCCATCAAGTTCGTCGTTAAAGTCGGTAAAGATGCAATCGAGTTCGCAAGAACAAGTAATTATGCGACTTATGCACCAGATGAAACAATCTAGGTGATCCTTACACCATCGTCAGTAACAAACTAAGCGGTCTGCTGTCAAGGACTTGCTTATATACATGCACCAGATGGAATAATATGCTATCCAAATCAAGAACCATTTACTATAATGCACGAGTCAAAACATTTAAAAAAGAGGATCATATGATCGAAAAAAATTCGATGAGGTATGGTACGTTCTCGTCTCATTAATTCGATCACACCAATATACGCTAGGCTCCAAGAGCTACAATTATGTGCCATCAGATCCATCTACATTTGGCTTCAAGAGCTACAATTCGCTCCATCAGATCCATCTACATTTGGCTGCTATGCTTCAATTGGCCATCAGCTTCAAGTGCTCCAACAGCTCCAAAGCTCCAACATGTAATGTACGTAATGTACGCGCAATACACGCAATTTACACGCAATAAATGCAATGAACACACAGTACACACAGGAAACGAAATGAAGAAATAGTACAGACAGTAAACGGAACGAACAAGCAATGTACGTAATGTACGCGCAATACACGCAATTTACGCGCAATAAATGTATTGAACACACAGTACACACAGGAAACGAAATGAAGAAATAGTACACACAGGAAAACGGAATGTAGACACAGTACACACAGGAAACGGAACGAACACACAGGAAACGGAATGATCACACATACAGTAGCGAAAACACAGGCTTAGTTGGAAATCAGAATACAAGAAATAAAACATATTTTTTTTTAAAATCTAAATATTTCATTTATTTTTCAATAGTACACACACATGACAGCTTTCCGCAGTTCTTTAAGTATGGACGATACTTCATCGATATGCGAGTAGTTTCCTCTACGAACAGATGCCACCAACAGTCTTAGCCGGTCAACCAATACGTTTTGATCTTTCTATGATGTGTAATCAATCTCTTTTGCCACCATCTTCCTTGCACGTTTATAGTAAATATTATGATCTCTGGTGTCTTCCGTTTTAACACCAACCTCAGGGTAACTTTCATCATCGATCCAGTGACTATCACAAGCTTGATCAGATTTATTTAATATATCACGATGTTTCCATCGTTTTGATCTCAGGACACCATAACAGTCTTCGATCTTGCCTGCTTTAGCTGCTTCAGCACAGTCTTCGATCACGCCACCAGCTTCAGAAACACTGTAGCAATCACTGTAGAAGACATCGTCTTCACCCAGATTACCGTAAGAATTCGATATCGTTGATGTCGAAGTGTCTTCATCGTCTTCATGCTTCCTTTTTAGGAGTCCATCATTTTTACAAAGTATGGAGGATCTACTGAATATGGGCTTGAATATATTCTCACTTTTCACGGTGTTGTTACTTCCATTAGTTTCAGTCTTCCCGAAGCCATCAGCATCCTTCAATTTATGTTCTTCGTCACGATCGGGTGAGCTAATACCATCACGCCCAGGACAAGAAAAATTATTGTCATAATGCAGATCACTCTTCTTTAGTCTAGTAGATCCATCGATGTCCTCTATGCCATAAGTAGGCTTGGCTTTACATGTTCTACCATGTCTTTTTAAGCTGTCAATTCGTGTTAACAACCTGCTACATCGATTACAGCTTAACATTTTGCGTAGTGGGTTTTTAACACAATCATTCTTCTCATGACGTCTAGCATTCCTTCTCATGACAAAATCCTTGCTACAGTATCTACAGCGGCTGCCTTCCGATTCAGCTGCAGATAACAAACCATGATCCATGGTAGCTTCTGTGACTAATGTTAGATGCAAAACTAAGAGTTTTAAATTTAAACCATTACTTAAATAGAATTTTTAAATTATTTCGTCAGCGAGAGTTAATTTATCTCATGCAAAGGTACTTGTTGCAAGTAGTTCTGCTTTTCAACAACAGATGACGCCACGTGTTGCTTGCAGGTAAATAATATTTATTTCTTTTATGCGGGATGTGGGATGCTCACTAACGATCGCAAAGGAAGGATGGCTTCTCTAGACTCCAAGGAGAAGGAAGTTCGTCCTTCCTGTTAGTGCTTCTCAGATTTCTCAGAGCTTATTATTATTTGAATGAGTAATGATATTTTTTTTATTTCCACCTGATAAAAATATTGCAAGTGCTGGATCGAACCAAATATCGATTCAATATGTAAAATAATGTGTGATTTTTTAGGTGAATATTGGCATTTTTCCCGAATTTCTAGCTAAATAATTACACGATTTCAAGATGGCGGACATAACGAAACATGCAACATTAATAGGATCCAATATGGCGGTCGTTACGTAAAGTGTAACGATGGCATCGTACTCAACCAAGATGGCGGGCATAACGAAACATGCAACATTTATATAATACAAGATGGCGACCGTAACGAAATGTGCAACAGTGGTTTATAAGTAATATTTTATTCAATTTTCATTATTCAATTCTATTAGTTAATTTTTTTAATGATTTTAAAAAAATTTCTCGTTTTTCTAACATAAAAATTACGGATTTTAAAGATGGCACAGACAAGACGTCATACTAGGTGACGATATATACTTTCACATAAGTGGTGGGGGTCAGTCGGCCTGCAGCCACCATGAGGGAAATATGAAAACCATTTTTATTTTTTTGCTCTCACCAGGTTCGAACCTAGGACTCCGAGCTCAATGTCGAGAAAGTATGTTTTTTAAATATTTTTTATTTAAATTTTATTAATTAAATTTTTTATATATTTTAAATTTTTTTCATTAAAATCGGATAATAAATAAAGATTTTCAAGATGGCGAGTGTAACAGAAGTTGCAACGGTGACGTCATGATTCAAAATGGCTGCCATGGCATCCTAATTTTCAAGGTCATGACCTCGGCAGCTTAAAAGCGGCTAGCTCTGAGGACTTTTAAGCCGCTTTTAGGATTTTGAGTTCTTTCTAAGGCAAAACGACTTTTGAGGTTTTTCGAAATCCTAATTTTTGAATTGTGGAATTTTTTGAGATTTTTTGGCGGGTATTTTTTTCCAAAAACATGGACATTTTGGCGAATTTTGAGGAATTTTGGAAAATTTTGGCAAGTTTTGAAGGTCAAAGGTCAAGATCAAGGTCAGGGTCATCCAAGATGGCCGACGTGACGTCACAATCCAATATGGCGGTCGGCACTCAGCACGACAGCCAGAAGCCAGTTACAGGAGCCCCATTTACACACTACTTGGGTATATTTTATAATTTGCATATTTTATAATATGTATTGTATCAAAACTTTTATTAATTTATTTTCTGCAGTTTCAAGACAAAAGGAAATTTGACTAAACACTTGAAGTCCAAAGCACACTTCAAGATATGCCTTGAGCTGAAAATCCCTTCTGTTTCAAATGTGGTAGAAGAATTGGATATCGATGGAAAATGCTCTACTGAACAGGTAATGGAATCTTCGCAAGTTTTTAAAAATCAATTCATATGTAGGTTTCAATATTATTCGAAGGTAAATTATGTCATTTTATTTAAAGTTTTATTTGTTTTAAATTAAAATTTTTGTAAATACATTTTTTGTTGCATTGCATTTGTGTCTTTCACTCTTACAAGAAATCATGCAAGAAAATACAATTATAATTAACTGAATTTTAAACATAAAGAAAAATGTTTTTTAAAAAAAATTTTATTTTCAAATTTGTGGCAAGTTCTGATGCACCTTGAGATCAGTGACATTTTTTATTTAAATGCCACATTCTGTCATTCTTTTTAAATTACATATTTGTGGAGGCACTTTTTGATGTTATTCTTGAATAATTTTTCTCTTTGTATTCATGGTTTTACTGCCCTATAACTATATTTATATATTTAAAATCCATCTTCAGCAGATTTTATGGTTGCACACATCCTGGATAATGATTAAATAGGTGCGAGCCTTTCATTATACGTATATTTTAACTTCAGCTAGGTACCATGAGTAGTTATTTATTGCAGTATTCTCCACCTTATTGTCCATTTCTACCGAACTTGTTTGCCCACATCTTTCTACCTTACACACTCTCCATTTATTTCCCTACACAACTGTAACTTTATTTAAAAAACCGTTCATTTGATAAAGATTTAAGCACAAGAGCAGAATAATGATATACATTTGTTTGTAGCATGCAGATCAGCATGGAGAGAGTAGTGGTTCTGATTCAGATGAAGATGGTGATGAAGATGATGATGACAATAATGATGGAAATGGAGATATTGAAGGTAAATAAAATAGATATAAAAATGTTTAAAAATAGCCTTGGCTACATTTGCAATAAAATATGCACACAATGCAAACTACACAGTTGCTCATTCACTGTGGTTATGGAGCATTCCAGTTACTTCTTACCACATTTTACTTTTTTTCAAATTGTTTTTTCTAGCTAGTTTGAATTGTGTCAGCTATTATAGGAATCAATTTTGAACCAAAGTCCAAGCATTAAATTTTGCTGTTTTACTCTCGCAGACTCGCCTAGCAAGTAAATAAGGTAGGTGCCTGTGCCTTCTTTGGACCATTTTGTATGTGGCCCACTAACCACTACTTGTTAAAATATTCGCATCTACATGGGAACTCTTGGGTGTGCATGTAAGTCGCTCCATGTGGGCTGTGTTACAAGCATATTGTATTGAAAGGTTAGTGTTTAATTAATTGTCATTTTTGTACACAGTTTTTTAGTGTAACTCTTATTTTACTTACAAACATATAATTAGCAAAACTACTAGTTCTCACGTGTCTCCCAGGCGCTGGCTGGTGCTCGTCTCGCCTCAGTTTCCTTCTACTAGCGGCAGAGGTGGGACACGTCTGCATTCCCCAGGGACATAATTAAACAGACCAAGAAAATCCATTTAACTGTAATTCATTTTAAACCTTTTGTTTCTCTGCCGAGGACTACCTCCTCCAGCTTTGCTGAGCTGACAAGCTTTTTAAGTAATTATTTTCGCTGGTTATTATCTTATTAATAACCAGCTGCAACTGGTTACGTGCAGTCAGGCATTTTGAACAAATGCATACGATTTGATCAAGTGTGGCTAAGTAACAGCATTTATCTTTGAAACGTAGAGAATATTTATATAAACGGTAGAGTTTGGGCAGTGTGGTAAGGCATGTACGACACCTGGAATGCTCCCTAGGTCGCGAACGGGAATGTTGAAGTGAATTTAATAGCGTTTCTGCCTCTGAGAGTGGAGAGATTATGGCATCAAGTTTTTTTGAGTTATAGGAACTGTCTCATCTGCTAAGTCGCATCGTCACGCTCTGAAATAAGAATCTAGCCAAGTCCCTACGCCTATTGAAGCACAGAATGGCTTCTTAAACATTATATGCAAACTCTTGCAACAAGACCCGCATCACAGTACACCCAAGCCTTATTGTTTCTAATGTTGGGTGTCCGTGCAAATCAATACATTCAGTTCACCAAAAACTGTACAGCATAAAAACCTTGGAAATGAGGGCATAGGAACCCTTCCAGTGGGAAAAACGTACAAAAGGACACGACTACAACAGTAGGTAACTGCTCCCTGATGATGGCAACTGCAATGTCGACCGAAACGTCTGTGAATTATTCTCCAAGGACACGGCTACAACCCAGAAGCCAAGCTACTTCAAAATAAAGTATATGTGAGAGATGAATTTGGGTACAATAGCACACATATAACACATTCAAAATATCAAGTGGAAATTTCAAATGGTGTATAAACAGTATGAAATGCCTTATAAAACTTTACAATATGTACCCTAGAATAAAACATTATTAGGATTTATCACAAAAAGACCAAACACTCAAGTAAATAAAACACATTAATATATTGGAATTACAATAAATATAACAATTTTTTATAAAGAACAACTAATGTGCACTCAAATTTTCAAGACTTAGCATAATTGCATTAAATAATTGCTACAAACAATTTTAATACAGAAGTACAACTACAGCAAAAGCACCCAGACAGCAAATTCACAATAAGGTATGAGAATTCCAAACTATCACAACTGATAGTATCGAAAAGAGTTATGCTCGTTACAAAACTATTAATACAAATTTTTGTGAGGAAAATTAGAGAGCCCTTTTGAGCTTCTCACATGTGGCCTGCAGAAGGCAATATGCCATCAGCAAAGTTCTTGGGGCGATATAGCTCCATCGCTCCCTGGCCTAATCGCCACTGCACTGCAAAGGGAATGACAGTGGAAGCATTGACCCTATGGCGCATACTGAAGTTGTTAAATACAGGGAACATTCCTAGGAACAGGGCTTTGTCTTCATCCTCATCAAGCAGTGTCAAGGCTCTGGTGAGGCTGGAACATGGTACGCTGGGAAGGAGCCACCCAAGAAGATTCCACAACCAACATTGAACCATAAGGAAGACGTGCGATTGTCTGTCGATGTATTATCTCTCAGCTGCCAGGAGATTCAGACAATGAGTGCACCATCAAGGTTAAGTAAGCCGACACAGACGCAAGGCACTCTTGATTTGTATTTGCTACAAATTATTTATGTTGATGACACTCCTCTTGCAATTTAAGTTATTACAATTAATATGTAAAGGGTTAAGCTGTTTAACAGTCAATTTTTATTTATTACTGATACTGCAAATTTATAGATTCAAGTATAGCCATTAATCATCACATCCTGGAATAATAATAACATTTAAGGATTATTTAAACATAAACAAATGTTTATTACCCCTAACAGTGATAAGTCAAATAGTGTTATGCTTCAGACCAAATTTAAAAAGTGACCACACAAATTTAAACTTTTCAGTTCTGGACATCAGGAAAGCATCTGAACAATTAATATTAAATTTGAGAATTTAATAAATAATATTTTAACCCTTACAAGTGACAAAAACACGAAAACAAAAGGAGCTTACACAGCTCCCCATAATAAATGGTTTCAAATTTGTAGTGTGGTTACAAGTCGGAAAATAATCTTTGGCGGAACTTAATTACAGGGACAAGAACACACTAAAATTTTTATCCAAACAAATATTTTTGTACAAGATAGGAGCGAAACAGAATTTAGTAATTAAGAAGTAATGTACTATCACAGAAACCACTACAAAATACAGCGCACCTGTGTACTCACAGCAATAATTGAAGTATCAGTCTATCATGACTAGTTCCTCTCGCCACTGCACCAAACTTTCACAAATAACAATTAGAAACAAGAGTTGAAGTAACATGTTTAAAAACATAAAACATAATGTATTTTAACATTATGAACAATCCTTGATATTGTCCAGGGTACATCCACTCAAGCCTGATGTGCCACCATCTCTCCCTAACTTGATGTGTGCTGCATTTGAATAGTGTGCCCTGAAGAGGGTGCAAGTGATTGCCGTTAAAAGCCGTGTGCCGCTAACTAGGCTCACTAAATTTTTAATAATTTTTTTTGGACTAAGGACATTTTAAAAAGTATATTTGGATTATTCTTTTTCAAAGCTACATTTTAAATGTTTTTGTATGGACCTTTTCATATTGTTTCCTGGTCGGCAACCTGACCACTGCTTGCTTCTCAGCGGCAGTTGGCCGCCGTGTTTCCCCATGGTCCCTTCAAGGCCTTTTCTTGCAATATTGGCCCACTAATTGGCATGCCCTTCTCTCTTGTTTGGCGAAACCAAATGTAAAGTACTTCATTTATCCCATTAAAATCACTTTCCTTTAGACTTTTCCTTTCTTATAATCTTTCTGTACTTGTTCTCTTAACACACCATGACTCGATTTCCGTCTGCTTCTTCTTCCAGTTTCAAACGTACTTTTGCCAACTCCCAAGTCCTTAGCCACTGCACTGATACTTTCTCCCTTATCCAGTCTCTTAATTGTCCGCAACTTTTGCTCCATATATAAGTTCAGTTGTTTTCTTTTATAGAAGGTGCCATTGCATAGTACTGTCCATCACTCACAAACTGTGAAAGAGCTCAGAACAATACAGTACACACAGTCACTAACATCGAGTTATGCAACGCGGTTAAGAAATCGACTAACCCTGGCATAGGCTGCAGGTAGACTGAACGGCTGAGCGCGAGCCGTTGCCAGACACGTGGTGGAGTAGTGGGAGTGTGGCACAAGACAAAGGAATGCCCTGCCAGGGTGTGGCCGAGTTATCCGGACTGCCGAGTTGTAAAGTGCTTCGTTTTTGGAACTCTACCGTACCACTAATGTTTTAAAATGTATTTCTACATGTTTAAACTTAGAAAATGAAGCATTTTAGTTTGTGATAATACATGCGTGTTTTGCCCATTTAGAGCTGCAGCATTAGTTGTAAAGCAAAGTATTGTTTTGTTAAGCTTAAGGAAAGTTCAACTATGTATTCATAATTTTTTTGTTTTATTGTACATTTCAGATAATGAAGTTGTTGAAAAGGGTGATTTGGAGCAGGAGGCTGCGCACAGTTTGTTGAGACTTTCAAAACTGGATGTTTCCGGTTTACCATCAACGAACCAATTTGCATCATCTGGTCTTGTTCCAATGACAGCCTTTACAAGACGAGCAAGTACATATCCTTATATGTTGAACATTCATAATGTTGGGACCAACAGTATTGATAGTTCAACTTGCACAACTCCACAAACCCCCACTCTTACAGCCATAAGTGCCCAGACAGAGCGAGAGAAGGTCTCACAAAACACATGCCGTGCTTTGGAACTCCAGGATCGAATAAGGGAAGAAAGTGAAGATCCTAGTAAACTGTCTAGTTTGTTACATCGTCGGGATAATGCAGCACCTTTGATACTCATTCCACGGCAGCAAAGGGACAGTAGCAATAGTTATACCACAACACTGAAAACATGTGCCATTTCTAAATGTAATGGTTTGATGGGGAGCAAGTCACTGTTCGTTGATGATTCAGATTTTTGTGTGGAAGATGGTTCAAGCATTTCTCATTCAGAAGAATATTGTGAAACAAATGCTGAAACAAAAAAGGTGTCTTTTGAAACAGAACAATACACTGAAACTGCCATTAATTACCAGCCAATCGATTTGAGTAACAAAAGCACCTCATGTTTCGCAACTTTGACTCCTAAAACAGGAACACCTGCATTTGCATTGCTATTATCCAATAACAAGGCAAGAACACCCACTACTCCTATTTCAGAAATTTTGACACCAGTTTCTGAGCCAGCTTTTCTTATTGGCTCCCTGTACAGTTCGGTGAAATCTTGTCCTGTTTCTACATCATTGCTGACCGATCAACTGATACCAACACCAACAGACCCAACAGAAGCTAATATGTTGAATGCTTACTTAACGGAGTGTGCCGTACAGAATTTCCGCAAGAGGTTGCATCAGTGCAAAGATTTGAAGACAAGAGAAATTCCCATTTCATCTAATCTTGCTGGAATCCCATTTGTTTCAACATTAGTAGAAACAAAAGAGCATGATCAACAGCATGACAAGAATGAAATGCTTCCAAGTCTACAAAAAATTATAACAAATACAAAGGAACCACATGCAGAAAGTGTGATTATTACAAACTCAACACATGCTCACAAGAATATTAGCAAAAAACAGATTAGCTCAGATAGCACAAAAATAAGTATCATCAATACCAATGGTTTATATGTGGAGGCAAAAGAGGGTGAGAGTTCTGCAAGTAGAATAACTGGAGGGTTAGAAAAATATCAAGCAAGTAATACTGCAAGCATGAAAAAACCTGTTGGTGATAACTGTGTTACGCCCAAAGTGTCATCTGTTAACTGTGATGATATAACGATGGACATTGTTTCTGGAAAGTCTACATTTAGTAGCAGCTCCAAGGAAATTTCTCTGCCATTAAATATAGAAACTGTGTCACCAAAGAAAAGTCCATCAGGAAAGGCGAAAGCAGAATTTATACAACCATCAATGGGACCAACTCCTGGTTATATCAGGTAAATATCTAACCTAAATTAATATCTAATCTAATTTTAAACAGTTATAATTTTTCTTCCAGATCTATTGAAATTTTACAAAATTTTAACAATAATTTAACAACAACCTAAATTATGTAAGCCAAGTTTGATATCTTTTCTGTATGGGTAGGCAATAGTTTATATGTTCTATGTAAATATAACATGATGTAATTTCATGTATGTGTGTGTACATTTTTATATACATATAAAACATATCCAAAATACACTGTTGGTACACATGTAAGATATGTAGAAGAAGCAGGGATGCCAATGATGTAGGTATGAAAATGCTTCTGTTTTATCACTTAAGTAGTTACTGTGTATGATGAGATACACCGTATCCCTGTTATGATCAGTGTTTTGAAAACAAGAGTTTTCTTAACAAATTGTTTTTAATAATAGAGAGCTCGTTATTCAAAATAAGATAATTCAGAAAAATATATTTCATTTTCAGTTTAACAGAAGATGGTAGAAGTACGTGCAATATTTGTAATAAGGTGTTCTCAAAACCCAGCCAACTGCATCTTCACGTCAACATCCATTATTTTGAACGGCCTTTCAGGTGTAAATCGTGTTCTGTATCATTCAGGATGAAGGGGCACTTGCAGAAACATGAGCGCTCAATCAGTCATCAGAACAAAGTAAGTTGTTTACGGTATCACATCTTTTTTATTTAAATATTCATCAGTCCTGTAGCTACTTTAATAATTATTCTAGGGTGTTTAGGAAAAACAAAAAATTTTATAAACAAAAGTTTTAAGCAGAGAGAAATAACTTTTTATAACTCCCAAAAAATGTGTTTTGTAGCAAGGTTTTCCTTGATTTGTCTCATATTGTACAAATAAGTTAAATTTAAATGTTTGCTGTTAACATTTAAATTGTATTATTCTATTATTACCATGCAAAACTCCATGACTAAAAAATATTATTTACCTATACAGATTAGTTATCACAATGAAAGATACGATGATAATTAGGACAAAGCCTTATATGGTCTTAAGTCTAAAATGTGGGTAGGTACGCGCCCTGCGCATGTTCACAGCTGCCGTTAGTGTAAAATGACAGCTTTAGTAAGACATGGAGTTGGTAGACACTGTTTAAAGTCAAATATGTAGCATCTTGTAAATACACTGTTAGTGTTGGCTCATATGCAGAGTCATTCTTTATGATGGGAAACTGATTTTTTGTCATTTTTTTAACTAATCAGTTTCTTCTTTCATTCTGCTATTAAGAAATACCACACTGTTGTTCTTTGAATGAAATATCTAGTTAATGAAACTTATTAGAGCATGTGTTTCAACTAACTGGATCATTCATCTATGCTTTCTAGGTACCTACATGTATTTCTGATGCAGAACTGATAGGTTAAAATGAGCTGGAATGTAGTACTTGCTGCTTTTCTGTGTGGGATAGTGAGATTTGTATATATGAATTGAGTTTTTGCTGTCCCTTACGAAAGATAGTTTTTACTTTGTTTGCAAATGCTTCCCTTCCCCTGTTGTCTTTTCCAATTATACTCGACACTTGGAACATAAGCATTTTGGTTGTGTAGTGACAGGTTTACAAGTGAATGAGTTTTTACTAAGGTTCTTACAAAAAATTCTTTGCAAACACACATTCATTTGCAGTGACCTTGAAATGGAATATGAAGTAACTAGCCTGTATTTTTACTTTCCTATAATATAAGTTCTAGTGTTTTTACTTCTGGAGATGCTGTCTTAACTAGCCCACACAAATATGCTACTCTTTTATAGTGTTCAGCTAATCCTGAATAGTCACGAAAAATGTGTCCTTTAAAAAGGCGAGGCCACACAGAAAGCTATGCTATGTTCACGATGTTCGCTATCTTCGCCATGTCAGGTGGTCACACAGGATAGTCCAGTTCACGATGTTTGAGAGTTGCATGCCATGGGATTCGAGTGATGATTCCGATGATAATATTCTGCTGGCTCTTGTAGTATGTAAACGTAAAAAATAAGTGGGTTCATTTAGACAATTTAAAAAGAAAATAATTTGGAGAATTTCATCATTTGATGAATCAGGTGCGTGAGGACAAAGCCAAATTTATGGATTATTTCAGAATAAATACAACTCAGTTTGATAGCATTTTATTTCTTATCAAGAATACAACTGAGAAGAAAAATTCTAAATTACAGGAAAAGCATTTTAGCAGAAGAACAATTGACTGTTTGCTTGAGGTCAGTAAACAATTATTTCATGACAATATAATTATTTTACAATTAATTGTCAATGAAATAAAAGGAAAATTAAGAACAATGAGAATTCACACCAATAATAATTATAATATTAACATACAGCATTAGTGAACCTCCCTTGAAATGGAATCCCCGGCATTCTCTCGTATATACTACTGTCTGTATTCTTCTATTGATTTATTTCATAAACATGGATATTTTCGCACTTCTTCAATGAACTTTTCTGTCGAAATGATGCTAATTTGTTACAAACACAGAAGTACAGCACAATTCAGCACGAAAACATATGTTTTGTTTATCTGCGAATGCGTGAAGTCAGCGATGTTTTAGAAAAATAACTGAGAACCAAACACCTGGCGACGTCACCAACATAGCAAACTGTTGTTTTTTACATGTTATCTGAACACAACGCCGTCTGGAATACAATAACGGTGATGCCATGAAAACAAAACATTTATTTACAACGTGTAATGATACCAACATCAAAACTCCAAATTACTTTACAACACCCTCCCTATTTGGAGTGAGTCCTTGTCTTCTTGAGCAGAAGTGAAGCTTGTATTTGTCCAGGGGTTTCGTGAGGTAGTCTGCGATCATTTTCTTTGTTGGCACATGCTGCAGTCTTATTTCACCTCTGTGTATTCTCTCTCGAAGGAAGTGATGACGCACGTCTATGTGTTTTGTGCGGGCTTGGTAAACACCATTCTCTGCTAGGTTCTGAGCACCTTGGTTGTCAATGCGAAGTAATGTTGGCTTCTCAACGATGGCTGGAAACAATTCTGTGGCTAGTCCCCTAAGCCACAGAGCCTCCTGAGTTGCTGCAGACAAGCTCATGTATTCTGCCTCCGTTGTCGAAAGAGCTATGGTAGGCTGTTTTTTAGTTGCCCATGAAATAGCTGAACCGTTTTTCAGGAAAACTTAGCCTGTGACCAACCGTCGCTCATTCTGATCGCTCGCCCAGTCCGAGTCACTATTACCAACCAGATCATCAACATCTGCCTCTTCACCACGAAATTCCAGTTTACACTTAGCAGTTCCTTTGAGGTATCTCATAATTTGTTTTACCGCTGCACAATGAGGTTTACCTGGATTTTGATTGAATCTGCTCACATAGCTTACTGCAAAGCTAATATCAGGCCAGGAGACCTGAGCAGCATAGAGGAGACTACCAACAGCTTCTTGATACAGAATGTTTCCTACATTTGCCACATCTTCTGGTGTTTGTGGACACTGCTCCTTTGAGAGTTTTTGTCCAGGGGACATGGGTGAACTTACTGGGTTGCAGTCCAACATATTAAACTTCTTTAAAACATCTTCAATGTATCCTTGCTGACTCATCCAGATTTTTCTGTTTTGTCTGTCACTCGTGATCTGGAATCCCAATATGGATTTTGCTTCTCCCAAGTCCACCATCTTGAAAGAGTTAGTTAAGTGTCTCTAAATATCAATCTTCATTTGCTTGTCATTAGACAAAATCAGGATATCATCAACGTAGATTCTCACTATCAGAATGTTTTCTTCCGAAAGTCTATAATAGATGCACGAGTCAAATTGAGATTGTTTCAAATCGTACTTATTTAGGCATGTATCTAGTGTAGTGTTCCACACTCTACTGGCCAGTTTTAGTCCATAGAGGCTCTTCTTTAGACAATAGACTTGATTGTTTTTGTCGAAAAATTCTGGCTGCAGCATGTAAATCTCTTCCTCAAGATCTCCCTGCAGGAATGCAGTGACAGCATCCATTTGGTCAACATCTAGGTCATGCTCTGCTGCTACAGCAAGAAGATATCTAAGTGAGTTGAAGCGAATAACTGGTGAATATGTCTTTCCAAAGTCAATCCCCTTCACTTGTGCACACCCTTTAACCACAAGTCGAGCCTTATGTTTAATAATCTTGTTTTCATTCTCCCATTTTGTTCTAAAAACCCATTTACACTTCAAAGGTTTTTTTTTTGGTGGAAGGTCCACTAATTCCCAGGTTCCATTTTCCAATTGAGCTTGATATTCATGCTGCATTGCATCGATCCAGAGTTTCTTGTCGGTGCGTTCCATGACTTCTTCCAAGGTCATCGGGTCTGCTAGATTTTGTACAACTGAAGAGTATGTGATGAAGTCTTGCAAAGCTTCGGGTGGCTTTCTGATGCGGTCTCCTCTTCGAAGGGCAATAGACTGACTGGTAACTGCTGACTGATCAGGTGAAGGATCTGCATCCACCTGTTTTTCACCACAAGTATGAACAATTTCTTCTGGAAAACCGTGAAAGTCTTCCAACTGCTCAGATTCGTTGCCTTGTGAATCTTTGTCCATTATATTGAATGAAATATCATCTTCCGGCCTAGAGAAATTCAATATATTGAAATCCAGTCTATGTTTATCCACAGGTCTCTTGAGTAGCAAAGACCCTTCCTCTTGTCTGGGTCATACAGTCGATATGCCTTTGACTGGAGACTGTATCCGACAATTATATATGGTTTTGCCTTGGGATCCAGTTTTTTGCATTTTTGGCCTAGTATATGCGCGTAGGCTTTGCACCCAAACACACGAACATGTTTGATAATCTGTTTCTTGCCTGACCAAACTTCCTCTGGAGTTTTATCTACGCATCTGCTCGGGGACCTATTTAACAAATAAACTGCTGTGCAGGCCGCTTCTGCCCAAAAAACCATGGATAGTTCAGATTCTGTGAGCAAGCATCTTGTTCGCTCCAGAATGGTCCTGTTGAGTCGCTCTGCCTTGCCATTTTGCTGTGGGGTGTGGGGCACTGTAGTTTGATGCTCGATTCCACTAGAGCGTAGAAGATTCTGAAATTCATTAGAACAATACTCTCCTCCATTGTCTGTTCGGAGCACTTTGATCTTCTGGCCAGTCGTGTTCTCTGCATAATTTTTAAATTCTTTGAAATATGATAACACTTGGCATTTGGTCTTCAAGAAGTAGCAAAACGATTTGTGGATGTAATCATCTAGGAACGTCAGCATGTACTTGGAACCTGCAAGTGAACTGTCCATAGGTCCACACAAGTCAGAATGAACTAGTTCTAGAGGACTACTCGATTTTGTTTGGCTGTTGTAAAATGATAACCTATGGCTTTTACTGATTGCACAGACCTCACAGAACAAATCCCTAGTATTTTTGTCATTCGCGAAATCAATGCCATCCACTAACCCGCTCTTCAGACGATTCAGATTAGGAAAGCTAATGTGTCCCATTCTTCTGTGCCATAGGTACTCAGTATCAGAGCATAACATTGCTATATCAGTATTTTCTGAGCTCACATTTAGCTTGAAAAGACTGTTCTCCATGGTAGCTGATGAAATTTCTTCATTTTTTGTATTCAGTATTTGTGCACCATTGGAGTCGAAAATCACAGTGTTTCCTTTACTTACAATCTGACTCACAGACAGTAAGTTAACCCTTAGTTCTGGAACATAATACACATTTCTTATAGTAACTTCAGAGGGGTGGCCTAACACTGTAACTGACAAATGAACATCCCCTGCACAGCCTGTGATCATTTTTTCATTATTAGCTGTGGCTATTGTTAACTTCATTGACTGCTTCTCATTACTCAGCATTTCCCGATTAACTGTCAAATGTGCCAAACAGCCTTAGTCAAGGAACCAGTCATTTTGATTCACTAATGTTTGGGCTGAAAGAGCTGTGAACAAATTTCTTTCAATCTTGTCATGTGTCTTGTCAGGAGTTTGGTGTGTTGGCCTATAAGGGCTAGTGCTACAGCTCTTGGCAAAATGACCATAGCCATTACAATTGTAGCAGCGAGGTCCCTTGTACCTTGCATCTCCAGAAGCATTCTTGTTGTGATACCGATCTCCACTACTAGAATTATAATTCACAAACTTGCGGCCTGAACTATTAAGTGACCCTGAGCTATTGCTATTACCATGGCTGTACATAGCTGCACTCTTGTGTTCTCGTTCCGTTTTCATTACCTTAACATCCTGGAGAAGTTTATTCTTGATAGAATTAGCTGTGACCTTAATCCCTGAACTTTCAATCCCCATAATCATTGGTTGGTACTCGTCTGGCAGCCCTGCCAACAAGATAATTCCTACCCATATATCACTAACAGACAGTCCAATGTTATTGAGTTTGAAGGCAGTGTTTATTACTTTATTTACAAATTCTTCTACTGTTTCACAGTCCTCGAGGCGTGTTGTTATAATTGTTCTCAACAAACCCACACGTCTTGTCAGTCCAGTATCAGCAAAAGCCGACGCTAAGTTGTCCCATGCAGATTTAGCTGTCTGTGCAGATTGCACATGAGCATAATTCACTGGTTCCAACAACAAAATTATTTTAGACCGTGCTTTTGTATCCTTCCTTTTGTCCGTACATTCACCAGTAACACACTCCCACAACTCAACATCTTCAAGATATGCCTGCACTGTAAACTTCCACGCATCGTAATTATCCCGCCCACTCAACTTGTCGATGGGCGGCAACTGATACGACATTTTTACGACGGCTTTGTTTATTTCTTTGTGTCACTAAATTATACACCTCCGAGAAAAATGCACGTCTTTTGGCCCCATAACCTGTTGTTTTTTACATGTTATCTGAACACAACGCCGTCTGGAATACAACAACGGTGACGCCATGAAAACAAAACATTTATTTACAATGTGTAATGATACCAACATCAAAACTCCAAATTACTTTACAACACAAACATAGTGGCTAGTGACACCTGAGATGCAGCTGGTTATATTTTACTCGCGTAGCGAACATCGCGAACATAGTGAGCATAGCGCCCTGCATGGCCATAACTTAAGTTTTACCTTTATTTCAATATTACAGCTCTAGAATTTTTTTGCAAACCAATCTATAATTAATTAAAGGCTTGGAGTTTCTGGCAATAATATGATTTCCATTTAGCTTTTCTATAGTTCTTACCTGTTAAGTTTTCGTTCTTGACGTCTCTGGCATAAATTCCCACTTTTACTCTTTTCGATTTCGTAACACTGTTCCCCTTGTATGTGTGTGAGCACTTCATCAACTTTAAGAAATACAGGTGGATCTAAAACCAACAACACTCAAAGTCTCCGTTCATTTATTATTATTATTGTTACAATTTATAATGTGGGGAGAACTGAGTTTGTAAGGGATAGCCCAATTATGTTTTATTACAGTTTTATGGAATACTAATATTTACATTAATAATAAATAATTGTACTTAAAAATGTATGAACTCAAATAACTGACACTTAAAAATGTTTATTCTCAAGTCACTCAATGTCTGTCAAGTCCTGCATTCGCACTCCTCGCTGGAGCTAGGCTCAACAGTGGTTCACCCCTTACCTCGCGCCTGTCCACACACACAGTCTCATTCCACTCAGTCGCCGCACTTTCACGATCCAGTCGAACTCCGTGTCGTGCCACTCTCGGGGGGGGGGGGGGGGGGTCTCTCACCTTCTTCGCCGATGTCACACTTTACCTTCGCTCGGAATCAGCTCGGAACTCCTGCGGAGGCCGGCGTTGCGCTTAAGTATTCATGGGTCGTATTTCCAGAACCGACGAGCGCAGTTGTGACGAATCGCGTCATCCCGGGCTGACCCGACGCCCAAACAGTCTAGAAAAGTAGCGTCAATTCGCTGCGACGGCCCACAGAATTCCCCCGGCCACTCAGCGATAGATAACAGCGCCAAGGTATAACGTCGCGCGGGGTTCTGAGGGGGAAGAGGGGGTTGCGACTACCCTTGTAATCCAGCCAGGCACGTGTGCATGCCTTACGTCAGTGGCGGCCACATGATATGTGCATGATGCCAGTGGCGTGGCGGGGCCGCCAGCCAGCTCTGAACCTGGTGCGTGTCACGGTCCTGTTCGCATTCGTAACATTATTAACAATTCTCAAAACACAATTATTCAATTTAAATTTCATATTGATTTGTCAACAGACTTTGACGCACCAGACCCCACTCACCACACACTACAATCTGAAAATAAATGCCAAAAACATAAAAAATATCTAATAAAACTCCTGAAGGACTCAGCAGGTGTCACTTGGAAATTTTCTTGCTTAAAATTCCCAAAATTCCACAGAGAGTTCCTCTATAGAAATCTTTAAAATGGCTTTTGGAACTCGCCACCGAGATGTGTGGCTACAAAATATTTCTGTACTCGCCTTCTCTTTTTAGGGCTGGTTGTCTTCAATGTGCCACCTCCATCCTCCTGGTGTGCTGGGGCCTCTCCCCAACTTGGCTCTGTTGTCCAGAACCTCGTTTGCAGACAGTACTCATTCAGGGCACCTCGTTGTTGCTCGCCCCCTTGGAGCGATAGCTCCATTCACGAGGTCCAATATGGAATCTCCAACAGAACCATGTGGTTCATTGACTCGTTCATAGCTGCAGTGAATCCTAGCAGACAGCTCACTCAGAGTCCCTTTTGTTGTTGGAAGCCCCCTAGGCGTGACAGTGCTGGTCTCGTAGTTCTGTGGAGATCTCCAGCAAGAAAAAGCAGCTCGTTGGCAGAGTTTTGCAAATCAACTCATACTTAGCAACAGTGAGCTGCAGCAGCCACGATGAGTTCTCTTCTCAGCGTCGCCTCAGCAAAACAGCTCGTCTACGAATCCTGACGAATGTTTACTGCTATGTTTATTGCTGGTCTCTCCATCACTGATGGGTAGGCATCTCGCAGGTCACTTGCAGGTCTTGCTGGTATCTGAATGGTCAGGTCTCACAGGCTTCTCCCCACTAGGTGTCTTGTAGCCATCTCCCTGGTTTCTTAGCAGGTGTCTGATTCAGGCATTCTATATGTACGTCACTGATTGATGACAGCATTTTGATCTAAAAATTTTTCCAATGTTCTCAAAGTTAACTTAAGTGCAATCTAAACCTCATTGCAATGAGCTGCCCAAGACAAAATTCAAACACCCTGAGATTATTCTACACATTGTTCTCGAATATTATCGGCATTTATTGACTGCAAGTCTGCTGCCCACGCCTCTCATGCTCAATGTATGGAAGGTTCACTGAGCTGCGGTCTTGTAATGGGCACTGACCTATGGAAAAGGGTGTAATGGGCATATTCCCTCCTTTAAAATCTCTTTGCCATTTTATTTCCTTTACTTTGTTTTTCCAAAGATTGCTTGTTAGCATCAATATCTTCAGGACCATTCAGGCTGTTAATGGAATCATTAATATCCTTTACTCCAATCTGACCACTTCTGGTATGTTCTTGGAAAGGTCCAGCCATATCTTGGGACTGAAGAATAATATTAGTACTTAATGCTAAATCTTTAGATGTGTCACTGTGATTTCAGGCTTGCAATCCCACTGAAACCCTACAGCTTGTTTACTACAAACTACCATATGAACACTATCGGGACTTTAAGGAGCGGCTCCAGATTCGTTTGGAAACACAAGCAGTTGTTTCCTACAACATATCTTGTTTGGTCTAGATTTTGCAGGTGTAAATATTTTTTACGTAAAAAGTACAAAATTTTATATGCACTCTGTGAAGAAACATCAGCGTAGTTTTTGTCTTCATCTGTGTTGACACAAAAAATAGACTGTTAGTAGAGTGAAAGGTCTTTAATCTGACACATTCTATGCTGCAGTCTTGCAGGATTAGCGATTTTGCCCAATTATTGAGAGTTATTATAATTGTAACGAAATACCAAAGAAACATTAATGTACATTATATGTAATGGTATTTAAATAAGTTGTAATAGGCTTCTCTAGAGAAATAAAAAATATAGATGAGCATTGGTCTTCTTCCAAAATCATTATGGAAATGTACTCGTGCAAGTTAAAATCTAACCCACTAGAAAACAGGAAACACTGTACTGAAATGAATACCAACAGTAATGGTAAACTCTAAGCAAACTAAAAACACAGACAATGCTGTAGTGCGTGTGATATGGCCAAGGTCAACAGCTGGAATCTACCCGAAAAAATCTGAAAATGAGTGGCTAATTGGTGCTGGAACAGTGTGTGCTGAATCATAAAATGTCGAATTAATGACCTTTTATCTGCATAAATATCAGAACATGTTATTGAGATAGAATGATAAAGTTTCTGCATCAGCAATCAAGCAACGTTTGTATTGAAGTTTTGAAGAATATGAGTGATTATCCTGTCCAACCTTTGTACCACCTAATGTTGAATTTCATTACTATCATTTTCATTTATGTCTTAAAAAACTAAATTATGTTTGTTAGAATAATGTGATGCGATGTTCAATGATTGGCACATTTAGTACCTTAAATCTACAATATGCCTTAGACATCAAAGAAAGCTCTAGGAAGCTAATTCTAGTTCTATGAAATTACAATCACCATGTGCCATTTATCGGTAGCTATTGAAACTAACACTGCTAGTAGAAGAAAGCCCATTAATAAATTTTTAAACAGTGGAAAAGTAATTCTACAACTGAAAAAATATTTTATACCAAAACCAAACTGTTGTATGTAATTATAAAAACTGCATGTTACAACAAACATTAAAGATCTGTATGTTTTTGTTTATTGTCCAGCTGCTTTCAGTTCCAAAACGGGATGTTTATCAGATTATGTTCTGAATTTGATGTTTAAGTTGGCTGCATGCCTAATTTATTTAATTTTACATCCTTTACAAAGTGAATTAAAATTAGTCGTAAGTAAGGCTACCGAAAATAATGAAATTACAGTGTGGCACATTTACAATCAAAGATGTCTTGTAATTGGCTATGTCTGGTTAATTTGCACAAGAAAGTTAAGTTTGTAAACAATCCAGACCTCCAGCCAGCTAGCTCAAAAGTGGTCTAGCATGCACATACATAAAATCATTTTAAGAATTTGTTGTGTTCGAAAATACTGTTCAAATTTTGTAATAATGTTAGTCTAAATGATTCATGATGAAAATAAAATCTCTCGATAACAATTACTGATTATTAATGCTTTTTATTAATCCTTCATGAAAATCCACAACTCACATTGGCACCCATCTTCAGATTACAACACTGTTCCAGATTATCCACAACATATCACAAAAAAAATGGCTTGTTGCTTCAAGAAAACAATTTACTTTAAAATGATACTGAAATATCTGACAAAATGAAGAATTAGTATTGATGTTAATATTCAATAATTAAACACAAGTCAAGTACTTACTCTGTCCTTGGAATGACGACTAATGCCGAATTTTAAGAACTCAATGTGGGCTTAACATTGATGACAGCACACAGCAATCAACAAATTCTAAATAAAATATCCAAAAAATGTTTGTAAATTGGCGCTGATCAGATCATAGCATTGAAAATTGATTCTCAACTACATAAGTATAATATTTTTGAGTCATTTCCCGATCATGACCTTTCAGTACCACGACCACACAACAACTAACATGACCTGAGGAAGAAGCAAGGACACTTATGTGATGTAATTTTCAACCAATAAATAATCAACACATCTATAAATATCAGCCAATCACGGGCACATAGCAACAACACTTCGACTTAATCACGAGTATTTTCCACCCCTACAGAACTCTGTCTCTCCCTTATTCTTACGTGAATGGAAAATGTTTTGCATCAGCCTGCTTTCAGACAAAAAAACCATAGCAAATAATACAAAAGAGAATTACGTGAACACACCTAAAACTTAATCAACCGTTAAAACAGAGGCAAAAACAACTTTAAGCAACTTTGTCAAAATAAGAAACCAAATCATCAGAAATAGTAAAAAGCATCAAATAATGTAAATAATGTTCATGAAACAGGTGGCAAATACACGAATAGGTACTGCCGTCACCCGGCCTCTGTGGAAGGCCCAGGAAGTACCTGACGGGCGCTACAGGCGTCGCGGTGCTGCTGTTGTCCGGAGGGGGGCGCCAGGCTAGTGGGACACTAGGCCGTTGGTGATGGGTCTCAGGTATGCTGCTTCCGCGTGCCCCGCCAGGTACGCGGCTGGGAATCTACCCTGAAACTCCCTGCTTGGCTGTGAGGCCGCTCGGCCGTGTGGAGGACGGAATGGTGTGGAATAATCGTAGACGACACAGTTTATATTAAATTGGCTTTTAATCCACGGACTTTTCTGGTGGTACGCATGGGTACATTGTACTTTCTACACATACACTACGTGGTGGCAGAACCGCTACAAAAGCTGGGATAATGCGCTATGCGGCGTCTGAGCTGTTGTACTATTACACTAACACACGCTGATTACAAAACAAAACACGACACTAACATGCCACTGTGAATTTTCCGTGGCAGTCTCGCGGGGAAGTCAAAACGAGTTGGCTGGAGTTGGCCAGTGCTGTAAATTGCGTGGTCCGCTATGCGGTGCGGAATCACCAAGGAAACGGTCGATATAAGCCCGGGTCCGCGAAATACACGCTGAGTCTACGCGAGCAGCAGTGAATTAAAAAAGTTTGGTTATTAAATCAATTGCAGAGTGAACGATCGATGGAACAAAATTGAAGGCTGCTGACAAACACACGTCTTGACCCGGCGCGGAGTGGTTGGAGACTGCCGAACATGGCCGCCTCGCAAGGGAGGGAAACTTTCACCTCCTTTATGAGTCGGCGCCATAAACTTATATCAACTTAATTTGCTCTATTATCAGCTAAAAACATGTTCCAGGTGCTCAATTAAAAGGTAGCACCCGGTAATGGGGTGCTTAAGGCTTAACAACTGTTTTATAGTATTTAATTATTTGAATTGTGGAATCAAGTTGGCGACTGTAATTTATTAACATATTGTCTCACTGTGAACTGTTTTAGTTGGATTTCTCCTAATCTGACTCGATCATTGTCACAGGCACTTTAATTAAGGCCAGTGGCCGCGGTGACTGGTAATGAGGTTCGTTGTCTACTCCGTGCGTGTGGTGCTCACACGAAGTAGCTACGACGCACTTGTTTAATGCCTGTGAATTAATAATTGTGTCCTAATGTCTTGTTCCTTAATTGTTTTATGGGGTCTAGCCCCCGGGGTTTCGTGCCCTGAAGTTTATTTGAGTCTAGTGGGGTCACGCCCGAGGTGCTCGCCTGACTCACTCCCGCCGGGCTAGGGGTGTGCTCCGAAAACGGGATCTGGTACTAGCGGTGCGGAGCACGGGCTTAGATGCCATGGTCGGGACGACGTCAGTACTTCATTAAAAAAGTGTACATAACACTAGAAAAACTTCATCCCTGATTATAAAAACATAACAACTCTTTAACAATTTATTTAGCAAATGAGTAATGCAGTAGCCAGGGTTGTTAGAAGTACAGGTACATACTTTACAATAATGTCATTGAAATGGATTTACATAATTTTTGCATGATTTTAATAAGCATAATTACACTATATATCCTTCTGTAACTATTTTTGTAAGCTTTTAGTTATTATTTTGAACTGCATTCAGAAAAATTACTTGTAACATTGTCCTTACTTCTGTTAACATATTTATATCAAGAAAGGAGTTAACTTCTGTACATTACATCACAACAATTACTTTGCATGGAGCTAGAAAACAATCCTCACAGTAAAAATGTCTCACCTTAATTACTTGTTAATACTGTGGCCAATTCCTCTATCCAATGTCCTGTCAATGTTATTTGAATATATATAGAGTTAATTTCTGAATAACATAACCTAAAAAAAATTATCTTGCATTTGTTGAAAGATCACATTTTATCACTTGGTTCTGCTACCTTTTTTTAAAAAATTTAATGTTCAACAGCTTTCACTAACGACCAGATATAATACTCTTTATAGATACTCATAACTTACTTTCACAATTCTCTTTATTTACACAAATGTCACAAATGTTAACTTTAATCTACACAATACTTCACAAAATGTTTTTTTTTCTTATTGAGACCCAGATAATTCTTGAAAAAGAATCTTATCTGTGCCACACTTACAATGCCAGATAAAAAAAAAAACCATATGTGATGATTTCAAGTCTTATTCTGCTTCATTGCTGCTCTCAGAGGTAACAAAATTCACAGACACAATAATTCATAGAGCAATAATAAGCTCTTTTGAATAGTCCTCATAGATGAAACCTCTTAAGTCTTTTGTAGCAGTGCACCATAGAGTAATCCAAAACATTTAAAACCTAAATAATTATATACATATATATTTCGGTATTCAAGATATTAGTTATCCTTATGTGATCAATACTATACTGATGTTTACTAGAAAGTTAGAGTAGGGTTTGTTATGTTTGTTAAGCTGGATTGCTCACTGACTTAGCTGTGTGACACCATCTCAAAATAATACAGATAAGGTCATAAAGAGATAATTTGCTGTGTGCTTCTTCTTTGCCAAACAAAAATACTTCTTTCCAATCCAGTTTTCATCTAGTTTCATGTGGCATGCATAAAACAGTTAAGTTTTTTTTACCAAAATATAAGTCTTATTTTTTTTAATAAATGGTATATTTTTCTCTTTTTAGCCATTTCATGACATTTATGCTATTCCCTCCACCCTAGAATCTGTCCTAGGTTTAGCTTGCTGTACTTCCCAGCAAAATGATGTTATGTAGGTGATAATTGAAGTTAGTCATAGCATAAACCATATTAAACATGTTTCGGTATACCATACCGTTAATTCTATATAATGTGGGAGAATTGTGTCCCTCTTCAGGAAAAGGTACAGTAAAAAAGTTTCTAGCGCTTGCAGCAACAATTTTGAGGGCACATCTACCACTTTTGGCACCGTCATCTGGTTACGAGAGAAAGGGGGCTCTGGGAATAGCAGATTTTGAACATTATTTTATTAATTATTTATTATTAACATTATCCAACTATTACTGTGGTAAATGATGGTACAGAGTCCTAGTATTTTAATTTAACTTAGGTGTATTGCCTTTATAAAACAAATATTCAGTGACAGCTTGATACTCAATCATCCATTTTCACAAAAACATGCCAATTGATTGTTAAAAAAGCAATTGCACATCCAAAATGGCTGAAATTTCAGAGGGAGCATTCCAAAGCATAAGCAAACACATTCTCTAATTTTTGTTGGAGAGTGCTGCCACCTTCATGTTGAAGTCTGAAACTTTTCAAACAATCCTTGTATTCCAGTCTGCTTCTTTTGAATTTGGCTTGTTAAGTGTTGAGCACTAAGTTTTAAAATTTCATATATCCTGTGTTAAGTTCTTCACATGCCTTATTTTAGATGAAATGATCATACCTGTCTCCTAGTAAAAATATTTACAAAAGAATAAGTTTGGCCTCGGTACAAAAATACTTTGGTTTCTCTGGTATCACGAACACTTACTGGTGGGTTCCCACCAACATTTCCTGTCCATATTTTTCTATCTGGGAGAAAGCTTGCTGCAAGCAATGCAAAGTTTCTCAAAACATTTCATTCATATGGCACACGGGGTGCAGATAGGATCTATTCATTTGCAACCTACAGTGAAGTTAAAAAGACATGTGCATGTGTTGACCATGCTTGTAAACGCTTGCTGGATACTACCCACATATTACCACTTCCACAGAATTAAGGCAAACATATAACAATATTTTCATAATGGGTTTCATTCACTGGGTCGTCTGGCAATTACCTAAGAGTTCAGACAGTTCAGTACAGTCCAGACAGTTCCGATTCCATCTTGAACCATCTCTAGTTTAATATCCTTGCCCCTTAATAAAGATTTGTAGGATGTAATCACAGCCATTGATTATAAGTTCGCAAGTTTTAACTGTTACATTTTTTTTACATAATTTCTAAAGAAATTTGTGCAACTATTACGGGTGAAACGTATCAAAAAAGTTTAATGTGCGCCAAGTATCGCCACCTGGAGGCAGGCTAGTCACTCTGCTTGCCACCTGGTGGCAGGCTATCCGCCTGCCATTGCCCCCTAGTGGCGGGCCACCCGCCTACTTCAATCATCGCCACACAGCTCGTCGCCACTTTCAGAAGTTGTCTGTCTGCGCCGGCCATGATGTCATCGCCATGTGACCCAGTGGCGACTACTGTATAGAGCATTCTGGATAGAAATGTTTGTTACCAGGCTTGAGGGTATACATAGGAGACCCCAAAAAGCCAGGCACATTGAGTGAGGAGAAGGAAAGTAGCTGACCAGCCACGACAGAGCAGGCTTCACATTGTACCGACTGCCGCCCAAATTGCTGCCACGTAATGTCACGCTGCCTGACTGAGGAGCAATGAAACTTCAACTGGACGTAGCCATCCTCGAGTGGTAAGAAACCATTTTTTGTTTTGCGAAAAGGACTTAGCCCATCTTCAGCAAGGACAAGCACAGAACCGAGAACGAGTACGTAGGTGTCGAAGAGGTAACGAGTCATGAACGTGTGCAGTGCGAGTAGACTTTGGGAACTTGTTTTCAAATAAGCTTACCTTGCAGCAACAAAAGTTGTAAGCAACTTTTCAACTGTGAAAATTTTAATGTAGTCGTGTTCGGTGGGTGTAAGGTGCAGAAGGCTTTTTCAATGAGATTGACATAGCACGAGTCACAAAAAACTGAGGTTCTAGCAGAAAAATTATGTTCACTGCTGTACTGAACATGAATTTACATGAACTACACGAGTCTGTACAGCTACGTGACCTACTCGTCGTCGCCGAGATCGTTAGACGAGTCGGCATCCGAGGCGCAGCTCAGAAAATTGTAGGCAGGTGTCCGGGTGTGCTGCAGCGATGAGAGCGAGCACGGCAGCGGGGACATCGCCGAGCAAGTACGGGAAGCCAACTAGTTGTGCACTCGCTGAACGCACCTGTCTGCGCACCGGCATGAGTGTGACAACGGAACTGAAGGCGAGTGAAAGCTTATTTAGACGCTTTATTGCGAGCGAGTTTCCACTTTCTAATGACACGTATAAACTATTGAAAGTTTTCACAGAGTTGATGTTATATTTATTTTTGAAATCGTAACTGTAAAAGACATTTGAATTATTGTTATCAAGTTACGAAAAGTTAATTAATAAATTTGTAAATTACTTGGAAAGAACTTTCGTAAGATTTTTAAATATTAATTGCGCTGTCATCTTGTTATGTTTGTTATGTGTATGTTTTACGATAGCTGATTCAGTAAAGTAAAATTCAATCATAATTAAAGTTAAGATGAACTGGTACGTAATATTGTACGGTCTTGTTTAATTTTGCAGAAAAAGTTGTACAAATAATGATTAGTAGCCAAGGCCTTTTTTATAATTTCCATAATCTTAAAATACCAGATGTTCACAGAAACTTTATCATATCTGTACTACAAGAACCAGTGTGTGAATCAGAGGACAAGTTTAATGTTTATGTTTGTTGTAAATTTAACTTGAAAATAAAATTCAATGTACGCAAAGCACTTCTCTAGCTTGTTATTAAAAACTACCGTCTAGTGTTGTGCCTCATGGGGTACAGGATTGGGCAAGAAAATTAAATTGTTAAAACAATCTCATAAACTTTAAGAGCGGACAATTTTAATACTTCAAGTATTGACCACATTTTATTGTTTGATTAACATTAATTTCCTGTTATACCTACCTTCTTTTTTTTTAACTTGTACATATTATTTTTTATTTTTACTGATGAGATTTATTATTAAAATTAATTTTTTAGAATATACTAGCCAATAAGATGTTATTGGGACCATAAATATTATTGTTTTGCAGGTCAGTATGAACTCTACTTTTGGTACACCCACCACTACAAATCCTCGACCTTTCAAGTGCGATGACTGTAAAATAGCTTTTCGCATCCATGGTCACTTGGCTAAGCACTTGCGCTCCAAAATGCACATCATGAAATTAGAGTGTGTTGGAAAGCTTCCATTTGGGACATATGCAGAAATGGAACGTGAAGGTTTCAACCCTAATGATATTGACACAACTGACTGTGAAAATTCGCTGGAAAGTTTACAGGTTGGTGTTATTTCAGTTTCTGTTTGTTCATTAAAATGTTAATATTTTTCTGATAATGTGTAATACTTTAAGGTACTTTAAATACAAAAAACCTAGCGCATGAAAATATTTTTTGTGTACAGGCATGTTAAAGAAAATCTATGCTTAACACAGAAAAATAGTTGTGGTAGCCATAAAAATAAATATTACATTTTCACAATCAGTTTTATGACTACACGTATTTAGCTGAGAGTTTGTGTAAAATATTTATAAGTGAATTCTTATCATGGTAATATTGAAGTAATAGTAGTATTGTTAGTAATAGTAGTAGTACAGTTAGTGATAATTATTTTAAAAATTATAATGTTTAAACACTTTTTAGTACCTAATCATTTTAAATCATGAACATAAATTTGTATGGCAGCAGTCATTTCAGTATTAAATTACCATCCCAAAAATTATATAAGTTTTTTCAAGTCAAATAATTTATTTTAACTTGATCAATACTGCAATAAAGGTAAAAAAAGTATTATTTACTAAAAATGATAATGATTAAATATTACTAAATAAATTGAGTGCACCTTATTTATTTAATTTAAAAAAAAATTTAAATTTATTTTTGGATCATCATAGATTTATACTTAGGTATTTTCAAGTTTAGTAATTTAATTAGTGATAAACGAAAACATATTATTTAAAAACTTGAAATGTATTGTTAATCAAGTAAATTAAAATTTTTAGCTTAAAAAAAATCCTGTTGTCCACATATTAAATGTTTCACAGTTGTTATTATTTTTAAAAAAAATGTTGAGAAGTTTGTATGTTTTTAATTGGTTGAGTGGAGATAAGTTGATTTATGAAGAACAGTTCAAGATAATTGTAAGCTTAAGAGGTTGGTTAAGATGTGCAATGGGAAGAAGCCTGGAAGCTTAAGCAAACAGTATACTTTTCAGAATGTAGGATATTGTATCCTGTCCAGGGTTACAAGGTGCTACAGGAAAAATTCAAAATGTGTATTTTGGGCTTCAAAAAACCATGCACACATCTTTAGAAGGATGGTTGTACCGTAACAATTATGTAGTGTTTGGTGAGTATGTGTTCAAATTATTGCACATTGTGCTGACAAATGATATCAACAGTATCTTGATGCCAACCCTCAATACCCCTTGAACCTTGTTCAGGCAGTAATATGATGCATTGACTTTGCCATGTGCTTAGTGCTCCTCGAGTGAAATGCAGTCCTGTGTGGTAATGGCAGAATGCACCCTGTGTAAAGTGCACTATATCTCATGCATGTGTTTGCTTTTTTTCAGCTCACTTTAATTTTATTATGTTGTCTTTGTATTGGTTTTCATGTTAGAAAGGAATTTTAGTTTTCATATCACACACCAAATTGTGGTTGCGATAGAATAACAGTATTGCTGCGCTTGCATACCAAACCTTTTTAGCACGGTCCAAAACCTAACATAGCACTGTTCTGACCACTATAAGGACAACAGTCGGCTTTGAGATCCCAATTAGGATGGATGCAAGAAGCTGTCCAGTGAGACAGCTTACCCTTTGTTTAACCCATCTAGCAAGAACCACTTTTATAATTGATCTTAAACAAATCAGAAGACATCACCAATCTATTTCAGTTATCTAGGCTAGTTAGTGTTTGGCACATTTTTTGTGATCTTTGTGGTATGTAACTGCACACGATTAGATGTATGTGGCCAGCCTATATCTGCTGGTATCAGCCATCTTCTGGTAGGGTTTTCACTGTGTGTTATTTTAATGTCAATTTTTGTCCCAAAATGTGTCACAGATTAACATAACAATCAGGATTTTAATTTCTGCCATTGTAATTGTGAAAGCACCCATGTGGTAAATGTGAACTTTCGCCAGCACAATTTCTGCGTGCTATATTTTCCTTAATGTATCTATGTGCTCACTGCAGAGCAAGTCAGCCTGGCCCATACATCAGCCATGTCTTAGGGCTCATCTGGCCTGCAGTTGCATGGACTTTATAGTTTTACAAGGCCAGGTTCACTGTTACCAAGTTGGTGTAGTATGTGTATCATCATTTGAAGTGATCAATAAATAACGATACATTTAACATCAGCTACCATCATTTCGTAGTTCCCACTAAGTTATAATTTTCAGAACCTGCGAGGCATCACTGGAGGCCAACAGCAAGAGAGAAGATAACCAGCATTTCATTGCATAACACCTGAGAGATCTTTGCTGAGCCTTCGCACTAGTCGGTCCTATATCCTCCAATATGCTACATGCCATGATCCTCCACCCAGCAACCATACCTCGTGCTCTATTGTGAGTCTGTGAACTGCCCTATCATTCCCCATTCACTTTGGATGCCTCAGCATCCCCAATCCCAACATGAGCCCAGCCTTATACCAATGCACTTTCTTCCTTTACTTCACAGCATTGTTCCTTCTATTTCCACCACAGAAGGACCACTAATGAGGAGACAACCTTTGTATGAACACAATTGAACTGGTCGGTCTACTGCTACGGCATAGTTCAGCATCTTCTACATCTGGCACGTACTTTGTGTCTATGGTAAGAAAGTCCCTTCACTTCAGAGAAAAATCACTTAGAGGGTAACTTGAAATGGCCATATGTTTGTTAATGTATTTTGCTACATATATCCCACACAACCTTTAAGTTAGGCTTATCGTTTATTAAATGTATTGATAATCCGGTAAATGCTACATTTAGTATAGGTAAGGAACATCAGAATGATTGGTGATTACTTCTGTGGAAAATATATTTAAACACACCAACGACAGAAATGCAGCACTACCTTAACCATTTTTCTGATTATTTTTTCAATTTTTTAATTTTGTTATCATAAGAGCAGCAATTTACTTGGGAAGCTGTCTGCCGATACACAGAACCATTTACCTTCTGTATTAATAATTCATGAGTAATTACTATGATTAATTAGATTTAAGATTTTATGACTTACAATGAAAAAATCCATTAATGTATTTATTTAGTTGCCTGTAAATGCCATTTTCAAATAATTTAAAAACCAATCAGCAATTTCAAGTGATTTTAAATTCGAAAATAGCCTATCTGTGTAATCTTGAATCATTTTAAATGCTTGAGTTTTCTTTTATTAATATATATTTTCTCATTCAAATTTTAAAATAAGTAAAGTACATAATATATGGTCCTTGTAACAAGGATACTGTATCACATAATACTGAGTTGCAGACATTAGTAATACAATACTGCTTTTGGTATTTTCTCTATGTTTTGTATTGTTTTCTTTGATTTTGATTTCACTCTTAATTGAGAGATTGTGATTATATGAGACTTCTTAATAATTATGTTTGAAAATAACCTCTTTCCTCCCTCCCCAGCAAACACAAACTCTTGGCAAACTGTCTACCTGATAGTCAACAAATGTACGTTAAGTATATGCAACAAAAAAACAAAACAGATGGTTAAAGTACAAATTTAGCATACTGGTTGATGTCTTTTTTAATACACGTATTATATCTGTTTTTTTAAAAACATGATTATATACTTGATTCTTAATAAAGCTGTTGGCAACATAATGCATTCTGGCTATATTCTGGCACATTGTCTTTTCTTGCATGCTAAGTGCATTTTCATACTTTTGGTTAGAAAATGTAAAAGATATTCCAAGTAAGTAAAATTCTAGAAACACTGTAGAACTATCACTAATATTACACCAGCCCATCATCATTAGAGGAGTTATTTGGTTTGGTGCAAACCCAGTGTATTGTCACCAACAGTTCAATAGGGAATGCCAAAATGATTCTGGGTCTGTATCATTTGATAGATAGTGTATTTTAGTCATGTGAGAATGATTCATAAAGGTAAATTTCTCAATTTGGTCTTGGGATTAAGTTTTGGTCTCTTAAATTTTTGCAAACAAGTAAAAGCCTGCTTTGTCAAGATTGTTCAGCGACATGAGCACATTACTAACAGCAGCATTATTGACTAACTGCATTTTACAAGGAAGAGAAACAGTCAAGTTGTAAGCCTTACCAGCCTTCATTTGTAAAACGGCCAATGTCTGTAAAATGACGCACAACATTTGTTTAAAAATCTACAGTTTCAGGCTGCCTTAATACAGATATGTATTTATTTTTAGTATAATTTTTATGTTTATTCAACATTTGAGTTAGTAGTATTACAGCATGAAAACTCAGCTGTAACAGCACCCATCTGATGGTAATAGTTTCTATCAAAACTTGGCAAAGAGAAGGAAGCTTGTATAGATTTAGTAGAAAACATTGGTATTAAGACTTGGCAATATGACATGCTATGACATGTTATTCTGATAGAAACTGCACAGCAACCTAGCAGATGCTGTCCCCTCCCCCTCTTTACTGACAACCCTGATCATTTTGGTTTAATTACAGCTCTGGCAGTTATCTTCTGCTGCCTGGCTGACAAAAAAAGGGTCATCTCACGATACGAGGAGGTAAAAAAAATTTCCTCTTCTACTCCAGCGTAGATGCGTTGAATAGAAAAACAAAGAAATATGTTGATCTGCTTCTACTGTGTTCTGTTTTCCTACACTTAAATTCAAACAATTTTAAAAATAATATCCATAGTTGTCATATGTAAGATAGTATAAAATAGAATTTTTGTTCACAGAATGAAAGCAATAAACACTTTTGAGTCTTCTTACATTTACATAATTTTTAAATACAGTTGAAAAATTTATCAATATACCTCCCAACCTCAGTTTCTTCTAGTATACTGTACTTATGTGGTATAGTTGTTGTAGTGTATTTTTTCTTTTACTCAGTATTTTCAACCATTGAATATTTTCTGCATTTAGAAAGGAAATGATGTAAATAAATTACGGCCAACTGTCTAATCTTGGCGTCTGTAAAGATACATAACTGTTCCTTCCAAACAGAGACACAGCTGTCTTTCCCTCTCTTCCCAACCAGGTAAAAAAAAGGATGATGTAAAAGAGACTTAAAGTTGTTTATCTTAGAAAAGGCTAGTATTTTTCATTCATTGAACTTTTAAATTTCCTTAAAAAATATGTTTTAGTAGTGTTTGTTCAAAAAATATATATATTTTCAGTGCTCTACATTAATTTTGTAATTACCTTTATTGTAACTTAATTAAATTATATTCTCAATCTGTTTTATAAACTGGATGATTTGTGAATCACCTCTATATTTTTTCTAAACTTTTAGTGTTATTGCTGCAATTATTTCGGCCTAATATCTTTATGACTACTCTTTGCTAACATTATAATGTATAATATGGTTCTGTAACAGCCTAATGTATTTTCCCAAACAATGATATTTAAAGTCACTAAATCATTCTGGGCCAAAATAATTTTAAATACACTGTAAAAATGTCTCCAAAAATTTGCCATGGTTTTGTCTTATTTACATTATCATCATTATTGTAATGTATACATACTGTATTTATTCTTAATTCAGTCTCATATCTTCATAATAATTACCAAGATGCTATGCACTTCTGATTTATGGATAATTTTAATGACAGAATTTTATATCATCAAAATTATGTCTAAACATATCAATGTTTAATATTTTCAATCTTTTAGTGTACTAATGAATTCATAGTTCAGATTGCTAGAACACTGGTCTTTTTCCATGCTAGTTAGAATCAGTTAGAATTAAAACTGATAAAAGAATTATTTTAAGTTAAGTATACTGAAATAAAGCATTGCTGCATTAGTGCTTACAGCGGTAAAATAGTGAAACGTAGATAGCAAAATATCCTACTAGTATACTATAGTTGTAGCTTTGAAAGCAATGGTGGTATCCAATCGTCTTGATATAAATATATCTTGGCCACTATTGGAAACTATGTTATAAAATGATTTTGCCATTCCCTAGATAAAATCTTTAAAAAAAGGCCAGTTGTTGTAAAGATATTTGGCCACTTTTGCATGATGCAGTAAAGATAATTTGACTCTCTTGGCCCGGTTACGTAAAGATGTATCATCCTTGCCATTGGTTGGCATTAAAACTTTGTGCCACTCCATGAATGGTGTTAAATAGATGGTCTGCCCTTCCAGTCTGACGTCGTAAAGACGTCCTGCTGCTTCTGGCCTAGTGCCTTATAGATGTTTTGCTGTTCCAGGTCCAGTATCACAATGACATCCTGCTGCTCCCTGCCCATCATATTAACCTTAAGATGCACTGCTGCTCCCTGTTCAGTGTTGCAAAGGTATTCTGCTGCTCTCAACAATGACATGAAAACGTATTGCTTGCCCCTACCCTGTGTTATAAAAGTGCACTGCTGCTTGTAGCCATGTGCCAAGAACACAAGCAGCTGCTCCCTGTCTGGTGTAGTTAAGTTGCACTGCCACTCATTTCCCTGTGTCAAGAAGACAGCTGTTTCTTGTTTGTCTTCATAAAGACTCATTGCTGCTAACTGTCTGGTGTAGTGAAGACGTATTGCTGCTATCTGTCTGATGTAGTAAAGTTGCACTGTCACTCTGTGCCCTGTATCAAGAAGACACAGCTGTTTCCTGTCGTTATAAAGACTTATTGCTTCTAATTGCCTAGTGTAATGAAGACGTATTGCTGCTGTCTGTCTGGTGTCGTAAAGGTGCACTGCCCCTCATTGCCCTGTGTCAAAAAGACACAACTGTTCGGTATCTGTTATCATAAAGACCTATTGCTGCCAACTCTCTGGTGTAGTGAAGATGTATTGCTGCTGTCTGTCTGGTATCATAAAGGTGCACTGCCACTCATTGCCCTGTGTAAAAAAGACACAGCTGTTCCCTGTCTGTTGTCATAAAGACTTATTGCTGCTGTCTGGTGTAGTGAAGACGTATTGCTGTTACCTGTCTGGTGTTTAAAGATTTACTGCCACTACCTGGCTGATGCCTCTGCATGTCCTGTGTCATAAATGCACACTGCCATTCTTTGTCTGTTGTCATAAAGACATACTGCTGCTCCTTGTGCTATGTCATTAAGATGTACTGCCACTCCCTGCACTGTGTTAAATATGTAATGTCACTCCTTGTCCTATATCTTAGATGTACATGCTGCTGCCCTTGGCTCTGTGTCAAAAAGATGCATTGCCACTACCTGTCTGAGGTTGTTAAAATGTTGTGTCATTCCCTGCCTGACAGAGTTTCACCATTGTGTCCTTCTTCTGGCCTGATTGTTAACACTCTTATGATAATTTTTGTACTTGATTCAAGTGCAGTGTGTTTGTAAGCTGACACTCATATGCTGTATGGACATCAACTTTACTTTATCTTAATACAGTTGCACGAATAGTGTACAGTTGCCAACTACTCCTATATGTATTTTGTAACATGGGATTGAAAAGAACAAATTTCAAGAATTTTAACTATGTAGAATACTAATATTTAGGAATGTTGAGAAATTTTAGAAATTAAATTAAAAAAATTAGTGAAAAACCCTGCATAAATTACTAGTCTTTTCTAATGCTATGATATCTTTAAACATGGGGACCAATATATATTTTGTGTCCCACTAGACATGGCTCAACTTATGTACAACTATGGCTGTGTGATGACCAATAGGGCAAAGTTACACTTGGTTATCTTTGAATAAAAAAATGTTGCCTTAAACATTGTATGCAAACTCTCCTAGAGGAGACCCATGTCAATAGGAAATAATGATATTCCTAGATTTTAGTAGAGTACAATATTTTTAATCTGTAAACTCATGCCAAATTTTTATTTTGCAAACAACACTTTTGAATGAATCAGATTATTTCTTCAGGGTCACCTTATGTCTGTTATGACTAATCATACGAAATAATCAAGTGCCGTTCATTTTATTTTTGTAATAAATGTTCTTCAAACAGCTCTGAAAAAGTTGAATCTTCTTTAAAGACTACTGGAGTTCAGAAAATGTATGAAAAGCAGTTAAATTTGAAAAATAAAAAATGGAGCTAACTTTAAGTTAAAGGGTAGGAAACTTTAGAATATGAAGGATAAACTTTTTCTATCCAGCTCTCACAAAAACTATACATCATAGGTTCCCAAAACCATTGTCGCGATCCAAATAATGGTTGCACGGATGATCCTGATGGTCACGACTGTTTCTTGGAACATTACAATATCATGGTGAGAAGAGTAAAAATTGACAAATTTGAGAACCACTGCTATTAAATATGTAGCAAAATATTATAAAAATAATAATAAAAATTAAAAATAAACAAATAAAATTTACATATGCAGTAAAAGAAAGTTGTATTTTATATTGTGATGATACGTCAAAAAGGATTGAGATAATTAAATTTTCTGAATAAAGCCACTTGCATGGGAATGCAATTCTAAATTGGGTGTAGCATCCATTAAAGGAAAAGGCATATGAAGTGGGATTTGGAGGCGTCTACCATGAACGGTTTCACAAAATCACAAAATACAGTTGTAACATTTTTTTGGGATCCAGATGATAGAAGATTAAATGTTTGAAAAGCGGCAGTTATCAGTTTACTGTGAGGTATGTTGCCCAAAGAGTGTTTGTTGCCATCAAATCAGAAAATTCTTTTACCTAGCACGTATATTGAGTTTAGCTTCCTAAATATAAATAAATATATACACACATACATACATATATAAATAAATATAAATAAAATAATTAGCTGATCTACCCTCACCAAAAATTTTCGCTTTGTTTTTATCACTTCTACGATTGCTAAGCTAACCTATAGAAAAACGAGCCTTTTTTTTACATTACCTTATACATTTTATATTTCACCTAACCCAATAAACTATTTCACCGAACATTGCAGTAGTATGTAATAGTTCCTCCTGGCACAGGTTTCAGGGTGAGGAGCCGAGGAGCAGACCGCCATCTTGTATTGTGACGTCACGGCGGCCATCTTGGATGGTTGTGTCCTTGAACTTTGACCTTGACATTTGTCCTTCAAAATGTGCCAATATTCTCCAAAATTGGGCAAAATTTTCCCAAAACTCCTCAAAATTCGTCAAAATTTCAATTTTTTTAGAAAAAAATTCTGCCAAAAAATATCAAAAAATTCCACAATTCAAAAATTAGGATTTCGAAAAACCTCAAAAGTCGTTTTGCCTTAGAAAGCACTCAAAATCCTAAAAGCGGCTTAAGCATCCTTAGAGCTAGCCGCTCTAAGCCGCAGGTCATGACCTTGAAAATTAAGATGTTATGGCAGCCATTTTGAATCATGACGTCACCGTTGCAATTATCGTTACGGCCACCATCTTTAAAATCTTTATTAACTATCCGATTTTAATAAAAAAAATGTAAAATTATTAAAAAAATTCAATCAATAAAATTTAAATAAAAAATATTTAAAAATTTACTTTTACGACACGAAGTTCGGAGTCCTTGGTTCGAACCCGGCGAGGGCAAAAAAATAAAAAATGGCGACCGATCCTTCCCTCACAGTGGCTGCTGGCATACTGACCCCCAGCACTTATGTCAAAGTATATATATCGTCACCTAGTATGACGTCATGTCCGCCATCTTGAAAATCCGTAATTTTTATGTTAGAAAAACGGGAAAAATTTTTAAAATCATTAAAAAAATTAACCAATCGAATTAAATAATAAAAATCTTTAGAAATACCGTTGCACTTTTCGTTACGACCACCATCTTGAAAATCCGTAATTTTAATGCTAGAGATTCGAGAAAAATTCCAAAATTCATCAAATAAATTTGTAAGCAATATACTGATTGATTCGATCGTTTCCTGTCCTTGGTTATATCTTTGGTTGATGCAAACATATTAATATTATTTAAAAACTAATAATTTCAATAAATCATGATCAAAATTCTTAAAGAGGCTAAAAATCCTCTACTACCATCATCCTAAAAGTCATCAGGTCCGCCATCTTGGAAATTCGTAATTATTTAGCTATAACTCGGGAAAATGTTCAAAATTCATTAAATAAATTTGAAACCAATAAAATAATTAATTAGATCGACTTAGGTCCTTGGTACGATTCGGAATGAAGATGAAAAAAAAATTAAACATAACAACAATTCAACATAATAGTGACAGGTTCGAGAAATAAAGCAACACCAGTTCTTTCACAAAAAAAATCTTTATTACATTATATATATTCTACTACACGAACACTTGCGAAAGCCAGCAATTTTATAAACATTTAGGTCTGCATAGGCGTGAAATGACTAATTCTTAGCTCCAATCGGCTTATACTAGACAGAGTCCAACCAGAACCTTTACAGACATAGTCCTCCACTTCTTGACATAGTTTCTGGATACCGTTTTTAACAGTTTGCTTCACATCGTCAGAATTGTAAATTGCTGCAGCCGATGTCTTGAATGCACACTTCTTCACATCGTCTTCGAATGGATACGGCTTTCCATATATACAGTCCAACCACAAGTTATATTTTAATGGACCGTTTGTTGCTACGTCATCAGTAAGCTGATTGATTATGTCCTCTCTGATATCATCAAGAAAATTACAAATGTCTTTCGACACACCTAACGTATTTAGATAATAGTAGTCTTTCAATGTTCCACGAAATGCAGACTGCGCCAAGTAGAACCCATTATCATTCACTTGTAATGCGCCGAACACAGTCTTAGGTTTATTTTCATGTTCAGACGCCATACTAATCGGTTGCTGCACATCGGTTTTCTTGCTTGTTATTGTACGAGTCTCCAATCTAAAGCGAGGAGTCGAAATTTCTACAGGTAGTTCTTCAGTAGACACACGGACTTTACCGTTGCATTTTTTCACATGTCGTCGCAAACTATCAATACGTGTAAACCAATCATGACACCCATCACAGCGAAACTTTATACGAGAAGGATTCTTCTTGCATTTACTCCGTTCATGTCTTCGTGCTACATGAGCAAATGCGAACGACATATCACAGTAGCTGCAAGGATACCGGGGTGATGAAGACGATCCTTTCAGACCCGATCCAGATACTAACGTTGCCGCAGTTGCGCCATCTCCAGGCATACTCTTATGCACATCAATCATTCGCTGTTGCACCGAAACCTTTACTTTCTGCCGCACTGCAGGGCCTTTGCATGTCTCCAAGTGATGCTTCAAATTAGCATTTCTTGTAAATTGCTTGCAACACTTAATACAGCCAAACATTTTACGATAAAGGTTCTTAACACATTCTCTTTTCTCGTGTCGACGAGCATTGCTGTTGTTTGTGAAAATCTTGTCACAGTAACAGCACCGATGTTCGTTAGTCGTTGTTGAATCACCAGTCATTGAAGTCTCCATCGAGGGTGAAACGAAGTTCGTCGAGTTTTCCTGTGTAGCCAGCACCACCGGCATTAAATTCTCTTCTGCTGGTGGTACCGCGACTTTTGAAGTCACCTCCAATATTGACATCCTAGCCGTCGGGATCTGCTCCTTCTTCGTCACCGCTGACGTCAGGGTTCCCGTAGACGATGGTACAACATCCATCAAGTTCGTCGTTTTAGACGGTAAAGATGTCATCGAGTTCACAAGAACAGACAATTACACGACTTATGTACCAGTAGAATCAAACTAGGTGATCCTTACACCGTCGACGTCAGTAACAAACTGAGCGACCTGCTGTTTAGGACTCGCTTATATACATGCACCGGTTGGAATAATATGCTAGTCAAATCAAGAACAATTTACTATGATACTCGAGTCAAAACATCATTTAAAAAAGAAGCACAGCAAAATGAGGTAACACCTTTGGAAGCAAATTCGACAAATAAAATGGACACGCAATGCACGCACTTGCAGCTTTAATCACAAAGTTAACATTTAAATTTCATTCAAGCGAAGTATCAGGCCAATGTCACATCATATTAACATCCTATTGGTCATACTATCCTTAAAATTTCACAGTGTTATAAATCACACCAGTTACAGAAGGACTTATAGTTTATAACACACATCATTTCAGTCAATGATCGTTAAAAAATTCGAATTTAAAAATGCAAAATATACATGCTAAACGAAGAACCAGGTACGTAAATATTTTATATACTTTATGGACACTGTAAACGCCAAGAGCATGATAGTACATATGTAAGAATGATATTTAATAAAACTAATATTAATTTGTATATTTATTTCCAATAATATACATCTGATCAAAAAAAGTAGGTTTTATTCTATAAACCCTGCATTTCGTAGCTCAAGTTTCTTTGAGGATGTATAAATTTTCAACATTTTGCGAACCAAGTAGAAGTTTTAGCCTATTCTACAATCATTTGGACTGACTCTCGATGATCAATTTGGTCTCGCGTGCTACGGCTTCCATCTTCTTTACATATAGGCCTATGTTATTATTAGTCTTAAAATCTTCGCGTCCGTGTCACTATCACAGACGTAAAGGCATCATCACCATAGCTACCAGTTATAATACCAGGAGCTGCATCAAAATCACTCATTTTATGATATCGTTTCCACATTTCAGTTATCAGAGATTTACCACAATCTATGATCTTGTGAGCTTCACAATATTCTCTATTGTTTTCTAGACATGGTTAGCTACATTATCATTTTCTTTAAAAGCATATGTGTTCAGTTTTACTATTTAATCCTTGAACCCATCATCCCAAACTCAATTAGATCATCTTAGTATATAGAAAAAAAATCAACAAAGTTCCTTTCATTTAATCTTAGGAACCGCATCATCCTTTCCACCTATAGTTTAGTTTCTTGAGCCCAAGAGTCTTTCATTATATACCATGCAGTGTTCTTCAAGAGATGTGGTATACCAACATTTCTACATACAAATCCATCCTATCAATGATTTGTTTACACATAAAAAACCTTCACGTTATTTTTACATGTTTTATTAAATTATCACTTCGACTAAAATAATTACCACTCATAGTAATTTCTACGAAGAACTATTTTCCCAAGACATTTTAACCATCATCTCTGAAAACAACCATGTCCCGTCTATATCACAAAGTAAATGAGGGTAGAGGAGATAGGTCAAACAAGTGCTAATCACTCATAGGGTAAGGAACAGGTGTTCGATACCTATCTCAGACATTGTAGCATCTATGTGTTGTTCTTACCTGATGTAGAAAAATATATTCCAATGCATACGAGTTTAAACTTATCCACGTGCGTCTAGTCAAAAGGACCTAAATTCAAGCACGTTAACCTCAAAGAAAATTAAAAAAATTCTCAAGGATAGAGGCAGAGACTACACGATCGAGACACGCCTACCATCACCTGCAAATGAAGATTGACCCATCGCGCGGGAGTTGCAAGCTTGCAGAATGCTGCGACACTCATATGTTTTGCTCGAGACATGCATACATCACGTCGCTAGCCTCCCAACTCATTAGGGTAGACCGGGGGAAATCGGGTCACGGGGTAAACCGGGTCATCGTAACAAGATCTGCTGTCTTGTGGCGAAAGAATGAACTGGAGTCTACGGAACCTACCAAAGAGTGCTGCTATCTGTCTATACAACCGTCCACTACAAGGCGAACATCGTCTGCAACAACATTCTGGTAGTCTGTGCGACATGAACCTGAACCTGTGTAGTCCTGAAGTGGAAAATTCTTAACAATGTAAGTTTTATTTTGTTTCAAATAAGCCTTTACATTCGCATTTCGAAATAGTATTGTAGTTTAAGTAATGAAGTATGAAAATATGTACCCAATTAACATTATTCTGCATTACTGAAGCTCTATATGTTTGACAGAATTTATAATATTTTTCTTTGTTTTAAAGTGCGAAATGGGGTAACTCGGGTCGCTGCCGTTGGGGTAAAACGAGTCACTGCATACAGTGGGGAAATCGGGTCGCTTCATATATTTGCTATATATTGTGAAGCACTTTATTCTTCTTTCTCAATTTTTAAGTTAAGACCTATTCTAAATAAGTGTAAAAAATTAATTTAAGGCACATGACTTCAACTTTAGTTAAAATTTGTAAGTACTTATAATAATATTGAAGTTTAGGACATGTTAAAATAATGAAAATATTATCCATGTAAATATAGAATTACAAGTTCACTGCCAAAGATGTAAGTGGAAGTAGCACCACAAAAGAAGTGAAATTCCTGTTACCAACACCGGAAAAATTAACACCAAAGAGAATATGTGAACGAAAAACTGTTGCTTCTCTAAGGCTACTGTCAAAAGAGAATCGCACATTGTTGGAATCCAGGAAATTGAAAAGCAAGATGCAGGTGTTAAATTAATTTCAAAGCAAAGCAAAATTGAACCTCTGAAGACGAAGAAGCGAACAAAAACTAAAAACACATCCGAGTTGTAAATTTTGGAAGAAGGCCAGGATGATGAGGAAGATGTTCTCTGCAACATGTGCAAAATTGCATACAAAGACATCAGAAGCTGCACTGCTGGAGACTGGATTCAGTGCCAGTCTTGCAAAATGTGGTACCATGAGCGCTGTGTCAATGCTTTTCAGTGTAAACAGTTTGTATGCGGAATGTGTCTGTCAAAACAGTAAAGAAAATCTGTTGATCCGATTTACCCCACTTGTGATCCGATTTACCCCACTTCTGTCCAAATCGGGTCAAAACATTTCATTTTCCTTTTATCAAGTTTAATGTCAATTCGTAAGGAAGATTGGCTAATGTTTGTATGTAAATATGTACATAAATGTATGACTGATATTACTGTAGATTACTTTATAGTAAATCAATATTGGTTTTATACTTATTCAGTAATTTCAAAAAATTGAACCGATTTCCCCCGGTCAACCCTACTCGTAATCCAGCATACGTAAAGTACTTGCTGGAACAACTTCAAAGTATGCATCACTGAACCAGAGCAGAAAATCAGCCTACGTATGTATAACTTGCTACATACAAAAATTAATTTGTAGCACATATACGAGAGGAGTCGAACCCCACATACCATACTGTAAAAGTCGATACTCTGATAATTATAAGCGGCAAAATATTTTAAATCAAGACCTCAAGACCTCAAGGAATACATACTAAAATAGTAATTAAAGGTTTACGATGAGGAATAATTCTATTTATTGTAAAAATTCATGTTGGGAAAGAGTGAGTAACTTGGACGAAGAACCGCTTACCAAGTATCCAGAATCTTACTGATAGAGCCCATCCAGTGCACCAGCTTACTCCGAAGTGTGGTCAATTGATTAACATTCTTTAATTTTTTAATATCACCATCGTAGTGTACACCAATATATGGCAGGTTACGATTTAAAACCATAAATTTCCCACAAGAATGTTATGTCTATTTCGGGGAGTAATAAATTATTTCTCAAAAATAATAAATCAAGTTCCTATCAGATTTGCTCTAATGTTATGGTATTACCTGTACCAACACATTACCAAAACATCACCCATAAAAAAAATCTTAGGAATGCGGATGACATACTCAGACAAAAATAATTTTAGCAAAAAAACTGTTTTCAGCATTATTGGTAAAAAAATAATACACACAAACAAGACAAAACGCGCATTACAAATTCGACCAAAATTACGTGTCACATTTAGTTTATTACATTTAGATAAACGTTATAGGTTAGGAAAAATAAATAAAAAATTCTTTAATTCTATAATTTATTTAAAGTTTTACATTTATATACAAAGAAATCTGACACGGTATATATATCGTATACATTTTTCAGTCCTTGCAACATTCATTTTTATTAAAATAAATTATTATATTTCGTTTTAAGAGTGACAAAATACAACTAATTCATACAGATCACGTTACATCAGATCAGGAGTGTAACACCTTAGAGGACCAGAGATGATGCTAGAAACCCACCTTTACAAAATTTATAATGTTTTTTCAAGTAAAATTTTCGTGTAACCTGTACACCGCACTTTTCACACAGAAATTTTACACGGTCAAGATTTCCTCTGCAGCCATTATTTTCATGGATGCGTGTACTTCGTAGACGTTCAAAACGTTTACCACAGTAGCGGCACTGATACAGATATTCATCTCAATTACCATCGCTTCCCCGATGTTCAACTTGCAAATGAACTCTGCTTTTACAATGCCTAATCAAATTACTTTTGTTTGTGAAATGTACACAACATGGGTCACACCGAAATGTCACACGATTAGCGTTTCTTATACAAACATGATTTTCATGTCTTCTTGCATGTTGACGGTATTTAAAACTTTTGTCACTGTACGTACACAGATGTCTCCTCGTTAGACCTTGAGTCACCGACGGCTCGGAAAGTATATTTCTTTCAATGTGCTCTGCTTTTGTAGGCGGCGAAGTCCCGTATGTTGCATGAGCTGGAGATTTCCCAGTCGACATTGACAGATCATCTGTACTGGATGTCAAAGAATCGGTAGTATACACGACTGATGCAGAAGCTGGGAATTGCACACAAAATGTTTTATTTACCAAATGCGGAGTAGTTACAGGTATCTAAGTCTCCTCTGCTGTTGATAATGCACACATTGAAGTCTCTTGGAGTGAACAGTCAGTAGATACAGTCATCATCGGGATCTCTGGAGACGGTAGCCTCGTTACTATCGGAATCTCTGGAGCGGCCCTCATCGTTGTAATTGGGATCTGCTTCGTCATCGTCGCCTCCGTCGTCAGGGACCCCGGTGAAAACGCGAGACCCTCTGCCAAGATCTCTTCAGCCGTTGACCCCGACACCATTGGGATTTTTACCGATGTCGACGTTGCTACCATTGAGTTCGGATACACATGAATATTCATGTATCGGACTTATATGCAGACAAGTCAATCCAACAGATCTGCACTGTACCACTACAAGAGGTGGACTGAGGGACCCGCTGTCTATGACTCGCTTTAATAACAGTGTCCGCTTGAATAATACTCATGTCAACACACGTTCAATTGTCATTACTTAAAAAAGTTAGGAATTTAAAGGAATACAAGATTAAATTATATATTGAAACAACTAATCGCACATCCTACATACACGGTTCATTTAGACTTACTAGAAGGACCAATAGTCTCTGAACAATGGAACTTTCAGAATCCAAACATAATTTAAACTACTCAAATTTAAATTTTATTATGTACAGCTACACATAACCTCCAACTGACTCCTAATGTCTACAACACATGACTAAATTATTTTATCCGATACCAGGCTATGGCCAGAGTCAATTATTTTTTGTACCTCTCATCTACAGATCTTCAGTGTTGATATATCTACAGCCAAGATTTGCTCAGTACCACGCATCTTCGAAATCCTAAGCCTTCAGAGTCGATCCTTCTTAAGCCTTACGACAAAAGTCTCCGAAACAAGAGACCTACTCTATAAGTTTACTAGACATTTATATGCTTGTCATAGCACACATCGATAAATATCTTCGTTAATAACCCAAAATATTACCAGACCACCAGCATTCGATTTAGGCACATACAGTAGACACCATCATATCCATCAACACAAGTCCATTCTACATTAAGCTCCTCACTTACTTCCATCAGTCTACTCAGCTACACTCAGCACACAGAAACTAAAAGAAGTCAATTAACAACTAATTATTTATTTGCATTCGAACATTTTACAGCATACCGGCGGCTAGTTAAATAAGCCTGGCAGTGAACATGTTAGCGAAGTTTACATTTATATAGGACCAGGAATCCATTGAACCTTCAGAACCTAGCCACACATACACAGTGATGGATGCAAGTTAATTCTACACTCATTTGCCATCACTGACACTCATATCACATCATAAGCACTCGATTCTACACTCTTTTTCCATCATCGTCACTAAATTCGACACTCATTTTCCATCATAGACACTCAATTCGACACTTATATTCCATCATTGACACTCAATTCGACACTCATATTCCATAATCGACATACATTTACCATCGTCGGCACTCTATTCGACACTCATTTTCCATCATCGACACTTTTTTCCATCATCGAAACGCAATTCGACACTCATTTTCCATCACCGACACACAATTCGACACTCAATTGGACACTCATTTCCAATCATCGAAACTCAATTCGTCACTCATTTTCCATCTTTGACACTCAATCCGACACTCATTTTACATCTTCGACACTCAATCCGACACTAATTTTCCGTCATCGACACTTAATTCAACACTCATTTTCCATCATCGACACTCATTTCTAAATACTCTTTCCAACTTCGACACTCATTTTCCTTCATCTACATAAAATAAAAGGGAAACTTTTCATCACCCACACACACACAAACTTAGATATATATTAAAATATTCATCCTCAACTCAATTATTTAATGTAGAAAACACATGAACTTTACTAGGGTATGAATAACGACAAATTTTTAATATCAATTTTAAAAATTATATTTATATCAAAAATACGTAAGTATAAACATTCGTCAGTCAATACACATTAATAACTTATTCTATATACCCTGAAATTTTAAGGTCATCAAGAATAGTCCACGTTTCTTTGATAACTGATAAAATTTCGCCATCTTGCGAAACAAGTAAAAGTCGCAACATGTTCCCCAACACGTTCGGGTCTTTCCGCGATATATAATCAATTTCACTTGATGACACCGTCTTCTTCGAGTGTTTGCTGTACATATTCTGAATATCGTTGTAATAATGATTACGATAATTTACATCATCATCCTCGGTGCTGTCCACATCTTTATCAAACACACTGACATCTCCATCTTGCTTATCCCAGGATTTCGAATTTTTTGACATTAGAGTACCATCATTGCCATCAAGTTTACTTGCTAATTGTCCAAAAAAATATTCCAAAGTCCGTAGAAGACTACTATAAGACGACTACTATAAGACGACTATTCACTTTTTCTGGAGATGTTACTTTCATTATCTTCTACCTTACTTATATATTCAACACTATTTAAGCTATTTCCTTTATCAAAACCTAGAGAGATTTTAACACAATCGCTTTTAAGACTAGGTAGATCAATTTCATTGTAAGACATAATGCCTCCGAGCATAGCGCCTCCATCTATGTACTTTATCTCCTGCGCGAGCTTGACTTTACAAGTTTTATCAAATCTTTTTAAATCCTCTCTTCGGGTCAACAGCCTACCACACTTGCCACAACTTAGTATTTTTCGGAATTTTTAACAAAATCGTTCTTTTCATGTCTACGAGCATTATAGCTTTTATCAAAGTATTTGCTACAGTTGGTACAATATCCTTCAGATCGAGATTGGTATTTGAGTATCGCACTTTCACTATACTGTACGTACAACATAATGGTTAAATAGCGACTAAAGTATTTTTTAGTTACTTCAAATTTTTATGTATGAGCATTCGACAATTATTTTCGACAAAAGGATTTTTTTTTTCATTTTTAAAAAAATCATGCCACAAGTAGTTTTACTACCCACCTTCATATTTCCTCATGCGATGTGTTGTAAAAACAACCGATGTTGGTCGTAGGTTGTGGAATGCTCACTCACGAACTTTTGAAAAGGTGTGCTTCCCTAGATCTCCAGAGGAACAACATTGACCTTATTTAAAAATTAGTGAATAATATCATGGCCTAGCGAAAATTACAAGATAGTCTATTCAGATATTAGCATCCGTCATGTATCAGTTGTCTGTATAAGCAGTCAATGTTTTGAGTGGGATGCAGGATGCTCCTTAACAATCGCAACAGAACGAGAGCTTCGCTAGAACTTAAGGGGAAGGGAAATCTTCGTGTGTGATAGCGTTTCTCAGGTGTTTCATGACGTAGTAATCGTCTGATTAATGAACTTTTGTTTTTGCCTGATTTCCACCTGATAAAAAAATATCAGTACTGATTTGATAATATGAATTCGGAAATTTATACGGAACTCTGAATACAATTACCTGTCTTAGACAACAATGACAATACAGTTTGCTTACATGTTAAAGTTTCTCAGCTCTCTCATAGCATATTATTTGTCTGAGTAATAGTGTATAATAGTGACAGGTTCGAGAAATAAAGCAACACAAGTTCTTTCACAAAATAAACTTTATTACATTATATATATTCTACTACACGAACACTTGCGAAAGCCAGCAATTTTATAAACATTTAGGTCTGCATAGGCGTGAAATGACTAATTCTTAGCTCCAATCGGCCTATACTAGACAGAGTCCAACCAGAACCTTTACAGACATAGTCCTCCTCTTCTTGACAGAGTTTCTGGATACCGTTTTTAACAGTTTGCTTCACATCGTCAGAATTGTAAATTACTGCAGCCGATGTCTTGAATGCACACTTCTTCACTTCGTCTTCGAATGGATATGGCTTTCCATATATACAGTCCAACCACAAGTTATATTTTAATGGACCGTTTGTTGCTACGTCATCAGTAAGCTGATTGATTATGTCCTCTCTGATATCATCAAGAAAATTACAAATGTCTTTCGACTCACCTAACGTATTTAGATAATAGTAGTCTTTCAATGTTCCACAAAATGCAGACTGCGCCAAGAAGAACCCATTATCATTCACTTGTAATGCGCCGAACACAGTCTTAGGATTATTTTCATGTTCAGACGCCATACCAATCGGTTGCTGCACATCGGTTTTCTTGCTTGTTCTCGTACGAGTCTCCAATCTAAAGCGAGGAGTCGAAATTTCTACAGGTAGTTCTTCAGTAGACACACGGACTTTACCGTTGCATTTTTTCACATGTCGTCGCAAACTATCAATACGTGTAAACCAATCATGACACCCATCACAGCGAAACTTTATACGAGAAGGATTCTTCTTGCATTTACTCCGTTCATGTCTTCGTGCTACATGAGCAAATGCGAACGACATATCACAGTAGCTGCAAGGATACCGGGGTGATGAAGACGATCCTTTCAGACCCGATCCAGATACTAACGTTGCCGCAGTTGCGCCATCTCCAGGCATACTCTTATGCACATCAATCATTCGCTGTTGCACCGAAACCTTTACTTTCTGCCGCACTGCAGGGCCTTTGCATGTGTCCAAGTGATGCTTCAAATTAGCATTTCTTGTAAATTGCTTCCAACACTTAATACAGCCAAACATTTTACGATAAAGGTTCTTAACACATTCTCTTTTCTCGTGTCGACGAGCATTGCTGTTGTTTGTGAAAATCTTGTCACAGTAACAGCACCGATGTTCGTTAGTCGTTGTTAAATCACCAGTTATTGAAGTCTCCATCGAGGGTGAAACGAAGTTCGTCGAGTTTTCCTGTGTAGCCAGCACCACCGGCATTAAGTTCACTTCTGCTGGTGGTACCGCGACTTTTGAAGTCTCCTCCAATATTGACATCCTCGCCGTCGGGATCTGCTCCTTCTTCGTCACCACTGACGTCAGGGTTCCCGTAGACGATGGTACAAAATCCATCAAGTTCGACGTTTTAGATGGTAAGGATGCCATCGAGTTCACAAGAACAGGCAATTACACGACTTATGTACCAGTAGAATCAAACTAGGTGATCCTTACACCGTCGACGTCAGTAACAAACTGAGCGACCTGCTGTTTAGGACTTGCTTATATACATGCACCGGTTGGAATAATATGCTAGTCAAATCAAGAACAATTTACTATAATACTCGAGTCAAAACATCATTTAAAAAAGAAGCACAGCAAAATGAGGTAACACATTTGGAAGCAAATTCGACAAATAAAATGGACACGCAATGCACGCACTTGCAGCTTTCATCACAAAGTTAACATTTAAATTTAATTCAAGCGAAGTATCAGGACAATGTCACATCATATTAACATCCTATTGGTCATACTATCCTTAAAATTTCACAGTGTTATAAATCACACCAGTTACAGAAGGACTTATAGTTTATAACACACATCATTTCAGTCAATGATCGTTAAAAAATTCGAATTTAAAAATGCAAAATATACATGCTAAACGAAGAACCAGGTACGTAAATATTTTATATACTTTGTGGACACTGTAAACGCCAAGAGCATGATAGTACATATGTAAGAATGATATTTAATAAAACTAATATTAAATTGTATATTTATTTCCAATAATATACATCTGATCAAAAAAAGTAGGTTTTATTCTATAAACCCTGCTTTTCGTAGTTCATGTTTCTTTGAGGATGTTTATATTTTCAACATTTTGCGAATTAAGTAGAATTTTTAGCCTATTCTACAATCATTTGGACTGACTCTCGATGATCAATTTGGTCTCGCGTGCTACAGCTTCCATCTTCTTTACATATATGTTATTATTAGTTTTAAAATCTTCGCGTCCGTGTCACTATCACAGACGTAAAGGCATCATCACCATAGCTACCAGTTATAATACCAGGAGCTGCATCAAAATCACTCATTTTATGATATCGTTTCCACATTTCAGTTATCAGAGATTTACCACAATCTATGATCTTGTGAGCTTCACAATATTCTGTATTGTTTTCTAGACATGGTTAGCTACATTATCATTTTCTTTAAATTAATAAAAAAATTTAAATTAACAACAAAAAATACATAAACAGATTCTGCTAGCTTGTAAACTTATCATTGTTGAGCAAAGATAGAGTTCTAGTACAAGCAAGAATTTTATGTATTTTTGGTTGTTATTTTAAATTTTTTAATTAATTTATTTTTATTTTTAAATATTTTTTTGTAATTTTATGATATAAAATAAAACATGTGTCGGTTTTCTCCGTGTGCTTCTGATTATTCTTGTCAATATATATGGTGGTTTTCTCCGTGTGCTCCTGATTATTCTTGCCAATATTATGATGGTTTTCTCCGTGTGCTCCTGATTATTCTTATCAATATTTTGATGGTTAATCCGTGTGCTTGCGATCATTCCTGCGGTTTCGGTCAAAGGTCAAAGTCACACCCATCCAAGATGGCCGCCGTGACGTCGCAATCCAAGATGGTGGACCGTGAGAAATCTGAGAAGCACTAGCAGGAAGGACGAACTTCCTTCTCCTTGGAGACTAACGATGCCATCCTTCTTATGCTATCGATAGTGAGCATCCCGCATCCCGCATAAAAGAAATAAATATTATTTTACCTGCAAGCAAAACGTGACGTCATCTGATGTTGAAAAGCGGAACTGCTTGCAGCAAGTACCTTTGCATGAGATAAATTAACTCTCACCACTGAATAGTGCTATTGTAGTCAGTTAGAGACATAAAGTTTCGTAGCCATGCGGCCAATTAGTCATGCAGTCTCGTAACCATACGTTCTGGAAGCTTCGTAGTCCTATAGCCTCGCGATGACGTAACCTTGAAGACTTGCAATCGCATAGTCTCGTAACCTAATGGCTCGTAGTCTCGTAGTCATGATGTATTGGAACCTCGTAGACTTGAAGCTACGTAAGCAAGTAGCCTTGTAATCTTATAACATAATGCTGATGGTGCAGATGTAGCAAAAGAGAAAATTCCATCGAAGACAGATGTGTCAGTTGGAGCCTTGTAGACGAGTAGCTTCGTAGTCAAGAACTCATGCAGACTTGTATTCATGTAACCACACAGTCACGTAAACTCGTTTTCTAGAGGCTTCGTAGCTCTGTAGCCTCGCAGTCTCGTAAACATGAAGATTCGTAGTCACGTAATCTCGTAACCTCATGGCTCGAAGACGCGTAGTCATGAAGTCTTAGGACCTCGTAGAATTGAAGCTATGTATCCAAGTATCTTCGAAGACTTGAAGCTACGTAAGCAAGCGGCCTTGTAATCTTATAACATAATGCTGGTGGTGCAGTTGGAGCAAAAGAGAAAATTCTGACGAAGACAGATGCTGTAATTGTAGCCTTGTAGACGAGTAGCTTCGTAGTAAAGTACTCATGCAGACTGGTAGTCCTGGCAGTCACGTAAACTCGTTTTCTAGAGGCATCGTAGCTCTGTAGCCTCGCAGTCTCGTAAACTTGTAGATTCCAGGTCACGTAGTCTCGTTACCTCATGGCTCGTAGTCGCGTAGCCATGATGTCTTGGGACCTCGTAGAATTGTAGCCTCGCAGTCTCGTATCCATGCGTTATGGAAGCTTCGTAGTCCTATAGCCTCGCGATCACGTAACCTAGAAGACTAGATATCGCATAGACTCGTAACCTCATGGCTCGTAGTCTCGTAGTTATGATGCATTGGAGCCTCGTAGACTTGAAGCTACGTAAGCAAGAGGCCTTGTAATCTTATAACATAATGCTGATGGAGCAGTTGGAGCAAAAGAGAAAATTCCGTCGAAGACAGATGCGGTAACTGGAGTCATGTAGACGAGTACCTTCGTAGTGAAGTACTCTTGCAGACTTGTAGTCCTGTATCCTCGCAATCACGTAAACCTGTGTACTAGAAACTTCGTAGCTCTGTAGCCTCGCAAGCCATGTATAACTCGTAACCAGCTAGATCATTTTAGACTCGTAGCCATGTGGTCTCATAGTCTCTTAGACTCGAAGAATTCTAGCCTAATATATTTGGAGACAAAATACTTTTGGAACCAAAAGACTGTAGGTGTCAATGACTGATGGAACCAATGACTATAGGAGCCAAAAGACTGTTGGAGCATTTGGAGCTATTGGAGCCAATTGATATTGGAGCGAATGAATATTGGAGCCAATGAATATTGGAGCGAGCGAATTAATGGAGCCAATGAATATTGGAGCCAATGAATATTGGAGTCAATGACAAATGTGCTGCCTTTTCGATGATGGTGCTGCCTTTTCGTTGTCGGTGCTTCCAAATGAGCCGCCTTTTCGATGGCGGTGCTTCCAAATGTGCTGTCTTTTAGTTGGCGGTGCTGCCTTTTCGTTGACGGTGCTTCCAAATGTGCTGCCTTTTCGTTGGCGGTGCTGACTTTTCGTTGTCGGTGCTTCCAAATGTGCTGCCTTTTCGTTGGCGGTGCTGCCTTTTCGTTGTCGGTGATTCCTTTTTGTTGATTGCGTGTGGTACAAAATGTAGTTATTTAATATTTACTAGTTTAAAACCTCTTGGTGTTACTAAAATATTTTTCAAGGTCACTTGGTCCTTTAGTATTTATAAAAAATGTCACGATGGATTAACTGAATATAATTTGCTAACGACGAAGGTCATGCGGTCCTGAAATGACTAGCCTATACGTCTTATAATGACATGACTCGGTCTCATGGACTGAAGACAATTGATCTATGTGTGTGGCTTTGTACATGAACGGCTTATAGGTTATTCAGATTATTGATATAATAAAATTATCCCGATGGAAATGTACTCTATAATACGAGTACACACACAAGATGGTGTACTCCAGCAGGTGGGAGATCCTGGTAGCATGTACTGAACATAAAATGTCGGATCCATGATGGTTGACAAGGACAAAGTCAAAGATCAAGGTCAAGGTCAAATTGTAAGGTCAAGGTCAAAGTTCAAGGTCAAGGTCAAAGTTCAAGGTCAATGACAAAGTTTAATGTTAATATACAATGTTAAAGGTATGGAGAACAGAAAATTATATTAACATGACGCCAGCACACTCTAGCAGACGAAAACAAGATGTCGGTCTCCAGCGGACGAAGACAAGATGGCGAACATGACGTCATACCAGCTGATGGTAAATACCTTGTTATTGGTGGTGGTAGATCAGTCTGTAGGTGGCTTCTGTGGAGGAAGGATCTGATGTTTTTTTTTATTTTTTGCCTTCACCGGTTTCGAACCAAGGACGGGAATCGATATAATCAATCAGAATTATATTAAGTTAATTTTTTGATGAATTTTGGAGTTTTTACCGATTTTCTAACATAAAAATTACGGATTTCCAAGATGATGTCTAAATTTTAAGATGGCGACCATAAAGATAATTGCAACATTAATAGGATCCAATATTGTGGTCGTAACATAAAGTGTAAGGATGTCATCGTACTCAACCGAGATGGCTGGACGAAACGAAACAAGCAACATTTATATAATCCAAGATGGCAACCGTAACGATAACTGCAACAGTGGTTTTTAAAATTTTTAATTATTTTATTCGATTATTTAATTTTTTTAAAGATTTTTAAAAATTTTCCCAATTTACTAACATAAAAATTGCGGATTTTCAAGATGGCGGGCGTAACGGAAATTGCAACGGTTACGACTTAATACAATATGGTGGTTCTATCTCGAACAAGAAGTGTTATTATTACTTAAAATTAAAAAAAAAATTCAAGTCCCGATATGCATGATATTTTTTTATATACCTTATTTAATTCTCAGTGTGGTAAATGTCTCGATAGCCGAGTGGTTAAAGGAGTATGTTTTCCAACCTAGAAATCAGAGCTGCGCTGGTTCGAATCACAGCGCTTCCAATGTATTTTGCATTAAAAAAAAATTTAATATGTCGATAAGGACCATAATAGCTCTGGTAGGTAATGGAACATCGACCTTATGTGGTGAGACAGAGCGACGCTGGCGCTATCTAGGAACAAACAACAGAAACAAGGTCGCCGGAATCCAAGATGGCGGCCTCCAGTGAAACAGAAAAAAATCAAGAGCGATGCTGGCGCTATCTAGGAACAAACAACAGAAACAAAGTCGACGGTATCCAAGATGGCGGCCTCCAGTGGAACAGAAAAAAATCAAGAGCGACGCTGGCGCTATCTAGGAACAAACAACAGAATCAAATTCGACGGTATCCAAGATGTCTGATCCAATATGGTGGATCCAATATGTCTGCTGGGGTCAAGGACCAGTTAAAAGGTCAGGTCAAAGGTTAAGGTCACGGTCATCCAAGATGGCCACCGTGATCTACTTGTCCCGTTACGATATGTCCCGTTACACTGTGTCCCGTTACGCTCATCCAAGATGGCGGATCCAAGATGGCCGCCAGGGTCAAGGTCAAGGTCAAAGGTCAAGGTCGAGGTCATTCAAGATGGCCGTCGTGATATACTTGTCCCGTTACGCTGTGTCCCGTTACGCTCATCCAAGATGGCCGCCGTGACGTCAGAATCAGAGATGTGGCTCGACACCAACACCAGCGCCTGGCGCCTGTTTCCGGAGCCCCATTTACATACTACTAATAAACCCGGTGTATTACGTTCACAATAACTTCTAAAAAGAAAACTATACATCTAACCTGAAATATGACAAAAATTTATAACAAATTATCATTACTGGATTGCATGGGGAAGGCTGTAATCTGGTTCGTTACAAGATCTGCAATATGTTTTTTTCTATCACGTAAAGTTTTTTTTTGTAAATCGAGGAAACTCATTTTTTAATTAAATGTAAGTTTTACAAAGGGAATTTTCATTGTAAAGGGGAAATTTTATTTTGTTAAGAGGAAATAGTTGGCAACACTTTTTACACCCGGCTGGCATTAGGAGGGAACTAGTTATTCATTGTTTACATGCTGTAGTGTGAGTTCATATTTGAGAAATGAGTTCCCATAAGTTTTAAATAACCCAAACGTGTTTTGTTATATTTTTGGTAGTTATGTAACTGCTAAGCAAAGACAAGACATCAGTAGTTTTGTGAGAAATATCTATTACGCTTACTTCGGCATAAAGCTTGGTGATCAAGACAAAAACTGGGTACCCCCCAAGGTTTGTCGTACATGTGTCGAGGGACTGAGATTGTGCAAAATAGTGCAAAAAATCAACGCCCTTTGCAATTTCAATTGTTTTGAGGGAGCTGCCAAATCATACTGACTGTTATTTCTGTAAGGGCAGCGTTCAAGATCATAACGCAAAAACTAAGAAGGACATACAATATCCGAACATTCCTTCGACCATACGACCAGTCATAGGTACATTATGAATCTCTTCCTATCCCAGTTCCACCTCCCGTTCTCGAAAATGTGCTTGAGGAGAGCAGTTCAGAAAATGAATGTGATAATGCTGATGATTACAATTCTGAAGAAAATTCTGTGCCAAAATTATTAACTCAAAATGGACTTAACGATTTCACTCGTGACTTATATCTGACAAAGGATGCTGCTCAATTGCTTGGATCAAGATTGAAAGCAAAAAATCTCCTTCTACCTGGAGTTTCGTTATCATGGTATAGGATTCGAGAGAAGGAATTAATAAAATTCTTTAAAGAAGACTCTCTGGTTTATTGAAAATTTTAATGAAACTTGCAATCCAAGTGAGTGGAAGGTTATTTAAAGACTCAGTAGTCTCATAGTTGTAATTCTGCATCATGGAAATTTCTTTCGTTCATTACCCATGACGCATTCAGTGCATCTCAAGGAAACATATGAAAATTTCAAAGTTCTGCTAAATTACGTAAACTTTAAAAAAAATCTTGGACAATTTGGGGTGATTTAAAAAGTTGTTGGTTTGCTACTTGGTCTACAATCTGGCTACATAAAAATTTTGTGTTTTTTTTTTTTTTGTAAATGGGACAGCAGAACCAAAGACAATCACTGGAAGCAGACAGACTGGCCCAAAAGAAAAATCCTACAACCCGGTTCACAGAACATAATAAATGTGCCACTTTTTCGACAAAGCAAGGTCCTATTACCTTCTCTTCACATTAAACTTGTACTAATGAAGTATTTCACTAAAGTACTTCCAAAAGTAGGTGACTGCTTCCAGTATTTGGATTGCAGGTCAGAAAATTGACGAAAGACAGTATGTTCAAAAATACAATCAATTCTGTAGAAAAAAGTGGCCAACATTTTAGGTAACAAAAAACATCCAGAGTACAAAAGAATAGTTAAAGAAATGTTGGAGGATTTCATGAAATTAGGATGTAACATGATAGTGAAACTTCACTTTTTTCATTCTATTCTAATATTGATTTTTTCCCTCTGAGTCTTGGCGATGTCAGTGAAGAACAAGGAGAAAGTTTTCACCAGGACATACAGGACATGGAAAAGAGATACCAGGGAAAGTGGGATGTAAAGATGATGGCGGTCTACTGATTCATGCTTAAAAGAGATGGCTTTGCTGAAGGAAGACAATCGAGAAAGAGAATTTCCAACCCACGTCATACTGATGTTGAAGTGAAATCAGCGAAGATGATAAATTAAATTTTCAGATAACGTTGTGTTTTCGTAACAGTCATCGAATTTTTAAGTGAGTATAATATATTATACTATTGTACACTGTAATGCAAGTGGGTTGCAATTACATACTGGGTTATAAATTACATGAATTTTAAACGAAACTCAAATAAATTGTTCGCTGTCCAAAAAATTATAAATTGCATGACTTTTAAACGCAACTCAAATAAATTGTTCACTGTCCAAAAATTTAATTTACTTAAAGGGTTTTATTTACCCCTGGTCTGAACAAACGTTTTGGGATGCTAAATAACGCATAACTTCATTAATACTTCGTTTATAATTAAGATTGTAGCAAATAATTCAGATGATAATTTTAATGAATTATAAAAATTGAAACTATTGAAAAATATTATGTTACAAGAGAGAAAATCGGTAAAAATAAGCTAAATTTTAAGTTTTCAGCAATTTTCTCTCTTGCAACATAACATTTTTTAATGGTTTCAATTTTAATAATTTATTTACATTATTATCTCTTTAATTTTCCCCAATCGTCATTGTAAACAAAGTATTAAAGAAGTTATGCGAAATTTAGCATCCGAAAATGCTTGTTCATGCCAGAGGTGTCTCACTGCTGCTTAAAAAAACTCAAAATTGAATTGTATAAAAACGTTATGTGATACAGTAAGAGTAATATCAAATTTGACATCAGTATAAAAAATACTTCTAAAATCACCTTACAGTCTTAAAACATAGTTCCAAAAATTTTAAAATGTTGCATAGTTTTATCTTTAATTTACTTTTCCTTACTAAAACCAATATACGTGTGCATTTGCATTGCATGCTGTTCTAAGAATGAGACATTTTGGGTAATTAGTACATTTTTAAAAATGTTTTAACCAAAATTATATTTCCTCCATGTCGGTTTGAAATCAATGAATCTGCAACAGTTGAATCAGCATATCGGCATATTGGCAAAACGTTGTCAATCAGTACAACTCTGTGCGTATCAGAAAAGTAATAACAAAATGATTTTAAATTTTTGTTGCAGTTGCTGGCTCATAAGTTGTATGGAAAAGATAGCAAACTGAGCAAACGGGATGGTGATAAAGGTGAATTGCCTTCAAACATGTTGTCCCACGTGATTTGTGATGATTCATCTGATGAAGGTGAGTTCCTTTTTATACTTATTGCCTCTTTGAAATCAATGCATCATACCAAAGACAAAGATGAGTTGGAAAACTTTTTTGCAGGTCCAAAAAATAATTGTACAGTGACCAAATAAAAAACAAAATAAAACCAAGTAACATTTAAACACTTACGCACAACATAATGTCTAGAGATATTATAGAAGGTGAAGGATAAATGAATTAACTTTTTTTTATTGTTCAAACTGTATCAGACTACATTACCAGAAATAAATGAGACAAGTCTATTTTGTAGGCAAATAAAAAAATTTTCAATACTGTGAAACTAAAAGTTGTGAATTTAAGTGCATTTATGTTTTGTCTATGAACAGCTCAGAGAGGGATAAAACACCTAATTTACTTGCATCATGAACTGATAAATTTCATCACGTGATTGTTCATGTTCATTAATTTTCGTCTCTTTGTATGTTGATAAGCACTATCTATAGTAGTATCTGGGACCTCTTGAGTGATAAGAGACAGGAATTTATGTGATACCATTTCCTGCAAAGTTGGAAATGGAGTATTCGGGTCCTTTGCGGTGTTTTTCAGCCCTGCTTTAATGGCTCCAATTTTAGATTAATCCATTCTTTAACTTGTAAACATAGCCCAAAACTGAATGTTGATTTGCATCATCCAAAGCTGGCAAAAATTATGCAAGATAACTATAACGTTCCATAAACTCTAATCCCATGATAATCACCACACTTTATCGGGAAATATATGTTAGGCCTAGTGAATTTTTTCTGCTGTTATCATTTATTTTTATCATGTTTTATCTTGTATTATGCATAATCTTTGGTATTGTGTTTATCCTAAAAAAAATCTTAATTAATTATTATTCATTTTAGTTGAATAGGTGTAAGTATGTATATATATATATATATATATATATATATATATATATATATATATATATATATGTGTGTGTGTGTGTGTATATATATATATATATATATATATTATTTTCTTGTTCTTTGTTTGCCAGTATTTAGTTGCATCTCAAACACTTCTGAACATATTTTTTGGCCCCACAGCAACATTATGAAATCACGCAGGTTCGCAGGCAGTGGTGCAGTTGTGAAATGGTTTTTCGCCAGTTTCTTAGAAATTTGTTACCTGATAACCCAGCATGTAGGCATGTGACTACGCAGCTATAGAATCTTGATGTTTGCTGGACTCTATTTCAGCAGCCAGTCAGGACATGTTAAGTTTTTCTCCAAAAACTCATGGAACTGTTGTTGCATGTGTTAAACTAAGGGAGCTGACCTTGAATGTTAATGAAATAAAATATATCTCTCGATGGTATAGTTTCTTTATATATATTTATTTATATATATATTTATATATACACACACATAAGGTAATGTTTGTTGTGATTGGTTGGTTGGTCTACATGGCTGCCACCCCCTTGTTCAACTATGTAAGGGGAGGTAGTTGTGTCATTCAACCATTTGTCGCTCGATCACCGTATAGTCAGGATATATCATCAGCAGTTCAAATTGTGATATGAAGGGACTGTAAGATGGATAATTTTTAGTTGCTGGTTGGGGATAAGCTTTTACTATGAACCTTTTTTTCGTAAATTTGTGGCTATTTTTAATATGAAATATTACCGCAGACATCAGCATAGGCCCAGGACGACAGTAATCACCTCTTCTTTCCTCCCACAAAACATGTGATCTAAGAATAAATCACCCTCAGTTAAGGACCGAACTGTGGATTCCGTCAGCCTGGATTGGGTGGCAAAGATTGCTTGGACTTATAACTATTGAGCTGTACTGGTATCAAGAGCGGATACTGGATTGTCTTGGGGGGGGGGGGGGGGGGGGAGAGAGAAGAGTCTGGAATAACCTTTCCCAAGAACCAGAGGGCCGGCGAAACTCCCTTGGATAATTTTTAAAATTTTAACTAGTAAAGCATTTTTCAGCCATATGAATACCCTTTAAGATTTATGAATATTATTTTAAAAACTGATTAGGACAGAAATAAATGATACAGTAGTATTATTATGCTACCTATTGATTCTGTAAAAAACATACTCTCATTGTATGTAAAACTGGTCAATAAAAGACTTGCAGAGACCTTAAAACTAGTTTTAGCAATAGTTATTTTTAATTTCTGGCAAACACCTCAAGAATTTCATGAGCTGTCACCAAAGATGCAAAATCTTGATGTATATGCAGTATTGCTAGGTAGCCCGTTTAACCTCTCTTCAGTCATACTGGCTCTTAGGTAAGTTTCCTATCATCTTAATGTTAAGAAGAACAGTCTGCTGTACTGATTGTAACTGGAAAAGTGCAGATGATATGAAAAAGTACTCTTATCTTAGATTTGATCAATCTGCTGCCAGTTTGTATGTTTCTGTAGCATATTTTTGCAGATCGTTGAGCTTAGACAACCACATCTGTTTCCCAAAATTCAGCTCTCCCTTCAGAATAGAAAAAACAAGGGAAATATTCCTGGTAAAGTTCAGCTGCATGCAGAACAGAATCATCGAAGTTGTGTCCAAAGTCTGGTGACATAATTTTCTGGATTTTGGAAATTTGCTTCATCTTTGATTTTGTAAGTCTGGAAGAGAGTTCACGGATAAGATAATCTAAGAATGTTACATATATACTGATTCAAAAATACCCCCTCAAACTCTGCCACAACATTTGATAAGTTTTTTTGTAACTTCACTACCTTTGGCTTTTTAATATAAGTACCTTAATCATGAGCTAAATGTTCACCTTTTTTAAAGATAGTTTTAAACTTATCATTGATGTTATCTCAGTGTTCTTGGATGCTAGATAATGTGGCATTGACTAGCTGCATTGCTTTAAATATGACCATGAACTCAGCCTGTAACTTTGAAGGCAGGGGTAAAGTGATCCCTAAAATATCGCTCAGAACAACACAGATGACAAACTTTGATGATAGGGTGCAATGTAACAATACAAATGCTGTTGATAGGACAGGAAGAGCCTCTAAAAATGTAAGTACAGCATTATGCTATTCAATCCATCTAGTTTCACAAATTTTCTACACAGAATATTTCCCTTTCTTAAGTCAGTCTTCCATTCCTTCATCTAATGAATGAAGACGCCGATCATATTCTCAAAAACGTTTGCTACTGAAGAAATCACCTCCACAGCAGCATTTCTAAAGTTGGCCACTGTACAAGCTTTACTTAGAGACAAATTAAGCCTGTGATAAGCACAATGGGTGTTGAGATCCAGTGGCTGCAAATTCATTATTCTAGCCTGAACACCTTTAAACTATTTGTTCGTATTTGACCCACTGTCAAATGCTCGACCATGACAGTTATAAATGTCAATATTCAATTTAGCAAGTTATTCTAATACCACATGGCAAAGTGAGGTGTACAACGTCAACAAACCAAAAAACAAAATCTTCTTTAGTGGAATAAGTAGCAAGGTTGTAGTAACAGATGCAGATTAGACACTTGTTCCTTAATATAATTGTCCTTTGTTTCTCCAACAATCAAGCTGTAGTATACTGCATTCTTGATGTTTGGTGCAATTATATTGTATTGAGTGGTCTTGCTTATGTATGTGCTTTTTTGCCACATGACTCTATATGTGACAGGAGGTCCTTGTCTCCAGAATCAACTTTGAAATTCAGCAATGCTTTAAAGTTCCTTTCTCTGTAGGATGACTCCTCTGTTCTTTAGTTTCCATTATCTCTGTGTCCTCTAAGTGGAATATTTGGGACACCATATTATCATTTTTATTATAGATATCAATTGATTCTTGTTTTCTTTGATAAGAGCCTTTTCTGCACTTCTGATATGACGAACTACACCATGAGATTTTCCTTCCATCACTATAAACAAATTCTTGCCTGCTACTACATTTGCTTAATGATACCGTAAAACTTGCTTAAGACGTTCCCGCATAATATGTTTTTCCACTTATTAAATTCACAGAATTATTCCCTTGATCACTTCCATATATCCCTAAGTTAATTTTTCATATTTATAACGTTTGCTTTAATAGATGCTTCCCGCATATAATGTTCAGCAGTTATGAAAAAAAATAAAATAATAATGTGTATCTTGAAATTTTTTAACTCTATTTATCGTTAACTTAAAAAAATAACTTATTTCGGAAAAATAAACAATTAATTTCAACTTGCTCAAGACTGTTAAAACATTTACCAGGCACCGCGCGCTGTTACAAGTTTTATTTTTGACCAATCATGTGCTTGCATTCATATAGACTGAGAGGCTATTCCATCTGCATGCTTTTTTTCCTATTCGAGTTATAACACGTAACGAATACGCAGCAAACCATATTTACCATCAGGTTACTAGTTTTTTAGGTTTGCGATCTTTGTAGATATTATTTAAAAGTTATCAAGCATAATAAATTTTTAGTGTTGTGGCAAACAGTGCAACGGAAGACGTTATCGTTTGAAGAAAAACTGAAAATAATATCAGAATTTGATGCAAATCCTTTGATACCAAGAGTGAGTATGGCAAAAAACTCGGGTTTCCGTCGTCTACTTTGAACAGAATCATGATGAACCGAGACAAACTTTTGGCTACTAATGTTTCGTCAAAGTGTAAAAAAATGAAGATTGGTAAATACAAAGAAGGTGAAGTTTTACTCTTTGCGTGGTTTAAAGAACAGAGGGCACTTGGAATTCCGATGAACGGCCCAATTTTAAGAGATAAAGCTGTACAAACAACACATAACCTAGGTGTTGAATTTCATACTTCGAATGGCTGGCTCGACAGATTTAAGAACAGAGTAGGAATTGTCTATAGAACTGTAAGTGGGGAATCTGAGAGTGTGTGTGATGATACTGTCCAGAGTTGGATAAACACAAAATTGCCTGTTGGTCAGCTGTCGTATTTGATTGCTTATCTTGATACTGCTGCATTCAAAACACGACAAATAAACTAACAAATAAAGTGAATCAAACACTAAAGCCGTTAAGTGAGGTAACTGAATACTGTAGAAAATTAAGATTGATTCAAAATGGCCACTCATGTATTTCCAGTGTTGGTCTGAAGCTCACTACTAGAGAGCTTGGTATATTTTATCTGAAATGGATGTGCGGCTCCAAGGTTAAGTTGAGCTCTTCCCACCACTGTTGCTTCCCTCCCCTACTACCACTATCTCATTCCTACCCCATCCAGACCCGCCATCCACCTCGCTGACAATTGTTCAGCCTTTTTCTGATATACTGAGTTTAATTGACTTAATATCTCGTTAATAACAACTAGGCCTAGATATTATATAAGAGTAAGTTATTAATAGTTATATATGTCCATCTTTGACAATAAATGGAAATAAAAATCACAAAAATTTACTTCATTAGTCATTTTATCCAGTGTATCGTTTATCCTTCTCGTTGGGCTGCGGGTGTGGCAGGGGGGGGGGGGGGGGGGGGAGTATATGCCTCCCTCTGGATCTGCCACTAACTGTATGTATAGCGGCGACAATGCTCATTTGAAGAATAAACCCAAAACCAATTCAAGAATCTCTTATCATTCAGTTGGTACTTTCATATAAAGTTAAATGAAACAAACTAATTTAAAATAATTCGAAATTATTTTCTTTGACTGTTGTGTTCATCTGTGCCTCATATATTTGAACGTTCAAGATTGTATTGCCGGGCCAGTAAATTTTGCATTTAAGATTGTATTTCTAGCCCAATTTTGATATGTAATGAAGTGTGGTATTTTCAGGTGAAAATTTCATTCAAACTTAGAAAGATATCCAAAATGTATTGGTACAGTTTATAATTAATAGCATTTTAATTGTCATGTTTTTAAATAGCAGATCAAAAAAAATACAAACAACTTTTTACCAGTTACAAGTTTACAGACCTTATTGTTTTAAAGATATTAAATCTAAAATAAAAAATCAGACATGCCAATTGTTTTTCCAAGATGGCCATATTTTCTCGGAATGGGAAACTTCTAGAATTTCCAGGATACAAAGTTGTGTTTTCTTATTAGTTTTGGCCAGGTAAAGTTTATTTTTGGTTCAACTTTTGTGGACTGTCAAGGCACTTCTCTACCCAACATTTGAACTATGTTCAACATGTTTAAAGTACATGTTTCTACAAAAATACTTATTAAACTTACGAAGTGTTTGTGTATTAAAATAAACCATTTTTCTGTTATCTAAGAAATGGAACTTTACAATATGTAACTAATATAAAAATAGGTCAAATTAAATGCTTAAACATAGCCAAAATAAATTTTCCCCCACTGCTGTACCTGGAGTTATATTTTCCTGTATATGTGCAAAAGTAAGATAGACATCTGTACTTATCTTTATTTTAGGCTTTCTACCTTTGAAAGTTATTAGAGTCCCATTTTATTACACGACTACACATCTGAGTAGAGCCTAGTCTACATAGATGATCCACATTAAATGCTCCAGCAAGCATCATTATTAATGCTTTGTTCATTCTGTGTCTCATTTCAGGCAACTGTGTCCTTCAAAAGACTGATAACTGTTCAACATGGCAGTGTTGAAAGCAAAAAATCTTTAAAGATAGCAAGAGCTTAAATCATGTCAAGCACCCTGCAATGTGTTGGCAGAAGCATCATTTCCAAATTTATGTTGCAGTCCAGTGGTGGATGTGAACACTAATAATTCTAACCAGGTTTCATTGTTTTGTTTCAGAGAAAGCTGCACGGCATGTTTATGAGGCAGGAAAAGTGAAGTGTTCTACGAGTGGTCATCAGAGTATAAACATTGTCCATTCTGAAAACTTTATTATGAAACAGACTGGAAATGTTGGAGGAACATTCAAATCAAGAACCTTTCTAGAAGATTTGAATCAAAACAAGGAGAACTTGGCTCAGCAAGCATTGTCAAGTAGGGAAGATAACTCTCCCAATACAAAAATAAAACCCTTTCTTCAAGATGGGTTAAGTTATGAAAGTATGCCAGATGAAAAAAAAGTAAGTTTTTTACAACTAAGAATGATGATAATTTATTCCCTCATATTTATAAAATTATGATTTCTTTTGAATTTTTATGTATGGTACATTTCATTTTTACTTACTTTTTTTGACTACCCCATTGATAATGTTGCCTTCCCAATGAACTTTACTAAACAACTGTTTCCCCCCCCCCCCCCCCCCCTTCAATATCTACTGTTATAAAGTTTGGCATCATAAAAAAAAATACTTTTGACTGACTAACTTAAAATAAGGATTGGTCTTTGCTGAACATTCTGCCCTCCCTGTTATTCTTCATTGTAAAATTGCAAAATATATGAAATTAACGGCTATAAATAAAACCTTCACTTTAATTTTCATGCTTTTACTATGGAAGCTAAAAACCTGCAATACAGCAAATTTTATTACAAAACATTTATCATATTTGATTAAAAAATACTAGCAGTTTTATATATTATTGTAAAATAATGCATATTCTTTATTTCTGTTCATTGATACTGGCAAATTACCTAATATAATTATAGATGAAAACAGAAGAAATATAACATCTGACTATGAACTTCTTCCTACACTTAAACATATATGTTAAGCATGCATGACTGGTGAAGCACCAGTAAAGCCTTGCTCCAACAACAATTAAAAAACTTGTTGAAATTTGTAGTGTTGGTTGAATTCTTGAATTTTTCTTATTACGATAACATTTATATTGTATTGTTACGAACGTGAGCAAGGCCACGTCACGCGCAGGTGCAGAGCTAGTTAGGCTGCATCACATGCCGCCGTAACATGAGATGTACAGTGCGCACCTGGGTCGCCGCTTCCCCTCCCACCAGACCTTAGCTCCCTGTTAGTTTGTAATCCGAAACCTGACAGCTGCAGAGTTACGCGAGCCACCGAGACGTGTTTCGAGAGATTTCTGCTGTCGTGTCGGCGCGGAATTACGCGACTTACCCCAGCCGCGCTCGGGAGTTCTGGAAGGTGTCTGGGCTGATATAAAAGCCGGGGGACGCCGGCTTCGAAGTTCAGAGTGAAGTCGGGAGTTTTCCCGTGGCGGGGTTTCCGGGCGATAGAGCAGCGAAGTCCCTGGACGAAGGTTCCAGGGCGAAGAGTTCAGTTCCGGGCAATAGTGTCGCGGGCGCGGCGGATTCCCGAGCGAAGTTCCGAGCGAGGCATCGAGTGGGATCTCGGCGAAGGGGAAGTGCGACGGCGGCGGCGGAGTGCGGCGACGTAGGACCACGAGGGGTGCTGCGGCGAGAGTTGCGCCAGAGATGCGGCCCAGCGAGGTGTGCGGTGTGTAAAAACGAGTGACTGAGGAAGCAACATTTTTGAGTACAATTGATTAATTGGCATTTTTAGATTATTTGCTAGTAATGTAAATAGTGGCAATAAATAAAACTGTGTGTGATAAAAATCTTTAATTGGGCTATCCTTTTACGAACCCGGTAAATCGTAACATTTTTGGTGTCAGAAGTGGGATAGCCCTAATTTAAAGAATTAAGATTAGTTTACAGTCCATTAAAATTTAATTAGATTTTCGAGATTGCAATAAGTGTTAGGAACTGTAGTTAGTTTTTAGTGTAGTAGTTTGGAAATTAGTGTTAGTGTTTAGTGGGGGTTTTGGTTAGCTCGTAGAGGAAATTACTTTGTCCTAAGACATTAGTGTTAGGCTTGTAGTAAATGTGGACAAGAAAGATGGCTGCCGACGAGCAAAAGAATTAAATGGCGTTCGTGTCTGAAATGAGAGAATAAATAAAGAATCAAATTGATAACGCCTAGGAAGAAATGAAGAATGAAATGAAAAGTAACAGGGAAGAAATAAAGAGTAGCCAGGAAAAAATGAAAAATAGGCTGGACGAGATGAAGAGTGGCCAGGAAGAAATATAGAATAAAATTGGTACATGCCGAGAGGAGATGGAGAATGCTATGAAGTCCGAGATCGAAGACATAAAGAAATGCCAAGAAGAGATGCGAAACGAAATAGTTGCTGCACAAGAAGAAATTAAGAAGAAGATTAATGAAAGCAGCACCCATTTGGAAGGCTAAGTGCAGTGTTTGGAGTGGCATCTTGCAGAATAAGAGCAACAGCTAGCCGAACATAAAGAAATGATGGCACAACAGCTAGTTCAGATCAAGCAGACCCCCGAACAGCAAGTAGCAGCAGTAACTGAAGAGTGCCGTCGGATGATCAAGGAAGCTCCATCGGCTACGAAAAGGAGCAGTTATTCTGGACATGTGAAGGTGGAAGGCGCAACCGGTCACCCAAAATTCAAGCCACCCACCTTTGATGGGCAATCGTCGTGGGCTGTCTACAGGCGACAGTGTGAGGCAGCGGCTGAAGTGAATGGCTGGGACGATGAAGAAAAGGCTACGGCACTCGTCTTGGCCCTGCGAGGATCTCTACTAGAGCTGCTGCAGACCATACCATTTACAGACCAGAAAGAATATGGGGTATTAGTAGAGGCCCTTGAGCTGAGGTATGGCAACCGAAACATGGGTGAGGTGTACAGAACAGCCCTGAAGACACGTCAACAGATATCTTCGGAAACCCTCCAAGAGTTCGAAGCCGACATCGAGCGACTCGTGCACCTCGCCTACCCAGAAGCACCAACATAGTTCCACCAGCAGCTAGCCACTAGTGATTTTATAGACGGACTCAGAGATGCGGAGGTTCAGCATACTCTTCGTTTGGCCCGACACAAGAAGAGCTGTGAGGCCTTGGTTCATGCCCTGGAAATTGAGGCAGCACGCAGTGCCTCAAGAAACACAAGCAACAGGACAAGGAGAGCTGGACTGGAGCCCTACAATGCAGCAAATGCTAGAAACACCACTAATGAAGTAGATATTCTAAAGGCACTGAAGAAGCTGCTGAATGATACTCCAGGTAACCAGTTCAAAAGAGCAGGAGGACGCCCGCGGTGCTTCATCTGCAATGAACTAGGACACATGAAGTGGGACTGTACGATACACATTAAGACAACACAACAGGAAAAAAAACAAGATCAACAGGGAAACGAGCAATAGCTGGTATGAAGGGGCGCATACCAGCTCTACAGGAAATGTTAGCCCCTAGGGTTTTTCCTGTATCCATATTTCGTAGAAGCCATGACAGTTTGTTGCTCAATGGATGTATTAATGGCAGACATGTTTAATTAATGTTGACACAGGAGTATCAGCATCTATTATTCGCACAGACATTGTAAATAGAGAAAAACTGAAGAGAACACCCATTCCATAAAGACTCAAAACAGATATCGGCAACACCTCACCTGTCCATGGACAGCTGGATCTGGAGTTAAGTATTGGAACTTGGACATTATCACAGACCTTTCTTGTTGCTGATATCACCGATGAGTTAATATTAGGAGTAGACATCATGCATCCATATGTATTCAATATTGACATAGAAGTACAGGTATTGCGTATTAAAGATGAAGAGGTGGCTTTGTTTACTTCCGAACAATTAGATGTTCCTGTAATGCAAGTGGTAGTTAGCGAAACTGTTTCAATTCCAGCAAATCATGAGAAGATAATAGCAGCTAGCATTACAGGAGACCCTAGGGGCAACATGAGCTACCTGATAGAGCCAAATATGAAGTTAGGATTGAAGACACTCCTGGTTGCTCGAAGCACTGCAAGATGCGGCGAGGTTGTACCAGTCAGGGGGGCCAATCTCGACTCGCGAACAAGGGTCCTTAAACCGGGGGACCCAATAGCGAGCTGCGAACCAGTCTATTGGGTAGGCCAATGTGAGTCTTCCTCACCTGCTACACATGATGTGCAAACACTGAACCCGAATTTAGAGCAACTACTAAGGAGATCCCAAAATAATCTGACAGATGGGAAAATGGAAGAAGTAGCAGCTTCTCTGGCAAACAACCAGGATGTATTTTCCTCAGGGTATCTGACCTTGGGAGAACATACCTGGTCTATTATCGCATCAAAACAGGTGACGCAGAACCAATCCAACAGGCACCACGACGGCTGCCTCTAGCTAAACAGGAATAAGCTGAGAAGTTGATCTTGGGTATGATGGAAGGTGGTGCAATAGAACCATCAGCAAGTCCTTGGGTTTCCCCAGTTGTTTTAGTGGCAAAGAAGGATGGCCAACTGAGGTTTTGTGTGGACTACCGGAAGCTGAATGACATCACCAAAAAGGACAGCTACCCCCTCCCATGTATTAATGACACACTTGATACACTCTCTGGACACCTGATGGTTCTCTACATTGGACCTGAAGAGTGGTTACTGGCAAGTGGAGCTACACCCAGAGGATAAGGAGAAGACTGCTTTTACAACAGATAGTGGTCTGTTCCAGTTCACTGTGTTACCATTAAGTTTATGTAATGCTCCTGCAACTTTTGAAAGATTGGTGAAGCTTGTCCTGCATGGCTTGAAATGGAAAACCTGTCTAGTATATCTCGACGACATTATTGTAGTCGGTAATACAGTGAAGGAACATTTACAAAATCTCCAAGATGTATTAGACAGGCTTCGCCATGCCCAACTTAAGTTAAGTCCTAAGAAGTGCTTCTTGTTCCAGCATGAGGTAACATTCCTTGGGCATATCGTATCGCAGGATGGAGTGCGAACAGATCCTGAGAATATCCGTTTTGTTATGGAGTGGCCTCAACCTGAGAACATGCATGAAGTAAGAAGTTTCATGGGACTCTGTACTTACTACAGGCAGTTTGTGCCCGGGTTCATGACAATCGCAAAACCACTGCATCAGCTGACTGAGTACAAGAGACAATTTAACTGGACCTCAGCATGCGAGACTGCATTTAAAGACCACAATAAATCCCTGTGTTCTAGCCCCATACTTGCCTACCCCCATCTACATGGAGAGTATATCCTTAACACAGATGCAAACGAAGATGGTTTGGGCGTCCTGTCCCAGGATCAGGAAATGAATGAGTAATAGCATACTACAGCAAAGTTTTGTCTAAGCCTGAACGAAACTATTGTGTCACAAGACGAGAAATCTTGGCTGTAGTAAAGTCTTTGCAACATTTCCACAAATATTTATATGGGAGAATATTTCTTTTACGCACAAACCATGCCACATTTAAGTGGCTGCTACAGTTCAAGAATCCAGAGGGACAACTTGCTAGGTGGATTGAACAGATACAACAATATGATTGTCGGATAGAACACAGGAAAGGCCGAATTCACAGCAATGCCGATGCCCTCTCTCGAAGATCTTGCAAGGTAGACTGTAACCATTGCTACAGGGCAGAGAAAAATGAGGGGACAAAGATATTCGGCGAGCAACGATAACTATCGGTGGGGAAAAAAATGGGATAGTGCCAGCTTTAAGGTAGCGCAGCGACAAGATCCTGACCTGGCACCTATCATAAGCTGGTTAGAGAGTGGTGCTGGATGTCCAAAATAGCATGAAATCTCCAGTGACCGAAGGGCGGTTTAAGCTTACTAGGCACAGTGGAATTCCTTGAGAATTGTGGATGGGCTACTATGAGGGCATGGGAGAGTCCGAATGGAAAAGTAGTTACCATACAACTACTCCTTCCAAACAGTCTAGTGGCTTAGGTGTTAAAGGAAATTCATGATGGTACCTCTTGTGGTCATTTAGGGGTGAACAAAACTCTAGCCGAGTTCTGTCAATGCTTCTATTGGTTGAGGTGTCGCTAGGATGTGGAGGCTTGGTGTAGACAATGCGAATCATGCTCGGCTAAAAAGGGGCCACAACACCGGAGTCATGGGAAAATGAGGGCATACAATGTAGGGGCCCCCTTTCAGAGGATAGCCATCGACATCGCTGGACCATTAACTAAGACTAGAGATGGTAACCGGTATATTCTGGTAGCAATGAATTACTTCAGCAAGTGGCCAGAGGCTTATGCACTTCCTAATCAAGAAGCCTCCACTGTTGCGGATGCAATAGTCAACCACTTCATTTGCATATTTGGGGTACCAATGGAGCTCCACTCAGACCAAGCCCGCAATTTCGAGTCGACAATATTTCAGGAGGTGTGTCAGTTACTGGGAATAAATAAAACCAGGACTACAGCCCTACATCCTCAGTCCGATGGCATGATGGAGAGGTTCAACGGAACTCTGGAGGAACACCTTGCCAAAGTGGTGGCCGAGCATCTACAGGATCAACACATCCAGTTGTTCCTAATGGCATATAGATCTTCCATCCATGACTCCACTGGGCAGACCCCTGCGAGTATTGTGTTTGGACAGGAGTTGAGGCTGCCTTGTAATGTCAAGTTCAGTCGTCCGCGCAAGGAGCCGACCAGCACCACTGAATATGTAAATCATCTAGAGGAGCGAATGTCACTTGTACACGAGGAGGCCCGCAGAAATCTTCGAATAGCGACCAATCGAATGAAGACTAGGTATGACGTGAAAGCCAATTCATCCGGATTCCAGAAGGGTGATTTAGTATGGTTGTATAACCCGCAACGAAGAAAGGGAAGGTGCCCTAAACTTTAAGCATCATAGGAAGGCCCCTATGAGGTCTTAAAGCGCCTAAATGATGTGGTTTACAGGATCCAGAGAGGAAGGAGGGGACGTATGAAAGTGGTACATTTGGACCGCTTAAGGGAATATGCAGGAAGGTATGCGTTTCATGTTCGGGATGAACAGGTTTAAGGAGGGGCAATGTTAAGAAAGTGAGCAAGGCCACGTCACGCGCAGGTGCAGAGCTAGTTAGGCTGCATCACATTCTGCCGTAACATGAGATGTGCTGTGCGCAACTGGGTCGCTGCTTCTCTTCCCTACAGCCCTTGGCTCCCTGTTATTTTGACATCCGAAACCTGACAGCTGCGGAGTTATGCGAGCTGCCGAGACGTGTTTCGAGAGATTTCTGCTGTCGTGTCGGCGCGGAATGACGCGACTGGCCCCAGCCGCGCTCGGGAGTTCTGGAAGGTGCCTGGGCTGATATAAAAGCCGGGGGACGCCGGCTTCGAAGTTCAGAGTGAAGTCGGGAGTTTTTCCGTGGCGGGGTTTCCGGGCGATAGAGCAGCGAAGTCCCTGGACGAAGGTTCCAGGGCGAATAGTTCAGTTCCGGGCAATAGTGTCGCGGGCGCGGCGGATTCCCGAGCGAAGTTCCGAGCGAGGCATCGAGTGGGATCTCGGCGAAGGGGAAGTGCGACGGCGGCGGCGGAGTGCGGCGACGGAGGTCCACAAAGGGTGCTGCGGCGAGACTTTCGCCAGAGGTGCGGCCCAGCGTGGTGTGCGGTGTGTAAAAACGAGTGACTGAGGAAGCACATTTTTGAGTACAATTGATTAATTGGCATTTTTAGATTATTTGCTAGTAATGTAAATAGTAGCAATAAATAAAACTGTGTGTGTTAAAAATCTTTAATTGGGCTAACCTTTTGTGAACCCGGTAAATCGTAACAGTACATTCATCTCTGTGTCTTATATTAGAGCTAATGTATTATTATTTTAATGTTGTCTTATACTTGATATTAACATTATCTTAAACTGTGAACCAGGCCGAATTTGGCTTTACCTTTGCTGCTGTGGTTTTAGTTTTAAATTACATTGAAGAAAAAAATTTAAACAATGATGGCCAATCCAAGAGTTGTATAAAGTTTGTTTACAGTGTAAAAGAGTACTGAAATTATTATGACCTTTAAACTATTTGAAACACAATGGCCATATCTTATAGCACAGATTTTGTGTAAAATTTTTAAGCTTTGTTTTTGTATACTTTGAAATTCATTGATCGACAACTAGTGTACCTGTTGTTACTACTACAGTCACATGCAAGTTAAAATAATTTTTATCAATAGCGTACACAGAATTTAATTTGGTGGGGGTGGTATAAAAACTTATTCTCCTCTGTTTCCTTTCAAATTCTTTCCATTTGTTGTTTGTTAGTGTAATGAGATATTTGTTAGTTTATCAGTGAGGGAGGGGGGGTTATACATCACGCAATCTCTCCCTCCTCTTCCCATTGCGTACACCAGTGGTTTTTATTGCCAGTGATTACAGTTTAAAGCCAATTCTATAAAATCTGCCTTAAACATGTAAAGACAACTTAGGCCATGTCAATATTTAAAGATAAATATTTCTCCCTCTCTCTCTCTCTTTCTCTCTCTCTCTCTGCTCCCTCTCAAACTTTTAATGCTCTACTTATTCTATTTGGGACATGGGGGAGGGGGGTCATGTTGAATACTTGCCAACTTGTACGATTTACCCGTAAAATGAACGGGAAATCATGCTGTTGTACGATTGCACAGCCATATCTGTTATTTTACTGGTTTCCAATTTTTTTTTTCATTATTAAAATAAATTCAGAAAGTTTTGGCACCGTATCAGCAACGGGATGTCTGTCTAGGTCAAATAATAACAAAAATAACACATCACTTAAGTCATGTGTTTCTTCATTGGCTGCTACACACCAATCATCTGGATTTTTATTTTTTGTTTAAACCTAAATTTTTTGGCTTTGGCTATAGGACATCTTGTTGTCTTTGGTCTTTCAGTGAATTAGTGTCCAAGATGGCGTTGTGGTTTGGATTACAATTTTGAGCTTATATAATACATTGTTTTATGTAGTTTGTCTCAAACTTTACAATAGGAGTGGAAAAATCAAGCAGTATTTTCAGGCATTCAGAGACGTTTATAAAAAAGAGTTTCCTTATATTATGAAATCTGATGAAGGTAATACCTATGCTTTTTCTGCGGTTTGTTGTTGTGACATAAACATTGCACACGGTGGCAAAAATTACATTAAGAATCATGGCAAAACCACTACACAGAGCAGTAATGCAAAAAGTGTAGAAGAAAACAAAATTCAGAATTACTTTGTGAAAAATGAAAACGTGGATAGTGCCGTCATCAGAAGTGAGTGTTTGTACACGCATTTCATCGTGGAACATAACCTGCCGTTGAGTGTGGCCGATCACGCAGTTCCTCTATTTAGGAAAATGTTTCCTTCATCCGATGTTGCGAAGAAATACAGCTATAGCAGAACAAAAGCATCTGCTATCATCAAAGAAATGTCTTCAAGTGCTACAGAGGATATTGTAACGCATTTGCAAAATTGACCTTTTTGCTTGTCGACCGAATGTAGTAACGACTCGGATTCAAAACTCTATCCAGTGGTAATCACATTTTATGAAGAAAATTTGAAAAAAAATGGTCTCGTGCATTCTTTCATTGACTAATTTAATAGGTGATGCAACTGGTCGCAATATAGGCAATTTTATGTTGGCTGAATTGGAGCATCTTAAAGTGCATAAAAAAACATGATATCCTTCTCTGCAGACAATGCTGCAGTTATGCTTGGACATTAAAATGGCGTGGCAGCTGTTTTAAAAAATGCTCAGGAGGGACTTACTGTAGTGGGATGTTTGTGCCATTTGATTAATTTGGCTGCGGAAAAAGGGTCAAGTAGCTTGCCAGTAAAAGTTGACGAAATTTTAGTAGACATTACCTTGAAAAAAGTAGCAAACTGAAAGAAAGTATTGCAGAATTTCAAATCTACATAATAAAGATGCTATAAAGATATTGAAACATGTTTGCACCAAGTGGCTGTCATTGGGGAGAAGTCTGACAAGATTTGTAGATCAGTGGGAGCCTTTGTTGAGTTTTTTTTTTTTTAAGAAAGAGGTCAGTCATCAGAAATCACAGTGTTCGTCACTAACATCTTACAGTATTCCGAAAGAAGAAAACAAATCTTGAGAGACAGTTGGCATGATTCAGAAACCACAGAGTTCTACACTGTTGCCCAAAGAGAACCTCACTTGAGGCATGACAATCAAGCCATCTGGAACAAAAGAATCTGTTACTTTTGAAATAAAACATTCACGTAAAAGAAAATCTGATAATGATTCTAAGGTCTCAGACAAGAAAATGGCTCGTGCATTCATGTCATTAAACGATTCTATCATTACTTTGAAAAGTAAAATGCCAAATTTAAGTCGTGAAGAAAAGCTATTTCTCTTTCTCTCATTGCCACTAAATAGACCTTTTTGCTTGTTTTTGTTGCATGTAATACCAATATTTGAGAAGGTAAACATAATGCTTCAGGAATCAGAACCACAATTCACATTTTGCGACATATGCTCTGCGACTTATTGAAAGAGCTATTTTCTAAGTTTGTGAAGCCTGTTGCTATCAAGAATGTGTATGTTTTTGAAGTTAGATATCATGCTGTTGAAAATCATAGGCAAGACTCTGATATGGTGATTTGTTTCCAGACTTCACAAACTGTAAGTGAACTAAAAGCATCTGACAAAAAAGTTTTTTATGAATCTGTTAAAAAGTATTTGAAGCATTTGAGGAATGAAGTTTTGAAGAAATCTAGTGTTACAATCATTGATGGCATTAAAAATTTCAGTTTTTCTGATGTTGAGTACTTCCTGAATTTGTTTCCTGTAATGTTACCAATGCAAGACAATGAAACAAGGAACATGGCCATGGATGAACTTCACAATCAGTTCATTTCTCTTCAGCTGGAAGACCTTTCTAATTTAACACAGAGTGCCAGTATTGTTGAAAAATGGGTCTGTGTCGCAAACAAGAAAAGCATTACTGGGAAACCAAAATTTGACAGACTATCTATAGAGTAATGTTTTTCATACTCATAATCCCCCACAGTATTGCAGAGTGTGAGAGGATGTTTAGTTTGGTGAAGAAAAACAGGTACCAGTTCAGATCTCAGTTACCAAATAACTGTCTAGAAAGCATACTGTAATTAAATCCAGACAAGTGGGTTTTTGCTATGATCAGAAATTTTGTGATAAATTTCTTCAAAGGGCTAATAAAGCAACTGCAGCATCTTTAAAGCATTTTCCTTGAGAAAGAATTGATAAAGTTAATATATTACAATCGGGAACGACACACACCACACCATGTTTAGAGTGTACACATTCAACTGTTTTTATTATATTGTTACATACATACAATTGCGCATGCGCACACCTAGTGGTCACAAGCCAAACTAGTCATACTATTTACTAGGTTATCTTGACACCCCCTGTCAATTTCAAGTCTCTTTATGTAATATACAGCAAATATAGAACAAGAGAGACATAAATAACTGTTCCTTACTAGACACACAACACTTTTTGGAATATATACTAAAGTAGAGATTTGAAATTGTACATGCATAGAGCCAGTACATCCAAGATTAACACAATAACACACTTCAATTCAAACAGAGCATATCTATTAACATACAAAATTTAGTAGAGCCTAAAGGTTTGGTAAATATATCAGCAACATTTTTGTTAGACTCTACATAACCAATACTTATCATCTGCTTGTTGACAATGTCTTTGAGAAAATGAAATTTTATGTCTATACGCTTGGAACGCTTTGTATTTTCATAGTTTTTCATCATGTGAATTGCACCTTGATTGTCTACCATTAACTCACACTTGGCATCCCCTGTTTCACCCACAAACTCTGACAAAAGCCCTTTCAAGTAGAGTAATTCTGATGCTGCCAGGGAACATGAAGTGTATTCTGCTTCTGCTGAGCTTTGTACGCTCAGAGCAACAACTGACTGCTTCTTCGAGCTCCACGACACCAAGTTCCCACAGTGAAATGATGCCATCCCACTGATGCTTTTGCGATCTTTCTTGTCACCTCCCAAGTCTGCATCTGCATACATGATGACCTGAGAGCACCGTTCTGGATGTTTCTGATAAGCCAAGTTTTGTTGATAGTTCCCTTAATGTATCGAAGCACCTTCTTGGCTGCATTTCATAACGGACAAGTTGGTTTATCCAGAAAGCAGCTCAAATACGACGTAACAAATGACATATCTGGCCTGCTAATCTGCGATAGGTAGATCAGGCTGCCTACTAGTTCTCTATAGGGAACATCCACAACAGATTCTGTGTCAGTGTCTTCTAACCTATCCTCCATTGGTATGGAAACCCCTTTGCATCCCTCCATGTTGAACGTTTTTGTCATTTTTTCAATAAGATTATGCTGAATTATTTCCATTTGATTTCAAACTAATTTCACTTCTGCCCCGATGAAACAGTGCACGTCTTCTAGGTCTTTGGCACTAAATTCTTCTCTTAGTCGTGTAGATATTTCTTCTATTTTTGCTGTCTCACCTAACAGTAAAATGTCATCGACCCATAGGACCAACCACAAACTACATATCTCCGATATATAAACAGACATCAAAGTTGGACCTCCTCAGGTTGTTTTCTGTTGCAAACAGATTGAATCTTTGGTTCCAACAACGTGGCGACTCATGAAGCCCATACCAAGCACACTGAAATTTCAGGATTTTTGTCTTTTCTTTAACTCCTTTTGGTTGAAATATGTACACATCACTGTCTAGTGTCCCATTCAAAAAAGCTGTAGGAACATCCATTTGTTTAACAGTCCAATCTTTCTGTAACGAGAAAGACAATGCAAGTCTGATAGTGGGCATTTTTGCTACAGGTGCATACACTTGTTCACTTCTGCCTGTCTGAAAGCCTTTTGCCACCAACCTAGCCTTCTTGATTCCATCTGGTTTGGTGTGGAAACCCATCTTGTTTCAATTGGTTGAATGTCCTTGTGTGGATCAGCTGTAGTCCATGTCTGGAATTTTTTGTGAGCTTCTAATTCTTTCTGGGTGGCATTTCTCCATTCCTCACTTTCTTGTACTGCTTCTTCATAAGTCTGTGGATCACACCCAACAAGCAGTAGGCAATGTAGAGTTCATAATTTTCTAGATGTCTTGGTTTTATTATTTTTCTCTTAGATCTCGTGGGTCAAGTGCACTCATTAACATCTGTGAATCCATAAAACTCCTCGTCACTTTCTGCCACAGTAGGATTTTCTGCCACAGTAGGACTTTATTTCGCGGGAGAAGGTGTTTCTTTGTTTTCCGATACTGTACTGACGTTTTTAAAGTCTTCTTAACCAAATCTAACAGTTGGCGTGACCTGTTTTTCTTCTACTTTATAGAACACATCAGTCTTATCAAAAGTAACATCTCTTGATAATTGCACACTATCTGATACAGGGTCCCACACCCTGTAGCCATTTGGACTATAGCCAACCATCCTTGTTTGTTTGGCTTTTGGATCCATCTTGTCTTTCTGAGGAAATTTCATTGCCCATGATTTGGCACCAAAGATTTTCATTTTTGCAAGGTCCACCTTCCCAAGAAAATGTTGTGCAGGGATTTTTCCTTTAAGTGCAGCAGTTGGGGAACGATTTAGTTGGTATGCTGCTGTGCGTATGGCTTCTCCCCACAATTGTTTTGGTAGATTCGTTTCTACAAACTTTGACTGCACTTTGCCAAGTAGTGTCTTATTCATTCTCTCACTAACAACATTCATTTGAGGGGAGTAAGGTGCTGTATACTCCAACTGGATACCTGTCTCAGAACAAAATGACTTTAATTTTGCTGAAGAAAACTCACCTCCATTGTTGCATCTTAAACGACCAGCACAATTTCTTCCAAACTGGGATTCTAGTCGTTTAATGTAATTGATTACATTTTCTGCAGCCTCAGCTTTAGTCTTGAGCAAATACAGAACACATAAATGTGAGTAATCATTAATGATTGTCTGGTAGTATCGCTCACCATTACTCGTAGGAGTTGAGACAGGACCCCCTTTATCTGTATGTAGTAGCTCTCCAATTCTGTAAGACCTTGGTGAAGTACTTCTTGGAAAAGGCTGTATGTTGGCTTTTCCTTGACGACAAGCATCGCACACTTTGCTTGATGATGGCAATCCCATTAACCTCAAACTATGGCGGTTCAGGTGGCCAAGTCTTTTGTGCCACAGGTCTTCGACATTCACTAAACAACACATTTCCTCTACCAGTAAGGCAAACTTTACAACATACAATTTACCAGATGTACTACATAAAATTTTCAGGTCACTGTCATCTACTTTTTCTGCACTATTGGCACTGAAGATCACCTTCTTTCCTGAGTCAACCACTTTTTTCACCGATAGCAAACATTGGCACAATAAGTGCTTCCATGTTTATCTTCAAGTTACCTTTATGAAGTCTTACAGTCCCTTTTTGATTTGCAATCAACTCTTCTCCATTTGCAACTCTTATTCTGATAGGATCTTCAATGTCTCTAATATCTGTCATATGTGGTAGCAAATCTGGCATGACCAGATGATCCGTACAACCAGAGTCTAGAACAAACTTGATTTCTTCCACACTTCTAGCTTCTTCTGTATTCAGCACGGCTTCTTCCATCTTTGTTGTAGCCACAAATTAAATTTCCGTCTCGTCATAACAAACGTAGCTCGAGCCATGTCCGTTGCCTCCACGATAACTGTATCTCTGATTTAGGCCTCTGTAACTTTTATTTACTCGATCACGAAATCCATCTCTAGTGTTGGGTGATATTCCACTTTGGGGCAGTCTGCAATCAAATGACGAGTATCTCCACACCCAAAACATTTTCTGAATTGTTTCGATGCAACGAATGAAGATTCCTTACTCGTATCATATGGTTGTAGATGGACAAGCTTTAATTCTGCATCAAGAAGTCTTGACTTAACAAAGTCTAATGTTAAGTCAGTATCCATAGTTTCCAGCACTGTGATAATGTTTTCATAACGTTCGGGAAGTGTCAGTAACAGATGACACACTTTGTCGTCTTGCTCAAGTGTAGATCCCATTCCCTCTAAATCACGAATCAAGTTATCAAATTTGTTGAAATTCTCCTGCAGAGATGTATTGCACTTCAATGTTAGCACTTTCTTTCTTATCAATAGATTTGAAATAGTACTCTTCCTCTCAAAAATATTACTTAAGGCAAACAACATTTCCGCAGCTGTTTTCGGATCCTTAACGTAGTCTATGTGACGATCTGTTACACAGTTTATGAGAAGATTCTTGGCTTTCTTATCTGCTGTTTTTGCCCTCTCAAGATCATTTCCTGTAAATTCTTGTAGCTTTACTTCTCCATCCACGATCCATCTCACGTCTTTTTCATCGAGCAAAGACAAAACTCGGAACTTCCACTTCATAAAATTTGTGTCCGTTAATTGTGGATAAGGTGTAGAGGAACTGCAACCATTTTTTAGAACACTTGACGAATACACACTTTTTTTTCGTTACTTTCCGCAAATCATTCACTTTTAATTTTCCGTCCGCGTGTCGCCTAACCATTAACATTTACTTAGTTTCTACGGCATTATATCTGGGCCCATAACCTGATAAAGTTAATATATTACAGTCGGGGAACGACACACACCACATCATGTTTAGAGGTTACACATTCAACTGTTTTTATTCTATCGTTACATACATACAATTGCGCATGCGCACACCTAGTGGTCACAAGCCAAACTAGTCATACTATTTACTAGGTTATCTTGACAAAAATAACTAGTTTAAGTGTTGTAAATAAATTTATGAAATTAACTGATGATTGGTGTAATGTGTTAATTACTATAAGAAGCTAGTTCAGAAGTGTTGTAAATAAATTTGATATGAACTGATAATGGGTGCAACATTGTGTAAATTACTATAAGAAAATGTGGTAAACTATGCAATTTACAATGCAGATTTCTCAGGTCAGTTAATAGCTATATATTGTATAAGGGTATATTAAATATGTTAACTTCAGTAGATAATATAAAATGTAAATTTTTAGTAAGTTGTCAGGTTTTATCATAGAGTAACCAAATTTATGTGTCTGAATTACGCTAAAATTAACCATTCTAATATTTCTACTGGATTGGGAATTTCGAAAGTTGGCAAGTATGATGTTGGTAACCCAACAAAAGATGTAATTATGTTATAAGGGAAATTCTTAATAATTTTTTCTCCAAATTTTTTGCAGTAAAATAAAACACGTATACTTGCATTGAAATATTAGTTTGGCTTCATTGATACATTTCATTAATCAAAAAGCATCTGTAACCTGCAATAACTTCTCCATGCAGTTTGTAAAAAATATTTTTATAAATGTGGTGAGCATCAGAGAGTGCAGAGCATACAGATTCGTACTCTCTCTTGCTGTTTAGACAAATAGAGACGAGAGAGTGCAGGAGCATACTCAGAAATTAATTTTTTTGGTGTGTTAGGGGGGGGGGGGTGGTATAAGCTCCACTTTCCTTGCTGTTTGATTGCAAATTCTTTTAATTTGTTAGTGGAAATGATAGTTTTTTTTTTTTTTACAATTTTGGAGCATGTGGGATGTATCTCCCCTCCCTGCGTATGAGCCTTAGAGAGTGAGATAATGTTCTGATGTAAACACAAGGATAAGAGCATAAAAGAGTATGAACTCTCTTGGCCAATTGAGACACAGCCTTCCTTGGATGCTCAAAGCATGACTTATTGTGAAAATTATATGAAGAATACTTTTAAAATAGAATTAAAAGCAAAATGTGTCAAATCCAATTGAAAATATATAATTGATAAAGTTATTTTTTTTGGTCTGGAACAACACCGATGACATCATCATTAGAGTTCACATGCTTATCTGTTTTATTTTGCTTGTGCACTTGTGGATGCACATGCCAAACTAATGCATGGCCCCCACAAGGGTGGGGCTGGGCGGACCCATGGGTCCAGGACCCGGGCCTGGAGGGGGTCTGGGCCCAGTCCTAGACAATTTTTTTTTAATTTTGAAGAGAAACTTTTTTGCTGATGGGGCTACGATTTTTGAGTGTTAAGATGATTCTGATTCAATGAGGGAAATAGTTAGGTACGTGGTGGGGGAACCGATAGAAGAGTAGAGTGCGTCAGCGGCGACGCCACTCCAATGTGGTCATTGTTAAGTAAAATTATTTTATAAATAAAGTTTAGTTTCAACTTACAAAATATTTACCATATTACCTGTATTTTCAAGTTAAATTACATTCTAAAAAGAGTATGGATAGTAAATAACCACGCAGGTATAATTTAGCGTGCAACTTTAAAATAGGGGGCCCATGTCTGATCCTGGGTCCAGGGCCCGTAATAGAATGTGGGGGCCATGAACTAATGAAATTCTGTTTACAATGTGTCTTGACACCACCTGTCAATTTTAAGTTTCAAGCCTTTATGTAATATAAAGCAAATAAAGAACAAAATAGAGTTATGTAGGACTATGTAGGACATAAGAAAAGGTCTGAAATTATATATGTATAGAGCCAGTACATCCTAGGTTAACACAACACACATCAACTCAAACAGAGCATATCTTCTGTCAATTTTAAGTTTCAAGCCTTTATGTAATATAAAGCAAATAAAGAACAAAATAGAGTTATGTAGGACTATGTAGGACATAAGAAAAGGTCTGTAATTATATATGTATAGAGCCAGTACATCCTAGGTTAACACAACACACATCAACTCAAACAGAGCATATCTTTTAACATACAACATTTATTATAGGCTAAAGGTTTGATAAATATATAAGTAAAATTTTTGTTAGACTTATAATAACTAATATTTATCTGCTTGTTAACTTTATCTTTCAGAAAATGAAATTTTATGTCAGTATGCTCTGAATGCTTTGTATTTTCATAGTTTTTCAACATGTAAATTTCTCCTTGACCGTCTACCATTAACTTGCAATTCACATCCCCTGTTTCACAAAATCTAAGAAAAGCATATTTTTTAAGTAGAATAAATCATGAGGTGTATTCTGCCTCTGCTGAGCAGAGCCACAACTTTCTGTTTCTTCGAGCTCCAAGACATCAAGTTCCCACAGTGAAATGATGCCATCCCACTGACGCTCTTGCGATCTGTCGTGTCACCTCCCTAATCTGCATCTGCATATATGATGACCTGAGAGCACTGTTCTGAATGTTTGTGTTACACCAAAGTTTTTTTATGGTTCCTTTTGCATACCAAAGCACCTTCTTTACTGCATTCGATAACGGACGAGTTGGTTTATCCAGAAAGCGCCTCAAATACAATGTACCAAATATGTCTGGTCTGTTAATCGGAGATATGTAGATCAAGCTGCCTAAAAGCTTTCAATAGAGAACATCCACAACAGTTTGTATCATTGACTTCCATCCTGTCTTCCATTGATATAGGAACCTCTTTGCATCCCTCCAGGTTGAACTTCTTTGTCATTTTTTCAAGAAGATTATGCTGACCTACTTCCATCCTGATGCCAACTATTTTTACTTATGCCCCAATGACACAGTGCAGGTGTCCTAGTGTTCTTGTCACTAAACTCTTCTCTTAGTCGTGTAGATATTTCTTCTATTCTTGCGGTTTCACCTAACAGCAGAATGTCATCCACCCATATGACCAACCTCAAACTGATTCTGATAAACAAACAGACATCAAAGTCGGACCTCCTCAGGTTTTTTTCAGTAGCAAACTGATTGAATCTTTGGTTCCAACAGTTTGGTGACTCACGAAGCCCATGGAAAGCACGAAGAAGTTTCAGGATATTTTTCTTTTCTTTAATTTCTTTTGGTTGAAATATGTACACATCACTGTCTAGTGTCCCATTCAAAAATGCTGTTGGAACATCCATTTTTTAAAGACTAATCTTTCTGTAGAGAGAAGGATAATGCAAGTCTGGTAGTGGGCATTCTTGCTACAGGTGGATACATTTGTTCACTTCTGCCTGTCTGAAAATCTTTTGCCACCAACCTAGCTTATTTGGTTCCATCTGGTTTGGTATGGAACACCCATCTTTTTTCAATTGGTTGAATTTACTTGTATGGAACAGCTGTAGTCCAGTGTGGAATTTTTTGTGTGCTTGAAGTTCTTTCTGAATTGCATTTCTCCATTCTTTACTTTCTTGTACTACTTCTTAATAAGTCTGTGGATCACTCACACTCACCAAGCAGTAGATAAAGTACAGTTCATAATAAATGTTCTAGATGTCTTGTTTTTATTATTCTCCTCTTACGTCTGGTGGGTGAAGTGCCCTCAGTCTCGTCTGTAAATCCATAAAACTCTTTGTCACTTTCTGCCGCAGTAGGTGTTTATTTCGCAGAAGAAGGTGTTTCTTTGTTTTCTGATACTGCATTGGCTTTGTTTAGGCTTTTCTTTACCAAATATAACCATTTGTGTGATCTGTTTTTATTCTCCTTTATAGAACATCTCATCTAATCGAATGTCACATTACTTGATACCTGCATACTATCTTTACAGGGTCCCATACCCTATAGTCATTTGGACTATTGCCAATCACCCTCGTTTGTTTGGCTCTTGGATCCATCTTGTCTTTCTGAGGCAATTTCATTGTCCATGATTTAGCAACAAAGAAAAAGTTGTGCAGGGATTTTTCCTTCAAGTTCTATAGTTGGGTAACGATTAAGTTGGTGTGCTGCAGTGTGGAAGGCTTTGCCTCACAAATGTTTCCCTAATATGTTTCTAACAACATTGATCTCACTTTATTAAATAGTATCTTATTCATTCTCTCACTACACCATTATTCAAGAGGAAAAAGGTTCTGTATATTCCAACTGGTCACTTTTCTTAGGATAAAATAACTTGAATTTTGCCGAAAAAACTTCTCCCCATTATTACATCCTATACGACTAACACAATTTGTTTCAAACTGGATTCTAGTCATTTAATGTATACATTTTCTGCAGCCTCTGCTTTAGTCTTGAGCGAATACACAACACAAAAATGTGAGTAATCATCTGTGATTGTACTTGTACGAGTTGATACAGGACCCCCTATATCTGTATGTAGTAACTCTCCAATCCTGTATGAACTTCTTGTAAGTACTTCTTGGCAAAGGTTGTCTGTTAGTTTTTCCTTGACAACAAATATCGCACACTTTCATACTCGTATAATTTAGGTGTAGATGGTTCAGCTTTAATTCCACATTAAGCATTCTTGACTTAACAAAGTCTAATGTTAAGTTTATCCATTGTTTCCACCACTGTGACAACGTTTTCATAACATTTAGAGAGTATCAGTAACAGGTTACATACTTAATCATCTTCCTCAAGTGTAGATACCATCATGAATCAAACTATAAAAAATTTTTAAATGCTCCTGCAGAGATGTATTGCATTTCAATTTTATAAATTTATTTCTTATCAATAATATTATTTAAAATAAACAACATGTCCATGATTGTACTAGCATCCTTAACATATTCTATGTGACAATCTGTAACATAGTTTATGAAAAGATTCTTGACTTTCTTATTTGCTGTTTTTGCCGTATCAAGATCATTTCCTGTACACTTGTAGCTTTACTTCAACATCCACGATCCATCTCACATCTCTTTCATGAAGCAAAGGCAAAACTCAGAACTTCCAGTTCTTGAAATGTGTGTTCGTTAGTTGTGGATAAGGTGTAGAAGGACCCACCAACATTTTTTTAAACACTTACGAATACACTCTTTTTTTCATTATGTTTGGCACATAATATACTTTTAAGTTTCTCAGTCACTTCTTGCATAAACAAACACACTTACTTAGTTTCTGGGAATTTTGCCCGGGTCCATAACCTGATAAAGTTAATATTTTTGGTCGAAACAACACAAACTACAAAATCATTAGAGGTCACATGCTCAACTGTTTTATTTATTATATAGCTACACTTGTGGATGCTTGCACACCTTGTGGTCATGAGCCAATCTAATGGTAGACTGTTTACATTGTGTCTTAACAATAATTTAACCTTAGTGAAAAAAACATATTTTGCAGTGGTTAGTTACAGAATTACTAAGAAAAACACAAAGACTGGTAAAAATAGATGCTTTTGTTAAGTGTTTATTCTTATGTCTGTTGTAATAAGCACTGCCCAATTTCTCAATTTATTATACTTATTTATACTTTTCCAAGCATATCATATTTCATTTTTACATCTTTTTATTCCACAATGTGTGACATACATTGTTTTAAAGCACTCTGAAAATCCAATAGCGCGAGGCAGTGTGACCTTTGAGCACACCTCACTCTAAGACCACCTTACGACACTTAACTTGAGAAGTCAATACGCAGCTAGGATGGAGTGATGGTAAATTGCTGTTGGGGTGGGGGGTAATTGAGAAAACCCACTAGCTCACTGCAATGCCTGCTATATTTCGCACATGTGAAAAATGTGGGTATGACCCCACGGAAAATCAAATCTGGATTGCCCTGTTGGGAGGCGAGTGATGTGAAAAACTAACTAAGTGACAAATGTGTCACTACAGTAATATTTTTGTTTCAAATAATCTTGAAACACTGGAGGTTTATGTTTACCATAACCTGGTACATGATGATAAAAAATGTTTTCCTAAGAAAACTTAAAGTTTTTTTACTGTTATAGTGTTGTTGGTAACTTGAATTTTAAGTTGATGTGAAATAAATTTATCTTCTGTGCTGTCTATGTACTGGTGTGACAATGCCAAGTTTTTGAACAAAAACCTTGGAGCTGTCCTGTATTATCGTATATTGTATTTTAATGCATCTTATGACCATATCTACGATGTGAGGAATATTATAAATTTTAGCTTTAGCAAAAATGTTTTGAGGTTTTATGTATTTCTAGATAATTTAATTTATGTGATAAATGCATGTTTTCTTGGTGAATAAAGCTCTTGGATGTGTGATGATAATATTTAAACTGTGTTGATTTTCCTTGCAATCTAATAGAAATAGTTTGAGAATTTCTAATGAAAACTGCTCAAAACTGTTCCAGATCAAAGAACTTCAAGTTCAATCTTTGGTTTCTCATGAACATATTTCAAGTGCTGATGGAAGAATAATTTGTGAAACTGCACCATCACATCAAGTTGAAAGAACTGAAAACAAAAAAGAAATTTCTTTTGTTGTGGCAAAAAGTAACTCTCCTTATAATTATCCTAGAGATTTCATAGCAAATGAAGCATTGTATCCCATTTATAATTCTAAGAATCATTGGACAAATCATACTCGCAAAAGGTCTTTTTCAGAGGAACACACAAACTTACCGAATTCTATTAATATTTCTCAGTTTCCTAAAGAAAGTATTACTACAGAAGCAGGTACCAGCGTATGCATAGAAAACTTTACAAGTTTTCAAATAAATGCAAACAGTGGTCAGTTGTGTTCTTTGGTTGATAGTGATAATACTATTAGTATGGAAGACTCAGATATGCGTCTTTTTGGTAGTAAGAAAGTGTCTAAACATAATGCTAATCAGTCATTGCCAAATACTTTTGCTAACACATATACAAAAGTAAAAGACAATACATTAGATAATTTTATAAGTAAAGAAATATTAGAAAATGAATGTTTCGTTAAAGTGATAAATGATGGTAGCAAAATTAGGTTTAGGAGAGATAGTCAAAGTATTACGTTTCACTCTGGAAATCTGACTCCAGTAGTTTTAAAAGAACAGGCTAGAACAGAATGTGATGAAAGTGCCAAAAATAGTTTTAATGGTGTTCAAGAAATTGAAATTATTAAAAGAAGGCGAATGGCAGAGACGCACAGAACAAAAGAACTATCTCCTGAGAACAACAGAACAACTTCAGCTAGTGATCTGTGTAGGAGAGAGCCTCTGACATTGGAATCTCTGCCCCAGGTAAGAAATATGCCACTATATCCACTTTATTTACCTCACCACCCCCAATTCTCAAAAAGAAAAATTATTGTTTTTGACATGTTCCATGCATATAATATTTGCTTGAAACTATTCATACTAGTAAAATAATTAATAAATTCACTTACTTATTAGACCACTTCCAAAATAACAGACAAAATGACAGTTGTTTCATCAGTGAAACCAAACCATGCATACAGTATGATTATATTCCACAGAAAAATAAATTATCACAATAATGTGAGATACTGTGCTTTTTAACTCTTTGTAAAATGTTTTATGGAGAGTACGGAACATCAAGATAAAGCATTTTTATCAATAAAGATTTTGTTGACTTCACCTTTCTGTGCTAGGGAGCCGTATTTGCACAATGCTTTTAGGTACCAATAAATAGGCCAATAGGGACATATTTTCTGGCCACAAGGATAAATAAACCTAACATTTTTTGTAGACCCTCACAAGTATAACTTAATAAGGTGGAACTGTACTGCAAAATGCTGGAATCTTACAGCATGTACAACACTTTATGCATCAGTGTTATGGATGTAATACTCTTGTAGTAAAACTTTGCGCATATTTTTGTTGTTCAAAGTGTTCAGCTGCTCTGCTTAATCTCTTTGACTGTCTCATTGCATGGATAGGTGACAAAAATAAATGAACATTTTTTAGGGTTGCAGTTAAACAAGAACAATCAACCCTTAATAGAACAGTAAAATCACGTTTATTCAGCTCTCATTGATCTGGATCTTCAGGTAATCTGGACCATATTTGTAGATGTTTTATTTAATTTTCAAATAAAAATTATTACAGTTGTATTCTTCATTAATGCAAACAAAGACATTTAGCACACTGACTGTGCTTCATTCAAACGCCATACATGTTTGAAACAGAAAAAAGTGATGAATTCTTTGTTAAGAAATGAAGTTAAAAGTTACTTTTATATTTTTTAATGACTTTTAGGGCATGTATACTATGTAATTTTTTTTACAAAACATAGTTTTTTGACATAGTAAATGCTAAGTCTGCTTATTTAAGGATTTTGTTTTGCTTATTACCTATATACCTGGATTATACCGATGTTTCATTGTCTGGATTGCCTTCAGTCCCAGTTAGTCCAGCATACTATGAGGGACTGTGTAACATAGTGGGTAGGAAAAAGTTTTTGCAGATTTCAGTTTGCTGTACCAAATAATAATGTGGACCTTCAAGGGTGAAATACAAGGCTAACTCAAAAATGCAAATTTTTTACTTGAGGACATCCTCATATGGTTTCCCTGATATGTTTTTAACTTGAGTGGTTGTGTCGCTGGCTATGTTTTATGCAATTGTGAACAGAGTAGGATTTCATAAAAAGGTTTTCAAATGTTTAAAATATTTGGAAAGGACTATACATTCACTGATGTAAAGCACTTAAAATTGTATTCCATACCTTTCTTGGAAATGTTTTACAATGTAATATATCAAACACTATGCATACCTAATTGAACAAACAAGCTTAAAATCACAGCAGAAATACTGCCTTTCACTGCACAAGTTTCTCAGCCATTATTAAGTTATATAATTTTTTTTAATACTACGTGAATGTGATAATACAAAATTGGACTTTTCTGATTTATGCAACACTTACATTTTTATTTTGCTAAATATAAGCATAGTACTAGTGTAGTTAAAAATAGTGACTGAAGTGGCAGGGGCAGTTGTCTCTCTGCTAATGGAGGCAAAGAGTGGATGTTTTCTCTATCTGTGAACAATTTAACTTAGTGGATTTGAAAGAATATTGTGCTCCATCATGTCTCACAACACTGCAGTCATATTTCAAAGACGTATTCCAAAATACTTGGGTATCACAGTATGCCTGAAAGACCAAGTTGATAGCTTTCACGAGGTACTTTCATAACGGCTGTTTGGTTGGAGGCGTAGGTGGTAATTACATATAGTTTTGAAGTTAAGAAAGCAAATAAATGCACATCATTATTTTCATTTATTTATTGTATTAAATACATTCTATAGTATAGACTGTTGTACAGGTAACCTATTTTTTTTTTCTAAATTCAACTCAGTAAGGAGAAAGATGCATTCAAGATTTTCATAAAAATTTGTTTGTTTGCTTACTTATCAAGAACATCTTGTCAAAAGGTTTAAGCTTTAGAAGAAAGAAAATTTGTTGATCAACCAATTTAACTAGTACAGGCCTCAGCATAAACAAAGAAATGAACCTAATAAAATTAGAAAAAAACTAATGATCTAAATAAACTAAGAATATAATATAATGACTAATGAGCCATGCAAAATGATAAAAATGTAAGTACTTTAATTCATGATAGTTTCTATCAAAATGCTTATTTTTTTCAGGCCAGCAGGCTAAGTTTGTATATCCATTAAGTGATACAGGAAGCCATAAAAAGCACTAAATGTGATATTCACTATTTGGCAGAGAAATCTGAACACATGCATCTAGTTTAACATTACATTGCCATATAAAGTGAATATCAGTGATAGTGCAGAAATAAAGACAAAGTCAGAGTTCCTACAAGGATTTAAAATGGTGCCAGTGAATTTTAACATGCGGAAAGTGGCTAGCAGGAGGATTTTTTTCAAACAAAATTGGACTTGGAAAAAAAAAACCAGATTTGAACATAGAATTTCTTCACAATAGTAATGTATATTTGGTAGGGAAGAGTCTTACAGTACCGACCACCTTAAGTTTTTTAACGGTAATTTAGGCTGTGTAATTAAATATTGCATTTTAAAACATTAATCTGTTACCTTAATTAGTACTTTATAAAAACACGTATATAATGTTTCTTGAATTATATTAGAACTCTTTTTATTTCCAAATTTTAAAAAAGCTTATTTTTGTAGAGTGCAAAAAATTGTCGTCCAGTACCGACCAACAATTATTTTAACAGTTTTAAGGTCTTATATACTAATATTTTAATAATAATATTTTAATCCAACAAAAAAATGAAAAAAAAAATCACTACACTTTCTGCAAAGGTCACATTGAAAATATAAAATGCCTTCTTGAGCTGTACATTCAACATGTGCCCAACCTTTGCAATGGACACACTACACCCAGTCTTCTTCAAATGATTCACTACAAATGATACACTCTGTTTTGTCTTCTGTATGCTTTTTCCAATCAGAATTTTCACAAAAGTCTAGTTTCTTCATATATTTTCTAGTGATCTTCTCGCCTTTCTTCCTTTCCATTTCTCCAGTGGCGCCGAACTTTATCGTCTTGATTTTTTCATCACTCTTTTCATTTCTTTCAGCCCTTCTCTTCTCTGCTTTTATAAATTTCTCTTCAGTAATTTTTCTTTTCTCCAAAAGTAGAGCTTTATAAGGTGTTGAGGTAAGGATCTCTGATTGTTGTGTTCGTTGGACTCTTTTTTTCACTTTGACATCTGAAGGTTTGTTGGAAGGAGATATTTTTTCAATTATTTTGTTGAAATCAACAGTTGCTGAAGAAGAAGACGAAAAACAAGGTAGTGAAATATTTATATTTGAGATTGAATCGGCAGCTGATGATGAAGTCTCTGGTTGGTATTCAATGAGATTAGTTGGAGTGAGAACTGTAGAATATTTTGGTTGTGGTTTGGTTTGAATGGTCGGTGTGAGAGCCGATAAAATTCCCTGTTATGATCGATTGTTTGGAGAGAGCAAAGAAGGACCTGGCTGCAGTTCAGTAAGATCACCTGGAGGAAGAGGTAATGCAGCTCCCTATTTGGAAACTATGCAGTTGAAAAAATTCAAATTTGTAGTTGGCATCGATGTTGCAGACTGGCATTGAACCGAAGTTACTGGAGTATCTTCATCATCAGTAATCTTTGACTCTCGAAAGTGCTCAGAAGGAATGAAATCTAAATCTGAGAATACACCTGGGTTCAAAGGCCAAAGTCCTGTACATGCAAAAGCTGACTGTGCCAAATTCATTCTACAGATTGAAGTGTAGGCAGTGTTAACCAGACCAGCAACATCCCTCTGAGCAATTTTTAAAAGTCGATACTTCCTCATTCAGGCACTACTAGCTTGATTGAATGCTCCTTTGAAAGGCCGCATAACCGCCCGATCCAATGGTTGCAACTGATGTGTAGTGTGTGGAGGTAGGCTTATCATGAAAACTTTATTTTTATTAGCAAACATGATAACATCGAGATCTTTATGGCTGCTGTGCCCATCAAGAATGAGGAGGACTGGTTCTTCCTTAGTGGGATGAGTCCTCTCAACAAATAATTCCAACCATTTCAAGAAGGCTTTAGCAGTGATCCAGCCGCTTTCCTCAACTGCAAAAATACTTCCTGAAGGAGAATATTTTGCAGAACAGCATATACTCGTTCTTTATTAAGGAAAACAAAGAGGGGGGGGGGGAACAAAAATGTCCCCAGCAGCATTTATGCACAGTAAAATTGTAACATGTTTCCATCTTTCTCCTGATGTAATCTTGCTTACTTGCTTTTTCCCTTTTTGTGAGATCACATTGACATCATTGTCAAGAACAATTGAGATCCCAGTTTCATCACAGTTGTGAATTCTATTGCCTGGGAAATTGTGTTTAGAAAGTAGCTCGAAATACTTATTAAAGAAGCGATCTACTTGATGTTTGTTAAATCCTTAAGCTCTCTGAAGGCTTGTGGACTCTGGAGTTCTCAAAGAAAGCTCGGGATGACGAGCCATAAAGTCATAATAAAACTGCTTCCCATCTATTTTGTGTTCCTTATTAAACTGGTGAGGCAACTTTAGATACTCAGCCAAATCGAATGCTAATTTCATAAATTCTCTCCTGCTGAAAGGCATGAATCTGTCATCTTGGTCTTGCATATAAAAAACAAGTTGTTTTTCCATTTATCCATCAAAAGTAATTTGAAATATGCCCATCTGAGGGGTTAAATTTACGGTTTTGCTGGTTTTAATGGCTCTCAGTCTATCTCCTAATGTGGTTTTGGGAACAGAAAACATCTCAGCTGCTTGACGTGTCATATTGTGCGAAACCACTCCTTGTATTGCCGATCTCACATCGTCTTCTTTCCATTTTCCTTTCTTTCTTCTTTCATTTTCGGCCATTTTTCTCTGAAAAGAGAAAAAAAAAAGATTAAATGATTTGATATTGTTGATATATTTCTTGGTCGGTACTGGACGACAGCAAGGTGGTAACATTAGGCAAGCTGCACATTTATTTCTTGAAATATAACGGATTTAATACCATGTAATTTGACCTTATACTCAAGAGATTATGTGGATGCAAAAAAAAAAAAAAACAATAACTTACCCCAGAAAGGAGATACGCCTTCGTCAGATCAACTTATCGCGCGCGCGAAATGTGAACGAACACCTTCTCTGGCTCACGGTTCCCAGAACTATGAACAAAGACGGTAGTCGCCATAGAATATAATCATTGAAGATAAAAGTTATTCACGAACGCCTGCAAAGTGCTGCTATCTAGTGTCAGAAGTGAGAACTAGGAATGGTCGGTACTGTACTCTCCCCTAAATGTTACAATCTGATATGATTCACACTCTTTCTTCAACAAATACTAACAAATAAATAGGCATAGTTTGTTTAGTTATGCATTTAAAATAAACTTAATTTTTGTAACTACAATTTTTATTTTTTGAGAGAAAGAGATGTAAAAACAAAATTTTAACCATGAATTGATATGCACTCATTTGTGTGTTTGAATACATGTCTGTAAATTGCCAAAAAAAAATTAATGAAAAGCTTAAAAAAAGTAGCACTTGTTTATAACAGTTTTATGTATCAATCTAAATTGGACTGAAACCAAGATATATCCCTTAGAAAGGTCCTGCAAGGTGGCCACCAGCCTTGGATTTCGGGAAAAGCGGGAAATATGCATGAATTTTCGTCGTCTAGGAAAAAAAAAAACTGAAATTATACTTGAATAACTTGTTGTCGCCAGGAATTTCATCACCACTCACGCAGATAATTTGACTGCTAGTTTTACAGGTTATGGCAAACCCAGACTTTTGATGATATTTAAATTTTATTATAATTAAAAAAAGACCCCTAATAGTTTTTGCTGTTTGCTAATTGATTTCAGTTCTGCTTTAAAGTCAACTTAGATTAATTTTAACGACCACTGCCAAATTGAAAATTGGCAGCTAATCGCCAAACAATTGAATACCTTTATCGTCCTTGGGCATTCTCATCGTCAGTATGGAGGTGGTGTTATTTAACAGAAGGTTTTAGGTGTAGACGTAGAGTGAATATGATTATAATACATACAAAGTGCATCCAACTTACTGAAACGTTGCTTAATGTTACCTAATAATTTGTTTTTTTTTTCTATTGATTGAAATACATTTTCCGACCAATTTTATGGTATAAATGATGCCATAAATGCCCAGAATCTTTTTTCCGGTTTTAGTTCGTACAGACGAGCTACTGCATTGGAAAATAATCGTAGTTTGTAAAAAATGTCATTTCGCCAAAATGCTGTTCAGAAGAGATTCTTATTTCTGTGCGCGCTGATCAAGTTCAGACGTTTATCTTGTCGTGTGTGTCGATAGTGTTATGTTAAAGTTTTGCGTGGGGAAAATGTAAGTAAATTTATTTCCTATCACAAATCGTTAATTTCAAACTTAACTGGCTCTATAAATACTGATTAAAAAAATATTTTCTTACCATTTACATGTAACAGTTTAAGCTTTGTTTTTTGACGGTGTAAAACTTTTTAAAGCTCTGGTACAATTAGGTGGTCCTCAGATATGACCCTATCTGAAACTGAAATTGTATGTACGTGACATCACTCTGTATGTGTCGAGTTGGTCAACTATAATATTTGGGGTCATCAACAGGCTGGCAGCGTGTGTGGATTCCAATCATCATTGTTTTGTGATGCCATGAATGACATATGTCAAATCAAAGGTTTTTCCAATGTACAAAGATGCAGTAAACACTATTGGGGTTCATTACAAATATATTACATGAAATAAAACATATCAAGAAGAAAAGTATTGTTACGAACATGAGCAGGGCCGCGGCGCGCGCAGGTTCGGAGCTAGCTGGTGGCTCAGCACGGCCACTGACATCACATTGACGCCACAATGTGAGACGTGCCGCGCGCGCTTTGTGGATTATAAGGGTCACCGCTTTCCCCCCTCCTGTCCTACACTCCCCGCGCGATGCTCTGTCTCGGCGCCTTTAATCTGACACCTGGCAGCTGTCGCGCGAGCCGCCAACGCGTATCTCGAGATTTCTGGCGTCGGGTCGGCGTGGAATGACGCGACTGGCCCCAGCCGCGCTCACGACTTCTAGAAGTGGCACCTGGGACTATATAAGTTCAGGACGCCGGCTTCTGAGTTCAGTTGGGAGTTCAGTTCCGGGACGAGTGTCTGGGCGATAGTGCCGCGGGTGCGGCGGAGTTCCTGGGTGAGCGAGTTTCTCGGCGATAGTTGGGTGGCGAGAGTGCCACAGGTGTGGCGAGTGTCCCGAGCGAAGCGTCGAGCGGATCATCGGTAAAGGGAAATGCGACGGCGGCGGAGTGCGGCGATGGAGTCTAGCGACGGAGGTCCACGAGGGGTGCTGCAGCGAGTGTTGTGCCAGAGGTGTGGCCCAGTGAGGTGTGCGGTGTTTAAAAACCGAGTGGCTGGAGAATAAACCTTTTTTTAGTGTAATTGATTATTAGACATTTTTAGAAGATTATTTTTTAGTGATGTAAATATTGGCAATCAATAAAATTGTAGTGGTAGAATCTTTAGTTGGGCTATCCATTTACGAACCCAGTAGTTTTCCCACGACAATTTATTATTTTTATTTTAATAAATCGTAACATTTTGATGTGAGAAGTAGGATAGCCCTAATAAAATAATTTGCAAATAGTTAATAGTGACTTAAAAAAAAGAGTTTAGATTTTCGGTATTAAAATTAGTGTTAGTGTTTAGTAGTGGTTTAGGTTAGCTCATAGGGAAGATTACAGTAGTGTTTGGCTTGTAGTGTATGTGGACAAAAAAGATGGCTGCCGACGAGCTTAAGAATTCCATGGCATTCTTGGTCGAAATGAAGAATGAAATGAAGAGTAACAAGGAAGAAATGAAGAATGAAATGAAGAGTAACAAGCAAGAAATGAAGAATGAAATTAAGAGTAACAAGGAAGAAATGAATAATGAAATAAAGAGTAACATGGAAGAAATGAAGAATGAACTGGAGAGTAGCTAGGAGAAAATGGAAAATAGGCTGTACGAGATGAAGAGTAGCCAGGAAGAAATGAAGAATAAAATTGATAACTGCCAATAGGAGATGAAGAATGTTATGAAGAAAGAGATAGAGGACATCAAGAAAAACCAAGAAGAAATGAAAAAGAAGATCGATGAAACCAGCAACCAGTTGGAAGACAAAGTAAAGTGTTTGGAGCAACATGTAGCAGAACATGAAGAACTAGTAGCTCAACAGCTGGAACAACTTGAGCACACCACATAACAGCGAATGGTGCAACAGTTAGTTCAAATCGAGAAGGCCACTGAAAAGCGAGTATCAGCGGTAACCGAAGAGTAGCGTCGGTTGCTCAAGGAAGCTACATCTGCTACGAAACAGAGTAGTTATTCAGGAGACGTGAAGGGGGAAGGCACAACTGGTCTCCCGAAATTCAAGCCACCCACTTTGATGGCCAGTCATCGTGGGCTGTTTACAGGCGTCAGTTTGAGGCAGCTGCTGAAGTAAATAGGTGGGACGATGAAGAAAAGATTACGGCACTCGTCTTTGCCCTTCGAGGATCTCCACTAGAGCTGCTGCAGACCATACCAGTTACAGAACAGAAATAATATGGAGTTTTAGTAGAGGCCCTTGAGCTGAGCTATGGCGATCGACACATGGGCGAGGTGTACAGAACAGCCCTGAAGACACATCAACAGAGATCTTCCGAAACCCTCCTCGCCTACCCAGAAGCACCAACAGAGTTCCGCCAGCAGCTAGCCACTAGTGTTTTTATAGATGGGCTCAGAGATGTGGAGGTTCAGCAAACTCTTCGTTTGGCCCGACACAGGAAGAGCTGCGAGGCCTTGGTTCATCCCCTGGAAATTGGAGCAGCACGCAGTGCCTCAATAAACACAAGCATCAGGACAAGGAGAACTGGACTGGAGCCCTACAATGGAGCAAAAGCTGGAAACACCACTAATGAAGTAGATATTCTAAGGGCATTGAAGGAGCTGCTGAATGATACTCCAGGTAACCAGATCAGAAGAGCAGGAGGACGCCCGCGGTCCTTCGTCTGCAATGAACTAGGACACATCAAGTGGGATTGTCCTACATGCAGGAAGACAACACAACAGGAAGAAAAACAAGATCAACAGGGAAATGTGTAATAGCTGGAATGATGGGGTGCATGCCAGCTCTAAAGGAAATGGTAGCCCCTAGGGTTTTCCTGTATCCATATTTCGTAGAGGCCATAACAGTTTGTTGCTCAATGGATAGATCAATAGCAGACAGTGTTTACTTACTGTTGACACAGGGGCATCGGCATCTATTATTCGCACAGATATTGTAAATAGAGAAAAGCTGAAAAGAACACCCATTCCATACAGACACAAAAAGCAACCGGAGACCTGTGCATGGACAGCTGGATCTGGAGATAAGGATTGGAACTTGGACATTATCACAGACCTTTCTTGTTGCTCATACCACAGATGAGGTAATATTAGGAGAAGACATCATGTACGGATTCGCTATTGACATGGAAGGTCAAGTACTGCGTATTAAAGATGAAGAGATGGCTTTGTTTACTCCCGACCAATTAGAAGTTCCTGCAATGCAAGTGGTAGTTAACGAAACTGTTTCAATTCCAGCAAATCATGAGCAAATAATAGCAGCTAGGATTACAGAAGACCCAAGGGGCAACATGAGCTACCTGTTAGAGCCATATATGAAGTTAGGATTGCAGACACTCCTGGTCGCTCAAAACATTGCAAGATTTGGCGAGATTGTACCAGTCAGGAAGACAAACTTCGACTCTCGAACAAGGGTCCTTAAATTAGGGGACCCAATAGCTAGCTGCGAACCAGTCTCTTGGGTAGGCGAAAGTGAGTATTCCTCACTTGTTAGACATTTTAAGCATACACTGAATCTAAATTTAGAGCAACTAGTAAGGCGATGCCAAAATAATCTGACAGATAGGGAAATAGAAGAAGTAGCAGCTTTTCTGGCAAACAACCAGGATGTATTTTCTTCAGGGGATACTGACCTTCGGAGAGCAAGCCTGGTCTATCATCGCATCAACACAGGTGATGCAGAGCCGATCCGACAGACACCACGACGGCTGCCTCTAGCTAAACAGGAATAAGCTGAGAAGTTTATCGCGGGTATGATGAGAGGTGGTGCAATAGAACCATCAGCAAGTCCTTGGGTTTCCCCAGTTGGTTTAGTGGCAAAGAAGGATGGCCAACTGAGGTTTTGTGTGGACTACCGGAAGCTGAATGACATCACCAAAAAAGACAGCTATCCCCTCCCATGTATCGTTGACACACTTGATACACTCTCTGGCACCAGATAATTCTCTACATTGGACGTGAAGAGTGGTTACTGGCAAGTGGAGCTACACCCAGAGGATAAGGAGAAGACTGTTTTTACAACAGATAGTGGTCTGTTCCAGTTCACTGTGTTACCAATCGGGTTATGTAATGCGCCTGCAACTTTTGAGAGATTGATGGAGTTTGTCCTACATGGCTTGACTTGGAAAACATGCCCAGTATATCTAGACGACATTATTGTAGTAGGTAATACAGTGAAGGAACATTTGCAAAATCTCCAGGATGTATTCAACAGGCTTCGCCATGCCCAACTTAAGTTAAGCCCTAAGAAGTGCTTTTTGTTCCAGCATGAGGTAACACTCCTTGGGCATATCGTATCGCAGGTTGGAGTGCGAACAGATCCTGAAAGATCCATTCTGTTATGGAGTGGCCTCTACCTAAGAACAAGCATGAAGTAAGAAGTTTTCTGGGACTCTGTACTTACTACAGACGGTTTGTGCCCGGGTTCTCGACAATCGCAAAACCACTGCATCAGCTGACCGAGGACAAGAGACAATTTATCTGGATCTCAGCATGCAGGACTGCATTTCAAGACCTCAAGAAATCCCTGTGTACTAGCTACAATACTTGTCTACCCCCATCTTCATGGAAAGAATATCCTCGACACAGATGCAAGCGGAGATGGTTTGGGCGCTGTTCTGTCCCAGGTTCAGGATGGAAATGAACGAGTAATAGCATACTACAGCAAAGTTTTGTCTAATCCAGAATGCAACTATTGTGTCACAAGACGAGAACTCTTAGCTGTAGTAAAGTCTTTGCAACATTTCCACAAATATTTATATGGGAGATAATTTCTTTTACGCACTGACCATGCCACATTTAAGTGGCTACTACAGTTCAAGAATCCAGAGGGACAACTTGCTAGGTGGATTGAACAGATACAGCAATATGATTGTGGGATAGAACACAGGAAAGGCCGAATTCACAGCAATGCCGATGCCCTCTCTCGAAGATCTTGCAAGGTAGACTGTAACCATTGCAAGAGGGCAGAGAAAAATGAGGGGATCGGAGACATTCTGCGAACGATAACTAACAGGTAAGAAAAATGGGATAGTGCCAGCTTGAAGGCAACGCAGTGGCAAGATCCTGACCTGGAACCTATCATAAGCTAGTTAGAGAGTGATACTGGACGTCCAAAATGGCATGAGATCTCCAGTGACCGAAGGGCTGTGAAAGCTTACTGGGCACAGTAGGATTCCTCGAGAATTGTAAATGGGCTACTAATGAGGGCATGGGAGAGTCCGAATGGAAAAGTAGTTACCATGCAACTACTCCTTCCAAACAGTCTAGTGGCTTAGGTGTTGAAGGAAATTTATGATGGTACCTCTGGTGGTCATCTAGGGGTGAACAAAACTCTACCCAAGACCTGTCAACGCTACTATTGGTTGAGATGTCGCTAGGATGTGGAGGCTTGGTGTAGACAATGCGAATCATGCTCGGCTAAAAAGGGGCCACAACACCGGAGTCATGGGAAAATGAGGGCATACAATGTAGGGACCCCCTTTGAGAAGATAGCCATCGACATTGCGGGACCATTTCCCAAGACTAAAGATGGTAACCGGTATATTCTGGTAGCAATGAATTACTTCAGCAAGTGGCCAGAGGCTTATGCACTTCCTAATCAAGAAGCCTCCACTGTTGCGGATGCAATAGTCAACCACTTCATTTGCATATTTGGGGTACCAATGGAGCTCCACTCAGACCAAGCCCGCAATTTCGAGTCGACAATATTTCAGGAGGTGTGTCAGTTACTGGGAATAAATAAAACCAGGACTACAGCCCTACATCCTCAGTCCGATGGCATGGTGGAGAGGTTCAACGGAACTCTGGAGGAACACCTTGCCAAAGTGGTGGCCGAGCATCTACAGGATCAACACATCCAGTTGTTCCTAATGGCATATAGATCTTCCATCCATGACTCCACTGGACAGACCCCTGCGAGTATTGTGTTTGGACAGGAGTTGAGGCTGCCCTGTGATGTCAAGTTCAGTCGTCCGCGCAAGGAGCCGACCAGCACCACTGAATATGTAAATCATCTAGAGAAGCGAATGTCACTTGTACATGAAGAGGCCCACAGGAATCTTTGATTAGCGATGAATCGAATGAAGACTAGGTATTGCCTAAAAGCTAATTCACCCGGATTCCAAAAGGGTGATTTGGTATGGTTGTACAATCTGCAACGAAGAATGGGATCATGGTAAGGCCCTATGAAGTCTTGAAGTTCCTAAATGATGTGGTTTACAGGATCCAGAGAGGAAAGAGGGGATGTATGAAAGTGGTACATTTGGACCACTTGATGGAATATGCTGGAAGGTATGCGTTACCTGTTCGGGACGAATAGGTTTAAGGAGGAGGCAATGTTACAAATGTGAGCAGGGAGGCGGCGCGCGTAGGTTCGGAGCTATCTGGCGGCCCAGCACGACCACTGACGTCACGTGGCCGCAGCAACGTGGTACGTGCCGCGCGCGCCTGGTGGTTACAAGGGTCACCACTTTCCCCCCTCCTGCCCTACACTCCTTGCGCGACGCTCTATCTCGGCGCCTTTAATCTGAAACCTGGCAGCTGTCGCGCGAGTCGACAATGCATCTCGAGATTTCTGGCGTCGGATTGGGGCGGAATGACGCACTGGCCCCAGCCGAGCTCGTGAGTTCTAGAAGTGGCGCCTGGGCCTATACAAGCCCAGGATGCCGGCCTCTGAGTTCAGTTGGGAGTTCAGTTCCGGTGCGAATGTCTGGGCAATAGTGGCGCGAGTGCGGCAGAGTTCCTGGGCAAACGAGTTTCTTGGCGATAGTTGGGTGGCGAGAGTGCTGCGGGTGCGGCGATAGTCCCGAGCGAAGTTCCGAGCGAAGCGTCGAGCGGATCCTCGGCGAAGGAAGTGCGATGGAGGGCGGCGGCGGAGGTCCACGAGAGGTGCTGCGGCGAGAGTTGCGCCAGAGGTGTGGCCCAGCGATGTGTGCGGTGTGTAAAAACCGAGTGAGTGGAGAATAAACATTTATTTAGTGTTATTGTTTATTAGGCATTTTTAGAAGATTATTTGTTAGTGATGTAAATATTGGCAATCAATAAAACTGTAGTGGTAGAATCTTTAATTGGGCTATCCATTACGAACCCATTAGTTTTCCCACGACGATTTATTACTTTTATTTTAATAAATCGTAACAGAATGTTGTTAAAACATGCTCACTTACTAACTTTGGCTGGCGGAAAATGTGTTTGACAGCATAAACAAAAGGGTTGAATTCACACATTATTTACTTTTTTATTCTTTAATTATGTTGTCATTAATTGTTTTATAATGTATAGGTCTACCTATTAAATTTTTTTATTTATAAATGTGCCACAATTAGTTAACAAAATAGCAATTTTATGAAAGCGTCTATTCACACATAAAAGTATGCATGTATTTCAATGAGAAAATGAAAATGTAGGGGAGTGTCGGGGAATATGGCATGGTGGGCAAAATTATGCATGGCAGTTTGTCGTGAACGAGTATCTTCAAGTGTGCGTGAATAGTGCTGCGCTCTAGCACTAATCCCGTAGACTGCTTGCTCAAAACAAGATATGGATATTCGTGTTCATGGCGAAGCTGTGAAGGGTTTTATTTTTAGTGAAGCTTTCATGTAATTTTTTCATTGCAGTTTGGTAATAGGAATCGTAAGTATAATTAATAATTTAGTCAAATGCATACAGTAGTTAAAAGTATATCTTTTTGCAATTTATTTTATATATTTTAAAAACACTATATTAAAAAAATACTATTAAAAATGTACGTTCTTAGTAAACTCTACATGATGAGGTAATATGGTGCACAAGTTTCGAGTACGTCATATTATCCCACACATGCACTGCATTTCCCCACTTCAAACCCTATATTATATAGGTTACTTTATGGCTATTTTTTTTTTCAGTTGTCCAGAAATTATAAGAAGCATTCTAGTAGATACTTGTGGTAAGAAGAATCGTTAGTAGATGCTATTAAAGATGTTAAATCTGTAATTTCGATTAGACAGAGTGCGTTGAAGCGCGGTATTCCAGAAGCTACAATACAGAGAAAAATTTAAGGGGCAAAGAAAGTGAGGATGGCAAAAGTTTTAAGACAAACTTAGGCAGGAAACCTGCATTTTCGCAAAGTTTAGAAAATGAACTCGCTGCTCATGTTTTAAAACTAGCTAAATTGTACTATGGATTTACACCTTATAAGCTTAGAAAATTGGCGTTCCAGTATGCTGAAGTTAACAATATTACTAATAACTTTAACAAGGAGAATAATAATATTGCAGGAAGGGATTGGTATTACATTTTCAAGAAACAATATCCTGAAATAAGTCTAAGAAAACCAGAGGGCACAAATCTCAACAGAATCACATCTTTTAATTAAGCATCGTTGAAATCTTATTTTGTCAACTTAGAAAATGAATTAGAGAAATACAAGTTCACAGAAAATAGCGGGGTCGTTACCACAACCCCGAAATACCATAACGCCGAACGTACAATAACGCCGAATACCATAACGCCGAATGCCAAATTGACCGCAACGCCGACAGCTAGAAAACTGTTGTGTACCACAACGCCGAATGACCACAACACCGAAAAATGTTGCTGCGGGAGTGCCACATGAGCAAACTGAAAACAACTAAATGAATTTATGTGTGTTTCTTAAAAGTACCTTAACGCCGAAATACCACAACGCCGAATGCCATAACGCCGAAATCCAAATTGACCATAACGCCGAATCCATACTTGACCACAACGCCGAATCCGTATTTGACCTCAGCGCCGAATCCCAAGCGTGTTGCCTACCAGCCAGGAACCTAAACGCAGTATTTGGAAACTTATTTTCTTTATAATGAAAGCAGCAATGTTTAGAATCTTATCTGTAGTTGTAAAGTGGCACAATTAATTAAAATAAATTATAATTGTCAGTTATTATATGAATTGTTAGCGATAATTAGTAGCCCATGATACATGGTGACCGCAATAGTGATTTATAAAATCATTCCTCTCGAGCTGTCTCCTCAGTTACTGCTTCGTTGTCATTTCATTATAGGATTTAAACTCACTTCCATGTATCATTATTATCCCGCATGCCTAAGTTTCATTGTGCACTGTGAAGTACATTTATAACTGAAGTAGCTATTCAAACGCTTGGAAAACATTTAAGTCTTGCAAGATGACTACATAACATAATTATGCATTGTATTAATGTGGTTTGGACGGAATAATATTTGTAGTTTTATATTTATACCTAACAATGTCCAACTTTTAAACATTGATTCCGGTTTTAAATGGTTTCCCGAAAGGCTAATGCTGAAATGGCGCGGTTGAGATATTCGGGCGTTTTAGGGTCTTGATTTCATAAATTCCTTACATATCGCAGGGGTTTGTGAATTTTTTCATGTTAAGAATAAATCTTGTTCTAGCCGCAAACGCGTACTTAACTGCGATATAAATGTGTTTAACAAAAAAAAATACGCATAGTACACCTAATAATTTTTTCTTGCACCATTCGTATATATAATACAGATTTTATGAGAGTATAATTAGCGAACATATTTTGCTGTTTTTTCATTCCTAGGGGCTTTATCTTGAGCCTAGCATAGATAGAAATTAGTGTGATGCAATAAATAATAAAATAAATATTATTTACTTGGCTACTGTAAATTTGATGCACCTAATTATAAATTTATCTTATTAAAGCGTAGCGACGACTTTGTAAAATAACATGTATGTAAACTGATATAGCTAGAGTTAGGTCCCGTTCGTACGTTTACTGCGTTCAAGAAAGGTAATTGGTTTGTGCAGGAGCCCAAGAACAAACTATTCTGTATACCGCGAGGGTAAACGTTGCTTCCGAAGAGCCCGCTAGAATGCGTGGGGTGCTCTGCTGGGAGGTGCTTGGCGCGGCCAGTATGCTAAGGAAGGCTCGCTGTTGTCACTCGTCTGTTCTTTTCCAAGTGAACGAAGAGCGCCGGAAAGTCCAGAACACAAAACGTGACAACTTCGTAGTCGAGAGTATGAATATTTATGGAAACTAAATATTTGTATGTTCAGTTCGAAAGCGTAGGTCAGATATTCTATTGGGTTTGCTATAAAGATACGTTGCCGTGATGCAGTAGGTACTGTGCGTATAGTGAAAAATCGTTACGTTTTTCTAGTAAGGCCTGTTCTACAATGCAACGGTAACGGAACAGACGGGACCGAAAACGAAAACGGATCGTTGTTCCGTTCCGTCCGTATTTTTCTCTTTCTACAATTACACAGACCCGTAAGAAAAACAGCCGGTAAATAGCAAGCGTGACGTCACATAAAACTTAAAGTATCAAATAAATTACTTTTTTAATCCTTGTATATGTACGGTAGTATATCTGGAAATATAGTAAATAGCCATTTGGAAAGGGATTCCGAAATAATGGAAGGCATAACTCTCCTCGTCTTACGTTTAAACATTTCATTTTAAAGTTTTTCTCCATCTTGTCATATATATATATATATGTATATATATATATAGTAAATATTTTACCATGAAAATCAGCATTTCGTTAAAATTCGTCACGACGAAAAGCACGCGAAGAATTCAAACACAACACTTGTTTCCATTTTGTTTCTGTCAAATAAAAAATAAAAATTTAACAAAAATAAATCAAAACAAATATATTTTAGTTGTAGGTATGAAAACACAAACGTAGCTTGAGAACAGCAGTGAAAAAATAACGTGCTCCTATTGGTCGAACGGAGAAACATAAACGGAAGACCTCGGCATTGCTTAGCTGGTCCATGCGGGTCCGTCTCCGTCTGCGTGCTATGGTAGAAGCTCTGTTCCGTGGGATCCGTCTCCGTATCTGTGTCATTGTAGAATGGGCCTAAGATTTCTTAATAGTTCTTTTACAACAATGGGGCGAAGGAAATATCGTACTGTCCCAAGAAGAAAACGTATACTCAGAAGTCGAAACTTGAGAGTGCAGCTATCGTGCATAGTGATCCTGTAAAAGCAATAACACTAAAATTTATTTTATTTTATGGCCGTACTTATATAACTAAAATCCTGCCAGTCAGTCATAATTGATAAAGGCAAAGAATGTGTTGCAAAAGCATTACAGTCGTACAATTAGTATATCTAACTATCATTAAACATATGTTAGAAAATTGCGAATATGTTGCGGACATTTAGACTTTTTATAGCTTTGTAGAAAATGTTTAATAATAGCATTTGAACAATGCAATATTTTTCAATGCATGTTATACATATTTTACTTACATTAAATACTATTTCCTTTAGTTTATTGTAAAATGCTTATGACGTTGATTTTTATAAAGTTTTTATAAAGTTACTTTAGTTGGTGCATTTAATTCAGCTACAGTACTAACACCTGAAGAAGATTTGGTGGTTCTGCAATTGACAAGTCAGCCTCCATCCAAGGTAATCTGGGTTCGACTTGCGGTGGGGTGGACATCGGAATTTCCAACGCCAGATAGTGGTGTACATTGCCGGTGGTCGGTAGTTTTAATCGAGATACTACCACGTCTGCCACCCTTATGATCCACCATTGTTAAATTCCCACCCCGTTTGTAGATGCGCGGGAAATTATTCTGTCTTGCAGAAGCTGTACAGCGCATTTTGATGGGTCGGGCTGGTGGCAGTGGTTGCCAAAGTTAATATCGATAACGCTGCTTCTATCATCAAATCTCAATCGTGCAGTTGCCCTACACCCTACTGCCTCTTTTTCCACGCACTGTAGATATTTAGTTACTTTTTTTCAATTTGTTTACTCTGAATAAGTATCCAATTTGCCCAGCACATGTATACCATACACTCCCTTTCCGCAAGCCTGGTACTTGTACCCAGGGGCGCAACAATTAAATTTCCAAAGGGGGTGGAGCAATATACCTTTTTATAAAGAATCATCGATCCCCTCTATTGAAGTGGGCGGTCCGGGGGTCCTCCCCCGGGAAAATTTGTATTTCAAGGTGGAAAATTGTGCTATTTAAACAGATTTATTATCTAAAAATTGATTACACAGCACTTTTTTTGCCCCCGTATGCCCCCACTTCAAGGTTTCAGAGGGGGGGCAAAATACCCTTGCCCCCCCCCCCCCCCCTGTTGCGCCCCTGCGGTACCGCTTCCATCATATGCGTGGCACCCGAACAACAGCCGAAGTCCTACTAGCCATCCCTCACCGCGGCAATTTTTCCCTTGGTTTAAAAACAGCACGTGTTATTGTGCAGTAGTTGTAAACAACATCAACCGGTGCAGCGTACTCTTCTGGGAATTCCTATATTCCCCATATAATAGTTTCACGGAACTAGAGCGCTTTTTAAAGTAAGTATAGCAATAGATATTACCAACGTTGCTGCAGACCTTGCGATACAAGACAAATGGCTTCACAAAAGTTATTTTACAGACATACATATTTGCTTTCGTCAAACCATATAAATTGAAACTATAGTTTGCGAAAATTCTGGGTCATAAACATAATCATAATTAAATTTTAATTCACATTGTTACTGCGGATAATTTTAAAGGCCGTAATTGATGTGGCTGCCCGTAAACCTTCTCTGTAAGTTTGAACTACATAATCATAAAACAAATAAAGTCAAAATTGCCAACACATTCGTTTAAAAATACAAAATATTAAATCTGAATTTATTAAAATTCAGTAAATATTATACGAAAGCATAAAATTCTCTCTTACATCAATCTTTATTTCTCCGTGCACTTTTTACAAGTTCTACTTATAGCAATTATAAAGGACGTATTGATTTGGTTTCCTAAGAAATGATTTTTTTTTTAAATTTATGTATAATACCTATACAAATTCTAACTCGAAATAAAATGTAGAGAGATATGTCTACCTAATTGTTATTTAAGCATTCGTCTGTAGTCCGTTAGTGAAGTATTACAATAACAATCATGACACTGGTTTTTTATGCTGTGAAAACATAGAATTGGGTACACAAGTATTCCAATATTCAGGACAACATACGGGCTCAAACGCCGGTCTAAGCCAAACCTTAGGTCCAACTAGCATTAGCTGACTATAGAACTTTACCTTTTAAGAAATTAAGACCGTATTATGTTAACCAAAAATTTCATTCAACTAGGTATTTAAAAATTGTCACTTCAACAAGGGATGTCACAAATATTCAAGAATTTTTAACACTGCACCAAATTATTGAACCTTTATGATTGTTGTATTAGTTACTTAAGGCTAAACTTAAAATAATTAAAACTGATGGAGCACTGTATTTACAAAAATAAAAGATGTTTTATTTAAGAAGTTTAAATATTTGAAACTTTTTTTACGAGTACTACAGTTTCCTCGAGCTACGAAAGAGTTGGCCTACAGTATATCCACTTTGAAATGCAAAGTAAATGCTTGTTCGGGCGAGTAGTCTGATTTTCGTTACTGTCAAAACGTGTACATTGTTTCTATGTTAAGAAAAGTTTACTGAATGGTTATTAGGGAAAATAAGCAGACACATATACTTATTAACTGCGGGGCTGCCGCGACCGAGCGGATTGTTTGTAAGTGGAAATCGTGCCGGACGATGTCACTAGTCGTAGGGTCTTCTCGGGGTTTTCCCCTTTGCCCCACCCTTTCAGGTAGGTGCTGTTCCATACTCACCGTAGCTGTTTATAGGCCTTAAAACTCACTTCACTTAGGAACTGTGTTTTCAGTTCTCTTGTACTACTGTATACTAATAATGAAATGTTTCTACTTAAATAATATTTTTGGCATTTCAAAGGGATGGTACTCGAAAAGGTCGACTTATACGTAGGCCCGAATTGTGTCAGAAGTAAACAGTGTTTATAGTAGAAACTTTTAGTTAATAAGTATAGGACTTTCAATGTTTTAAGATACGGATTGGATCATAACTGTAGATAGTAAGTTGCCAAAAGTCGTTATGGATAAATTAATATGGCAAATGACCTAGTCGAAGTTTAATTATTATTACACCTGTTATTATTTACTTATAAACTAACCTTCAAACATACGTACTAAATGGACAAACATAAACATCCATGCCCGAACCCGGATTCAAACCGGGGCCTCTCGCACCACAGACCGGCGCGCTACCAACTGAGCTACGGAGGCCGGCTTGTAATTTAAAAAATATGTGCGTTTCTGTAAAAAAAAAACTGGGAATGAGAATGGCGGCAGTGCATTCACAGTTTCGTGAAACCATTTACGGGAGGTTATGCTGTTGTGCCGGAAATGAGGTATTTCGACACTTTTTTTATATGTTATTATAATTTTAAATTATTATTTGAAATTTTATTTTCTATATAAATTGGTTAAAAAAGGGTGATTTACACTTTGTTAGGCTGGTGTACTCTACCTTAGTTAAACTTTGTGCATGTGGACCGAGGCACCTTTTCTCAGGGACCAATCTAATATTTTGCTAGTCTAATGTAGACGTTAGCAGCCCGTATGACATTTCTCCCGCTTATAGTCACATTCCCGGCCTGTAACATTGTTTCTCTGCGTGACTAAAATCGCATAGAGCAGCTTCTGGCCTGCAAGCTCTATTTCTCAGAGACCCGCTGAGAGTGGCGAGTCTCGGCACGAACGAGGATCCCGTGGACCCCCGTTCCCAACACAGTTGCGTTTTTTGTACCCCCTCTCCCCCTCAGCTACCCACCTTGATTCTCAGAATTTAGCCCAGGACCATTGACCTGACGTGAACCTGCCAGGCGGTGGCCGACTTCAAGGTCGATTTGCCATAAAAAAAATATGTGCAAGGATGGACCACCCACGACATCTAGCGGCAGAAATAGTAACGTCTGTTCTGGTCGCCAGCGAGTGGAGCTGACACCCGCGACACCTGCTGGCGATCTTGCCAACCTCCCCTCTCTGTCCCCTTTAGGCCCCAGAGTGCAGCACCGGCTACTCCATAAGGCCCTAGGCTTCCTCCTCGCTGTCTGTAAAAGTCGATTGTATGTTTCTTTCTGTGCCTGCCGGTAGAGACCGCAGCATTCGCCCTTCAGCGCAAACAACTGAAATCGTGGCTACGACCACTTCGGGCACCTCCGGAGGTTTTCGGCCCAGAGCCGAACCTTCCCCCTCTTTTCCCTAGGGCCGACCGCCCGTTTTAATTAGGAGTTTTGGTCCGCCACTGCGGCACTTGGTACTCTGACTTCGGCTACTTACCGCGTCATCTCGGCGTCACCTCTGTTAAGAGGCCTTTTCACGGCAACGACGTACTCGTTCGAATAAGGAATGTAGTCAGCTGCCTTCAGGGATGTGATCCCAAGCTCAAAATTCAGTAGTAGCCAGTCAGTAGTAGTGATTAGAAAACAATTCATGTTTTAATTTAAAGTTTATTAATTTTTTTTTGATCTTACTAAATGTTATTTTCGGCCGCGTCATTCGCGCAATTCTCGGTCCGCGCCTTTCTGATGTCGGCGCGAGACTTTTCCTGAGCCCAGGAGCTACACCCTGTCTGGTGAGTTGCTATCAGCATCATTCCCCAACCTCCCCTTATCTTTTGCGGGCATTTTCTGCCCAGTTTGCTAACTGTCTGTGTCCTAGTTCTGATCAGGTTTGATTCGGACTGTTCACAGACAGGGTCCAAGAGCCGGATGCCGAATTGGCATTTTCACACCCTTTCTCAACAACAAATAGGCGCCCTGGCATCATGTTCACTACTGAGTAGTATAGGATAGCCGGTCCGGGCGCAGGCTTTAAGGCTGTGGTGCTGTGGTGCCGACCGTCATATTTGATTCTGACGTCACGGCGGCCATCTTGGAAGGTTGTGACCTTGACCTTTGACCTTGACCTTGAATTTGATCCTCAAAATCCGCCAAAATTGGGCAAAATATGCCCCAAAATTCCTCAAAAATCGCCAAAATTTCCATTTCTGTGGAAAAAAGTTCCGCCAAAAAATCTCAAAAAATTCCACAAATTAAAAATTTCTCTTTTCGAGGGAAAAATTTCCCGTTTCGAGGGAAAAATTCCCGTTTTTAGTCCTTAAAAATCCCAGCGGCTGAAAATTCCTAAAACTGGCTTAAGCATCCTTAACTCAAGCCTCAGTTAAGCCATTTCTAGGAATAAGGATACCATGACCGCCATCTTGGATTATGTCGCCACCGTTGCAATTTCCGTTACGGCCGCCATCTTTAAATTTATTATCCGATTTTAATGAATTTTTTTTAAAAATTATAAAAAAATTCAAATAATAAAATTTTTAATAAAATATTTAAAAAACAAACATTTACGACACGGAGCTCGGAGTCCTCGGTTCGAACCCGACGAGTGCAAAAAAAATAAAAATGGCGACCGATCCTTCCCCCGAGGTGGCTGCAGGCATACTGACTCCCACCACTTTTTATCATCATCTAGTATGACATCATGGCCGCCATCTTGTCTTCGATGCTGGAAGCCAACATCATTGTATCGTCGGCTAGAGTGCGCCGATGACATGTTAGTTTAATTCGTATCCGCAAGAGTGCAGTAATCATTTATTACTGTGACACCCGCCATCTTGTCATTTGGCCGCCATCTTGAAAATCCGTAATTATTTAGCTAGAAATTCGGGGAAAGTTCCAAAATTCATTAAATAAATCACTCATTAATTTACATATTGATTCGATCGATTCCCGTCCTCGGTTCGATACCCGATCGTTGCAATAATGTTTAATCTTATGTAAAAATAATAATAATTTAAATAAACCATGTTCAACATTCTTAAAGAGACTTTAAATCCTCTACTACCACCATCCTATCAGACATCAAGACCACCATATTGGAAATGTGTAATTTTAATGCTAGAGATCCGGGAAAAAGTTCAGAAATCATTAAATAAATTTCCGATCAATATACTGATTAATTAGATCGACTAAGATCCTTGGTACGATCTAGGATGATGCAAAAAAAATTAAATATATCATCAATTTAACATAATAGTAACAGGTTCGAGGAATTAAACACCGCAAGTTCTTTTACAAACATAATATTTATTACATAATTTCTATTCTACTACAGGATCACTTACGAAAGCCAACAATCTTATAATCATTTAGTTCCGCAGCGGTGTGAAATGACTAATTCTTAGCTCCAATCGGTTTATACTAGACAGAGTCCAGCCAGAACCTTTACAGACATAGTCCACCTCTTCTTGACAGAGTTTCTGGATACCGTTTTTAACAGTTTGCTTCACATCGTTAGAACTGTAAATTACTGCAGCAGATGTCTTGAATGCACACTTTTTCACTTCGTCATCGAACGGATATGGCTTTCCATATATACAGTCCAACCACAAGTTATATTTCAAAGGTCCGTTTGTTGCTACATCATCAGTAAGCTGATTGATTATCTTCTGTCTGATATCGTCAAGAAAATTACAAATGTCCTTCGACTCACCGAACGTATTTAGATAATAGTAGTCTTTCAACGTTCCACGAAATGCAGACTGCGCCAAGTAGAAGCCATTATCGTTCACTTGTAATGCTACGAACACAGTCTTAGGTTTAGTTCCATGTTCAGACGTCATAACAATCGGTTGCTGGGCATCTGTTTTTTTGGTTGTACGCTTTCGTGTCTCCAATCTAAAGCGAGGAGTCGAAATGTCGGCAGGTAGTTCAGCAGTAGAAGCACAGACTCCACCTTTACATTTTTTCGCATGATGTCGCAAACTGTCAATTCGAGTAAACCATTTAAGGCACTCATCACATCGAAACTTCATGCGAGAAGGATTCTTCGCGCATTTGCTCCGCTCATGTCTTCGTGCATCATGGTAAAATGCGAACGACGTATCACAGTAGCTGCAAGGATACCGTGGTGATGAAGACGATCCTTTCAGACCCGATCCAGATACAGGCGTTGCAACAGTAGTACCATTTCCAGGCATTCTCTTATGCACATCGATGCATCGTTGTTGCGCCGAAACCTTTACTTTCTGCCGCACAGCAGGACCTTTGCATGCCTTCATGTGCGTTTTCATATTATCTTTTCTGGCAAACTGCTTATGACATTTCTCACAAACAAACATTTTACGATATAGGTTCTTGGCACATTCGCTCCTCTCGTGTCGCCGAGCATTGCTGTTGTTTGAGAAAATCTTGTCACAGTAACAGCACCGATGTTCGCTAGTTGTCAAATCAGCATCCATTGAAGTCTCCATCGAGGTCGTATCGTCGATCGTCGTGGTTTCCTGCACATCCAGCTCAGTAGTCATTAAGCTATCTTCTGCTGGTGGTATCACATCTGTTGAAATCTCCTCCAATGTTGACATCGTCGTCGTTGCCAACGGGATCTGCTCCACCATTGTCGTCGCTGTCGTCAAGGTTCCCGTAGACGATGATACAACGTCCATCGAGTACGACGTTAAAGTCGGTAAATATGCCATCGAGTTCTCAAGAACAGGTAATTACGCGACTTATTCACCAGATGAAATAATCTAGGTGATCCTTACACCGTCGACGACAGTAACAAACTGAGCGACCTGCTGTCTAGGACTCGCTTATATACATGCACCGGATGGAATAATACGCAAGTCAAATCAAGAACCACTTACTATAATACCAGAGTCAAAACAACATTAAAAATAGAAGGACCATCAACGAAAAGGCAGCACATTTGGAAGCACCGACAACGAAAAGGCAGCACCGACAACGAAAAGGCAGCACATTTGGAAGCACCTACAACGAAAAGGCAGCACCGACAACGAAAAGGCAGCACATTTGGAAGCACCGACAACGAAAAGGCAGCAGCGACAACGAAAAGGCAGCACATTTGGAAGCACCGACAACGAAAAGGCAGCACCGACAACGAAAAGGCAGCACATTTGGAAGAACCGACAAAGAAAAGGCAGCACCGCCAACGAAAAGGAAGCACATTTGGAAGCACCGACAAAGAAAAGGCAGTACCGCCAACGAAAAGGAAGCACATTTGGAAGCACCGACAACGAAAAGGCAGCACCGCCAAAGAAAAGACAGCACATTTGGAAGCACCGACAACGAAAAGGAAGCACCATCAACGAAAAGGCCGCACCGCCAACGAAAAGGAAGCACATTTGGAAGCACCGGCAAAGAAAAGGCAGCACCGCCCACGAAAAGGAAGCACATTTGGAAGCACCGACAAAGAAAAGGCAGCACCGACAACGAAAAGGCAGCACATTTGGAAGCACCGACAACGAAAAGGCAGCACCGACAACGAAAAGGCAGCACATTTGGAAGCACCGACAACGAAAAGGCAGCACCGACAACGAAAAGGCAACACATTTGGAAGCACCGACAAAGAAAAGGCAGCACCGCCAACGAAAAGGAAGCACATTTGGAAGCACCGACAAAGAAAAGGCAGCACCGCCAACGAAAAGGAAGCACATTTGGAAGCACCGACAACGAAAAGGCAGCACCGCCAAAGAAAAGACAGCACATTTGGAAGCACCGACAACGAAAAGGAAGCACCATCAACGAAATGGCCGCACCGCCAACGAAAAGGAAGCACATTTGGAAGCACCGGCAAAGAAAAGGCAGCACCGCCCACGAAAAGGAAGCACATTTGGAAGCACCGACAAAGAAAAGGCAGCACCGCCAACGAAAAGGAAGCACATTTGGAAGCACCGGCAACGAAAAGGCAGCACCATCGACGAAAAGGAAGCACATTAATTTGTCATTGACTGCAATATTCATTGGTTCCAATATTCATTGGCTCCAATATTCATTGGCTCCAATATTCAATGGCTCCAATATTCATTGACTCCAATATTCATTGGCTCCATCAGTCATTGACACCTACAGTCTTTTGGTCCCAAAAGTCTTTTGGCTCCAAATATATTAGGCTAGAATTCTTCGAGTCTAAGAGACTATGAGACCACATGGTTACAGAACTACGTGACTACGAATCTTCAAGTTTACGAGACTGCGAGGCTACAGAGCTACGAAGCCTCTAGTACACAGGTTTACGTGACTGCGAGGATACAGGACTACCAGTCTGCATGAGTACTTGACTACGAAGCTACTCGTCTACAAGGCTACAATTACAGCATCTGTTTTCGTCAGAATTTTCTCTTTTGCTCCAACTGCACCACCAGCATTATGTTATAAGATTACAAGGCCGCCTGCTTACGTAGCTTCAAGTCTACGAGGATACTTGGATACGTAGCTTCAATTCTACGAGGTCCTAAGACTTCATGACTACGCGACTTCGAGCCATGAGGTTACGAGATTACGTGACTACGAATCTTCATGTTTACGAGACTGCGAGGCTACAGAGCTACGAAGCCTCTAGAAAACGAGTTTACGTGACTGCGTGGATACAGGAATACAAGTCTGCATGAGTTCTTGACTACGAAGCTACTCGTCTGCAAGGCTCCAATTGACACATCTGTCTTCGATGGTATTTTCTCTTTTGCTACATCTACGCCATCAGCATTATGTTATAAGATTACAAAGCTACTTGCTTACGTAGCTTCAAGTCTACGAGGCTCCAATATTTCATGACTACGAGACTACGAACCATGAGGTTACGAGACTATGCGATTGCAAGTCTTCAAGGTTACGTCATCGCGAGGCTATAGGACTACGAAGCTTCCAGAACGCATGGTTACGAGAATGCATGACTAATTGGCCGCATGGCTACGAAACTTTATGTCTCTGACTGACTACAATAGCACTATTCAGTGGTGAGAGTTAATTTATTTCATGCAAAGGTACTTGCTGCAAGCAGTTCCGCTTTTCAACATCAGATGACGTCACGTTTTGCTTGCAGGTAAAATAATATTTATTTATTTTATGCGGGATGCGGGTTGTTCACTATCGGTCGCATAAGAAGAATGGCATCGATAGTCTTCAAGGAGAAGGAAGTTCGTCCTTCCTGCTAGTGCTGCTCAGATTTCTCACAGTCCGCCATCTTGGATTGCGACGTCACGGCTGCTATCTTGGATGGGTGTGACTTTGACCTTTGACCGAAACCGCAGGAATGATCGCAAGCACACGGATTAACCATCATAATATTGATAAGAATAATCAGGAGCACACAGAGAAAACCATCATAATATTGGCAAGAATAATCAGGAGCACACGGAGAAAAACGACACATGTTTTCTTTGATATCATAAAATTACAGAAAAAAAAAATATTTAAAAATAAAAATAAATTAATAAAAAAATTTAAAATAAAAACAAAAAATACATAAACTGATTCTGCTAGCTTGTAAACTTATCATTGTTGAGGAAAGATAGAGTTCTAGTACAAGCCAGAATTTTATGTATTTTTTGTTTTTATTTTAAATTTTTTTATTAATTTATTATTATTTTTAAATATTTTTTTTTCTGTAATTTTATGATATCAAAGAAAACATGTGTCGTTTTTCTCCGTGTGCTCCTGATTATTCTTGCCAATATTATGATGGTTTTCTCCGTGTGCTCCTGATTATTCTTATCAATATTATGATGGTTAATCCGTGTGCTTGCGATCATTCCTGCGGTTTCGGTCAAAGGTCAAAGTCACACCCATCCAAGATAGCAGCCGTGACGTCGCAATCCAAGATGGCGGACTGTGAGAAATCTGAGCAGCACTAGCAGGAAGGACGAACTTCCTTCTCCTTGAAGACTATCGATGCCATTCTTCTTATGCGACCGATAGTGAACAACCCGCATCCCGCATAAAAAAAATAAATATTATTTTACCTGCAAGCAAAACGTGACGTCATCTGATGTTGAAAAGCGGAACTGCTTGCAGCAAGTACCTTTGCATGAAATAAATTAACTCTCACCACTGAATAGTGCTATTGTAGTCAGTCAGAGACATAAAGTTTCGTAGCCATGCGGCCAATTAGTCATGCATTCTCGTAACCATGCGTTCTGGAAGCTTCGTAGTCCTATAGCCTCGCGATGACGTAACCTTGAAGACTTGCAATCGCATAGTCTCGTAACCTCATGGTTCGTAGTCTCGTAGTCATGAAATATTGGAGCCTCGTAGACTTGAAGCTACGTAAGCAAGTAGCTTTGTAATCTTATAACATAATGCTGATGGCGTAGATGTAGCAAAAGAGAAAATACCATCGAAGACAGATGTGTCAATTGGAGCCTTGCAGACGAGTAGCTTCGTAGTCAAGAACTCATGCAGACTTGTATTCCTGTATCCACGCAGTCACGTAAACTCGTTTTCTAGAGGCTTCGTAGCTCTGTAGCCTCGCAGTCTCGTAAACATGAAGATTCGTAGTCACGTAATCTCGTAACCTCATGGCTCTAAGTCGCGTAGTCATGAAGTCTTAGGACCTCGTAGAATTGAAGCTACGTATCCAAGTATCCTCGTAGACTTGAAGCTACGTAAGCAGGCGGCCTTGTAATCTTATAACATAATGCTGGTGGTGCAGTTGGAGCAAAAGAGAAAATTCTGACGAAAACAGATGCTGTAATTGTAGCCTTGTAGACGAGTAGCTTCGTAGTCAAGTACTCATGCAGACTGGTAGTCCTGTATCCTCGCAGTCACGTAAACCTGTGTACTAGAGGCTTCGTAGCTCTGTAGCCTCGCAGTCTCGTAAACTTGAAGATTCGTAGTCACGTAGTTCTGTAACCATGTGGTCTCATAGTCTCTTAGACTCGAAGAATTCTAGCCTAATATATTTGGAGCCAAAAGACTTTTGGGACCAAAAGACTGTAGGTGTCAATGACTGATGGAGCCAATGAATATTGGAGTCAATGAATATTGGAGCCATTGAATATTGGAGCCAATGAATATTGGAGCCAATGAATATTGGAACCAATGAATATTGCAGTCAATGACAAATTAATGTGCTTCCTTTTCGTCGATGGTGCTGCCTTTTCGTTGTCGGTGCTTCCAAATGTGCTTCCTTTTCGTTGGCGGTGCTGCCTTTTCTTTGTCGGTGCTTCCAAATGTGCTTCCTTTTCGTGGGCGGTGCTGCCTTTTCTTTGCCGGTGCTTCCAAATGTGCTTCCTTTTCGTTGGCGGTGCGGCCTTTTCGTTGATGGTGCTTCCTTTTCGTTGTCGGTGCTTCCAAATGTGCTGTCTTTTCTTTGGCGGTGCTGCCTTTTCGTTGTCGGTGCTTCCAAATGTGCTTCCTTTTCGTTGGCGGTGCTGCCTTTTCTTTGTCGGTGCTTCCAAATGTGCTTCCTTTTCGTTGGCGGTGCTGCCTTTTCTTTGTCGGTGCTTCCAAATGTGCTGCCTTTTCGTTGTCGGTGCTTCCAAATGTGCTGCCTTTTCGTTGTCGGTGCTGCCTTTTCGTTGTCGGTGCTTCCAAATGTGCTGCCTTTTCGTTGTCGGTGCTGCCTTTTCTTTGTCGGTGCTTCCAAATGTGCTTCCTTTTCGTGGGCGGTGCTGCCTTTTCTTTGCCGGTGCTTCCAAATGTGCTTCCTTTTCGTTGGCGGTGCGGCCTTTTCGTTGATGGTGCTTCCTTTTCGTTGTCGGTGCTTCCAAATGTGCTGTCTTTTCTTTGGCGGTGCTGCCTTTTCGTTGTCGGTGCTTACAAATGTGCTTCCTTTTCGTTGGCGGTGCTGCCTTTTCTTTGTCGGTGCTTCCAAATGTGCTTCCTTTTCGTTGGCGGTGCTGCCTTTTCTTTGTCGGTGCTTCCAAATGTGCTGCCTTTTCGTTGTCGGTGCTGCCTTTTCGTTGTCGGTGCTTCCAAATGTGCTGCCTTTTCGTTGTCGGTGCTTCCAAATGTGCTGCCTTTTCGTTGTCGCTGCTGCCTTTTCGTTGTCGGTGCTTCCAAATGTGCTGCCTTTTCGTTGTCGGTGCTGCCTTTTCGTTGTTGGTGCTTCCAAATGTGCTGCCTTTTCGTTGTCGGTGCTGCCTTTTCGTTGTCGGTGCTGCCTTTTCGTTGTCGGTGCTGCCTTTTCGTTGTCGGTGCTTCCAAATGTGCTGCCTTTTCGTTGTCGGTGCTGCCTCTTCGTTGTCGGTGCTTCCAAATGTGCTGCCTTTTCGTTGATGGTCCTTCTATTTTTAATGTTGTTTTGACTCTGGTATTATAGTAAGTGGTTCTTGATTTGACTTGCGTATTATTCTATCCGGTGCATGTATATAAGCGAGTCCTAGACAGCAGGTCGCTCAGTTTGTTACTGTCGTCGACGGTGTAAGGATCACCTAGATTATTTCATCTGGTGAATAAGTCGCGTAATTACCTGTTCTTGAGAACTCGATGGCATATTTACCGACTTTAACGTCGTACTCGATGGACGTTGTATCATCGTCTACGGGAACCTTGACGACAGCGACGACAATGGTGGAGCAGATCCCGTTGGCAACGACGACGATGTCAACATTGGAGGAGATTTCAACAGATGTGATACCACCAGCAGAAGATAGCTTAATGACTACTGAGCTGGATGTGCAGGAAACCACGACGATCGACGATACGACCTCGATGGAGACTTCAATGGATGCTGATTTGACAACTTGCGAACATCGGTGCTGTTACTGTGACAAGATTTTCTCAAACAACAGCAATGCTCGGCGACACGAGAGGAGCGAATGTGCCAAGAACCTATATCGTAAAATGTTTGTTTGTGAGAAATGTCATAAGCAGTTTGCCAGAAAAGATAATATGAAAACGCACATGAAGGCATGCAAAGGTCCTGCTGTGCGGCAGAAAGTAAAGGTTTCGGCGCAACAACGATGCATCGATGTGCATAAGAGAATGCCTGGAAATGGTACTACTGTTGCAACGCCTGTATCTGGATCGGGTCTGAAAGGATCGTCTTCATCACCACGGTATCCTTGCAGCTACTGTGATACGTCGTTCGCATTTTACCATGATGCACGAAGACATGAGCGGAGCAAATGCGCGAAGAATCCTTCTCGCATGAAGTTTCGATGTGATGAGTGCCTTAAATGGTTTACTCGAATTGACAGTTTGCGACATCATGCGAAAAAATGTAAAGGTGGAGTCTGTGCTCCTACTGCTGAACTACCTGCCGACATTTCGACTCCTCGCTTTAGATTGGAGACACGAAAGCGTACAACCAAAAAAACAGATGCCCAGCAACCGATTGTTATGACGTCTGAACATGGAACTAAACCTAAGACTGTGTTCGTAGCATTACAAGTGAACGATAATGGCTTCTACTTGGCGCAGTCTGCATTTCGTGGAACGTTGAAAGACTACTATTATCTAAATACGTTCGGTGAGTCGAAGGACATTTGTAATTTTCTTGACGATATCAGACAGAAGATAATCAATCAGCTTACTGATGATGTAGCAACAAACGGACCTTTGAAATATAACTTGTGGTTGGACTGTATATATGGAAAGCCATATCCGTTCGATGACGAAGTGAAAAAGTGTGCATTCAAGACATCTGCTGCAGTAATTTACAGTTCTAACGATGTGAAGCAAACTGTTAAAAACGGTATCCAGAAACTCTGTCAAGAAGAGGTGGACTATGTCTGTAAAGGTTCTGGCTGGACTCTGTCTAGTATAAACCGATTGGAGCTAAGAATTAGTCATTTCACACCGCTGCGGAACTAAATGATTATAAGATTGTTGGCTTTCGTAAGTGATCCTGTAGTAGAATAGAAATTATGTAATAAATATTATGTTTGTAAAAGAACTTGCGGTGTTTAATTCCTCGAACCTGTTACTATTATGTTAAATTGATGATATATTTAATTTTTTTTGCATCATCCTAGATCGTACCAAGGATCTTAGTCGATCTAATTAATCAGTATATTGATCGGAAATTTATTTAATGATTTCTGAACTTTTTCCCGGATCTCTAGCATTAAAATTACACATTTCCAATATGGTGGTCTTGATGTCTGATAGGATGGTGGTAGTAGAGGATTTAAAGTCTCTTTAAGAATGTTGAACATGGTTTATTTAAATTATTTTTTTACATAAGGTTAAACATTATTGCAACGATCGGGTATCGAACCGAGGACGGGAATCGATCGAATCAATATGTAAATTAATGAGTGATTTATTTAATGAATTTTGGAACTTTTCCCGAATTTCTAGCTAAATAATTACGGATTTTCAAGATGGCGGCCAAATGACAAGATGGCGGGTGTCACAGTAATAAATGATTACTGCACTCTTGCGGATACGAATTAAACTAACATGTCATCGGCGCACTCTAGCCGACGATACAATGATGTTGGCTTCCAGCATCGAAGACAAGATGGCGGCCATGACGTCATACTAGATGATGATAAAAAGTGGTGGGAGTCAGTATGCCTGCAGCCACCTCGGGGGAAGGATCGGTCGCCATTTTTATTTTTTTTGCACTCGTCGGGTTCGAACCGAGGACTCCGAGCTCCGTGTCGTAAATGTTTGTTTTTTAAATATTTTATTAAAAATTTTATTATTTGAATTTTTTTATAATTTTTAAAAAAAAATCATTAAAATCGGATAATAAATTTAAAGATGGCGGCCGTAACGGAAATTGCAACGGTGGCGACATAATCCAAGATGGCGGTCATGGTATCCTTATTCCTAGAAATGGCTTAACTGAGGCTTGAGTTAAGGATGCTTAAGCCAGTTTTAGGAATTTTCAGCCGCTGGGATTTTTAAGGACTAAAAACGGGAATTTTTCCCTCGAAACGGGAAATTTTTCCTTCGAAAAGAGAAATTTTTAATTTGTGGAATTTTTTGAGATTTTTTGGCGGAACTTTTTTCCACAGAAATGGAAATTTTGGCGATTTTTGAGGAATTTTGGGGCAAATTTTGCCCAATTTTGGCGGATTTTGAGGATCAAATTCAAGGTCAAGGTCAAAGGTCAAGGTCACAACCATCCAAGATGGCCGCCGTGACGTCAGAATCAAATATGACGGTCGGCACCACAGCACCACAGCCTTAAAGCCTGCGCCCGGACCGGCTATCCTATACTACTCTACTGATCTCCGGGAACCGAAGCACCGACCTCCGGTGATACAGTATTTATAAACCTTTTTTTGAACTTTCTTTAAATTACGACGTTCTATGAAGTGAATCACATAAACATCTGTTTTGGACTTTGAGAATATAAACTGGGATGTTTAGAACATATTTGTATTTTTTTATTGGTTTATGTATTTTATTGAAATCTTTTTATAATCTAATTTAGGGCCAGCCCATTTTTTTTAAATATATCTGAGAGCTCTTTAATTATGTAATTGAAATTGTATGTTAATAACTTTTATATCTGTTATAAATTTTCCTTAGATAAATTTGGCGTAATTATATTCAGACGGAATCACACCTTGTTTCTGTTCATTTCTCATATCCTTGTGAAACATAAAGATCCCCAGCACACTGTCCACCCTGGATAGTCAAGGTCATTGTGCGGAATGAGCGGTTGGTAGTAGGAGTGTGAGGGTTGTGGTGGAGGGTTAAACCAAATATTTTAGAATGACAATATAGGAACCTCGAGCCTTTTAACACGGTGAAAGCTGGCGACACCCGACAGCAGCGACCCTGGTGGATTTGCCTAAAGAAACGCCCGCGAAATTAAAATTCCCATGTATTACAATGGGAGATACCAGCACAGATTTACTCTCGTCTCTTGAAATCTTGTTGTCATCGTGAAATAAATTTACGGTCAATATATTTTTACTGAAACTGAGTATTCATATTTCAAAGCAGTTACCCAATTTACAGAGCTATATTGATTTTTAAGACCATTAAATATAGTGTTACTGTAAACATAACAGACAACCAAATGACGCAAATCAGACAGTTTTTAATAATGAAACATACTTAACTCTAAACCTGAAATTGTGTAAATAACATATTTTATAAATATTCCGTGAAAGTTGAAAAAAAATTCCTCGAGGAACTGCTTAAAGTGAATAAAAAAACTTTTAAATCGAATATGACTTGTCCCGAACCAAAATTAAGTATTTTTAATGTTGCTAATTGAAGTCAACCAAACACTTATAAAAATTTAGTTTAATTTAATTTATTTAACATAACCAAACACTTAAAACTAATTTACATTATTTTTATGTTGAAAATCAAACATAAAACTTTTGAAATAAATAATTTTGGTAAACTGCTTGAAATACTACAGTGACAACTAAGTCATTCAGCATAATGAGAGGAGCGCAAAAATACAAACTTGAGGATATTTAAATTATTTTTTAGGTAATGCTCTGGTTTAAAAATATACAATAAAAATTTAAAAACTAATTTCTATTAAAAATAGATTAAAACAATATTTAAAACATTGTATGTTGAAATATGTATCATTGTTTTCAATAAGGCACTATCATTTTTTAACAGTGGAAAAGGAATATTTGATGTAAACCATACACAAGTAAACATGGCTATAGCAAATATTGTAGTTCCTATTAAGATATTTGGCTATAGTTTCAACCTTCGGAAAACTAAAAAACGACTTTTAACAGCTAGATACATTGTAATTATTGCAACCAAACATTGCACAAACTTTTCCAGTCATTATAAATAACTTAAACAGGAGAAAACAAATAAAAGACGTCCATTCAAAATTAGCTAAATAACATTGTCTCAAATGCGCTTACAATGTAGGTCCAGGCTAGGGCGCCAGAATGCGCTACTGAATAAGTCGCCCGTTTTTTTGACGACTTTCCTATATTGTCCTTCTAAAATATTTGGTTGAACTATCCTCACACTACCATAAACCTGTATAGGGACTTAAATTGGGGGAGGGGGTGGTACATATCCCACATTGTAAACAAACAACGTCTACCATCAACTACTAAGTACTATAACTACTAATATAAACGTTCATTTAGTAGTGTGTCAACGATGTGAGGGATATTATAGACTATAGATGATGATAATACACACACATTTACGCAATTACTGAATGCTGGTTGTGATCTGCCATACCACTGGCGCTCGAAATACTAAATTCTTCCACGCTTGATAACTTAAAAAAAAATTGATTTTCATATTTGAATTATTATCACCTTGTAAACACCGCTCTTTAAGTGACAATAGATGGTTAATACCACTATGCAAGACTAATTTATATTCAAAGTCATCCACCACTGCCGCGTCATAAGCTTGGAACAGTTTACCGACATCAGATTAGTCATCCCATGGCTGAGGGGATGACACTGACATTCCGCAAAATGTTTATTCAGATCTGTATAATTGTGGGGGTGAGTGTACATGAACGTAATAGAATTGTAATTTTTATATTACTACTAAGTCTGCCACTTAGGAGTGTTTTTGTGTATTAGTAATATTTATGTAATTGTATCATTTGAGCATTGATTTTTAAATAACATATCAACAAAAAGAAATTGTATTTTAAATGTGTCCAGTGTAAGGAACGTTAACATGCACTCTGCGCTTTTTAAGACGTTCATAAATGAGATTGAATCACTGGAAAATCAGGTGTAGGAGTAGCGATATATATACACAAAAGCATAAGACTTTCTCATGCCAGGTAGGCATGAAAACTTATCAGCAGAAGTACGCCATAAGCACAGGGATATTGCCGTTATGGTCCTGTACAAGCCAAAAATTATATATGTATGTATATACATATATATATATATATATATATATATATATATTCCATAAACTAATTAAACTGAAGACTGTTCACGGTAAATTTAACACTTCTGAGCACCTGGTTACTTTTTTCTCTCGATCAATTTGTATCCTTTCACTACTTATTTATGCTAAATATTTATATTTTTCTATTCAAGATAGTCTATTTTTTCAACTCAACAAAAATTATATGTCCGAAACCTCCACGAAATATAATATTGGTTCTTATTCAAATAGAAGTGATTTTCAGTGTCCACTTTACCGTAAACGGCCTACCTTGAAAATTAACTATGTAACATGTTAGAAAAATATGAAGATATAATCTTATTAGATGATATCAACATAAATATGTTAAACATTTCCGCGGTGAAACAGTTGTACGCAGGAATCCTAAATATTGCGCAACTATTTAAGGTGGCCGCCTGACAGCGAGTAATTTTTTAATGTTCGAGGCGTGGTAAGGGCCGGAGAGCTGAGAGCGATACAGTCACGCGCATCAAGGTCCTAACGCCTATATCCGGCAGGTGGTCTTCTGACATGCAGCAACATTGTAGAAGACTCCCCTCTAAGGCAATTTCAGTGGAGATCCTATAATTTTATGACGAAATATTAATTGTGAAGATTTGTTGAACGTTCCTAAACCATTTTCAAGTCAGTGAAACTGTATTTTCAAACCTAAAATTGACGGTGAAAATAACCATTTTAGCCATTTTCAGCTTCCAAAAGAGGTTATTTATATAGAGGATTGTATAAGCTGGCAATGGTCGAGGAACACGTGAAACATATTGTCGACGTTAGGGCCGTTCCCGTGGTTCAGAGTCGCTGCCCAGCTGCTCCGGTAGAGAGGGTACGTGCCACGTGGCAAGGGAACTACCCTAACTCGGGTGAAATAAAAGAGTTTATGACGTTAAGCTGGGTTTAATGCACACATCACACACTGTACATGGGTTGTCACGGCTCCCCTCTGTGACAGTCCATCGGGGCGAGGCCCGGCTCCACGCACTTTGAGCGCGACAAACTACCAGTGACCTGACTGGCAGTGACAAGACAGTGACGCGACTGACAGTGGCGTGAATGACGGTGACGTGACTGGCAGTGACGCGAATGACGATGACACGAAAGACTGACGTAACTGCCGACGCGAACGACGGTGACGTGACTGACGGTGACGTGACTGACAGTGACGCGAATGACGATGACACGAAAGACTGTGACGTAACTGCCGACGCGAACGACTGTGACGTGACTGACAGTGACGCGAATGACGATGACACGAAAGACTATGACGTAACTGCCGATGCGAACGACGGTGACGTGACTGACGGTGACGTGACTGATGGTGACGTGACTGACAGTGACGCGAATGACGATGACACGAAAGACTGTGACGTAACTGCCGACGCGAAAGACTGTGACGTGACTGACGGTGATGTGACTGACAGTGACGCGAATGACGATGACACGAAAGACTATGACGTAACTGCCGACGCGAACGACGGTGACGTGACTGACGGTGACGTGACTGACAACGCGAATGACGGTGACGTGACAATGGTGACACGACTGACAGTGTCAGTTCGACTCTCACTCACAACTTCGCGACCGCACTCTCTCATGCCACTCAGGCGACTGACTCGACCCACGCTCCGCGACGTCTCAGCGGCCTCCCCCCTTGCCGCGCGCACATGAATCTTCCCTTCGTGTGCGAGTGCGTGGAGCCACATGGTCACAGGCGGGGAGACGCGACTCAGTCGCCCAGGAAACACATCTACAGGTACACAACAAGACAAATAGATATTTACACCCTCACCTAATTACATAAACGAAACCTTTGTTACACTTTTGCGCACGGGCGCCGGCGCACACGCAAGCTTGAAGCAGCAACGGGCAATAATGGCCTCAACGAGCCGGAGGAGCACTTGGGACGACGACAAATGCCCCCCCCCCCCTCCCCGAGGTGATTTTGCCCGCTGATGCTACGATCACCCGCACTTCACCATTAACACTCAGGCACTCGGGCATTCATATTGACATCCCATGGGCGGAAGTAGGAGTAACCTGCTGGGTGAGTACCCATGGCCAATAGTCTAGCAGGTAGGAGGGAGGCCTGCGCTGACGAGTGGAATGGCGGGCTATTTCCGGAACCTGGGAATTCGGTGCAGTGTCTGGGTGCATAGGTGGGTATCTGACCCCTTCCTTCACCTCATCAAGGAGTTCAATGATGACCCCTTCCTCGGGACCACAGGGCCCTTCAGGTGGATAACCTATGTGGTGGTGGTACCCATCCCCGTTTAACCCTTCCATTACTTCCTCGGGGAATACTATTTTAGGGATGGTGTCAATGGTTGGTAACTCAGGGTCCTCTTCATCAGGGATTGGGGTAAGGGATGTGTTAACGACGGAGTTTTGTGCATCCCTGGAGTCCAGCCTGTCAGCAAGCTCATCCAGGTGGTCCATGGTGAAACCGTTGGGCTCATACCCATATGCTTGTTTGATGGGCGTAGCTTCTCGGGAAAAGACTGGAGCTTTGTGATTTAAAGAAACCTCGCAACCCGCTGGGTTGGTATTGCCAGTGACCATTTTGTCACCTAAGTTCGTCGGCACCTGAGGTGAGTCCGATCTCCTTCCTTCCCTACTGCAGAGGTTTCTTCCAGGGTCGGTGTCTAGGGGCATCGGGTCAGAATTGGCACAATGGCCTCCTCGCGGTGTCTCTGGTTGGTCCCTGGGTCTGTCCTGGTCTGTAAAACTATCAGCGGCTCCTGTGGTTGACAGCTGCTGCAGCATCGGAACCGTGGCTAGCCGCAAGGCATCACGGTGTATTTTGGCCATTCGGCCATTCGGCTGCCGCACCAGGTAAGTGGTCATCCCCAAGCGAGCCACCACCTCCCTGGGCTCGGACCACTTGGGCGCGAGGCCCGCGCAAAACCCACGGCCCTTGGCTGACAGATGCTGGAGCCTTACATACACAAACTGGCCTGGAATGATCCACGGGGGTGGATTTAGGGACTGGGGCGTTCGATGATCCAAAAACTGGGCCTGATGCCTGCGTGCCCCAGCCCGTAGGTCCTCTACCGGTAAAGGTTCTTCTGTGTGAATGACGCCCAGTTCGGCTGGCAATGCTAAGTTGTGACCATGGAGCAGCTCAGCTGGAGAATATCCCGTGACCTCGTTCGTGCGCCGGCGGAGGCAGTACAAGAGGGTGGGGAGGTGAATGTCCCACTTAGTGTGGTCCTCATCAAGGCGGATATGGAGCTGGGTCTTCATGTCTTGGTTGCGGCGTTCAGTGGGATTTGATCTGGGATGATATGTAGGGGTGGTGTGATGATGGACCCCCCACCGCCCACATGCCTTCTGCCAGCTGTGGCCCGTAAATTGGACTCCATTATCCGTGAGCAGCACTCTCGGATACCCATACCGTGGGAACACCTCTCGGTCCAGTAGGGCGATGATTGTTCCCGCCTTGACATTGGCGACAGCAAATGCCTCGGTCCATCGCGTGAACATATCAGTGACTACAATGATGAACCGCTTTCCCCGGGAGGTGCGTGGGTAGGGGCCCATAATGTCAAGGGCCACCTCGTGGAATGGGTGGTCAGGGCGTCGGGGAACCTGTTGCTCCACGCCATCAAGTCGACGCGCCTTACACTGTTGGCAGCATTGGCACTCATGCACGAACTGCTTAACATCGGCCGTGACCTCCGGCCAGTGGAACGTCCTGCGGATTTCTCGCAGGGTCTGTTCAGCCCCAGGGTGCCCCGCCAGCTCATGACTGTGGAAGAACAGTAGGATGGCTGGCCGTGCAGCAGGGGGTGCATGAAAACTCCAGCGGCTTCCTCTGCGAGCACCACGGGTCTGAAGCATGCCATCGAGACTACGCTGATAGGGAAATGCTTGGTCGCCACACTCGGCCAGTCGGGCTCGCGTTTGTGGGTCGTCCTGCTGGGCGTCACGCACGTGAGCCACCAGCTCTGCCATGGTGGCGAATTGGGTGGCCGGCTCTGGTGTGCTGGGCCCAGGCAGCGTGTACAGTAGGGCATCGTCGGGGGCCGGGTCCGAATAGTTGGTAATCGGAACCGGGGGTAGGAGGTTGTCCCACCCCTGGTCATCGTTGACTATGGTTCTGGGGTCCGGGTGCCGGGAAAGCTCGTCAGCGAGCTCATTTTCCCGGCCGGGAACATGTTCCACCGTGAAGTGGAAGCTCTGGAGGAGAAGGGCCCACCGGGTAAACTTGGACTTGCCCTCCTGCACGGAATCCAGCCATTTGAGGCACTGGCTGTCCGTGCGGAGAATAAAGGGGCGCCCCTCGAGGTAGTGTCGGTATCTTTTTAGTGCCCACACCACAGCGAGGCACTCTTGCTCATTGACATGGTATCGTTTTTCCGCTGGGCCAAACTTGGCACTCGCGTACTCGACGATACGTCTCTGGCCTTGGCCGTCCAGCTGGTACAGCACCACCCCCATGCCTTCCTGGCTAGCATCGGTCTGCACGAACAGTGGTTCGTCCGGCACCAGCCGCGACAGGATGTGGCAGTTGCGGAGCTGTTGTTTTAACTCGCCCAGGGCCTGGTCGGCGGCCTGGGTCCACCGGAATTTGTGCTTAGGTGAAAGCAGGTCGGTCATGGGCGCGGTAATCGAGGCGAAGTGGGGAACAAATGACCTCAACCAATTTAACAGCCCCATGAGTTTCTGGAGCTGCTTCCGTGTCTTGGGTGCCTGCTTGCCCTCGATAATGGACAGCTGTTTGGGCAGCGGGCAGCATCCCTCTGCGTCCACAATATGGCCCAGAAACTCGATCTCCTCCGCCCCAATGTGGCACTTCCTCGGGGCGCACGTCAGCCCGTGCCTGGCGAGCCGCTCAAACACCAAGGCCAGATGGTGTGCGTGTTCCTCCCACGAACATGACCAGATGATCACATCGTCCAGGTAGGCTTGGACAAACTTGCCGATGTAGCCATCCAGGACACGGACCATCATGGTCTGGAAGGTCGCAGGAGCATCCATCAGGCCGAACGGCATCGCACAGAACTGGAAGCGCCTGCCGTCTGGGGCGGTAAAGGCTGTTTTGGGGCGGTCGGCGGGGCATACTGGCACTTGCCACTACCCCGACTTGAGGTCAAGCTTTGAAAATATGGTGGCTTTCCCCAAGACAGCGAGGGCATCCGTGATGTTGATTAATGGTGGTGGTGCCGGAATGGTGAGGTGATTTATTGCTTTGAAATTTACGCAAAATCTCAGCGTTCCATCTTTCTTGGTGGCCATTACGATACGACTATTATAAGGTGAATTACTAGGTTCTATGACGCCACTCGCCAGCATCTCCTCGATTTGCGCCTGTATGGCATCCTGTTCACGGGGTCCGAACCCGAACACTTTCTGGAACGGAGGGGTATGGGGCACCAGGGGTATGCAATGCTCTGTAAGTGTAGTCCTCTGTAACTGGTCTGCAGCTGCAAACACTTGCGAATGAGCCCTTATCACCTCGTCAATGTCGACGTGGTGCTCGGCTGGAACTCCGTGGGTCAGCTCATCCAAACCTACAACTGTGATAGGTGGGGATGGAATAGGCCGGTGGATACCGTAGACAGTCCAATGGCTGCGGGTACCAAGGTGCAAGCGCCCGGCACGGACTTCGATTGTAGCATCGACCTGTGCCAGCCAGGGGGCTCCCAGGATAAGCTCCTCTTGTAGCTCATGCAGCACTATGGCGTCCGTTTGGCTAACATGGTCCCTTATGTGGATTTTTACCTGGGCGCGCCCAGACGTGGGCGCGCAAGCTCCCCTGGTGGCCAGCAGGACTGTCCCAGCCTCAGCTGTCACGTCAGCACTGGCGACGAGGTGGGCGGCAATATAGCTGTGGCTGGCGGCGGTGTCCACCAGCGCCGCCAGTTCCTGGCCGTCCACCCGGACAGGTATGCGCAGTAAACTGCCTTCCTCGGGACCCATGCGCCCGAGCCGGGACAGCGTATCTTCTAGCCCCGCATCTACTGTCGAGGCCGCCAGCGATGTAAGGCGAGCGGCAGAGCTCACCGAAGACTCGGGGCACGGCCTATTGGGCCGGTGCGTACCGCCCCCGCCGACGTCAGGTGGTCGGGGCGGTAGCTCACTGGCGCCCGCAGCTGCTGGCGTGGACGCCGACGACATGGGGCAAGCGGCAGAGCTCGCCGAAGACTCAGGGCACGGCCCGCCCCCGCCGACGTCAGGTGGATGGGGCGGTAGCTCACTGGAGCCCGCAGTTGCTGGCGGGGACGCCGACGAGATGGGGCAAGCGGCAGAGCTCGCCGAAGACTCGGGGCACGGCCAGTCGGGCCGGCGCTGACCGCCCCCGCCGACGTTAGGTGGGCGGGGCGGTAGATCACTGGCGCCCGCAGCTGCTGGCGGGGATGCCGACGATGTGGGGCGAGCGGCAGAGCTCGCCGAAGACTCGGAGCACGGCCAGTCAAGCCGGCGCTGACCGCCCCCGCCGACGTCAGGTGGGCGGGGCGGTAGATCACTGGTGCCCGCAACTGCTGGCGGGGATGCCGACGATGTGGGGCGAGCGGTAGAGCTCGCCAAAGACTCGGGACACGGCCCGCCCTCGCCGACATCAGGTGGGCGGGGTGGTAGATCACTGGCGCCCGCAGCTGCTGGCGGGGACGCCGACGATGTGGGGCGAGCGGCAGAGCTCGCCGAAGACTCGGGGCACGGCCAGTCGGGCCGTCGCTGACCGCCACCGCCGACGTCAGGTGGGCGGGGCGGTAGATCACTGGCGCCCGCAGCTGCTGGCGGGGACGCCGACGATGTGGGGCGAGTGGTAGAGCTCGCCGAAGACTCGGTGCACGGCCCGTCGGGCCGGCGCTGACCGCTCCCGCCGACGTTAGGTAGGTGGGGCGGCGTGGCTGGTTGGAGTTTCGGAGAGCGGGGCCCAGCTGTCTCATCGCCCTCACCTAGGCGTTTCCCGATGGTATTGTGTCACCTACATTTCCCCCTTCTCCGGCGGCCTTGACGGGGCATTCACGGTGCCAGTGGTACATTTCTGTTGGACAGTACCTGCAGCGGGGAGGCCGCTCTTCGTGGGCTGTCGGGCCTCCGCGTCGCTCCCCTCGGTCAGCCTGCCGCCAGGTCAGCCGCGACTGGCCCTGTGGCTCAAGGTTGCGTCCCCACGACCCCGGCGACTGGGAGGATCTGTCCGGCGGTGCTGGCGGGCCAGTGTACCGCACCACCGCTCCAGCATCTTCTGGTGACAGCACCGCCGGGGTGGGGTTGGGCCTCCACTGCATCATGGTCTCCGTTGCACTCTGTATGGCCTGGATGTCTGTCTCTGTTTCTCTAGCCATGGCTAGGAAATCGTCCACGCTTCTTCCCGCGGCGTTACGCATGAAAGGTCGTAATTCCGGTGACAGTAGCTCCACAATTACTGGCAGTATCTCGGCGACTGAGCCGCTTGTCGTCAGACGTCGGTGGAGGCGTAGCTTTTGATAAATAAAGCCTTCCACGCTTTCCCCGGCCCGCTGTGTTTGACAGTACAGCTGGTACCAACAGCTGGCACAGGAACGCGCGTCATCAAAACGGGATTCGAACCGGGTAACGAATTCGGTCCAAGACATCCGGTATTCGCCTGCCATCGCCCACCAGGCTTGGGCACTGTCCCGGAGCTGTCCACTAACTCTGTCCATGAACTCGTCCTCGGGCACCGCGTGTCTTTATAGTCTGTCCCAGCATGCTTGCAGAAATGTATGCGGATCTTCATGTGCTCGCCCCGTGAATACAGGTAGTGACACCGCCACGCTTGCATTTCGCGGTACCGGTTCCGGTTGTGCCTCCCCATGGCGCCACACACCGTCGTTACAGGCTGCGCATAGAAATAGTCCGTCCCTGAAATTAGCGAATTCGCATGCAGTCGTGCAAATCCGGTGTCTGACAGTGCCACACACATAGCACCGCGCCGTCTCGCCTGGTCGCCCGGGACAGCCTACCATCGCGCACGTCACACGCTCCCTTATCACGGCCCGCTCTGTGTCATGGTTATATATTTCCTTTTTTACAGTCTTTTCCTTAGGGGTACACGAGCACCATAGTGTAGTGCCCTCCCCTCGCAAGCTGCCCTCTCCGTGTGGCTTATGACACACCTGGCAGACCCCGTCCATATTCACGCGCACAGGTGTGTAGCATTCCGCGACCTGCGCGGCTGACCGGCCCGAGCGGCGGACCGGGACGTCAGGTGGCGGGGAACAGACAGGCAGGGCCCGCCTCCCCCCCTCCACAATCGGAGGACCCGTTTCCGCACGCTCTTCGTCTCGCGGAAGTTGACGCGGCGGCGCAGTGATCTTGAATGGTCCAACTCGGCTGTACTCGTCGTCGCTCGGCTGGACTCGGCTCCCACTCGACCCTAAGGGCGCAATTTGCCTGCGCTCATCCGGCGCGATCCCTTGAAGGGGAAAAGGGGGAAGAGCAAACTCACTCGCGCGGCCGAATGAAACCCGATACCTGTGTGACGCGCTCTTATCGCTTGACGGCACAATCTCACACCATTTTGGCGCGTCGGCTTCTGCTCCTGCGCCACTTTTGTCCACGCTCGACTCCCTGCAGCATCCTCGCGGCTCCCGAAAGTTTTGAAAATCCGCACTTTTCATGTCCGTTTCTATGTAATAGCTCATGGTCAGCCACACTAGTTGGGCGCCATTTTGTCGACGTTAGGGCCGTTCCTGTGGTTCGGAGTCGCTGCCCAGCTGCTCCGGTAGAGAGGGTACATGCCACGTGGCAAGGGAACTACCCTAACTCGGGTGAAATAAAAGAGCTTATGACGTTAAGCTGGGTTTAATGCACACGTCACAAACTGTACATGGACTGTCACGGCTCCCCTCTGTGACAGTCCATCGGGGCGAGGCCTGGCTCCACGCACGTTGAGCGCGACACACTACCAGTGACCTGACTGGCGGTGACACGACAGTGACGCGACTGACAGTGGCGTGAATGACGGTGACGTGACTGGCAGTGACGTGACTGACAGTGACGCGAATGACGATGACACGAAAGACTGTGACGTAACTGCCGACGCGAACGACTGTGACGTGACTGACGGTGACGTGACTGACAGTGACGCGAATGACGATGACACGAAAGACTATGACATAACTGCCGACGCGAACGACGGTGACGTGACTGACGGTGACGTGACTGACGGTGACGTGACTGACAGTGACGCGAATGACGATGACACGAAAGACTGTGACGTAACTGCCGACGCGAACGACTGTGACGTGACTGACGGTGACGTGACTGAAAGTGCGCGAATGACGATGACACGAAAGACTATGATGTAACTGCCGACGCGAACGACGGTGACGTGACTGACGGTGACGTGACTGACAGTGACGCGAATGACGATGACACGAAAGACTGTGACGTAACTGCCGACGCGAACGACTGTAACGTGACTGACGGTGACGTGACTGACAGTGACGCGAATGACGATGACACGAAAGACTATGACGTAACTGCCGACGCGAACGACGGTGACGTGACTGACGGTGACGTGACTGACAACGCGAATGACGGTGACGTGACAATGGTGACACGACTGACAGTGTCAGTTCGACTCTCACTCACAACTTCGCGACCGCACTCTCTCATGCCACTCAGGCGACTGACTCGACCCACGCTCCGCGACGTCTCAGCGGCCTCCCCCCTTGCCGCGCGCACATGAATCCCCCCCTCTTCCCTTCGTGTGCGAGTGCGTGGAGCCACATGGTCACAGGCGGGAAGACGCGACTCAGTCGCCCGGGAAACACATCTACAGGTACACAACAAGACAAATAGATATTTACACCCTCACCTAATTATATAAACGAAACCTTTGTTACACTTTTGCGCACGGGCGCCGGCGCACACGCAAGCCTGAAGCAACAACGGGCAATAATGGCCTCAGCGAGCCGGAGGAGCACTTGGGACGACGTCAATATGTTAATTGGTATTGGTAGCAAGTGCCGAGCACACACGCGGTACACTTGTATGATACATGAACTGCTGAAGCTCTGCACAGTATTTATAGCGGCCTGTCTAAACGACCACCTTAAATAACTTCACGTAACTGGATATAATAACCCAATGATATCACATGAATACCAGAAGAACCTCGTATTTTACAAAAAATTTCGAAAACTCAGCAATTATAAAAAAAAGAAATTATGTCGTTATGGGTATATGTCAGCATATTGCCTATCGCACGTAATTTCATTCTGAATAATTTAATATTGGTTTTTACTGATTGTATGCTCGTGTAACATGCATATTTTGGTCTTTAACAAGCTGTTTTGAGAAAAATATGCAAACTATGCTTACAACTGATGTATACAGAATTAACGTTATTTATAATAAACATCAAACTGTGAATTTTTCACACTTGAACACCTTTCATGGGCCCACCGCCTATTGCGACGCCCTTAAGTAGTTTAATTTGTATCCAGCTAGTACATTTTCTGAAATAACACCCTAAACACCCCATTTTTGGCTATTTAGACGCGACCTAAAAGGTATTTATATTGCGCATGTTTTCTTGAAAGAAGTGTGTGTTTTTTTCATAGATAAATAGTATAAAGACACTTTACTAAATCTGTAAAAAATTACTCTGACATGCTACAATACAGTTTAGGCACATGTATGCGAGCTCCTTAGGGAAATGCCAGGTAGTTTTACAGTGGTTATAATTTTTTTAAATATAAATATAGTAGGCTTATTGGTATTAAATAATCTCTTCATTATTTCGACACTATTATACAATTATGTATAGCCTATCTACATTATTTTATAGCAATTAATCAAATAGTTTTTAAATTTATGCACCTAAAGTATTGTAAATATTATGAAAATAGCCTAAAATGGTATAATACTTTTTTTGCAGACAAGTGGTGCACTATTTGCAAAAAGCGTACATTTAAAAAAATACTTTAAGTGTAAATTACGAACTACAAACTACTACACTTATTGAGACAAATGTTTAAGACGCTCGTCCACTCACAGGTTACTTGTGTGAATGAGACACTAAATCGATATACCGCCCTTATCCTCGGTGCCTCCTACTCTCAGTCGCCCTTTACGCGGTAACCCTATCATTTTTGTTATAACTACGTAATTATGAATAGAATAATATATTAGTAACTCATCCGCACTGCAAGAGTGGAGGTTAGCTACAGCATTAGCCTCCCACCAAGGCGATCCGGGTCCAATTTACTTCCAGATTTTCAACGAAAGTTGGCAATTTTTTTCGGGTTCTCGTGTTACTCCTGCCCATCATTCCCGGCGCTACTTCATATCTAATTTATTTTCTCAAGCCAACTATAAGGAGCTGACATTTCAAAGGCCACCTATTCTTCGTGAAACCCTTGTAAAAACGTCGTATTTTCGAAATAAAAAACATTCAGCTTGACCTTGAATTGTAAAAAAAAAAATCATTATTTCAAAAATATATTTCATTTCGATCAATGTTCCATTTGCCCTATAAAAATAAGAAAGTGTTATGTTTTAACTAGGGGAAAATTCAGTACTGATATTGAATGTGCAAAAAGATAAACATGTTGGCTGTATAATGTTTAGCTTCACAGTTGCAAGAGAGTGCGCTTATCTTACGAATACAGCATTTCAATGCCTGGCAGGTAGGCAACAAGTTATGATTTCGGCGTTATGGTCATATTGTGGTTTCGGCGTTATGGTCATATAATGGTTTCGGCCTTATCGTCATATAATGGTTTCGGCGTTATGGTCATATTGTAGATTCGTTGTTGTGGCATTCGGCGTTATGATATTTCGGCGTTGTTGTACATTTAAATTCTCTTTCAGTATATTTTGTGACTTTCTTCTGAGTTTGGTTTTGTGGCAGTACTGGCATGACATTTTTCGGCGTTAATGTATTTCGGCGTTGTGGTACACAGCAGTTTACGGGTCGTCGGCGTTGTGGTCAATTTGGAATTCGGCGTTATGGTATTCGGCGTTATTCTACGTTCGGCGTTGTGGTATTTCGGCGTTGTGGTGCGTCCCCAAAATAACGTGTTTAACATTGATGAGACAGGGATAACCACAGTTCAGAAACTTCCAAAACAGCTCGGGCCAAAAGGAGTGAAACAGTTTGGGCCACAAATTTCATGGGAGAAGGGGAAGAATGTAACAACTATGTGTGCATTCAGTGCTTCTGGTATGAATGGATTGAAATCTATGTATAAGTAGACCAATTGGTTCCATTTACAAATAATCAAATATGGTTAAAGTAATGAAGATATTTTCCTTGACTGGCTTGATCACTTTAAGAGCTTTGTGAAACTAACAACTGATGATCCTGTTATAATTGTTCTTGATAGCCACGGTAATCATATTTCTCTGCCAATTTATGAATTTTGGAAAGAAAATGGAATTTTTCTCAGTACTTGTTTTTGAAAACTTAAACAAAAAATGTGAGAAAACGCCATTCAAACTGGCTGAACTTTTTAACCATGCATACGTCAAAGTGGCAACAATAGAAAAAGCCCAGTCAGGATTCAGAGCAGCGAAAATATTTCCTTTAAACAAGGAAAAAATTACTGTGAATGATTCTGATGCTTCAGGGCATTGTTCCAGCTCTCCTCCTGAAATGCAGATTTGTGACGAGGAAGAAAATGAGAGTTCAAACCTGCCAGTATTTCCCAATACATTTCTAGTGACAAATGCCGAAACAACTAGCTTGTCTCCTTTCCCATCCATGGTCAGTGCAGTGAACTATAAGTGCGACCGTTGTAAGCTATAAAAAGTAGAGGACCAAACAACAATTTTAAACTGTGAGTTAAAATAAAGATGCATGTATTATTGCTTAGTATTTAATTTAATGTTTTGCACTAGATTGTGTGTTTGGATGTAGTAATATGATTCACAATTTTGCTTTCATGATATCCTTTGTTTTGCACCAATACAAAAGCTTATTTAAAAATTGTACTTAATCCCTAAATAACTTTTTATTTTGACAATTTTAATTTTTTTTACAAGCACTTGAGTTTTCATGACTCACATTTTTACAACATAATATACTTGTAACTATATTTTATCTGTGCAAGTTTAAGTGTTATACATGGTATTTAAAAGCTTTGCTAGAAATTTAAGTAATTTTTCTTTACTAAAATATTCAAATAAAATTAAATACATTTTATTGTCTTTCATATAGTATTTCTTTAGTCCATTACCTATCAATAAGCCATTCTTAAATGAATGTTTTCTTTTATTCATCCCAATTTTCTGTTGTGCCTCATATTGCCTGAAAGATTGCGTCGTTTTACCCAAAGTTTCAGGTAAAATGATGCCGTGTGATGGATCCAGTTTTTTTATTTCCACTCCAGTACTTATGGTGAAATGTAAACAAGTTTCATGTAACTGTGTTGTATATGTAATAGAGAAAGCACAGGAGCAATTACAACTCAAAATGGTCATTATTTAAATAAAATGTAGCCGTTTTACCTAAGGTGCACCATATTCCCCTAATTTCCCCTACATAGCCAGTGTTTACCTTATTCACAAACTCAGTTTCTGTATTCACTAGAGCAGGAGCGCAGCAAATTTTTTTGAGTTTTCTTGAGTAGTTCTTGCTTATCATTATAATCTTAATTCTCAGCAATTTATTGTGTTATGGTGAGCAACGAAATGTAAGATATAGTAGCTTAATCATTTCCAAATAAAACTATGAATCTTAAAATATAAAAGTGCCAATGAATACCATTTCAATATTTTCTGATATTTTAATAAGTAGCTTATGTTTCAGTAATAAGCCAATGAAGGCACTTAAGAAATTTAACCTACAACATGACTATGTATATTAATTATTTTTGGTTGGGTACATAGTTTGGGAACTATTCTATTCAAGTTTATTTTTTTTAAGATCCAGCATCTTGGAAACAATAATTAAAATTGTTTATACTGTTTTTTGTTGGAATATAAATATAGGGCCTGTGTCGTTAGTACATAACTTTATGTCGGCATCTAAAATTTGCATAGTTTCACCATCAAGCAAATTCCTTGAAAAACTTAATTTTGTTCCTTGAAAACCTGGAAATGTGCATTAATTTAAAAATCAAAGTTTGGTGGCCACCCTTTCCTGGTTTAGTAGATTTTTCCCTCCTAGTAAAAATATATTCTGCCTTGATTTATATATTTTCATGCTAATTCAACATATGCTTGAAAGTCTGATGTGTACTGGCAGTATTCCCATTTATAAATGATGTTCAAAATTTGAAACAGTATTAAGTTTGTAATGCCTAATGTTTATACTTACTTGTGCAGAAAAAGTAGAGTTTACCTCCATAAAGGTTATTTTACTTTTCAATGGATTTCAACTGAATCCAGTTTTGTCTACTGTAGAAATAGACATTTTTAGATATAGTCATGTTTGTTTTTTGTCTGATCAGCAATCACCCCTCAAATATTTCCCTGTAATTTCTTAACACACTAATACAGTTGCCAACCTGTTCTCCAAAATAATGTGTGTTCGGATTTTGCAAATAAATAACGCTGTGTTATTTGTTTTCATTTACCATATCGTTAGTGAGTGAAGTAGCCCTAAATGATTGATCAGGGGGCTGTTAAAGGTTTTAAAATACATTTTAAATTTAGCAGAAATATTCAGATATATCATGGGAGGAGTATTATCGTCTCCCTCCTCCATTACAATTTTGAATAAGAAAAAGTTATGTGAGTGATCATTGAAAAAGATTTTAGTAATTGCAGGTGCAAACTTGGGCACACAGCTTCCTCTTCTGGTCCCATTTGTGATTGAGTTAGAAGGTGTAAATATTCTGGGTGTTATTACTGGTGCAAGGCAAGAAGACATTCACCATAATTAATTCCCAAGATTTGTCGGCGCAGGTAAAGTGATATAAGGATGCATAAGCAGAAGAAAATTTCTGTAGATAAAGTAAAGCAAACAATTGTAAAGTGAAATTATTACATTTTAAATTAATTTTTGATATTACATAGAGCCTGGTGCTATTTTTCTACTGAGTCACTATTTTAAGGTGACTTGAAAGTGTAAAGATATACAAAGATAATTCTTTGCTCAAAAACTGTTGCTTACGTCACTTTCCGTCAGAACTGGCTAGAACCATTGAGGAAGGGGGAAGAAGGCATATTGCTTAAAATTTTTAAATATTTACCAAATGTTTCCCTCACTTTAATGTCACAGGTACTGATAGGATCTATTTACTACTAAAGCTTAAAGTTTGATAAGCATGTGCATTACTGGTGGTGATTGCTACCTCATACACAAGTTTATCAACTCAGTTAAATAACTGATTGGTGAAACTGCAATAAAGAAATGACTTTCACAATAACAATTATGAGACTGAAAATTGCCAGTATTGGTAAGCATAAAAACAAGTGATATTCAAACCCACATGGTACCCTATTTTCCACTTTGGTACTTATTGACATTTGGTACTGTGGATGATCAGTCACATGATGGAACGTTTTGTTTCGCAACTGCCGTACTGTACCAAGCACTTACTTCATTTAAATTACATGGAGAAAAAACTACTGAAAATCATTTTTCTCTGGCCTATTTTTTATGACATAAAATATGGCTGTGGTACATAAACAACGTTGTTATGCAGTTAGCCTACACTCCCTGCCAGTGTTATTTTTCTACCTGAATATGAGAAAGTAGAAAGAAGGGATGAGAGACAGCGTCTTGAGCTTGTGGTGAGATTTTTCTGATTTCACAAATTTTTTCTACGCAGGACTGCTGACAGAGGGGGGCAAAACGGGCAAATGCCCAGGGACTCGTTTGCATAAAGGGTCCGGATGGGAAGAAGAAAATAATTGGCTGGGAAAACTTCCCAATAAAATATTTTGTACTGTTTCACTTATTGGTATGTTGTGTTTCTAAACACCTGCTGAACATTAATAACCTAAAAGACAGCACTAATAACATTCAGTTCACGAAAGTGCTTGTAGATTAGCAGAAACGAAAATACCAAGTACGAGCACTTTTCTTGGACCTGTACATTTTTCCATTTGCGCCAAGGTTAGTTTGGGAAATGTTTTCCGATCATAGAAAACTAAAAAAAATGGTAACTGGTAACTTAAATGAAAATATTGTGGAAAGTATTGTTTGTGAAGTCCCACTAAAATGCACAACAATTTACCAAATCTATTCATGTTACAAATATAGGTTCATGCCATTTTAAATCATTCCAGCCTTTGAAAACACTACAGAGACTAAAAGTGGACAGTTTTATTTACAAACATGTGTACTGTTCAAGTGTTTTGCACATTTCCTGTAACCGCAAATGAGTTTTGAAGTAGTACGTACAATGGTATGATTCTCATTTATAAATGCACGTCATGAATGATTTTTCATCAAATCAACAATGGCTGCAGTGAATGACTAATATACAGTGTAAACTCTTTATAACATCACTCGATTTAACGACAAACTCCTTAAAACGTCGAAATTGCTTGACTTTGGTTTGTTTACCTTGTTTTATATACAATAAAACGCTCTATATAGCGTCACTCTCACTCTATTTAACGACAACAATACGGCATTAAAAATCATTAAGCAGTACTTTCTAAGTTGCCGAAGTTGATAAGAACTGCAGCTGTGTACGTTCTTTTGTTTGCTGTTTTGTTGTTGTATTATCTAGCACGTGTTTACTTCGGCTGACGTACCGGAGATTCTAAGAAATTTGGTCTTTTGTTTTTGTATAATGAACTTGCACGTGTTTACCTAGGTCACTAGACTTTTGTCATGTTGTTACACTTTATCATTATCGCAGTTGCTTACAGACTTTCGAACTGTAAACATGGCGAGTAAACGAAAATCTTAGTTTATTGTCGAAAAAGTTTTATTACTACGCTCAATAGAGGCGAGAGAAAAGATCAGTGATGCTGGAAGACGCTTTGGATTTAGCCGCTCTACCGTGTCTACAATATGTTAAAATAAAGAAAAAATAACATATTATACGCAATAAGTGTTGTTATTTGTATAAATGTTAATGTTCGTGTGTAAAATGTGTACTATATTAGTAAATAAATATTATTATAGAATAGTAAAATTATATCTTTTATCTCTCTCCATTTAACGACCACTCTCAATAACGTTGAAAAATGCTCAGTCCGTTAATAACACTGAATAACATGTCAATACTCCATATATCACCAAAATGCAACTCAAATCATTAAATTAATCATCATTTTAATAAAAATTAACTGGAACCATGAAAATTGATTCTTTTAATTTTCAAATTTAATGAATTCATTTATTCAGCAAAAAGTGTATTATTTAATTTCATTGGAAACAATTAATTTTACTTTATATTTGTGCTTGCATTCCTGACGGTTAATTTTTTTAACACACAAGCGCTTGGCAATTTATTTTATTCTGAAATTTTCTGTCCTAGACATGCTTATTACAAATTATTTTATTGTAAAACTGCAAAATGTAGTAGTCAAAATGGCACTATTTTGGTTAAATAAATAGGTACAAAATAAAATTTGGAATACAGTTATAAATAGCTGAATAAGCACTATCTTAATTGATAATAAATATAAAAATAAAAACATTAAAACTGAAATTGCTTGCTTTAAAATAAAAAAAATAAAAAAGCTTAAAAATTAAACCGTAAAAGTTTGTATCCACTGACGTGTATTTAAAGTTTTCTGATGTAACGAAATGTGGTTTCCTGAAATTAATACCGTATGTTTTTTTGTTGAGATGGCATTAAAGTTATTACTTTTTATATAATTAAATTACTTGTTTTTCAACAAATACGGTGTAGAAGAGATTGTAATGATGATGTGTGTATTTTTAGAGGCCTTTTATAGTGATGTTATTGCAGATGATAATATTAGAATTTTATAGGTATTCCAGTAATACTCATATTTTAATATTTCTTTGCAATGTAATGTAATTGCAGTGTAATTAATCCAGCAGCCCAGAGTTTTTTTATGTAACTAGGACATGTTTTAAGTATGTTCAAATGAACGCTGCATGGTTGCAACGCTTTTCTTATGGATATTTGTGGCACTTGTATACTACCCCAACTGCCTAGGGGTCTGTAAATTCTTTTGGCGGCCCTGTTCCTACGTATCTAAGACCATGGCAGCTATTATTATTTACTTACTACCTACTAAAGAACAAACATTCAGATTGAAATCTTCAACATTTTAAACAAACTTTATCACAGAAAATTATTTAAACATAAAACCTTTTCAAAATTTCTGTGCATTATCATTCTTTAATACACACCATGATTTTATCAATTCTGTGATAGCTTGTATTAATTTTTATGACTTTTTACTTTCAGCTATAAAATAAGAGTAAATGATGTAACCAATAGTCTTGTGTTACCGAGAGTGTTGTGTTTTGTTTATTTGTAATGTTAATATTATTTGCATTTAATTAAAAATGGCTAATTATTGTGATCTGTTTTATATTGCAGCATTCTGCACCAGAAAATCTGAACTCGAAGAAAAAATCTATATAAATATATTCAACTGATTGCATAACCTGTATAATATCATTTTAACATTGTAATTTTCTATTTATGTTGAACTTTCCATGGAGTTCCTATTTTTGTACTGTTGTGAAATTTAACAGAATTGCTGTTGAATTTCGTAAGTTGAAATGCTGAGAATTATAAGTCATCTATACCAATTATGATACTATTCAAGAAACAAATTTAAATTTTATAGTACATAGCTAGTTATGATACTACTTCTTATTAGAAATATTTTTGGTACTAATAAAAAAATATATAATTTAAATGAGACTATAGTGAACAGTATTAAATCTTAAGGCTTCCACATAGGTTGACATAAAGCTTGTTTGGATTCAAGAAAAAAGTAATAAAATAATGTATAAGTGGAATATAAAAAATATAAAAATTCATGTATTTAAAAATACAGAATTAACGATCACACACTAATGATGATAACATTAGTATTTATGGCTACTTATGTACCTTTGGTTACAACAGCCAGTTTTCAGAGAATCCTTACACCTGTAGCAATACAATTCTACAGGATAAGAAACTGGCTACGAATTCATTGTTACAGGATGAAGGTGACCTATGATTCAGTAATTATGGAGATGTATTTACGGTACCAAAGAAGACCTTAGGCACCATCAGCCTCAATGTTAGACTTAAAATTTTTAAATTAATTCAGGAAAAAATATTTTTCAAACTTTTGGAAGCCTGGAAAGAAAAAAATGTGTCACAAACATTTTTGTTTATTGCAGATAAAATAATTTCCCAGTCTATTCCAAAAACAGGTTCACGCAGGAATAACTTGGCACACTCGCGTTCAAACATATGAAGAAATAGAAATCTTCCTCGGTGCCGCTATGGCAACGAAACATAGCAAAACATTGTTGAAGTAAAAATCTAAGTTGAAGAAAACACAGATTTTTAACTGGGTCTCTGCCCACTACAATACATTATATTAAATATTGAAGATGGACTATTGCATTAACGGAAAATGACTCTGCTGATGGCAACACAAGAAGAAGACTGTCTGCTGCCGCTGTCGAGACCAAAATTTAGGTACAGTGTAGCTGCCTTCATCCAAGCAGGAGAAAGATGGTTAGGTGACTCTACCAACCAATAATAATGTCACTCTTAAACACGTGACTTTCTCTGCCAGTTACAGATCTTGGTAAAATACAGTGAGAATTCCATGGTTGGTGATATACACAATTGTGCAATTTTATGTGTTTGGCAAACAAAAATACACTTGATGAAACATTTTACTGCAGGTTAAGTTATTGCGCTACTGCATGAAAACGTTTTTTTTCTCTCATCAATCAGATATATTACCAAGATTTTCAGAAACTAAACATGATCCATATACGAATCTTAACATATAAATTACCAAGTGGAAGTGAAGTAACGTAAAATAAAAGGCAGAAAATTATGTTTAACCTCATGCCCATCCAACAAAAAAGTAGAAAAAACTATAATTTATGAATATTGTATGTTTATAAATTAATCAAGCCATAAATGACAAAATATATCAAAAGTACATGCGAATTAAAGTAACTAAACTATCAAAATACACTCAAATACTTAAGGTAAATCAAACAATAAACTAATTTACGTCTAATAATTAGAAAAACGAATTACATGTGTTATATCTCTCTTTAGACTAGTGGTCTTTTAACTGTTTTTAATCAAGGGCCAATTGTTTCTCAAAATCTAAGGTACTGTATCATGCACATAAAATAACCATAATTATTACAATGACAGTTTTTTTTCCTGAGGATTTATTTGTTGTTATTTAGCCAGAGGTGCCCACCCACCCCCCCCCCCCCAACCTAATAATGCGCCACCCCCCCCCCCCCCTACCCATATTTTTTATGCCATTTTCTCAATTATTTACTCAATTATTTTATAACATTATACTTTTTTAGTATTATATTTTGTCACATTTTGCATTAATTAAAACTGGTTTTCTAATAATAATTTTGGTCATATCAGGTAATATTTCCATCCTGAACCGACAGATGCCAAACTGCTTTTGTTGAGGAAAGTGCGGGGTTGCCAATTTTATTTACAAGATCCCTTTCAACTATCAAAGCACCAGAAACGTATTTTAACATTAGAAGCTATAAGTATGTAAATAATATATACATTTTTCTCGTCTTTTAATACCCCCCCCCCCCTGAAATTTTAATGACGCAGTCTGCGTTGTTACCCCCCCCCCCTCCTTGTGGGCACCCCTGATTTAGCAATCTAACAAATATCTCGTAAATCAAAATTATATTGAAATTAAACTTTTTTCATATTAATATTTACTTTATAAAGGTTAGTTTTTTCAAAGTATTAAATTTCAATTCACTTTTTTCCCTTTTAATTGGGATCTTGACACTGTCATTTCTTTTTTAAAAAAAAGCAATATTGGTTTTAATACTTGAAGAAACTGAAAGAGAATTTTTAGAATAAACATCAGTTAGCCAGTTCTTTAATTTTGACTTCATATCCTTCATCTTTAAATAAAGCTGTTCACATATGTAGCTGCTACAAAAGAGTGATGCTATGACATTGTAGATTTTGAAATTCTTTCTAAATGTATTTTGAGTAAAATGTCAAAATTTATTCATTTATAAATTTGTCTATCAAATCTGTATTATACTGTAGTTCAATAAGCTTTATTTATACATTATTGTATCAACATTAACACTAAATCTAATGAAAAATATATTGAACCAATTTTCAATGGATTTTAAATCTTGAAAATAGGCTACAAAGTCGGATCTTGGTTCAGAGAGTGCAATGAAACTTCCAGTTTCAAGCTGTAGCTGGTTAAGCTGTATGAATGGCTTCTTATTTGGTACATGTCTTTCGTGAAAGAATCCTGGTAAATGTGCACTGCTACTGCTGCAAATCCTTTTGCCTCCCCATTCACCATTAACATATCAGCCATCTCTGTGAATGTAAAGTCTGCCCTGCTATTGCTATTTATCAAAACTGCAATAGCAGCACTATACTCACTAACGGTCAGTATAGTGCTAATTGCCCAAAGCCATATGTGCAAACCTGCCACAACCAACTATCCGTTTTGCTGTGCACCAGACTGCTGGTAGCCATTGCATATGGCTGGCTCCACACTTCTGCACCTGCTCATTGCCAATTCAAATTTGCAACTTACTGTTTGCTCCTATTATTTGGCATGTTTTTGGGTATATGTTCCTTAAAAAAATTGCGTATTTTGACATTTCCTTCCACCCATTAAATTTATGCCCAATAATTTCTAAGCACCTTAATAGTATATACCTACAATTATTTATAATACTGATGAAAGAAGTATGACAATAATTATTTGGGTAATTAAGTGATGAGACTTACAAAATTTACCAGAATAAACAGCGCACAATTTCTCATAAAATTTGTGTTAAAAAATGCATGATGCATGGCTTATTCAAAACTTGACAACGCCTAATGGCAACGCTGCATAGCACAAGTTTCATCAAGCTCCAAGGTTAGTTAACCTGCTATTGCTTAATGGATGCAGGTCATCTTGCACTTGGTTTGTGAGTGGGTTTTTGTGAGAAAGATGTTGCAGTGTTACCGCGGTTGCAAATATCTACAATTTTTGAAAAAATTAAAAATGATTAAATGCTCAGGATTTGGGAAATCTTTCTGCAGGAAGAAAGTACATTGACATGTTCAGTCATATGTGGGACTGGAGGAAAAAAATAATATTTGTTTTTGAGTAGTGATGGGTCGAATACCAATTTTCTAAAATCCAAATCTCAACAAGTACTTTGAATATACCCCTCAAATCCGAATCTAGGTCACAAGGGTCCAAAATAAAATTGTGTACAAGAAATGAAAAATATTAACTATGCTGTTGAAATATTCAACCTTTTAAATGGTTTATTCTTGAACAAGTTTCAAGAATTAATACTTATAATTTTATTTATATAATTACATGTTAAAAGTAAAATATCTTGGAGAATGGTAACAGGATAGGTACAAAAAAACCCTAGTAAATTTCAGAGGTTATCAGTGTTGAATTTTGTAATTTATTTTATTTTCTCTAATATTTTTCTTCAAATCTTTTCCCTGCAAATTTGAATCCTCCAAATACTACGGATTTGATGGTATTTGAAGATTTGATTGGCCATCCCTATTTTTAGTGATGGTGTTATTAAAGTAAACATTTTATTTGAAAGGTAAGAATTTTTCCAAATGCTTCTTCAGCAGTATGTCAAATTATTTAGTTTATAATCTTTGTAACATAGCATTGATTTTGGTAATTCTTGGCTGAGATGATAATAGCACTTTACTGCAGAAAACAAAATAGCTGTAGGCGGTAGTATTTTTCATTCATGATGCTTTCTTCCTTGCATCTTGATAAAAACGTTATCATTAACAGTTTAATGATTTAACAGTGTATTTACATAAAGATTTTTACTGGAAATATTTATACATTTAATAGTACTTTTGTGGCAAGAATAGTGTGTGCTAAAAAAAAGGAAAAAACAAATTGGCAACATTTGTACTGAGATTCTGCTAGTTTTACACACAACCTTAAGGGCAAGGGCGGACCCGGGATTTACTTCTGGGAGGGCACCGGTAGTCTGGACCTAGTATAACACCTGTTTATTACTTCAGAAGTTGTATTATCCAATGCATATTTTACTCTTCTGGGGGAGGGGAGGGGACATGCCCCTGTGCCCCCTCTAAATCCACCAATGCTTAAGGGTAATTTATAATTTTGAACAATTAATTAAGTTCAAAATAAATATTTAATATAAACTTGATACAAGGTCACTGTTCTGCTTTAAAATGTTTGTGCAAGGCTAATTCTAAACAGAAACTATTTTTTTGTTATGATGTAAATATTAGAGGTACGAGGCTGATTCGGGTAAATACAGTAATACAAAACTCCATTGCTGACGAGTTCATTTATATCACTTGACCTGTTTGTTAGTTCACTTGAAATTATCTGTAAATGTCAGTCTGTGGAGAAAGGTGGTATATGGGCCAAGAAAATAGCATAATTAATTAAAAACTATGTAAATGGTACAAAATAATAAAAGAATATTAAACAAATAGTGTTTGGCCAATATATATCTTATAATTATCAGACTTTCAATTGTTATTGTTGTATATTGTGATGAGTATGAACTTTGTGGCCTAAAGTGAATATTAAACTCACTGTAGAACAAGAGCCAATCAACATATTTCCAGAGTTATATAAGTAGTTACAGGGTTTGATAAATTTTTAATATGAAATTTATGCCGTTAGAAACTTTTGTATGTCGCCATTATAAGGATGTCCAAATGAAGTTTAAAATTTAGAAAAAAAAATATTTTTTATGTATTCTTTAAAAAAAGTCACTATTTATGTACCTACTGTTTACTACATAAATGTACTGTTTAATATAAGGGCTGTTTTGTAGTTACCAAAACTCATTAACAACATATTAACATTTTAAAATCTTTTTAATGTTATGAACAATTATTGTTGAATGTCACCCATTTGGCATGCAGCTACCTACAGTTTAAACTTAGAAGTAATTTTTTTTAATGATTCTCAGAAGTCAGACAGTCATTTAAGTATATAGAATGAATGTTCTTGTCAATTATTATCAATCTGGTAGTCAGTCATTGTTAAGCACAAAGTCAAGTAAATGTATATTTTTTTTTTAAATTATACATTTAAATTCTTGTTTATCACAGTCATAACTATTCAAAAAATCTAAGCTACAGTAATCATAATTTTAGTAAATACATGTTTCCAGCAAGAAGTGTGTAGAAAACTGTCAAAACTGAAAAATTGTAATGTAATCGTTTTTATAAATTATATATTTTTAGCTTGATGAGTGTACCAAAATAAGTCTTTTATATATATATATATATATATATATATATATATATATGTAGTAAAACTTAAGACTTATAGGAAAATTATTTGAGATAGCTGGTTTTTTTTAAAAAAGGTAAAAGTTTATAAACATAAACTATTTGTTGGGATGTATGTAATAATTCTAGGAAGTTGCATATAATTGGCTCACAATTAAACATAAAAATCAGAATTATTTACTGAATTTGCATGTTAAATATGTGATATCTGTATATAATATTATATTACTATATAGGTAATACGTACTGTTGTCTAGATTAACTATGGAATGGTTGTAAAAATCTACATAAATACCTAATGGATATTTGTGTGATGTGCATCCAGTGACAGTTGATTTTCTCACTAATTTGGTTATCTATTTAATGTTTTAGTTAGCTCTCTGCAAACACTATATCTTATGTTGATTGATGGCTTAGTCGAAGGAGCTGTTTACAGGGATCATTTAATGTAAAAAAATTATCTATCAATACGTTTGGCAATTACAATATATATAGATTTAGAAAGTGAAAATTTGTATGTGGCAACTGGTCCTGTAGAGACTAAATGTTTGAAGTCCCTGAAAATAAGTGACACTATATTATGATGGTAGAAACCCAAAACCACTAATACACATTGAAACAGCAATAAAAATTGGTCTCCAAAATTACATTTGGATTTATTTAAAACAAGAGTTTATTCTTGACTGAGGAACACAAAGCTTGTCTGTATTCATGTATCATGCACAGTGCTGCCAAGTATTACAGATTTTCTTTGATTTTTACCTACTGTCCAGTTTTAGAATAAACTGAGGTTATTTATTTTTCACAGTAAAGGAAAAACTTAGGTCAGAAATATTGTCTCTCTATCAGCATTATGTATGATAATTCTTGCGCATATAACCAATTGGCTATTGGCTGATTATACTACACAATAATTTTGGTATGCTCTGTGCTTATGCAGAATTATAATCTTGGTGATAATGTGTATTTAATGTCCTGGCAACAGTGGAGAGGCTTTTGAAGGTTCTAACAACCAAAAAATGGAACAAGCTACTGCTATGTCGCCTTTAGCATTACCATCATATCAAGCGAGAAGTAAACAAGTTTTCTGCCTTCTTTTGTGCATCATGCTCCAAACAGTTTGCGCTCTTAGTTTTGTGATAGCTACACGAAATCTTGGCTCTCTCTTGTTCCAATTAAACTTTAATTTTCTTTGTGTGAATTATGAAAGCTGGTGTATCAAAACTACAGGATAGTGCAATGTGTACATAAATAAACCTAGGCTTTTTTTTGATAGACAATGGTGAAATTGAGACAACAAATGCTGAAGTATTATTCATGTTGTTTCTTGTGGCGGATAACATTCCATTGGCTGTTTCTGACTGTCCAGTTAATACCAAGAGCTGTTTCCAGGCTTGAAAATAGCCAAAAAGTTTAATTTTCAGACAAACGTCTGCTTTAGTTCTATGAATTGCAAATAAATCCAAGGAAGAAATTGCATCTAGTTTACCAATTTCATCATCTTTTTCTAAAGCATTATGGATGCTCAAAATTAAATCCATTTTAGCTAATCATGCATGGTATTAAAATACAAAATAACCCCCTAGAAAATTAAAAACTCCAAGTAAAGTACTTAACATAAATAGAAATCCTGATACATATATTAATTTTATTTTAATATTAAGCTATTTTTAGACCTGTAAATTTTGAAACTATTTAATGGATGAGCTCATTGCTGTTAGTGTGTGTTAAATATTTTGTAGGATATATTATTTGGCATAAAATTTATCATAGGCCTATTTGTTTTGCGTGTGCTTTAGTGTGTGCATGAATGAGATTACTGGTGGTTTCACCAGGCTATAGGCAGCACTGCATGCAGATTCTGATGTATCATGGTGAGAAGTTATCACAAACCATATTCTTTTGACTTGCTTCTATTTAGGATATGCTTGTAGTGAAAAGACATTTGGTCTCTTGCAAAGTATGGAAAACTAGGATACCCAAATGTTTTCAGATTTGTAACCCTGCTTTGCAAAAATGTAATCCGTGTGCTTTAAAACCAGCAGTATTTTATTGAAGATGCATTATATAAGCACCAAATTTGTTGTATTTGCCAATGTAAACACTAACAGCACATTGAAAGTGATGACATACAATGAACAAAGATTATTGCATTGTACACCCATTTATAATGAATAACTTACTTGGCATATCCAACTATACATTCAATGGAATGTGTCCACACAATTAACACTGGTTTTTTTCTGATGTCATAAACTCCAAGTAATGCCATGATGTTACGGAATTTCTGTACTCTTATTAAAGACCTGGGCAATCAGCTCTTTCAGTTACGCCATATTGTTATGAATCCTAATGTATTGGATCACAAAGAGCTTCATAAAATGTTTGACTGTATTGTTTGTAAATTGTTTTATGTAGTGTATGTTTTTACTGTTCCTGACATAATTCTGCTTGTGAACATTGTATGTACCCCTGTATTTGTACTGTATATTGGTGGTTAAGACATTCTGTTGAAAATGTACTATGTTTGAGTGTAGGATGAAACAATGAGATAAATTATTGTGACAAAAAACTTTAAACACATTTTATTTTCACATCTTTCACTGTAGATCAGACCTGCCACCTTCAATAAATAAAAAATAAGGACTTTTTTTAACTACTCTCTCCTCCCTACAAAATCTACATAAAATAATAATTTCACAATCAAATTTTAATATCATACTACAATACTTTAACAATACATTCTTGTATTAATATTAATCCTGTTAATTTGTTACTTTATGGGACATTGTAAATAAAATCTGTTTTTTTACTTCTTGACATTATTTGTTAAGGGGGGGGGGGGGCAGGCATTCCATGCCAGATTATCTAGAGGTGCCCCCCCCCCCCCCCACCATCAGAGATTTGGATGAAATTTGGTACATAGTATCTTCAGACAAATATAATAACCCATATTTTTCCTTTTTTGGAATATTGGCTCTATTTTGGAAATTAAAGCCCTTCAAAGTTTCCCTCTATTTGGTGGAAATTTTTAATCTGCAACCTAAGTTGAGTAACACCAAATCTTACTTCAACAATTTGTCGATATTTAACTTTCTTCTTTATAAAAGCAAGTTCTTTGCAAAACAAGTGGTTAAGATGATTATAAATCAGTTTTAAGTTTACAAAATAATTTGTACATGTAAAAGCAAATATGTAGCAATAGTTTTACTGCAAAAATGTTTGAAATAATAATTTAGTCATGTTGGAAATGCACATTTAATATACTGTAGGCCTAAATATGAAAAATGCAAATGAAAAGGAGAAAATGTTGGAAGAAAAGTTATGGTTCATTTAATGTTTGGTCACTCAATCAGTTTGCATAATATTGCATATTCTTCCTTAAATGTAGATGATGTAATATGGTGCATCATGTAAATGTTTACTATAGGGTGATCTCATAGAAAATATTAGTCAATCATAGGTTGTCAAATGTGTGTGGTAGTCTTAGGAGTTGCTAGTTTTCTGTGCACTTCAACAAGTTGTCTGGGATTGTTTAATCTATGACTGTTAATGTTTATGAGTTTGGCATGTAGCTGGTTTTAATTATTTATTTTTGTTAAGTTATTTGAGTTCCATTTTTTTGGCTGAAGTGGGTAAAACCGACAGTTTTTTTTTTTTTACAATCTACAATGGCTACAAGTTTATATGAAAAGTGTAGAAAAACGTTGTGACCTAGCAAACAAACACAAAAGGTGTATAAAACATGGCATCAGTGGTGCAGCCAGGATTGGTTTGTTTTTTTTGGGGGGGGGGGGGGGGGTGGTTCATTTTCAAGACAAAATAAAGAAAAACATTTTTCTGTTTATAATTAAAATTTAACACTTAGGATACCTTTAAAGGAAAAAAAATAAATACTTTATAACATTCTTACAATTTATCACATGGGATACCAACAAATAAAACATAAACCATTACAATGTACATTATAATATATCACATAGTATACCAATAACAAAAACTTGAAATCATTATAACATAACTACAATTTAAAACATAGGATTTAGGATTCCAATAATGAAAAATAAATCTTGAAATCATTACAACAGATAATTTTTTATTGAAGTAAATTCTTAGCTGCTGTTATGATTCTGACAAATTAAGAAACTTGAGTACATACCGATACATTGCAGATTTTACTGCAGTCGGATGTTAAGACGCCTTGGTTTTTTGGCTAAATTGTCAAGTACCTCTTCTGGCGATACTGAAATGTTGTTATGTATGTATGTCAAAGCGAGCCCATTCAGACGATATTCTCCTGTTGTGTTTCTCAGGTAAGTTTTCAATAATTTTAATTTTGAAAATGACCATTCGCTAGTGCATGTTGTGACAGGGAGAGTGGCCATTATGGTGAAAAGATCGTGCACAGTTGGAAACATGTTTGCATTGCATTTTTGCAATGCATCAATGGCACTTCGTGGAATTTGCTTCAAACCCTGAACAATGTGCACCCATAGGATGAGGTCCCCTTTGATATCAGTAGGAAGATCATAAAATTCAGCCAAATTCATCAGTTCTCTGACAGTTTCATCTGGAATGGGAAACCCTGCTGTACCAGGACCTACTGCAGCTAAAAGGGACTGAAAAGGTTGAAGTAGTTCTTTGTGAGAAAGAAATTTGTCATCAATGGTTGACACCATCTCATCCAAAAAAAACGAATATAAAATGCTCTCCTGTAATATTCCTCTGGGGTGTCAGCTGGTGTGTTGCACCTTAGCATTTGACGACCTACAACACGGGCACAGAAACTGAAAAGAATATTCTGCTTTTTTGGGAACTTAAAAAAGTTCCATGCAGTTTCAATAGTTCCCATGCAATTTATTATTTGTGGTAAGTTGCAACCTTGAGGCAGTGCAAGGTTGAACGAGTGCGAAGAACAATGAACATACGGGGCTTTCTTGTGTTTTTGCTGAACAATTGCTTGGGCACCTCTCTAGCACCACTCATAGCTGCTGCCCCATCATAACCTTGGCCGACAAACTTTTTTGTTTCTAGCCCCACTTCATCCATTGTTGTACAAATTGTGTTTGCTAAGCCAGCCCCAGTACAATCCTTTACTGAGATGAACTGCAGAAATTCTTCATGGACTACAAAATTTTCTACAAATCTTGCACACACTGCTAGTTTAACTGTTCCACTTACATCTGTTGTTTCGTCACACATTATTGAAAATAACTTAGCTTGATTAACTTTTTCAACCAATTTATTTAGTATTTTGACATTCAGGGATGATATAATTTCATTCAGCAACTGCCAGCTTATGTATGTGGTATTTGAACCTCCTGTTGACAAGTGTTCCTTTAATGCCTGATCTCCAGCCTCAGCTCGAAATTTTAGAAGAGACCTAAATTTACCTTCACCTTTCTTAGGAGGCTCTTCCAAATTAAGGGGTCCTGAATCTTGGTGGCCTCTAAATGCAATGCCTAACCTGGCAAGGAAAATAGCAGTCTCAATAATAGGTTTAAGGCACTCTCGATTCCTTTCAATCTGTGACTTAAGTTCTCTGTCCAGACTAATGTCTACACTTTCTTTCAAACCTGTGTAAGTTGCCAGAAAATTGGCAGCTCTTTCTATACATTGTGCATGATACCGACTGTTAGCATGTTTGTTAAATTCAGATTTTGCATCCTTCCAATCTCTGAATGGCTTTTTCACTAATTTTCCTGCATATGAAGACTGATGCCCTACAGTAGTAGCAAATAAGCTGCAGTACTTACAGTATGCACCATCCTGTTCTGGTGAGTAGACCAACCATCTCCACTCTGTCATCCACTTCAGCTGGAATTTCAGATTGCGATTTCCTGATGGTTTTAATTTGAAGTTGAAGTCTGGTGTCCATGGGTTTTCTAATAGATCCTTCCTAGTTGCATCATCCATCTGAAATATTAAGTACATATAAATATTTGGACATAATGTTCGTGTCAATTAAAAATACTCGGAAAAAATGTAAAAATATAATAGTACTTACAGGTTTGCTCATGGCTAGTCCAAAATCCTTTGAAGATGGGGCAAATAAATGTGCTAGCATGTGGAAAGGAGCTGATACGCGATACATCTTTCTGCTGTTCAATGTTGGCTGTAGATATCATGGCCATGTGTTCATTTCTAGGATCCTATGGACAAAGAAAAATACCAATATTCCAAGCCTGTAGCGTAGTTCAAACGTCGCATCAGGCATCAATACATTAAATTAAACCACTTCCATAGTGTTTCCTCAAAATAATTAATTTATGATGGACTTCAAACATTTTCCCTGGCGTAATTTTGAACAACGCGCCCAATATTATTAGTCTCCGACCCCCGCGTTCGCCAGCAACAACAAAAACTCGCACATCAGCAGTCTGGGTTTGAGATTATATTAATTTTTATGCTAAACTTAAATACATTATTTACAATTATTTGCGATGGAATTTAGAATAATATGTGATGCTATAAAATATAAATAACAGGAAAACAAAGTAAATAAAATGGATGTGCGTCCAACCTAACTTGATTACAATAACAAAACTTTGGCTTATATATTGGGCGTTCAGTAACTAACCTGATTAATTTTACATTGAAAAGTATTATTAACAAAATAATTAGAGTCTCTTTTAAATAACACAATAAACTATCACACGAGAGAAAATACAATAAAATAATTATAATAATACATTTTCGGTTACCAAATGCTTGTAACACCCCTCGTGCCTCAAAATTGAATTATTTTAAAAGGAGCCTTGGAAACTTGCTGGATAAAAAAAGTTAAATAAATTGAATTACCAGAGGCGACACGAGGTGGGGAACAAACAAAATTTAGGAACTTCCTGTAACAAGCAAGGAGGAAGTGGGTGGATCGTTAAAATCAATCAATAAAAACTACACGATTAACTTGATCTATAGTTTCCCTGTTTTATTTGCCCTGATGAAGTATTTTGTTTCCATTATTTTACACTTAAAGGTTTTAACAAGTTTCAAAGATTAACCAAAAAGAGAAACGAAAATGGGCTAGCCCGCTATTATTTAAAACAATTTACATTCTTAGTTTGAAATATAAACATTTGCATTATAAGTTTCACACACAAAATTGGATGGATCCGATGATTACATTGAAAATTAGTTCTATTCGTTCTACATGTCCTTGAGAAAAACACTAGTCGCTGGTGGGTTGGTCATCCGCTTAAGATAGTTCGTAGCTAGGTGAAGGGGAAATTTTGAATTTACATTACCATCCGGGGTCTTCAAACGATCACGTCGGGTAGTCGAAACGTTTCTTCTAATGTGACCCACGGAACAGAAGGGGGGGGGGGGGGTAGGGCCACGAGATGGGAGCAATCAATCTCTCCCCGTCATCGACCCTGTCTGCAACAGTCCAAATAAAACCTGATTAGAACTTGTATACAGGCAGTCTATGGGGCAGAAAATGCCCAAAAAAAATTTAAGGAAAAAAAAGGGGGGGGTCGCGAATTATCACTCACCAAAACAGGGGAGTTGCTCAGCACGCTGTAGTCGTGGAGTCAGCCAGGGTCTGGAGCTCGCGAATTGCGCGGCAGGACGCAGATGATTTCTTCATGATTAAATATAAAAGAGAAAAATTTCTAAGGCAAATAACTAAACTATGCAGACAGACTAATCTACTAGAATTGACTTGAGGGATAGCATCCCTTATACAAAGCGACTACATAGTCGTTAGCGGTCGGATGAAGTCTGCCGATTCGCCGATAATCGCTGGAGATCTGTCTGCAGGCGCGACGCGAGATGATCTGTGTCGCGGCAAACCGCGTCTCGTAATTAAAAGTGCCCGCCGGCTCTAACAGGTGGAGGGGGGGCTGGGCCGCCGAAAGATTCCGAACTTGCCCGAAAGCGGGCGAGAAAAAAACTCTAGCAGGAGTCTTGAAGTTGGCCTCACTGGGCGACAGTAGCGAACTCTGTCGGAGGGGTCTGAGTTGAAAACAATCGACTCGCGCACGGCGTCCATATAACTCAAGGGAGCGCAGGAGCTGCTCTCTGGCGCCTTAGAGGGTAGGCTAGCGGAGAAGTTCGCGACTTGGTCGCTAGGTGGCTCTTGCGATCAGTTTTGGTGCACTCGTTTTTTGCGGGAAGACCTTGAGAACGGTCACCGTTGTCCAGGGGGTTACGACCAGTCATTGGTCTTACTTGGAACTGAGAAGGGGGGGAGGTGAGGGTAAAATGCAACGCTGATGGGAATCTACGTCCCGTCGTGGCTGCAGAGGGGCGAACATAACACTAATACGTGATGAAAAAGGCGAATCTCAGCTCGTCTCTGCGAACTGGTCGCCTGCAGGCTACAGGCTTGTCTATGCAGTTAGGGTCACGAAGAGAAATGATATTACAGGCTTGAGGCGTGACTGAAGGCGGGGGAAAAGGTACGCTGTCTGCCAGTCAGGGATTAGGCCAGCAAAATATCCGATACGCCGATGGGAAAGGGGCTTCAGAGCACTGAGACAAAGTTTAACTCAGAGGAGTACACCAAACTAACAAATTAAAATTACACTATAGTAGAGCAAATAAAATTTCCACACAAAAAAAATTTAAAATCATAATACAAATTTAAAATATATCGTGTCGAATTTACTAATTAACGGCACATGCTACAAACTAAAAAACATTATAACTAAAGCTTCAACCAAAATTTGACACCAACTTATAACAACTGCAGTAGCAGTAGTCTAGGTACTTACGCTCGCTATTCCTAAAGGGTTGGCTTCTGATGCTGTTGCGGCTGAATCAATGTTTTCTTCTCTGCATTTTTTTGATTTTATTAAAAACTTGTCCATGATTATAACAGTGATAAAACCATCAGTGTAATATGAGATTGCAGATAGATAACAGTTTGTTAGAAGATGCTCACAGAATGAACAATATCTGTGGCTGTCCTAGCGATGCCAAGTGCATTCGCTCACCATCTATTAGCAATATATTGAACTACGACTAGCAAACACTTGCTACACAAAGACCAGGCAACTCTACTCTGTTAAGCTGGATGAATATCCGCCATCTTGGATTTTTATTTGATGACTGTAAATAATGAAGTCTGTTAGCACTGTAGAAGTACTGATTCCTCGGCATTAATAGTTTTTTACCATTATTATTTTGGCTCTGGGGGTAGGGTTAACACCCAACCCCCCCCCCCTCGCTGCGCCACTGCATGGCATTATACCTATATCTCTTCAAATGGCCAAAGATGCGAAAAGGAAAGCTGGTGTTTTGTTATTTGCTGGACAAAAGCTGTGTTCCAACTAAAGGACGAAGTTATTTCAAGAACAAGCATTTTAAAAATTTCACAGAATAATTCTAACAAAGAGGAAGGCCCAGACCCTCACAGGCTTACACCTACGAAGAAAGACGTGAGTAGGGTGAGTGGGGGAGTACTGTGACAATGTAAACATTGACTATGCAAAGATGGTGGCCCCAGAACTCGTCTGCTGTGTGCCATAGGAACAAGTGGTTGCTTGGGGTAAGCGTGGCAGGTGGGTGTCGCCACGTGGTTATCTTTGGAATGCGTCGTCTGCTCGGGGATGACATCTGCTGTGGTTCATTCTTTAGGAGCTAGGAGGCGTTGCTGTGTAGCGCTGAAGTTATTTTTACTAATATAAACGAGGCGGCACCAGTTGGGGTTTGATCAGGGGGACTCAAGCGTGGTCGAGGTTGGAAGTCAGCGATCTTAACCACTAGACCACAAGGTCAGTTGAAGAACAAAGAAATAAATAAAGAATATAAGTTACAGTATTAGGTATGTCGCCATATATTCTAAGAGGGGTGGTGGGGTGGGGGGATGTCACCTCCGAGTACTAAATATGATATAAGCCGCCATTTTAATACCAACTCTCGCCCCAGAGAGCGCGCCAGTCAACCGCCATCTTGTTTTCGTATGCTGGGACTCCATGCACAGTGCGCACCAATAATAATAATAATAATTCCTCCGCACCACTTTATATATATATTTTAGTTCAGAGAGAATTGTATTAATAACGTCACATAAAATACCACAGTGGCAGATATTTTTCAAATATTAAAAATAAAATGTTTTATATGTATTTAAAAAAAGCATATGTAGGAGTCAAAGATACCGCCATCTTTTTTTATAGTGCTAGTTCACAGTTAAGTTCAAAGATAAAGACTGCCATCTTATTTTATAGTACTGGGTGATGGTGGGATAATTAAAAAGAAATTTTAATTAATAAAGACTTGGATTTTCATTGTCTACCACTATAACCAAGCTATAGGCATTTTTATTACAAGTATGCTTACAGTGCTAGCTTACAGCAATATTTTTTAATACTTAGTAATATTTCTGTATAGTATTTAAATATATATAAATTTATTTAGTATTCCACTTATTAAGTATTTTTACCTATAGTAACAAAGTTCTTGATTTCTTATTATGTGTTTGCTTGTAATGCCCCTCGTGCCCTAAAATTATATTATTTTAAATTAACTTAAAAAAACCTTGGAAACTGCTGGGACAAAAAATATTAAGCAATTTAAAGTTATTCACCAGAGGTGGCACGAGGTAGAGAACAAGACAATTTGGAACTCCCTACACACAAGCAACTTGGGAGTTAGTGGATCGTTAAAGAGAAGAAGGTATGTGATAAATAATTACACTACATAAGTAGTTTGGTCTATAGGTTTGCCTGGTTTATTATGAAGAAGTTTTGTTTTCGCATTATTCTGATATCACAATCAAGATCTTAGTATGTAACAAAAATATGGGGGCTCCCCGAAATTATTTAAAACAACACATATTCAACTTAAACAACGAACGATTATATAAACAACAATTTAAAAATAGAAGTATCACACCAAACTTTGATTCGTCCAATGATAACATAATTAGTTTCCTTGATTCTACATGTTCTTGAGGATTAAGTTCTTAAATCACTGCTCGCTGGTAGGCTACTCATTCTTTTAATGTAGTTCGTAGATAGAAAGGGGGGAGATGTTTATTTTATATTATCACCCGGGTCTTCACGGTAAGACGTCGGGTCGGGAAAGATCTCTTCTAATGGGACTCGGAGCTCGAGGTCCAGGACAACCAGCTGGGAGCAATTTGTCTCCCCAGCACTTCGACCCTGCCTGAAACACAAGTCAAATTCAAAACGAATTAGACCTGCTTCCAGACAGTCATACACAGTCGGCGCGAAAGGCCAACAAATGGGAACTTGGGGAGGAGATAAAAAGGCCGTATAACTCACCAAACAGGATGTGGCATCAGGGCTCACGAGGTGTCTCGCGCCGACATCAGTATGACGCGCACCGAGATACCGCGGATGACATGGAAGAATTCAAATTTTTAGTAAAATAAAAAAAATTCAAAATCTAGCTAAACATGACTTTTTCTAATGGCTACTCCTGACTGGCTACTGTACAAACGGGATTACATCCCTCAAGACCGTTGACTACATTCTTAATAGAAGTCGTTTCCGTCGTAGCCGCGAAGAGAGACAGAGAGAAGTTTCGCCCGAACTGCTGCGCGATTAGTAGCCAATGTCAGAGTCCCCTCATGGAGGACCACGCTTCTAATTAAAACGGGCGCTAAAGCCCCTAGGGAAAAAGGAGGGGGAAGGTTTGGCTCAGGGCCGAAAACATGCGGAGGTGCCCGAGTGGTCGTGACAACAACACGACATGCGCGCTCTCAACCGCCGGTAACAGGAAGCTACAAAGAATCGACTTCTACAGGCCGCGAGAAGGAAGCATAGGGCCTTATGGTGCCGCGGCGCTGCTTTCTAGCGGCGTAAAGGGGAACTAACTGAGGCGGTGAGCTGACTTGCCCCAAGGTGTCACGAGCGTGTGCTCTACACGCTGGCGACCAGGCCCGAAGTTGCTTTTTCTGCTGCTGGAGGTCTCTGTAGGACCCGGGGGAATGTCCTTGAAGCAGGACATCGTCTTGGCTAAGTTCACGTCAGGTCACTGTTCCTAGCATAATTTCTGAGAACTAAGGTGGGGGGAAGAGAGGGGAGGGTGGACAGAAAAACGTCACTAAGCTGGGAACGGAGGTCCACTGGAGACCCGTTCGTGACGAGACCCGCTATTCTCAGCAGGCCTCTAAGAAGTAGCAGCTTGCTGCCCACAAGCTGCTCTATGCAATTTTGGTCATGCAGGTAAATAATATTACAAACCCGGGACATGACTGCAGGAGAGAGAAATTTCAACCGGGCTGCCCACATCCACATTAGAAAGCAAAATATCAGATTGGCCCCTGAGAAGGGGCTTCAGTCCACTGGCACAAAGTTTAAACACGAGGCGTACACCGGCCTAACAAAGAGTAAATCACCCCCTTAACAACCAGATAAATTAAAAAAAATATTCCAAAATTACTTTAAAATTATAATAAATTTAAAAAGGTGTCGAAATTCCTAATTTCCGGCACATGCTTTTAAATTTTAAATTGTGATAGCTGGTGTTTTAATATAGTCCTTAAGTATTTTTAAAAAGTATTATAGTTTAAGGAATACTAGCATTTCTTCAGTCGAATTTTTTGCTCTGCATCGTGACGTGTCCTCCCCCTCCCCCCTTTTTGTTTTCATAATAACCCAGACAGCCTCACACGTAGTTGTACCGTCAGCCAGCGCTCGGCGCTGCGGATAGCAGAGGGCTGTATAGTCTTTCAATTAATATTATTTAGAAGTAAACATTTATCTCAAGTTAAATATTTATACCCCCTTTTAAATATTATGTGTGCCTGTATATAGTATATGGTATACAAATGTGATTTCTCCCAAGTTAAAATATTTATTCCCCCCATTTAAATATTACGTGTGTCTTCCAGACAAAAGTAACATCCTACGTGTTACAACAGTCAACGAGTTTTAAAAACTTTTAAACCAGACACGTCTCCCCAATCACAGAAGGGGCAGAGGCAGTCGACACCAGCCCGCCCTAGCCCACTCTAAAAAAAAAAAAAAAAAAACATAAAACCCTTAGGGCACAGCTGCGCGACCCATGCCGCACCCCACATGTGAACATCTGCGCTGCAGGAGTCTACCACCCATCAAGTGTCACACCCCATTCCAATGGTATCCAGACAGCCGCTGTTAGAGTTGGCTAAGGCTAGTTCATGTCAAAACCATTCTATTGGTCTTCGACAGCGGTTCTGGATATCCATGTTTTTATTTTTTTCTGGGAACCCGATCCAACTGACTAGAAGACGTTTAGGAAGTCACTTGTGGGTTTTATTAATTAAATAATTGTCTGGATACTCCGACACTTGAATTTCTTCAGAATAACTTCATTACCATCCAGGTCAGACAAGTAGTAGGTTCTAGGGTAAATATTACGTATTTTCATCACTTTAAAAATCTCGTGGGACCAATTTATTGAGTAACCTTTTGAAAATAAATTCTTATTTCTTGAGATCCTTATATGGTCGCCTACCCGAGCTTTCATCCGCCTGGGATCAATTTTTTTCACATCATTGTAAACAGTTGTAAGAAGAGAATTGTCCTTTACCTGGTCAGGGCTCATGCCAATGGTTCTATGGAATCGACCATTATATATTTTCATAACTTTAGACAAAAGCGTCAGCCACTTGTAATTTCCCTGAGCCGATATCTCTGTAAACAAGAGAGACTTAAAACTTCTTATAAATCGTTCGACAATCGATGCTCTAATTTCGCTGTTGGTCCTTGTTTTTTCATCAATCTCTGAAACGGTCAGTTGTAAAATTCACTACCTTTGTCTGACTGTGTCTGAACGCGCCTGAAGCCTTCAAAATATGTTTCATTGCTTGCGTTACGAGCTCTGCACTCTTCTTCTTCACTGGAACAGCGTAAGCATGCTTCGAGTATACATCAATAGCAGTCAAAATATATCTGAAACCTTTATTCACGCGGTAATAAGGTTGCATTTCAACTAGATCTATTTATAAAACATCACCAAGACCACGAGTGATTACCCTTCTGCGAGGAAATACTCTTCGTGCGCCTTTGCCAAGTTCAAGTGCAATCCCGCGTCGGCTGGTCATTTTTTTTATTTAAATTCTTTTTATATATATCCCGATTCAGTCAATTCTTCAATAATGGGCAATATTTCATTTGTGTGAGATGTATTCCCGGCTTGTTGCGACGCCAACAATAATTTCAAACGTGATGTCAATTCATTAACTGAATTCCAAAAAATAAATTCTCTTGGACGATTTAAATCCAATTTTTGAAGTATGCCACTGCCTCGCTGTATACCAATGTCCGGACAAAGATCTTTAATAATGCCAAACTTGGCATGGTCAATGGTTTTTTAACGATTGGAGGCAGGGTCGTTTCTTTTAAAGCATGCACTCGTAGACTCCAGCAAGCGTTTGTATTGACGCAATGCAACTTCTGAATACACCATAGGTTCTTTCAAAAACAAAAGTTCGTACAAGCCAGGAGCAGGCTGGATTATTTCATCGTCTATGCGGATAATATTATTAGATCAGTGGTTCTTAACCGGTGGTCCGCGGACCACTGGTGGTCCCTGGAGGCATTCCAAGTGGTCCGCGAAGCCATCCTAATAATATGTGACGTAATGAGTAGAGTCGAAACAACGCGAGCCGCGCGTGGCACGAGTCCGAAGGCGAAATGCGGTGCAAGAGGGCAATCACAATCCACAGCCAGAAGCCTGTCCCAGGAAATACATTTGTATACTACTCTCGATGTTTCTTTAATTTTTCGTTTAAAAGTTGATATCCTGGGTTCGTTTTTCACATCAGTTGAGGACGAGACCACATGACCATCACTAGAATCTAGACGCGAAGTAATAGGTTTGAAAATTTGTTCATTAACTGCATCCCGCGCTAGGCGCGCGTGTTTCGCCAGCAAATACTTTTCACGCACATTGTTTATAACACGATGAAGCTCACTCGCTTCTAGGGACATGACTGAATCCTGAATATGTAATAACATGCTTTTTATATATTACGGGAACGTGAACTAACTGGAGTGGAACTCGTATTAGTAGGAAGAGTCACCGACGATCCTGTAATAGTCGGGAGTAGTTCTAAACGAGCCTTCACGGCGTTTAAGGTTTGATTAATTGAATGCGGGAGCTGGGAATATGAATTAGAGACACTAACGAGAGAATCCACCTTAGTTTCTATATTGGTCATAGAGTCCTTGATAAATTTAGCATTATCATCACGCGCAGCAATCAAAGCATTTTTCAGTGCATCAAAGTCACGCCTTTGCGCGAGTGCAAAGCATCACCAAGTTTGGACATAAAAATATCCTTTAGTTTCATTAAGTTCTGAATGCTTCCGTCAGTAGACTGAGACGCCAACAGCTCTAGAATCTTGGCGAAAGATTTACGCGTATTGCTATCAGCTTGTCGTAGGTAACTGCCCAAACCCCTTTGCATGTCGCGTGATGCGATGACGATTTCCTTCATGTCTATAACTTTTTTATTTAACTCATTAGTCATCACATCACGTCTAGCAGATAATATTTTTTTAATTTCAACTAATTCTCCTTTCACATCACCCTGAGGTAATTTTTCTATGATCCTAGCAAAAGACTCGCGTCTGATACCATCCACCTGACGAAGGTATGTTACAACAGTCGTGTGCAGCTCTCGTGCGGATACAAGTCCACTTTTTAGTACGTTCATGTCTCGTTCTAAACTATTCGCCATTTCACTAAGTGCGTGTGTGCTAGCACCAGAGACAACATCAAAATATTCTTTGTGGCTGCATCAGTGCCATCCTGAGGCACTCCTACAACGCGCAGACGTTTCCCGCCAACCTGACAGTGTCCGTCTTCCGTAAACGTCAAGCATGACTCGTGCTCACGTTTATGTCCTCCGCTTCCAAATTTGGAGATGGTCATGTTCATTCTTCACGAACGTAACACGATGAAGTGGTCCATACCACAGCGATAACGACCTTTTTGTAGAGGAAAAGCCTTAGCTATGGCTAGGAAGCCGTAAACATCATTGCTATTCCAACAATGAGCACAGACATCTTTAAATTTATCATATGACATGTCCGAGATGACATGTTCTTGGTAAATGTGTTGGTGGTTCCGAAAATACATTTTAAATAAAATTAAGAGATTGCAATTATCACAAACCAATTGTTTGAGAGTTTGACTATATGTTTGAATTAAATAAAAACAGTGGCACGATACATGACGTCCCATAGAAAAATATTGTAGAACGATTTTCTCTTTCTCACACCCTATATCATCGAAAACTATTATAGAGTTAGGAAGAACTTTGCTTGGCGGCACTATCTCTTCATTTTCACGAAATTGAAAAAATTTAAGCCCTTTGACCTTAGACAACACGTGTTCCAAACGTTTATACTTTGGCTGTTCCAACGACTTTGTATATAAATATATATTCTCGAATCGCACTCCATTAGGATGATGCAGTTATGATATTAAAACACACGTTTTCTCTGCATTTGAAGGTCCAGCACCCTATGGACCCTATAGTACTAGGCAACAGAGGCCCGTGACGTTGTTCCCTTTTGTTTATCAAATCATCGTGAATAATTTCGATCGGTAGACTGTCATCTTGCGGGATTACCTCCATTGTTACAACTAAACTGCCCATACTATAAGACAGTGGATTTATACATATCAGATTCATTATGGTGATATGCCCCGTGGAAGGAGGAATGTAAAGGGTAAAGGACGTATTAACTCCGTCTTAAATAAATTACCTTTCGAGCTACATTTTCCAACCTATCAGTACTGTGGGTCTGGTACAAAACTTGCGAAACGTTTAGCTCGTGGAGACCCAGGAAAAAACCAATTAGATAGAGCGTGTAAAGAGCACGATATTTCATACTCAAAGCGTAACGATTTTGAGAACAGACACCAAGCGGACCGTATTTTAGCAGATAAAGCTAAACAAATTGCACAGAACCCTCAAACTAAGCTAGGTGAGAATATTGCGGCTTGGAGCGTAAGTAACGTAATGGCTGCTAAGCGTATACTAGGGGCTGGCATAAGATTCTCAAAGAAGAAAAATAAGAAAAATATACGTGAAAAAAGGGCGGTGTTCTAGCATTTTTATTTCCAGCTCTGGCAGTACTAGGTTCATTGATCGGTGGCGCAGCCGGAATCGCAAAAAGCGTAACAACTGCTAATAATCAGACAAAGCTGTTGCAACAAAATGCACAGCATCACAAGCATATTCAAGACTTAGCAAATCGTTCAAAAATGGCGCGGGACTATTTTTGAGGCCTTACAAAGCCGCGGGAGGTGGCGTCCTCCGCCGCCGACGAAAAAGGAAGGGTGGACAGAGATGGGAGGGACACTTTTAACCCTGCCAGACAGCCCACTACGGAGACTGCGCACGCAAGCGACTAAGAAAGCAGTAAAACATGAGGAAAGGGTGATTTTAGCCCTGCAAAACAGACCGCTCACTACAACGGATTTAGAAAAGCCACAGTCAAATTTAAAATAAAAAATTTCTGAGGTGTCTTCATGAGAGATAACTTGCCTATAAAACCAAAACCTAATGAGTGTGGAATTATTAATTTAGACTTATCTTCCGGAGAAGGCACACACTGGATAGCATATAAAAAGTTTGGTCTTTCAGCCCTGTATTATGACAGTTTCGGATATCTTAAACCGCCTCCAGAAGTAAGAAAATATCTTAAAGGAACAAATTTAAGTTATAATTATGACAGGCAACAGTCAATTAATTTGTTTAACTGTGGTCACCTTGTGAGTTGTGACTTGCTGTGTTCTTGCAGCCAAATCCAACCACAGTTCCCTTACATCCACCAGGAACAGTCAGGCCCCTCGGAGACAGAAACCACATAACTGTTTAAATAAACTTTCTCCAAAACAACGCTCTCCTCGAGGCACATCTAAATGATCCTAAAATCTCTAAGATGTGGAGCCAAATAATTTAGTAAAAATTAATAAAAACAATAACGGAAAAACCCAGCATTGATAAAAAAAAAAGGTGACTAATAAGCAAAACTATTTCGGCAGCTTGGTACATATTTTTACTAGTAAAGAAAACAAGCATGATGTAGGTACACTAGTTCCATTAAAACAGTAAATAAAATTATAAATTTATATAATGGTAAAACAACATTCCAATAATATTACAATTCCTTAAGCATACGCGAGTCGCCCGGCTGAGCTAAAAAAAATTATAGTTAACAAAAATTTTAGCAAAATTAGTAATTAACACACAACGAATCTTAAGCTATAATTAAAACAATACTTTAAATATTACACCAAACAGTCTCTGGGGCTATCGTTGTTCAAGTCCGGGTATTGTTTATCTGGGCTGCCCACTAGGAATTAAAAATCTAACTCTTGCTGGTTAAGCTCCTTTTAGAATCTCAGAATTAAATAAATTGTCACCGCCAGCCCATTAAAAAAATACTGCATGTGCTATCACCGAATTCGCCGCGCCGTTAACATAAAAAAAATATCTTAAACACAGTTTTTTTTGTTCGGTTGTACAAAAAGGCTTCTCACTTAATCACAAGCCAGTTGGTACGATGAACATCAGGTGAAAAAGTACTTATGTTTCGGTGTCTTGATTTGCGGCCGGGTTTGAGGGCAAAATTGCGACATCACAATTTTACTAGTCGCGATGCCTGCCGCACTTCTCGCCGCCCTTAAAGCCGATAGGTGCAATACCTCATACAGGTGAGCGGACATTGACCTTGGCCGCTGCTTAAAGTTGACGTTCTGGGCGCACTAGTTGTAGCGGAATAAATCAGCGAAGCAGCCAACACTTGTAACACGGGCGTGTAAATTCTTCAGCGATGTAGGCTTCTTGGTAAACCTTCACCAGTTTGTCGCTTACCGTTCGAAAACCCGCCTCACATTCAGGCTAAATCAAACCAAACACAAAATCCCCGGCAACTCCACATTACGTTCCACCATCTAGTATACTTGTCTCGAGGGAAGACACACATACGACCTCCCAGCCCCGGGGCCGGTTCACGACTCGCTTCTTTTCTTCCGCGCCGATAAACTGTGCATACGGCGCGGCGCTGTACGGCACCGCCAATGTGACGTCATAGAAAGTAGTTCGTCACTTCAAAAGTTTATTTGAACAACCCCACTCGTAGGCTCGCCCACAAACATATTAGTCTCTCTGCCCTTTTAAATATACATTACTTATTAAACATCTTAACATAAAATAGCCTTAATAATTAAAATACCCTAGGGTAAATTATCTCTCACATGTATTGGATTGTTCTGGATAATTAACGGCCTTTGGCAATTCCGAACCTGGCCATTACCAACAATAAATTCCCTAAACGTTTAAAATAAATTAAAAATAATACAAACTTTAAAAAACAAAATAATTAAAGTTAACTAACAAAAATTACCATAAATTACTTAAACGAACCTAACCATAAAAGCAAATGGAAATACCTTAAACAAAAGTGGCACATGGCCACTATCACCCCTCACAAAAAAAATATTAACTAAATACACAAAAAAAATTATTACAGTATTTATATCAAACAAACTATTCCATAACCAAATCTGATTCTTGCGTTTACAACCGCATATTCCTCAATCGAGAGGCTAATCAGAACAACAGGTAAATACTCAAACATACAAAAGTATTACAAAAAAAACCAAGTCTAACTTACTCAGTAGGTTTACAGAACTTTTATCTGCCTCAAATGAGCTTTCTTAACTCTAAATTTATTCTCCACATTTTCTAGCAATACAGTGACCGGCCCCAGAAATTTTTTAATCCTAAAAGGCCCGGAGTAAGCAGGTTGCAATTTACTCGAAACAAAATTTGCTTTATCACTAAGAACATACTGTCGACACAAAACCTCCTCATGTACCGCAAAAGGGTTTGGCAACCTGTCTTTATCATACTGTTTCCGGATTTTATTCCTAGCTTTATCAAGATTTTGCGCAGCATCCAACCACCACTTTTCAAGTATCCGAGAACTGTTAACTGAAAGATTACTTAATTCTATCCCCAAACTATTCAATAAAGGGTGGCTTAAGTCCCTACCTACAAAGGTTTGGGCCGGGGTATAACCAGTGGAGCTATGTTTCATCATATTAAATCCTAAATTCAAGTAATGTATAGAGTCATCCCATTTTCTCGGCTCGCTCTGATGGAAAATAGTCAAGGCGATCTTTATGTTCCTATTCATGCGTTCTGCCATATTAGGTTGCGGGTAATAAGGTGATGTAGTAATATGTTTTATTCCCCATTCAAAGCAAATATTACTAAAAATCTTACTAGTAAAGTAACTCGCATTATCAGACAGAATTTCCTCTGCACCTCCAAACAGTACCCATACTTTTTCAGTCAATGCCTTGACTACTTGCATACTCTTCGTGTCTCTCAACGCCATAAAAACACAAAATTTACTAAAACCGTCAACTAAAACAAGTAAACAATTATTTCCTTTGAGGGATCTGGGTAAAGGCCCAAACACATCTACAAACACTCTCTCCCAGGGTCGACTCAGTTCCTCCACCGCAAGTTTTCCCACCTTACTATTTAAAGGTTGCTTCGTGAGTTGACACACCTCACACTCACGCACATGCTTTCCACATCCCGTCGCATATTCGGCCAAAAGAAATTTTCTTTAATCTTATCGAGGGTCTTATCAACTCCACCATGCACACCTACCACTGAACCATGATAGTACCATAACACCATATTTACTAGATCTTTGGGTAAATACACTTTTCTCTCCTCATCCCGCTTTACATATAAAATTCCTTTTACCATTTCAAAATTTTCATATCCTGGCTCATTCAAGCTGTCACATATTTTCACTATATCATCCTATTTCCTCTGCCATTCCCTGATCCCCGTAAAACTCTCCGGAAAGCTACCCAATACATTGCATTGTTCCACCTCCTCTACTTATTCACCCTCATCTTCAGATTCTTCTTCTTCTACCATTTACCCTGGCTCATACATGCGGGATAGCGCATCGGCAATAACATTCTCACTACCCTTCACATGTCGAATTTTAAATCTAAAACGTGTCAGACGCATGATCCATTTGCCAATTTTCCCTAGCTGTCGTGGGTGGGCAAATAACCAAGTTAGAGCCTGATTATCAGTGCAAAGCTCAAATTTGTCGTGCTCAAGAAAATTTTCTCCACCGCATAAATGCAGGCCAGTGCTTCTTTCTCATATACACTGATTCTCTGTTCATTGTGATTCAGTGTGCGACTAGCAAAAGCCACTGGCTGCATACCTTCCTCCCCTTATTGCATCAGCACAGCCCCTAAAGCCACACTCGAGGCATCGACTTGCACAAAGAATTTATTTTTAAAGTCTGGCAAAATTAACACAGGGGCTGCGAAATGGCCCTTTTCAAGGCGTTAAAAGCCCGGTTTTCCTGTTGTCCCCATTTAAACTCAACTCCTTTTCTCTTTAGCATGTTTAAGGGGACACAGATTTTTGCATACTCCGGGATAAAACGGCTAAAATATCCAAGCATTCCCAAAAATCTCATTACTCCTTTCACATTTTTGGGGGGTGAGTAGTTCACAATGGGAGCTATCCTCTGGGCATCCATCTGCATCTTCCCTTCACCAATGATAAAACCCAAAAAATTGATTTGTTTACGAGCCCATACTACCTTATCGGGGTTTACGGTGAACCCAGCTTCCCTAATTTTTTGCAATACTAAACGTAAATGATCTAGATGTTTCTCCAATGAATCGAATAAACACAAATATCGTCCAAAAAACTTAACAAAATTTATACTGGTAATCTTGCAAAATCTGCCCTAAAATGCGAGATAAACATTGCGCTCCAAAATTAACCCCAAATGGTACTTTACGCCATTCATACTGGCCCCATGGGGTAACAATACCTGTATAGGCTTGACTGCTGGACTCCAAAGCGCATTGATGAAAAGCCACATTAAGATCTAGGACCATGCAATACTTGGCTCCTGCTAAATTTTGAAACAATATCTCTATTTTCGGTATCAAGTAGGGATCAACTCGGATCTTAGAATTCAGCAAGCGGTAGTCCAAAACTAATCTATACTCCCCTGGCTTTTTCTTCTTTACTAGAAAGGCAGGTGAAGCTAAGGCTGACTTAGATGGCGCAATAATCCCAGCATCCAATAATTCATTAATAATTTCTTTAAAAGCATGCATTTTCGGGGGGGGGGGGGGCACACTGGTAGGGTACACATCGCACAGGTTTATCATCCGTTAACTCAATCCTGTACGGCGCTAAATCACATTTCCCAACCTTAGTCGTGATAACATCACTGTAGTCATTTATAATTCCTTGAATTTTTTTAATCTGTTCTTTATTCAATATTCCTTGGACACTCTCTATACCCCCGCAAACAACTGGCTGCTTTACCTTAGGTTTCTCTAACTTCACTTTCACCTTAGGTTCAAAGAGAAAATTCAAACTCGTCTCCCTGCAATTTATCACTGCCTGAGTGTCTTCTAAAATATCCATACCCAACACTATCTCATGAATTAAACCTGAAATCAGCTTAGTAGTTTTCCGTTTTCCATCCGCCATCTGTATATGAATCTCTTCCTGCGTTTTTAAATTTTTCTTCAATCCCAGATTTTTTTTGTACCAGTTTACTTAAAAAATCCTCACTCACAAAACTCTTGGTCGCCCCAGTATCCACCAAAGCTTTCACAGTTTGATATGACCCTATTTCCCGCACTCAAAACATAATTTATCCATTGCGTGCCGGTTAGAATCACATTTAACTTCCTGAACGTCCAACACCTGCAACTGATGCTTTTCCTGACCCAAAACCGTTTTATTTTTGTTTTGGGCCTCGCTTTTTCTTTTTCTCTCCAAATTATTTTTATGACCAACCCGATTCATCTCTAACTTGTTTATATTCAAATCGTCGAGCACCATGGCACACGTTTCCCTCACTTCCTCCTCGGATTGAAGGTCATGCTTGACCTTGCCTACTGCGACCTGGTTATTACCTAAACGTTCACAATCATTTCGAGCGCCTACAAATTTATCCACTTCTACCGCCCACGATAGTAAATTCCTAACTCTTGAAGGCTTACTGACGAAAGCGCACACTCTTCTATTTTCAGGACGCATATTCTCGAGAATAGTATCAATCATCCCTTGCTTATCTAATTGACTCACAAACACTTTAGCCATAGTTAAAATATTATGCACAAACAAAACTGTACTCTCTCCCTGTCGCTGGAACCTAAAAACCTCTCGTTTCTCCAATTCCTCCTTGTTTCTCCGAGAAATAACAACTTTCCAGATTATTATCTTTACCTTATCCCAACTTTTTCCATCAACCTCCAAACTTTTTAACTTAGGGATCCTACTCAGACCTTCCAACCACCCAAAACTCTCCAATTGTGTCATCCAATCCCGATCTGCAATAGGGCAGGTGAACTCAGTATTTACTTCTCTAGGAGGAACACCAGTTTTCAGATGGCCCATTAATTTTAAATTAAGCAAATCATCATCTGTTTCGCTAAATTCTACTCACGCAGCCCGCAAATTTGTCAACAGTTGATCCCGTTGCAAATTCTCTACCCAGTTCAGTGCCATGCAAGGCTATTCCAAGCAGAGTGGCACACTTTGTGAGATGTGACTTGCTGTGTTCTTGCAGCCAAGTCCAACCACAGTCCCTCACATCCACCAGGAACAGTCAGGCCCCTCGGAGACAGAAACGACATTACTGTTTAAATAAACTTTCTCCAAAACCACGCTCTCCTCGAGGCACATCTAACTGATCTTTAAAATGTGGAGCCAAATAATTTAGTAAAAATTAATAAAAACAATAAAGGAAAAAACCCAGCATTTATAAAAAAAGGTGACTAATAAACAAAACTATTTCGGCAGCTAGGTACATATTTTTACTAGTAAAGAAAAAAAGCATGATGTAGGTACACTAGATCCATTACAACAGTAAATAAAATTATAAATTTATATAACGGTATAACAACGTTCCAATAATATTACAATTCTTTTAGCATACGCGCGTCGCCCGGCCGAGCTAAAAAAAAATTAGAGTTAACAAGGATTGGTGGGTCGCGCCGGTTGTATCACGCCTGTGCATGTCGCCACACATGGCTTGGGGCAGACAACAACATAGAGGGGTTCGAGGTTATTTTTGTGCACCGCACCACGGGAGTATATTCGCAAGGAAATGGTGTTCTTACAAGTACGTATTATTTTAATTACTAGTGTAAATCAGTATATTTAAACAGTGTTGTATGAGTATTGTTTTAGCTATGTAACTAAATATTTATTGCTGGTATGATTCTTTTCACGCTTTAGTTTGACATTGGTAATTATTTGTCATGAGTTAATTTTTGATCAACTAAATCACACACCGTATTATAGTTATGAGCCCACGAGCATGTAAATATTTCGAGTCCAACAGAGAATATGCTAGTTAAAAGAAATTCAAACAAATACTGTGCGTAGAATATTATTAATTTATAACATTTGAAACAATTGTTTCCAATATCGCCTCGTGGCTGTGAGGTTAGCTACGCTGCCCCGAACCAGCTCTTGTGCATTATTGTGATTTACGAGTTTTGTGACATTTTTCGCTATTTATGCTGGTGCCACTGGATTCCTCGTCATTTTCTGCAGGTGTGGAATTGTTTGTGTGAGTTTTTGTTCGCTATTTCGGCTAATATCTTCATTTGCAGATGTTCGTTATTTTGTAAACATTGTCTTCTTTGTATGTTCAACCATGGTGCTAAGATCGGGTGGATGGCACATGCATACAGTCTTCCTCTTTTAAGATCGATTGTATGGTATGATCTGCTCCCTTTACTTGGGGGGGCTTCCATCTTGTGTTAATTATTATTTTGCTGGCTGCTTATGTATTTATGTGTGTTCCTGTTGCTGTTTTTGCAATTTGCTGTGTGTCTTTTGGGTTGTGGGTTGTGCTTTTCGTTTTTCTGTATGATTTTGGTGTTAATTTTGTTGGTTGTTTTATTTCTTTGATTGACTTTTGGCTTTTTACTTCTCCACTTTTGCTGTCTTCTTCCACTTGCTTTGTGATTTCTTATGGCTGATTCTGATCATTCTTTGGAGCATTCTGGTGATCTTACGCCCCCCCTACCCCCCGTGGCGATGCATCGGGCTGGTGAGGGGCGCTTACCTCCTAATCCTGCTCGTCTCTCTCGTAGGTGTAGTGTTAGGTCGCGCTCTGCGTCCCGGTGGGCCGCTAGCACGCCGCGGTATTCTGGCTCATCGGCTCCCTGCAGCCCAGAGCGCACTGTCGCTTCTGGCGCTCATGTCGATTGGAGCGGCGTCATTCCGTCCACCAGCAGTCAGCAGGCCACCTTGACTTCCACGACGATGACGACTGTTTCCTGCTCCAGTCCTCTCTCCTCTGCGGTTGTTCAGCAGCCGTCGGCTGCCAGCGTGGCTGATGATGCTGTTCCTGCGGGCACCTCCCTCTTCGCCGGGACATGGTTTGCCATCTCCTGGTCTTACCCCGGTGCCGCTCGGTGTCGCGCCCCCAGCTGCTGTTGTGTCAGGTGGGCGCCCCCTTCCTCCTGGGCCCGCAGCTGGGCTGTCTAGTGCGCAGGACTCCACTGTTGACCTGTTTCCTGCTGTTTCTTCGCCCCAGGCCCCTCGCCTGTGGTGGCTTCTGCTCCTGGTGGGCTGTGGACTGGTCTGCCTCTCAGGGCCTCTGCTCCTCTGTCGGGCTCTGGTGGTTTTGTGTTTGGGCCACCTTCTTCCTGCCCTGTTTCTGTGTCTGCCGCTTCTGGGTATGGTGCTGTTCCCTGCCACCTGCCCCCCTTCTGTTTCGGTGCTGCCAGTACTTATGGTTCTTCTGCTGCTGCGAGAGCCCAGGCTGGCCCATTGGATGTTCCTGCGGGTCGTTTGGGGAAGCGTTCTTTTGGCACGGGCGCCCTTGGTGATTGGGCTGAAGATCACGACGAGTGGACTGATGGTCCGCCTCCTGCGCGGCCTCCTTCCTCGCGGAGCGGCGATGATTCTATGCCGCCGCCGAAGCAGCAACGCTCCCGGCATGGTGTGCGGGACCCGTTTCCCGCCCTGCCCCGGCCTGTTGCTGGCCCGTCTCGGCCAGATTCTAGCCATCCTGCTCCTGCGGCTGGCCCGGCCGGCACCTCGCGCCATCAGCCGTCCTCTGCTGCTCGGTCGTCGGTGCCCATGTCTGCCGCCGATTCTGCCGCTGCATCACCGCCATCCAGACCAAAGAAGCCCCCTCTCATTGTTTGTCGTGGGGGACTGACGCCATCGGCTATTCGTGATCTGTCTGCCCTTCGCAAGGAGTTTTCCTCTGAGTTCGTGGCGAGGCACTACTCTACCTCCTCAACATACCAGATGGCCAACCGTGGGGACCATCTGAAGATGTTGGAGCTGCTGCACGCGAAAGGGGTGCGCCACCACTCTTGGACATGCCCTGAAGACCGTAATGCGCGGGTGGTTCTGCGCAATCTCCATATTGACACCCCGGTGGAGGGTATTTCGGAGAGTCTTACGGCGGCCGGCATCCGCCACTCCCGGGTGCTGCGCATGAGGTCTGGTGGGCGCTCCCCCGAGCCGTACCCGCTGTTTTTGGTCATCCTCGATGGTGTCGACCATCTCCACCAGGTGCTTAAGCTGAATCGGCTTGGTCATGTGGGTTGTCAAGTAGAGTTTTACAGGGGCAACCGTCGGGCCGTTCAATGCTTTCGTTGCCAAGACATTGGGCATACCTCCCACAATTGTTTTGAAGATCTGGTCTGTGTGCGCTGTGGTGAGGGGCACGCGTCAGTTGATTGTCCTCGCCCTCCCTCCGAGAAGCCCACCTGCTGCTTCTGCAAGGGGGACCATACAGCCAACTATTCGGGCTGCCCAGAGAGGGAGAAGTTGATCCATGCCAAGGAGTTGCGTCGAAAAGAGCGGGTGGATAAGTTGCAGGCCCAGCATGCTGCCCAGCCGCGCCCTGTGGTGGATTCGGCTTGGTGTCAGCCCGGTCGGTCTTTCTCCTCTGCAGTTTCTGGTCGTTCTGCTGCCTCGCATCCGTCGTCCTCCCGTGATGCTGCTCCTTCCGATTTCGGTCCAACTTTGGACTCCCTTCGGGACTTTGTTGGCATGCTCCACCATCTCGACTTCTGTTCTTGGTCTTCGCAGTGCTGGAAACCTGGTTGACAAGTGTGAGGCTCTCCTTTCGGGTCTGGGTGTCGTCCTGGAGGCGCTGGATGCTTTCTCTGTCGCGTTTTTTGCTGCTTCTTCAGCGACTGATGAGTGACACTCTTCTTCTTTGGAATTGCCATTCCCTGGCTCCTCGCCTGCCCGAGTTCCTGGCATTGCTGGACAGGTTTCGCCCGCTGCTGGTATGCCTGTCAGAGACGTGGCTCAGGCCTCATTCCCGTCTTCACGTTCCTGGTTATTTCGTGCATCGTTCTGACCGCGTCGATGTTCCGCGTGGTGGAGTGGCTCTTCTGGTTCGGGATGGTGTGCGCCATTATTACGCCTCAGTCTCAGGCCGAATATGATATTTCATTTTCTTCTGGATCAATCATTTTATCAATGTTTTGTTATGACGTCACATTAAACTATCGTCCGTAAACCGACTTTACAGACAACAACTTTTTTTTAATCTAAACTTATATGCCCAGTTTTCAAATCTTCTTCGGCCCAGTGTATGGCCGGACCCATGCTTCTATGGTGTAGTGCTCTCCCCCTTTTTTTCCTGACTCATCAACCGCAGTTTTATCTGGCTAGTCTTAGCCAAGCAGCCGGCTTCATATTTTTTATCCCGCTTGGAGCCATGTCCCGGGTGTTGGTAGCCAACACCATCGTGTCGCCAAACACTTGCGGAAGGCAACCTGCGGCCCACCACCCCTTCCGAGAGACAGTCTGACATCGGTGTCTTTCGCGAATAACTCCGGCCATGTTCAACAACACCCAAGCACGTCTGTGTCTCCGATGGAAGCCCTTTCCCACCAGGGTAAGCTTTTCTCACCAGCACCCCCCACCCCTCCCTTGCCAAAGGTGTTGGGAGCCAACGATCCCCGATGACCCGGACTGCCCGTCCAAGCGCGATTGGTCGCCAGTATGGGTCGCGATGTTTAAAAAGACTCACTCCCGGGTCTACTGTACTTCATGCCCGCGATATCTAGCGAGAGCGGCCAGAACTAATGAGCAGCTTTCCCCTTCTTTCCGCCAGAGGGCAGCACGGCCCTTGCCCCTCCGAGCCAGCCATAAGGGATCGACTCGGCTCCAACTCGAGTGGTCGTTCCCCACTCGTTACTCGTGACTCGCCAGGGCGAAGTAGCGGGAGGTGCCATTACCACCCCCTCCCCTTCCTTGGATGGACGGAGTAACTTTCTTTAATTAAGCGCGCCGACGCCATTTTTGGACATTCGGCGGGCAGCATCTGGACAGTACGGACCACACGTCGCGATTCGCGAGAGTCTGCCACTGTATTATTTCCAAGACTTGTCACTACGATAAGTAGTCTAGAAACGTCAAGGCATAGAAGCTTTATTTTTCTTATTTTTAAAATTGGCTGCCATACCAGTTTTTTTTTGTATCTAAATTTTTTACTTTTTTCGTCATGGCTACCATGGACTTCCGTGCTGAGAGTTGCCAACTCTACTACTGAAGCCAGCCAACGTGACTTCACCCCACTGTTTTGGGTAAGTGATCGTCATATCTCCTACCTTCTTGTTTACCTTTCCCTGGGCGTAGTCTTGCCGAGCTTTAGCCACCTGTTAACCGGTCTAAGCAATTTGGGACTTTGGTTACAGGCGGGGTCCAAAAATTAGACCCAAGAATTAGACCCAAGAATTAGACCCAAGAATTAGGCCCAAGAATTAGGACGGAACATCACCGCAAAAATTAGCAGTCTGTGATTGGGCTCATGGAGTCACAAGATTTCTCCCCACACCGGTCGATGTATAAGTTACTTCATAAATCGACTTCCTCTGGACTTTAACCTCCAGAAACATCAGGTGCTAGGACTGCTAGTTTTCAGGACATAGTAGTTGGTTAAATTCATTTCAAAAGCAAATTAAAAATGTAATTGTCTTTCTTTTGAGCCTGCGACCTCATGTAAAACCAGGGTCAAGTTTAAACGATATGGTTGTTTTCCTTTTTATATGTATTTTGTTGCCTCGGGGCTCCCTTCTGTTTGTAATTAATGTATTTTTATACATGTGTGCTCAAAGATAAAAAAAAGAAAAAGCCAAGAAAATATTGTTAGTAAAAGGTCAGTTGTATAAATCAAACTAGCATTTGTTTATTTCATTATTATTCATCCTCCATCCACATAGCCTCCTAGAGTTACTAGTAGGTTATAAGTAAATTCCTTTGTACGATGTCTGGGCACCTCTGTGATAATTGTTGGGTTTTTTTGTTTGTGGGCTGATGCTTCCAAGGCCTTATTTTTACTTATTGATTTATTGAGTGTTTATCTGAAGCCCAATGCACGTTACACATGGCAAGCCTGGTATGTCCGGAAGCTTCACATCAATGGCGAGAAAAGGCAAAGACACAATGCCTTGCAGATCCCCAGTATACAGACACACTACCTAAACAAATGTTCGATAGTCAGGAGAGTAGATACGTTCATGTATACCCAAGCCTGCACTGTGTAGAATATCGGGTTAGATATTATGACATGGACAGAGACTGTGAACGTCGACCGGTGTACTTTAAAATTGTGTTGCGAAAACATTCACTATCGCATGTCCTGGGACTGCTCACTTCCGTATACTGTACTACCATGAGATTGTTAACTACATTTCACTGTGAAAATAAAAACTGTTGTGTGCACTTGTGTCACCAACTTGCAAAACTGTCATGTACCGTCGATGAACTCAGGACATCTAAAGTAAAAAAAACGATTACACTTTCACAGAGAGCTGTCGTGGAACCAAACATTGGCGGAGAAAGGCTTATGACATTCTTTTGCAAGATGACGATGACTTAAACACGCCATGTGTGGGGCACCTATGTCCAGTATACCGTGAAAAACTGATAAATGAGTCAAACTTTTCAGTGAGTAAATTACTGATGCCTGAGGCCTGTGTTGCTCCCAAGCTAGAGACTAAACGTAAACTGTTCTAATAATAAACAATGGACTGCGAATGTTGTAACACTTCTAGCTGTTGTAACACTCTTATGTGTTGTAACACTCTTATGTGTTATAACACACCTGCGTGCAACAACCTCTGTGAATACATTGCAAGTTTTTTCTTGGAACTCTTACATATAATTGCTAAAAGACAGTCAGTGTCTCAGCTCAGTGTGGAGTGAGCCTCGGTCAAGTAAACATGTCGTTTCATTCGGGTAATCAGTAACAAAACCTGACTCGTGATTTATCTATAGTGGAGTATTCAATCTGGAATAATGGCATCTTGAAGAACTACGTGGAGAGCTGTGACAGTCTCTTTCACACTGTTCAGATTATAAATCCTGAACCTAATGACCTACCTCTGGAAGTTATTCAGTGCATTTCATATGGTAGTTCACTATATGCGAAAAGACACTCCAATACCCTGCAGTGTGGAAGAAGTCTATGATCACGCCTTGAAAGTGACAGAACTTCATTCACCTGAATGTGTTCAAGTGAGCCCTGAATCGCCAGTATAGAACGTATCAGTTGCCGGACCTGCGAGCTGCGATAGCGGAGCGCAAGAAACGTGAGCGAAGTACGGCTGCCACTTATGCACCGCGCAAAACTCGAACTCGCGACCTCAGTCACCTGGGACCCGTCAGTGAAGATGTGGTGACGCTCCCTGTGGACCAGGACGAGAGGACCTGTAACTTTGTCAAGATCGCCCTACGTACTTTGCTTTTGGAGGTGTTAAACAAACTCATAAATTAAGGGCGCGGTTGAAGTCGAAAAAATCGTCACTGTTCCGAAACATTATTTTGCGGTCGTGATGTCATTAGGGGTCTCAAAGCGATGTCCCCCACTACTCCGCGCGCTTGTATTTAGGCTAGGGCCAGAGAGTCGTATGGCGGGAAGGTTGTGTCACTCCTCTCTTTGGCCTTGAAACTGGAGCTCGCGAACTCTGGGAAACCTCCCTTCTCCCCTCATCCATGAGTGCCTACCGCCTCCGCGCAGCGTTGCCAGCCTGCTCCCTCCCCTCCCAGGGGCGCGCGGCTGTCTGGCCCGGGAGCTCGGGTGGCCGGCCGAACGCGAGGATGCAGCAGCATTTGGGTAGGGGAGTGGACGGGACAAACAATATATCAAAAGCATTATATAAAAGACACATTATCTTTACCTTACGATTATATTCTCATTATCCTTTTATGTTGATTTGCAAGTGGCGGTAGACATTATTTCATAGCCAAATATTCGTTGCTACGTCCATTATTTCCCTGCCGCTGTCACTGCTAGTAATTCTGTTGTTAAATAACCTTTAAAAATAAACTTCAAGAAGGTTGTTAAGTTACAATTACTTTAATTATCCTACAAAACTTTTACATATATTTGGCGGCACATTATATTTAGTGTCAATTCATGAAACAGTATAAAAATGAGTAGAAACTAATAAGCGAATTAAACAGCCTCATAAACATACCTTCTGATACAGTTAGCGGCTACATAAATATTCTATTAGACATGTTTTAACTTGAAATGCCTCTTGAGTCTTGTGTAAGTACACATTCAATAGGTAGTATGCCATATATGAGAATTTTGCAAGAACAGCATGTCAAGATCCAATATACAGTAAGTATATAAAATATATATACATACACACATATATATATAATATTTACACTATCATACATGATTCATGAAATGATCACTTTGAAAAGAAGGGCGATTTTGATAGGATAAAATTACTGTATAAAACATACTTAGTATTATAGAAGAATATAAATTGAAACTGTTACCATTATTAAAAAACTAGCTGCCCGACCCGGCTTCGCACGGTTATACTAATGGAAAAAAATTAAGCCACATCTCCCATTTACAGTAATGGTAAATAAAAAAAATTCAGTGACAATTTATTACGATGCTGTATAATGTACCGGAGAGAAAATGAATAGCACCGATGGTTTCCCGACTCGTGCACGCAACGTACAACTGATGTACTACCCGTACTACGCTACGGCAGTCTACAGGCAGATCACTCTTGCGCCGCTCATTATAAATGTCCCTCCTTGTGGGTACGCCACTGCCGCGTGATGCCCGTTGCCATGGAGGCGCAGAAGGCATGAACAATGCAAAATCCTGTTCTCATGCAGACAAAGTACCCACTGTTGCCTGGTTTTAAACACCCATGGGATCTAATTTTCGGAAAATGTCATCCTGCGTAACATAAGGAACATTACCTACTCTGAAGTTTTAAGTCTGTAAAATATATATACTTAAAAAAAAAGGAAATTTTTGATATTTAAAGTACCCGCAAAATTACTACGGTGATGAGGACTGCACTAACAATGAAATAGTCGTTGTCATAGAGACGAATGAAGCATCAACAAAGCAACAGCCGTTGCCATGGTGATTTCCTACCAAAAACTGGAAATTTTTATATATTACGCCCCCGAAACTCCCCCTGGGATCGGATTTCTGCAGAATCCGTTCTTAGTGAGCGTCTACATCACAAAATGAGTAACTATGCTAAATTTCAAGTCAATCGGGTGTATAGTTTTAGAGATCTCGTGATGAGTGAGTCAGTGAGTGGTATTTCGCTTATATATATATATATATATATATATAGAGAGAGAGAGAGAGAGAGAGGGAGAGAGCGAGAGATAGATAGATAGATAGATAGATACTAGTCCTTGTCAGAATTGTAACGGGAGAGGAAAATTATTGATGGTCCGAAAAATGAAAATTAATTAAAAATAATAAAAATAATTCTAGTAAAAGAAAAAAAAACAAATTAAACACAGAGAGGGAAAAAAACAACAGTTTAGGTTTGCGATTTAAAGTGATAAAAAGTATTTAAATACTAATTGAACTCTTATGAGGGTACTGATTGCTTCGTTGTTATTATCACACGGGTGTTTTTTACTTGTATGGGAAAATTAAGAATGATAAGGCATCTAGTGCGTGGCAACAATGTTAATAGGCAATAGGAAATAAACTTCTAGCGCATGCGGCATTGTCAACACACACTTCGTACGTGTACTGCATGTTGTATCTAACCCCCTCCAACGCATTTGATTCTAAATAAGTTAGTAATAATCCCTAATGTTATTGATAATATATCCTATAGCCTTCCTCGATAAATGTACTATCCAACACTGAAAGAATTTTTCAAATCGGACCAGTGGTTCCTGAGATTAGCGCGTTCAAACAAACAAACTCTTCTGCTTTATAACATTAGTATAGATGACTCCTTTTATGCCAACCCAATTCAAACATATCAAAGTTGCAATTTTTGCAAAGTAACATTTTGGTGGTGTGACAAAACTCTTCGCAGTACATGACATATAACTAATTAATTATACAAAAACTTGATTGTGACTACATACCTACTAAAATATAAAACACTAGTAATACAGCAGTTAAAATTAAAATTATAAAAAAAAGAATGTAAGTTACAAGCATTTTATTACAAAGTTAAGCAGTACACAAATAATTATAGAAAAACAGTACATATAGTTTGTTTAATAACTGTAAAATATTTAGATTTTACTGCTGTTATTAGCGTTTTTTTTTAATTTACATTTTATTTCAGTACAACGTTTTTCCCACATTGTCATCTTCAGTTGCAGTACGCAAATAATATATTTTATATTTAAACCACGTTAATAGTATTCACATCTAGTTTTAGTTTCCTGATTGGTTGGTCACATAAACTTTCAATGCAATACCGCAATATTTAAACATTCAATCCATTTAAAATCCAGAGTGCCTTGTTGTGTAAATATTGTGCAGGAATTCAATAAGTAATATGAGCTAAAATCGACATGAGAATGGAGGTGGCAATAATACAAGGCAATAATTAATATCCAGGCATAGACGCAAATCATAGGCCCGATGAAATTAGTAGTAGTTACCAAGTTACCCTATATTAATTTACAAATTTTGGAACAATAAATGTAAAACATTAGAAACATATTAATTAATCTACAAAAACAAACCACATCAAAATACTCACATTTGCAACAAAAAAAATTGTTTTCTCTAAAAGTACCATAGCACGCATGCGGAACAGACATTGGAAAAATTTATACACAGCACTTCAGAAATGAGTTTATTTTAACTGCTTGAAATAAAGGCTAATAAATAAATTACAAAAAAAAAACGTTTTAGTGTTGCAGAAACAAATAACAATTAAGGTTAATTACTTTGGTGGTTTTTTCTATTGTAGGCAGATAGTGCATTTCACTTCATAGGCCGTAATTTTTATCTTTGAATTCCGAAAATATGAAAAGAGTTATTCACTAAAGTAACATTAATTATCGGTATAAAAAGTAAAACGAAAACGTTCTGCATGAAAAATGTTTTAGGCACCGTTCACACTAAGGCGATATACGATAAGCGATATATCGTGAACGATATACGATACGCGACACGCACAGACAAATACATGAAATCTAAAGGGAAGCGATAAAAAAGGTTCACAGCCGCGCGATTGCACAACATATCGCAAGTGACATATCGCTCGAAGTACCGCTTGCCGGTCGCTTCAGCGATTAGTGTCGTACGATATTTCTAGCTGCGAACATGACGGGAAGAAGAGAAGACAATTCTGTAATTCCGTTCATTAATTTGGTAAAAGCTCATCAGTGCATCTGGAATTATTCCATTGCCGCATACAGTAAGACAGATGTGACCAGTGCTGCATGGAGGGAAATTGCATCAGAAATAAAATATACAGGTAAATACATTGTTTATGTATTTATTTATTATGTAAGACAAGTTAGTAATCGAATTGTTATGTTATTACTCATAAATATATATATATATAAACTGTGACACATGAAAAATGTCATTAAATTATAATTAAGAGATTAATAATTATGGTTCACATTGACAGAATTACTTAACATTTACAACAATGTAGTTTCAATGCCAATTTTCATTACCGTGATAAAATTAAAATTTAACATTATTTTAAGTTAACATAAGGTTATATATAATGAAGTACATACACCCTACAGTTTTATTTTAAATGTTCGTAATATTGTTTTAAGTACATACAGGTATATAATGAATTTGTTGTACTAAAAAGCTGGGTCTTGTAAACCGACACATCTGCATTGTGTAGGGATTGCACCTGTTTGTTTCAGAAAGTATTCACCTAGTTTATTTCTTAAGCGATTTGCTGCGTTCAAATTCTTGTTTTCACTTAACGTACTATTATCTGATAATGCTGGTACCACAGAACACTTACTAAATTGCTGTGGAACATAAGCTTTTCCTTATAGTCTGCGTATAAAATTATGAAGCACGCATGCTGTTTTAATGGTCTCCACAGCATTACTTCTGTTTATATAAATTGGTCGGTCAAATAGACGAAATTTTGACGTTAGCATTCCAAAACTGCATTCCACATATTTTCTGCCTATTGAAAGTCGAAAGTTGAATATTCGCCTTGCATCATTTAATACTTATTTTTGGAAAGGGCCGCATTATGTTAGGCTGGAGAGAGAATGCTTCATCTGCCACAAAGTAGAACGGAAAAGGATCGTTATTTGCTTCGCCTGGCAAAGGAGTTGCTTCAGGTATTTTCAATTTATTATCCTGCAATAATTTGCCGATTGTTGATTTGCGAAACACAGCACCGTCACTATTCCGTCCATAGTCGCCAACATCTATTGCGGTGAACATTCCATCTGCGTCAGACAAAGCCATTAGAATTATTGAAAAGAACCCTTTATAATTATAATCTGTAGACCCTGTATTAGGGGAACACTGAATGCGGAAATGTTTACCGTCAAGAGAACCAATACAGTTAGGTAAATTCCATAACTCATAATAACGTTTTTATATTTGCTTCCAAGTTTCCTCTGTTGGTTGTGGCATATATAGCGGTTGTAAATGGGACCATATAGCAGCACAAGTCGAATGCACTATGTAACTGATAGTTGATTTACCTCTGTAAAAATGCAAGGAAAGATCTTGAAAGCTGCTTCCAGTTACTAGATACCTGGAAAGAAAATGCATTCAATAAATTGAGGGTTTTAAATCGTAAATATTTGTGTAATACATGTGTTTTAATTGTAACAAACAAAATTTAAAAATAAATGCTATTATTGTCAATTTTTTTAATTTTTTTTTTAGAAAAGAACTGTCGAGATAGATGGAAGAACATCAGAACAGCATATGTGCGATCGCTGAGACGTCCAAAGTCTGAGGCTAGCCAGAATTCAAAGAAAATTTGTTATTTGACTAAGCATTTAGCTTTTATGCAACCATATTTTAAAGGAGGAGATACATCCGGCAATCTTCACGTTGAAGATACTTCAGAAGAGGAGCCCAAAACTAATCAAAATTATGAAAGTGAGACATTGTTGAAGAGAAAATGCCTGATGAAGCTTTTTCTGTGCAATTAATCGAAAAACCCTCTCGTAAAAGCTCAAGTCAAACATTTAAAAAACGCAAGGGAAAAGACGAAGTCGACGATGCTTTTATAGAATGGATGATCATGAACAATTATGTTAATAAAAGTGACCAAGATGCTGAACAGCATTTCCTTCTTTCTCTTTTGCCTGATCTGAAAAACCTTAGCTTGCATCGTAAGAGGACTTTCAAAATACAAACAATGTCTCTCTTACATAAGTTGTTCGAGGAGGACGAACGAGAGAGTGTGGAATCCAGTATTTCAGTTGCTTCCAGCCCTTCTGTAGGGAGTGCGTCATCCCATCATGACACCTTACAAACTCAGTCTCACATGAGCAATATTGCAACGACTTCGGAAATCAATTCGGTTACCCCACAGCCGCAAGAAAGTGTAACTGATTGGTACAATTTGTAAAAATATATACAAATAAATTGCTTCATTTTATTAATACTACTATTTATAATCATAAGTTATTACCTTATAGTAATCAGAAGTTTTTCATCTGGAGAAAAGGCCTTCCTGAAGTGTGTGTCTTTTTTTTTTTTCAAGTTTTTGTGACACTAGACTTTTCAGAAAATGAAAGTTTTCAGGTTTCATTCGATAAAACTCCCTGAATTTTGATTCATGCTGAGACAGTTCTCTGGAAACAACAGCCGAGCTATGGTGCACGTTGGTAAGATTGTAGGGATGTACCCAGTATTTTCTTTTTCTTCTCATTCTATGCCTGAACCAATAAGCCACTACAGCGTCTTCCTCACTTGAGCTCATACTTGTAACTGAAGTAGTGAGAATCGTCTTCCCGCAACATTTCTATCGCCCAAGTCGTGCCGATTTATCGCCAGCTGTCATGAACCTTCCTAGCAATATATCGCCGCGATATATCCCTTACCATATATCGCTTATCTTACATCGCTTTAGTATTAACGGTGCCTTAAACACTGTTATATTAAAAATGGTCAAATGCCCATTATCCTGACAGTAATGAGTCAGTGTCAAAGGTATCATGGTAATTTATTACGACTGAAATAACAAGTATTTCACAAACATCAGCAGAGATCAAAAAAATTCATGAACAGTCTGCTACTAATCAAGTGTGCAATATCGTAAATGCTACAGGAAAACTGACAGAGAGCCATTTGTGAAAGTGGGGATTTCATGTTAAAAAAAGAGGTTTACATCCCCGACACTGATCGTCACATTATGTCTCATCCGAAAATCGGACGCTTAGCAAGTGGTAGTTTAAGAATAATTTTAGAAACTGAAGCCAGTAGTATATTAGTGTGATTACTTTCCTTTTTAGTCATGGAAACATTACCTTAGTTTCAATTACAGTAACCTTGAAAACATTTTATTACTAATTTTTGTATTTTAAACACAACATTTCCTGCAACAGCAACACGCACAAACTGCAGCTCGTCGCGGCCGTAACAGTATAATATTGCACTGAAAAATTTTTTAAACAGTCAGTAACTTATCGCAGTTTCTTCGTATTTTGCAACTTTTAGGTGCTCAAATAAGCAAAAAATAAGTAAAATAAGCTTTTGTAGTCAAAGGATACATCAGTTTGCAAAATGCTTACGTAAATTTGTGTATGGTAGGACAGTACATTTTTTTTTTCAAAGTGTTCATTTAGGAATTATTTGAATACTTTGCACCAGTTAAAACTAACTCCCTATCATGGCCTTGACCCCTCTCCCTTCGGTAAATGATATTACCATACTATTACTTAATGAAAGCGTGATCCGCCACGAAGGCAGGTTGAGGCGTTTGCCACGCCTCCTTTTAATTTGGTAATTAATTATATCAACAGTTATGATAGATTGTTTGGCACTTGGTTCATTTTCGTCCTGAAGATTGATTAAAACATAAGCATTACGGACATTCACGGCGCTGCGCTTGTGTGTGTTTCCGCGAGCCAACACCGCGCGGCGCGCGAAGCCTTATGACGTCATGGTGACGCGTTAACCTGCGACGGTCTGCGGCTGGCGAGCGGAGAGACGGTGCTGGCGGCTGGTGGAGTCGACTTCGGCTCGTCGGGTGCAGGCGTGTTGCGCCGCTGCTAAAATGGAAAAGGCTGTTCCATTCACCTACGCATCGACCAGTGCCCAGCCCGGGTTATCGTCCACCATGCTGCGCAACTACAAGTAAGCCTCGACGCAACCGCTATTAACAACCGGGCACCGGGTTGGTTTTTTAAAGGATAAACTATGAGCAGAGAGACTTGACTGATCATAAACTCAAATTCATTATCTTGCTAGTTTCTTGAATCGTAATGTGGCGAAATAAACTCTACTTCTCCTTTTTACGCTACGTGAGAATTTACGTAAACTGCAAGCCAGACTTATCACGTTGCTGTGGTGCGGGATGTGAGACTCGCATAATTACGTCGAAACGAGAGTCCGGTTAGACCAGAATATTCGGAATTGTGCCTAAACAACCTTTATAGACAATTACGTCATCCAGGAGTGTAATCAACGGACCTGTTAGGGAAAAACTTATCCTTTCTAAATGTTTGTAAAATTACCCGTAATATAGTGTTTATAATATGTGATTACATTAGATGTCCTTTTCTTTAATGCGAGATCTAGATCTTCTGTTGATTTGTGTACATGGTTCTGTATTTTAATGTACCAAGCCGATGCCAAGCAGGATTATTAAATAGTAAACAGGCAGTGATGTTTTCAATTATTATCCAGGTCATTCATTTTTGCCTAGGGACCGTACTTCTCACTGCATTTAGTTGGTACACCCTTCTGCGGCTCCCGACTTTAAACTCGAGCGCCTCAAGTAAGGCCTCAAGGTATCGACCCGAGAGGCGTCGGGGAGAGAACCACTGCCCTCCAAGGTTCTCTACGTGACATGTTTCTGCGATGGTTTCGCTATTGCCTTCCGCAGTATGGCGTGAAGAACAAACACCACAACAGCTCTGCCCGAGCCGGGATCCGAGCCCTGGTCCTCGTGCACCGCAGGCCGGCGCCTAGCCCACACTGGCCGCTGCCATTCAAGTGTTCACATTTATACAGTTCTGCAACTATTATTAGTATGGTGAAGTTAGAATTCTGGACGAAATAAAATTACCAAACAAGAAACGAAGGTCTCAATTATATCCTTCACTTTTTTTTTTTTTTTTTTTGAAAATGTGTTCATCATGAAAACAATAACCACTTGGAATATTTCGAGCAACTGCAATTAACTTACGTGAAAAACATAAAACAAACACTATGATACCTAATTATATGTTAGCGTAACAATAAGCATAACTAACAAAACTGTTTATAACAGTGATGCAAGGGCGATTGCTCAACATCTTGAGTGTTTTCGTCATTTTATTTTTCAATTTTCTTATTCCGAAATTACAATTCTCTTGCGACAGCTTTCTTTGATTTCTTCAACCGGTGATAAGAGCTTTTCTCTTTGCCCATTCTCGTGAAAATGAACTAAGTTTTCCATTATTAATTAAATCAGAGACTAAATTTGCAATGCTTTTTTAGTCTCCCTCACAAGGTAACTCTATTCAAAATACGTTATTTAAATATATATGTTATAATAATAACTGCAGAATTAAAATTGTGCTAAATATCACATTTACTGCAAAGCAATACGGCAGCAGATCTCAAAATTCTCGTTCTTCTCTCTCTGCTAAGACACAAACCTGGACTTGGCAACACTGAGCGCGGCCTTCGCTTTTTGCTACTCGTGGCGCATTCTTTCGGCGCGTTTCGAAGTACACCGGAACGCTGCCGCGCGCTGTGCACAAGTATTTCACATGCCATTCAAAATCTATACGGGCTACGTAAACCGCAAGTACCAATTTAAAATCTACGGAATTTCCTCTTTCAACTGTGTTAAGTATCATGTGTTTAAAATGTGTTTTTCGATCAAAAAATGTAGTTTTCAAATGTTGATTAAATGCTACTACAGAGAAATAAATTATTTAAAAACTTTAATATACTATTCCATACAAAGTTTAAGAGCTAATTCCGTACGAAAAAATGATTATTCTTATAATATAATTTTTTTTATAGTTTCATTTGTTATTTTTAACGTTTTCTTTAAAATTCTCATGTATTACAGCACATATGTTGCATTATAAATTATGGCAATTGTTTCAAATTGAAAAAAATATTAACCATTGGAACTCCTATTATAGGCCCTACTTTTTAAAATAACCTTTATTAATCTATATACATGAATACCTTTTCCAGTAACCATATTTTAACGCCAGAAATTACAGCTATAAATGGTGCCAAATTGAAAATATTGTTAAATATTTGTGTAACATTCTCATGTTGTAATTTTTATTACTATTTAATGTTACACGATCATGTGTGTGTGGACTTGTAATTCAGCGTCATACGTAATTTTTTAAATTCTTATTTGTGTAAACATTCCCATGTTGTAATTTTTTATTACTATTTAATGTTACATGCTTTCGTGTGTGGACTTGTAATTCAGCGTCATATGTAATTTTTTAAGTTCTTATTTGTGTTAACATTCCCATGTTGTAATTTTTTATTACTATTTAATGTTACACGCTCTTGTGTGTGGACTTGTATTTCAGCGTCATACGTAATTTTTTAAATTCTTCATTGTGTAAACATTCCCATGTTGTAATTTTTTATTACTATTTAATGTTACACGCTCTCGTGTGTGGACTCGCAACTCTGAGTAAATAGTGCTAACGTAGTGAGGTAGATTTTCAATTTGATATTACATCTATATATATATATATATATATATATATATATATATATATATATATATATATATACATACATATATTTTGTTTTAAAAATGTGTTGTAACAATCCTACGTGTATGACTTTACGTGTGCAGTAACAGTACTTCGAATTCTTTCAATAATAAGTGTTGTAATTTTATATGCTTAGCAGGATAATTTGTTTTTAAATTTTTTTTTTAACCATTCATTATATGTGCGTATGAATTGTGGTTTGAAGAGTGGCTATCAAAGAAAACTGTAAATAAACAAATTTATATATATTGTTATTATTTTAATACTAGCCTGATCATTGTGTTTGAGTTAAAACTGAAAAGCGCCGTGATGCTGCAACGCCGGGTGCACGCTCTGTGAGACATCAGTCTGGGGGGAGGGGTGGTAGGGATAAAAATAACCAGACGCGCCGCGCTGGGGCGAGAGCGCTTGCAGTGTAAAACAAAAAAATAATACACTTTCATATATTCGTGTGGTAGTGGTGGGATTCAACACAGTCTCTGATCAGTCGCGGCTACTGCCTGACTGACAGCACTGCCTACACTGCCTGCACTGCCTGTGTGCCTGCCTCATGTTCTTCTCAAAGGTAAGCTGTCCCTCCACAATGTGATAAATAATATTATTCCCAAGGAGTAATTTTATTTTAATTAAGGGATTTTATTTTGTTTAAAGTTATGTAACTTCATAAATTCTTGCAATATTGCGCTAACATTTCTTTTAATACTAAAATTTGATTTTTCAGTCTGCATAAATTAATTTTTATTTACAGTAAATACATCTCACGTCTATACAGTTTAAAATTAGCATTGCTTCCTAACTCGTAGACTACGACCAGAAGCGAAGCTGGTCACCCTGACTGCGTGTCACGGAGAAAAGGGTCTCTTTTTTTTTGCGGGTGACATTTCCTACGGACAGACAACCGTGCTCCCAGTAGCGAATGAAAGTAAGAGAGGCAGACAGCACTCCTCTCTGAAATCACTTTGCCTAGTCTACGTTGTGTGTTTTAACTGAAATATATCGGTTTCTTTAAAAATGTTCAAACATTTCACTGCCATGATTTTTTTAATTATTTCAAAAATGGTTATCGTGTTCTTTTTTTTTTTTTTTGGTCCTACACTTCCGAACAGCTGGGTATAAGGTTGCATGCAAACGGCTTCATACGGTACGCAGCCAGGGCCGAGCCCCGTCTCATGTTTATTCATAAAAATAATATTTAAAAAAACATTTAAAATTATAATAATTTAAATTTTTCCCAGGTTAGAGTTGTGTTAACATATTAAAAAATATATAGTTTCTACTTTATTCTGATTTTTTTTCAGGTTCTATACTGCTGAACGTACTTCCTCTCTCTCTCCTCTTTCTCGCTATGTCTTCTCCTTCTTCGCCCCCCGAGACAAAGCGAACCCGTCTCGATGAATGTCAGGCTTCCACCCCTGCCCCTTGCGAGGGGGGGCGTCGAAGAGGGGTGGAGGAAGCTCACGAGGCTAATGACTGGCCGCCCCTGCAGGGTGTTATCTTGGACAGCGCATTTGCTAATAGGCTAGTGGACTTTTGGATCGGTAATGATATTGCGTCTGTTGATCCTGATTTGGACCGGTTTCTACAGATATGTAGGGTTCCCTTTCTGGCCTTAACTTCTGACTTGATCCGTCCCTTTAAAGTCTATGTTTCACTCTCGGCTTCATTTGTTAAAGAAACTGCGGAGGGAGACGAGAGTGAAATATTTCATTTTACAGCCCACTCAGCCGCGGCACTGCTCTCTGATCAGGTAGGGGAAATCTATGATTCAGTATTCATTCCGAAACTTAACAGGAACGTTAGCGATTTCGCTGCTCGTGGCAGTGGCTGGGCTCTACAACGATTGATTAACATGGATGTATATGTCTCAAGCTATAGAGCTTTCACGGTTGGCGCGCCGCACACGAAATTGCCGGCGTTTTTGTTCAAAAGGAAAGCTTGTGTCAATATTGATTGTCCTGAGCAGCATTGTTTTCTGTATGCCGTCATGGCAGGTGTGACGACTGCGGAAGGTAACATTAAGCGGGCCAGTTCGTATCCGGATCTACTTGTAGTTTTTAATACGTCTGGTTTGACTTTCCCGTCAACTCTCCATCAGATCAAAACATTCGAGGGGAACAATAATATTTCCGTTAACGTTTATGCATGCGTAGACAGTAAGGGGAATATTGTTGATGAGTGTTTTAGTGGCAAATCTGAATCCTCTATCCAACCTCTTCGCGTATCCTCTGAGCGAATAAAGAGACATGTAAATGTTTTAGTGATTCGTTCGAGTGAAGCGACAGAGCACCTACATTTTGTAACAATTAAGAGTCTGTCCAGATTATTGCATTAACAACTGTCCCGGGGTAGTCGTAGGAAATGCATTTGCGAGCGCTGTCTTCAATACTTCTCAAGTGAAGACAGATTAACTTCACACACTGTTCTCTGCAGCCAGCACCAAGCAGTGCGTTCCTGTTTCCCTACGGAGAACAAATATTTACAGTTTACAAACATTGCAAAGCAGGATCGCCTCGGCTTTATTGCGTACTGTGACACCGAGTCATATCTTAAGCTGATCTCCACCTGTTTACCCGGTGATGAGTCATCTAATACCACACGGGTAAACGAACATGTACCATACGCATGTAGCATTTTGTTAGTGTGTGGGTACGATAGCTCTTTGACCAAGTATGTGCAATTCGAGGGTGATAATTGTATTGATGAAATGGTCGCAGAATTAGTTTCAATGACAAAGTGGGCTTGTGATATCTATTCAAAGACCATCGCTGTTAAGACACAGACTCCGGCCGTCTCTGCGAGGATTGTGAGACAAACACATTGCCATATCTGTAAGAAGGTATTGGCTGGGCAGACGGTGCTCGACCACTGTCATATGACTGGCGAAATACATGGTTATTCCCATTCGGAATGCAACCTGGCTTTCAGGATGCAAAAGAAACAACTTGTTGCGGTTTTTCATAATTTGCACAATTATGATGCCCACTTTAGAGAAATGAGGCACCTATGCCACCTATGCCTTGCCGTTCGCGACTACATGACGTAGTGTCGATTATTTGAAGTACGACTGAGATTGACTCTCGCGAATCGCGACGCATGGTCCTTACTGACCAGATGCTGCCCGCCGAATGTCCAAAAAATGGAGTCGTGGCACCTAATTAAAGAAAGTTACTGCGCCCATCCAAAGAAAGGGGGGTGGTGATGGCCAGAAGGTATCCGAAGATGCCCGAAGGGGCGAAGCAGACGGCAAAATGCTCGCAGCGCTCTCACCTGAGTCGCAGGTGGACTAAGGTCGCAATCGCAGCGCGACTGCTGCCAAAGTTGATTGTGACAAGCTGTATCTTATGAGAAGGATGAGTAGTGCGCTCTGGTGGCCAAAATGAGAACCTGCCTGGAGGGTCACAGAAACGTCCGCTAGAGTGCACTGAGGGCACTCGCCACCGGCGGACAAAGCGAGGTTAGGGATTTTTCCCGCTCTTTTTGACAAGGGCGAATGTCCTTGAAGAGACAATGTCCCCGCCTGGGTTCACTGGGGGTCGATGCTCCGAGTTGAAGTTCTCGTGAAGCCACAGGTGGATGATGAGGGGAGGGGGGTTTAAACTTGCTAAGTCGTCGCCTGGGAAAGGCGTCGTGTGGACCGTCCCGAGGCGTCGCCGAGGGCTGTAACCTGGTCCTGGACATGCTGGCAAAAGCCTTACCTATGCTTGTTTCCGAGAAATGAAAGTTGCTAGCAGTGAGCTTGGGGTAGCGTTCGCTAGCACGAAAAGTCATACTGTTACAGGGGGAAAACGTTATTCAAACCGTGGTTGAGATGCTGCGATCACAAATCGTCAGCAAACAGTATCTAATTGAAGCCTGCGAACAAGCGCAGGTGATCTGGGTTGCAGAAGATTACATCGGAGTGTAGAGTAATGGAAACAAAATTAAATGAAAATTAAAAAATGCAAATTTATTATTGGGTTTCCATCTTTAAAAATTAAAAATTATTTTAAATACAAAATTTATGCCCAAATATTATGATAAACGGCACAGGGAAGATGTGTCTGGTTTAAAAGTTTTTAAAACTCGTTGACTGTTGTAACACCTAGGATGTTCCTTTGTCTGTAAGACACACGTAATATTTAAATGGGGTGAGTAAATATTTTAACTTGGGAAAAATTACATTTGTATAACAAATACTATATACAGGCACACGTAATATTTAAAAGGGGGAATACATATTTTACTTGAGATAAATGTTTACATCTAACTAATATTAATTGAAAGACTATACAGCTCTCTGCTATCCGCGGCGCCGAGCGCTGGCCGACGGCACAACTACGTGTGAGGCTGACTGGGTTATTATTAAAACAAAAGGAGGGGGGGGGGGGAAACACGTCATGATGCAGAGCGAAAAATTTTACTGAAGAAATGCTAGTATTCTTTAAACTATAATACTTTTTTTAAAAATACTTAAGGACTATATTAAAACACAAGCTATCACAATTTAAAATATAAAAGTAAACACATAATAATAAATCAAGAACTATGTTACTATAGGTAAAAATACTTAATACAGTAGACTCCCGATTATCCAGGGTAATGACTAGCAAGGGGCCCACGGATAATCGAAAAACATGGTTAAAGCGATGACGGGGGAAAAAAATATTTAATTAATTTTTTTTATCCCGACTGTCGATACAAACACTATATCACCCGCCCCTCATAGTAACGTCCAAATTCGCTTCAGAAAAACATTGCACTAATAATAAAACAGCGATTAAACAACGTATATTTAAATTACAAAAAAATATTGATTAAAAAAATCACGAAATGCATTGTTAACATAATTTGGCTAGGCATTCCTAAGTAGGTTCTAAAAACATTTCAGTTACAACATAAAATGCTTTTAATATACAATATGTATTTGATTTCTAATAGGATTTTAAAATGACATAAAAACTTGAGTGTGTTGTATTATAACACAAAATTATTTAACCTGTTAACGTAATTCCCGACTCTGTTGTTTACAAAGTGCGTTACTGCCTTGATAAGCCACTAGCGCAGCCTGTTATGTCTGAGTTAAACTAACCCTGAAAGCTTCTGGTTTTTCTCACCAGAGCTGCTACTTCGAGGGGCGGGTGTATATTATGTACATCGTACGTACGTACATTATGTACACTTATCCGAATATGTACATCAATGCAGCATTTTCTAGCTTGATTCACAACAAACATTATTTTAATACATACGTAATAGGTACAAAAGTGTTCACGTAATTTACAAAAAAAAAAAAAAAACAATTACAATGCATACCACAAAAACATCGTATTTTACTGTCACCACCCAGTTACACTGCAGTAAAAAAGTATTTTAATGACGTCTGCTTCTTGGATTCATTTTCTTTCTTACGAATATTGGAAAAAATTCTCCGTAAAACCATTTTGTCCGTAAGGATGATATGTTCGTCCGTGTCCAGGTAGTCGAGAAGTCCTTCGGCATAACTGCGCGCGAGAGTGTGCGACACTTTTACAGACTGTTCACCTTCACTCTCGCTTCCAGTTTCTTCTTCTTTCTCTTCCCCTTTGATTTTCTGAACGATGTCATCATCAGTTAGTGCAGCAAAACCAGGCTGGTTTGTGTAATATATATTGTAGTGGCCAACATGGCCATATGGAGGTGCAGAGTCCATGAGGCAGGAAGAAGAAGGTAGAGAAAAGATGGAGGAGATGTATCGTGTGGAATAGAGAATAAAGGTGTGAACAAGAAATAAAACATGGTGTCAGATGTGAATTGTGCTTGTGCCTAACGTAGATTTGCAGAGAGACATGGCGACTCAAAGTGTGGACGGGTCTTGTAGGTTACCGGAGGTGATGGACTTGTCATTAAATGTAGCTGAGAATTGGAAAAGATTCCTACAGCGTTTTGACATATTTCTACGAGCGTCTGGCAAGGACAAAGGAGATGATGGGTTGAAAGTGGCATTGCTGTTGAACTGCATCGGAGATGACGGGTTGGAAATTTTTAATATGTTTAACATTGATGAGGCATCTGGCAATAGTTATAAGCAAGTGGTAGATGCCTTTGAAGAGTATTGTGCGCCACAGAAAAATGTGATAGTGGAACGGTTCAAGTTCGGAAAGATAATACAAGTGGAAGGATAGTCATTTGACAGTTTCTTAACGGCGTTAAAAACAGCAGTCAAGACGTATGAATATACAGATGGGGAGACAATGGTTCGTGATCGTGTGGTAATAGGTATTGGAGACAAAATGGTGCAAGAACGACTGTTATGGGAACCGGCACTGGATTTGAAGAAAGTGGTGGCATTGTGTAAAGCAGTGGAGACAAGCAAACAACAGACGAGGATCTTGCAGGAGAGTGCGGAGATAACATCAGCCGTTAATTCAACAAGATCACTTCACCCACAACAGCCGCGGCCCATGATGCAATCATTGTGCGGTAATTGTGAGTATAATAATCAGAAGGGAAGATGTGTGGCATATAATAAAAGTTGTGCGAAGTGTCACAGGAAAAATCACTTTGCCAATGTATGTAGACAACGTGATGGGAAGGAGGGACTAAGGACCAACGCAGGTAAGACAGTCAACTCCGTGCGTGAGGTGCAGGATACTGATGATGATCAGCAGTGTGTGTGCATAAGCTCGGTTAATGGCAGTACAGAATCAAGGCCGTGGTATGAACACATTTTAGTTAATGATAAGCAGAGGGTACTAGTAAAGTTAGACTCGGGTGCTGATGTATCTGTATTAGCATTGGAAATTTCACAACAGTTAGGATTCAGTGTTGATGATTTGAAACAGACCAACTCTGTCATTCTGTCATATGGAAATCCAGAATTTAAGACAAATGTGTTAGGAATTGGGGTCTTGCAATGTAAATCAAAAGGTATGGAGATTAATGTAGGTGTGTCGTTTCTAGTTATAGATGTAGCTTGTCAGCCAGCATTGCTGGGTTTAGGGGACTGTGTTAAATTGAATTTACTTAAACGTGTCCATTTAATTAATAATTGTAGCACAAGTATGCCAATCATGCGTAAGTTACTTCATGAATATGAAGATGTCTTCTCAGGTATAGGATGTTTTCCGTCCACATATAAAATTGTACTAGCTGACGGTGCACGTCCACACATAGAAGCTGACGTCGTACCGACCATGACCGTTAAGACTGTGCTCCGCACCGCCAGTACCGTATCCCGTTTTCGGAGCGCACCCCTAGCCCAGCCGGAATGAGTTAAGCGAGCGCCCCGGGCGTGACCTCAATTAACTGAATTAAACATCAGGACACGAAACCCCGGGGCTCGACTACGGAAAACAATTCCCAAACGAGGCATTAAGACAAAGTTAATTAATCACAAGCAGTGAGCAAGTGCGTCGTAGAGACTCCGTACGTGCGTGGCACGCACGGAACAGAAAACAAACCTCGTTACAAGCCACAGCAGCTACTGGCCTTGATTAATTGGCCTGTGATAGTGGTCTAGCCAAACTAAGGGAATTCAAACCCAAACAGTGCACGTTGAGACAATTTATAGTTAAATTTACAGTCGCCAACTTGGTGCCGCTTTTTAAATTATTAAATCAATTAAAACAACTGTTAAGCCTTAGGCAACTATTTACCAGGTGCAAAGTTTTAATCAAGCACCTGGAACATGTGTTTTACTCATAATATAACAAATTAGGTTATTATAAGTTTTTGGCGCCGACTCACAAAGGAGGTGAAAGTTGCCTCCATTGCGAAGCGGCCATCTTTCGGCAGTCTCCAACCACTCCGCGCCGGGAACAGACGTGTGTCCGTGGGCAGCATTTAAGGTAGTTTCACTGATCATTTTTATTCTGCACTTACCTTCATAACTAAATCCTTTTATTAATTCACCGCTTCCCACGTCGACTCGGCGCGTATTTTACGGATCGGGGCCTATCCCGACCGTCTTCATTGTGATACAGCGCTGAATATCGGATCACGGAACTTACGGTACTGCCCGACTCCAGCGAGAGTATTTTAATTAAGGACGCCGTGCATATGCCTGCAGGCTGCACTCATGTAAGTGTTTCTCCGAACTTAGGAGCCCACTCATAGAGCTCCCCCTGCACCCGTTAATTTTCGGCGCTGGCCGTCTCCAGCGAGCATCGACCCACGTCCCGCGAGACTGCCACGGTAATCATTTCAGTTTCGCGTAGGTTTTTTTTTTTGATTTTTGATCGTTTTGTAAATGTAATTGTGTAACCGCTAGATGCTGCCAAGTGTTGGTGAGAGTTTTTGTAGCGGGACTGAACCGCGGAGCGAACGTGTAGACTGTAGAGCGTACCGTGTACCCCCGCGGACCCCCGGTAAAGCTCTTAAATTAAACGTAATTCTCACAAACTTGTGTACAATCATTTCCGTAGTCTTCCATCCTCCACACGGCCGAGCGGCCTTCACAGCCAAGGGAAAACCATTCAGGTTAGATTTCAAGCCGTGTACCTGGCGGGGCACGCGGGGGCAGAGTACCCACGACCCGACATCAACGGCCTATCAGACCGCTAGCCTGGCGCCCCTCCGGACAACAACAGCATCGCGACGCCCGTAGCACCCGTCAGGTACCCCCGGGCCTTTCACAGAGGTCGGGTGACAGCAAGGCTACTAGGAGAGTACCGTATGGACTAGTTTAGAGGCTGAAAAGCAAGTTAGAGGAGTTGGAAGTGTTAGGTGTAGTTAAAAAATTGGACAAACCAACTGAATGGGTTAATGCATTGGTAATTGTAGAGAAACCCAATAAAGAATTGCGATTATGTTTGGATCCAGTGCACCTCAATGCAGCAATGCAACGGGAACATTTTGTCATACTAACAGGGGATGACATTGCAGCTCAAATGGCAGGCAACAGTTTTTTACAGTGTTGGACATGAAGGATGGCTATTATCAGGTACCGCTAGATCCCAGTAGTGCCGATTTATGTGTGTTTGGAACACCATTTGGCAGATACCAATTTTTGCGTATGCCATTTGGAATCAAGTCGGCCCCGGAAGTATTTCAAAGGAAAAATGTAGAATTGTTTTGTGACTTACCGGGGGTCCAAATATATTTTGACGATATCATAGTAGCGGGAAAAACTGAACAGGAACATGACAGCAGACTTGTTACAGTTCTAGAATGCGCTAGGCGATACAATGTTAAGTTTAACAGAAATAAAGTGCAGATAAAAAGGATTAGTGTGAAGTTTATGGGGCAAACATTTTGTGCACAAGGTGTTAGACCAGATGAGGGGTATGTGCAGGCAGTATTGAAGATGAAGGAACCTCAGTGTAGGGATGATGTATTAAGGTTTCTGGGGATGGTGAAGTATGTAGGTAAATTTATCCCCAACTTGTCTCATGTGTCGGCCCCCTTAAGGATGTTAACGAGGCAAGAGGCAGAGTGGAGGTGGGAGTTGGAGCACAAGGAGAGCTTTGAGAAACTAAAAGTGCTGCTGTGTAGGAAACCGGTGCTTGCATTTTATGATCCGAAAGAGGCTATACAATTGTTTGCGGATGCTAGCAAAGATGGGCTGGGGGCCTGCCTAATGCACAAAGACCACCCTGTGGCCTTCTCTTCACGCAGTCTTAATGAACACGAAGAGCACTATGCACAAGTTGAAAAGGAGCTGTTGGCTGTGCAGTTTGCAATGTCTAAGTTTCACAACTTTGTATATGGCCATCACAAGGTTACAGTGTTCACAGATCATAAGCCGCTTGTATCAATCTGCAAGCAGGATCTGAACAAACTGTCGGCCAGGCTTCAACGACTGAGGTTAAAAATGCTCGAATATGATGTAAATGTTTGTTATCTCCCTGGGAAGTTGCAATACATAGCAGACACATTATCCAGGGCATGCATGGGACAACTGGAGCAGAATCAAGATATGGAGGTGACACATGCAGTACAAGTAGTAGTAGACAACATTCTTGTAGCAGACAGGCAAAAACAAGAATTACAACACAACACACTAGCGGATGCGCAGTTAAATAGGGTGCTCCATTACATTAGAGAAGAATGGTCAGAATAAAAAAAAGGGTAGAGCAGAAGGTGGAGATATATTGGAAAAACAGGGAGGCTCTATCTGAGTGGGAAGGAATAGTGTTGTTGGGAAACAAGATAGTTGTACCACAAGAGTGTAGAGCAAAGGTATTAAGACAAATTCATGAGGGTCACATGGGTATTGAAAAGACTAAATCAAGGACGCGGCAATTACATTACTGGCCAGGAATCAGTACAGATGTGGAGACATGGGTGAAACATTGTGCAACATGTGAAAGGGTCAGTAGGCAGAATTGCAAAGAGCCATTACACCCGTGGCCAATAGCAGAACGACCATGGGAGAGGGTAGGAGCTGACATTTTTACATACGGGACACAGTCATACTTGGTAGTTATAGATTCTTATTCTAACTGGGTGGAGATGCGGGCAATTAGAGACAAATCAGCATCTAGCGTAATAGGGGAGTGCAAGTCAATATTTACAACACATGGTGTGCCAGATGTGGTAAGTGCAGACAATTTACCATTTGGCAGTCACACATTCAGGCAGTTTGCAGAGCAGTGGAAGTTTAAGGTAAAACTCAGAAGTCCAAATTACCTGCAGAGTAACGGGCTAGCGGAAAAAGGGGTGGTAATCTGTAAACAGATGTGTCGCAAACTAGACCTGCACTCTGGGGATATCTGGAGCATGTTATTGGAGCACAGGAATATGCCACTCAAACATATGGGACATTCCCCAGCTCAGTTACTGATGGGAAGAGTTTGCAAAACGAAGATGCCAGTCCACTCAGAGATTGTACAGCCATGCACAATCAAACCGGCAGAGGTGATCAAGCAAAAAATGGAGCAATCAGATCGTAGTAAAACGTATTATGATAAGGAGAGTAAACGGTTGCCAGTTCTAAAGCCGGAGCAAGAGGTCGTGATGAGAGAGCAGGTGACAGGTACATGGCAGCCAGGTCGAATAGTAACGAAAAGTATATATCCGCGGTCCTATGTTGTGAGTGATAGGTGGGGACGAGAATTCAGAAGAAATAGGAGAGATTTAAAGGAATCAGGAAGGAAACAGACCAGTGTCGATGTAGATATCGATGGGTACATGAATGAGTCCGATAAACAGACCAGTGTAGGCGTGGATAACAATGAGGAATTAAATGAGCCAAATATCGAAGAGGGTGAACAGGGAACCACCCCAAGCAAGGAGCAACCTAAGGAGAGGTGGACGAGATCTGGGAGATGTGTACATAAACCTAGATGGCTAGCAGAATATGAGTAAACACAGGTCTGAAAGTGAGAGGAGAGGAGTACTGTTATGTAATGAGTGATATTAGTAGTATCTTATGTTGCAGTAAGAGATGGTGAGATTATGTAACATGTCAGTTAATAAAGTATTTATATGTTTGTTTGATGTAAAATGTCATGTACTATAAGAGTAAGAGAGGGTGTGTGTCATCGGCAAATGCAGTGGAGTATTGTTATATGTATCATGTAATGGTGAGTTATGTAGGAGAGGTTGTGTGTCATCGGTAAATACAGTGGAGTATTGTTATATGTATCATGTAATGTTGAGTTATGTAGTGATAAAGAAGAAATTGTAAAGGTGAAAGGATGTAATATATATTGTAGTGGCCAACATGGCCACATGGAGGTGCAGAGGCGATGAGGCAGGAAGAAGATGGTAGAGAAAAGATGGAGGAGATGTATAGTGTAGAATAGAGAATAAAGGTGTGAACAAGAAATAAAACAGTTTGCATCACATTCAAACCATTCTACAATGTCTTGCTCACGTACTTGCTCGCCGCCTGATACATCATTATCAAGTTGCGCTAAATGTGCAGCTGGAATTACCATTTCGTGGTATGCGAAACCTAGGAAATCATCTTCATTATCTGGAATAAATTTCTCCATGATTTTACTATTGTTTATGGTTTTACTCGATCTCATGCTGCAGCAATTTCGTAAATAGCATCCAGAACACTGTAGTTTTTCCAAAATGATTTTAAATCATTTCCTTCATGAATGCATTTCTGGAGCAAACTTGAACGATAAATTCGTTTCAAGGTATAAATCACACCTTGATCCATTGGCTGGATTAGTGCGGTGACATTTGGTGGCAAAAGTTCGACGAATATTCCACCATTATCTGATTTCAGTATGGCTCCATTTGGGTGAGAGGGGGCGTTATCTAGCACAATCACCGCTCTTTCTGGCAACCCTTTGCTTCTCAGAAATTCACTGACTGCTGGTACAAATGTTTTATTAAACCACTCCTTAAATATGACTCTATCCATCCATGCTCCCTTCTGGTTGAAATACTTTACTGGCAAGTTATTTAAGTCAGCTCTTGCACCTGTGAAAGATCGAGGCTTTTTTGCCTTTCCTATGACAGCTAATTTTAGCTTGTGTGTTCCAGACGCATTTGTGCGACACATAACTGTCAATCTTTCTTTACTAGCCTTATGGCCTGGTGCTCTCTGTTGTAACGTTGCAAGACCCCTGCCCTCCTAGCTAAATATTTTTCTTTTAAACTATTTTCATGAATGTAAACATTTCTTAAATAGTCTCGCTAATAATATTCTACCGTTTTAATGTATTTTAGGGTTGATATTTGCACTTGCTGTATGTTTTAAGAATATACTTTGTATTTTAACAGACATTTTAAATCATTACTATTTTTTATGTAATTGTTCACAAATAAGTCGTTGTACTGGATTTTTTTCTGTTTTGGCCTACTTTTTCAGGTTTTTCTAAATAAGTTTAATTTTGTCAAGTAATTTATATTATGATTGCTGTTACCTAATGGTCTAGAACTCTAGAACAATGGACTTGGTGTGGGATGTATTAGAAAGAGGCAGGTATATGAGACCTATGAGTGTGAGTGAGATTGAAACGGTGATTCCCCACCAAGAGAGAGAGACAGAAACGATATCTCGTCACTGCATGGGAACTGGAGGAGAAATATTCTCCCACAGTGCTGGAGAGAGAAGGAGAAAGTGAATCCCCTGTTTCTATGTGTGGAAATGGTTTTCAGTGTATATGTTCTGTGTTCTGATTGGCTTGTAATTGTTATTGTGAATGAAGAGTGTATGTGATTGTTCGGTGAGGTCATGTGACTGCCCTTCCTGTGTGGAGGAACCAGTGCCATGATTTCACCAGTCGTCTGTCGATCGCTGCACAACGGGGGCGCGTTCGGTGGCTTCTCACAAAATATGTAGTAATTGAGAAGGATAAATTTAACGTTGGTGGTCAGAGCCATGCCGATTTTTAAGTTAACCTAACATTTTTAATTTAATTCGGCCATTTAATTAGAAATTGTGACCATCTACATCGGCATTTTGGCTCGTGGTGACTGTGTTTCGCCAGGTGCGGCCAGGTGGGGCCTCACTAGTAGTGTACTTCAAGTAACTTTTTACCGAAGGACTTAATCTATGTTTGTTTTTTTTCTGCTTAATTTTCATCGCCCGAGCTGCGAGCCATTCTCGACAGGCGGATGTACGAGTTGAATGAGTGAGAACAATTTTGAAAGTGATTGGATTCGTCTGTGCATTCTATTTTTAAAAATAAAACAAAAACTACCATTGGCGCTTAATATCTCTTTTTTTATTTTGTTATATAACGAACCATTATACTGTTCACTCTCAGATGCTAGTGTTCTTGTAGGTAGACATTTCCAGTACAATAACTTCCTGAAACTCGCCGCGAAATGCGTCTGCAGCTGTTTGAACCCCACTTAATGTTTCACCTTGAATACTAATTTCGCGCATTCCATGACGATTTTTGAATCTCGTTAGCCATCCCGAAGATGCATCGAAATTCCCTTCCAGACCCAGATTTTCAAAAAATAACTTTGCTTGTGTACTGCAAATTATGCCAGACACCGGGATCCCTTGAGCCCGTTGTTGATTAAACCATTCTACCATGGCCTTATCTAGATCTTGATATGTGGATTGCTTCATGGTTTTGCATTTCTCCAAACCACTTTTACAGTCTGATGTGGATGCAATATTTAACAGTTCATCCTTTTTCTTTTGTATGTCATGCACAGTTTGTTCCCCAATGCCATATTCTTGGGACAGCTGTTTTGTACTTCTTCCTTTTTCTAGCTGATCGATAATTTTTAATTTTTTTTTAATGTCGAGTACCACTCGTTTGCGTTTATTAGACATTACTGTCAAATTATTACTAAAGAAAACAATACCACACAAAGCAACTGCTGACTTAAATCTACGCGAGCCAGTATCAGTCGCGTGAGTCATGCAGCAGCGTCGTCGCATCGGCGCTAACCAGAGCCCGGTTCACAAGGTCACGTGGAACACAAGCGCGCACGGTTAACAGGGGTGTGTTTATGATTGCTCCTGCTGTTTTGAAGTTCATGACGCATATTAATACTTACCAACTATGCATGTACCGTGTTTGGCAGCATTATTCGTCGAGAATCACAGCATAAAATGCTCAGTCACATCAATAGATTACAAATATAAAAAAAGTCATAAATTTATTTTGGTTTTTATGGTTTATGGAAGTGAAATATGGCACAGTTAATCCGCAAACCGGATAATCCGCACCTGGATAATCTGGAGTCTACTGTAAGTGGAATACCAAATACATTTATATATATATATATATATATATTTAAATACCTACTATACAGAAATATTACTAAGTATTAAAAAATATGCCTGTAAGCTAGCACTGTAAGCATACTTGTAATAAATATGCCTATAGCTTGGTTATAGTGGTAGGCAATGAAAATCCAAGTCTTTTTTATTTAAACTTTCTTTTTAAGTATCCCACCATCACCCAGTACTATAAAAAGATGGCGGTCTCTCTATTTGAATTTAACTGTGAACTAGCACTATATAAAGAGATGGCAGTCTCTCTCTTTAACTCCTACATATGCTTTTTTTTAAATATATATAAAATATTTTATTTTAAATATTAAAAAAATATCTACTACTGTGGTATTTTATGCTGGTCAAGGTGCCTGGGTTTCTACCGGGAATGATTGCTGACCTACGACGTGTCAGAGCTATAGCCAGCTCTAGTATCTGAGTGATGCTCTCGCCAGGTTACCGAAACGGGCGTGCGATGCGAATACATAGCCTCTCCCGCTTACGGCAACCTTCTCGTGGTGCCAGTGTTGATATACAAATAGGGCAATGCCAGGAGTGCCCACTCCTCTGACTTCCTCGGTGTGTCGAAACGGTAATTCTAGTAGATTAGTAGGCTGTGAAAGGGTGGCTGCGCCCTGACCTGCCGAAAATCTATCAGGGGGTTTGGACCCCAAACCCTAGGTGGTGTTTCAAGACACCTGGTTCGCTGTGAAGAACCAGTGGTGTGTATGGAATAGCGAAGGGCCGCTGAGAGGCCTGAGGGTCGCCGTGGTCAGGCGCAGCCCAGGCCTTAAGTGGCTGTAACCTGGTGGTGGGGGAGAGTCCAAGGTGAGTAACTGAGGATATCCATGCGGCTGAGGGCGGCGGTCGCTGGAACTGTAGGCGGTGCCGGGAACGCACTATACCTGAAGATGAAGGGTACCATGAGACTGATCCTTTGATGAGACAGATCCCCGCTGAGGTTTTCTTAAACGGCCCTGGATCAGATTATGGAGATGGACTCGTGGTGGCAGTGGTGCTCCTATCGCTTGGAGCACACTCAGAGGAGTCCCCGCTCTGATGACGAGTGGCAGTCGTGAGCTACTTTAATGCTCGGGTACTAGCCTGCAAAGCTAGCAGAGGCGGGTAACCTCGGTTGGATCACGAGTATCTGGGTAACCAAGGGGTCCCAGTGATGTGAAAGGTACGGGCCGTGTCGGTATTTACCAGGCTCACAGTGGGGGGGCTTGCACTGGTGGTGTCATGGAGTATTCGGCGGCTGGAGGTCTGCGGTGGCGTAGCATGTTGGGATGGGTTCCTCAACCTCTGTGCATAGCCGTTGGCCTGAAGAACTGTGCCGCGTCTGAATAACGTAAATATTCCAGGTCCATTGGGGCCCATGGGAGTCTCACTGCCATGTAAAAAAGATCCACCTCTGGTGTTCCTCTGATGCAGCCCTTTAGGGAGCAGGTACGGAGCCACAGGTGCGTGCAGCTCATAGATCTTGGGAAAAACTGTGGTATTTTATATGACGTCATTAATATAATTCTCTCTGAACTAAAATATATATATAAAGTGGCGCGGAGGAATTATTATTATTATTATTATTATTATTATTATTATTATTGGTGCGCACTGTGCATGGAGTCCCAGCAGATGAAAACAAGATGGCGGTTGACTTGCGCTCTCTCTGGGGCGAGAGTTGGTATTAAATATGGCGGGCGCTCTCTGGTAACGAGAGTTGGTATTAAAAAAGGGCTGGTGCTCTCTGGTGGCGAGAGTTGGTATTAAAGATGGCGGGTGCTCACTGGTGGCGAGAATTGGTATTAAAGATGGCGGGCGATCTCTGGTGGGCTTATATCATAGCTAGTACTCGGAGGTGGCGTCCCCCCAGCCCACCACAACACCACCCCTCTTAGAATATATGGCGACATACCTAATAATGTAACTTATATTCCTTATTTCTTTCTTTATTCTTCAACTGACTACGTGGTCTAGCAGTTAAGATCGCTGACTTCCAACCTAGACCAGGCTTGTGTCCCCCAGCCGGTGCCACCTCGTTTTTATTATTAGTAAAAATAACTTCAGCGCTACACAGCAACGCCTCCTAGCCCCTAAAGAATGAACCACAGCAGACATCATCCCCGAACAGATGACGCGTTTCAATGATAACTCCACGTGATGTTTACATTGTCACAGTACTCCCCCACTCCCCCTACTGACATGATACTACCACATTTGAAAAGTAAGATTTGAATTTAAGCATGAGTACTCTTGATGCATCACCCTTAAAACTAAAAAGTCTTTCAAAGTACTCTAAATTAGTGTATGGTTTAGAAAGATAGCTAAGTCAAAAGTAAAGTAAAATCAAAAGTAGCAGCAGTTTTGAAGCTACCAGAAGATGAATTGCAGTCTGCAGGAAGTACTGACGAAGACTTACCTGAAGAGTCAGTTATTAAGAGGAATGCAAGTGAATTGAATTTTTTAATCAGTCAGATGAAAGAAAAATTTAAATATGCAACATCCATAAGAGAGAAGTTACACATTTTATCAAATGCACCTAATTCCTGGTCACAAAGAAAATTTCAACAGAATTCAATGTTTCCCAGCAAGAAAATCACGCCAGTTGGGAAAAAAAAGAATTCTTTCATATCCTGAGCCTTTGCAAGGTCGAAAATTTCTGCTGAAGTTTTTTAAAATTACAAATTTTTACCAAGCAGATGAAACAGCAGATCAATGCCAGGTGCCAAAGATAAGGTTAGTGTTCACAAAAATGTTTATGAACAAAAGAGCCTAACACTCTGCAATTTTAAGGAACTACATTTAGCATACAAAGAGAATTTTTCTTGTGATAAAGTAGGAATTTATAAATTCTGTGAGCTGTGGCCAAAATGGTGTCTCACAGTTGTTCAGGCAGGTACATATTCGTTCTGTGTTTGCTTAATACACCAGAATCCACTACTTCTTTTAAGTGCTATGAATTTAGAAACATCAAAGCTAAATGACCTTATCAATTTAATGATTGCATGTTAAGAATATGTCGTAACTGTCCAAATTCTGAAAAAGTACAAGAATATGTAAGAAACAATTTTACTGACTTTGATGATAAAGATGAAATTCAGTTTTCACAATAATTGGTAACTACTGATCGCAGTCATTTACAAATGTTGTTCCTTCCTTTATTGATCTGCTTTTGAAGAAACTGGCGGCTTTAATACCACACTTATGCGTCTCTAAATAGCAGTCAAACTATGTGAAACAGAGGAAAGAAAACATTCAGCCAAATGAATTAATAGTTTTCATGGACTTTGCAAAAAACTATTCTTATGCTATCCAAGACAAAATTCAGTCATATCATTGGGTGCGTTCTGCTTACACATTACATCCAGTAATTCTGTACTTCAGAAAGGACGTAGAAACATGTAATATGTCTTTGTGTTTTATCTCAGATTACCAAAACCATGATTTTCATTTGTATATGAGGTTCAAAGAAGATTGAGCTTACTAATTCATGAAGAATTCCTTTACATTAATCAAGTGGAGTATATCACAGACCGTAGAGCAGCACAATACAACCTCTGCTATCACTTGAAAGATTTTGATTTAAAAGCTTTTTGGACCTTTCATGCAACAAGTCATGGTAAAACAGCTTGTGATGGTGTTAGAGGATGTATTAAAAAGGACAGTATCTAGAGTGAGCTTGCAAAGACTTTATAAAGATCCAATTTTGAACATTGAGCAGATGTTTCAATTTTACAATGAATACTTTACTAAAATTAAGTTTCAGCTGATCAAAGAAGATGACATTCACACAGTGGAAGAAAAGCTTAACAAGCATTTCTTAGAGTTCACAACTGTGCCTGGAACAATGTCCTTGCACTATTTCTTCCCACTATCTAAAACTATAATAGCAGCTAAGCAAATTACCCATACAACACAGAAATGTCGTAACAACGTTGCCGTAACGTTGCCATTAAAAGTTGCGACGTTGCTGCAACGTGCAGTAACGTTGAGAGAACGTTGTGGCAACGTTGATACAACATTTAAATGTCCCACTTCTGCAACGTTGCAAGAGGTACGTTGCTGCAACGTTGTAAGCAGGATGTTGCTGCAACGTTGTAAGCAGGATGTTGCTGCAACGTTTTATGCAGGATGTTGCTGCAACGTTGTAAGCAGGATGTTGCTGCAATGTTGTATGCAGGATGTTGCTGCAACATTGTAAGCAGGATGTTGCTGCAACATTGTATGCAGGATGTTGCTGCAATGTTGTAAGCAGGATGTTGCTGCAACGTTGTAAGCAGGATGTTGCTGCAACGTTGCAAGTGAGTCTTTGCAGCAACATTGCATGCGTCCCTACTGCAACATTGCAAGCGAACCATCACAACGTTGCAAGTAGGACATAGCCACAACTTTGCAGGTGTGAGGTTTTCACATAATTCTAAGTGGAATCTTTAGGACATAGAAATTCTAAATTTGATTCGAGGTACAGTATTTTTAACATTGCAATTATATTGATGTTGGAACAACAGATGAAGAAACTGCGTACATTTGTTATTACCAAGAAAAAATTTAAACCAAGCTTTATATCAACAAACTATAGAAATCAAACTTATTAATGATTGTTTTGGTTAATTAGTGAAATTTCTGCACAGCTGAAAGTAGCTATACATTGGTAATTGTAACGCACTTGTGCCCCAACACCCTATATGTACTTGCCTGAAGACAACAGATTACTGTTTCCAATACGTCCCACTGTCGTTTCTGGCAACTTCAGTTTATATATGTTCATTGTCTGCCAGTGACACTTTTTTCTGAGTCACCAAGTTATTTAGGGCGCGGTTACACGGGAGTCTGAACTACTTCAGGTGAACATGTTCAGCTGTTGAGTGCGGTTACACACAGTCTGAACATGTTTCGTTCGAGGCCATTTCTCATTTAACTTAAACAGGTTGGCAAAGTAGTTCAGATCGACATATCTTCTACATTAGCCTCTGATTGGCTGGTTAGAATATAAACAGTCTTTTGCAGAAATTCTAGATGCAACAAAAAAAAAACAACAGATAATTACATATATTTTTTAATTTATCCTGACCTTAATTTTCTTAAAACTGAGATAGGTACTCTCGCTCAAAAAATAATAAAAAATAAGTTTAAAAATTTTACTGTGCATGTTTGAATTCCCGATTTGTAAAAAAAATATTGAGCAATATGTAAACACATTTCATTTCTGCTGATACTGCTGTATAAACAAGTGAGAAAATCCCGCGTTTTATGGATGCAATTAAAAAATAGAGATCAACAACACAGTCATTCGTTGACAGTAGACAATCGGTTTTAGAGCTAAACACACTTTTCAGCAACTACCGTGTAACCGCACACTTTCGCGTTTGTAAACGTGTTTACTTAAACATGTTCACTTGAAGTAGTTCAGGGTCCCGTGTAACCGCGCCCTTAGCCTGTGTTTTGCGATTCCTGTTTGTAACATTCAACTTTTAACACACTTTACATATATAACATCACAAAACATTCCTCGAAATGTAATATTACCACTAATTTACAATCCTTTTCATTTTTATTTTTTCTGCTCTTTTTAGAAATTTTACATCAGGGTTTCACTGGTATTGTACTGCTTACAGCTACAAATTTGGTTTATTAATTGTCAAGATATATATGGATTGCAAATTTGTTAAAAGTAGGAATGGGTCAAGTTCAAATTTGTTTTTGTTATGGTTTTACAAAAGGCCCCATTCAAATGAGGTACATACAAACAAGCACATCATTAATGGAACATTCTATAATTAAGTTGTAAGGTTGCAATTTATTATTTTTTTATATTGTCACATATTTACATATACATTCATATGCACAATTTTTAACCTTTTTCATATTTACATTTTCAAGTAAGCCTGCTTTCACTTGCTGCAGACGTGTCATCATGTAAACGTGATTTCCTGAAAATTAAAAAAATTAATAAATTAATTTAGTCTGAAATTATTTCTACATGTGTACAAAGTTACCTATTGACTTAGTGCATTAACAATACATATGGATAGGAATTTTTGGTGGTCGGATTTTTTAAATTTTGGCATGAGAAAATATTGAAACATACGAAATCCTTTATATTTCCAATAATTGTATTTTTGATAAAATTTTACTAACAAGAGTAATACATATTATTACAATTTACGTGAGTAAAGACAAAATGGCATTTCAGCCCGCTCTCTATTCATCTGGTAAGCAAACAAACTAAGAGTATTTAAATTTGTGAATTGACTGAGCACAGAAGTAAAATCTTAAGAATGAAAATGAATAAAGCACGTAGGGTGAATAAGTCCACGTGCCCCGGGAGTGTTGGCATTGCGGATCACAACATTAACACATGCTACCCTACACCCATTCCAAGCACCGTGAACGTATAATCTGTGCTTAGCTTGCTATGCCTATGCTACTATACTATACTATACTATAGTAGCAGATAGGAGCATAGGCATACCAAGCTAAGCACAGATATTACACGTTCACGGTGCTTGGAATGGGTGTAGGGTGTCGCGGCCTCGTCTCTGGTGTGGTGTGGAGACGGGTGGACGTCGCTCGGTCGTTCGGTAGTCGTGATGTTTGCCCGGCGCCAGCTCTTGGGTAGAGCAGCCTCACACTCTAAGGCAGGAGTGGACCGTTCGGCCCAGTGCAGCTGACCGAGGACGTGCTGACAAGGAGAAGCTAGCAGGAAGATTCGGTGTAGAAGAGAGGGATGCCCGCGGTCTCACGAAGAGTCGCTAGCAGAGGATTGCCCGTGATCTCACGAAGAGTCGCTAGCGGATGGATGGGCAGAGAGAGGTAGAATGAGAGAGAGAGAAGGAAGCCTGTGGTCTCACTAGGAGTCGCTAGCAGAGGATTGCCCGTGATCTCACGAAGAGTCGCTAGCGGATGGATGGGCAGAGAGAGGTAGAATGAGAGAGAGAGAAGGAAGCCTGTGGTCTCACTAGGAGTCGCTAGCTGGGGAGAATGGGAGAGAAGTAGAATGAGAGAGAGAGAAGGAAGCCCGCGGTCTCACTAAGAGTCGATAGCTGAGGAAAGGAAAATGAGGAAGACAAGTCAATAATACAACTTTTGCCTGTGTCAATACTTATTCTCCCAGATTGGCTGGGAGAGAGGAGAGCTGTCTAGGCGATTTTTTTTTCCTAACCTAAATTAAAACTAAGTGTGTTTGGGAGGGGTCTGGATTAGGGACAGACTCTAAGTGCGTCTCAGGCCGAAGCCTATACGCTCTAATCATGCAGGGGTAGCCATGCGGGAGAGGGTGCATGCATCGTGTGCTAGGAGGGGATTGGCCAGCCATGGCAGCGATTGGCGCCATGACTAACTCCCCTCACTGATAATTCTAGACTAAAACTAGATAAGTTGGGCCCAGGTAAAACCTGCATAGACACAGGGAAAACCCTGGGCACTTACATGCGGGATGCAAAATTCATGCATTAATTACATGCGGGTTGGCTACGGGAGTAGAAGGATGGCTCAGGAAGAAGAGTTGGAAGAGTAGAAAATATCTACTAAGCAAGGGCGGGCGCTTGGACATTTTTGTCCGCATTTTGGTTTGGGCATGACTGGTTTTTAGGGGGCGACTTTCGTCGTTTCCCGCCAGGCTGCCAGCCAGCCAGGTTAGCTGAAAGAGAGAAATGCAAATTACAACTATAATTATAATTATATGGCCGCAGCACCCAGGTTGCCCCAGCTACGACGGCCATGTATGCCCGACACATTGTGCTGCCAGCCTGGGCATGTCAATCATTGGCTAGTCCAATGTTGCTTATTTGCACCGCAGGACGTGGTCAGGCACATGGTCAGGCACCTATTAATCGACTGTGAGTCTGCTCTCTTAATAATCAAAATATGTCAATCATTGGCTAGTCCAATGTTGCTTATTTGCACCGCAGGACGTGGTCAGACACATGGTCCAACACCTATAAACCATTGGTGAGTCTGCTCACTTATAAATTAAAAATACGCATTTCTAAAAAATAATGGGTAAATTTTGTAGCCGAAGCTACGCGGATACGCACTCCAATGTACTCGGCACAAAGCTGAAGGCATTATTGGCTTACCGTGTCGTGCGTTTGTGTCTGTCGGGCCTCGCTGCTGGGTTACAGCTCAGCTAGTGTACTGGGAGTGGTGGGATCCGACACATTGTGCTGCCAGCCTGGGCATGTCAATCATTGGCTGGTCCAATGTTGCTTATTTGCACCGCAGGACGTGGTCAGGCACATGGTCAGAATCCTATTAATTAATTCTTAATATTATACTTAAAAATAGTATGTTTAATTTTAAATCTGGAGCTGCCAGAATACGAGTGTCGATCTGCGCGGAATTTTCTCGCCAGTCCGCAACCATGCATGAAATTTGGCATCCCGCATGAAAGTGCCCAGGGTTTTCCCTGTGTCTATGCAGGTTTTACCTGGGCCCAACTTATCTAGTAGTTTAGTTTAGAGTTAAGAGTGAGGGGAGTTAGTCATGGCGCCAATCGCTGCCATGGCTGGCCAATCCCTTCCTAGCACACGATTCATGCGACCCTCTCCCTGCATGGCTAATCCCAGCATGACTAAGGCGTATAGGCTTCGGCCTGAGACGCACTTAGGTCCATCCCTAACCCGGACCCCTCCCAAATACACTTAGTTTTAGTTAGGTTAGGAGAAAAAAATCGCGGTTTTGGGGTCTGGCCTTGGCCGCGCGCAGATGCGCGCTGTGATTGGCCGGAGCTACCAGCCAATCACAGGCCGCTATGGGGGTCGGTGCGCCAGGATGGATTTCGGGCGTTTGTATTTTTGCGCAACGTCTGTATCGTAGTTTCCAAGTGAGGAAACATGTGGTTTTAAATTGTTTGCACATTTATCATAGAAAGTTTGTGTCGTGCGAATGTAAAAGTCTTGCAGAGTTTCCGACTCGGTTTCACTATGCAATGCTTCTACTGGGCAATACCTCGGGGCATCGGTAGCAATTTGAATACACCTGTTCTGAATTCGCTGTAATTTAATTAAGTGTGTAGGGGCAGCTGTTGCCCAGACAGGGGCTGCATATGTAATTATTGGGCGTATAAGAGCTTTGTACAGCAGTAGGCCGGTTTTAACCTTGCTGCCGCATCTCCTGCTCATTACTGGGTAGAGCGCACTAATTCTAGCTTGTGCTTGTGCTCGCTTAGTGTCAATGTGAGTGCGCCAGAGTAGTTTCCTATCCATGTGTACGCCTAGATATTTCACTACATCCTTGTGCGGTATTTGTTCGTCAAACAAACGTATTTGCGGCCTGTGTTCTGCAGGCGGGAGATTTTTGCGAGTAAACACAATAGCCTCTGATTTAGTTGTGTTTACTTTTATACGCCAAGTCGTGCACCATCTTTCGAACTCAGTGAGCGCGACTTGCAATCTGTTTGTAGCTAGTTGGAGGTTGTGGGACCTGCTATACAGCACTGTGTCATCTGCATAACAGCCCAGCTTTACCAGTCGGTGTGCGGGGCGTGGCATGTCACTGACATATATATTGAAGAGTACAGGGCCTAAAATGCTACCCTGTGGAACACCTGCTCTTATTTGTTTAATGTCAGATAGAGCTCCTTCATTAAATACTCTAAAGGTTCTGTCTGCTAAATAGGACGCGACTAGTTTAATATAACAGTCCGGGAATCCTGTTTGGTAGAGTTTGTAGATTAGCCCCGCATGAAATACTCTGTCGAAGGCTTTCTCTACGTCTATAAACTTAGCGACTACGTAGTCTTGTACGTTAAATGCGCTTGTGATTTCCTCAGTAAGGCGCACTAGCTGAGGTACTGTCGAATGCGTACTGCGAAAGCCGAACTGTTCATTCGGTAGTATGTTATTTTCGTGAATGTGCACATTAAGTCTGTGTAGTATGATACTCTCCACGACTTTAGACACAGTGCTTAGCAGACTGATAGGTCTGTAATTCTGTGGCAGTGTTTTGTTTTTGCCTGGCTTGTGGAAGACTATAACTCGAGCCTCTTTCCACTGCGAGGGGAAAATATTTAACCTAAACATTGCATTGATGCATTCGGCTAGATATTCTAGTGTTTCGGCCGGGAGTTGTTTGAGAACCACGGCCTGTATGCCATCATTTCCGGGAGCTTTTCGCGGCTTCATGTTTTTGATAGCACGCTTTATTTCTTGTGCCTGTGTTAACAGAGGCGCAGAGAGTGTAGGTAGTCGCAGTTTAACGCGGAGTTCGCGGTAAATTTGCTCTGTGAATAGCCTATCGCAGGGCTGCATGTTGGGTTGGAATGCTGTTTCCAGTGTGTCAGCGAAAGCTTGTGCCTTGTCACGGGGCTGGAAAACTATGCCATTATTTGTTTCAAGGGGCGGGATTTTGTCTGATTTGTTTAGAATACGCTTCGTCATTGTCCAGGCGCTTCCGTCCTGGACATCGAGTCTCGCGATTTTAGTTTCCCACTGGCTGCTTCACCAGAGTGAGATTTCGTCAGAAATGACATTTTGTATTTCATTTATTCGGCGTTTCATCTGCTGTGTGCGACGCCGTGTGTATTCGCGCCGCAGTCGATTTTTTTGTGAAATCAAGCTGCGGATGTATTCTGGCAGCTCGTCGTGTGCTAACCTAACCTCCTTTTCCGGGATGCACTGGCTAATACCATTCTGGATTTTCTCAGTTAATTCTAATATCGCGGAATTTAAGTTGTCGCCATTCTCAATGCTTATTTCTGCCGCATCTGGGAGATTTATTGATAAATAATTTTTAAATCGTTGCCAGTCCGCATTTTTGTAGTCCCTGATTTTTCGTGGCTGGTTGGAGTCTACATTGGCATCATCGAAAATCAAGTGGACTGGGAAGTGGTCCGATGACATGTCATGTACAACCTCGAGTTCGAGTCCCGTGTGTACACGTTTATTCAGGGCGATATCTAAAATATCAGGCATGCTATTCAGTCTACCAGTGTCATGTGTAGGCTCTGAGGGAGCATGTACATGGTAGTTTCTGCTAAATTGGTGGGTGTAGAGTAGTCTGCCGTTCGCTGTAGCGTGTCTGCAGTTCCACTCTATGTGTTTAGCGTTTACGTCGCCTACGGCAAGGAAGCTCGGGGCCGCCCCATACAAGGCGTCCAAGTCCGCCTCACTGAGGGACCTACCTGGTGGCGCATACATGGAGATTAATTTAATCTGTTGTCTATTAATAGTTAGATTGATACCTATAGCCTCAAGGTGTTGGAAATCTGGGAGCTGGCAAGCAGAATGCTTTACACTACTGTGGACTGCAAGGGCTACTCCACCGCCTCGTGCGTCTCGATCGCGCCTATAAATGACATAATTTAATATTGTCAGCCTGTCTGTCGGAGTCAGATGCGTTTCGTTTATCGCAGCTATTTTTATTTTATATTTATCCAGGTGGTTGATAAATTCCGGTAGTTTATTTTTAATGCCGCGTGCATTCCAGAAGAGGAGGGAATGTAACTTAAGACTAGTAGCTGCGTGTGTGCTGCAATTGGTGCCGAATTATTGCTGGTCATTGACGACGACCCCAGCAAGCGCACACACGCAATCCATGGTGGCACGTATTTTGTCGGCCATGGATTTGGAGGTGTCTAGCCAGATGACTAGAAGTTGGCACAGAGGACCGATGGCACTCTGCAGTTGGGCGTTGCCTCTGATGGCCTCGTGGGTGTGGATGACCGCCTGGATGTCCGCGAGCTGCGGTGCCTGGGCGCTGGTAGACTGTGTCAGCTGGGCAGCTGACAGCTCTGGTGCTGCATCAACTGCCATTGCTGCTACGGGTGCGGCCTGCGGCTGGGTGGGGGCTGGCGTTCTCTTCGCCGGTGTGGGAGCTGGTTTGGTGGCTGCCAGCTTGTCCTGGGCGGGGCGCGGGGGCTTTCCTTGGCCATTTTTGTGGCCCGTGGGCTTCTTCTTGAACCCCTTCTTCCTCTGCCACGGGTTGTTGGCAAGCACTGGGTATTCCAGCTCATTGTGGCTGGGCTCCCAGTGCTGCTGCAGGGGCGCAAACCGGCTTCCACTGGCCTGCGCCACAATTTATACAAGTTTCTTCTAGAACCATTTGTGTTAAAGTTTTAAATATTTCTATCTCTTTTGATCTTTTGCAATTTACAATATTATTTACACATCTACAAAACATACTTACAATATACCCTTAATAATCTACATAAATATTTACAATAATAACATATATAACATAACTATAATACATTGTCTCTTTATATTTACAACTGCCATCTGGTGACGAGTGGTGGCACTACCAAGGCCATGGCTGGAGTGTTGCTCCGCGGACAGGACTGTGACCCGGGTTTTTGTTTAATAAAGAGGAGGTACGACGTCAAGGGTAGCATAGTAGTAGTGATAACCAACATCAGGTGATGTTTTACAGCCAATGCCTTTCTTCCATTGTGATAACATACAGGGTCAATCAATACACAGTAGGACATTTTTAGTCTCACATTTTCTCTGTTCTACACAGATAAAATATAAAACTAAAATTTATTTTTATCTCTCCAGATAGAGATAAAAATAAATGCAATTATGTTTTCGTAGTGCATGTGCAGTGCTTGCTTCGCATTACTTTTTCGTCGTGTAGTATACAGAGTATAACTGCATAGCAGACAACTGTTACACGCCAAATTTACATTATTTTCTAATAATATTTTACATTCCCACCAAACATGACACTAAAAGTTGAGTGCAGTTTGTAATGACCATAATGTAAACACGGATCTTAAGATCCGTGTTTACAGGAATTTTTCGGTGTTTTTAAGAGGCAAAATGTCGTTTCAAATAAAAAAGTCAGCACTTTTGAGACATAGATTTGTGTCTCAAAAGTGCTGACTTTTTTATTTGAAACAACATTTTGCCTCTTAAAAACACCGAAAAATTAATATCTCGAAAACGGTAGGTAATTAGTTCTTACATTTTTTAGCCTTAGGCTAGAGCACACGGACTGCCACCACTTAGCCTAAAATCGTTCAGCCTAATACCCTCTCTGAAACACTATTCAGCCTAAAGTCACACAGCCTAAAGTCACACAGCCTAAAGTCATTAAGCCTAAAGTCGTACAGCCTAAAGTCATTCAGCCTAAAGTCGTAGAGCCTAAAATCATTCAGCATAAAGTCGCTCAGCCTAAAGTCACTCAGCCTAACGTCGTTCAGCCTAAAGTTGTTCAGCCTAAAATGTTTAAGTCTTATGTTATAAGTATCTGACTGCTGTAAAACCGTTATTTTTTGTTACAAACGCTCAGTGATTGTAGTGCCATCTAGGAAGCAGTGTTGGAACTATTCTCGAAACCTAACTCTCGAGATTCAAAGCAAAATTTTTGACATCTGGTAAGGGATTGGGGAACCCACAGAATGATGATAAGCAGCATGTGTTCATATGTTTGCATGCATGAAATAGGATTAAATTCGAGCCGAAGAAATAATGACAGGAGACACTTCAGTATTATATACCATATATAAAAATCACTAAAAATTTGTATTTAGCAGCTATATTTTCTTAAACCTAAAATAATAACGTTGGAAGCAGTCAATATCTAACTGTGAACACAAGCTTTGCACAATTTATTTGTGAAATTTTTTCACATTTTTACGCAAACATAATAATATAGGGGTAACTCAATAAAAGAACGTGTAAATATTAAATTTTATTATCAAGGAATTATAAACATAATCATAACACACTAACAAATATTCAAGTTTATCACAAATTTGGTAACAAAGTAAAGAGCATGACAGCGTATATACTGTACGAAAACTTTGGTACGTGGACTAGTTTTTATGGTATTGGCCATAGTTCTATTGTAGTACGACTGTACACTAAATTTTTAAAACAATATTATTAGTAGTACTGTTATCTTTTAGGCATTACTATTATACTTATCGTAGCCTACATATAAAAATTCCGACATGATAGCAAGTAAGTACCTTGGGCGACAGACTGTGTTCCTTTTTAATATGGCAAACGATGGACCGCATAGAAGTGAAATTTCTTTGTTTTTCTTCTCTTAACAGAATCTCTTAATGAAGAACATCAAAAATTAACAGTAGAACAAAGAATGTGTTGCCTGCAAATGCATTTAATATAAACTACTTATTGTAAGCACTGATTAATCGCTTACATATCACAAATCTGTTTCTCAGTTTTTCGAGTAAGTTTTCATTTGTATAATTGCGGATTTTTTGACACTTTATATTGGGTTTTTTATTGTAAAAATATGTTGTATTTATACCGCTATTAATAGCATTACTTAAACGAAACCATGACTTAGATCGTACGCTCTGAAATATTTATTTTTATGAACGTAATGCAACATGTAAAATTTTCAAATTTCTCGATTTTCATTATTATCCTATTTACGTAATTTTTTTATGTTAAATATTTTTTATTACGACACTACTATGTTAACATTTTGATAAAAAGTTGTCTTGATATCATCCACATGTATATTACCTCTATGCTTTGTGTACCATACTTAAATTTTATTATGGCACCAATTACGCCAGTTATAGAGCTGTGAAGTCCGGGATTAGTATTTCGAATGATTTGCAACTTACCGAATCCCTGCCATTAATAATGTATGATGGATACTTGTTATTTCCTATTTGTGATGGCATGTGTATGTGACGCTATTAGTTTTTCGGCATTTTTGAAACATTAACGGCGTTAGGTACCTGCCATCTTCGGAAAAATCCGCTGGGGCGTGTTGGCAATGTCAAGGGTGCGATGAGATCTACAACTTATTTCGCGACCTACCATGTTGCCATGCTTAAAGCCAGTAAAAGTCGGGAATAATGTCTAGGTCCCCGGCCATTCCTCCCTTTGACAGCTAGTCAATACAGCAGAAATTCTACATAACAGCTTGGCCGGGGGAATTCCTAGTAAATCTTTAGTTTTTTTTTTTTTTAGCTGTTACTCTACTATACTTGTGCATCCAAGCCCAAGGCAAATTATGTGACTATTTAAATTTTTATTCTGCGTGTATATATAATGATATTGTCTAGGAACTGGATAAATTACCACATCACTTTGCTTGTAAATACGAAGTAAATAAAAAGATGGCCTTGAAATACATCACGAGAGAAAAAAAAATCGTTATTCAGAAGGTATCAATTTACAAAAGTGAGTAATTGTTGCTAAGATACAGGATACGATTGAATTCGTGGTAACTCTTTTGTCTTTCATGTAACTTATTGTCCACGTGTTTTGTAGCAAACAGCAAAATAAATCAATATATTAAACGAAATCAATAAATATTGTTTTTCTCATTAGAACATGGTTTGTGTGCAATTATATTATTGTAACTGTTATGTTTATCTCTGCTCCCATTATTACTATCATAGTGAATGTAAAACGATTTTTTGACAGAATTGTGTTGAACTGCAATTAAATCAGCGTTATGGCCATTTTTTAAAGCTTTTTGAAGTATAGAATATCGTTTCATTTGCACAGTACAAGTATAGATTTGTGACATCGTTATTGCTTGTCAAACCAAGTTAAATAAATTTTCTGCTCCTACAAAACTGTCTGATTATTTATAATTCTGATGGCAAGTGCCATGCCATCGTATTCATAAAAGCACGGTAGGTGGTGGCTTCATGTGTATAGCTACTGTTGGCAGTATTTATGTAAAAATAGAAGATACCGTTATTGATAGATGAAAGCAAATGCAATGAGCCAACATTTAATGTATAGTTGCTTATTAAAAGAAACATAAATTTTAAAAATTATAGTAAAAATTTAAGATGTTAAAGTCGCGCCGTCGAAATGATACAGACGTTGCACACAAATATAAAACTGAAAACCGTTTCACTAACAGGTCAAGAATGTACTACTAAACATTATTTATGGAGAAAACGAAGTGGTAGGGGAGTAACATAAGTATTTTCTTACTGTTTTGAAAGCAACCGGCTAGAATTATTTAGCATATTCGAGACCTTCAGGCGCACAAACGCTATACATCCGTACTGAGTGCCTCGCACGTCTACGCGCAGGCCACTGACAATGGGTGTAGTATTTTTTTACGTTTACAGCATATCTTAGTACGCATTTGTCTGTAAAGGATTAATTTTATTTATGCATATATATAATTTCTACAAGATTAATATATATTACAGCCTATATAATTCTACAAGATTTCGGAAACGTAAAAGTATGGGATGGAGTACAGTTGTTTGATGGTGATAACAGCTAAGCAAAGCAAAATCAAGACTATTTTAGTGTAGTATTCGTTGATCATTAATATATATATATATATATTTATATCCTTACTTATATTATAAATGCGAAAGTAACTCTGTCTGTCTGTTTGTTACCTTTTCCCGACTGAACGACTGAACGTATCGTAATGAAATTTGGCAAGGAGATAGATTATATCCTGGGGATGGACATAGGCTATCTTTTGTCCAAAAAAATAAATTTAAAACGGGTTAAAAAAATATATCTTAATTTTATGTAATGTGTGTCATAGATATACAAACTGTTAGTGTCATTCCTCTATGTCTGCCGAGCAATAGCTTTCAAGCCATTGCGTTACGTTTTTCTATTGTAAGGAACTAAGTAGAGAGTAAGAAAAAAATAAAGATCTTGACAGTTTGTAGTGTCGCCATATTTGTTTCAATTTTCAATACCGTTTTTGTATATTACAATTTAAATTGCAGAAAAAAATCATGTTTCATAGACACATAAATAGTGAGTGTGTGTCATTTTTTTATGTCCACGAGGTCTCGCCGCGTCAATTTTCTCCTTGGGGCGAACCCGTCCGCTTACTTAAATAAACAGCTTTTATCGTTGAATGATTTCATGATTTATATCATGAAAATCTGCTCTCATAAAAAAGTTAGTTTTATAGACATTCAATAGGTGTCTCGCTCTCTCTGAAGATCAATCTATGAATCGTTACAAATTTATTTCCTTTATTTTTTTAGTTTGATTTGATACAATATGATTTCACTAAAAATAAATTTCTACCCATTCCTATTTTCATTTCCACATTACGAAGTTTCACTTATTCCACGCGGAGGGACTCCACGCAATATTTTTGCATGCAATTAAAAACTATTTTTTAATGATGCTAAAGAAGTATAACTTCTCATGCGCGTACCTAAGTACACGCACCCATTTTTTTATTTAATTTCTTCTATATATATTTTTTCTCCCTACCTAGGGCACTCATAATTCTTTTAAATTTAACGTGTATGTTTTCAATGTCATTAAAGTTGTACAATTTTTTTTTGTCAAATTGGTCATTATTTATACTTTGTTTCATTTTGGAAACATACGTATTTTAGGTATTATGACAAATAAAAAAAATTAGTTTCACTAACATTCTTAGGTTTTTATTGTGTGGATAGTTTCAAGTTTAATATTATGTAGGTACATAAATTCTTAAACTTATAAATTTCTTCGAAATTCATTCATTCTATTTGTCAATATTTTAATTTTTTTACAGTACCTACTTATTTGCAAGGAGTTTGGTTTAGTGTTTATAATTTATCTGCTGAGCGTCAAGAGTCTTAGGGTTGCTGAGACCGAAGACTAGAAATATTTATCAATTATGTAATATATTGTTAAAAAATTTGAATTTTACTATTTCAGAAAAGTTGATTTTTTTTTGTTAGTTAGAATAGTTACGTGTAATTGCCATCTTCCTTTATTTCATATTAAACATTATGTTTGGTTGAGTGTGAGATAATTTTATTTATGTATGTTTTGATTTCATTTAATTTCTTATATATATTCTTACCTACCTACTCCTATTAAATTTCAGGCGTATGTTAATATTTTCATTCCAGTTGTATAAATTTCAGGAAAGATGATTTTTTTTATTAATTAGAATAGTTACGTGTAATTGCCATCTTCCTTTATTTCATATTAAACATTATGTTTGGTTGAGTGTGAGATAATTTTATTTATGTATGTTTTAATTTCATTTAATTTCTTATATATATTCTTACCTACCTACTTCTATTAAATTTCAGGCGGATGTTAACATTGTCATTCCAGTTGTATAAATTTTTTTGTCAAATTAGTTGTTATTTATACTTTTTGTTTCATTTTGGACTATGTTTTTTTTACTTAATTCAAAGATTTGTGGTGTGTACAGGGAGTGATATCTCTATTAATTTCTATACTCCTTTGGATAAGCGGAATATTGCCACCACAGTTTTACATATAAACAAATCCTACAAATGTTTTAAACATTATGACAAATAAAAAATAGTTTCACAAACATCCTTAGTTTTTTTTGGCGTATATAATTTGAAGTTTAATATTATGTATGTACGTAAATTCGTAAACATAGAGTTATTTATTAATTTATTTAGATAATTATTCATAGGTAGGTAATAAGCTTTCTATTTGTCAATATTGTTATTATGGTAGATAGGAGTACAGTAAATGCCTACGTTCTTATATTCCTTTATATCTCTTTCGATTTGGAGTGTTTCCGAGCCATTCGGGGTCCTCAACATCCCCCTCCCCCCTATGTGGTTAAAGCCCCAAAATTTCGAAAGTTTAAAAATTTTAAAAATCTATCTCTTTCGATTTTAAGTGTTTTCGAGGCAATCAGGGTCCTCGAACCCCCCGCCCCCTTCTGGGAACAAAGCCCCAAAATTTCGACAATTTCAGGAATTTCAAATATCTATTCTTTCGAGATGGAGTGTTCCAAACCATTCGAGGTCCTGAACATCCACTTTCCGCAAAAAAGAAAGCCCCAAAATTTCGAAATATAAGAATATATATAATTGGATGTTGGCATGTATGACGTCGATAAACTCTTACACCGTTTGACCGATCGCCATGAAAATTGGCACATCGAAGTGTTTTTATCATGGAAAAGATTTTTATACTAACCATTTTTTTGTAACTCGCCGCTAGATGGCGCTGTAGCGCATCAACTTCTAAACCTTTCAACCGATCGCCATGGGTAAACAGAAAACCATAGGTCACAGATACACAACAGTAATTATGTGTCATTTCTTAATGTCCACCACACTGGACATATCGCTATCCATTTTGCTGTAACTCGCGGACAATATATCACCCGGTGTTCAGCCCGGGCAAAGCCGGGTACTGCAGCTAGTATATATATATATATATATATATATATATATATATATATATATATATATATATATATATATATATATATATGTATGTATATATATATATACACACACATATATACGTTAATGTAAGGCAGTCAACAACAAAACGTGCCAGAAGATGAGCGCAGTATTCTGTAACCAACCGCGGCCTCTCGTCACATAGGCTACTGTAAATAAATTGTTACGTTGATGTATTACGTTTCTTCGTTTTCTGCAGGTTATCTACCACGCTAGGCCGGTACCTGACTGGCATACCTCTGGGTTGCTATCAAGGGTAGCATGCACGGCCAGTATTAGCTATTTACATAGTAGAGCTAAAATTCTTCCAGCTACGTTGAACCGAAATTTGATAACTAACAACAAACCAAATAAATTACTGAATATGGCAGGGCTGCATAGTATGAGAAATCACGTGGTAAACATGTTAACAATTTTTTTCCACAAAAACCTGCAGCTGTAAGGACGAAAAGACTGGGGGTTATACATGTAAAAAAAAATCTGCGTTTTTTAAATGTGATGATATGAAAAGTGCATATAAATATAACATTGCTTGGTAGTACGATAAACAATATTAGGTAAATATGTAGTGTACGGATTAGCGCCAAAAAAAAATCGTACAAATCTGAAATAACTTTCATTATATGCTCTTTTACGTCCTCTTTTCATAACCGCCTGCGGAAATAAGAAATTCCAATTCTCCGTGTGCTCCTGATTATTCTTGCCAGTATTATGATGGTTTTCTCCGTGTGCTCCTGATTATTCTTGCCAGTATTATGATGGTTTTCTCCGTGTGCTCCTGATTATTCTTGTCAATATTATGATGGTTTTCTCCGTGTGCTCCTGATTATTCTTATCAATATTTTGATGGTTAATCCGTGTGCTTGCGATCATTCCTGCGGTTTCGGTCAAAGGTCAAGGTCACACCCATACAAGATGGCCGCCGTGACGTCGTAATCCAAGATGGTGGACCGTGAGAAATCTGAGAAGCACTAGCAGGAAGGACGAACTTTTTTCTCCTTGGATACTATCGAAGCCAACCTCCCTTTGCGATCGATAGTGAGCGTTCCGCATCCCACATTAATGAAATATATATTATTTACCTACAAGCAACACGTGGCGTCATCTGTTGACGACAGCCAGAACTACTTGCATCAATTTGCTTTGCATTAGATAACTTAACTCTCGCTGATGAAATATTTCAAAAACTCTATTTAAGAAATGGTTCCAATTGGAGAAAACTGACAGTTTGTATCTAACATTAGTCACAGAAGCTACCATGGATCGTGGTTTGTTATCTATAGCTGAATCGGAAGGAAGCTGCTGTAGATACTGTGGCAAGGATTTTGTCATGAGAAGGAATGCTAGACGTCATGAGAAGAATGATTGTGCTAGAAACCCACTACGCAACATGTTAAGCTGTAATCGATGTAGCAGGTTGTTAACACGAATTGACAGCTTAAAAAGACATGGTAGAACATGTAAAGTCAAGACTACTTACGGCATAGAGGACACCGATGGATCCACTAGACTAAAGAAGAGTGATCTGCATTATGACAATAATTTTCCTTGTCCTGAGCGTGATGGTATTAGCTCACCCGATCGTGAGGAAGAACATAAATTGAAGGATGCTAATGGCTTCGGGAAGACTGAAACTAATGGAAGTATCAACATCGTGAAAAGTGAGAATACATTCAAGCCTATATTCAGTAGATCCTCCATTCTTTGTAAAAATGATGGACTCCTAAAAAGGAAGCATGAAGACTATGAAGACACTTCGACATCATCGATAGCAAATTCATACGGTAATCTGGGTGAAGAGGATGTCTTCTACAGTGATTGTTACAGTGACTCTGAGGCTGTTGACAAAGGCATAGACTGTGATGAAGCACCTAGAGCTGACAAGATCGAAGAATGTGGCGATGTCCTGAGACCGAAACGATGGAAGCGTCGTGTTATAATAAATAAATCTGATAATGCTTATTATGATCACTGGGACGATTGTGATATTAAAAGTATTTATAATAAACAAGCAAGTAAGATGGTGGTAGAAGAGATTGATTACACATCATGGAAAGATCCAAACATATTGGTTGACCGGCTAAGACTTCTACATGGCTCGCTTTGTGCAGGAAACTATCCGTGCATCAAAGAAATATCCTTCATACTCAAAGAACTGAGGAAAGCTGGCTACATACAATAATGGCTTCTTTTACTTGTATTTGTGTAATGTTGAGAAGTAATAAAATATTGAAAGTAAAAATTTAATGTTTTTATTTCTTGTATTCTGATTTCCAACTAAGCCTCTGTGTGTTTCCGCTACTGTATGTGTGCGATCATTACGTTTCCTGTGTGTACTGTGTGTACGTTCCGTTTCCTGTGTGTACTGTGTGTACGTTCCGTTTCCTGTGTGTACTGTGTGTACGTTTCCGTTTTCTGTGTGTACTGTGTGCACGTTCAGTTTCCTGTGTGTACTGTGTGTACGTTCCGTTTCCTGTGTGTACTGTGTGTACGTTCCGTTTCCTGTGTGTACTGTGTGTATGTTCCGTTTCCTGTGTGTACTGTGTGTACGTTCCGTTTCCTGTGTGTACTGTGTGTACGTTTAGTTTCCTGTGTGTACTGTGTGTACGTTCCGTTTCCTGTGTGTACTGTGTGTCCGTTTAGTTTCCTGTGTGTACTGTGTGTATGTTCCGTTTTCTGTGTGTACTGTGTGTACATTCCGTTTCCTGTGTGTACTGTGTGTACGTTCCGTTTCCTGTGTGTGTGTACTGTGTGTACGTTCCGTTTCCTGTGTGTGTGTACTGTGTGTACGTTCCGTTTCCTGTGTGTACTGTGTAATCATTACATTTATTGCGTGTAAATTGCATGTATTGCGCGTACATTGCGTACATTACGTGTTGAAGCTGATGGAGCTGTTGGATCACTTGCAGTTAATGGTCAATTGATGCATAGGAGCAGAATGTAGATGGATCTGATGACGTGAATTGTAGCTCTTGGAGCCTGGCGTATATTGGCGAGATCGAATTTTTTTTCGATCAAATGATCCTCTTTTTTAATTTGTAGATTTGACTCTAGTATTATTGTAAATGGTTCTTGATTTGATTAGCGTATTATTCCATACGGTGCATGTATATAAGCGAGTCCTAGACAGCAGGACGCTCAGTTTGTTACTGACGTCGGCGGTGTAAGGATCACCTAGTTTGTTTCTTCTGGTGCATAAGTCGTGTCAATTAGCTGTTCTTGAGACCTCGATGGCATCTTTACCGTCTTTAACGTCGAACTCGGAGGTTGTACCATCGTCTACGGGAACCTTGACGACAGCTACGATGGAGAAGGTGCAGATCCCGTTGGCAACGACGGTGTCAACATTGGAGGAGATTTCAACAGATGTGATACCACCATCATCCGAAGTTTCATCGTCAGCAATGGATTCTTCAACTAATGAAGAGCATACATTGCGTCAGTGCAAATACTGTGACGCATCATTTACTATCACCTCAAATGCTCGCAGACATGAAAGAAGCAGTTGTTCTAATAATGTTAAAAGAATACAATTTCAGTGCAATAAGTGCAAAAAACTAATTTCACGTCTTGATAGCTTACATCTTCATTATAAAAAATGCTCCGAGAAAGTTAAGTGTGAGTATAATGAACATGGTTCTTGTTTTGACTCATGTGTTGTACCGACTGATGAGTCTATATAAGTGAGACCCTGGTGATATGGACTTCAGTCCGTCTCTGGCTGCGGTAATGAACGGATCGGATAGTTAGACTTGTATAACATAATAGACCGGTATCTAGCTATTCTTGAGAACTCGATGGCATCATTACCACTATATATACCAACCTGGATCGAAGGTCTACCATCATCAGTGCAGAGCACGATGACAACGACGTCTACAGCTACACCTACTCTCTCAGCACAGCAGGAGATTTCGACGCGTGCAACATCTTCCGCAGAGCAGACCTCAAAGGCTTCGGAAGTTAACATGTCAGCAGTGTTACAATGGTTGTCAACAGTTCCAGTGGCATTGATGAAGGAAGGAGCATCCAGCGGTGTTCCATCACCCGACTGCACGTACTGTGAGAAGATCAAAAACTTGAAATTACGGGATTATGTAATACACATTTGTAGTACAATACAACAAGAAGACTGTTGAATCGAGAAATCCACATAACTTTAGTAATTTGTCTGTGTATTTTTTTTGTACTTGTAGTAGTGTAGTATGTATGTAATAAAAGTTTTTTTAAAGGAACTTGCGGTGTTTTTATTTTCTCAAACCTGACGCTTTTGTGGTATTTTTTAAAGTATTAAAGTTGTTTGGTATCGGCCAAGGATCGAACCAAGGACCTAAGTCGATCCAATCAATCATTATATGGATTACAAATTTATTTAATGAATTTAGAACATGGTTTATTGCAATTATTATTTTTTACATAAAATTAAACATTATTGCATCGTTCGGGTATCGATCCGTGGACGGGAATCGATCGAATCAATATGTAAATTAATGAGTGATTTATTTAATGAATTTTGGAGCTTTTCCCGAATTCCTAGCTAAATAATTACTGATTTACAAGATGGCGGCCAAATTTCAAGATGGCAGGTGTCACAGTAATAAATGATTACTGCACTCTAGCGGATAAGAACTAAACTAACATAGCGTCAGCGCACTCTCGCCGACGAAAACAAGATGGTGGTCTCCAGCAACGAAGACAAGATGGCGGACATGACGTCATACTAGGTGACGATTATATGCTTTTGAAAAAAAGTGGTGGGAGTCAGTCTGCCAGCAGCCACCACGGGGGAAGGATCGGTCGCCATTTTTAATTTTTTTTGCACTCGTCGGGTTCGAACCGAGGACTTCGAACTCCGTGTCGTAAATGTTTGTTTTTTTTAATATTTTTTATTAAAATTTTATTATTTAAATTTTTTTATAATTTAAAATTTTTTTTATTAAAATCGGATAATAAATAAAAAAGTTAAAGATGGCGGCCGTAACGAAAATTGCAACGGTGACGTCATAATCCATGATGACGTCAGAGGGTTATCGTAGGCTGTAGACATGGATGCTTAAGCCTACATATGGACATTTCTAGCCGCTGAGATTTTTAAGGACTAAAAACGGGAAATTTTCCCTCGAAACGGGAATTTTTCTCTCGAAAACGGGAATTTTTGAATTGTGGAATTTTTTTAGATTTTTTGGCGGAATTTTTTTCCACAGAAATGTACATTTTGGCGAATTTTGAGGAATTTTGGGCAATTTTTGCCCAATTTTGGCGAATTTTGAGGGTCAAAGGTCAAGGTCAAACTTGTCCCGTTACGCGGTGTCCCGTTACACTCATCCAAGATGACCGCCGTGACGTCACAATCCAATATGGCGGACACCGGCACCGGCACCACACCCAGAACCCGTGTCCCCGGAAATACATTCGTTTACTACTTTACTGTATAAACCGTTCTTCGTCAAGTTTGTTTATTATCCATATGTTGTTAAATGCATAGGCCGATTGTAATTGTTCAGTTATTATTTCTATAGACATAGCCCATTTTTAAATTTCAGATTTCACATTTTTATAACAGTTTGTTCATGAAAACTTAATTAAAAAGATAACTTTGCAGCTAGTTTGTAATCAGAACATCACCCTACATAACCTTTTTCATGTCTGCTTTGCGATGGATGTTGGCAAGTGCAACGATTTTGAACGACTTGTGGAGCACAAAATCTCCATTATTTGAACCAAAGCTGTGGAGTATTGAACGCTCCAGAATGCCGGAAAGCACGCAAAACCTACAAAAACATTTAAAAATATTAATAAATACATAATAGTTAAATTTTTAATTTGAAATGAAAATATATTTTAAAACAATATGTGAATATTAAAACACCGAAAAAGCTTGTATCTATCATTTAAATTACAAAAGTATGGACAATTCACGACGCGAACAAAATTCATTAATTTTTTCGAAAACGGTGGCGTGTACGGAAAAAATGCTGTACGATTTTTTGTGTATTTCAGAATTAAGTTAATGACCACATCGCAACCATCGCTGAACAAATGACGATATAGGCCTATGACTTCCCAATTAAACGCTTCTAAATATGAATGTAGGTACTAGTCTACAAAAATAATAATTCAAACACGGTGTGTGTTTTAAATGATGATAGTTTCAATGTGTATCTGACCGGCGTATGTAATGATAACTTGGCATCAGCCGAGTGAAAGTTTAAAGTAATTAAAATAAAGTAAGTTTTTTTTACTATGTCCATAGATGAAATAATCACATGACAGCAATAAGTAACTATAGTGTCACAACATTTGGGAATTTCTGGTGATACGAGTAGTATTTGGTTGAAATCATCTAAAAAAAAGCCTAGATTTATTGGCATTTTTAGTGTACGCTGATTTCCGATTTCATCTAATTATATCAACCACTTGGAAAGGTAATATTAATGGGCTGCTTTTCAGATCCAGACGAACAATATGTTATGTGAAATCACTTGAGATCAATATTCATTCGACAATCTTATTTTGTGGTTATTGTTTCCTTTAATTAAATATATATACAAATATATAGTCTATATATATCGAACTATGCATTTGCTATACTGCTGAGGTATTAAAACAGAAACAAACACACTCAAACGGACAAGAATATTCGGAAAATGTAATTATTTGTATGTTTTTCTTTATTTGTTGAAATAATTTGTAAGTAATTCATACAAGATATATCGCAATACAAACTATAAGTATGTTCTACTCAATACGATCAAAATCCCTTCCTTAACTATATTCTAGAGTATAAGAAGTAGTATATTCGGCGAGCTAAACAAATTAACAAATTACTATAGGTCATACACTTTATTTGAAATAATTTATTATTGATTTACTTTTATATTAAATATAAACACATCCGCATTGACTGGATGCGACGCCTGACGTAATGGCTAGCAGTCGTAATCAGGTGAACTGTATTAAGGCAGGTGGCCTGTGCGTTGGCTGAAAGCTTGTCCCAGATATCCTGGTTACTGCGGTCAGCTATTTAAACTTGAGATATTCTCACTATATTTACGAACACAGTGCGTAGCTATGTACCTAGGAAGCCCGGATAATGTGATGGCTTGTCTGGTATCGTATGAAGTATGCAAAAAGTGGTTTATGATAGCCAATGTTCATTCCTTGGACGTAAAGTCTTTCATTATTTTATTTTCACATTATGTGATATGGTGACAAGAACATTGTTATTGAATTTTCTTGCCACAAGACTTATTAAAATTATTATTAAATGTGTCTAGTTGCTAATTATTTCGTATTGCAGTGATTATTGTACCGTCTTAAGTTGTATTCTTAGGCTGGCGCTCAGTGACGTGTAGGTACTCAAAAAATCTCACAGATAACAAATTTTCTGACATTGTTGAACTTGAACTGCAAAAAACCATGCAAAATTCACACACTTCACAATTATTCAAAATAATTTAATATTATTGTAATATCATACACATATCGCGTCGCAAGAAAGTTACATCTTCCTACAATATACCAATGCGAACCCTAAAACTTATTAGTGCAATTCTTCAAGAAAAATTGTTGTTAAACATGTCATAGAATACTTACAAAACTTTGAATTATAGGTACACATACAAAACATATTAAGAAAGAAAAGGACGCCAGTGTCAAATGGTAGCGTGGTGGATATAACGTCCACAATTTATTCTAAATGTGTCTTTTAACACAATTTCAAGCCGTTCAGTATGGTTTTAATTTTTTGGCACAAAATAGCACTGAGTCTACAAATAACTGACCTGCCAAAATGTTTTTTTTTTATTTATTAAAAATAGGTTATAGATTATTTTTGTAATTAATGCACACATTCATTTAGAATCGACCTCTACCAATTAAGTCAAATGTTTTGTATATTATTATTACATTTTCATAACGCTATGGAAATTCTCAATGTATTACTACTATTATTCTTTTTAGTATTTGCAAATTATTTGTTGTGTTCACCTTGCCAATTCATTATACATTTAAGTTTAATTTCTGTGGCTTTAGCTATTATTGCCACTGAATGAAAAGGTCGAAAATGTAGTGCTCATGGCACCATCTTCAGGTGAAATCTGACACTACCGTCCTCTACGATATATCGTATCAGTGCTGCCACCTAGGTATAAAATATGTTACTACATGAGATGCGAAGCGCACAAAACTTAAACTTTTATGCCATTGCGTATCAGAACAGTAACTCAGCCTAAAATTATTCAGCCTAAAATCGTTCAGCCTAAAAATACAACCGCTGACATACATTAACAGCCAAGATCAGAATTTCGTACAGCCTAAAGTCATTCAGCCTAAAATAACTCAGCCTACAGTCACACAGCCTAAAATCGTTCAGCCTAAAGTCACTCAGCCTAAAGTCGTACAGCCTAAAGTCATTCAGCCTAAAATCACTAAGCCTAAAGTAACATAGCCTATAGTCACTCAGCCTACAGTCACTCAGCCTAAAATACATCCAGCCTAATTTTAGGCTGAAAACATTTAGGCTCAGTGACGTGTACTCGAGCACACTAGTTCTAAAATTTCTTATTAAAGGGACGAGAGGTGAAACATCATAATAAAATCTTAACAATCATGTGAATTCGAGGCCCATTCTCCTCTTCCCACTGACAAAGAACCAACAACTTTGAATTAAGTAACACTTGAGTGCTGGTATTTATTCTCATAATTAAATCTCATATACATAAGTAAACATAGGTGTCTTCCAAATAAATAGTTAACGTTTTGTTTCACTGAAAATAAAATTTACAACTTACTCATACTGAACACATTCACGCAAGTACAAACTATTCACTACTAGAATTTCAAGGATATCCAGTTAGGTATTTATAGTACAACCCCCATGTTACACATTGTGCATTTTACACCAACTTCCTCGGGTGGCAAAAAGCAGCTCTGTATTACATCTTTTTTTACACTTTACACTTTTTTGTCCTTAGAGGAGAGTAGTATATTGATGACTACATAAAAACAATTGTAGCACAAACACTGAAACAGTACATATAATAATATTTCACATACTGAATCTCATACAGCACACAATGTTTCAGTAACATGTCTGTTATATTGCAGTAACATTACTATGTTTCGAATATATTAAATTTCAACTGTCATGTTTCTGGAATATTTCATAAACATTTCATTGAACACATAGTACTAATGTCTATAGCCTAAATGAAGTTTCAGATACATTTTAGCAAGATTCGTTTGGCAATATTACATTGTGGTTGATTCTGAAATGTGTCTGAGACATTATATTGAAACTTCCCATCATGCTTGTTGGCACTGAAGTTTAGAAATCTTTGATGTCTTTGTGTATTATTTTTTGTTTTGGCGCAGTATTTGGGTACTTGGATTTTTATATGTGGTGAATAAATTGTAAGTTTGAACTTTATTTATTTCATGTTAGTTTACTATTTTTTGTTTTTACTTTCGCACTTAAGCAAGTATAGAAACAATCTTTTATGCGTCTTCGAAATGTGTACAGCTATAGGTTATGCTCAAACATTCCCGTGCCATATTTATATGTGCGATGTTTTCAGTCTGATGTTTAATTTATGTGATGCATTAACAGGATATTCGCGATTTAATAAAATTGCTAAAGCATCTAACAAGTTTTCTACTTACTGTAGCTATGCCGCTATATGGTCGTTGACTGTAGAACATGAATGCTAATGTATGGGTTAGTCCTTTTAATGTTATCTTTAGTTAAAAATCACACAAATATAGGCTTATAGGTTCCTAAATATTTTGGTTTTAATAGCATTTGATTAAACCAATTTATTTTATTCAGTTATCCCCTTTGGGCTTTTATAATATAGAGGAAGTGCGGGTATTATGGAATACCATTTTTATTTCAAGGTTGTTGAGTTTAAGGAAAGAGCTTATAATCTGAAATTGCACGCAGGTAAAATTTACAGTTATGACGATATATCTGGATACACACGGACAGCAAAATCATGTATTAAGTACAGTAAAATATCATTTTTGCAAAAAAACACAATTGGAGGGTAATATGAAATAGTCGGGTAATATGGAATATGCATAGTTATTAAGGAAACGTAAACCTAATTGTAAGTCACATGAAGGTTATTTAGGAAATATAAATGCCTTTCAATGAAAAACATACATAAACATATAATATAATAATAAAAACCCAAATGCAAGCATTTATGCTGACCTCAGCACAGCCATCATGTGACCATAAATAACATGACAAACACTGCACTTTGCAATACCAAAATCGGATATTGTCAAGCTAAATAAAGATATTCTTACTTAACAGGGAAAGAAATAGAAGAGGAGTGTGTAAATTACAAAATAATATTTTTTAAATCACTTACAAAAATCGCAAATGTAATCCATTTTTTCCGCACCAGCACAGTCATTATGTGCCCATAACGAACATGACAAACACCGCACCCACACTTCTCCTCGTGAGTCCTGTGAAAACATCCCTTGACAAAATATGCACTCAGCATCCCCAGAATCAGGCGTTGATGTGGGTATGAAGTCCAGCTCGGATGACTTATCTGAGATGAAAGTTTGGTTGTCACTGTTGGATTCATCTTCAACATGTCTCGACGAACAGGAACGTTTCTGCGCTAATTTTATCTTTTTGCTCGGCACAAGAGCTTGCTTCAAGTGTAATTTCTTCTTTGATTTTTCAATGTCATTACTCAAGACTTTGCCACATTTGACTTGCTTTGCAGTTATATCCGCCTCTAACTTAGACTTGTATGGTGACGAAGTGAGGACAGAGGAAGTTTCTGGCTTTCTACCCCTGTTTGATGTTTTTTTTGCGGGTGGAGCAGGAGAAATATGACTAGGTAAGACCAAATCAGGCGTTTTCGAACAACCAGCAACTGATAGAACTGGAAAAATTGTAGGGCTGGTATCGACATCTGTGGATGCTGAAGGTGATTCGGCAATTTGTTTTCGTTGCGTGAAGGTCAAAGCAGAAGGCAGATAATCGTCCTCTGTGAATATATTCCTGGATACTGGATAGATTCATGTGGCCTTGAAACCATTCACTGCAATGTCACCTCTTTGTACCTTTAAATAAGCACGTCCAAAATATTCCATAATGTCAAACACACTGAATGGCCGTGAGCTATGTCTCAGAAATGTACGAACCTCTTCACTGAAGTGGGTTTTCAAAGGTCCCATGAACGATTTATCTAACGGTTGCAACTTGTGTGTTGTGTGAGGTGGTATGCAGATAATCGTTACATGATTTTCTCTCGCCATGTTGATAAGTTCAATGTTCCTCTTGTGGGTAGAGTGGCCATCCAGTACCAACAAAACCGGAGCTTCCTTTGTGGGTTTTGCATGTCGCAGGAAATGCTCAAACCACTTAGTAATAATGTTTGTTTGAACCCAGCCACTAGGGTGGCATGTTGCGATAGAGCCAGGTGGAGCACCTCTCATAAGTTGTTCATTCATGTTTTTACGGGGGAAAATAATTAGAGGTGGAATAAATTGACCACCAGCACTCATACATGGAATGATAGTTACTAATGACCCTCTTTCCGCTGATGTCAAGGCCCCGATTTGACGTTTCCCACGAAGTCCTACAACATGAGGGATTTTACTTTGCACTACCGACAAACCAGTTTCATCGACATTGAAGATGCGATCTGCAGAATAGTTATGCTTCTCAAACTGTTTTTCCAGCAGATCGAAAAACGCACTCACTTCTTCTTTGTTAAACCCTTTGGCTCTGGAAAATGATGTACCCATTGGCTTGCGAATAGACAACTTGTCCTTATTCCTTGTCATAAACCCGTGAAACCAATCTTTCCCTGCTTTGTCGTTTTGTCCAAATGGATGGGCTAAGTTATTGCACACAGCTAGCTGAAATGCTAATATACAAACATCTTTGCTGGTAAGGCCATAAAACATGGCTTCCATTTCAACTAAGTACTTCACAAGCTCTTCCTCCAACTCAGGGGTAAACAATGGCTTACGACCAAGTTTTGTAGATGCTGCTTTCTTGGTGTCTAGCACCTTATTGTTGGCAAGTCTAAAAAGTGTAGCCCTTGGTACCTGGAACACTTTCGATGCCTTGAGGTATCCCATCTTCTTCTCCCTAACAGCGCAGATTGCTTTTGCCATTTGATCCTCCTTCCATAGCTTCCTTTTCTTAGTTTTGTCTTTCTTTTTACCCATCTCTGGAAGATAGAAAAAAAACAGACTATACGTATTATAACCCCTTGTTTCGTAATGGTCGTCATAAGTTGTTGAAAACCTGGCTCCACAAAAATTTATTTAGCATATACGCAACTAATGTATTAGCACAAGTTGACATTTACAACGCCTAAAAGTAGCATTCAAGTTTGGCACATGCATAGAATAACATTGCATAAGCCTAAAAGGCTACATTAGGTGACTTCTGCTCTAATTGTGCGAGCATGCATTGGCAATATTGAAAAATTACAAATCCCTAAACAATAAGCTGTAACGAGAGCCATTAGAACATTTAGTTTGCATTTTTTGTGCATGTATTATTTTTAGCACTATAGCAATAATTGTTTGTTAAGTGGTCTTACATACTACGATATTAAGCTTAAAACAATTACATTTACCTAAGTCGAAGCTATTTATAATTTGTAATTACACTGATTTCTTACAATAACTGGAAAATACATATTATTACTTATGTTCTTAAGCGTTAAATAAACATTAATAGCGTTCATTTACTTTTTAATCAAATTGCGGTCAATTTGGAATACCTAAATTTTCGTCGGGTAATATGAAATAGTAGGTATTCCATATCACCCGACTCGCCATATTTAAAATTTGCCGTTCTCCTAACCTTACTAGTTGAAAATGAAAAGACTACATTCTTGGAAATAACACTGCGGACTATTACTCTTTATCATACATCATGATTAACAGTGTTAAGAAACTTCTAAATACTGTTAACATTTTTCAAACACTCACCTGCAAAAACTTTCCAAATGCAAAAACCAAACAATTGATTATAAAACTGCCCATACACGACCGACGTTCATGCGACTGAATTCATAGCCTCTAGCGAGCACAGGGAAGTAGTTCGACCGCTCTCTCACAGGTTTCAGCACCTTACAGCTGAGATATCCACCTATTCCATATTACCCGCCTATTCCATAATACCCGCACTTCCTCTACTTAATTAAATATATTTCATAACCTATAATATGTAGTTAAGGGTAATTTATGTTTATTTACTGTGCACAACATAAATTAATTATGTTGTGTTTATTTTAATATAAATATTGAAGTGTTTAATTCTAAATAATTTACTATTCTACTGTTTAAGTAATTATTTTTATTATGTTATGCACTCTGTAGTACCTACTTACATCGTATGTTGTAAGCCTACATATTACTATTAATGGAAATTTAATAAAGCCTGCTATATATCTGGCTTGTCATAAATGTAAATTTATTGTAAGTGAATGCGCTAGGCCTACACATATAATTAGACAGCAGTTTCATTGATTGCCATTTCGTTTAACGAAGTCATCTCTGCAATCTGGCCTTCATTTTATTGGTGGGCTGGGATTGCATCGCAAAATAATTGAAATAAATTTTGTCCTTTACCGCAGAGAAGGTACAAGTCTTTGAGTTGTGTTGTACTAAGCATAAGCATCATTGGTATTTCTATTTAAATTAGTTTTTCTTATGCTAAATTATGGTAGTAACCATGTAGGCTAATGTTTGATTTGGAGAGTTTGACAAAACCTAATTCCATCCATTATATGACAATAAAGGAAACACATTTAATGATGATTTATTAGATTAAATGTGTATAGTTATGTAGTGGTAGCAATTTAAATAATGAAAATAAACATAAAATGTGCACAACAAAGGATAATATTGAGAATCGGCTCAAAAAATTACTAGCAATTTTAGAGTATTCTTGCACAAAAACATGGGCTGAATTGTAATGATGTAACATCACAGGCACTGTTCACACAGACATTTATTAGGAAATCATTAGGATTTTCATGATAAATTTAAGTTTTCTTTTAAAACTTTGCTTAAAATGTGTTATTATACAATGTCATGGGCCTCTTTGCATTAACCAGACACCATTAAATTGATTATTAGGAATGTAAATAGCATGTTAAGAAATTCCCAGTGAAGAAGTATTCCTGCTTAATAAGTTTGAAAAAAAAATGCATAGGTTGCAATACCAATTTGTCCCTTTTAAGATGCTTTCAGTTTTGAAATTTATCATTGGCTTCAGAAACTTTTTTTTTTCTGTTTGCATGTTGATTTAAAAATAAATAATGTAACAACTTAATGTCTACATGTTTAAAAATCTCACATACATGTCATAATTGACCTGAACAAGTTAAAAATAATTGTTTGTTTTTCTTTTCTTTTTTTTTTCAGCAAAAATCTCCAAGAACATCTGCATAGAGAGTCAGTTAAAAATTTCATGTATTGTATATATAATATATATATAGTTTTTTTTATTAAAGTCTACTTCTCAGACTACGTTGTTATTTGTTATTGAAAATACCCCTTTGCATCTTTGCCTCTATTGTTAAGTATTCAAATGGAAAGAACCTGGTTTGGCCTGGTGTGGCTTTCTGATTATGGTTATACATGGTTCTTAACTTACTTCAGGTGCATTCTTGGCTGGTTTCATAACATACGTCATAGAAGTTACAATCCAAAACCCTACTGTCTGTTTGAATAAGTTTCTCTATCTCTAATGACTTCATTGTTGACGAGTTAGGCCAAACTAAATACCTTCTATTTTGTACAAAGTATAACTCGTCATGCATATTATTTTTAAATTTTGTACTGCATATTACAAAATTATTTATATTATTTGTTTACAATAAATTTGTGATCTCATTTGAATATAGTTTGTGTGTAAGTACTGTTGTGTTAATATTATTTTGTGCTTTTACTTTGAAAATTGGAATTTTAGAGCCCCTATACACTATTGCCATATTTTATTTGTTGTTTTATCCTTATTTAGTCAGTTTGGTATTATTAAAATACAAATATAAAACCTAGCACAATCCATAGACCAGATTTTTTATGGTCTGTCACTATTGTATCTTCAGCAAGTCAGTGGCATCTCAATGTTAGGGAAGCTGGATCAATTTGAGCTCTTGTGTGATACAATAAGTCTTTCAATTAGGGAAAGTGACATTGCAATGTTATAGAGTATTTCTCATTGCACATTTGTTTCATTCCCATTTATATTCCACTACTAAACCACCATCTTACTTCATTTAGGCTGGTCAGACAAGCTTTTCGTTTAGAGAGGACAGCCGATTCCAGTCCAGTCTCATTTACATTGAGCTTGTGTGAAATTGAAAACAATATGCCGATTATAAAGCTATATGATGAATTTGTATTAAGACTGCATTGTTTCATAATTAAACCCTCTGTAAATTAGTATATGTGTGTTTAAGAAGAAAAATACATAAATTATAACATAAAATTGTTACATTTCTTTTGAGGGTTTTCAAGCACACATTTTTTTCTTGCAGATGTCCTAATCACAAGCACCAGCCATATATACCATTGCATTAAATAAGGAGAACAGTACATCACAATACAAGCACAGGTCAAGTCTCATGGCTGTTCATTATGTTAATACTTACCTGTTTCCTGTGCAACATACAAGTATGAATTTTCTATTATAATATGTTAGTGTATTGTGAAGAGGCCCACAGAACCTCTTCGTTTATTAGGACTAAACGTCACGCCTCGCGCCTCCCCCCCCCACCTGCACCACTCCCCCACCCCCTTCCTTTCCACTCCTAGGTCTGTGACGCAGCGTTTCTTTTCCCCTTCTCCCCGCACTTCGATGGTAGCGCCACCAGTGGCAAGTCGATGTGCGACCGAGGCTCATCGTCTCTGGGCCTTTTTCACCTCTAGCTTTCGTTGGGGTCGGTTGTGCGTTCGATGGTGGTCGTCCACTCTCTCGTCTGGTCGGTAATGTATTTGGATGCTTTGATTGTCCGCGAGGTGACCGTGGATCTAGCGTAAAGTAAATCGTGTGTTGCCATAATCTAACTGTAACGTTCTTTTGGCTATCACCTTCTGAAATTGTCTTTCGATCCTTTCATGGAAACACACGTCGCTTGCCGACCTGGGTGCTGCAAGATGGTTTTGCATTGCCATTCTTTCTGCCCTTTTTTTCCGTGCCCTTTGTAAAGTGTGGTTTTCATAAGCCTCCTGGCTGGTCACCCCTTCCCCTATTTGAATACACGATATGGGGTTTCGATCGCAGGCTCTGCTGGTTCTGTCGCACGTGTACGAGACGTCTGTGTGCACGTCTTAAAGCCCGGGATTTCTTGTTTTCGTGCAGCGTGCTTAATTTCTGGATACGTTTCCTTCCCCGATGGTCTCAATTTACGTTGGGCCATGCCATGCCGATTCCAACCTTCTAGAGAAGGAATGGGTCCGAGCGTAGGTGCTCACATTAACTTGGTTCATTTATGCTCGCATTTAACTCGCTCAGTGCTACCGCTTGTGGCGCACGATGTACCTTCATAATCAGTAACTTGTTTTTTTTTTGTACTTGTGCACTTTAACCTGTACTTATTATTCCAAAGAATATATATATATATACATTTGTGTGTATAAGGATACTTAATACACTAGTCTCATGTTCCTTGTAATCCCGTCTATTTGTATAATCTTTTGTGTACACCTATAAACTAGCTGCAACAGGTTCTACTAGAAGAACCCCCCCCCCATCCTATATTGATTAGCAGGTTGAAGTATCCTTCAACTCTGCGCTACTCTGCTGTTTGCAGCATTGTCTCGTGTGTCAACTGTTTACAGGATCATGTCGACTGAAACGGGGTGGATATACCGGCTTCGCAGAGCGGAGCTGCTGGCCCACTTCGAGGAGAACGAGCTTCCGTTTTCTTCCGATGACACTGTCGTACAGCTGCGTGCGCGTCTGGCGCAGTTCGTGCGGAGTGAGTGTGCTGTTCCCGCGGAGCAACAGCCGCGGCAGACCCCGGTCACAGTGAGTCAGCCGGAAGGCCCACAGTTCCTTCAAAAGTTATTCTTCTCCTCCTTCAGGTCACTCCCGCTCCTTACGGGAAATTAACCTAGGGCCATTTTGGAGTTCGTCATGGCTGCCGAGCGATTGTTTCGGCAGCGCTTCGTCGGTCCGGAAACCTTTAAGCAGGCACTCCTTAGTAAGTGCGAAGGAGCACACGTTCGTACATTGACGGATGCCATCGAGCAGGGAACCGGGTTTGAGTCGTTGAAGAAGCTTCTTGTGCGCTCGGTTTGTCCGCTCTGCGTCTAGGAAGGCCTGAAACGGGACTTGGTATTTCGTTTCCAGAAGCCCAGCGAGCCGGTGGTGGATTTCGTCAACTCTGTGGCTGCCTTCGCAGAGGTTGTAGGGGTGGGACTGCCCGAGTCGGACTTTGTGCAGTTGATCTTGGGAAATGTGAGTCCAGATGTTCTACAAAATTGCGCTATGATATCCCCTCCGACATCTTTGCCGGAGCTCCGTGAGTGGAGTTGCGAGGTACAGGGCCGCCTGATGGCTCTAGAGAAATACCGGACTGAATTCCCGGCCCCAGCCTTGACTCATAGGCGTGAGACCCAAGTAGGCGGACAACCAGGCGCGCCCGCGGATGCACAGTGTTTTGTAAACACGGAAGTCTGAACTTGACCTTGGGACTCAAGCGTCCTTGGCCGTTACGACTCCCCCCTCCCCCGCCAACGGTTCGGGCCGCGGCTGCGTCCGGCCTGGCGGGGGGCGATGCCACCTGACACGTGCGTGGACCGCGGCGCGTGGCGCCCGCCGAGTCGAGTTCCGACTCGTGTGACATTGATGCCTTCGGTCCCCCCGCCAGAGGGCAATGGTTCACAAGGTCACGGCCCCTCCCCTAGTGCCAGTGGAATGGGGCGCTGCGCGAATTGCGCCAGATTCGGACATGTCACATCCGAGTGCTTGAGCGCGTGCGTGGATGTGACACAGCGCCGATGTTTCAGGTGTGGTCGTTCTGGGCATTATCAGACACAATGTCCGGGAAACGGACTGTGACCGGTCGAAAAAGGGGTCGATTAGGTCGCCTTCTTAGAAAATCCTCTCATCCCTCATCTTTGCACTTTTTGCCTGTCGCGATATGTGGCAGGTTTTACCCTGCTTTGGTGGACACGGGTGCCACGCGCTCAGCTATCAGCGAGTCTTGCCTGAAGTCCCTGCGTCATCAACTCCCTGGACTTCACGTGATCATGATCCCTGAACAGGACCTGAGATTGTCCGTGGCCAATGGCAATGTTTTACATGCCATGCAGTCAGTAGTGATCCATATTAAAATTCATGGCTACTCGTGGGACTGCAAGTTTATGGTCGTGCCCGGATTGTCGCCTAACCTTATTTTAGGCCTTGATTTCCTAAGCAGGACACGATGTGTCCTTGATGTTCATCGTCATGAGCTGTGTTTCGGCTTTGCGCCCTCTGTCAAGATATTGTTACGTCATGAGAGTGGGATGCCCATTGCGCTCCACAACATCGATGCGAGGGATTGTGACCTTGAGCGAGCCGTGGAACAGCTCATTAACGATTTTCCGGACGTGATTACTCATCGCATAGGCAAGTGCGATATCCTGCCATATAAATTTTATATGAAGGACGAAGTGCCGGTCCGCAGCAGGTACCATAAGGTTTCCCCACCCAAGTTGCAGGCCCTGCGTACTATCATACAGCGGCTGTTGGATGCTGACGTCATCTCGCCGTCTAAATCAGACTTCAGCACTCCCACTTTTTTGGTCCCCAAAAAAGGGCACCAAGAGTGGCAACTTGTGCATGATTATACTTTGTTAAATCATAAGATTGTGGACGATTTGTGACCATTTCCCACGGTTGAAAGTGCATTGCTGCATTTTGGCAAGGCCAGCATATTTTCCGTCATAGATCTGAACCACAGCTTCCATCAGTGCTTACTGGACGAGAGCTGTCATAAGTTCACCGCCTTTTCCACGCCTTTTGGACAGTACCAATACAATCGTATTCCGATGGGTGTGAGCTTTGGAAGCCAAGCGCTTAGTCGTGTGCTGGATCACGTTCTCGCCGAGTTTAAGTTCGACTTTGTGTTTAATTACATTGATGACGTACTTGTTTATTGTTACTCGTTAGAGGAACATGTCGTGCATCTTAGACAGGTGTTCACACGGTTTAGAGACGTGGGTTTGACCGTTAACCCTGGTAAGCTCTTCCTGGCGAAGGACCATGTCAAGTTCCTTGGCTACGTCATCTCTAAGGGAAACTTAATCATGGACCCGGAAAAGATCGCGCCTATTGTGGGCTTTCCCCAGCCCCTTAATGTAAAGGGCGTGCAGCGCTTCTTAGGGATGCTGGGGTATTTCGCGTGCTTTATCCCTGATTATGCCACCCTGTGCGCGCCTCTTAATGCCTTACATAAAAGAAACATCCCTTTTGCATGGCGCGACGCCCAAGAGAAGGCGTTCAGGCGACTGAAGGAACGCATGGCTTCCCCCCCCCCAGTGCTAATTCTGCCTGACTTCGATAAACGGTTCGCCGTTTGGGTGGATGCGTCCTCCATTGCGGTGGGCGCGGTATTGGGGCACATGGAGGAGGGGAAGCTGCGACCCATAGCTTATGCCAGCAGGACGCTCCTCGAGTCAGAACGGCGCTTGGGGACGTATGAAAAAGAAGCCCTCGCGTGTTTATTTGGTGTTGAAAAATTTTCATCTTTTATGGATTGCAGATGCTTTGATCTATACACAGACAATAGTGCGCTGTCCTGGCTGTGAAACCATCCTCACCAATTGGGCAAGATAGGTCGCTGAATTCTCCGCCTGTCGCGATTCAAGTTCGTCATCCATAATGTGAAAGGCGTGGACAACGTGGTGGTTGACACGTTGTCGCGCATGTTTGCTCCAGAGGAGTTTGTGGTAGACACCAACGATCCCCCTGAATCCACGGACTTTATATCCGTATGTAGACTGTTCCCAGAGTCGTACTTCAATCTTTAGGATTGCCAGAGGGACGATGACCTTTGCCGGGGGGTTCATGAGGACTTACAGAAAGGCCTAGCGCTTCCCTTCGTGGAGGATCGCGACATCCTGTATTTTACTGGAAGCTCGGGCAGAGCCCGCAAGGCCGTTGTTCCCCTCCAGCTGAGGCCCATGGTTTTATCCTGCTTTCATGCGTCATTGATTGGCAGGCACCTGGGTATCTATAAAACCTACCGCAAAATCGTGGCTCACCTCTTTTGGCCGGAACTGCGCAGCGACGTACGTAAATACGTACGCAGCTGCCATGATTGTCAGATTTCTAAGCCCCCTCATTCCACGAAGATCGGCCTGTATGACGCTGATCCGCCGATCGCGCCTTGGCACTCAGTCCATCTGGACATCTTCGGCCCGCTTACACGATCATGTAAAGGGAATATATGTCTGCTGGTGGTTTTGGATATCTTTACGAAATTTGTGATGCTCGTGCCGCTCAAAAACATGAAAGCGTCCTCGATTGTTAAAGTCTTGCGAGAACAGATCTGGAAGTTTTTCGGAGCGCCCGCCATTTTGGTCTCCGACAACGCCCGGTACTTCCAGAGCAATCTATACAAGGACATGTGTTTTGAGTGGACAATGAAGCCGGTTTACAGTTCCGCCTATTTCCGGCAAGGAAACCAGTCGGAACGAGTAAACAAAGTTCTTAAGGGCATCTTACCCTCATTCTACCGAGCGGATCAGACGCTCTGGGACGCCGACCTGTAGTTCATTAACTTAGGGCTGAACACTGCGGTACACTCCGCTTCCGGTTTCCCCCCTTCTGTTCCGTTTCTCGGGCGAGAGATAACTCATCCCCTCCTGAACCTGTGGGGCCTGCCGCCGCTGGACTCCGCGCTTTCACAATATGATTTAGATCGCGTGTGTGGCGACATAGCGTGTAATTTGGAAAAAGCTCATAAGGCAGTTTCTTCTGCTTACGACCGTCATAGAAAGGCTCACCCCTTTTCAGTCGGAGACCTGGTTGTGTGCCGTTCCCACATGCTGCCGTCGCTGGCTGCGCAGATCAACGTGAAGCTGCTGCCGCCGTATGCGGGACCCTTTTTGATTACCCGCATGCTAGGAAATAACACTGCTCTTTTACAGGACCTCAACTCCAAGCGGAAGTTCCGCAAGGCGCACGTGTCGCGGCTCAAGGCTTACGTCAAGTAATGGATGCCTCTAGACTCTGGTCTCGTCTAGAACACCTCTTGTCACTTGCTCGATTACGTGCCTCGCTACGTGTCTCGTTGCGGGGTTCCGTTACATGACCTGTGGCATGCTTGTGTTGATGTTATAATGTTTAAGTCATATTTGTGTTTTGTTGCTATCACAGGGCTCTGTGAACTTAGAATTGGCTTTTGACCTGGTTTCTTCATGCTATAAATTATCAATTGTATATGCTGGTATGTATAATTTAAGTGTCTTGTTTGAACTGTTATTCTGTCCTTAAGCCGCTGTGGTGGAATGTTGATTATCTAGTCATTTAACTCATTAGTCGGAGAATTGAGGATACTGTTACTGTAACGAGATGTGGGTGAGTCATCACCGCCCCTTTTTTTTGAGCTCAGCAGCCTGTGAGGCACGCTGCTTTTTAGATAAGTAATATCGTGTGTGGAGACTGTTCGCTGACCATCTGTTCCCTTGCTAGATATTATGTTTTCCTCGGCACCCCTCTCCTGTTTGGCGCGGGCGTGGACATCAGCGCTAGTTAGACTTCTTCTGCTTCTGCGACGGGACGCGGCCGCGGAAGTGACGTCACTGTGATGCCGGCTTGCACCCCGCCCTGCTGCTCCGCTTGTGTTTTGGAGCTTCGCTGATCCTGGCCCTTGTCGGCCACTGGACTCCCTGCGAGGTCGGCTTGACGCCGACGCCTCCCAGGATCGGCTGGCCTGATGGAGAAGTGAAGCTGCTGTCCCCGAGCCGCCTGCGGCCCACCTGGCCGCCCTTCGTCGGCTCTGAGAGCGCCCGGCTGATTGCGCTTTGGGCTCCCGTGAAGACACTTGCCGCCTCCGTGGCGGTCCCCTCTGCGTGAGGCGCGAGCCCTGTGCTGAGCTGTGAGGCGTGCCTCGCCCGGCCGAGAGATGCCTGGTGCGCCGGGTGCCCTATGGCGGTGCCGCAGTCTAGGGCGGGCCTTGATCGGCCTTCTTGCCCCTGTGAAGCTCGACTCCCACCTCACAGCGGAGCGGAGATGGTGGCCGCCTCCGCAGGGGAGACGCCTTGTGCGATCGTCTCCAGCTGCCGGCCGCCCATTCTGAAACCATCTGCGAAGCTATGGGGGCCGTCGCACAATGAAGCTCGTGTTATTTGGACAGTAAATAAATTGAAGAGCCTTTGGTTTCGAGAAGGGGGCGGGGTTGAAGAGGCCCAGAGAACCTCTTCGTTTATTAGGCCTAAACGTCATGCCTCGCGCCTCCTCCCCCCCCTGCACCACTCCATTACCCTCCTTTCCACTCCTGGGTCTGTGACACAGCGTTTCTTTTCCCCTTCTCCCCGCGCTGCGATGGTGGCGCCTCCAGTGGCAAGTCGATGTGCGACCGAGGCTAATCGCCTCTGGGCCTTTTTCACCTCTAGCTTTCGTTGGGGTCGGTTGTGCGTTCGATGGTGGTCGTCCACTCTCTCGTCTGGTCGGTAATGTATTTGGATGCTTTGATTGTCCGCGAGGTGACCATGGAACTAGCGTAAAGTAAATCGTGTGTTGCCATAATCTAACTGTAACGTTCTTTTGGCTGTCACCTTCTGATATTGTCTTTCGATCCTTTCATGGAAACACACGTCGCTTGCCGACCTGCGTGCTGCAAGATGGTTTTGCATTGCCATTCTTTCTGCCCTTTTTTTCCATGCCCTTTGTAAAGTGTGGTTTTCATAAGCCTCCTGGCTGGTCACCCCTTCCCCTATTTGAATACCCGGTATGGGGTTTCGATCGCAGGCTCTGCTGGTTCTGTCGCACGTGTACGAGACGTCTGTGTGCACGTCTTAAAGCCCGGGATTTTTTGTTTTCGTGCAGCGTGCTTAATTTCTGGATACGTTTCCTTCCCCTACGGTCTCAATTTACGTTGGGCCATGCCATGCCGATTCCAACCTTCTAGAGGAGGAATGGGTCCGAGCGTAGGTGCTCACTTTAACTTGGTTCATTTATGCTCGCATTTAACTTGCTCAGTGCTACCGCTTGTGGCGCACGATGTACCTTCATAATCAGTAACTTGTTTTTTTTTGTACTTGTTCACTTTAACCTGTACTTATTATTCCAAAGAATATATATATACATTTGTGTGTATAAGGATACTTAATACACTAGTCTCATGTTCCTTGTAATCCCGTCTATTTGTATAATCTTTTGTGTACACCTATAAACTAGCTGCAACAGGTTCTACTAGAAGAACCCCCTCCCCCCCCCCCCTTAACCTATATTGATTAGCAGGTTGAAGTATCCTTCAATTGTATATAAGTATATTAGTTTTTTTTATTTCTATAACATTTGTTTGAGGTTGAATGCAATTTTTTTTCTTGTGTGTATGTAATGCCACATGATTATCTAGACCACTGATACCGTACACAATAACAATGTCGTGATTTTTGAGAATGTCAACATCTGGAATGCAATAGAAAACCACACCCAAATTCTCAAGACATTGTTCAAATACAGATAAAGACATCGATGGACAAGTGCTCATTTATGATACTCAAAAACAAACTTGAAGTGGTCATAACACATTGGGTTGTGAAAATTATATTTTAAAATGCTCAGTAATCATGTCTCCTATGCAAGTGGGGTTTGGTTGTTATGGATTAAGTAAATAGTAGCATACTTTCTGTGCTGAGCATAAGGAGATCACATCCAGATAGCTTGGGGAGCCTCAATTTAATTTATTCATTACAAGATGACATTGTCATTGTATTTAATAATGGAACCTTTGTGCTTGTCCCTTTTTCCCCATGTACTGATGTAGATGCATGCCTGCCTGCCACTATATCACATTCAAATTCCCCATTAAAATAAAATGCAATGGACAGGAACCATGGACACCAGTGCTGGGCTTCCTATGACATTCATGTAAGTTTCATTCACTTTGCAAGCATACTGAATACTTATTTAAATTTTACTTTGGTGACCATATTTTATTTTAGAATAATAAAATAGTTTGTAAAATTAATGTTAGGCAAGTCTGGTACGCTGACCTGGGAAAACACTGATGTCTAATTAGATTAATTAAATTATTTCTTTAACTTGGTATATATATATATATATATATATATATATATATATATATATATAGCTCAGTAGGGTGGAGAATATGGTTTCAATAATTTACATGTATTGTTGGATTTTGTCGGCAGGCCTTTTTAATCTTACATATGATAGAAATTATAAGCAAATTTTTAATTGGTTTTTCAGCAATTGTACAACCCAAATTATTAAGTAATATAATCTATTATCATTACATTAAAAACGACAAAAATTTACATTCTATGCCCTACCAGAGCACATATATTTAAAATAATCTGAAACAAAATAATATTACAATATCTATTTTTTTTATATATAATCAAAAAAAGACACATTACTAAGGACAAGCAAAACTTGACGTAGACAAGAAGATACGAACAAGATCATATCAATCCACCCGATTAACACTTTCTAAGGGAGTGGTCAAGAGGCATTATTCACAAAGTGATCAAGAGGAAGTGTACGAGGGCATGCTGTGATGAATTGGAACACAGAAACTGCACTTCACTGTGACTAGCTGACCAATGCATCTGTAACATTATGGTATCTATTAAAGTGCAATACTCTTTTAAATTATAAATATACCCTCAGTCATCCTAATTTCCAGACGTATTTTAGGTCACATGATACATTTTATACGTATTTCAGAACATTTATGGAAATATTTCGGTAAAATGTTTCAGAATATTGATGGGACATTAGTGGAAACATTTCAGAAACGTTACCATTTGATGTTGTAGGGAGGTTTCATTGAAATATTTCACAGGGCGGACATTTTGACATTTCTGAAATATATCCGAGATGTTTCAGGTAGGTTGCGAAATGTTTCAAAAATGTTACAATGTTTCAAAAGTTATATTTCTGAAACATATCTGTAACATTTTGTGCTGAATGGGAGTCTCCTTGAGAATCTGGTCCTTGCATGCTTTAGCCATGCAGCGACTCTGTCGCCTACTGCCTTCTCAGTAGCATTGTAAATTAATTGGTTGAAATGTCTTTTTGAAATGCATGCTATTGATTTCCGCTTTCTTTTGCCAGCACCATACTTTGTCGTTAAATCTTGTCTGCACCTTCATTTGTTTCCAATGGTTACTTCAACACTAGTGATTAAGACAAAAACACAGGTTAGGCAGGTTTGGTTTGTACACTTGCTAGCTCTGGAAACTGTGTCATATTATACATTAAAGGGTACAAGGTATGATAAATGTGGATAACACTTTGGTAATTATATCAAATAGTAAAAACTACATTTTGCTTGAATATGCAAACAGCACACAATAAGAATTATTTACAAAAATATTATCGCATCGAATCCCAGGTATGATATACATAACCTCAAAAGAATATGGGTTTCGAACCTAAACAAAAAGTAACTAGGGGGCCTATACTAAAACAGAAAGTGAAGTTATTAGCTTCGACTTCAAGTTACAATAGAAATATTGTAGGTAAATATGCAGTTCAGCGGCTTTTCCGAAAATAAAATTGAAAAGTATGATTTTACCTTAGGTAAAGGGACGTCTGTAAAGTTCAAAAAAAGTACAGGCTTATTTTTAAAAACTTTTTTGGGAAAAGCCTCCAAAATCGCATATTTACCATATTGTAATTTTCAATAGCCCATATTTAAAAGTTTGAATATATTACATAAACAAATTTTATGTAGACTCAAAGAAAAAATAATAATTGTGGAGAATAGTACTCGAAGAGAAAACATAATTAAAACAAAGGTACAATACAAATACAAAGGATAATATCATCATATTTTACTTTTAAAACGAAGTTGTAGCAGTTTTGCTTTCCACGCCAACAGCTTGTTTATGATAACCCTGCTATAAATGGTTTGTATTAACGAAACCGTGAATATATTTCGTATTATTCGTGAAGTAACAAACTCTTTACAGAATAAAATATTAAGCAATTATTAATCGCATTACAAAACAAACTGCTCCGACAGTAAATTTCTAACCTAACAAAAGTAACACAGCGCAATTTACCGAACACACTATATAACATACTACATAACTTTCGTACTAAAAACACAAGAAGTAGATAGGGATATGCAAAGTAAAAAGAAAATACATAAAACAAATACCTTAGCACAAAAGCTAAACTTGTATTATTACAGACAATACCTACACCATTCACACACGAGGAAAAACACAAAGATAAAATTCTTTTTTACATTCCGACGTTGCCAAAACGTTTTCACAACGTTTCATACCCACAATTCCCTTTTCGTGTTCCAGCTTTTAATACTGCCAGCAACAAAAGTAATTTTATATGAAAAATTTACGTTTACTGAAATAATTCAAAGCTATTTTATTGTCATTCTGTAATATTTAAAAAGGTGTATAGTACCACTAAAAGTGTTTTCAGTGTGGATTTTTCTAACACTAGGTATATATTAAAGTAACAGCCAAATTGAACGTTATAAAGGGAAGTTTCTGACACGTTTCCACAACGTTGCTGCTAGGATGAAATATTTGCAACATTTAGAACGTTGCCACAACGTTGCAGAAGTACCTGTAACCAAAATGCAACTATGCGACGTAGCAGCAACGTTTCTGCGACCATGTGTGTTGTATGGGTAGCTCTGATGAGAATTTTTCGTTAAGAGTACTCTTTGACTGAAAAAAAACAAAGAGCCTCAAAATTAAAAACAATTCGTATGTGTGTTCAGTTTATGATAAGTGTTATATTGGGTTAGTGCTTGAAAAACATGAAGATGCAAGGATTAAGTTTATGCATCCTCAATGACCAGCTAAGTTATTTTACTGACCAGAACATTATAATTATGGCCAGGAAGATTCATTCTGGATGCCATTAGTCAACATTCTTTGCACTGTTGATGTTCCGGAACTCGAGTCTCAGGTTGGAAGGGTATTACAAATGGTCATCCATGAGCGAGAGAAAAATTACACCAAAATGTTCAAACTGGAATCATCTTCATCATAGATTACAATGATAGAGAACTTAAAGTAGGCCTACTTCAAGTACCTATCTAAAACATTAAGTTACACTGACATTGTAAAAAAAATACAATTTTCATGAGCACAGCTTGCAAGCCTAACTTCGAATACTAGTAGATGGATATAGCCGATTCTGGGACAGGCGCAGGATCCAGGATCCGGCGGCGATCTTGGATGACGTCATCGGCGGCCATCTTGGACTCAAAAATTCCCTAAAATTCCTTAAAAATGACTCAAAATGACTCAAAAATTCCCGTTTTGAGGAAAAATTTCCCGTTTTCGAGGGAAAAATTCCTGTTTCGAGGGAAAATTAGGATTTCGAAAAACCTCAAAAGTCGTTTTGCCTTAGAAAAAACCCAAAATCCTAAAAGCGGCTTAATAAACCTTAGAGCTAGCCACTCAATTAATAAAATTTTAATAAAAATATGAGTCCTCGGTTCGAAACCGACTAGTGCAAAGATAAAAATGGCGTCCGATCCTTCCCTCTTGGTGGCTGCTAGCAGACTGACTCCCACCACTTTGTTCATAGTATATTTATCGTCAGGTAGTATGATGTCATGTCCGCCATCTTGAAAATCAATAATTTTTATGTTAGAAAAATGGGAAAAAAATTAAAAATCATTAAAAAAATAACTTATCAAATTAAATAATAAAAATTAAATAAATTATTACTTAAAACCACTGTTGAACATATCGTTATGGTCGCCATCTTGGATTAAATTTAATTGTTGCGTGTTTCGTTATGCCCGCCATCTCGGTGGAGTACGATGTTATCGTTACACTTTACATTATGACCGCCATATTGGATCCTATTAATGTTGCATGTTTTGTTATGGCAGCCATCTTGGAATCGTGTAATTATTTAGCTAGAAATTCGGGAAAAAATCCATAATTCATTAAATAAATCACTCATTAATTTACATATTGATTCGATCAGTTCCTGTCCTTGGTTCGATACTCGATCGATGAAATAATGTTTAATTTTATGTAAAAAAATAATAATTTCAATAAACCATGTTCAAAATTCTTAAAGAGGCTTAAAATCCTCTACTACCATCATCTTATAAGCCATCATGTCCACCATCTTGGAAATTCGTAATTTCAATGCTAGAAATTCAGGAAAAAGTTCAAAACATATTAAATAAATTTTGCAACCAATAAAATGATTAATTAGATCGACTTAGGTCCTTGGTACGATTCTGGATGCTGAAGAAAAAATAAATATAAGAACAATTTAACATAATAGTGACAGGTTCGTAAATAAAACATCGCAAATTCTTTCACAAAATAAATTTTATTACAAAATCTATATTTTACTACAGGATCACTTGCGAAAGCCCTGCATAGGCGTGAAATGACTAATTCTTAGCTCCAATCGGTTTATACTAGACAGAGACCAACCAGAACCTTTACAGACATAGTCCTCCTCTTCTTGACAGAGTTTCTGGATACCGTTTTTAACAGTTTGCTTCACATCGTCAGAACTGTAAATTACTGCAGCCGATGTCTTGAATGCACACTGCCTCACTTCGTCTTCGAATGGATATGGCTTTCCATATATACAGTCCAACCACAAGTTATATTTTGATGGACTGTTTGTTGCTACATTATCAGTAAGCTGATTGATTATGTCCTCTCTGATATCATCAAGAAAATTACAAATGTCTTTTGACTCACCTAACGTATTTAGATAATAGTAATCTTTCAATTTTCCACGAAATGCAGACTGCGCCAAGTAGAACCCATTATCATTCACTTGTAATGCACCGAACACAGTATTAGGTTTATTTTCTTGTCCAGACGTTATAGCAATCGGTTGCTGCACATTGGTTTTCTTGCTTGTACGCTTACGAGTCTCCAATCTAAAGCGAGGAGTCGAAATTTCTACAGGTAGTTCTTCAGTAGACAAACGGACTTTACCGTTGCATTTTTTCACATGCCGTCGCAAACTATCAATACGTGTAAACCATTCATGACACTCATCACAGCGGAACTTCATGCGAGATGGATTCTTCTTGCATTTAATCCTCTCATGTCTTCGTGCTACATGAGAAAAAGTGAACGACATATCGCAGTAGCTGCAAGGATACCTTGCTGATGAAGACGAGCCTTTCAGACCCGATCCAGATACTGACGTTGCCGCAGTTGCGACATCTCCAGGCATACTCTTATGAACATCAATGCATCGTTGTTGAATAGAAACCTTTACTTTCTGCCGAACAGCAGGACCTTTGCATGTCTTCATGTGCGTTTTCATATTATCTTTTCTGGCAAACTGCTTATGGCATTTCTCACAAACAATCATTTTACGATAAAGGTTCTTGACACATTCTCTCTTTTCGTGTCGTCGAGCATTGCTGTTGTTTGTGAAAATCTTGTCACAGTAACAACACCGATGTCCGTTAGTTGTTGAATCACCAGCCATTGAAGTCTCCATTGAGGCTGAAACAAAGTTCGTCGTGTTTTCCTGTGTAGCCAGCACCACCGGCATTAAATTCTCTTCTGGTGGTGGTACCACGACTGTTGAAGTCTCCTCCAGTGTTGTCAGAGGCGTTGCTGTCGAGATCTGCTCCATCCTCGTCGCCGTTGACGTTAGGGTTCCTGTAGACGATGGTACATCCTTCATCAAGTTCGACGTTAAAGTCGGTAAAGATGCCATCCAGTTCACAAGAACAGGTAATTACGCGACTTATGCACCAGAAGAAACAAACTAGGCGATCCTTACACCGATAACGTCAGTAACAAACTGAGCATCCTGCTGTCTAGGACTCGCTTATATACATGCACAGGATGGAATAATACGGTAGTCAAATCAAGAACCATCAACAATAATACTCGAGTCAAAACTACATTAAAAATAGAAGCCCACTCAACGAAAAAGGCAGCACATTTGGAAGCAAATTCGACATATGAAATGGACACGCAATGCACGCACTTGCAGATTTCATCACAAAGTTAACATTTAAATTTCATTCAAGCGAAGTAGCAAGCCAATGTCACATCATCATATTAACATCCTATTGGTCATACTATCCTCAAAATTTCACAGTATTATAAATCACACCAGTTATAGACGGACTTATGGTTTCTAACACACAACATTTCAGTCATTTTTCTTTAATAAATTCATATTTTAAAATGCAAAATATGCATGGTAAACGAAGAACCAGGTACGTAAATATTTTATATACTTTATGTACACTGTAGACGTCAAGAGCTTGAAAGTACATATGTAAGAAAGATATTTAATAAAACTCATATTAAATTGTATATTTATTCCCATTAATACACATCAGATCAAAAAAAGTAGGTTTTATTATATAAACCTCGAATTTCTTAGTTCATGTTTCTTTGAGGACGTATGAATTTTCAGCATTTCGCGAACCAAGTAGAAGTTTTAGTCTATTCTTCAATCATTTGGATTGTCTCTCGATGAACAATTGGTCTCATGTGCTACGGCTTCCATCTTCTTTACATATTTGTTATTATTAGTCTTAAAATCCACGCATCCGTGTCACTATCACAAATGCAAAGTTATCATCATCATCGTAGCTGACATAAATATTATCATGAGCTGCATCAATATCACTCATTTTATGATATCGTTTCCGCATTTCAGTTGTCAGAGATTTACTACAATCTATGATCTTGTGAGCTTCACATTATTCTCTATTGTTTTGTAGACATGGTTAGTTCCATTCTCGTTTTCTTTAAAAGCCTGTGTGTCCAGTTTTATTATTTAATCCTTCAACCCATCATCCCAAACACAATTAAATCATCGTAGTATACAGAAAAAAATATCAACAAATTTCCTTTCATTTAATCTACAGGAACCGCATCATCCTTTCCACCTATAGTATAGTTTCTTGAGCCCAAGAGTCTTTCATTATATACCATGCAGTGTTCTTCAAGAGATGTGGTATACTTCTAGTTCTACATACAAATCCATCCTATCATTGATTTGTTGACACATTAGAAAAAAAACCTTAAAGTTAATTTTTACGTGTTTTATTAAATTATCACTTCGGCTAAAAATAATTACCACACATAGTGTGTTATTACATTTACTTCTTCATCTGCAATGCTAAGTTCCTTGATAATAAATCCATACTGACTAGAGAAGCCTTGGAGGTTTACACATTTCGTCATGGTGGTCGAGACGAGACTAAGCCGGTAATGTACTGTCAGGTCTTAGATAATAGACGACACAATCTACCTTGTTGCAGGATGTCTCGATGATGTCCGGAGCCTCCTCGTCACAATCACTGGTGCAGTGATGACCGAAGTTGCAGACCTCTAGTTGGAAGTAACCATCCTCGGTGACGTAGTGCACACGGCGGAATCCGGGCGTTACTTCCGCGTACTTTGCAGTTGGAACGAACAGCATTTGCTTGAATTTGTAGCAGCAGCTCTATACCCACACGACTATGTGTTGACTGCTGTGTCTAGGGTGTTGACCTCAATTTATTCCGCTAGGACCACCCTCCAGTCCAGTCACATGTACCGTTGCTTCCGTTGTTGTCCCCCGCCTTGCTGGCGACCTCCAACATTCCAACACGGTGATCAACCATCCAAGCCCTAAGCATGCTAGCATTGTGTCTTGAGATTGGACCTGGACATCCAAGTTACATAGAGTATAATATACTCTGAAATATATAATAAAGAGAAAATTGATATAAATAACATTATACTTTGCTTAATAGTTCCAGAAGTAATGAACACACTGCTTGACCAGTGACAGGTGTAACTAAATAATAAATATATTTAATATTTTATTTTCCATTACCTTTCGTGGTATTTATTAATCATTCACTCTACGAAAAACAACTCAAGACAATAAACCTGACCAACGAATTAAATACAGTACCGCTATGCCTTACATGAAAGTATAATTTTTCGATAATCTGAATAACCTATAAATCGTTCATGTACAAAGCCACACATACAGGCCAATTGTCTATGGACCATGAGACCGAGTCATGACAATATCATACGTATAGGCTAGTCATTTCAGGACCGCAGGACCTTCTTCGTCTTTAGATAATAACAGTCATTTAGGCCATCATGAAATTTTTATACATACTAAAGGACCAAGCGACCTTGAAAAATATTTTAGTAACACCAAGAGGTTTTGAACTAGTAAATATTCAGTCACTACATATTTTACTACGCGCAATGAACAAAAAGGAAGCACCATCAACGAAAAGGCAGCACAATCAAAAAAGGCAGCACATTTGGAAACACCATCAACAAAATGGAAGCACATTTTGGAAGCACCATCAACGTAAATGTAGCACATTTTGGAAGCACAATCAATAAAGGCAGCACATTTGGAAGCACCATCAACAAAAAGGAAGCACATTTGGAAACACCATCAACAAAAAGGAAGCACATTTTGGAAGCACCATCAACGTAAAGGCAGCACATTTTGGAAGCACAATCAATAAAGACAGCACATTTGGAAGCACCATCAACAAAAAGGAAGCACATTTTGGAAGCACCATCAAACAGGCAGCACATTTGGAAACACAAGTTACGAGAACTAAGTCTTAGAAATCAGAATGCAAGAAATAAAAACATTAAATTTTTACTTTTAATATTTAATTTATTTCTTAACATTATACAAATAGAAGTAAAATAAGTCATTATTGTATGTAGCCAGCTTTCCTCAGTTCTTCGAGTATGAAGGATATTTCTTTTATGCACGAATAGTTTCCTGCACAAAGCGAGCCATGTAGAAGTCTTAGCCGGTCAACCAATAAGTTTGGATCTTTCCACGATGTGTAATCAATCTCTTCTACCACCATCTCACTTGCTTGTTTATTATAAATACTTTTAATATCACAATCGTCCCAGTGATCATAATAAGCGTTACCAGATTTATTTATTATAACACGTCGTTTCCATCGTTTCGGTCTCAGGACACCGTAACATTCTTCGATCTTGTCAGCTTTAGGTGCTTCATCACAGTCTATGCTTTTGTCAACAGCCTCAGAGTCACTGTAACAATCACTGTAGAAGACATCCTCTTCACCCAGATTACCATGTGAATTCGATATCGATGATGTCGAAGTGCCATTATCGTCTTCATGCTTCCATTTTAGGAGTCCATCATTTTTACAAAGTAAGAAAGATCTACTTGAATTCGGCTGGAATGTATTCTCACTTTTCACGTTAAGGATTCTTCCATTGTCTTCATTCTCCCATAAATCATCATCGTCCTTCAATTTAAGTTCTTCGTCGAGATCGGAAGAGCCACGAACATAATCTCTCTCAAGACAAGGAAAATTATTGTCGTAATGCAGATCACTATTCCTTAGTCTAGTAGATCCATCGTTGTCCTCTGGCTTGTACGCAGGCTTAACGTTACAAGTTCTGGCATGTCTTTTTAAGCTCTCTCTCCGCGTAAAGGACTTGCTACATCGAACGCAACTTATCATATTGCGTAGTGGATTTTTAACACAGTCATTCTTCGGGCGTTGTCTTCCATTCTTTCTCAAGATAAATTCTTTGCTGCAAAACTCACACCTGTGTCCTTTCGATACAGCGACAGACACCGAATCAGGATTCATATTAGTTACTGTGACTAATGTTAGATACAAACAGACAGTTTTCCAATTGGAACCATTACTTAAATATAATTTTTTAAATATTTCTTAAGCGAGAGTTAAGTTATCTCATGCAAAGGTACTTGTTGTAAGTAGTTCTGCTTTTCAACAACAGATGACACCACGTATTGCTTGCAGGTAAATATTATTTCTTTCTTTCATGCGGGATGCAGGATTCTCACTAACGATCGCAATAGAGGGATGGCATCGCTAGACTCCAAGGAGAAGGTAGTTTGTTCTTCCAGTTAGTGTTTCTCAGAAATCTCAGGGTATATTATTATTTGACAGAATAATGATTTTTTTAAATTCCACCTAATAAAAATAAAATATAAGCACTCAGAGAAAACCATCAGGGAGGATGTCGTTTATAAACATCATATATTACCAATTTTTTTTAAAAAAGTCCAAATTTAATCCTGCTTAAGCAAAGAGTTCTAGCACAAGTCAGCTTGTGAACTCTTTGCTTAAGCAACATGAGAGTTCTAGCACAAGCCCGCTTGTGAACTCTTTGCGGAAACGATATCATAAAATGAGTGATATTGATGCAGCTCATGATAATATTGATGACAGCTACGATGATGATGATGATAACTTTGCGTCTGTGATAGTGACACGGATGCGTGGATTTTAAGACTAATAATAACAAATATGTAAAGAAGATGGAAGCCGTAGCACATGAGACCAATTGTTCATCGAGAGACAATCCAAATGATTGAAGAATAGACTAAAACTTCTACTTGGTTCGCGAAATGCTGAAAATTCATACGTCCTCAAAGAAACATGAACTAAGAAATTCGAGGTTTATATAATAAAACCTACTTTTTTTGATCTGATGTGTATTAATGGGAATATATATACAATTTAATATGAGTTTTATTAAATATCTTTCTTACATATGTACTTTCAAGCTCTTGACATCTACAGTGTACATAAAGTATATAAAATATTTACGTACCTGGTTCTTCGTTTACCATGTATATTTTGCATTTTAAAATATGAATTTATTAAAGAAAAATGACTGAAATGTTGTGTGTTAGAAACCATAAGTCCGTCTATAACTGGTGTGATTTATAATACTGTGAAATTTTGAGGATAGTATGACCAATAGGATGTTAATATTGTGACGGGACTCCGTCAGACGTCCCGCGTACACCTATACACAACACAATAAATAACCTATAACAATGGGGGGGGGGGGGGGGGTACTGTAGCTCGTTGGTAGGCATGGTACTCGAGACTAAGTCTTCTCCCTATACAGGAAGTGTAGGGTAATATTTATGTACTGAAAAGAGACATGATTAGTTCATTCAAGCACAGATTTTATTTACTAGGATAACAATAATTAAACAAATATTTAATAAACAAATTAATAATAGATCGGATAACCAATGAATTACTAATAAATAAGTTAACAAATAGATTCACGAATAAATAAATACATTAAATACACATTAAAGTGAAGTCAGCCAGCAAACAATTATCGCTACAACAACATGGCCGTTCTCTCGTCGCCGCAGCTCCGCTGAGGAATAGTTTACTTCCCAGTTACCTCTACATACATGCTTATAACGAGACGTCGATTTTTCCCAAAACAAAAAATAATAAATAATAGGGATGGAATAATACTACATTATTTCTTAAAAGATTAAGTACAGGACGAAGATCGCCCAGCCCGAAGCTTAGTCTCCCTATCCATCACTGCCAATCACTTACCCTCTGACTGGAGACGGAGAAAAGTTGTTTCAAACCGACGTGGACCCGGCTTCCAGAGAGGTCCCCAGGCAAAAAGCCTCGGCCCCTCCCTGGAAGGAGGTTTTAACTACAAAATTAGGCCACCCAAACAAAAAAAAAAAAACACGAACACTGGGAAAACTTAGCCACGGGGCAACTGGCGGTCCCCCCTTCCCACAAGGAAAAAATGAAAACAAGCGAAGTCGGCTGTTCCTTCTGCGCAGGCGCGAGCGAGTTTCCCCCTCTCCCTCTTGCGCTGCTCGATTGTTTTTTTCAGTCTACGTTTCCAAACTCGGATGCAAGATGGCAACACTAATCAGGACAGAGTCCTCGAAACGAGTACACAAAAGCCTCGCGTGGCAGAACAAACAGAACGACAAACAAGAGACTAGCGTAGCGCAGCGTGTTTTTTGGAACAACATGGTGCAATCCCTCGGCGAGCCCTGGCCAGCGGCCCGCGAGAAAAGGCAAACCACGCAGCTTCGCAAAAGCCGCGGTGCCAGCAAACTTCTATCGCAGTAACCTATATTCCAATACCCGTGTGTCGAAATCAACCGGCCGAGCCTGGAAACGCGCACGTACACCAACACGTTAACCTAACGAGAAACAAAGGTAAAATAAATTTAAGAAAAAAAAATAATGAAATTTCCAGACCGTGACATTACTCCGGTCTACAAGGGCTTGTGCCCCACAAGCCATACAAAAAAATTCCTAACAATGAATAAAACCAAGGGGCAAAATTTACCAGTAAATGCCTACTCGAACAAGACAGCGCACGAAGGTTAGGTTTTACCACAACAATTAAATTCAAAGTCTAAACTGAGAAAGTTAAACCAATACATAATACATTTTTAGTAAATAGCCCAGGAAACAATTCTTTCCTGTAAGAATCGCTGGTGGCTGGCACATCGTAAAACTACTCGTACGACATACAACTAGGAGAGGCATGAACCGTGGACAGATCAGCCCTAGTTGAAGCTGGAGAGAAGAGTCCTTGAAGTGTGATCTGCAGCTCAAACCCAGGATCCAGCCTTCAGAGCAGTTCTGCCCTCAGCCCGCCTTCCTCGTAGCATGTCATTGGGGATGTCTCCCCAGTGAAACTGTACAAACATTTCAACACCAGTATCAAAATCTCACCAAAGAACATACACTACACTGTCAAGCCTATTTCAACAAGTTAATTAGGGGGGGGCGAGGGTTTATTTTTAACGTCATATCCAAACATTATGTTAGTACAAGGTTGATAACAAAAAAAAAGTTAATTATTCCATTAAGTAAAACTGTGAAGTGACCCTATTGAATAATTAGCAAACAATGTTGTCAAATATTTTACATCTAAATAAAGTGACTGATTAACACAAAAAGATCCACCCTACATTTAATCTTTATCAGTTCCATAAACAGCATAACTAACCAAGGATGAGTCCCGGGGCATGTTATTCTCTAACAACAACAACAAAGATGATCACAAATACGTCAATAAAATGAAAACAAACACAGCTAAATTAAAATGGGAGCTTGGCCACCAAGAGAAAAGGAATGGATTACACAAGTCAGGAAAACAAAGGATAAACATCAGGAAAGGAGCCTGAAATGTCCATAGGATTAGGTGAAGTCCAAGATCTTCAAAACACGCCTCTGCAGCTACTAGCTACAGAACAGAAAAAAAAATAGCATTGTCACTGGTTGGCCGAGAGTAACTGATTTCTTCGTTCGGCACAAGTCGACGAAAACGAGCCCCATGCTGATCAGTTTCTTCATTCTTTTAAGACAGAAAGTTCACATACACACAGCAACCGATTTGGGAAGGGGCTTCCACAGTATAACTCCTCATGAGTTATAAGCAGCCCACCACACAACAGGGGAGGAAACAGTAGTCCATCTCCCACACAAATTCCATGGCTGCACAACACCTGGTCCTCAGTCAGGAGGACATACATGGCGAAGGAAAGTTCTTCACATAACTTACGTAACGTAATCGTTGAAGTCTCTGGATGTGGTGAATCGGAGCACTATCTCTTCTTCATGAAAGAAAAAGAGAACGTAAACACTTGTTGCTAACAACACTGCCTCACTGGAGTCTGTGGAAAATAAATTATACTGTCTTCAGAGGCACAAGTGCACACCGGTTTGGACAGGGGAGGGAATAGATCAGGAACAAGGTATCCCTACCCAGGTTAAGTCAAAGTCGAGCGTAAACAAATAAATTAAAAAATTTTAACCCTAGGTTAATAATTGCTTGTACCCCTAGATTCATCCTCGAGTGTTGTTTTTTTTTTTTTTTAAACAAGAAGTAAGACCTCTGAACTGAACAGTTAATTACAAAAACATTATAAATCCTAACCACAAAAGTGTTTAACAACTATGTGCCCTTAATGGGGTGAACAAAACCAACATAAACAACAGTTCTGTTAATTAATCACACAGGGTGAGGTAAACATGAAATTCCTCACCTGACTCACTAACCAACTTAGATTTTAATCGACAATTCTCAGAAAATTTCTCATGTAAGTTAAAGGTTTCACTTGTGGTCGCAACAACAGTCTGTACAGTAGGTGAAATGTCCTCAGTTTTTCGTAATTTCCACTTGAGTGACAACCATTTCCATAGCAGAAAAATAATCATACACATTATGACACCAAGTATAAATACAGTTATGCTTATCTCCATTGTTAACATGGCATTTTCACTAAAAGCTGATACGCGGGGGAAGGTACCAATCCCCACTAGATAAGGGTTTCTTACAACAATTAGTAATAAAGTACCACCAATCACAAATAAAGAAATACTTTGTAAATGTTTTAACAAAAAGCTTACAACTTCCACCGGGTCTCGCAGCTGTAATTCTTCGGGCCTCGCAAAGGAACGTGAAATGACCAAATTCAAGTGAGGAATAACAGAAGGCCAATCCTCGTCTAAACAATCTTCTAATGAAGGAAAAACTGTGTGTGAAGATGCTGTTAAAGGTAAAATCTTTAATTTTTTTAATTTTGACCAAGCAGCTGGAATCACATGAATCATTTGGAATTTAGCTTTAGAAAGAAAATCACACGGATAAGGTTCATTAATTTTAAGCTCATCATTCATGTACAAGCGACAATCGCAAGGGACCTCAATGTCCACAGCGCCAGGTCGATCCGCAGCAGCTAAAAACAAGGTTTGGTTCTTATTCACTAAACACTGTACTTCTAGTTTACCAACAGGGTTAGTTAGAAAATACCGTTCAGGACCAGCCTGCGTAATCATGAGGTGGGTTCCCGAATGGCATCTGTAAGCACACAGTTCACCAAGTTTCTCTGCAGTCACTCCCTGAAATAAAGCTTTAGGACATAGAGAACTTCCCATGGCATCACCTGAAAATCTGGGAACAAAACATAAACTGTCTTCGAAGGGACGACAATCCAACAAATTTCTACCCTGAATGGTCACCAGTTGCTCATTATTTACTGCTAAAAAGTTGGGCTCGTGCTCTAAGTGGCAAGTGTTATTTTTCCAGCGGAAAGGTACCGCAACAAACTGAAATAGTTTCCAATTGGAATTAACATGAACAATAGGTATCTTAAGTTTGACATACAAGTTCTCCTGATAAATGTGACAGCGACAAATAGGCAAATGAAAATACTTTTGTACTTGGGCAACACTAATAGTTAAACGATAACCGTCTTTGTTTAAAATAGTCTCCAAAATTTGCAGTTGCTGTTTTAAGTGATCAGGGGTAACCAAAACATAGGGTATCTTATGGGAACGACATTGGTCCAAAATTTCAATTCGAGTCAAAGAATGGGATTGCTTGAGCAGTTGTGCTGCCAACAAGAGCTGAAATTGAAAAGAATGCCCTATCTTTTGTACCATTCCAGAAAATTTCACTGTCATAGATTCTCTCAAATCTTTAAGGTAATTAGTAAGGTTAACAAACTTAAACTGAATTCGTTTTAGCACACCGGACATAGCTTCATTAACCACACATATGGTATTACTTAGATTAGCCAGAGCAACATGATCATCTAAAATTTGTGATTCCATTAATCAAACATGTTGAGCCATCTGTCTTTGATTCAAAAATAAACTTTCAACTTGGCTGGTGACTGCGATGTCGCAACACCACCTAACAAATTCACCAATAAAGGATAGACCCCGTTTTTCTCTCTCGTCATCTTGATTATAAACCAAATCCTCTCCAGCAGCATCATTTAATTTTGAAATTAACATATCAGAATGAAACATAACCTGTTTCAGTTCTTTAAAAATTTTACACCAATCATTTGAACCATCCCTGGGACAGGAAGTTAAAAGAACAATGCTCTCCTGAATATCAATTAGTTTGGTTGGCCACGAGACCTTGAAATTGAGTGGGACCGAAGAAGTGTATAACATCACCTGAGTCAACGGCTCAAAGTGGGCCCCGGCCACTACTCCGACTGCGTCCCGCTGTTGATGAGGGGAAGAGGCAGCCGAACCGTCGAGAGCCCCCACTAGCACGGCCCCCACCAGTACCCAGAGGTTCATCTTCTGACCGTGGGCCCGAGAGGCTTACTTGTAGCAACCTATAACACTCTTAAATACTGATTTTAGGTACAAAATAGAGACTAGAGCACCGTCAACAGCCTTTTATTAAACAAAACAAAACATAATCGAACCTCTGTTATCAATTTAGACACACTATTAACGATAAACGGAAACATAACCTGCAATAAATAAATTAAACAAACATAACATCTGGACACATTCTTACTTCTCTAACATCAGGATAGATTTTGAGACGACCACAGTAATTTACACAAAATGAAACTCAGGATGAATAAAAGGGTTTCATTCGTTCCACATTCGTCACCTCAAACACATCTTTCCCACGTCGACTCTTCTTCAATCGATATAGGTTATCCGACAGATTGTCCTCCACTACATAGGGTCCAAACCAGCGATGAAACAGTTTCTCGGACAGACCTTTTTTTCGAATAGGGGTAAACACCAACACTTCCTGCCCAATTCTGTAATTTACAGCTCGTCTACGTTTATCATACCTGCGTTTGTCTACCTGTTGCTGTTTCTTCAAATTTTCAGCTGCTTGGCGAAGCGCATCCTTCCAACGACTGCGCAACCCCAGACTCTCGTCCTCATCTACTTGCTGATTTAAGTTGATCTCTGAGGGTAGGACGGGTTCTCGTCCATAGAGCAAAACAAAAGGGCTAAAATTAAGGGTTTCTTGTTTCGAGGAATTGTAGGCGAAAGTTACCAAAGGTAAATACTCATCCCAATTTTTCTGTGAACTGGATACATACTGAGACATCATCATGGCTAGGGTACCATTTAAACGTTTACAAAGACCATTAGTGTTAGGGCGGTAACCAGAGGTCATTAAAGACTGTATGTCCATTAATCTTAACAGCTCCTTGACAATTTTTGAACTGAAAACCTTTCCTCTATCGGTAAGGATAGAAGAGGGTACAGAATGGCGACAAATAATTTGTTCCAATAATAAATTAGCTACATCTGTTGCATTGCTGGTAGGAGTGGCTTTTGTTCAGCCCACCTAGTACCATAGTCTATTGCAACTAACACATACTTATTTCCTGACGTCGTCTTGGGAAAAGGGCCTAGAATGTCAACTCCAATGCGTTCAAAGGGCTCACAAACAGGTAAGGGTTGAAGTAGCCCAGCTTTCTTTTGAGGGACCCCTTTCTTCCCTTGACAGTCCCTACAACTACGTACGTATGCCTGAATTTCCTTAATCATGTAAGTCCAATAATACCGACGGGTGATTTTATCTATCGTGCGCGCTGCGCCTAGGTGTCCTCCAAAAATAGGGTTATCATGACATTCACTCAAAACTTCAGCTTTCAGATTATCAGGTACCACTAACAATTTTTCTTTACCAACCGAGTTGGGGTTATTTTTGTACAACACATCGTCAATCAAAGAGAAATTTTTGATTTGTCTGCTAAGATTATTATTGAGTCCAGAAGGGTTTTTCATTTCATTTATTAAAGGTGCCAGACTAGGGTCAGATTGTTGTAATTTAGCTAAATCAACATCCTGTAACACAAATATTGGTAATTCCAGAGATTTATCTTCATCACGTGAAGTTCCCTCTGTTACGGCATTACGACTCAAACTGTCCACATGACCATGTGCCTTACCACTACTATAACACACAGTGTAATCATACTCCATCAGTTTCAAGGCCCACCTTGTCAATCTACCTGCACTATGTGCATTGAACTTTAACCTATCAAGGTAACATAAACTATGGTGGTCAGTAACAATCTTAAACGGTTGGAGGTAGATGTAAGATCGAAACTGGTCAAGAGCATAAATCAAAGCTAAACATTCCAGGTGGGTTATTGGATATCTGGTTTCTGCATCTGTCAAAGTACGACTAGCATAGGCTATGGGTTGTAACTTTCCATCTACTCGTTGCAATAGGGTAGCCCCAATACCCAATGTACTGGCATCAGTGTGCACTTCAATGGGTAATTTCTCCTGAAAATGGGCCAACACAGGTGCTGTCGTTAATTTTTCTTTCAAAGTTAGAAATGCTTTTTCCTGTTCTGCTCCCCAGATGAATTTCTCATTTTTCTTTAATAAAGAGGACAAAGGTTTCGCAGCTTGAGAGAAATTTGGAATGAATTTACGATAAAACGAGGCAAGTCCTAAGAAACTCCTAATTCCTCGTTGATCCTTAGGTTGAGGAAAATCCCTGACTGCACAAATCTTTCCAGGGTGGGGGTTAATGCCTTCACTGTTTACTACATGTCCCAGGACCTCAGTTTCGAAGTACCCAAATGTACATTTAGAGGGTTTCAAAGTTAGGTTGGCATCTTGCATTCTTTTTAACACTAATTCAAGTCTGCATAAATGTTGGTTAAATGAATTTCCCACCACAAGGATGTCATCAAGATAAACTAAACATGAACCCCACTTTAATCCGGCTAAAGTTTTATCCATGTATCTCTGAAAAATAGAAGGGGCTGTTTTCAGACCGAAGGGCAAAGTTTCAAAACAGTAAGTCCCATCTGAAGTTACAAAAGCAGTTTTTTCCTTATCCTTTTCGGCTACTTTCAACTGATGATACCCAGCATTCATGTCAAGGTGAGTGAAATATCGGGCCCCCGTAAGGTGGCTCAAGAAATCATCTATCCTAGGTAGGGGATATTTATCATCTTTAAGCACTACATTTAACCGACGATAATCAACACACATGCGAAAGTCATTATCTTTCTTTCGTACTAACACAACTGGAGAGCACCAGCTGGTGTCACATGGCCGAATTATCTTGTTATCTATGTGCTCTTGCACAATTTTGTTAATAATTTCGCGTTCTCCTGGAGACACGCGATAAGGCACAGAAGAAATAGGAGGGCTATCTCCTGTATCAAGGAAGACAACCTCCTCGTTAGTGCGTCCTATTTGTGTGGGGTTCCAACTAAAACAGCCCTTGTACTTGTAAAGCAGTTGCGTTAACTTCTCGTGTTGGTCAGGAGGTAATTTAGGATTAATATTCAATTGGGTCAGATCAAATTGGTTTTCCTCTTTAGCTTGTAAAATGGTACTTACTTCCTCAGAAGGGGAGGGGGCAGTACCTTCAAATTCATGTAGGTACCCCAATTTCATCCCTGGATGTAAGACCACTGGGTGGGGTGCGGTGTTGGTGATCCATATGTGGTTATGTTGTTTTTGATTTACGATGCTACGAGGGACTAACACTGAAAATCTACTATAAACATCCTCTTTAGGCTCAAGCAAAACCTCATCGGGTAGATCACCTCCCTGGAAGTAAACAGGTATCAGCTGGTGTGTTCGAGCATCTAGACGCAAGTGTTCGGCTACTGCCACATAACCTATCTTCTCCATCCGTTCTGGTTGAATTTGGGTTAAGTTAGGTTGCTCTGTCGGAACAGCTGACTGGTTGTCCTTACCAGTTGTAGGGAAAGGATTTACTTGTTTTTGTTCAGTCTGTTTACATTTCGCACGATGACTGTTTTTGGCTTCCCTCACCTCTGAGCATCTAGTGGGGATACTTAAATCAGGATGGTTTAAAGTCAGAGACAAACTCCTATCTCCTATACATGTAATGACAGCCCCATATTTGCTCAAAAAGTCACACCCTAAAATAAGCCCTTTTATTGGTGTCTCCACAAGCCCCACAGGGTGAGAATATCGAAAACTACCGAGTCTAAAGTGTAGGCGACTCATGTGTTTCAACTGGTGAATTTGGCCAGACACTCCCGAGAACACTCTGGGTTCAGCGGGTTTCCAGTAGTTCTTTGGCATCAACCGATTCTCTAGTAGTGAAACAGCTGCCCCACTATCAATAAACACGGGGATTTCTGTCCCAAAAATTTTAGTTGTTAAACTCAACACCCCATCGCGCTTACAAAGGGACATTTTGTTTTCCCAGGACGAGTGCACACCCCGAATGTACCCCGCCCAGGCTAGTTTCCCTGTTTCTGGTTATCTTGCAGAGATGGGCACCCCCTTCTCATATGTCCGGGTTTATTCCAGTTGAAACAGATGGGTCGTCCATCAGACGTCCGCTGGGGCCTATTAAAAGGTCTAGGACCCGGGCCTGGTGTTATGTTCATAAACGGGTTACTTCTAAACTGATTGTTTGGTGGATACAAATTGTTGGGCACACCCTGTCTTTCTATATTCCTCCCTTGGCTTAAAACTCCTTTGTGGTGTTGATTGAACACGCAGTGTTTTCATGTCCTCACGTAATTGATTTAACTGTTTCCCAAATTCAAATAAGGTGCTTTCAAGTGTAGCATTGGTGTTATTCGTATCCCTAATGTTCCTAACGGGAATGTGTTCTGGTTTCCCGTTGCTTCCCAGTATCCTGTCATGGCTCTTTGCGTAGTATAGTCCTGCCTCAATGTTCCTGAGGTTCCCTAACAGTTGCTCAACTGTATTGTTTGGAAATAGCATAACCTTTTCAACAATATCCGACCTTAGTCCTCTTAGTAAGTACCTAACCTTGTTGGCTTCAGACATTTTTGAATCGAGTCTATTGCACAAATGTAAAACATCATAAACAAAAGCTTCGAAGGGCTCATCCCTATCCTGTATCCTTGACTGAAGTCTTAATTCCAAATCTTCTACTTGCCCTACTCGTGTGAATGCTGCTTTCAATGCAGTGGCTAGCTCCTCAAATGTGGTTAGGTTTTCTAAAGTTTTTTCGAAACTATCGTACCAACGCCCAGCAGGTCCCCTAAGGAAAGTTGGTAGATAAGAAATACATTTTTGTTCGTTCCACCCATTAACCTTGGCTGCTCTCCTGAACTGCTTCAAAAACTCTTCCACATCCTCACACTGTTTTCCCCAAAAATGACCTGGGTCTACATAGAATTTTCCTGCCTCCATGTTTTCGGAGTCTCCACAAGAATTCGCTAGCTGCAGTAATCGTATTCTATCATGTAAGTTCACTAAAGGTTCTTCATCAGAGCTACTATTCCATATAACGTCCTGTATTCCTGCTTTATCATCCTCACATAAGCTTATGGTGAACCTCTGTGACATACCTCAACCCTTAAAATAATTGAAGCTTAAATTAACTCAGAGCCGATAATGTTTACTATATGTGAGAGAGGAAAAAAAATTATTTTAAGAAAATACATATAACTGTCTGCGACACCCGAAAGATAAGTAGTGAATCAATGATCATTCATCCTAACAAAACAATAATAAAAAGACTGGCGATAAAATAAAAAAAATTCTCGCTATTAATTAAAGTGAACAAGTCAAATATAACTTAAATAGCATGGTAGTTTATCTCAGTGCTTGATTAAAACAAATGCTTCATGATTTAACCTAAATAATTGCAACTTATATAGCATAACTTGAATTTAAAAAATAATTTAAATGTACTTAATTGATAACATAGTAATTAAATAGGTAGTTTGCTTATCCTAACAACAACACCAAAAAATATGCTCTTATTTTAATCTCGGACCTCCTAACACAGGCTGCTGTAAGAGAAAAAAAAATTAACTTAAGTATTTTAAAGTCTGAAAAACAACACAGGTATTATTAACAGAAATCAAACGTAACTAATAAAATAATAGGTGCACTGGCCTTTCTTCTCTTTCCATCCTGAAATAAAGAAATATTATTAATTTTAAAACAACACAAAATACCCTACAACAGACTTTTACCCGGCGCCTCCACCACTTGTGACGGGACTCCGTCAGACGTCCCGCGTACACCTATACACAACACAATAAATAACCTATAACATTGGGGAGGGGGGGGGGTACTGTAGCTCGTTGGTAGGCATGGTACTCGAGACCAAGTCTTCTCCCTATACAGGAAGTGTAGGGTATAATTTATGTACTGAAAAGAGACATGATTAGTTCATTCAAGCACAGATTTGATTTACTAGGATAACAATAATTAAACAAATATTTAATAAACAAATTAATAATAGATCGGATAACCAATGAATTACTAATAAATAAGTTAACAAATAGATTCACGAATAAATAAATACATTAAATACACATTAAAGTGAAGTCAGCCAGCAAACAATTATCGCTACAACAACATGGCCGTTCTCTCGTCACCGCAGCTCCGCTTAGGAATAGTATACTTCCCAGTTACCTCTACATACATGCTTATAACCAGACGTCGATTTTTCCCAAAACAAAAAATAATAAATAATAGGGATGGAATAATACTACATTATTTCTTAAAAGATTAAGTACAGGACGAAGATCGCCCAGCCCGAAGCTTAGTCTCCCTATCCATCACTGCCAATCACTTACCCTCTGACTGGAGACGGAGAAAAGTTGTTTCAAACCGACGTGGTCCCCAGGCAAAAAGCCTCGGCCCCTCCCTGGAAGGAGGTTTTAACTACAAAATTAGGCCACCCAAACAAAAAAAAAAAACACGAACACGGGGAAAACTTAGCCACGGGGCAACTGGCGGTCCCCCCTTCCCACAAGGAAAAAATGAAAACAAGCGAAGTCGGCTGTTCCTTCTGCGCAGGCGCGAGCGAGTTTCCCCCTCTCCCTCTTGCGCTGCTCGATTGTTTTTTTCAGTCTACGTTTCCAAACTCGGACGCAAAATGGCAACACTAATCAGGACAGAGTCCTCGAAACGAGTACACAAAAGCCTCGCGTGGCAGAACAAACAGAACGACAAACAAGAGACTAGCGTAGCGCAGCGGGTTTTTTGGAACAACGTGGTGCAATCCCTCGGCGAGCCCTGGCCAGCGGCCCGCGAGAAAACGCAAACCACGCAGCTTCGCAAAAGCCGCGGTGCCAGTAAACTTCTATCGCAGTAACCTATATTCCAATACCCGCGTGTCGAAATCAACCGGCCGAGCCTGGAAACGCGCACGTACACCAACACGTTAACCTAACGAGAAACAAAAGTAAAATAAATTTAAGAAAAAAAAAAATAATGAAATTTCCAGACCGTGACATTATGATGATGTGACATTGGCTTGCTACTTCGCTTGAATGAAATTTAAATGTTAACTTTGTGATGAAATCTGCAAGTGCGTGCATTGTGTGTCCATTTCATATGTCGAATTTGCTTCCAAATGTGCTGCCTTTTTCGTTGAGTGGGCTTCTATTTTTAATGTAGTTTTGACACGAGTATTATTGTTGATGGTTCTTGATTTGACTAGCGTATTATTCCATCCTGTGCATGTATATAAGCGAGTCCTAGACAGCAGGATGCTCAGTTTGTTACTGATGTTATCGGTGTAAGGATCGCCTAGTTTGTTTCTTCTGGTGCATAAGTCGCGTAATTACCTGTTCTTGTGAACTGGATGGCATCTTTACCGACTTTAACGTCGAACTTGATGAAGGATGTACCATCGTCTACAGGAACCCTAACGTCAACGGCGACGAGGATGGAGCAGATCTCGACGGCAACGCCTCTGACAACACTAGAGGAGACTTCAACAGTCGTGGTACCACCAGCAGAAGAGAATTTTATGCCGGTGGTGCTGGCTACACAGGAAAACACGACGAACTTTGTTTCAGCCTCAATGGAGACTTCAATGGCTGGTGATTCAACAACTAACGGACATCGGTGTTGTTACTGTGACAAGATTTTCACAAACAACAGCAATGCTTGACGACACGAAAAGAGAGAATGTGTCAAGAACCTTTATCGTAAAATGATTGTTTGTGAGAAATGCCATAAGCAGTTTGCCAGAAAAGATAATATGAAAACGCACATGAAGACATGCAAAGGTCCTGCTGTTCGGCAGAAAGTAAAGGTTTCTATTCAACAACGATGCATTGATGTTCATAAGAGTATGCCTGGAGATGTCGCAACTGCGGCAACGTCAGTATCTGGATCGGGTCTGAAAGGCTCGTCTTCATCAGCAAGGTATCCTTGCAGCTACTGCGATATGTCGTTCACTTTTTCTCATGTAGCACGAAGACATGAGAGGATTAAATGCAAGAAGAATCCATCTCGCATGAAGTTCCGCTGTGATGAGTGTCATGAATGGTTTACACGTATTGATAGTTTGCGACGGCATGTGAAAAAATGCAACGGTAAAGTCCGTGTGTCTACTGAAGAACTACCTGTAGAAATTTCGACTCCTCGCTTTAGATTGGAGACTCGTAAGCGTACAAGCAAGAAAACCAATGTGCAGCAACCGATTGCTATAACGTCTGGACATGAAAATAAACCTCATACTGTGTTCGGTGCATTACAAGTGAATGATAATGGGTTCTACTTGGCGCAGTCTGCATTTCGTGGAAAATTGAAAGATTACTATTATCTAAATACGTTAGGTGAGTCAAAAGACATTTGTAATTTTCTTGATATCAGAGAGGACATAATCAATCAGCTTACTGATTATGTAGCAACAAACGGTCCATCAAAATATAACTTGTGGTTGGACTGTATATATGGAAAGCCGTATCCATTCGAAGACGAAGTGAGGAAGTGTGCATTCAAGACATCGGCTGCAGTAATTTACAGTTCTGACGATGTGAAGCAAACTGTTATAAACGGTATCCAGAAACTCTGTCAAGAAGAGGAGGACTATGTCTGTAAAGGTTCTGGTTGGTCTCTGTCTAGTATAAACCGATTGGAGCTAATAATTAGTCATTTCACGCCTATGTAGGGCTTTCGCAAGTGATCCTGTAGTAAAATATAGATTTTGTAATAAAATTTATTTTGTGAAAGAATTTGCGATGTTTTATTTACGAACCTGTCACTATTATGTTAAATTGTTGTTATATTTATTTTTTCTTCAGCATCCAGAATCGTACCAAGGACCTAAGTCGATCTAATTAATCATTTTATTGGTTGCAAAATTTATTTAATGAGTTTTGAACTTTTTCCTGAATTTCTAGAATTGAAATTACGAATTTCCAAGATGGCGGACATGATGGCTTATAAGATGATGGTAGTAGAGGATTTTAAGCCTCTTTAAGAATTTTGAACATGGTTTATTGAAATTATTATTTTTTTACATAAAATTAAACATTATTGCATCGATCGAGTATCGAACCAAGGACAGGAACTGATCGAATCAATATGTAAATTAATGAGTGATTTATTTAATGAATTATGGATTTTTTTCCGAATTTCTAGCTAAATAATTAACATGATTCCAAGATGGCTGCCATAACGAAACATGCAACATTAATAGGATCCAATATGGCGGTCATAATGTAAAGTGTAACGATAACATCGTACTCAACCGAGATGGCGGGCATAACGAAACATGCAACAATTAAATATAATCCAAGATGGCGACCATAACGATATGTTCAACAGTGGTTTTAAGTAATAATTTATTTAATTTTTATTATTTAATTCGATAAGTTATTTTTTTTAATGATTTTTAATTTTTTTTCCTGTTTTTTTAACATAAAAATTATTGATTTTCAAGATGGCGGACATGACATCATACTACCTGACGATAAATATACTATGAACAAAGTGGTGGGAGTCAGTCTGCCAGCAGCCACCAAGAGGGAAGGATCGGACGCCATTTTTATTTTTGCACTCGTCGGGTTCGAACCGAGGACTCATATTTTTATTAAAATTTTATTAAATGAGTGGCTAGCTCTAAGGTTTATTAAGCCGCTTTTAGGATTTTGGGTTTTTTCTAAGGCAAAACGACTTTTGAGGGTTTTTCGAAATCCTAATTTTCCCTCGAAACGGGAATTTTTACCTCGAAAACGGGAAATTTTTCCTCAAAACGAGAATTTTTAGTCATTTGGAGTCATTTTTAAGGAATTTTAGGGAATTTTTGAGTCCAAGATGGCCGCCGATGACGTCATCTAAGATGGCCGCTGGATCCTGGATCCTGCGCCTGTCACAGAATCGGCTATATCCATCTACTACTACTGTAATTTTGTAATAACATAATTTTATTTATATAAACTTATATAGAGTAAGATGGGGCAAGATTGCGCGTCGGGTAAGAGTGCGCACATGCTGTTTCTCCATGAACGATTTTCAGCAGTTGGTCACAGTGTTTTGCTGGATGAAGGTGACATGGCGGATAGCAAGTTGGTGTAGTTTCATTGAAGTGCTCCAGTTACTTGTTTCATTATGAGGTATGTACGATTTTTACACACATTTATGTAATTTTGTGCTTTGCGAACTTAAGCTTCTTCAAAAATTATACATGTAAGAATATAACTTCAGTTATTCAGACATATTTCACACTGTTTTTGGTACATATTCATAGCAAGATCATAAGAAACAGTTTATGAATTGTGCTGCGATCTACTGTGAAAGTGTACAACCTAGTGTGGGGCAAGAGTGCGCCTGTAGAGAGGGGGCAAAAGTGCGCAATGCGTATTCTTGCCCCTTATTTATATTAAGGGTCATTTATATTAAGGGCAAAACATTTGCAAATATTTTCTCTGTTGTTGGATCATTTGAATAATGTTATTGTTATTATTGAATATTACATTGCCAATATCAACAAATTACTGGTTGTTATACATTTCCATTATTAAGTGATAAATACACACACATAAGGTTTTGTCCTGCTATACGTCAGTTCCCCCTTGATCGAATTGTGTATCATTTGTTTTCTTTTTTAGGGAATACAGAAGAATAAGTTAATGCAAGATATGCACTGAAGAAATGCTTGTGGATGTATGAGATAAATTAAAGAATGGGCATTCAAAACGACAGATTGCAAAATATCTGGGTATCAGTGAGGCTGCACTAAGAAATCGGTTGAAAAAGGCATGTAATTTTTACTACGATAAAGAGTATTTTAATGGAAAGTAAAAGTGTGTTGAAAAGCGTTAAAAAAGTTATGCGGAGACCTTTCATTGAAGGACTTCTACTCGCAAGCATCTGACCAATGGTTGCTGAACAACCCGGGCCGTTGTATAACTCAGTTTCAAATAGTAGAATTGTTTGGTATTGCGTACAACAGATGTGCAACAGTTAAAAATCGATACAAGTCTTTAAAGTATGTGGTTTTTACCCATTAAATCGCCACATTTTCACTGAAGAAGACTTCTTGCCATCATCTGTGACTGATCAATTTGTTCAAGAGCATTCATCCCCTTCCGAGATTACAACCTGTGATATTTCCCCTTCTTGCTCTAATATTGGGGTATCATCATCATCCACTTCTACTTCTAGTACTACAGCAGAAAAACCTTCATGTTCCATTCGCTCAGCTGTTGTGGTGAAGTCGCCTAATCAAAACTGTTGTAGTGGACCAAGAACTGATGTTTCACTACAATATATTTTGCCCCTACCAAGAAGAAAGGAAAAACAGAATCGTAGGAAGTGGAAGAAATCCGAATTGTGTCTGGAACGCCATTTAAAGAAGAACTATAAGTAAAGACAGAAGAAAAGACTTCAGCTTCTGTAAAATCGACAGCAAGAAATAATCCAATTACAAAGATAATATTGTTTGTAACTACAACAGCGGAAAAGTGTTTAAGTAAGAAAGTAAAATCAAAGTCAACAGAGGAAATCTTGAGAACTGATACTTTTTGTCCAGCATGTGAGAAACAATATCGTGATCCACCATCAGAGGACTGGATCCAGTGTAGTAGGTGTATGGAATGGTGGCATGAATCATGTTCTAATTATGAGAATATTGCAACTTTGTTTGTGATTATTGTTAAAGTAACCTTGTCTGCAGATAAGTCTACAAATACTTTTAATTATGATAGTACTTATCATTTGTTCTTGACATATGAACAATTGAACTAGTCACTAGTGAAACTGTTATTATTTATCGATATGTCAAAGTAGTAGCTGAATTTATAACCATAAAAATAAAACAAATTGGATAAAAATATGTATAAAAACTTTTATAATTTTTCCATTTACTTTTGTAGCAGTTTGTGTGTAGCTTGAATTATTGCGCACTTATGCCCCACTTAAAACGCACTCTTGCCCCACTATGGGGTAAAAGTGCGTTTTTGCATCACATTTTTGAAAATTTTTTTCTATAATTAGATTAGATGTTACGTTTATGTTGTCTTAGTATATGAAACTAAATATAATATACTAAATATAACCAAAGTAGCATGTCAATATTTGAATTTACATGCGAGAAAAATGCATGAGAATCTTAGATACGTCATCTTGCCCCACCTTACTCTACTGTATTTATGTGCAGTTAACAACAATTCTATCCACCAAAACTTTTCTTTAGGTGGAGTGCGGGAGAAGTTAATATCCACAAATTTTATTTCACCAGTTTGTAACAAATTTTGTGTTCTTTCTAATGTTAGAAAGCCCAAGATTGTAAAGATTAATAGAAAAAAGTTGTACTACAATTATTGAACTGATGTTTACAATTTTTGGTAAGTCATTTTTTTTTTCAATTTTAACATAAATTGCACGTACTTATGGACATTTAATTACATTTTACGACTGGTATTTGAAATTTACGCAAAGTTTTGAAATAGTATGGTGAATTTCATGATTCTACATTAATAACTGTTTTTACAAATGTAAGTTGAAGTAAAATGTGTCACTCGACTTTGGTTGCAGATTAAAAAAATTCCATCAAACAGAGGGAAACTTTGAAGGGCTTTAAATTTCAAACTGCAGCGAATATTCCAAAAATGAAAAATACTGGTTTTTATATTAATTTGTCTGAAGAAATATTGTACCAAATTTAATCCAAATCTGAGATGGTGGGGTGGACGATGTGTATCTTAACGGGATGATCTGGCATGGAATGACCCTGGGATGTTTATAGTAATTATAAAGTGGTGAATAATTTGCTCACAGTTTAACATAAAACTCTTGAGTTATTTATTGAATATGCAAATTAAATAAGTGATATATGTATATTATATTATATTGTATAATGTTTACTGTTGTCTAGGTTAACTACGGAGTGGTTGTAAAAATCTACATAAATTGCTTAATGGATAAACATAATAAAATCTTATCACAGGTAATGATGCTGTTTTGCAGGACAATAGAGGAATATTTTTTAGCTCTAAAATTCCTTTTGTGAATTTTTTTTAACAGTAACAATTATATTAATCTTGTAATGACTGCATTATTTTTGCAAACTTGTCGCGGACCAAATTTTTACTACATACTGCACCCTCAGTTAAAATATTCAAGACCTTGGTGAATTATTAATATTTTTACAGATATGTATAATGCTTAGTAATATTAACTGCTTAAGATTCGTACTACTGCTCTGCATGACTTCATATCATTTAGTAAAAGACTGCCAGTATCCTAAACGTTCAAGTCATCTACCATAAGCATAGATTGCAGGCAGCTTTCTACTTTATGATACACCACTATAACAGGGTACATCTCTGGATCAGTTTTATTACTATCATCTAAGCAAGGTAATAAAAATTATGCAATTTGCAAAGTATCAACATTTTTTTCATTTTTCACATAATCCAAAACATTAATAATAGCTGCCAATTTTGATATTGCACATATATTTGTGCTTGCTATTCCACTCTCTGGGAATGCTATTCATGACAATGTACCTGCATGATCGGCACAATTCAGAGGCAGGTTATGTTTTATAATAAAGGCAGAAAATATACCGCTGCACACGTATCACACTTCTACCGTCGTTATCTTTGACATAAAACACCAGTTTCACACATTCCATGTTTTCTCTGCATTTCTTCATTGCACATACTTGACCACATCACAGTTCCCACTACAAAAGATAGAAAAAAGCACATGTAGCATCTTTTATTGAATCTATAAATGGAAGGAAACTCCACTCAATATGTCCTCTTGTATGCAACTTCATATTTGACATTTTGGATAACACACCTCCGACTCGCATAGCACGAGTTCAATTAACGCGAATGTGCATAATGCGAGAATAATTTTTGTGGAATGTTTTCAGATAGTGCGAAATAAAAACCCGCAAAACGCGAGGTGAGAATTACTTTTTTGGTATAAATTTACTGCCTCGGGGTGTCACCGCATCGTCGGATACATCGTGTGAATGCTGCTCGGGCAGTGTCTAGCCGAGCTCGGCGCGTCAACTATTGCAGGAAAAAGCCGTCTCAGCTATCATATTATCTTACCCGCCCGCCACGTGTGTGTGTGTGTGTGTGTGTGTGTGTCGTTTTCATGACTCACAGCGCTTCCCAGGCGACTGTAGATATACTAGTTATCGTCAAGCTTTGTTTTGTTGTACACTTTATAATCAGCTAGTCATTTTGTTGTTGTGCGTGGTAAAGTTCGCAGTACATATGTAATAATTATGAAACATGCAAAAGAAGTACATTCTGATAAAGTGGTAGCAAAAAGAAAAATTATTTCTTTAGAAACGAAGTTGGAAGTTGTATGGCGTTCTAAAAACCACGAAGGCAACAGTGCAATTGGTCGCGCATTAGGCCTAAGTCAATCTACGGTACGGAACATTATCAAAAATGAAAGTGAACTGGAGAAACTGTTGTTATCTGATGCATTAACATCCACGGAGGCGACAGTGCGGAACCGAACACCCATCATGATTCACACTGAAACACTGCCCAGTGAATAGGTGATTGAAAAAAATCACGGTAAAGATAAGTGTGGTGTTAAATCGGGCATGATAAAAGAAAAAAACATTAGACATTTTTACTGCTTTAAAACCTAAGTACCCCGATAGTAGTGAAATGTTTACAGCAAGTAAAGGATGGTTTTCAAGGTTCATAGACAGGTACAATATGCAATGTATGAAAAAGAAAGGAGAAGCAAGCAGCCAGTGCTGATTCAGTTGCAGCTGCATCATATCCTAGCATTCTAGAAGACATCATCGCCAAGGGAGGCTTCAGTCCTCAACAAGTGTATAATGCAGACGAGACAGGTCTATATTGGAAGAAAATGCCTGACAGGACTTACATTTCAAGAGAGGAGAAGACTGTTCCCGGATTTAAGGCTTCCAAGGATAGGCTTACAATTCTGCTTGGCACTAATGCAACGGGAGATAATAAATTAAAACCATTATGAGTGTACCACTCCAAAAATCCTAGAGCACTCAAAGGCTGCTCAAAACCACATTTGCCAGTAATCGTAAAGCATGGATTACACAGGCTGTCTTCACAGATTGGTTTACAAAACATTTTGTACCAGGTGTTACAAAGACAACAACCTTGATAACAAAGCATTGCTGATTCTAGACAATGCTCCTGGCCACCCAACTCACCAGACAGACCTGAACGAAAATTTTAAGGTGGTATTTTTGCCTAAAAACACAACCTCTTTGATGCAGCCTATGGACCAAGGGGCGATTGCAACATTCAAAGCATATTATTTACGACACACTTTTCTGCAGACAATCAAAGCGACGAATGGGGAAGGGAAACCATCACTGAAATAATTTTGGAAGTCTTGATCCATAAAAAATTCCATTGATAACATCTCTGCAAGCTGGGATGAGATGAACAATCTTGTCTAAGTGGTGTTTGGAAGAAGCTGTGTCCATTCTTTAGAGAGGAATTCCCTGGCTTTGAGCCAGTTGAGAGTCGGCTAGAAGAAATAGCAGAGGATGTAGTGGATATGGGCAAAAAACTTGGATTTGAAAAAATTAACACAACAGATGTGAATGAATACAATAACTCCCATGATGTAGACCTGACCGCACAAGAACTTATTGAACAGAATGAGGTGAAACGTGCAGAGCAGGAAGCAACAAAAGACATGTCACCTAGAGCTGAACGAGTCCTCACATTAACAGATCTGGCTACATATTTTTGCAAAATAAATTAAACTTGTATGATTGTAGAGGAGAATGATCCTAACGAAGAAAGAAGTGACAACTATTTCAAAAAGAAATCGACAAGGTATGTCTGGTGTACAAAGACTTGTACGAACACAAAAAAATAGTAAAACACAAACACAGCTAGAAAGTTTTTTTTGCACCTGCATCGACTTCCAAAAGAGCAGACCTTGTGAATCAGGCGATGGTGCCGGCTTGGGAAAGATAAGATGAAGGTTGTGACATGCCAGCTACCCCTCCCACTTCAGGACAGGAAGTTGATTCACCCCCTGCTGTACACGAACACAAAGACAGCTTGTTTACATTTACACTCGACTACATCCAAATCCGATTTTTCTCCGGACAATCTACGTTAATCTTTCCATTTATGTTGTGCCAGAAATTAGGTATTACGACATGTATTTTTTAAATTGTTATTTAAACTAAAATTACTCTTGGAAATTTTATTTTTCTTTATAATTTAGTTACTATTGGGTGATTTACGCTTTGTTAGGCTGGTGTACTCTATGTAGTTAAACTTTGTGCCAGTCGACTGAGGCACCTTTTCTCAGGGACCTATCTGATCTTTTGCAAATCTAAGACATCGTTGGAAGCCCGTTTGACATTTCTCCCGATTGCAGTCACCTCCCCGGCCTGTAACACTACTTCACTACATGACTAAAACCACATACAACAGCTCTGGACAAGTTATTACCATTTCTCAGGGACGAGCTTACCATAGCCTTTCCCGTCATGCATACATCTTAGGTTCTCTCCTCGAAATCACGGCTAGGACGCTCGTTCCCAGCGTCGTTTGTTTTTGTCTCCCCCACCCCGTTCCAGCTCCCTCTCGGTTCTCAGAATTTAGCCCAGCATCATTGTCCTCCAGTGAACCCCGCCAAGCGTTGACCGAATCGAAGGCCGACTTACCATAGAAAAAATATGTGCAAGTATAGACCACACATGACATATAGCAGAGGACATATTAACTTCTTCCCTTGTCGCCAGCGCGCGACATCTGCGGACAACTCTGCTAACCTCACAGCTACGTTCCCCTGTAGGCCGCCAGAGTGCAGCACCCGACTGCGGCTTTAGTCCCAGGCTATAGCAAAAGACTCGGGCGAGTCGATTCTTTTTTATTTCAGACATTCCTCAACAGGTAGTGCTAAAATCGGCCAGTGCTACCAACTTCGAGATCAAAGTCAGAGTTTTTTTTATGATTCCCACTCAGGGAACTTCGGAACCTTTCTGTCCGGACCCCACAGTCTCCCCCTCCACTTTTGATTGAACATTTACTTTTAATTACGAGACGCGGCTCTTCGCCAGACACTTCGCGTCGCGATTCCAGACGGACGGTTTGTGATTATCGGCAGATCAAAACACTGCAAGACTTCCATCCGGCCGCAACCGACGATGTAGTCGATTAGACAAAGGATGCGATCCCTTTAAATTTCTTTAAGTAGTTTAGTCCGTCTGTACAGTAATCAACATAGTAGTTATTTACTTTTAAATAATTTTTTTTTTTAAATAATGAAAATGTCCGTGCCAGCCGCGTATTTGCGGGCTCCAGATCCGGACTGGCGACGCATCAGAATAGAAACCAACTTCCCTGTCTGGTGAGTTACATTCCGCGACATTCCTCAACCTCCCCTTACCTTTTGCGGGCATTCTCTGCCCAGTTTGTTAACTGTCTGTGTACTAGTTCTGATCAGTTTTGATTCGTACTGTTCGCAGACAGGGTCCAAGAGCCGGACGCCGAATTGGAATTTTCACCACCCTTCCTCAACAACACACAGGCGCCCTGGCATCATGTTCACGATTGATCTCCGGGAAGCGAAGCACCGACCTCCGGTGCTACTGTATCCATTAACCTTTTTTGAACTTTCTTAAATTACGCCGTCAGACGAAGTTCCTCAGATAAACATCATTTCTGGACTTTAAGAATATATACTGGGATGGTTTGAATATATTTGTATTTTTTTATTGGTTTATGTATTTTTTTAATGAAACCTTTTTATAATCTGATTTGGGGCCGACCCATAGTTTTTTTTTCTTTCTGAATATACATGAGAGCTCTTTAAGTACATAATTGATATTGTATGTTAATATTTTTTAATATTTGTCATAAGTTTTCTAAGTATGGAGTAATTATATTCAGATGGAATCACACCTTGTTTATGTTCAGTTCTCATATCCTTTTGAAACCTTAAAGATCCCTAGCACAAAAATGGTAGCAGAGCTGGTGGTTTCTATTTTATTAGTGTGTGATTTCGTCTCTTAACAATCCCAGTAAAAATAACATAAAGTAAAGTAAACTTTTAGATATTTGATTTTTTAATATAAACATTTGAGTGGGCATCTTTATATTTTTTTAGAGCGATAATAAGTAACTTTGATTTTAAATCCTCATAAGTAATATTAATCTAAGTTTCGCGCAAGATGTCGCCTAGCGTTTTAGCTGTCCCAACCACGTGGCACGTTATCAGGCGTGCTCCACACAAGGTAACAGACACCCCTCCCCCCCTTTCACATTACCCGACGGCCTGAGTGCCGCGCCGCATCTGTTGACAGCGGTAACCTTAATAACTGTGCGTGACCGCACGAGACTGCCAAACCTCCCTCCCTCTTCACAACACCATCACCTGTGAGGACATTGCTCTTTCGTCGGCTGGAATGGGGTGCTGTCATAACTTAGAAACACACAACTTAGAAACACATAACTTAGAATTTTCTAAGTTATGATGGTTCTAAGTTATGACTTTCTACGTTATGACATTTCTAAGTTGTGTGGTTCTGCGTTGCGTGTTTCTAAGTAACGTGTTTCTAAGTTATGATCGTTCTAAGTTGTGTGTTTCTAAGTTGTGATAGTTCTAAGTTGTGACTTTCTACGTTACGACGTTTCTAAGTTGTGTGGTTCTGCGTTGCGTGTTTCTAAGTTATGTGTTTCTAAGTTATGATCGTTCTAAGTTGTGTGTTTCTAAGTTGTGATCGTTCTAAGTTGTGACTTTCTACGTTACGACGTTTCTAAGTTGTGTGGTTCTGCGTTGCGTGTTTCTAAGTTACGTGTTTCTATGTTATGACAGTTCTAAGTTGTGTGTTTCTAAGTTGTGATAGTTCTACGTTGTGACTTTCTACGTTATGACGTTTCTAAGATGTGTGGTTCTGCGTTGCGTGTTTCTAAGTTACATGTTTCTAAGTTATGACAGTTCTAAGTTGTGTGTTTCTAAGTTGTGATCGTTCTAAGTTGTGACTTTCTACGTTATGACGTTTCTAAGTTGTGTGGTTCTGCGTTGCGTGTTTCTAAGTTACGTGTTTCTAAGTTATGATCGTTCTAAGTTATGTGTTTCTAACTTGTGATAGTTCTAAGTTGTGACTTTCTACGTTACGACGTTTCTAAGTTGTGTGGTTCTGCGTTGTGTGTTTCTAAGTTACGTGTTTCTAAGTTATGACAGTTCTAAGTTGTGTGTTTCTAAGTTATGATAGTTCTAAGTTATGATTTTCTACGTTATGACGTTTCTAAGTTGTGTGGATCTTGAATTGTTAACATTCGGTTGCTAGTTTGTGGCGAAGGTTTTCATACGGTCTTTCATGCAGTCCCTTCATAGTTCTCACTTTGCCCATTTAAATTAGCTAGCAATGCCTAAAACTTGATGGCTAGTTTTGATTGCATGGTTTTAAAACTGGGAACAATACGATTGGTTTATTCTTTGTAATACTGAACACCAAATAACTCTTCGTGTTTTTAAACTGCGTAATTAAAACAAATATTTTAAATTTATATGTTATTTCGTTTTATTGATAAAGCTCCGCTTTATTTGTCATTTGTGAAACGGAAAAATTAATTCACAGTCCAATGTTCAATAATAATGTTTGTTCGCTGAAGTATTACTTGCAATAAAATGCACTAATGATTTCGGCTAGTCGACGTCTTATAGAAAATGCATAATCATCCCATACAACACAGAAAGTTAGCCAATACATTTACAGTGAAACATTTTTTTAAGTTTTCATTATGTGCAATTCACAGTTAAATAGTATTATTTTAGTTTAAAATTTGGTCTAATAAATACACACTTAGCAGACTTACGGGTCTATATTTTGACAAAAGTTTGAAATCAACATATTTCATATGCTTTTTTTTTTGTATATGTAAATTTTATTATTTACTGCAGGGCTTTATAATCATGCAAATTTAAAATATATACTTGATAGTTCAATGGTTTCATTACACGTTACAAGATATTACTTCAACCATTTTTTTATTTGTAAGTAAATCATCTAGAGTTTGTGTTGTAGGCTAATGGAAATGAGAAAAAAATCTTAGCGACATAGTTTTGTACACTTCAAACGGATTGTCGAATAGAGTTTGATCTGTATTGAGTAATCAAGAAAACAATGCCAAAAACACGTACAAAGTTTATGAGTTGTGTTCCGAAATTATATTTGATACTGCTGTAGCGACCAGCCATCCTATCTTATTTTAACTCAATAACGTTAATTGTTTAAGAGAATCTTTATTTTAAGAACTAATTTTATAACCTTACATTAATTATACTGTTCCTGAGCTTACTTTTACTATCCATAATTTATTTGTGTTAACGCTTAATTAATTAATTTAAAACGATTTCTCTAGACTCATCATAATTAAAAACTTTGTTTAAAATTTTTATATGAAAAATTAGCCTGAAAACAAATTTAAGTATTTATTTTTTCGTAACCATACAAAATATTGCCTGAAGATATTTCCCGGTGGACTGATTCATACTGCTGTATTTTTAATTTGTACTTGGCTTTGGTTGCCAAAATAATTAGTGTAACTTCTGCAGTCACAAAAATTTTGTCGTAATTTTTACCAGTTACAAAATTCCTTTAAATTATATGAATAAGGAAAGTAGCATTTAAACAGATATTTTCATGTTGGTTAACTTGAATATTTTAACATTAAAAGAGAACAAAATTACATAACATTTTCATGGACTAACAAATTTCTGAATTCTTGCAAGTAGTAAGGTCTGGCGAGTCGAAAACATAATTTAGAGTTGTTATTGTTGTTAAAGTTGGGTTATACCCGACTTTGACGTATTACTTTGACAGAAAAATAACAGATCTAATAAAGTTCCATAACTCAGGTAGAATTTGATATTTCGAGTGAAATTTGAATCCTGGATTCCAATTTTACCCTGAAACTGAAAGATTCAAATAATAAAAAATTAAATAAATTACAAAAATTATGAATTCTTTTTTCATTCTCTTTTCTTCATACAACTATTTATAAATATAACTTAAATTAAGACGTATTTGAAACCAGTCACATGAAAAAAAAATTATTAGTGTCAATTAATTCAATTACGGTATTTGAACCTCGGGAAGACAACGAAAAATCCACCGCTGTCTTTACACTTCCAAGCCCATCAGGCGACTGATCTCCTCCGCAGCAAGCAGGAAGTCTTTTATGTTCAAATACTCTTTCTATTCTTTAACTATTCAATCTCACTGAACATGTCATAAAAATATAAAGAATGCTGGTAAATATTCATACAATTAAAAAAAATTAATGACAATTATTCTCATATGATGAAATTCTTTCATAACTTTTAATGCAAATAATTATTTTTAGAAATGTTTGGCAACGTATGGTATATACATAGAGTCATTTTAAATATTTTAAGGTAGGGAAAAAAGTTTAACGTCATTGTTTTCTTGTTCTATATTTAAGTGAATACAAGAATACCCATTTAACAAAAAAAAATCTGATTTAGTTGTTGCAAGAAGCAACGCAAGTGTCATGTAATGTAACATCATTAAAAAAAATTGCAAAAGTTCTAACCAAGAAGACGCATATTTTTTGTTTATACAAATCAATAATTTATAAACGCCTTATTTGTACATATAATTGGATTAACTTACAACATACAAAATTGCATGCATTTTATGGCAAATTTTACTGAATTTTGCGCGATTTGTCAACAAATTCACGATGTGGATCCACAAGTAGTGCGGGATCCCCCAGGCCTTCAGATGATGCTGGATCCCGCGGGATTGCGGGATTCCACTTAGCTGTATTGCAATCCCTAGTCTCAGTGCCTTGCTCCTGTCAAGCTTATACGCCTAAAGCGTTACCGTATTTCATTGACATGCACCTTATTAAGTAATGCGATTGTAGTCTCGTCTTTATTTGCTGTCAGCCACGCACACGGAGCTCAGAAGGGAGACGCTAGCCATCAGTGTGTACCTAACTACGTTTTGCTAACTAATCAAACCATCTTTCTTTACAATAAATATATTTTAAAGTTTCTCTACTTTTAAGATCAATGCATATATTTTAAACCCTGTTTTGCTATTCATTTTTATCAATTCTGTCAATTACAATAATAAATTAGTTTTTCTGTCTGTCTTTCGCGTTGCTCGGAGACGTTAATTTGTTACATAGATTCTTCTGGAAGAGAGGAAAGGGAAGGGGGTAATTTAATAAAGTTTCCTTTATTTCATGTTAAACGATCTTTACGCCATTAGATACACCTCGACAACGCGACAAATTCCGTGTTTCATAAATTGTAAAACTATTATTTTAAACATACTCCCCTCACATGCCTCTTCTGCATATATTAAGTTTACTTTATATTATATTAGTATTTTTTTCTTCATATGAACTTTTTTTCTATTCCGAAATTCCTTAAAAAACACTTAAAAGGTTTTGTTTTTATCAACAGCATAATAATTTTGTAGCATGACTTTTAATTTGACTGATTTTTAGTATAGTCCCTATTCCGTGTTATTCCTACTGACCGCAGCTATTGAATTGTCGATGCTTTCTTCACTGCAGTCGTGAAAGGCCCTTGGTGTATTACACACATTTCTCTTTAGAAACTGCCAATAAGTTTTAATTATTCAAATTCCTACTCGGTTCAAACCTTGGCGTTTTAATTAAATTGGCTTTACAACAAATATTTAAGTAGATTTACATTTTTAATATGTTTGTTGTTGTAAAATTATGTGTGGTGTTAACATTTCAGTTTCGACTTAAGTACGGAATAAAATAATTTGTATTTCAATACTTTCTTGGTGATATTTTTGTGTAGAGTCAATTATGACTATTTAATGTGTTAAAAAAATAATTCATTGATTCACTTACTATTTTATTACTGCATGGTTGCACCGGAACGTGGCGCACACGTGCTTTTGAAATATGATATATTATAATTCTCACAAGTTAACATCACTTTTGAATGTTAACCCAGTCCATCTGTTATTATTATCACATTTCTGCAGCAATAATTAAATAAAGTTGAATTAAAAAACTAAATATAAGAAATTGTTCGAATTTTACATTCATTTTGATATCAGTTATTTGTACTGCTTCTTTAAAGAAAACATGCTAAATCTGATCCAACCATACAACTTACTTAGTCCCACACCTTTTTCATTAGAAAAATCTGGTCTAAAAATTAAAAAAAATAAAGAATTATACAACTAATTTATTAAATAAATGTTTTACAAGTATGTTTATACTTCACTTAATATAAAGTAAATATATATGTATATAAATATATATGTAAATAAATATATATAAATATATAAAGTAAATATATATGTGCATATATAAAACACTTTCAGCAGTTTGTAGAATAACAAATGAATAAATGATACATAATACTTTTATTTCTTTAAATATAATAAAAATAATATCCATCACATTTACTACTTCCTAGCTTTATCCCACGGTTAGCTCGCGTTTAAGTAGATTTTGTCATTCAATTCAGGTTGTCGGTCGACACAGAAAGCAAAACTATTAAATTCAATTAATTAATAATATAATTAACTCATTTAATTCAGGTTGTTGTTCAATACGGGTAGAGGTTAAATATTTACAAAAGACAAAAACTACACAATATAAATCAGGGTTAAGTGTTGGAGAAGAAAATAAATAGCGGAGTTTGTGTTAGTAGAGTAGTAGGTTCTGCCTTGTCGCGAATTTAAGATTTCACTCCATATTAAATTTTACCAACAGTTAATTAACATCCCTTATTAACTCCGCTTGTAATCTATATCTTACATAGTATAAAACAAAGTCGCTTCCCGCTGTCTATCATTATGAATGCTTAGATCTTTAAAACTACGCAACGGATTTTGATGCGATTTTTTTTAATAGAGAGATTGATTTAAGAATAAGGTTTATATGTATAAAACATGCATAATATAGTAGAGAAACACTGATAATTTTAGAGGTTTAGAGGTGTATGTTGTGATGAATTGGTAGAAAATCACCATGGCAACGGCTATTCGTATCTATGGCAACGACTATGTCATTGTTAGTGCAGTCCTCATCACCGTTGATATTTTGCGGGAAATTTAAATATAAAAAATTGCTCTTTTTTCCAAGTATATAGGTATCCTACAGACTTGAAACTTGACAGTAATGTTCCTTATGTTACTCAGGATGACGTTTTCCGAAAATCAGCTCCCAATGGTGGTTAAGCCCGTGCAACAGTGGTTACTTCGTCTCCATGGCAACGGGCATCGCTTTGTTTTCTTTTTCCATTCGAGGCACTGCAGTGGCGTACCCACAAGGAGGGGCATGTAAAATGAGCGGCGTAAGAGTGTACTGCCTGCAGACTGCCGAAGCGAAGTACGGGTACACCAGTTGTACGTTGCGTGCTCGAGAGTCGGGAAACCATCGGTGCTATTCGTTTTCTCTCCGATACATTAAAAAAAAAAAAAAAAAAACATTGTAATAAATCAATTGCATGGTACTTCATTTATTATTACTGTAAATGGGAGATTTGGTCTTATTTTCCCTGTAGTATAGCCGTGCGAAGCCGGGTCGGGCAGCTAGTATATATATAAATGATGAAATTTCTTCTGCTTTGAGGTGCAATCCCGTAAACACGACTAAACGTACCGGTATGGGACCATCACCATTCGAAGTGGGATCGCATGTAGGTGGTTCTAGGTTATTCATTTTTTGAATTCCGTTGACCCTTTCACCAATTTTTGTTTAGATTTTTAAATTTGATAAGATTTTTCGCCAGTAAAAAAAATATACATACAATTTATGTTATGGAAACTTTTCTCCGTGCTAACGGATTGCTCATAGCAACGAAAAATAACTACACCCAGCGATATATTAGTTATATTTGCTGTTAAAGTTTTATTTTAGTTTATTAAACTATAATTTTTTCTTTGATGACATATAGGTATCATATGTCCTTTTCTGTACCCCTGACAACGAGTATGCAAAATTTAATGATGATCGGTTGAGTAGTTAAGGCGTGAAAGCGTAACAAACAAACAATCAAAATCAAATTTGCATTTTTAATATTAGTAGGATGAATGAATAAAAGTGCTAATTGAACGGAACAGGCCTGTGTTTATTTTTCATAGTCGTTTACCTATATTTGTTTAAGTCATTGACATTTCTTTCAATGAAATTAGATATATGCCTCCCGAAATCAGATACTAAAATAAAAAAAAAATAATTTAGTTTTGTTTATGAATAGGTTGAACGAATATTTATGCTTGTGTATACGAGCACAGCGACTGCTTGTTGTCGACGGAAATGTTTGCAGATTGTACTGTATGGCTTGTCATTGTGATGCCTCAGCGGGGCGCCTGAGATCCCGGACTCAAGGTCGTAGGGTCTTTGGAGAAGAATACCTGAAATGTGCTGGGATGGGGTGTGGCAGTAAACCCGTGCGTCACTCGGGAAGGGGAGAGAAGTTGCCAAGTGGTGGGGGAACAATTTACGGGCAAACGGATTCTCAAGACAAAGGACAGAATGAAACTTACGCAGATTTTCGTGCTGGTTTGTATGAAATATAATTCGAGTATTCACAAACACAAAATATTTAAAAAAACGCAATACAGTCTCCTTGAGTTCTATGGGGAAATTAATTTTTTTTTAGTTGAAGTGTTTCAAGTTACTTCCAAAATTAAACCTTTACATTAAATAATGTTATTTAAAAAATCTGCATTTTTTCACTTTTTACAATCGTATTCTAACACATAGAATTTTTTCACCCTTTCATATAATACAACAACGAGCTTTGAGAGATACACGTGTACACTTACAAGGGGCCATCCATAAATTATGTCACACGAATCATGATTTTTTGCCCCCCACTCCCACCCGGGACTTGTCACAGATGGTGTGACGTCACAAATTTTCTTACTTTATATATTGAACTAATTTAATTAAAACAGCAGTTTTAAAATTATTTTTACTTTCATTAAAACTATGTTTTAAACAAAATAACATTAAATCAACATTTCTTAAAATTGACAAAACAAGAAACTACTTAAAGAATGATAAACTAATAATTATATCAATGAAAGATACAAAACTCAATCATCTTGTGTCCATGGACTCTGAACCCACTCCTCTATATTGCTTATCACTGGCATAGCAGGCATTTCGTTCTCATTTTGGTTGTTAATGTCAGGAACACATAGGCCATTTATCGTTCAACTCTGTTGAATGCACTTCTTCCCGGAGCATTTGTGGCAATGTAAATAGCATCCAAGTCAAAATCTTTAAAATATTGCACAGCTGATACTATAAATCGCTCTAATTTCAAATCTCGAAAACTTCTTTGAATTTCGCATTCATGAGTTGATTACCTTAAATCGTAAAAGGCGTATTGATATGTTGGTAATATTTCTAAGTTTTTCGCTTACATTTAAAGTTTCGCATTTGAATATTTTATATTTGGACAAGTGACATCACGAAGCTTATGTAGCCTCCTACTTCTTGTCACACAATGTCACACTTCGTCGACCACCTCCCCTCCCCTTAACGCGTGGCGTTATTTAGGGATGGCCCCCAATGAGACCGAGTCTTATCAGTTTCTGATAAGAAGCTCAAGAAAAGGTAAATAACATTGTTTTCAAATAACCTTTAAAAATCACACAATACATCTTGCAATTCTGTCCTCCATATTTAGTGTAACGTGTTCCGAAAAAACTGAAGTTATTTGTATGGAAGCCAACGACTTTCTTTTTATTGCACGTTTCACGTTTTCACTTATGAAACTACCAAACAGGCAAAGCACATGAAAATTTTTAATGAAATTATAAATAATTGCTTACTTTGACATAAAAATTAACATTACTTATAGAAATAAGCCAAATGTAAATTGTTTCGACATTTGTATTGTTTAAAGTTGCAGGGTCGGTGATGTTTAGCGTCTGGCGTATTTTACCTATAAATTGCCGCAGTTTTATTGCACTTGTTGCATGTAGCGTCCTGTGCGTTTGCTTTTCTTGCGAAGTTTATAACATTAGCCTTGTTGCCAACTAGTGAACACCTTAAGGTGTAGCCAAATTATACTTGTTGATTTTATTTAATTTCAGACGCCCGTGGTCACTTCTTAAACATAATTTACTACAGTTACATCCAATTGTTAAATTGTCATGTATTTCACACTTCTTCCACGTGAAAAGTGCCACTTATCTAACGCTCAAGCCCGCTCCACAATGTGTAATGGGACTTCAAGAAATGTAGGTTTCAATATGCGTTCGCTGCTTCCACAGTGCATGAAAACTTAACAAATGGTAATGAAGTGATTGAATTTTTCCGGTTACGAAAAAAATTAATTAACTGAAAATTTGTTGAGTTACGATAAAATAACCACGGTCATGATTTACACACACACGCCTACACGCACACACACATGTATATAAACATAATTATATAATTAAATTTAATTAAAAACAAAGTAATGATTCTGGAGGCAAATTGAAAATAATGTCTTATAATAGCGAACTACATATTAAAAGTTCTCAAATAAACTCGTTGAAAACAACCGCATACTCTGTTTATTAATTACTGAAATCCAGCGCTATTGGAGGTCTACACTTTCAACTACCATGATTCACAACTGCGTTTGCTTTACGAGAACTTGCAAAAAAAAAAATCAGTGTAAAAACAACAACCCACAGGTTACATACAGGATTAGCATATATGAATGACCGGATGTAAAATAATCATATTTTCAAAGATATTATTCTATCAGTGATACTCAAAATAAAATAAAAAATTTCCATTTTCTTATAAACAAATCGTTCACTTCATGGCAGTTTTACCTTAGAACTCGATGATAATAGGAAAAAATGATAAGTGTTTATAAACCAAGTATACATGAATAGTTAATAATCAGGCATTGATATGTTTACATATCATGACCTAACTTCGTATTACGCTTCATATTCTAGTAATTTCATCACTGTAGATCCACAAAATGTACTAGTACTAGGCTCCAATTTATATATGAGTCAACCAGGCATTCGCCCAGATTTCCAGTTTTTGAGCGGCGAAAGAATTCGTGGTACGAAAAAAATTGGACAAAAAGGTTTGAGGGACGAGAAATAATGCCTAAAAATATAAATTACTAAATAAAATAATTTAGAAAAAGATTTAAAATTCGTTTAATAGTATACTGTAACTCATATTTTATTAAGTTAACTATAACAGCCGTATAAAAATACTACAAACATTTATTAAATTAAAAAAATACACACAGCCTTTGTCTTTGAAAAACCTTAGTATTTAGTTGCATAATAAGCTGTTTTAAAACTTATTATAAATAAGCTTGACTTTGAAAAGTTTTATTATTTTTGCGGGGAACTGGAAAGAAAGGGGGGCGGCTAAAAATTATTTTCCCAGAGCGCTGGCTCCTGAAATCAGGGCCTAGCTAGTACATAATACAAGAGCAATCAAATTACTAAAATAGTTTAAGATGAAATGTACTTATTTTCCACTTTCCCTACAACCAATTCTATAGATTTTGGTGGAAAGTCAAAATCATCCTCACAACGAATCAAGTGAACGCTTACCATACGAAAATATCTTAAAAGAAATGTTTTGTACAAATAAAACAGAAAGGCTGTTTGCAAAACAATCTGTTATTCACAAAAGCAAGGCTACGCACAGTTAAAACATACTTGTTTTTCCAACACTCAACCCACTTAGTATTAAAGAACATATACTGAGAACTAAAATTAACCTAGCCAAACTCAAGAACTAATTATTCTTAGATGACGCTTTGGGCACTATTCATTTGGTTAGAATTCGTATATAAGGAGTATAAAATCTATATTGTAACAAAAAAATTAGGATAGGTTCCTAATATGGTAATTTTATAAAATAACAGCTTCTTGTAAATAAGGCTAATACAAAACCGTCAAGTGGAAGATTCGTTGCGTAAATTCAGAAGTAGTAATATTTATTTGGTACGTAAGTAAAACTTTATATGTAATTAATAAAGGCAACCTAACTAACCTTTAACTTTAGTTACTATTCAAATTGTTTTCCAGGAACCGCTACACTGTAATTTTCCCCTAAAACATTCCGATGTGGCATACAAGTAATATATAAATGTATGTCCGGCATCTGGTGCCAGTACATTGTGTGTGGTTGAGGTCCATCATCTTGGATTGTGACTTCACAGCGGCCATCTTGCATGACCTTGACTTTGACCTCGGCCACTTTTTATTCCTGACAACATTTTGTTGGTGTTCTCCCTATACTCCTGGTTATTCCTGTCAAAACTTTTGTTGAATTTCTTAGCGTGCTTCTGGTTAATCATTAAAAAGTAGGTAATCATTTCAAGCATTTTTTCGATATGAGACATGCAATTGTATTTAGTTTTACGTTAAGTTAGTGAATTCCTATTACCAAGTTACAACTACAAATTAAATCAGGTGAATCTCACACATAAATTAGATTTATCACTGAGTCGATTTCTATGTATTAAAACAGCTGAGAACCACAGCATGCAAGACTATTCTCCTTCTGCTTGAGGTCTAACAAAGCTCTCCTATTCCGATCGTGAGTGAGCATCCCGCATCTCGCTTAAAACATAACAAATAACGAATGTTTTATACTTGCATTATTATACAAGGTAAATTGTACTAGATGTATTCAGATATATTGTTTAAATTACGAACACTGTGAGCAATTACATGAGGAGACATCTGTTGGTGAAAAACAGATCTACTTGGAGATGAATTTTTCAACAAGTGTAAAATTAACTCTAGCTGATGGTTTACTGAAATTCCTACTTGAATTTCTGTTTTAGTTTGGAACACTCAGTATGCTTCTGACCACATTCACAGAAGCTAGTATGGATTCCGTAGCGATGTCTGTAGCCGTTATCGAACGGACACAAGTGTAGTTATTGCAGCAAGAAATTTACCTTGCAATAAATGTTAACCGTCATGAGAGAAGCGAGTGTATTTTGGGACATTACTAAAAATTATTTAGTTGCACTCAGCATCATTTATTTGACGAATTTATCTTGAATAAACATCAAAAGATCTGTACAACCAAGTTAACTGATGATAACAAGAACGGTGCTTCATCATCCAGAAAGTGAAATAAAGACAACATTATCCTAGATTTCGTTAATGATTTGAAATTAAATGCTAACGAAGAAAGTAGCATATTTAATGGAAATTAAAAAAAAATATCAATAGTAAATTCAAGTCATCTTTGCAGAACTGAAAACAATATAAAAGCATCTGAAGCTGACAAGTTCGAATAACGTGATGACGCACTTGAACCTTTCAAGATCAAATACCAAGCTGAAGCACCTGAATCTTACAAGATGGACAATTTTGATGAAACACTGATACCTAAACGATGGAAGCAACATGTTAAAATTATCAATTCTGATCATTTCCGTGATGATCAATGGGACGATTATGATTATAATAACTATGAGGCTGGTTTTAAAACAGAAGACTATCGAGTTTCTCAGGAAATTGGCAGTAAAAGCACAAAGAAGATGGCGGCAGCAGCAGAAGAGATTGATTACACAACATGAGAAGATCCTAAAATATTGTCGATAAGTTAAGACTTCTACTTGCTTCCCAAAATGTTAAAAATATATCCATCACTAAAGAAAAATGTACTATACTTCATGAACTAAGATTTACGGGATAGTACAATAATGCCTTGTTTTACCTGCAAGTGTGTTTTATTGAAAAATAAATTATAATTGGTATTTTGAAAAAAAAAATGTTTTATTTCTTGTATTTTAATTTATCGCCTAAGATTGTTTTCTCACACTACAATTTCTAACTAAAATATGCAATAATCGTCACCAAACAAAATAATAAGTAACAAAAAAGCCTTCTCAGCAATCGAGACAGTTTCGGGCTAAATATTATTGAAACCAATTGGAGCCAAATTCAGTTGTAGCTGCTGTAGAGAGTTGGAGCCATTGTAGCCGTTGTAGCCAGTTGGAGCTGCTGTAGCCATTGTAGCCGTCGTAGCCATTTGGAGCTGTGGAAGCCAGAGCAATTTAGAAATGTTGATTAAAATCTTTACTCGGACTGGACAGTAGCAGTCGCAACAACGACGAAGACCTTGATGACGTATGTACCATCACCAATTGGAAGTTCTTCAGTTCAGTCTGACCTATCACCTACAACAACAGTAATGCTGACTATCGTCAGTATAGATCATTGTGGAGGTCTATCATCGTCGTTTACATACTAGAGGAGACTTAAACGGGTGCAGTGTCATTATCAGCAGTAAAACATAACAAGTATCGAAAACGAATATATCGTGGTTCGGATACGCTTGGCCTACAAGGCTGACATTGTAAATGATCTGTTCGAACAGTATGCTGAGAACCGATGAATTAGATCTTTTGGTTCGGGATACTTTGTCTATACCCGAAATGGTACATGAGTAAGCTGAAGGGGTTTCCAAACCTTTTGGTGTGGAGACGCTTGTCATACGGCCTGTCTAGAGAGACTTTTCGTTGTAAGGCCAACTATCCAATTGTCAGAAGGTAAAGAGAGAAATAAAAAATATATTTTTTTAGTCTAAAATCCCTTTTTTTTTCATCGACCAAGGTTCGAACCGAGGACTGAAATCGATTGATTCAATCGATATATTATTTGGCTAATTTTCCAATATTTTGTCGATTTTTTCTCGATTATTTATTTAATAAGTACAGAATTTCAATATGGCGACCAAACCTACATCTGCGGCTCACTGGAAGCTGATAGATCAGGACAGTAAATATATATTTTTTGTATTTTTAAATTAATTTAATTAAATTAATTTTTTAACATAAAACTTTATTTGTATTGGTCAAGGATTGAACCAAAGACTTAAATCAATCGGGTCAATCATAACATTAATGGGAGATTTTTTTATAATTTTTGGAATAATTTCCGGATATATAGGTTAATAATTACAGAATTACAATATGACGGCTATGATGTCCGAAAAGATAGCGGAAGTGAAAACATTGTTGCAATAAATGCTCCTGCACTCTTGCCAACATAGCGGTAGCGCTCTATAGTAAACGGCTGGACACTAACGTGCCTGGTAGCAAGAACTGAAAACAAAGATGGTGGCAGCGCCCTCTAGCATATGGTTGGTGTACTACGTGACACTCGCGCTCCTATTATTGTGAATTGAAAACAAGTATGGCGGCAGTTCCCTCTAACAAATTCTGCTATTTTTATTTCATCATATTGAAAAAAATTACAAGTCCGAATATGCGAGATTTTTTATATATACCTTATATAATTCTCAGTCTGTTAAATGTCTCGATGGTCATGTGGTAAAAGGCGTATGTTTCTAATCCAGAGTTCCCAACTGCCATGGTTCGAATCACCTAACTGCCAATGTATACAGTATAAAAAATTAAATTTTATATGTCGATAAGGGTCATAACCTCATTAGTAGGTAATGGAACATCGAACTTATGTACATGAGACAGAGAGTAGCTGACACACACTAGGAAAAAATAGCAGAAACAAAAATGGTAGACATTACATAATCCAAGATGGCGACCTCCAGTGGAAGAAAGAAAAGAAAGATGACAACTTCCGGCAGATAAAAACAAGATAATGGAAAAACCAGATTGCGGCCGTAACGAATTGGGGCATTCAATTTTAAGATGGTGGAAAGTTTCAGAAACAAAATGGTAGATTCCAATATGGCGGCAAGATCATAGTCAAGGTCATTCAAGATGGCCGCCGTGATGTCACAATCCAAGATGGCGGACTCCAAACACACTACGCACCGACTTCAGTTTCCGGACATACATTTATACACTTCTCATATGGAATGTTAGAAAAAAAGTTTATTTTGAATGCATACTGGCGTGAACTTCTTATTCATTATAAATACTTTTTTTTGTTAAGAATTCTTTAAAAATATATCAAAAGGAGTTTTGTGTGTTTCAAGGGAAAGGACCTACCTACTGTTAATTTCAGCTGCAAAAAAAAAGAGTCAAAATATGACAAAACAACACAAGTGAATAGTGTTCAAATTACTAGTTAATGGAGTGTAGCACTATAAGGCAAAAAGCCACAGACTTATATAATGTAGGTCTACACATAACATAACCAACCACAGACATTCAATTAAGTAAATGTGTCACAGCATTTTTCTCAAGAAAACAATTAGTAACTCATTTGTGAATCACCTACTTGCACTTGGGAATGAATTAGTGAAAGTGTTAATTCAAAGTTAAGTAAATAATTATCTGGTTGCAAGCAATGTAGCTTAAAATTTTCGTCCAAATCACCTTACACAGTTCTTACTTTTAGAGTAAAGTGATTAAGAAAAGGGAATTTTTTTTCATAGAACCATTAAAATACATAATATTAAATTTTTACGTTTATTGTGCGAAATACGGAATAAAAAATAATGTAATCATTAATTGATGAAAAACCGTATATTGTTAACACTTTACTATAAAAAAAAAGGGGGGGGGGGGGAAATGCCGTAGTACGTAAATTTCAACTTATTTACTAAGACATTGGAAACTTAAAAGTCTGTAGACATAATACGCTGCAATCTTACGTGATGGAAGAGAAAGTCCGCGAGAGATAGTAAAATTTCTGATTTAGACGTAGGACATAACGCAGGTCACACCGAGCAGATCGACCCGCATTTTCAGCCACATGAGTCACGCTGAAATATGAACTCGATTGAAACTTCTACGAGCCGAAGAAAAGAAACAGCAATTTTTCCTAAACTGTTACTAATTCAAAGTAATGATTAATATATAAACGGAAAATACCCCTGCAAAATTTTTATAATACTAGTCAAAAATCGTTATAAATAACTACGGGTAACTCATTTAAAGATATGAATAGGTATATTAAACGAAAATAGTTATCGAATTTTATTTTAAAACTATGAAAATAGGTTACGCAAACAATAAATTAATCACAGTAACAAAGAAAAAATTTGTAATAAAATACATACTTTTAAATTTAAAACCTAATTCCCGTAAAAATACTTCATTATCTCACATCAAGTAATGAGAGTTACTCGGAAATTCACTACGTATAATCAGTGGCGTAGCCAGGATTTGTGTATGGGGGGTGTTAAGAAGCATGCCCCCCCCCCCCCGTATTAGAGGGGGGGGGGGGTCCGGGGGTCCTCCCCCGTGAAAATTTGGATTTTAAGGTGTAAAATAGTGCTATTTTAGCAGTTTTCGGTACTTAAATTTAAATATTGTAATGGTAAAAATTTTATTAATTTTAATATGAAATTTGTTTGAGTGATGAATAAGAAATTAATTAAAGATTTGGTGCTAAGGGGGGGGTTTGAACCCCTAAAACCCCCCCCTGGCTACGCCCCTGCGTATAATACAACGACGTAGCGCAAACGCGAAAGCTCAGGTTCGAAATCATTTCATGAATCTTGATATTTTACCACCTCTCCAATGACCTAGCCGTCATGTTGGAACAGTAAACATTGCTTGTGCAGTATTGCCCCGGAAATCAACAGGAAAATAGTACCTTGATATAAATTTTACGAAATGGTAAAATTAATTTTTTATGTTCCAAATATATAAAATTTGCAACGCTTTTAATCTAAAAATGTTTTAAAAATATTTAAGAACTACCCTGCGTCTGAACATAATGTTTCTGCTTTCTCAACATTACGTGATTTCTCACTTATTAATAGAGGTGTAAAAGTAACGAAAAAATGTGTACCCGTATGTATTCGTTACTATAACAATTAGTACTCGTTACTTTCGTATCGTTACTCGTTACTTCTGATACCGCATGACATGGCACATGCTATGTTATGTAACAGCATCGAATCGAGTCGTATTTCGTACGCGTACGGTATGACGTCGCGTAAATAAAAATAAATCGAATATAAACAATTAAAAATATTTGATAATTAACAGCTTTTGTTAACCAAGAAACAATTAACTCTCATTAGAGCGGCTTTATTATAATATATCTTTTAAGATAAGAACATAACACGTGAAAATACGCGATTATAAAAAACAAAAACATACATATTTATAATTTGTAAAAAATACTTTCTTATGTTGTTTCTGTTCGAATCTAAAACTTTGTCTACACACACAATACCTTTAATAAACAGTAAAAAAACTTGGACGACGAATTTCCAAATCATACTTTTATTAATAAACAAACAAACATCGTTCTTTTTAACGAATACGCGCGCGCATGCGTGAAACATACGAAAGATGCGAGTAACGAAATGCATTCGTGTGTAACGTTTCGTTACTCGTTACTAGATGCCGCACCCGTTACTCAGTAACGAATACATACGGTTTGCTACAGCTCTACTTATTAAAATTTTAGCGATTATTTTACATACATTCTGTATTTATATTCTCAAGATTATGTTTAACGCTACATTTAAAAAAATGTAAAAATTTTATATTAAATAAATGGCACAAATGTAACCTTCGAGAGAAGAATACCTAATGACGCTACAACGAAAGTAGTACAGATAATACAAGTTCAATTTATATATATATATAGTTTTAAATTTCCGTCAACAGTGACGTCATAGAAACCGGGAAAATTAATTCATTTTTTTTATTCTTGGTTTTACTTGTAGTTATTTTAAAACGTGAATTTAGCCCAACGCTCATTATGTAATCAACTTAATTTATTATAGCTATACAAAAAAACTGTTTTACTAACACAAATTAAATCATAATCATTGAAAACAGGAATAAAATAAACGTGTCGTTCAGATGTGGCGAGCAAACCATTAGCTGAAGTCAATTTAGCTGTGTGTGGAACTAACAGAGCCATCTATACAGAGAGAACCAAACTGAACACGAAAGTAACTATTTAGCCACAAGAGTGCAGCTCTGAATGCAGGGAGTGCAAACAAAAATATTTCTCACTACAGTCCTTTCAAAATATTTACGCCTTCTCATTCAAATTCTAAGTAACGTGATTCGGCGTTATGTGTTTCTAAGTTACGTGTTTCTAAGTTATGATCGTTCTAAGTTGTGTGTTTCTAACTTGTGATAGTTCTAAGTTGTGACTTTCTACGTTACGACGTTTCTAAGTTGTGTGGTTCTGCGTTGCGTGTTTCTAAGTTACGTGTTTCTAAGTTATGATCGTTCTAAGTTGTGTGTTTCTAACTTGTGATAGTTCTAAGTTGTGACTTTCTACGTTACGACGTTTCTAAGTTGTGTGGTTCTGCGTTGCGTGTTTCTAAGTTACGTGTTTCTAAGTTATGATCGTTCTAATTTGTGTGTTTCTAACTTGTGATAGTTCTAAGTTGTGACTTTCTACGTTATGACGTTTCTAAGTTGTGTGGTTCTGCGTTGCGTGTTTCTAAGTTACGTGTTTCTAAGTTATGACAGTTCTAAGTTGTGTGTTTCTAAGTTGTGATCGTTCTAAGTTGTGACTTTCTACGTTATGACATTTCTAAGTTGTGTGGTTCTGCGTTGCGTGTTTCTAAGTTACGTGTTTCTAAGTTATGGCAGTTCTAAGTTGTGTGTTTCTAAGTTATGATAGTTCTAAGTTGTGACTTTCTACATTATGACGTTTCTAAGTTGTGTGGTTCTGCGTTGTGTGGTTCTGCGTTGTGTGTTTCTAAGTTGTGTGTTTCTAAGTTATGATCTTTCTAAGTTGTGTGTTTCTAAGTTACGTGGATTTTTCCAAGTTTTCTAAGTTATGACAGTTCTAAGTTGTGACTTTCTAAGTTATGTGTGGTTCCCGGCTGGAATGCATAGAGTTATAAGTACACGACCCACTGTTTGTGTAGAGTCAGGGCACAACCATATAGTTTAAGTGGTAATTTAAGTTAAAGTTAAGAGTGTTTTGTGCATTGTATGTAAGCCTAGAGTTAGAGTTATATGTTTGTTTAGAGTTTTTAAAATAAGTTAACCATGATCACTCCGGAGTATCTCCTTAAGGACGAGATAATATATGAGCTCACACTTCGGGGACAACCGACCTCAGGAGATGCCCAAGAGCTCAGGAAACGACTTAGAACCATTTGCCAGAAACAAGTACCGCCAGTTGCTTGGAACTTAAATTTGGACCTACTAGAGGAGTTCAATATTGTCTGTAGTAAATTCCAAGATATAACCGCATATGCTAATGATGTTCACAACGAGACAAACAAAACAAACATATTACGAATCATCACGCGACTTAACCACATCGCCACTAGATTCTACAACCTGTCCGTATTTTCAGGAGGTAATTTGAATGGTATCTACACCAAAGAAATTGACAAATGCTGTCAACAAATACCTGACCTCACACATAAGTTGAGTGCAAAACTCATTACCTTACAGGAACCACTCTTCGAGAGTGTTACTGACACAATTCCCAGCCCTCAGGAACAAATGCCTGGTATAAGTACACAGCCTGAAGCGGTGCCGACAGAAAAACCGGGACTACAGACCAAGGTCACTCTGGTGTCTCCATTACCAGTATCGCCCCCGCCTCTGCCTTCATTGCCTTTACCAGTTTCCTTTACATCAATCCCATTTCCAAGTCATCCTGCAATCACTACTATTGGCTACCCATCCACTCACATGTGGTTTCCCTCCGCCTGTATCGCGAGGCCGGTACCTCAGCCAGTCACGAAGATCACCTACACTCGACCTATTCCCGAAGCCATTGCACACCCCTCTCACCTCACCCAACCAATGTACCTACCACCAACCATAGCAGGAATATTTAACCCATACTACCAGTTCCAGTCAGCATTTTAAGGCGATTGGTGCACGGTAAAAAACGGTCACAGGCCCGAAAGCAATGAATTTTGTATCATATGATCATTAAAGAGTCTAGATGCCTATGTGGGTGACTGTTACTATGTAGGGAGGTCAGGAGCTTAGTTCCAGCTCGTCAGTGGCGAGATGGCCTTCATACGGGAAGGGTGTTGCTGGTGGTCGCTCTGCGGCCTGCCATCTAGGAGGAATTAACAGAACCTCGAAGGTTTTATCTCCCTCTCCCTCTAACACACAGCCGATACGGTTCTATCGTGCCCGGAGGAGGGGAAGGTATAGCAGGTTTTCTCTTTCACTCATCCTTCGCCATGGGGAGGCGGAATGGATTATTTATTTGTTCGCAACTGCGCACGTCATGTGGCTGAGAGCGCACATCTTCTCACTCAACTCACTCGTTCTCTCACACTATCTCAATAAATCTTTTCAAATCTTCAACATCAATACTTTAAACCATTGCGCTTCCTACGGATTAATTATATTTCATGCACGTGCCCGAATTCAGCTGCAAAAAAATGAAACGGGTAGTCAATTTTTTTCTTCAAAAACCTTCCGAAACACTGTGTGTTAAAAAACATTCTGAAAGCCCATTTTTCTAGATCAATGGAAATTCTAAATCACCTAAGCCACAAGGAAACATTGTGCTTTAATATTATGTAAAGAAAACACCTCTTTGTTTTATAGTTATGTAAAGGTGGTGTGATATGTTTTAGATGTCGCACCATCTTATCATCCATGTAGAAGAGTTACCCGAAAAGCTAACAAGACTATTGTCATGGAAATTAAAATATGGTTAAGGAAATATTTTTCAAATGTTTGTAAACAGTAAAAAACATATAAAAAATCTTATAAATGTAAAATTAAAATACAAACAACCCTATAGCAAATTTAATTTCAATATGAAAAAGTCTACAATAATGTTTACAAGAAACGAAATTGCAATAGCAATACAAAAATATCGCAATTTTGTTACATTGTTAACATATATATTATTTTTAATAAAGGCAATAAAAATGGCATACTCAATATTTGGAATACAATAAATACCTTAAGCCCTACATAATTGCTGCGATATTCACAATAAATGCTTTTCTTAAATATAGTAATTAAAAAACATCGTAAATAAATTATGAACATACATATTATGGTGAAGGAAAGTGGACACTATCACACTGAAAAATCTTAGAGGGTAGTTTTCCTCATCTTATTTCTTTCTTTGCGTTTTTGGTCTTGTTCGTTAAAATATTTCATGTTCAAATACTTGATACGCATATACGTTCTTGTCCTGACAAAACAGTATACAACTTCTTCTGGATATTTATTTTCAGTAGTTCCGCAAATAATTTTAGTCAGTGATTCAAAAATCCGCTCTTTTTTGCACAAATTGTTGCCATGAACATTATCAAAACACATTTCAGCGATCTTTATTAATTCCAAAAATTCATTAGTGGGACATTTTAAGTAACCCTTTGATTGTACATGTATCCAGCTATCATCCTCCGAATTGAAATCCGTAGTGCCAAGGTCAGGATATTTATTTCTGAAACGATGAGCTATATAGCCAGAAACATATTTCACCCCTTCAAGAGAAATTTCGTCACTTGAAAGGGACCTGGCCTCTAAATCTAAGTCTATTTCTTCCATGTCAGCAAGATCTATTTCATTTAAAGGTGATTTCTCTTGAAATGTCTTTGTAAAATACATTTCCTTGCACAAAAGTAGTTCTGTAATTTCATTCTGATAAGCACTGTCCTGTTCCATTTCATTTGACGAAAAATCACTTACCAAACACATTTCGTCTGTCTTCTCATCCGTGTTTTTCCGTTCAGCAAAAACTGCTGCAGAATGTTTTCACAATATGTAGTTTATAATTCTGTATCTAAAGTCAATGGGCGACAGATGCGTATTTTGATGTCCCATACCTTTAATATACGGAGAGAGAAAAAACCACTCTAACACATCTTAGTTCAGTTTAACTGTTAACAAATATTTAGGTTAACAGGTCCTATACATATTTCCGAATGTTTTACTGACTGAGTTATACTGGACATTAATTAAATTGATCGCTGATATTTATACTTTCAAACGAAATTTTGGATTTATCATTTTATGTAAACTCTAATGCATTAAAAAGTGTAACGCAACACTACACACAGGTAGTGATGTCTAGTGCACTGCCCTATGCACATTAGTTAACAGAAAAATAAAATGAAATATTAATTACTGATAATAAATAATACCTTGATGTCGTGATACAAGTAACACATGCTTATCTGATATTTATCTCAATTAGAATACGAAATAGGAAGACAAAATAATTAACTGATTTTAAGACTGATTTATTACTTACACAGTACAGTGCATTTTGAAGACAAATGGGTCTTAAGAAGCGAAAATCGTACTCGATTAAAGGATGGTATGGTGTTCGGTATATTAAGGTTTCCCTCAAAGTAACGGTTTCATAATGCTTTTAAGATATTAGTTACATCCCAACATAAGTTTAAAACATTTCTCTTAAGAGTGTGCTTCGTAGCATTAAAAGATGTGCCTTAATTATTTTGCAAATTTATCATTGTTATGGTGACGATGTCAGGGGTTTTCGTAATTTTTTTAAAAAATATAGTACAGTATTAACAACTACGTTAAGAACTGTTATTTTATTCACACAGAGAAAAGAAATACAAAATGCTAAAATTTGGCGTTTGTCTTTTAATATACTATATAGGTTTGTTATTATATGTGTGTTGTAACATGTATAAAAATGTTAAATATATTCAACAATAATTGGTAATTATATATATTAAAAAACTTTTATGTACGCGACTTGAAACTACGTGAAAGGTTTTCAGTCTATAAAGGCCTATTCTATGATTTTTTTAAAATTATTAATTCTTATGCAAACAATTAATAAAATTGAAAGTTTCTTACATTGTCAGTATATGCATAGCATTACAGTTATTCCAAACAATTCTCTACCAGTGTTTACCTAAGGTTTGCATGTTACATTGGTTCTTCTACTAATACACGTATATTACAAGAGGTTTGTAATAGATTAAATGAGGTAAGTAAGAATTCGTTTTTATAAATGTTGTGTATGAAATTATAAATTTTGAGACGTATAATAACAAAAAGAAGTGCGTTCCGAAGACATATGTCGGTAGTGTTACCCACTGAAACATTATTCCCACTTCAACTCTCTGTAAAAATAAAAGTATGGGGTTGAATGCGTCAAAAGGGGTATATAAATAAAATTTGAGGCTTCTTCCTTATTTCATACGCTGGTGTCCCCCACTTATAATTGCAAACAAAAATTTTTCCTCGATGTTGTAATTTACTCTGCGTATTAACAAAATTTTTTGGCAGTAAATATGTATTTAATTTTTAAAAATGAAAGCATTCATGTTTCGAAAAAAATATTAAAGCGATGTGGGGAAAAATGTTTACAGATACTCCAGTAAAATTTTCAGTTTGATTGTTTTGATAGTTTCGGAGCTGTTGCGAGTTTAGTTTGGAGGATTTTTCGGCCGCGCGAGGCAATTTTGGTTCTTTTTCGTTTTCTTCCAGCGTAGGAAGCAGGGAACAAAAGCCGATACCCGGCTTCACCTCGCATCCTCTGCTGGCCTTCCCTTGTCCTCTCCAGATGTATTACTGTATATTAGCTCCATGAGCGCGACCTTGACAGAGCCTCCTCTCTCGTCATCCCTCTACACCCCATTCTTCCCCCTCCCCACTCGCAGGCTGCGGCCAGCTGGCCCGAGCTCCGCCGGACTACCTGGTTCCGACAAGCGCCACCCTCAGCGCCATGTCGCGGGGACATTCTTCCCGGCGGCGAGAGTTTTATACGCAGCACTAGAACTGTCACTCCAGAGGGTGTGTTTTGAGTCGGATCGTATCAAAAACAAAAGGATATGAAAATATATACATAACTCAATAGTGTTCTGCCAATTATGTTTTCATTTTCATTTAAAGTTATTCTTTAAATCGCTCCTGAAGTAGTCCAGCAGTGATCAATGGAAATTGTCAATATTAAACTGTAATTTTGATGATGAAATTTTTTTTCTCTTACTTTTATAGGTGCAGAAACCTATTCGTACACTCGTTTCTTGAACTATACTTAAGTTTAACATAATTATGTGTTTTCTAAATAATTCTGGCTTGGAATAAAAATAAATGCATTTAAAATGACATAACTCAGTAAAAAAAAAGTTTATTAAAAATATCCTAGGTATATTATGTCTTAAAAAGAAGCATCGAAAATAAATATGTACAGTTAAATTAGTTTTGTCGTAATATTTTTCATGCACCAATCGCCTTACAGGAACCACTCTTCGAGAGTGTTACTGACACAATTCCCAGCCCTCAGGAACAAATGCCTGGTATAAGTACACAGCCTGAAGCGGTGCCGACAGAAATACCGGGACTACAGACCAAGGTCACTCTGGTGTCTCCATTACCAGTATCGCCCCCGCCTCTGCCTTCATTGCCTTTACCAGTTTCCTTTACATCAATCCCATTTCCAAGTCATCCTGCAATCACTACTATTGGCTACCCATCCACTCACATGTGGTTTCCCTCCCCCTGCATCGCGAGGCCGGTACCTCAGCCAGTCACGAAGATCACCTACACTCGACCTATTCCCGAAGTCATTGCACACCCCTCTCACCTCACCCAACCAATGTACCTACCACCAACCATGGCAGGAATATTTAACCCATACTACCAGTTCCAGTCAGCATTTTCATCCTTCCAGACCACCCCAGAACTCCACACTCCCTCTACGGCCGTTGGCACGCAATTCTTACCCCTACCTCAGGTAAGTGCATCTAGCACCGCGACTTCGCTTGTACAGTCCACCGCCATGTCAGCCATTCCCCAACCAGACCTACAGATTCCCCAAGTCAGCCCTTCAACCTCTTACCTCCCTCTGGCACCTGCAGCACCCCTCCCTTCACACAACCCTAATCCTGCACAAAATCACCCCCACTACCACCTTGCCAAGGTTAAACAACCCATTTCTACGACAAAATCGCCCACAAAGCAGAAAGACTACTCACCAATCTCCCAGTAACCAATGGATTGGATCCTAAAAAACTAATTGAGTTTTTGGAACAGTTGCTCAAACTACACCAAAAATGCAACCTACCAGACAAAGAATTATTTGAGATAGTTTTTCCCCTTACCCACCCACCTCTCAGCGAACGAACCTCATTGGCCATAGAAAATAACCTAACCTTTGATCAGTACCATGCTGACATATTAGATTTTTTTATTCCAGCGCGCATGCTCACAAAACTGCAGCTTGATTGGTACAACAGGCTTCAACAGAAAGACGAACCATTAAGCAAATACATTGCTGACATTAAGGAGGCCGCTCGAGTCCTTCGATTAGGCGCTTCAGATTGCGAAATCGTTTCTTTTATCCTAGATGGTATTAGTCCTGCAGAGCGATCACGAGCAGTTTTTCAGAGCAGACCACATACTTTTGCGGAGCTGGACCGTTTATGCATACATGCCACTAATGTAGAAAATGCCGACTACCAAAGGAATCGTTACCCGAGTTCCCTTGATCGACACACCAATCTGTCAGTGTGACAACCCCAACCGAGGAAAGAGAACATGAACACTATTCACAAAACAAAACAAAATTATCACAGTCATCATCAAAGTGGATATAATCATAACCAACAACAGATGCCATTTTGTAAATTCTGTAAAAGAACCGGGCATGTGATTGAACAATGCCGCACTAAATACAGACGGAAAATTTATTACTATAATAGCAACAGCAACAACAACAACAAAAAAACGAGTAACGAGGTGGTCAGAAAGCAATCCTTCTGTGCCACCTAAACAAAAATCATATCCAGATAATTCATGCAATACAGTCACTACTTCACATGCACCGAGTAGATACAATAACAGATTTAATTACCACCCAAGATGTAATCACGCTATACGACAACAACAAAAATACACAAAAAATTCAAATGTCACAGAAGTCAAACAAGTCTCCTAGAAGGCAAAAATGCAAAATATTGTCACGATCCACCTTCAGAGGGGGGGGCGAGAATCGTAGCTCTTTACATAGAAACAACTCGCTTGGCATCAACTAGTCTTAACTTCATAAAATACTTTACTGTACCTAGGATCATAGGTTCGTCATCCCGTACAGGATGTCTGGAGAGAGCTGAACTAAGGAGATTTTGCAAAATAACATAATACTTAATTAAAATTATTTTATTCTTAAAGTCAAATACTCAACATCATTTTAAAGAACATTTAAATAGCGGGATTACAATTTAAAACAATAATCTCTTTACTTCCTTAACGATTGAACGACCTTACAAGAGAGAGAATGAGAGAACTTCACTAAACACTTCCCTAGTCCTTCCGAATACCTCAAATAATAATTAATACTTAAAATTAAAACAAAGATAAGTCCATACTCACATTTTCCGAAAAGCCTTTCTTGATCGATTACTTAAAACTAACGTAGGGGCCTCTCCTGCCCTTAAAATCCGAACGAACATTACATTTTAAAAATTATAACTAAACGACTAGTGACGAGGGCCATTGCCTCCGCCCGAAAGCTTGAAGATGACTACATTATGACCTAACTTAAATTAAACGACTCGTGGCCTCTGGCGTCGGCCATAGCTTCCGCCCGAAAGATTGAATTCCTACATCACGAACGAACTAACAACTCGTGACCACAGGTGAGACGCATAGCCTCCGCCTCAGTGAGCCTGAATTCCTACATCACGAACGAACTAACAACTCGTGACCACAGGTGAGACGCATAGCCTCCGCCTGAGTGAGCCTGAATTCCTACATCACGAACGAACTAACAACTCGTGACCACAGGTGAGACGCATAGCCTCCGCCTGAGTGAGCCCCGAGTCACCACTCACTTGCGCTTAAATTCGCGCGCCCTGCCGCGCCTACCATAACAAAAGCTCGTTATTGAAGTCAAATTTACTAAACAACTAACTAGAACATCTGGGAAGACTACCCCCCCTCTACCCCAATGTGCAGGCCACACCGCGCGGCTTGTTACGACAGCGCGCCCCAGTAACTGCAGCCCGTGGCTGCGCCAGCGCGCGGCCAAACAAACAAACAAAATTCTGCAAGCCCGCAGCGCGCCGCGCCGGCCCCGTGCCCCAATTACATGGTCACGCCACTTGCGCTGACGAGTGAACAGAGCAGCCAGCCCAGAGTCCCGTCAGTAAAGTCCCTAAATTTGATTTCAACAACCCTGCAAAATTTCAACCCGCGACAATATACACAAATTCAAATAAGGTAAAAAATTCTACCGACCCTATGGCATATTGTGCAAATTGTATAAATCCTAAAAATTCAGGCAAGAGGACATGTCATAATATCTTCGCAGGTTTACCAACAGTATTACCTTATGCGAGCACTTTAGTTGGCAAACACGAAATTCCAGGACTGATTGATACCGGCTCAGTCCGAAGTTTTATTTCAGCAAATCTTTTTCATGTTTTACAAAAGGAGAAATTGGTTCAGGAAAAAAAACCCAGTAAAAATACAATGTTTCACCGCATCAGAGCAACCATTAAAGGTTCACGAAGTAGTCATTAAAGTTAAAATTGATTTATTTTCCTGGATGTTTCCATTTTTAGTTTCACAGGACTTAGCTACTGATCTAATTTTTGGATCGAATTTCATTTCTAAAACAGGCTTAATAACTGATTTGCCGGCAAGAAATTTCAAATTCAAATTTAATAAATCTGTTGCTATCCCATTTGTTTCACCTAAAATCCAGCATCAGAGTAATGTGAATGCAACACATACCGAAGCTGAGGATGAATGTGAGTTATCCCAGACACACCTCGACACATCGCAAAGAAAAGCCGTGGAAAAATTATGTCATAACTTCCCAGATGTCTTGACAAAAAAACTATGTTGCACTCACTTAGTGCAATATGATATAAAACTTTTGGATAAATCCCCAGTAAGGTGTCACCCGTATCAATTATTAGGTCCCAAAATGGAAATCATGCGCGAACACATACAAGACCTATTGAACAAGGATGTAATTGAACGATCGACTTACCGTTTTTCCTGTTCAGCATTTTTGGTCCCCAAAGGTCAAGGTCACCGCTTAGTTGTGGATTTTCGAAAAATTAACAAACAGATAGACATAGAAATGGTACCATTACCTGATTTGAATTCAGCTTGTCATTGGTTTAGCAAAGCCAAATATTTTAGCGTTTTTGATCTTAATTCGGCCTGCCATCAAATACCACTAACACCGAAGTCAAAACACATCACCGGCTTTTGCGTGCCCTGGAATTTGTATGAATATAAAGTAGTTCCATTTGGCCTAGACCAAGTTTTTGGCGATTTAAAATTTAAATTAGTATTTAATTACCTCGATGACGTTGTAGTGTATTCCGAGTCTTTTGAAGACCACATAGCCCATTTGTCTGAAGTTCTCACCCAGCTGCGTAAAGCAGGACTGACAGTAAACACAAAGAAGGTTAAATTTGCAGTTTCTGACATTTCTTTCCTAGGACACATAATTTCCAGTAGAGGAGTAACAATTGACCCAAACCGCACTCAAGCCATAGCAGATTTCCAACCTCCAAAAGATCCAAAAGGAATTTCTAGATTTATTGGAATGGCTAATTTCTATGCCAAATTCATCCCAAATTTTGCAGAACATGCAGCCCATTTAAATGCACTTCGGAAGAAAAACACATCCTTCAATTGGGGTCCTGAACAAGACAAAGCCTTTAGTTATTTGAAACAAGCTATAGCCAGCCCACCTGTTCTTCGAATGGCGGATTTCACTAAACCATTCATACTACAGACAGATGCATCGAGTGTCGCCATTGGTGCAGTTTTATCACAAGAGTTCGATGGCCACAGGCAACCAATAGCTTTCGCCTCTCGCACCCTAACTCATCAAGAGAAAAAATCGTCCTCTGTTTATGAACTCGAGTGCCTAGCAGTTGTATTCGGAATCGACAAGTTTCGGCAATACCTTGAGCACAGGGAATTTTTATTAGAGACCGACAATCAGGCCCTTGCTTGGCTTTTGGCTCACCCCAAGAAACTAGGAAAACTAGGCAGGTGGATAGCCAAAATCTCCTCACTTAAATTCACTATTCAACATATCAGAGGTACGCAGAATATCGTAGCAGATGCTCTTTCTCGAATGTTCGAGAATCCCTCCAAATCTAATCTTCAGGAGGAACCCCTGGTTTCATGTAATGCGCTACTCACTGATTTTCCTTTAGCTTTTTCAGACTTACAGTGTCACCAAAATTCAGATCCTTACATTTCAGATATTATTCAGCAAATGAAATCAGGTACACCGCCAAAATATTGTAAGATTTCAAAAGGTCTCCTGTATCGACGAACAGCACAATGTAAAACTTACAGAATAGCCCTTCCTCAGAATTTAAGAGACATGGTATTTAAATATTATCACAGCTCACCCATTGGAGCACACCTGGGCACATACAAAACAAGTGATGGCATACGCCGCCATTTTATCTGGGATGGAATGCACTAAGACATTGCTGAGAAGGTAAAATTATGTAAATTATGCGCCCTGTGTAAACCAGCACAGAAAACACAATTTGGATTTTTAACATCAGATGTGGCCGAAAGGCCTATGCAAAAATTATTTATAGATTTTGTGGGCCCCTTCCCCCGTTCTAAAACTGGACACACCATGCTTCTCGTAGCTATTGATGCATTTTCTAAATTTGTATGGCTCGTTCCCCTCCGGCGAGCCACCGCAGAAACCACAATACAAGCATTGCAAAATAATATTTTTAAAATATCAGGCTTACCTTCAATAACCGTGTCAGATAACGCATAACTATTTAAATCCAGACTTTTCAAGAATATGTGCTTTCCCCATGGCATACAGCATGTAACCACTTCTCCCTATTATCCAGAGCCTTCACATGCAGAGCGTTTTAATAGGAACCTCCGATCCGCTTTAATAGCGTATCATGCGAACTCGCAGGATAAATGGGACACTAATTTGGTCTGGTTACAAATGGCTTTCTACTATGCCCGACATGAGGGACACAAAACCACACCATTTGAAATCATGTTCACATATAAACCCAACAACCCACTTTCTAATCTCTGGTCACTACAAGAGCTTCTTCCAGATAACCCTCGCAACATAAAAGAGGTCTGGAGAAGAGCTCAGCATAACCTGAACTTAGCCCATACGGCAAGCAGACAGAGATATAACAAGAAAAGTTCGCCTAATCCATACAGGGTAGGTGATATGGTGTTGTGCAGATCACACCCACTAAGTAAGGCGATCGACAAGCGATCAGCCAAACATGCTTATCGTTGGAATGGCCCGTGGCAAATCCAGCGCTTTCGAACCCCAGTAACGGTCGCCCTAGCCGACCTAAGTTCTGGTGCGTACATAACGCATGCTCACATTTCGCATCTAAAAAAGGTGCACCCCAACTTAAATTACGTGCAGCCCTCTACACCTATTCGAGGAGTTTTAAACAAAGATTCGGCATACCATCTGCAACACGCAGTGTTGAAAGATACAAAAATTCTAGGTTCTATTTATAAGTAATAAAAATCCATGGTACTAGTTTGTAAGAGTGTTTACATTTCAGATGTTTAGTATTAAGAATGTTTTAGGGTAAGATATAATTTTTAAGTGGCGCCACTTAGTCCGTAGATACACTTAGTCCATAAAATACACTTAGTACATAAGAGCACTTGGTCTGTAAAATACACTTAAACCATAAGACTAATGTAACTTAGTCCATAAGAGAATATACTTAGTTAATAAAGATATGTGTAAACAATGCATAATCACGTGACTTAGTTTTTAAAGTTTTTTGTATAGCCATGTTACCTAGTAAGTTCATCAGGTATTGTAAGTACTTTAACTAAGTCGATTCTGATACAGGGTAAGTATGCCAGGTTTCAATCATTTCATGCTCAGTGTTGGTTGCTTACTCTGGCTCCGCCTTTCAGTGGGGGAGTATGTGCCGGAAATTAGGTATTTCGACACATTTTTAAAAATTGTTATTATAATTTTAAATTATTTTTTGGAAATTTTATTTTCTTTATAATTTGGTTACTTGGGTGATTTACGCTTTGTTAGGCTGGTGTACTCTACGTAGTTAAACTTTGTGCCAGTATCACCTATTCTCAGGGACCTATCTGACCTTTTGCAAATCAAAGACATCGTTGGAAGCCCGTTTGACATTTCTCCCGCTTGCAGTCACGTCCCCGGCCTGTAACACTACTTCACTACATGACTAAAACATCATACAACAGCTCTGGACGAGTTGTTACCATTTATCAGAGACGAGCTTACCATAGCCTTTTTCGTCACTCATACGTCTTAGGTTCTCTCCTCGAAATCACGGCTAGGACGCTCGTTCCCAGCGTCGATGCGTTTTGGTCTCCCCCACCCCGTCCCAGCTCCCTCTCGGTTCTCAGAATTTAGCCCAGCATCATTGTCCTCCAGTGAACCCCGCCAAGCGTTGACCGAATCGAAGGCCGACTTACCATAGAAAAAATACGTGCAAGTATAGACCACACACGACATATAGCGGCGGATGTATTAACTTCTTCCCTTGTCGCCAGCGCGCGAAGCTGACCCCCGCGACATCTGGGGACAACTCTGCTAACCTCATTACTACCTTCCCCTGTAGGCCGCCAGAGTGCAGCACCCGACTGCGGCTTTAGCAAAAGACTCGGGTGAGTCGATTCTTTTTTATTTCAGACATTCCTCAACAGGTAGCGCTAAAATCGGTCAGTGCTAACAACTTCGAGATCAAAGTCAGAGTTTTTTTTTATGTATCCCACTCGGGGAACTTCGGAACCTTTCGGTCCGGACCCCCCCAGTCTCCCCCTCCACTTTTGATTGAACATTTACTTTTAATTACGAGACGCGACTCTTCGCCAGACACTTCGCGTCGCGATTCCAGACGGACGGCTTGTGAATATCGGCGGATCAAAACACTGCAAGACTTCCATCCGGCCGCAACCGACGATGTAGTCGATTAGACAAGGGATGCGATCCCTTTAAATTTCTTTAAGTAGTTTGACGACAGTCGTCGTACCCTCCCAGATACAGAGGCCGTACCTGGCCACCGACGCGGGCCTGAGGGGGCCTGTTTTCCCCCCCAGTGAACCCCAGTGTGTGCGACGGCCAGGGACGCACCCGCGTGCGCCCTAGCATGCCAACGAGTGTTTTTTCTATGTGACTTTATCTTTTATTTCAGTGTGTATATATTTGTAAACGATTAAGGGATTTGAATGTGTGTAATTAACTTATTTTATTTATTATTCATTGTGCAAGTTCGCTGTGTAATTAATGTCTCGTGTATGTCTTTGTAAATAATTCAATAACTTTTTCTGAAGTGTTTCGCCGTAGTATGTAATTGCAGCCTGGCGCGCCGCGGGACGGAGCTCTCTCCCACGCCGGCCGATTTTCCCCTCCCTCCCCGCCACCCGCGGGCGCCGGCCCGCGGGCGAGCGGGGAGAGTCAGTCGCGTCCTGGTCTCGAGCGGAGACAGACGTGTTCGTTGCTCCGCGAGCCGCGCACGTTGCGCTCGGGATTGAACGTTCGCTCAGTCCGCAGTCGGTCACGGCAGCTGAGCTGCCACCGCGAATCAGCTTAGCATTGTTAACTTACGAGTCATCGGGAGACGTGTCTAGCGGGCAGTTTCTACAACGCGAACGTGGTGCTACGAGTCTCTGAACTTTTCGCCGTCCACGGAACATTACGTAACGGGCCGCGTATGTACAGCGTTCCGTCTTCGGGCCCTTTCTCACTGGGTCAGCCTAGCATTAATAAACTTTACGATTCGCGCCGAAACGTATTTGAGAACCGCCCCGTCATCAGGGAGTCCGTGTCGCCGTGGTAGGGCACTTGTTCCGCGACGGTTCCGCCAGGCTGCGGCAGGACTTTATAAGCGTTAATAAAAGACGGCTCGTGAAATTCGTTAATGCCGTGTTCTGCTTGCGACAACCTACCAACATTCCTCGCAATCACTTCACTCTCCCTCCAGGTCCCGCCTTTCCCGGTCCCGGCCACGTTGGCCTGGACCCACACCTCTCCGACGAGGGCAGTACGGGCATAACAGGACATTTATTTCAACGGGAAAACGGGGGACCTGAAGCCGAGGGACGTCATTTGGCGCCCAACTAGTGTGGCCGTAAGCATACGCAAGCGCACGCAAGCGCACGCAAGCGCACGCAAGCGCGCAGGTGCAGGACAGAACGGAAGCAGGTGCGGCTGCGCGGCGTGGGAGCGGCTCGAATTCGAGACGTCGCGCCGGCGCGCCGGCGGGAGATAACGCAGCGCGGGAATGGCGCGAACACGAGACGTTTCGGCGAGAGATAGCGCGTCGTGGGGGACAGAAATACAAGACGGCGGTGCAGCGGTATCCCGGACTGAAGATAACGCGCTGGGGAGGATCGTATTGTATTACTGGGGGAGATTGTGTTCACGATCCGCGGATCAGTAGCACAGGAGGACAGGATGGCGTGGAAACAGGCGGGACAAGAAAGATACGATCTAATCAGTTTCGAAACGGACTTGTGTGAGGAGGGAGACTCCGCGAAAATGGACGTAAAAAACGAGGTTTGCGGGTCCGGCGGCGCGGCCGAGGGCGCAAACAGCACGGACAGCACAGTTGAGGACAGTAAACGGGAACAGGGGGACAGGCACGCGGACGCAGATGGGCCGGTAGTGCGGTACGTGAGCACGCAGTTTGAGTTGCCAGAGTTTGCGGGGAGAGACAACGAGGACCCGCGGGAGTTTTTGCGGGAGTGTGAACACCTCCTAAAACTGTACGAAGTGCGACGGGCGGAGTGGACGCCGCGAGTGGCGGGACAGCTCCGCGGCGAGGCAAGGAACTGGTGGTCAATGGCCGGGAGTTTTGATACCGAGTGGGGACATTTTGTACGCCAAGTCAAAACTAGGTTTGATAACGATCAGGCGCGGGCAATGTGTTTGCGGACATTTTATTGCCGAAACCAGGAGGAGGACGAGAGTGCAGAGCAGTTCATTTACGAGAAGTTACGCATGTTCCGCCGATTGGGGACAAGTGGGGACGTGAGTGCGGCGTTGCCAACCATTGTCGAACAATTGCTGCCAGAGTTTCGCCCCTTCATGAGGACGGCTGCTGGTCGTGACACGGAGGAGTTCGTGGCCCTCGCCCGCGTGATCGAACGTGACATGTCGCAGTGGAGGACGGCACTCAGGGGCGCGAGAGCTCCCCGTGCTCGCTCGGGGCCGCGAGGGGTCACCGTCACAGAGGTCACGGACAGTGACTTGACCGTGGTGAGCTACGCCGGCGGCGCGGGACCGCGCAGGACAACAGACCGCGGTGGCACCAGGGAACGCCCGGAACCAGCTGCGACAGGAGGAGGACGTCACGAGCGGACAGATACGAGAGAGAGGGACGAACGTCCGCCGCGATGCCGTTTTTGCCCGGACGCGTACCATTGGCATCGCCTCTGCCCCACCAGAGCCGCGTGGGAGGAGGCGCGCGAAGGCAACACGTCGCAGGCGGGAAACGCAGGACCGGGGGCGGAGGGACAACTGGGTGCCGCTCCCCGGCCCGCCAGCCACCGGCAGTCCCAGTAAATGACAGAACACGTCGACCACCACCGGCGCCTACCGCACTAACGTCCTGTATGCCGCCGGGAAGCAGGGGACAACGGGACTACTCCTCATCAGCTGTCCCCATGCCGAGGCAACTGCGGGGACAGCTGACTGCCGGCGCCACCACCGCGGCCCTGAGGCCGGGTATACCAGGGCCGGACCAGCCGCCTCGTCGACACGCCGTCGACGGGGTGGACAACCAGAGCGTCAGCGCAGGCATCCCGCCGGCCATCTCCGTGCAGGGACAGCTGACTGCCGGCGCCACCACCGCGGCCCTGAGGCCGGTTATACCAGGGCCGGACCAGCCGCCTCGTCGACACGCCGTCGACGGGGTGGACAATCAGAGCATCAGCGCAGGCATCCCGCCGACCATCTCCGGGCAGGGACAGCTGACTGCCGGCGCCACCACCGCGGCCCTGAGGCCGGGTATACCAGGGCCGGACCAGCCGCCTCGTCGATACGCCGTCGACGGGGCGGACAATCAGAGCATCAGCGCAGGCATCCCGCCGACCATCTCCGGGCAGGGACAGCTGACTGCCGGCGCCACCACCGCGGCCCTGAGGCCGGGTATACCAGGGCCGGACCAGCCGCCTCGTCGATACGCCGTCGACGGGGCGGACAACCAGAGCATCAGCGCAGGCATCCCGCCGGCCATCTCCGTGCAGGGACAGCTGACTGCCGGCGCCACCGCCGCGGCCCTGAGGCCGGTTATACCAGGGCCGGACCAGCCGCCTCGTCGACCTGTCGTCGACGAGGTGGACCACCGGAACGTCAACACGTCGGCGCCGGAGCGAGCCGCGGACCTCGCCGCGAGTTCCCCACGCCCGGACGGCCAGGTGGCCGGGGGCGGTGGGGGACAGATGACTGCACAGCTGGGGCAGGTCGGCCCCGAGGAGCCGGAGCTGCTGCGAATTCCTGTCCGCGCTAACGGGCGGGAGATGCTGGCCCTGGTGGACACCGCCGCCAGCCGAACCTACATCGCGGCCCACCTGGTGGGAGCGGAGGCAGTGACACCGCGGAGGGAGCTGGTGCAGCTGGCCACCAGGGATGCCGTCGTTGCAGCAGGGGGCATCACTCAGGTAACAATGAGCATCGTTGGTCACGTTAGCCACGTCGAGGCCTGGGTGGTCCCCGAGCTCCGCGAAGGGCTGATTCTGGGGGTCCCATGGCTGCACGAGGTCGACGCCACCGTGGAAGTACGAGCTGGCCGGATGCACTTCGGCACCCAGGGGCGCTGGACGGTGTACGGCGTGCACCAGGTTCCCCCCAGTCCCCCTCAGTCAGTCATTCGCCTAGAAGACCTTCAGCACGGTGTTCCAGAGGAGTACGTCGATGTCATCAACCATGTCCTCACCTCTCAGGCACAGGTATTTGCGGCCGCGGACCGGCTACGACGGACAAACGTGACGGAGCACCGGATACCGATGGTACCGCACCGCCCTCCCTTTGAGAAGGTATACGGATTTGGCATCCGGGAACGGGAGGCCATACAGACTCAAATTGACGAGATGTTACGTGACGGGGTAGTGGAACCCAGCACCTCCCCGTATAACTCACGGGTGGTGCTGGCCACCAAGAAAGACGGAAGTCTACGCTTTTGCGTAAACTTCAAGGCGATAAACAAACTGACCATTCCCGCCCCGCCCCCGCAGATCAATATCACAGACGCACTGGCAGGACTGGGGGACGCCACTATTTTCACGACACTAGACTTAAAATCAGGCTACTGGCAGGTGCCGGTATGTCTGGAGGACCGCCCTAAGACGGCATTTACGGCACCAGACGGTCGACGTTACCAGTTCTGCGCCATGCCGTTTGGTCTCATGGACGCCCCTGCCACGTTCCAGGCCCTGATGGTACGTGTTCTGGATGGGTACATTGGTGAGTTCGCCAGTGCCTATCTGGACGACGTTATCATCTGGTCCAGGACGTGGGAGGAACACGCGCACCATCTGGCATTGGTGCTAGAACGTATGGCCAGACACGGACTGACGTGCGCCCCAAAGAAATGCCACATTGGGGCCACGGAAATAGAGTTCCTAGGACACATAGTGACGGCGGAGGGGTGCCGCCCCCGACCTGAGCAGTTGGAGCTAATAGAGGGAAAGGGGGCACCGAAGACCAGGAAGCAGCTCCAGAAGCTGCTGGGGCTGCTCAACTGGCTGCGGTCCTTCGTCCCCGACTTCGCCACGGTGACGGCCCCGATGACGGACCTACTGTCGCCGAAGACTAAGTTCCGGTGGACCCCCGCCGCGGACGAGGCCTTGCGACAGGTGAAGCGCCGGTTCAGGAACTGTCACACGCTCTCACGCCTGGTGCCCAGCCGCCCCATCTTCATCCAGACGGATGCGAGTCAGGAGGGGATGGGGGCGGTGTTGTACCAGATGGATGACCGGGGCGAGAGGCGCGTGATCGAGTACGCCAGCGCCAAGTTTGGGCAGGCTGAGCGGAAGTATCACGTGAATGAGCAAGAGTGCCTTGCGGTGGTCTGGGCCCTACAGAGGTACCGTCACCACGTCGAGGGCCGCTCATTCACGCTGAGAACCGACAGCCAATGCCTCCGCTGGTTGGACTCCGCTCAGGGCCGGAAGTCTAAGTTCACACGGTGGGCCATGCTGATCCAGGAATTCTCGTTCACGGTCGAGCACATTCCTGGACGTGAAAATCAGTTGGCCGACGAGTTGTCCCGGAATCCGGACCCTGAGAATGAGTTCCACGACGACCAGGGCTGGGAGGAAGTGCTCCTCCCTGAGCGTGAGCGCGGGGTAGAGGACTCGGTGCCGCGACCGTGCGCGTTGTACGCGCTGACAAGCCCCACTGCTCCTGCACCTGACGCGCGACCCGAGACTATGACTGACCTGCTGGCGTGGGTCCACGCGGCGCAACTCCGGGACCCCGACACCCGGACCCGACTGACAGAGTGTGGGGAGGGGGTGATACCGGGCTGCCGGAGCCTGAACGGGGTGCTCCAGACCAGGGGGGCTCACAGGTCGAGCGGGTGGCGGACCCACGTGCCGCCCGAGGCCAGGCGCTGGGTCCTGAGCTACCTGCATGACCACCCCCTGGCGGGACACCCGGGCGCGGAGCAGACGCTGCGTGGGGTCAGACGGACGTTCCGCTGGCCTGGCGACGCGGCAGAAGTAAGACGCTACGTGCGGGCCTGCCTGCGTTGCCAGGAGCGGAAGTCCAGGCGACCCGACGGCAAGGAGCAGCAGGTCCCACGACGGCCCCGGAATCCCTTCCACACTGTGGCGGTGGATATTATGGGGCCGTATCCTCGCACGTCCCGTGGTCGGCGATTCATTGTTGTGGTCACGGATGTCTTCACCCGCTGGGCGGAGGCGTTCGCAGTACCGAACGTGAAGGCCGGCACCGTGATTGCCCTGCTCGAGCGCGAGTTCTTCCCGCGATACGGGTACCCCGCGGTCCTGCTGACGGACAACGGGGTGCAGTTCACGGGGAGAAGCTGGCGAGTGTCCTGCGCGGGTTGGGGGGTGGAGCATCACACGACGTCCACCTACCATCCGCGCGCGAATCCGACCGAAAGGCGGAATCAGGACATTAAAACTCAGCTGCGCATCCGGTTGGACGAGGACCACACCAAGTGGGACCTGCACCTGCCGACGCTGCTGTTTTGCCTGCGCCGTCGGACGAACGCGGTCACGGGCCATTCCCCCGCTGAACTGGTGCAGGGCCGGAACCTCGCCCTGCCCGGGGAAGCGCGCGCAACCCCCGACTTGCACAACATGACCACGGACGATCTGCGCGAAGACGCCCGACGTCGCCAAGCTGACTACCTGACTAGACGTACGCCGCAGACGCACCAGCCCCCAGCACGACTAGAGCCTGGCCAGCAGGTGTTTGTTAAGTGTCATCACCTGTCGGCTGGCGAGCGGGGCTTTTGCGCCAGTCTGGCTCCTAAGTGGGCGGGGCCACAGGAGATCGTAGACAGACTGGGCACCACCTCGTACCTCGTGCGTCGCGCCGACGGACGGACAACTAAGGTGCACAGGGACGACATTCGACTGATAGGCGACCCGCACGACGAGTACGACCACGACGACAGCGGACCAGTGGACGGTGACGAGGCCGAGGATGACGTCACCGAAGGTGTACTGGCCGACCTCGGCGCCCCTGTGGTGGTACCGCCGGAGCCGGACCTGGGACGTCGACGGGGACACGCCCACCCCAGGTCACTGCGGGGGGTTGGCAGGAACGTTGACAGGGACGACGACACACGGGACGGGACCGATGACAACGTCGCAGTAGGAGTCCTGGTCGACCTCGATGACCCCGTGGTGACGCCACCGGAGCCGGATCAGGGACGTCGACGGGGACACGCCCACCCCAGGTCACTGCGGGGGGTGGGCAGGAACGTTGACAGGGACGACGACACACGGGACAGGACCGATGACAACGTCGCAGTAGGAGTCCTGGTCGACCTCGGTGACCCCGTGGTGACGCCACCGGAGCCGGATCAGGGACGTCGACGAGGACACGCCCACCCCAGGTCACTGCGGGGGGTGGGCAGGAACGTTGACAGGGACGACGACACACGGGACAGGACCGATGACAACGTCGCAGTAGGAGTCCTGGTCGACCTCGGTGACCCCGGGGTGACGCCACCGGAGCCGGATCAGGGACGTCGACGAGGACACGCCCACCCCAAGTCACTGCGGGGGGTTGGCAGGAACGTTGACAGGGACGACGACACCTGGGGCACGACACATGGACGGGCCCCCACGACGACACCGACTCAGCCTCCTACGGGGGGACAGCAAAAGGGGAACGGTGGTTGGCAACTGGCAAGAGGGGGCGGGGAACGGACGCCCGTCAGAAGGGGCGGAAGGGGTCCGCGTGGCGCAAGCATGGCAGAGCTGGAGCGCTTTGTGGACCGGGTGCTCCCGCCTGATGACGTCAGCGCCTACGCCAACGACACTGATGGACCGCTCATCGAGGACGTAACACATGACAACACTGCTCAGGGCGACCTGGTCGACCTGAGTGAACCAGTGGTGACGTTGCCGGAGCCTACCCAGAGACGTGGACGGAGGTACGTCCACTCCTGGGAACGGCGGGTGACGGGGACGGACGTGAGCAAGGACGTGACAGACGGGGTAACGGTCCGGCTCCTCAGTGGGGAGGGCGATGTCGACAGGGCCCAGCAGGTGGTCCTGGACTTGCCTTCCGGGGAGCCGAGGATGACCGCTCACGCGGGGAGGGGACCGGCGTTGCGCCGGTCCACGCGTGAGAAGACGGCCCCCCACTACCTCCGGGACTACGAGTGGGGGAGTCAGCGCAAACCCCGCGACGTAAGACAAACGACCGACGGGGGGTTACGCTGCAGCGTGATGCAGCTCCTGCCCCAGTTTGCCCGACCCGGACGGAATGACGTGACGAGCTCCGACGACCAGACAAGTGGCCGGACGCGGACGCGGCTGCCGGTCTAGGTCGGCGTCGGGGGCCAGGACGGCCTCGGGAGAGGGGGGGCATATGACGACAGTCGTCGTACCCTCCCAGATACAGAGGCCGTACCTGGCCACCGACGCGGGCCTGAGGGGGCCTGTTTTCCCCCCCAGTGAACCCCAGTGTGTGCGACGGCCAGGGACGCACCCGCGTGCGCCCTAGCATGCCAACGAGTGTTTTTTCTATGTGACTTTATCTTTTATTTCAGTGTGTATATATTTGTAAACGATTAAGGGATTTGAATGTGTGTAATTAACTTATTTTATTTATTATTCATTGTGCAAGTTCGCTGTGTAATTAATGTCTCGTGTATGTCTTTGTAAATAATTCAATAACTTTTTCTGAAGTGTTTCGCCGTAGTATGTAATTGCAGCCTGGCGCGCCGCGGGACGGAGCTCTCTCCCACGCCGGCCGATTTTCCCCTCCCTCCCCGCCACCCGCGGGCGCCGGCCCGCGGGCGAGCGGGGAGAGTCAGTCGCGTCCTGGTCTCGAGCGGAGACAGACGTGTTCGTTGCTCCGCGAGCCGCGCACGTTGCGCTCGGGATTGAACGTTCGCTCAGTCCGCAGTCGGTCACGGCAGCTGAGCTGCCACCGCGAATCAGCTTAGCATTGTTAACTTACGAGTCATCGGGAGACGTGTCTAGCGGGCAGTTTCTACAACGCGAACGTGGTGCTACGAGTCTCTGAACTTTTCGCCGTCCACGGAACATTACGTAACGGGCCGCGTATGTACAGCGTTCCGTCTTTGGGCCCTTTCTCACTGGGTCAGCCTAGCATTAATAAACTTTACGATTCGCGCCGAAACGTATTTGAGAACCGCCCCGTCATCAGGGAGTCCGTGTCGCCGTGGTAGGGCACTTGTTCCGCGACGGTTCCGCCAGGCTGCGGCAGGACTTTATAAGCGTTAATAAAAGACGGCTCGTGAAATTCGTTAATGCCGTGTTCTGCTTGCGACAACCTACCAACATTCCTCGCAATCACTTCACTCTCCCTCCAGGTCCCGCCTTTCCCGGTCCCGGCCACGTTGGCCTGGACCCACACCTCTCCGACGAGGGCAGTACGGGCATAACAGGACATTTATTTCAACGGGAAAACGGGGGACCTGAAGCCGAGGGACGTCAAGTTTAGTCCGCCTGTACAGTAATCAACATAGTAGTTATTTACTTTTAAATAATTTTTTTGAAATAATGAAAACGTCCGCGCCAGTCGCGTATTCGCGGGCTCCAGATCCGGACTGGCGACGCATCAGAATAGAAGCCAACTTCCCTGTCTGGTGAGTTACATTCCGCGACATTCCCCAACCTCCCCTTACTTTTTGCGGGCATTCTCTGCCCTGTCTGTGTACTAGTTCTGAAAAGTTTTGATTCAGACTTTTCGCAGACAGGGTCCAAGAGCCGGACGCCGAATTGGCATTTTCACCACCCTTCCTCAACAACACACAGGCGCCCTGGCATCATGTTCACGATTTATCTCCGGGAAGCGAAGCACAGACTTTCTTACATTACGCCGTCAGACAAAGTTCCTCAGATAAACATCATTTCTGGACTTCCAGAATATATACTGGGATGGTTTAAATATATTTGTATTTTTTTATTGGTTTATGTATTTTTTTTAATGAAACCTTTTTATAATCTGATTTAGGGCTGGCACATATATTTTTTCTTTCTGAATATACCTGAGAGCTCTTTAAGTACATAATTGATATTGTATGTTAATATTTTTTAATATTTGTCATGAGTTTTCTAAGAATGGAGTAATTATATTCAGACGGAATCACACCTTGTTTCTGTTCATTTCTCATATCCTTTTGAAACCTTAAAGATCCCCAGCACAATGTAAAGCAATCTGAAATTTATGACATGTGTGTTTGAGTTCATTTTTTTGTTTTAGGTTTTTTTTTAAACACACACACGTAAGAATTTAGGGGAAAACTCAAAGGTATCTTGGTGTGTGTGCACCCAAACTGTTGTGCCATGTTTCATTATTGTTCTTAGATTTTTTTCCTCAAAGTTAATATGACTGATGCTCTCTACCACTACATGTGACAGTTTTATTACCTTCCCCTCGTACTTAAAAGGATTTTTTTGTGCGTTTACTAAACCGTACCATGTAAAATAACATTGTTATTAACGGGGATAGCCGAACTCGTGTAACGCAAATTCACTTAGCGCGAGTATTTCTTGGAACCAATTGTTCGTGGTATGCGAGTCCAAGGTATATTTTAATAAATACTAGGTACTGCTAGTAAACACCACGAAAAAAAAGGCATTTTCCTCATGAACAAATCAATAAAAAAAAGTATACAGTGCAGCGAGACCTATTTACGAATAATGATGAGTAACGAACACTGTCTATCGTGAAAACCAGTCGATTGACCAGCGATCACAGCATTGTGGTGGGTACAATTTTTTCAAAACATCGAATTGAAAATAGGGAGAATTTTACACAAAATGAGGAACGTTGGAAATAACAAAAATCAACAGTCATCAACCAAAATTGAGAGGTTATCAGGTATACTACATTAAAAAATATAAAAACTAGACAGTACACACTGATATGTTCAGCTGAGTACAGGCAAAGACTATGGAAAAAAAAGTAGGTATGTATTGAGGATTTAGATGCCACATTAAAAATATTAATACATATTAGAGTAAGAACTTAACAATAACATAAATTTATCAAAATGCTTTAAAATATAAGGTGTATTATGGAAGTAATGAGTAATTTTCAAGAATGCAAATTTTTATGATAAAAAATTACAATTCAATGTTATCTCCTTCAAAGCATGATTTTGAAAAGCTATATAGCAGTTCCAGCAATTTTTCCACTCTTCATAGCTATGGGCGAAGTCAGTGGCATAGCCAGAATTTGTATATGTGGGGTGTTAAGAAGCATGCCCCCCCCCCCCCTCCCGTATTACAGCGGTGGATTTTAAGGTGTTAAATAGTGCTATTTTAGCAGTTTTCGGTACTTAAATTTAAATATTGTAATGGTAAAATTTTATTAATTTTAATATGAAATTTGTTTGACTGATGAAGAAGAAATTAATTAAAGATTTGGTGCCAAGGTGGGGGGGGGGGGGGTGTTTGAACCCCTAAACACCCCCCCCCCCCCCCGGCTACACCCCTGTGCGAAGTCATTTTCTGTAAGTCTGCAGAGAGCGGTCGTCACCACAGCTTGTTGAATTTTAGCTTGGGAAAAAGAAAAAAAATTGCATGGAGCAAGATCTGGACTGTAGGGTGGCTGGGACAGTGTTGGTACATTTTTCTGAGTCAGAGGAAGCAGGATCCATGAAAAGCGATCTCCAGCTTCACCCTCAAAACTCTCTTCTGCAATAGTTCAAATATTTCTCCACAAAAATTTTGTTTGACAGTGGTACCTTAAGGTACGAACTTCTTGTGAAACTCCTTTTGCATCAAAATGTCATTTACTCATGCCCACTTGTTCACAACAATGTGCCCTGCCACACTGCCCTGTCCATATGCAAATTTTTGGCTCACAAAATTTTGTGCCAAAGATGAACTGAACAAGGGCTTGGTGCAAAGAATGGCATTTCTGACGTATAGGGGTCGGGATGGGTTAAACGGTCCAAAATACTTATTATGACAACCCCCAAGCCTCCATCAAGACCCTATTCCTGTATACTGTAAGGAGCCATAATAATAAGGTTTTACGTGTTAGTTTTCTGTGAAACCATCAAAATTAAAGAAACAAAAATTCTGTGACACTTGTTTGTTCTGCAGCTTTTTCAAGGTCAATGCATCAGATTAAAAGTGAATGATAATAATAAGTTGTTATTAGGCAGTCCTTTTATAACATTAATCTAAGTATATCAATACAAATCATCATCAAGACCACTAATGTAGCTTGTGGCTCGTGCATGATTGACATAAAAAATGTTATTTTTTCAAATCTTCGCAACAACATTTTAACTCGAGGGACTCGTTGATTTTAAATGCAAGATAGCATTTGGGTTACACCCACCGCACATTTCAATTTTGCAATGATTTCCTAGATCTATATGATATTAAATAATTTGAAGCCAGGCCTAGGCACTAGACACGCGGCCTGACTCCAGTAGACATGTCACTATAAGAAATCAATAGGTTATAAAACCTAAGTTTTGCGGAGTTTGATGCGTATTTAAAGAGAAGGCTAGGAAAAATAGATTTTTATTATAAACAATTTTTTAACATCTTCAACATAACAATAACAAATGCTTACAAATTACTATAATGTAAACTGTGTGACAAATACCGTTATAAGCTCTATACAGTAATTTTTAAAACGTTCTGTTACCACAAAATAACTTCCGTATAAAGTCTTGAACAAATACAAGCTTGATATGTTTTAGCTAAGAGTACTTAAATACGATATACGCATTTATGGGCGGAGTACATGGCTAGCGGGCAAGTGCCTACACAACTGTTAAGCATGGGGGACGCATCGCGCTTTACTAAATATTCTTGAGACATTGGGCATAGAAGAACAAGTTGACAGATAATGCTAACAGCGACAAAAAGCGAACCGCTAGGCTGAGCAGAGGGCTCTTAATCATCTAAGCAAGTGTGTGACTTGACGTGAAGCGTCGCTGGCCATCACTTCAATCCCACACAATCTTATACATGAAAACGGGGTAAGCAATTTAAATACAATTTGTATGATCAAGGTAGCGAGACACTCGACGAAGCAAAAATTAATCATTAAAAAAATAGACAAACTAACAGGGACGCAAAAACTGAACATAACTAATATGACTGGCCATATCTAGTATACCGAGTGATGCGGTAACAACGCACGAACAAGAATGTTAGGTATAATTTGAACATAGCTTCGCCAAATGCCGCGGAGAAAGACCATAACGATGCCCGATGGACTGTCCACAGCTCCAAATGAGTGAAAACAGCAACGAGAGCTAAAAACACGGGCTTATATAGCATTGAAAACTACGACACCAGGAGCGCTGGTGTAGCGGCGGACAGAGAAGGAGAAGACAGGAGTGGGGAAAAAAAGGGAGGGAAGGAGGCGGCAGGGTGGGGGAAGAGGGGAAAAGGATATAGGAGCGCTGCACTGCGGCTGGAAGCAGAAGCATCTGCTTCAAATTCTACATTTGCATGCAAGGAAAAATGTTGTTTCGTTGTTTATTCATACCATGCTAAATAATTTGCTCTTCATAAATTTTTCCACACATATATATGGCTTCAGGCATTAAAAAATTTGTGTTTCGCAATGAAATGTAGCTTGACACGGAGTAACATTTACACAAAGTGTGTATCAGCTGATACATTTTGTTGTTTTGCGCAACATAAATCTCTGCTGTCAAATAGGTTTCCACCTCCTCACAGGAGGAAACCATCCTTTAATACTTAGTTTATAGTGTCAGTAAGCAGGTATCTGTGGTTGCATTAAAATAGTAGAATATTAGAACTCGGAAATATTGTGTAATATATATATATATATATGGTAATTATAAAGTCCGTGAAACATTTCATAAAATCGGTACAGCGAAATGGAAAAGAATAACGTAACAAATTACATACCGCGTGAAAGAACAACTCTCAAAGTTTTTTTTTAATGTAGCGCCAAAAAGCTATTTTAAAAAACAACCGACAGGGGCTCTAGTGCATGTAGTTGCTGAAAATGGCTGCGAACCAGGCAGAGAAAGCCTTTTGTGTGCTTGAATACGCCCGTAGCGAATCGGTAGTGAGTGTCCAAAGAGCTTTCCGTGGCAAGTTTAACAAAACACCACCAGTTTACAATAGCATAATGAAGTGGTACAAGAAATTAGAGAAAGACGGCTATTTGTGCGACGCAAAACGGTCGGGTCGGCCAGGCGTGTCACAACAGACAGTGGATTGTGTACGGGACGTGATGGTGTGGAGTCCCAAGAAGTCAACTTATCGGGCTAGTGCAGAATTGAACATCCCTCAGCCAACAGTATAGAAAATTCTTCATAAGCGATTAAGAGTGAAGCCATACAAATTGCAGCTTCTGCAAGCCATCAGCCACGATGACAAATTGCTCCGACTGCAGTTCTGCATTGCCATGCAGAACCATCTTGAAGACGATGATTTTGCAAGCAAATTAATCTTCAGTGACGAAGACACTTTTCATCTCTCAGGAAGAGTCAACCGACACCACACACGCATATGGGGGACAGAGAATCCACATGCAACTCTCGAACACGTCCGAGATTCGCCAAAAGTTAAAGTGTTCTGTGCCATGTCAAACAAGACAGTTTATGGCCCCTTCTTCTTCGCTGAGAGAACTGTCACTGGTATCACCTACCTCGACATGCTGCAATTGTGGCTTATGCCACAACTTGAAGCTGATAGCAGGGACTTCATCTTCCAACAAGATGGTGCTCTACCTCATTACCACAATGTGGTACGAGATTATCTGAATGAGACGTTGCCACATCGCTGGATGGGCCGTGGGGCGGCCGCTGACCAAGTGCTACTCCCGTGGCCACCACGATCACCGGACTTGACACCTTGCGATTTTTTTTTGTGGGGATACATCAAGGATAGTGTTTATGTTCCACCTCTACCACAGAACCTTGACGAATTGAGACACCGCATCGTAGCAGCTGCTCTTACCATCAATCCTGATATTCTGGGTCGGGTATGGGCAGAATTGGACTATTGATTAGATGTGTGTCGAGTGACGCAAGGTGGACACATAGAACATTTATAACTAGTGGGAAAAAAAATTTGAGAGTTTTTCTTTCCCGTGGTATATAATTTGTTACATAATTAATTCTTAGCCATTTCACTGTACCAATTTTTTGAAATGTTTCACGGACTTTATAATTATCCTATATATATATATATATATATATATATATATATATATATATATATATATATATATATATATATATATATATATATATATATATATATATATATATATATATATATATATATATATATATATATATATATATATATATATATATATATATATACACATACACACACAAACACACACACACAGACAATTCTTTGCTAAAAATCTCACTCAGATTTGTTGTAAAAAAGAATATACAAGTGATTGCTGTATAAAACTTTGTGGCAGGCTTCACAATGAGAAATTGTGCTTTCTTTCCTTACACACATGCTGGCCATCTAAGAAGCAAGGCCATACTTAGCAGTATGTGGCGATTGTTTTGAACCAGTGATGAGACATATCGGCAATGATGGCGACAAAAGTTTTCTGAGTGGTAAAATGATATGCAGTTTAAAGCGTGTTTTTAAATTCACTAAACAAACAATGACTTTTTTTTTTAGTTTGGTGACTGGGAAAGGCTCAACTTTGCATATGCAACTAGGGAATCGAATATTCACCATGCAAATAATCAGGAAAACATAAAAACAATATCTGGGAAAACCAAGAATTTCATAACTCTAGTTTGGTATAAACCATGTGCCTATGAAATAAACTATCATTCTTATTTAATAATTGTAAAATGTTATCATACTTAAAATTTGTAAAAAAAATTAAAGAACAAAAATCTTTTGACAAAAAGTATCAATCAAATTTAGATTCTCAAAATATTGGTTTCTTTGCCTTCTTGTTTTAATCTTGTCTGGAACTTAAAAGTGCTAATCGCATATACTTAATAGAGACCGCAAGTAATTTTAAATATATACAGTTAATAACTTAAAAATTGAGCTTCGTACATTAAAAATTTTATAACAAAAAGTATATTCATCTGTAAATCCAATAAAAACAATTTTTTTTTTTACTTCAATATTAATGTATTTAACATTTGAAGTACAATATGTTCATATAAAAATTGCAATTGCACACATAAAGTTTGTAAATGCACATAAAATAAATTTAACTTTACATTTTCACTGTCAACAGTTTAAAAATTAAGTAAAATCATACTTAACATGATGTTAGGATTTAAAAAATCCAGTATAAACACAATAAAATCTTATCACAGGTAATTAGTACCACATTTATGGCTCCTATTTTATTGGCATTTGAGTACATGCACCAATATTTTTTCTTCATTACCTACTATCACTTATTTCAATTCTTGAGAAAACTTATTTAATGCCCAAAGTTTTGAAGTAGTTTAACTAATCACCTAATATTCAGTTTTACCTTGATGGAATAAACATGCAATTAACCCTTAAAAATTTGATTGCAACAAGTTAAGAAGTTTATTTTCACACTGGAAAATAAACATAGGTACCAGAAAATTTTTTTTAAAAATACATTGACAAGACAGGCCCACAAGACAGGTCAGATAAAGAAAATCTGAGCAAAAATTTTGCCCAAATTTGCAACTGTGCAAACCAGTCTTAAAGTTACACAGATCCATAGCACAAAAAAAAAATTATTACAATGAAGTATTAAACTAAAATTTTGTTGCAAACTCTTACATTCTGATGAAACACAGGTTTGTGGGGCTGTAACACAATATGCAACAAATAGGATAAATGGTTCAAGACTTGCCCATTCCACCACTTCGAATGTGCACACATTTTGTTTGCAGTTACCTTCATTAAAATACTAATTTTAAAACAGTACAAAATATCTCTTCTGGGTTCAGAATGACTTTACTTAGTTTACTTGCAGTGATAATGGAGAAACAAAAGATAATTAATATATTAAGTTTGATTATTTGCTGACAGGAACACACTAGAATTTTATAATATGTATTTCTATATATACCAAGTGTTTTAGATTAACTTCAATTTATTTTGTATGTATTATAGGTGGAAGTATTTGATTAAAGAAAAATGGCAGTTTATTGAAAAATGATAATTTCTTTATCAGTATGTAATCACTAGGGACCAGATTGTGTGATGAATTGCGATAAAACTGAAATAACACCGGAAAGCACGCCAATACACCATATAATACCAAAATAAAAATAAATACACTATTTACCACCAAAATACATCTGAAATCATGAAATCAACCAGCAATTTGACACAACTTTAATAAGATTACAAAAATTAAAAATTATTTTACTATAGTGAATCCAATTAATGTAATTTATTTAGCATGAAGAGTATACCAAAATAAAAGAACTAAATTAAATGCACAAAATCAATTTCATTTTGTGTGTTCTTACATCTCTTATAAATAACACGTTTGACATTAATGATGTTGGCACATTTTTCAAATATATAAAAATTTGCTTATTGATTTTAATTTTTTAAATATTTCTGTCCCAGACGTGCTTATTACAAATTATTTTACAGTAAAAGTGCATCATGTATCACTGAACATGCAATGCTATTGTTGAAGTATTAAAAAATATTAATTTTCCTTCTTCATGAATAAATGCAAAGTATAAATATAGAAACAATAACACCGAAATCTCTTTTCTTAAAAACAAAATTTACCTGATTATAAAACCATAAAATCTTGTCTCTAGTGATCACATTCCTGCAGTAACATATGATTCAGAAACAATGAACAAACAAACTAGAGTAACTAAAATTGTTTATTTTTTCCATTATGGATCTGCTGATGAAATACATTTGCCGTAAATAGTTCATCCATAACTCCATCATTGTAAACTAATTTGTGAAGGCAACTTTTACATGTAAGCAAACTACTGTGTAGCATGAATGTTTGGTCTCTCTCACTGCATTGGTTATTTAATTGTCTGCTCATTAGTATTAATTAAGAAATTTTCTTGCTAGTGAAATTTATTCTAATAGCTCTCATGCATTTGTTGTTGGATTACAAAATTTCACACAAGATATTTACTCAACGTAATTTTAGAGCTGTGAAAGGTCATGTAATAATTTTAATTACGAACATTTGCACGTGACGTTTTACAGCTTTAGGAAAAAATATTTATTCAATATCTACCACAAAAAATTTGAGACAAAACATAAAATGTAAGAGAGTTATTGTGATAATATACAGGAAAAGCCCTCAAATAACAGAAAAAGAAATAACCAACATGGTGTGTGAGACCAAGCCTTAAAAGAGTACAAAAGTTACTAAGATACTAAAAAGTTACCAAGATACTAAAAAGTTTATAATAAAACCATTTCCACTTGGAAACATACCTGTAAGGAATAATTTCAAAATAATTGGCTAGTAATAAAAAAAACTACTTTATACGTATTCCATTAAAGGCATGCCAATTTAAAAAGCTCAAGTTGAGAGATAACTGAGAAATAAAGTTCAGTTAAAGTAAAATTGTTATTTGTTCCACTTATTTAAGTATGGAATAAAAAAATACATGTACATAAAACTGCACATTTACTACCAAGCCCTTTGGATGAATGCCTGTGATTTTGTCCAACATAAAATTATTCTCATAATGTTATCAAGCAATAGTGACATTACAGTAGCAACTCTTGCAGACACAAAATATACCTCTCTAGCAAGCTGCTGTTTAAGGTTTGTTATGTTTATATAACACTTTGATATTACACAATTAAAGGTAATATTCCATTTATAAAAAGAAAACACCTGTTTAAAGTTATATTTTAAAGATAACTTTTTATATAGCAATCTTACGCACACAAGCACTTGATGCCAGTACCTTGATTACAGTCATACCACATGGTGGCCTGTACCACCACATGAGCACAATGTGCCAGGTCCCACTTAACAAAGTCAAAAAAAATATTTTAAGAAGAAAAATAAAAAGTAAAAATTTAAAGAAAGAACAAGAAAAAAAAATTAACAATGTTTACTGTGATTTTGACACATTCTGAAACTCACTGCAATAAAAAAAACAGGTACTGTGTGATATTTTTACAACACTATTGCAGACTATTTTCAGCCAGTAAAAAAGGACACCACATACGCCAACATAGATTTCCTGTGGAAAAAAAAAAGAACATTGTGAGAAAATAACTCTTAAGAATTATGTAGTCTTTGATATTCCAACTGAATGATAAAATATAAGTTTTTATGTCAGAGACTACCTGAACTAATGAAACAAACACTAAACATAAAAACATACAATCATAGTTGAAGCACCCCATTTTAGGATTGAAATAAAGACTACACCAAAAAGTGAAATTAAGTAGTTTGTAACCCACAATTCCAAATATTTATGTATTTTAATTTTAGGTAGTTTGGTGCACTGTACCAACTATCTATCATTCTTCACACCAATCTCATATGCAATAGGCATGAAGAATACAGCAGCATAATTGCAGACAGCAGCCATCACCCCAAGACCCCAAGTCCAAGCAAAATTAAAGGCTGCATGCTGGAAGAATAAGTACCATCCCAATTTTACACTTTTCCCCTCTCCAGAGCAGTAAAAAGCTTAAAAAAAAAGTATTAACTGCTTGGAGGTTCCCTTAACATACGGCTTCCACCATGCACAGAAAATTCTTCTTCCACAGAATTGCACACACAAGATGAGAGAAGGCTGGTGTGGATAGGAGCCAGCTGCTCAAAAGAAGGGTTAAGTCCCTATCTCTGGTTTCCCCACAGAGATGATGAGGCACGATGAGATGAAAATGTAGAAGCACCAGAATATAGTGGTGGGGGAAATGAGGTTTCCCCACCTACTGAAACAATGTCCATCATGCTGCCCACTTGCTAAATATCTGGAATTAATCCCATTGGATTTGAATTTAGAACACAATTATGGAACATGAATGGTGTTACCACAGCACTGTAAGTTACATAGGGACCACCCAGGGTATTTTGACAAACAGTTTGTAAGCCATTCTCCATCAAGCCATCTTGCACATCGCAAAATCATCAAAACCCTATAAAGTACACAAAATACTGTCAGGATCGAACATCTTGATATCTACACTCCCTCTAAGTACAGTAAAATGCAGCTGGCAAACAGCCAGTTTACCCACAAGCTCAGAATGGCATGGGAATGTTTGCATCGTAGTAAAAACATCCTGGCTTGTATACTAAAGTGAATGAAATCTGTGTCACTAGTGACTTGCATGTATCAGCTTCTCTTCTGCCCTTGCTGCTGGCCCTCACACTGCCACTACTAGAGCTGGCTAAGGAGCCTGGGTCCCTACGGGGAATGATTGCTGACCAATGATGTGTCGGAGCTATAGCCGGCTCTAGCAACCGAGTGATGCTCTCACCAGGAATCCATAATGGGCATGCGATGTGAATATATAGCCTCTCCTGCTTATGGCAATCCATAGCCTTCTTGTGGCACCAGTGTTCATATAACTGATATGGGCAATGAAGGGGGTGCTCACTCCTCTGACCTCCTTGGTGTATCGGAACGAATATTCTGGTAGGTTAGTAGGATGTGGATGGGCGGCTACACCCATGGACAATTCAAAAACCTATCGGGGAGTTTTGGACCCCCAAACCTGAGGTGGTGTCTCAAGGCATCGGGCTCAAAGTGAAGAACCCGTGATGCGTATGGAATAGTGAAGGGCTGTTGCTGGGGGTGGGGTCATCCTGGCCTGGCCAACCCGGGTCCTGGGAAGCCTATAACCTTTGGGTTGGGGATAATCTGAGGTTTGCAATCAAGGACGTCCATGGTCATAGGCCGACCTGGGCTCTGGCAAGGCTGTAACCTTTGGGCGGGGGACAATCTAAGTGTATGCAATCCGAGGACTTCCATGGTCTTGTCGAGGCGGTCTCATGCCATTAACTGTCCGGGACAGCACTCTACCTGAATATGAAGGGTGACACGAGACTGAAACCTTACTGTTCTCTGCTGAGGTTTCCTCTAATGGCCCTGGATCAGAATTGGAGATGAACTTGTGGTGGCAGTTTTAGCTTCTAAGCTTGGAGCACACTCAGAGGAGTCCCCGCTCCGTTGACTAGTGGAAGTGGTGAGCTACTTAATATCCGGGTACTAGCCTGCACAGCTAGTAGAGATAGATGTCCTCGGCTGGATCATGAGAAACTGGGTGACCGAGGGGTCACAGGGATGTGACAGGTGTGGGCCTGTGACGGAACTACCTGGAACCCCGGCGAGGGCAAGCACAGTTGATAACATGGTGTATACGGCGGGATGGCGGCTGGTTCGGTGGCGCCGAAGTTGGGATGGGTCTCCTCAACCTCTTGACTTAGCTGTTCAGTTGTCAGAATCATGCCGCAATTGGAAATGGTGTTATCAGTTTCCCGGTTCTCGGAACCCATGCCCAATATTTGGTTCTCTGAATCTGGACATGTAAAAAATCCATCCATCCACTCTTCAGGTATGCCCTTACTGGATTAGGAACCGAGGGATTTAGATGACGGGCCTGTAGGTAGGTCTTGAGTGATATGCCACTACTAGAGTAAACTCACTGTAAACCTTTAATTTTGATACTTTCATTTTGAAATATCTCTAACAATCTATGAACTATGATTTACCTTGAATAAGTCAGGAAATTAACTTTTAAGCCTCAACATTTTCTTAAATCTACGATGTCAAGTAGCCAGTGATAGAATTCACTGCTTCAACAACATATCAATTTCATGTCACATGATCAGTACATGGGAACAAGTATATTTATAATAATTGCAATGATGAATTTCAATTGAGGTGGGAGGATGCACAGTAAAGAAAAAGAAGACACTAAGAATGGAGTTGCAGAAATTTTCAATTAACAATGTATGGGAATTAAATCATCATCTAGCTTACCTTCTACTTTTCAAGTAACAATTTTTTTTCTCTCTCTCTCTCTCTCTCTCTCTCTCTCTCGCTCTCTCGCTCGCTCTCTCGCTCGCTCTCTCTCTCTTGCTCTCTCTCTCGCGCTCTCTCTCTCGCGCTCTCTCTCTCACTCTCTCTCTCTCTCGCTCTCTCTCTCTCTCTCGCTCTCTCTCGCGCTCTCTCGCTTTCGCTCTCTCTCGCGCTCTCTCGCTTTCGCTCTCTCTCGCGCTCTCTCGCTTTCGCTCTCTCGCGCTCTCTCGCTTTCGCTCTCTCGCGCTCTCTCGCTTTCGCTCTCTCTCGCTTTCGCTCTCTCTCGCTTTCGCTCTCTCTCTCTCTCTCTCTCTCTCTCTCTCTCTCTCTCTCTCTCTCTCTCTCTCTGTTCTCTGGTTTCGAACCGAACCAAACTGAATCGAACCATAGCAAAAAAATTTCAAACCGAGCCAAACCGAACCTCATACAGAAATAATTGTTTTGAATTAAAATGAACCGACCACCAGCATTTTGGTCTTTAACTGAATGGTGAGAAAGAAAGGTTCCCCAGCCATATGTAAAATTAAAACATTATATAGCTTAGCTTTATTAAAACATTGCAAAACATTTTATAAGTAAAGTTTATGCAATAAATAATGAAGGAAAGAAAACAGTTTAGAGAAAATCATTTTGCATTTAATTTCTTTATATATATATATATATATATATATATATATATATATATATATATATATATATATATATATATATATATATATATATATATATATATATATATATATATATATATATCAGGGGCGAATATTCCATGGAACCAAGGGAACCATTGGTTCCCTACTGCTGACAAATAAATAAAATAAATATATTACTACTTGTCTACTGTCGTAAATAATTCAACTCGTATTTTTTGAACAGCTCGCCCTCACACTTTGTGTAGGCGCGTTCGCACGTTGAACCTCTTCAGCTATCGCTTCATCTCTCTCACGCCTCTCTTTCTCTCTCTGCCTTCCCCGCTTCCACATCCCCCCCTTCCCGGGGCTACCATTGCTTTCTGCGCCTTCATTGGTGGCCGACTCCTCTCCGCCTTCGCCTTCGGGTGTTTCCGTGAGCACTCGGCTTCGGCTTCCGACCTGGGGAACCAAGCCAGAGGGCTGGTTCCATCGCGTGACGCATGGCGTATTCTCTAGAGAAATTGTGTGCTTCGCGTTGCGTAAAATAACTCGCCTGACAGCCTGAAAGCAGATTTACTACATAAAGAATACGTACTTTATAATACTTAATTACGTCCCAAGTTTTTGGTGAAGAGTTTCGTCAAATTCAAAAGTGGCCACATAGCTACAGCATTGTTGAACTCGCTCATTGCGGTAGGCTTGGTCAAGGGAACCATCAGTCTATTCTGCGGGCCCTGGCCATGGAGGGGATTTTAAGGGGAGTGCGGAGGGACGAAGCTGTCGCAGTAGGGGAGGGAGCGGCAGGAAACAGACGCGCTTGTGACTGCGTGGTAGAAAATTTTAGAGGTGTAAAAGTAACGAAAAAAGCGTATCCGTATGTATTCGTTACTATAGCAATAAGTACTCGTTACTATAGTATCGTTACGTTACTCGTTACTTCTGATACCACATAACATGCTATGTTATGTTGCAGCAACGAATCGAGTCGTATTGCGTACGCGTACAGTATGACGTTGCGTAAATAATAATAAATAGATTATATACAATTAACAATATTTGATAATTAACAGTTTTTGTTAGCCAAGAAACAATTAAATCTCATTAGAGCGGCTTTATTATATTATCTCTTTTAAGATAAGAACAAAAAAAAACGTGAAAATACGCGATACTAAAAAACAAAAACATACATATTTCTCATTTGTAAAAAATACTTTCTTACGTTGTTTTTGTTCCAATCTCAAACTTTGTCTACACACACAATACCTTTAATAAACAGTAAAAAAACTTGAAGGACGAATTTCCAAATTATACTTTACTTAATAAACAAACATCGTTCTTTGTAACGTAAATTCATCAAATATGCGCGCGCATGCGTAAAACATACGAAAACTGCGAGTAACGAGATGCAGCCGTGTGTAATGTTTCGTTACTCAGTACTAGATGGCGCACCCGTTACTCAGTACCGAGTACATACGGTTTGCTACAGCTCTAGAAAATTTACTTGTTTCATCTTTTGGTGCTAAAAGTTTCGAACAAAAACGAGTTTTAATTTTGCAAGGTGGACCCACGCCAGACATATCGTGTATGGTAACAAATTCTAAATCAAGCGGTGTGCAGTGCAAAAGACACTTCAAATCTAATAAGCGAAATAGCCTAACAAAATGACCATACATGCTCATGCTTGAAAGTGAGAGTTAAGATTATTAAATTCTGTGTGACTTTAACATGTATTGCATTGACTACCAAAATCATAATTTCGTGAATTTTGATATAGGAATGCTGGTGATGTGTTTCCGAGCGTATCTTTCACTGTTTCACTGATTAAAATATCTTGCTTCGTGTAACGACGATTGCTCAAGTTTTAGTCATATCAGCTTTTAAATTTTATTATAATATAGGAAATGTTGACTTAACATTTTGAAGAGAAACTCTTAGGCCTAGCTTTCATCGACACTTAAAATTGTTTTGCTGCGGAAGCCGCCTTATTAGTCGAGGCAACAAAAGAAAAATAGATGAAAAACATACTAATAGACCCATTGGTCGGTGGTGAACGGGAGGTGGGAGGGCTGTTTAAAGGTACAATTCATAGCTTTTGCTTAAGTATTTTCCAAACTATGGGTTTTAGCAAAAAAAAAAAAAAAACATTTTGATACAAAATTAAAGAGCATAAAATTTCCTACAAAAGAGATACGTTAAACCGCTTAAATAGCACCAATTTGCACCTTAAAATCAAATTTTTCCGGGGGAGTACCCCCGGACCCCCCCACCTTAATAGGGGGTGACAGTGAACATACTTGGTTCCCCCACTTTGAAATTCACCCTTCGCCACTGATATATATATATATATATATATATATATATATATATATATATATATACACACACACACACACACATATACATACACTTTTAATTCATGAAGAAGTTCCATCTAAATTTCAAAAAGACTATCTTCCTTTTTCAGTGTACACTAACCTTCAATTAAAATTTTTTTTATAAAGATGACGAATATTCAGCATAAGGCCACATAACATATTTTTGTGGTAGACATAACCTAACATTTTTAATAAGTAAAACTTTTTAATAGGACATTAAAAAAAAGTCAAATGTGAGTTAAGTTACCTATATACATTACAAAACCCGCTGACTGCAGTTGCTGTTTTCTTGTAAGAATGCTGCTCGTCAGAAGAAACTTTAGACATTTTTTGGGGTTGTTCTGGGTCATCTGGGTCGTCACTATCTTTTCTCCATTTGTAAAACTTAAACGACGTAAGCCTGCTCATCGCAAATCACCTCAAGAACAATAATATTGTAAACGTAACGTAGGAAGTGTGGTTGTAGAAATTTGCATTGGAAAAAAAAAACACAAGAAATAATGATGGCTGCCGCGACTACGCTAGTCAACTTAGTACCGTACTGTAAAATTTACTGGACCAGTACTTTTAATACACAAGATTAAATTAATATTTTCAGTACCTGACTGTTATAACCAAACAGGCCAAAGAAAAAATACATCCCAGTAATTTAAAATACAGGGTGTATCAATAAGAATCATACGATTTGGCACGTCTATATTTCTGAAACTAATAAACATATACGATTTATTTATTTTTTGCTGAAAGAGAGACTCAAAAAGATTTTTTTCAAAGGTGTTCCATGCACGGCATATGTCAAGGCGGTATTCAAATTGGTCCCACACTGCAGCGAGCATGTCTTGAGTTAGGTACTGCTTCCACGGCTGCTGTTATGCGATGTCTCAGTTCATTCATTGTAGTTGGTAACGGAGGCACATAAACAGAGTCTTTTATAAATCCCCACAAGAAAAAATCACATACAGACAGGTCCAGTAACCTTGGAGGCCAGTAATGTAAGGCTGCATCATTTGGTCCAGTGCGACCCATCCATCTTCCAGAAATCCTTTGATTTAAAAATTCCCACACTTCCAGATGCCAGTGTGGCGGTGCCTCATCCTGTTGGTAAATGTAGTCGTTCGAATCAGTCTCCAACTGCGGGAAAAGATAGCTCTCAAGCATATCCAGATATGTTATTCCTGTGACAGTGTTCTCAGGAAAAAAAAATGGACCGTACACCTTTTTCCGTGAAACCGCACAAAACACATTAAATTTTGGAGAGTCCCTCTCAAGATGTACAACTTCATGTGTTGTTCTGTACCCCATATTCTCACGTTATGGCGGTTCACCTTTCCATTGAAATGGAATGTTGCCTCGTCACTGAACACTAAGCGTGGAACAAAACTGTCATCATACTCCATCTTGTCAAGAACTAACTTACAAAACTCCACATGTCGTTCTTTGTCACCTCCACCAAGAGTTTGCAGTAGCTGAATTTTGTAAGGTTTCATGTGTAAACATCGACGGAACACACGCCACACGGACATCGAGGGCATGTTGAGTTGTCGAGCTGCACGGCAAACGGATTTCTTCGGACTGCGTGTGAAACAATGGCGGATGCGCTCCACGTCTGCGTCGGGCACTCGGGGATGGCCTGGCGATTTTCCTTTACACAAACAACCTGTTTCTCGGAATTGCTCATGCCATCGTGTAATGCTCTGTGCTGTAGGAGGATAAACACCATACCTAGTACGAAAGTCACGTTGAACTGTTATTATTGACTTGCAATGCACAAAACGTAGAACACAAAACGCTTTCTGTTGTCCAGACGCCATGTTTACTAGAACTGAAGTGAGCGCTGCTACCTAGCGGGAACCATGTAAAACTCGAGAGTTTTCTCTTTCCAACAGTACTTTGTTCACTCACACCTATAAAAAAACTTTTTGAGTTTCTATTTCAACAAAAAAAAAATTAATTGTATATGTTAATTAGTTTCAGAAATATAGACGTGCCAAATTGGATGATTCTTATTTATACACCCTGTACGTAATTTACGTAATCATTTCCTACCACATTTGTCTTGTGTTAACTTGATCACGTTAGTTTTGCCGAAATACGAGAGTTCTCGTACATGCGCTTTAGTTTAACGTATGGAGTACGCAATCTTTGGTGATTTTACAACACTTCTCGTACACGCACTATAGTTAAAGGTATAATATACAATACCTTTGGCATTTGTACGATAGTTTATATTACGTAATACGAGAAATGCATACAAAATTCTCTAAAGTAAACAAAAAACAAAGCGCGCCTATATGAAAAAATGCTATGCGAGTTATGCGACAATTAATAAATTTTTTTATTATTTTGTCTGCGCTTGAAACTGTTGAGGCGACGATTATGTGATAAAAGTCGGAATATTACAAGTAATGGAATTTTGTTGTGCTGTTTTGTGAATGGTCTCAAATGGTGGTTAGAAAATTAGAAAAACGTAATTTTTTTTAAACGAACGTTCGGTTTTTCGAATATATTTTTAGAGGTTTCGAACCGAACCGAACGTAAGGGTTCGGTTCGGTTCGGTTCGAAATTTTTGAACTTCGCCCAGCACTACAATTTTCAATTACTACCTAAAACTCCTAAAAACCCACCTCGAATCCCACCTCAGATCCTACGAATCCTCGAATCCATAGGATTCAGTATATTCGACGAATCCAAGATTCAAAAATCCCATCCCTAATTTTAACATCATGTTACACATACAAAAATTTATAAATCTCCATGTTTTCTTTTCCCAAAATTTGGTCTCTACATGCACTGCTTGCTAAAGCCCCAGAGTTCACATATTGTCACCAAATTTGCTACAAACTGCTTCCCCCACAATCATTTATATGTGGCACGTTCATCAATCAATTTAAGGCACATGGAGTTTGCAGTTATATTACTGTTAATACTAAATGTTATGTTGATATTGTAAGCTACAAGAAAATACTAATTTATAAGATACCACAAAACAAGAGAAAATATATAATGAAATTCTGGTAAAATCTACTATGCATTCAAGAATGAAAGAAACAATTTAGAAACAAAGACTTTAGCTTCTCAGCCAGAACATGTTTGACAGTTTCAAATAAAGATAACATGTTTAACTGTTAGGTTTCATGTGTTAACTGTTATTTTTTTCCCACTGACTAGTACGTTCAATAACAGAACCACCTTAAAAACCTTTTGAACTGTTAAAAAAATTATATTCTGTTGCAAGACCAGTTTGATAAGGGCAGACTCTATTATGTGATTCTGCAGATCTGCCATTGATTTTTATGGTAGGAAGTAATGGTAGAATCGAGCCCAATTTCTTAAGTATCCTAACCACTAGAAAACATGTGCACACTCACTATAAAAATTAAAAATTAAAATTTACATTTAAAAACATTATGCTGGCATTGTTGCAAAATACAGTCTCAATAATATAAACTTAATTAAAAAGCTACAGGTAAAGGTAAGTGTACAGTTTTACATTGCTAGGTTATGTACAGAGGCTTGATGGGATTGAACCGCCAAGATTATAGTGGGCTTCGAACCACTTGGGTACCAACTCAGAGCTCATAAATTTTGTTCAGAATGAAATGTTGGGATTGATCCCACGACACTCACTACATGAGCATGATGTGTTACAATCACTGCCATTAAGGGAATTTAAACCAATAAAATAATGTTACTGCTCGCACAACACCCCTGCTTGCAGCCTTTAGCACAAATCTGCCATGATAGCGATTGGCCCCCCCATTTCCTGTGGCATGTAAGTGCAAGTTGCATAGCGCCGCAGTGCTTTCAGCAGCACCACGGCACAGAAGGAAGATCACGGACTAGGATACTGCAACAACACTAAGCCCACGACAAACACGAGGTGGACTACTGAGAAACAGTCAAATACATACAATGAAGCTACAACCAAAACAAAGAATATGCCAAAGCATTTGCTGGTGGAATTGTATGACCCCTGGAGTATTTATCATTCTCCACTAACTTCACAAGCAATTGGAAATCTAAAAAAAAACTGATGTAAGTTGACTCCAAATATAAATGATAAATTTTAATTAGATGACTCATTCTTGGGTTCTCTGTATTACAAATCTGTTAAAGGAGTAAACAAAGAGCCAGAATTGTACACATACTGCATTAAAATCCAGTTCACATTAAGGGACTACTTACATATATACAGGCGGCATTCTGCAAAGCTGGAATGTCAATTCCTGAACATTCAGAGTATCACTACAGCGAAACCAATTACAACTTAAGTATATAACTCAAATATCCTAATTTATCCAGAAAATGCAGTATACACTCATAAAACATGCAAAATCCATTTGTAAAAATTGTATGTTGATTTCATACCTTTCATAGAAAAAAAAAAGTATTTCACTAGCCCAACTTTGAAAATGTATGCCACCGTTCACCACACATAAGGAGAATGTCCATTTCTTTCCAAAGTTTACTATGTGCAAGTAAATACTTTATGACTGTACAGACACCAAAATTTCCTTGTACCAGCAATGATCAAATGTTCATGTACAAATTTGCTGCAGTCTTAAAGTGAGATTCTTTAGTCTAACAATTAATGATCTTCTGAAAAAACTGAAAATGGGTTAATTCACAAAAAACACATCAAAAAACTATTTTATTAATAACTTTCCACAAGCACAAAATTATATAATAAAATGGCCACAAAACATTGAAAATAAACCAGTAATCAGGCTATTAATGAGGTATTAGTAAATAAAACATTACAATTAATATCCACAGAAAAATGTTAAATTACATTTTTACAAAAAACAGTTTTGTTAGTAGTCAACAACATAATTGAACTGTTAGTTAATTAGGAAACACCACTGGTAATATAAATATATATTGCTACTAAATGTTGCCTCATTGTTCACTAACAGCACATTCAACTACCAAGATGGACATACCTTTCCCAACACCATACCACTCCATCTCAAACAAAACATTACAGGTCATGGGTTTTAACAATGCTGCTGGTTCAACTTGCAAACAGACCAGAAAATAAAAATATATACAGGATTGATATTTACAACTTGTAAACATATAATCTAAATCTCTTTAATACTGATGATCACATTTGCTGTAATTCTGTAGAAAAAAACTTACTAGAAAGGCTGTCACAAATTTCCCACAATCATTAACACAAAATTTAAAATTTGGTTATGTATCACATGATTGTGCATACAGAGTGTAAAGTAGAAATAATAAGGCTTCAACAACTTGATTACCAACTAGGTGCTCATAAATAGAAAATTTTGGTAGGGCTTGAACAAATACCTGTATCCATCTTTATTCTCCATGCCTAGCAATGAAGGCCAAGAATAATTTACATTGTACATATTTATAAACTTATATTGAATGTCGTCACTTTGTCTATAAGTTATTGGATTGACAAGACCACAAGGATTCAATTCGAAAAAATGTTAGTGCTGACAACATGGAATCTCAAGCACAAGACAAAACCCATGGGTGCCTCCAGAAATATCTGGGAGGTTTATATTATGTTTTGTGGCAGGCTAAATGAGCAAAAATTTGTATTTCGCTGATAAAAACTAATCAAATTTTTATAATAAGTCCAAAAAATCATTATGTGTGTTTCTTTTATCACCATCCACACTGAGGACCTGAAATATGGACAAACCTCAAACAAATAAAAAAACCTGCCCAAACAACTCCTTGGTACTGGTATACAAAACAATTTTTCTGTCTATAAAAAAAGTATGTAATTTAGATGCTCAGAAATGCAACACAGTTCAACTTCGTGGATTTAAAAATTGTAATTTAAATGTTAAGTTTGATGATTTATAAAATAAATATTGACTTTGAGTATTGGTCATTATAAATTTTTAAAAAAATTATGCTAATTGCCGTATGCCATCGAGGTCACTATTGATCAGTGTTACATGTTTTGCATAAGAAGGAAGAGAGAAATTGATTGATTGGATTAGACTTAGGAGCTTACTAAAACTATATCATGAGAAATACTGTACCTGTATATTAATAGTTGGAAATGTTAGGACACTTTCTGTATAAACGGTTGTCAAAGCAAACCAAAAGTTCAGAACGTTTACTCACATATATTATTTATAATATTTTATTTATTAACTCTGTTAACTTTATTAAATAATGCGCTGAAATAAGGTTTTACGTCAAGTGCTTTTGGATGAGATTCATTCCCCTTTCATAAAATAATTTAAAAATAAAAATCAACTCTACCTTGCAAAGAGAAAATCACCATGTACCAAAAAGTTATCTTAAGTTTATATTTTAAAAGTAATTTGAAAAAACATTACCTTAAAATAACTTAGTTTTTCTTTTTATCTTACCGCAATGTAGTTAAAGTTTCAAAGTGATATTGAGAAAAGTGACTAAATTACCCTTTCAAGCATTAAAATTGTATATTCCTATCTCAGCATAGAGCCGAAACTTTGAGTAGTCAAGCCCCTTGAAACAAAATTCATCACACTGTTTACTTTGAAACATCTCAAAAATTCATTTATTAGCTAAACTGACATGTTTTTTCAAATGTTGTTTACTAGTGTGTATAAGGGGAGAAAGTTCATGCAATGGTAGTACATTGGTCACATCCCTCACATCATTCATCTCTCATCAAGACAACATGTGTTTGAATCCTGGCAGTTCTGACCTGGGTTTTCTGCAAAAGTGGAAAAAAAGTTGGATAGATGATCCAGTGGGCAACCTAACTCACCTCTTTCTCTCATCATTCACTCCTCGTGGCAGGCAAGAGATGTCAGGCCTCTCTTTCATATGATGAGCAGCCGCCTACAATTCAAAGCTACATGTAATCAATGCAGTGCTCTAATGTGGAGTAATAAGCTGGTATGATGGAAAAAGTGCCAACAAACTGCAAATTAGTCGACTGATGGTTTAAGTCAATAGACTAATATTCCCTATGTGATCATACTTCTTCATTTCACCATTCAGGTAATAACTGAGAAAGACGCACTAGCTGCCTTAACATTTAAAAAAAACTGACTTAAGAATCACAGCAAAAGGTATTTGTTAAATATTAAATTTATCATAGTACTAGAAATTATGTAAGACAATAATATTTTTTTTTGTGATTGGACATTTACTAACTTGGATAATTATAAGCACCTAGTTAGTGCACAAGTAATTCAGAAACCCATTATTTATTTTAGCCCTTCTGTGCACTTCCAAGCCAAACCAATTCAAACAATATTAAAATAAATTATTAGTTATAATAATAAAAACAATGGCTCTGTAAAACATCCAGAAATGGTAACTGATATGTAACTGCATGTTCCCATATACCATATTTACAAACCTACCATTACCTGCATTTTGAATAAATACTGCAAAAATATGTACATTTAACAATCATACTCATTATCACTTGCAGTTTCCAGCCACCAGCCATGTGTGTTTACACGCACGCACGCGCACACACACACACACACACGCGCACGCGCACGCACGCACACACACACACACACACACACAAAAGTTTTTTCCATTCCATGTCATTATTTTACACTAACATTATACACAAACTTGTTGACTTTTTGAGTGGCTCAACTTTCACACAATTAAAAATATATATTTTGCATAATTTCTGCACAATTTGCTCTTTAAGTTACAGTTATAAAATTTTTTTGCAGTACCAATAAGGAGAATTGAGTGTATTACAGAAATGAACAATTTTAGGTTTAAAGACAATATTACTATGTACTTCATGATATGGTTTTGAATTTCTTTGAGAAATAATTATTTAATTTTACCTAGCCTTTTAAAATATTCAAAATTGAAAGGATTTTGACAGTAAATTAAAATAGAATATTTTTTTCATAGAGTAATCAAACTCCATTATAAAGTAGCCAGTACTATTGCCTTTAACTCTAAAATGTTTCAAACTAGTATTCCATTTATTTCTCCTTATTGATACTGCAAAAGTAACTCTGGCAGCAAATTACACAAAAATTATAAAAAATATGTATTTTGTTTCACATTTTGAATGTTGACTTTTAAAAAGCTTACATGTTCAACGGTGTTTAAATAAAATATGAAATAATGATCTGGAATAAGATTAAGATTAGAATTACAATAAAAAGTAGAAAAAAGATGGATATTAACAAAAAATACAATACCAATTATGACTGGTATTGACATTATTTTAAACAACAAACACAAAACCAAACAAGTACAATAGACAAAAATAACGCTAAATAATAGAAATCTATTTTATGCAATGCTTACTTGAGTTTAACATAATATAAACCACACTTTTCCAGCATAAGTTTAGCCTGAATGAGCTAAATAATGACTCATAAATAATTCTCATTTCACAAAATCAAGTATGCTTAGCAATGATAAGATGTAGTATGAAGTTAAATTTAATATTTAAGGTTAACATGATTAAATATTAACATTTTGTAACATTTTATCAATTATAAATATTTTCAAAATGATACAAGGAAATGTGATTATGGTTGTTCAAGTATTTACAATTCCTTGCAATTAGTATAACATAACAATTATGTAAAACACAAAAATACCGGATATTTTCCCCCACCCCCTTTTTTTGAAATTATACACTAAGGCGAAATGCAGTGTTACAAACTATATATCTGTGATGATGCAATTTAATTAGTGACACCAATTTATCTCAACCCCAAAGATCTGTTTGCAGTAACAAATTACTAAAGAATACCAAATTACATATTGACTGCTATGTTGATTAGCCACTGACAATTTAGGCATGTTCTACTAGCGAACCATTCCTGCTGTTCATAAGCCTTTTTTGTTTAATAGATCCTGACAAAAATTCAATTCTAGGTGTTGAATTGTCATCTTTACTTTTCTCTACAGTCATATGTATCTTACAGCAAGCAACAATAAACGATTAACAGAAAAACTAGAAAAACTTCCACCCTTCTAAAAATTTGTTTAGTGGTGAACCCAATATAGCTGTATATTTATTTATATGTCATGAATACTTCATTCTTCTTACTGAAATAATCAAACCAGCATTAACATAAAAGTAGAGAGAGTAATGAAGTTGGAAAAAAAAAAAAAAATTACTTCCTAAGCAATTTAAGTGGAAGGAACATACTGCACTGGATGGCAATTACTTGTTTTGTTGACAATTTAACCATTATTAGTATTAAATGTGAAAGGGTTAAGAAGTAAACTTGACCATAAATAACCTAAAACAAACAGTAGACTGCTCATAGTAATAAGTTCTCATTAAAGTTCTAAGCTTGTCCCAGTTGGTTCAATTACAACACCTATTATGAGAGATGCAAGCTCAGTGAATGTGGCAAGATTGATCAAACCAAAAACAAAAGCAAACTACTTTCATCATAACAGATGCTTTGAAGCAATGAATAAGAAATAAAGAAATGAACTAAAAATTATGATTGTGGCCAAATTAAAATAAAATAAACTTTTTCTTATAGCATATAGTACTTCCTTTTGGATTTAAGCTGCATCAGTGCTATTTAATAATCATAAATTTATGACCTATTGATAAAGCAAACAAAAATAATACACGTGCTAGTACAGAAGTACCAAAAAAAATTAACTCACACAAAAATTAAAACTGACAAAGAACTAAAATGAGTTTCACCACTGTGACACAAAACTAGAGAAAAATTTGATAATGCGAGACAAAATAACAGGCACATGTAAAAAAATTGGCCCCACATTAAATGTAAATTTACTCATTTAACAGAAAAAACTAATCTATTAACAAAAATCATAGCTTGACACATGTCAAGGACAGTTGTTTGCAGAGACTATAATTTTGCAAACACGGTTACAAGCAACCTTGGTCTTGTTGAAGATTTATCAAATCTGTGTTACAGTTTATCCTTGCAATTTATGAGCCAGATGCTTGTATCACTACACATTTATTTTAGTTATTTAATTGGAAATTTCCTTAAGTCAAATTAGATAACAGGTATATAATATTATCAAATTAAAAAAAAAATAAATACTGTGGTGATTAAACTTGCAATGTGATAAATTCCAGTTCCAAAATTCTTGGAATAGAGCAAGTTTGGTGAAAATGTTTAAATAGTTTTCATAATAATTATGAAACTATGTTCATGACCAAATCATCCAAATTATAGTAAAGAAATTGTTGTGTAAATGAAATGAAAAATTTGATATAATGACGTCGACCAGAGCTACGCCCTCTTTGAACCCAATGTGCCTCAATTTCGCCCCCTCCCCCCCACAAATGTAAAGCATTAGGATTCAAAAACTTTGATATACTATGACAAGTTTTTCTGGTAAATAATACACAGTGACCAACCAGTTACATGCCCACCATCACTCCCCTTCTATAGTAACTGCCACTTTATTCATCCCATAGCTTTTCATTCCTAGGTTAATAAACAGACCAAAAGGTGAAACATATGACTTTTCCTAATAAGTCCATTAAACTTATTATTCACTAAATGAAACATTAAACTTATATAATGTATTAATCAAATTCAGAAAATGCATTATAGAATTAATGACACCATCTCATTGATTCAATAGTGTGGTCCACTTTCGCAGGAATGTATGTAAAAGTACATGTCAGTAAATTCCTTTAATTGTTTTGCAATAATCACATTTCCTCTTACAACAGAGCCACAGCATTCTTTACGTTATCCCCAATCCAACAAAACCCAACAAAATAATTAACATACGATATCGCAAGGCCATTGTAGATCCATGCCCGCCACCCTGTTCGTGTGTTTGCATCAATACGACTCTCCAGTTCCTGACAGAGAGTTTTGCGATCATGAGAGCGACCACTTCTCAGATCACACACCATTCTCTTCCTGCACTCAGAATCACAAGTTGGCCTCGCTGGCGAATTCTTCCAATAATGCCTGTTACAAAGGAAAATGGAAATTTATACACACTAAATAACATAACATACCAAATATAAAAAGATAACTTAAATTGCAGGCAGGCACTGGTATGTTAAAAGTAACAAATATTCTTACTTATAATATAGGTTGAAAACAGAGCTGTCTATTGTCAGCTTGTTGAGTAAGCTATCCCAATCTTGAGGTAGTAAAGATGGCATCTGGTATGAAGACCTCACACTGTACAGTTTGTACCAAATGGGGTAATCATACAGATTTGCTTCCTTCAAATTCATCACCCATGTCTCATGATCCACCACTGCCTGGAAAAATATTTTTAAGTACACATTTAAAATCATATATTCTTGCAGGAATAATAAAAGGTATAATAAAATTTGCAAAAACATACCCTGGTGCTTTCTGGATGATCACCATCAACATAATATATTCTATAGCCTGGATTTAAATCACTATATGGTGTAACTGAGGGCCCAATATAAGCTACACTTGTAACTCTGCCAAGGTCCTTGCTATCATAAAATAACTGGAATTCATCAAAGTGTGTGTGCCCAAAAAACTGTGCCACAATTGTAGATTCATACCTGCAAACAGAGAACAATCAAAATTTGAACTTAAATTTCTAGAATTCAATCTCACAGAATGCATAGTAATGATCAGACCACAAAGTTAATATAAAATAACTTGGAAAAATGTTAAGAATGAAAAACATTTTCAGGGCAATTGTAGCAAAAAAGTTTTGTCCACACTATAGTCTAAACCCTTTCAATAGAATGATGCATAAGCAAACAAATAAATCATGACGCAGCTTGTCTTTTAAATTTTTAATACCACTATGCACAGATTCTTTACCTTATACATTCCTAATGGAAAAATAATTACTAAATAAGGAAAGAAAACAAAACTATACCTGAAATATCACACAACAAAGTGCATGTATACAGCACTCTCAACTTCCAATCCAAGGTAACAAACATGCATTACTAAAGAGTAAAGTTGGTATGTAGGATGTACTTAAGGGGATTGGTGCACCAGCATAATAGTAAAAAAAACAATATATTTATTAATGATTCAGCTGTAATAGAAGATTTTAAGCATTCTGGTGTATAGTTGATTTTTTTTAAACCAAAGTTATTGTCAGTTTTCTGGAATTTTCAACATTCCTATCTAATTCGAAAAAATATTCAGAATTTAGTGGTAAAACTTTTGTAGGTAATTCTTCCAACACGAGAGATTTGATTAAAACCATAATTGTATATGTAATCATTACTAATTTAGTGTATTTAAGATTTTAATTTTGATGAATTAGCTGTTACAAAATAATGTGATATTCATTTGCAAGTTTTTAAGCATTCACATTTCAATTAAAATTTAAAATCCTTTCATTCTGTCATCTGAAGGATTGACTTTATTTTAGCTTTTAGTTTATTGTAATCGGACCTCAGGTACAATGGTAGTGACCAGAGTTTAGCGACGTGTAATATCGGTGACGTGTGGCAAAGCGCGCTGGACTGTAGACACACCTTTCGGCAGTTATCGAAACTTTTTGCAACCAGAACTTTCTCTCTACCTGCCCTGAGCCGGCCCTCTGTTGTTGACGAATGGGAGACGGGAGAATAAACATGATACCTGTTTGAAGGTACACACACTCCTTTTCAGAAGACAATAGAACATGTTTGGTGTAGCAAACAAGAACAGCTCGTATTACTGTAGCTGCAGGGGCAACTCAACATTTGTAGTGTAAAGTACACTACTCTTGTTTTATTTTGTAATTTCGATACAGAATTTATTTCTGTGGAACAAGATTTTCAATTTTGGTCAATTGAAATGCTCCCAAAGCTAACACATTTTATCTGGAATGTGTATTGCCTGAAATAGCTGATCCCAGGCATAGCCGTGGTCTAAGGTGCAGAGATCCAGACTATATTAGTGAAGCACAAGAAAGAAAGCAAGTTGCCAAGGGAAAATTCCAAGGAAAAAGTTCGGCATCAACTACAAGAGATTGTGATACGACGTTTGCTGTCTTAATACAATATTATTGTGTTAGACAAATCCGTGCATACTATTATTGATTAATATGTTGTTACAGTAAATCTAGTGAAAGACACATTCACACTATTAAATGTTGGTTAAAATAACATTCAATTTGTATCAAAACTGACAAAGTCTTATGACGTCAAAACCACGGCGATCTTGTCATTCAAGAAACTGAAATTATTTATTTCATTTATATTTTCATTCCGGGGATGTTCTAAATTGTCTTTGATGGTATTTTTCTGCCATTATTTTTGATGCTTCAGTGCTTTTCCGACAATCATGTTAGTCCCGAAAACGGTTTTAATTGTAAATAATAAATATTTAGTAAAATTAAAGTAAATGATAAATGAAATATTTCATGTAACTATATAATAATATCGAATACATTCACAATGTACAAAATATATTTTAAATCTTTTTTATTTTTATAACTAAATATGAAAAAGAACTAACAACTAAAAGAAAGATAATTTTTTAAGTTGTGTTTACAAAAGTCAATCACGTTCGTTCGTCCGGGATTCTACAGCCAATTAGATTGCCAGAACAATTATATTCGTCCGTCAAAAGCTTGCCAAGCTTATAAACTTTCGATGGACGGAAAGTTTAAATCATAATCTTAAAAATATTTGCATTATTTTAGAAGCTTTGGAAATGTGTTTATTTTTTGTGTGATTCTACTATTTTTTTTTTAAAGTTTACATTATTTGTAAAACTGTTAAAGATATATGTTTCCTATTAATTTAACCATATTTATAAAACCTATCAGGTTACTGAATGTATTAAAAATCATTATGTAAACGTGTTAACACTATTATCCAAAAACAAGTACGATACACATATTCTTACAGGGAGTGAAATTGGGCGGTACCATGATTATTGGTCTAAAAATGGGAGAGTTCAAAATAACTAAGGTAGAAAGAAATGTGCTCATCTTTTGATGCCGTGCAAACAAATTTTTAATTCTTATTTTTACGTGCTTTTTTTGTCTCTTTACTTAAAAAACAAACAAAAAACCTTTTTCAGGGACATAAATAATTTATAATTGACCACATTTATATTCTACCTCTGATTCTTAGCAATTTCAAATTTATTAGTTACAGTGTTGTTTTTTAATTTATGTAAAATGTAGACAAAACACATGCTATGATTTTTTTGTGGCGAAAACTAAAGAAATATGATCATTCATTCTTATTTCATTTTTTGATGCTAGAGTGTTTTTATGTATTTTTGTTCATTCTTTATGTAAATTGTTGGTTATATTTTTTCAAACGTTGTCTTGTAACTCTTAACTACCTATTTTATAACATCGACAAACAATATTAATAATTTTTTTTTTGTTATTTGTATAATTATTTGTTTGATTTGATGGTGTAAGATTATTTAAGATTGGGAATGTATTTTTTTGAGGAAAATGCTTATTTCATATCTGCAATAATGAAAATATATAAATAGCTCTTTGGTAAACTGTGCTTTTGAAAACCTAATTACAGATCTAACATAACAAATAATACTTTTAAGTACATTTCTAAGAAAGTCTACCTTCGGAGTTACCACAATGTAACTTACGGGAAATGTATGCAGATTTTAGTTTCATGGTTGTTAAAACCCAAAATCATAGTCTACGGAAAAGTTTACATATCTATATAAACTTTTCTGTTGACAATATATGCATAAATTTCTATGGTCATGATAACCGCCGTAATTTGCACCAATTACTCCCAAACAACTGCTTCAAAAGGTAAAAATCTTGGTCGAGTTCATAAATGGGCAAAATCTGACCAAGGGTTTGAAATTGGGGATGGTTTTTCGAAAAACAGATTAATCACTGTAACTCACTGAATACAAAATCTATTTAAATCATTTAAATTTATTATTGTTTACAAGAGTCATGCCTCAATATTTGGTCTGAAACATTTTTTAATATAGCCAACCGTTACAGCAAGGGGTAGAAAAAATATGGTTTTTGTCAAAAAATTTGTGGCTCGCATAGTAAGCATAGTATCAAATACGTTTGAAGTTATTTTAACTATTCTAAATACTATCAAAAAGTTTGATGTTACCTACCAACCATTACACTGCAAGGGCTGGAAAAAAATCTATGAATTGTTTAGTAGATACATTATCAAATCTATTCAAAGTTATTTTAAACCAACAAATTATTATCTAACACTTTTGTCTGATACAATTTTTGATTCTACTAACCGTTAGAGCATGGGTTAAAACAACATCATTTTGAGGGGGGTGGAGAAATCATTACTTCCTTAGTACACATACTGTAAAATCCGTTCAAAGTGATTGTAACTATTCTTAATATTATCTCAAACTTTTGACTGTCAACATTATTGAAACTAACAAACATTACTGCAAGAGGTTTAAAAAAAAATTGGCTTGAAGAAAAAAATTATTTGTTCTGTAGTACACACAGTATCTAATCCATTAAGTTATTTATTATAATGGTATAATTATATAAAAATTTTAACTGAAACAATTATTGATACAAACAACTGTTACAGAAGGAGGTTGAAATAAAGGGGTTAAAGGACAAAAAAAAAAAAAACAATATCCTGAATAGCCACAAATAAAATTCATTAAAAAATCATAGAAACATTTAAATTATTATCTAAAAATGTTTTATGAATTTTTTTTGGTATGACCAACCATTTTTGCAAGGATGAAAAACAGAAAGGGTGAAAGGGGAAAAAACATAACTCCCTTATTTCGCACAGTATCAAATGTCTTTTTAATATTCTAATATTAAATAAATTTTTTGTCTGAACCCATTTTCTATACGAACAACTATGGCTGTAAAGGGTAAAAAATAAGGGTTGAGGGACAAAAAAATTCTAATTCTCTTAGTAGGTATAATGACAAATCCATTGTAATAGTCAGACTGTTTACAGTTTTTATTTTATTATCTTTATTACTGTTCTAAACTAATTGGTATAGTTTGTGATAAATCATATTTAATGCAATGATTTTTTTTTTGTTTGTTAGGAGGACAACCATTTGACAGTCATATAACACAACACTATCTATTTAGTTTCAGGGTCTTCTGAATTATTATTCCTTGAGTTGTATTCATTTTTCCATATATTTGCGCACACACATTGATATTTTATTCATTACTCTTTTCACCCTTCAACTACCTCGCCATTGAGAAATGACTGAGAAAACCTTACAGCTCCTTGATTGCTGTGAGCAACCAAATTCAACAGGATTTTTATTTCTTTTTTTAGAAAAAAGGATTAGAGGGAAGCCTTGGGCATTGCTTGGGGAAGACGTTGCCCAGGCTGTGGCTTGCCAAATTCTTGGTTGACCGCTCGAGTGGCCAAAGATACGCGTCACCCGCGATTTAATTAGATACAGATCCATCTTCTGAAAGTCTTGAGATAGTATTTTCTGACATTGTAGGTCAGTAATAGGGAGTTACGACGTCTTTGTGAAACACTTCCGCGTCTGTCACTTTCGTACATATAGTGCCTCAAGTCGATGGTTGCAAAACTCCACTACGAATATTTCCGATGCGTCATGAGATCCAATTTGACTATAAACCTTTCAGAACTAGAGGGATGCCGGCCGGTCTACGATCCAGTTTCCAGTGTAGCTCAATACCACCTCGAGGTCCGACAGATACAATAAGTTTGTTCCCGACTCCACACAGCTAGTTCCGGCATTTTATTGTGTGCCCTCTTGCATTATCAGATATCAAAGTTACAAAGGTGCAGGTTTCTATCAGGATGGTAGTTGAAATATCCTTTAACTAGGGTTGTACTCTAATATATTAGGGCCTGTTTTAGATATCTATGTGAAAATTATCTTTGCACTACCCGCCTTAGAATCATACAGTCATTGCTAATTATTGAATGAATTTGGTATCTTTTGATAATGTGTATTTTATTAAATTGAAATTGAACTCTATGGACCAGACCAATAACTTTATGCAGAGGTACATCACACATCTAATACATACAGTATTGGTTTCAATAGCAACAAGCTCACACTCGCTCTCACATATTCAGTGGCGTGCTAGCTGGAATAACCGCTTGGTAAGTTCACCAGCAGCATCTTGCCCTGACACCAACGAGGGAAGAGAGAGATATTCACAGCAGAACCCGAAACCAAATATTGATCTTCGAAAATTACACCTGAGAAATATAATTGACACATACCTTAGTGCCCCTATATTCTAAAAATTTAGGACACTATTCAAAGTTTTTTAAAACTTTCTAAATATTATCTATAAAATAGGGTCTGAACTAGTTATTGATTTGACCAACCCTTACTTCTATGGGTGACCAAAATACGCATGCGGAAGAACAAATTTATTACACCCTAAGTAGATACAGTATCCAGCCTTTCAAAGTAATTGTAAATTTTCTAATTAAGACCAAAATTTTTGGTTTAAAACTGGGGAGATGTTTTATCAATTTTTTTAATTTTAAAATATATATGATTGGGATAAAAATTTTGCAAAATGTATAACAACTTCGAAGTCTACATGCGACTGTAAGCTTAGCTGAAAGGGATTTTTTTTTTAATTTGAACCCTTGACAGCTTAGCCTACAATAAAATTAATGAGCAGTGATTTAAAAACTACATTTTAACATGCATGGCTATGCTAGTCACATTGGTTTGGTAATGTACTTATGTTTATGATGTAAGATTAATAACTGTCAGTTGAATTGTGAATGTTTTGCAAAGCCAAATAAAAATATATTTAAGTAACTACAGCCTGACTTGTGATTCATATAGTTATGTCATATAGGTTACATAATTTTTAAAATACTGATATTGTTCTGTGTTAATTAAGCACATTGTCTTTATAACTTGGAAGGCTAACTACGTAAAAGTTTTGAAAGGTATGTCCAGGTAAAAAAATGTGCCATTTATTAAAAGATATGAATTGTGGAAATCTATGTAGCGCAATCAAAATACATAAATCCATTTGGCATAAAAAATCACTTAATTAATTTAAAAAAAAAAAAAAAAAAGGAAGATTCTATATTTATGGAAATACCTTAAAAATATATAAATCATAAAATGTAAATTTGTGTTTGCAAGAAATATAATGCTAAGTAAGACATATGCTTAATGGGAAGAAATTGGCATAGTGACTGTTTGGGAAAGAAATTTACTTATATTGTGCTCAAAATATGCCCTGCCAAGTAAACACAAAGGTTTGTATATTAAGGCAAAGTCTTTAAGTTGCAATAACTGACCGGTTTTGGTGTTATTTTACAGTGAAACACATTAACACAATACTATTGCTAATGCTTTATACTGTTTCATAAAAGCTCTTGTATGTGAGAGTGCAGGGTGAAAATATTGAAAGATTGAAGAACAAGCTTAGTTAGAAAACAAGACTGCCTATCGCTATTTATTCAACGCCACAATAACATTCGTTTGAATATCAACATTTCAGAATTTATAAAAAAAATAAATAGAGTTAACTAAGGTAAACATTTCTCGGACGTCTGAAAATGTATTGCAACTACTCACAAAGTTTCAAGAAAGATGGTAACATTTCCTAGATAATTTGTGTGGGAACTGTAGATAACTGGACAGTGACGCACGTATCGAGCCACGTCAGTCTGTATCGTGAGCACGACAAACGAAAATCTGCGCGGGGAAGGGCCTCTACCGAGAAGGAAGGACAATGGAATTGTAAAGATTGACGGCTGGTGCAAAAGGGAGTGGGGTATGGGTGGAAAGGAAAAGAACAGGTTACTAAGGTTTGCTTCCCTTCTAGGAAAACCTGTGGGGTGTCCGTGCTGAGATAGAGATATGGAGAGATCGAGATAGAGATATGGAGAGAGAGATCGAGAGAAAGAGAGAAAGAGAGAGAAAGAGAGAAAGAGAGAGAAAGAGAGAGAGAAAGAGAGAGAGAGAGAGAGAGAGAGAAAGAGAGAAAGAGAGAGAAAGAGAGAAAAAGAGAGAAAGAGAGAGAGAGAAAGAGAGAAAGAGAGAAAGAGAGAAAGAGAGAAAGAGAGAGAGAGAGAGGCAATTTTTTCGAAGACCTTTCGATGATCCCCGCTAGATGGCAGGCCTCAGAGCTGCACCCTTCAACAACCCTCCCTCACGACAAGCCGCTCGCCACTAACTTGCGAAATATAACCCGTTAGCTTATATACGTGCTGGCTGATCCTACAGTAGCTGGAATGATTTGTTCCATGATATTACTGCTTTATATTGTCGTGTGTTACCATTTATAATGACCTTGCTGTAGACTAGACACTCAGCCCAAGCAAAAAAACTATTTCAGTGTATTAAAAAGAGATTTTTAGCATTACAATAAATAAATATCGGGATATTGCAAGGGAGTTGCATCGGCAGTACAATTGAGGGTGGGCGCTACACAAGAGGGTACATTGTACTGGCATGAGACACTCGCTGAGGGCATGATGTCGCCCATGCTTAGGAACATTATATTTTTATTTTTAATTACAGTGGAATTTGTGTTTAACATGACTTGCTCTTACCACACACTCCATTGCCGTCAATTACTCACAGTTTAAGTCTGCTGCATGCACTTTTATTTCGCTCCACATGGCTAGTACGGTTACACAGTTCACAGTCACTTATCAAGCAGTCAATAGCCCTAAGACAATCTAGTTAAGTTCCCCAAGGATGAAAAAGAGTTTTAGATTATACTAACAGAATCACATGAGCAGTGACAAACAGAAGAAGTTCCTCGGGTGTGATAAGCATCCTACCTCAGTCAGAGTTTAAGTTTCAAGAAATGGAAGCAACAAGAGGCGTTGGATCTGCGTGGTCGCAATATGCAGTTTGATCATTTTACTGATTTAAAACTGTTGTAGTGAATAGGTTATTGAGAAACAATTCATTGGCTCAGCAAATGGACAGTAAAAACTGATACAGTAGAACCTTCTTTTTACATATTATTTCAAGGGACCAGGACAAAAATATGTAAAAGGTGGGAAAACATAAAAAGGAAGAAGTGTTCAAAAAAATATTTTTATTATCTAAACATGATGGAAAGAACAAGAAACACATTTACACCAAAATAAAATTTCAGATATGCTTATGTTTCTATACAATAAATAGCACTTTATTATCTCACATAGTAAAAAAAAATCTATCCAGTCTTACGATTCTTCAGAATTGTTTTTTAAGATGAACATGAAAGTTTTAGGTCTTGGGCATGAGACATGCAGATGGTTAGCGAACCTGTGATGAAAAATTCCCTGAAATTTCCAGGCTCAGGGAAAATTTTTCCCTGACCACAGATATTAGTTAGTTTGAATAAATAAAAAATTCAAAATCATGACTCGTATGCTAAACAATCACTAATGCAACAGATAACTATCAACTATTTTTCGGACAACTTTCGATAGCACTAAAATCAATGCTCATAGTCAAAGTTCTGATATACCGTATTCACTCGCGTAATGTCCGCACCCTTTATTTATATATCCTTAAAAGAAAAAATTAAAAATTCGCATAATGTCCGCACCAGTCGTCTACGGCGGGCAACACAACTTTGGCCACCCCTAAAGGACGCAGTACGAATGGAAAGTTGACGTCTCTGTAAACAAAGCCGTGACCTTGAGCTGTCCTTTCTCTCCTGTTCTGAAAGGGTGGGGAAATTCGTTGAACTGAACAAAGCACGGTCAAAGGCCCCGCCCGCGTATAAGTCCCCCCCCCCCCCCCATCCTTGTTTTGTAAACATTTTTGAGAAAAATTTAAAAACGTGTTTTTCTGGGTTTATCTGAGGGCAGGGCAGCTTGGAATGCATCAAACAACAAGCCATGTATTGTGAGCGGCGGGAGGTGATTTTGTCGTTCTCAGTAGGACCGTCGTGAGGCATGCCAGACGTAAGCAGTTAGTCCTATCTCAAACGACATAAAGATAAAGAAAGCTGGACTCGCGAGCTGTGTTGATGTGCAGTGTTGTCGGAGAAGAGGGGAAGTGAAGGAGGAAGGGAAGTGGGTCAAGGATTCCTACACTCCTTTGTCTGGTTGGCTGGCTAGCTGGCAGGAGGGAGGTTAAGCTACGCCTCTGCCTCTCACCCCTCCTGCAATAGCGCTGCCTCTGCCTCTCTCCCCCCTGTAATAGCACTGCCTCTCCCCCCTGCGGAGTCGTTGCCTCTCTCTCCCTCCTGCCGCGTCGCTGCCTCCCCTGCCCTCCCTCATTTGAACAAAGACGCACGACTTGAATAGAACACAAAATTTTGTATTTTTGTATTTTTCCTCGCATAATGTCCGCACCCCATTTTTTTGGCCAAAAACGTGGTCAAATTACTGCGGACATTACGCGAGCGATTACGGTAAATACCAGCAAACAAGAATGGGAGAAAAATTTTTTGTAATACGTAGAAAAAGGAAGAATATGTAGCTAGTATAACTTCAATTTTTCAGTAACCAATAATTTAAAAAATTCCCTGAAAACTGTAATAAACCTGTGTTCCTGTAGACTTAGTAGGTACTTCAAAAAAAAAATTGCTAGAAACTTACTGGCTATGCGCTATGGCATACGTCAAGAAGACAACTGAACAGTGACCAGAGGCGGAACACAGGTAATATACAAAGTGACGTCGTCCCAAGTGCTCCTCCGGCTCACTGAGGCCATTATTGCCCGTTGCTGCTTCAGGCTTGCGTGTGCGCCAGCGCCTGTGCGCGAAAGTATAACAACTGGCCATGGCCGAGAGGGGAACGCCCTGGAGAGGCGCCACCATGACAGTGATGTGTCTTTTCATAAGGGTTTTGTTTATGTAATTATGTGAGTGTGTAAATATCTATTTGTGTTGTGTACAGTGTACCTGTAGATGTTTCCCGGGCGACTGAGTCGCGTCTCCCCGCCTGTGACCATGTGGGCTCCACGCACTCGCACATGAAGAGAAGAGGGGTGATTCATGAGCGCACGGCAAGGGGGGAGGCCGCTGAGACGTCGCGGAGCGTGGGTCGAGTTAGTCGCCTGGGATGAGAGAGTGCGGTCGCGAAGTTGTGAGTGAGAGCAGAACGGACACTGTCAGTCGCGTCACCGTTGTCATGTCCCCATCATTCGCGTCTTCGTCGGTCACATCACCGCCATTTGCATTGTCAGTCACGTCACCATCGTTCGCGTTGGCAGTTACGTCACAGTCTTTCGTGTCATCGTCATTCACGTCACTGCCAGTCACGTCACCGTCATTCACGCCACTGTCAGTCACGTCACTGTCGTGTTACCACCAGTCAGGTCACTACTAGTGTCGTGTCGTGCTCAAAGTGCGTGGAGCCGGGCCTCGCCCTGATGGACTGTCACAGATGGGGGCCGTGACAGCCCATGTACAGTGTGTGACGTGTGCAGTAAATACAACTTGACGTCATAAACTCTTTTATTTCACCCGAGTTTGGCTAGTTCCCTTGCCACGTGGCACGAACCTTCTCTGCCGGAGCAGCTGGGCAGCGACTCCGAACCACGGGAACGGCCCTAATGTCGACAAAAGAATTTAGGTGTTAACACCCCAGAAGATTGGTGGATGTTAAGGTGGATCGTAATATATAAAAATATAAATAAAACACTGAAATCTGGTTACTTCTAGATTATTTTAATGGTTAACTTATTTTATTTTGGACAAGTCAGATTTATCATAGTGTGGTAGTTAATACTTTTGGTCACCACTTTGATGACTTACAAACTAATGACAATAAATATTTTTATGAAAATTCACAGGTTCAGTAAAGTGAAAATTTAGTACATTAAATTATAATAGAATTGAATTTTACTACATGCAGGCCGGCCGCAGATACTTTGATAATTACTTTACAGATTACATTTATTTTAAAGCAAGTTGCACAAACAAGGTTTCAGAGTAATAAAATAAAAAATAAACAACTTTCCATTATTTTGGATTGACAAGTACTTTTCATTACTATATTTTATACCTTTTTGTTTAAATGGTAGTTGAATAGTTCGCAAATTGTTCGTAGAGAATTTAAAACTTTAAGATTTCTGACATTGTGTCTTCCAAACATAGACTTAGCTGCATGCGAAGTGCTGACATCCGAACGGCGAGGCATGACGGGGCGGATAGCGGACTAAAGTTGACAGCACAATGCGGGGAAATTTAGATGGCCGAAATCAGGAACTCAGTGCGGGTAGATGTGGTTGTCTACCCATCACTGGGGATGGTAAACCCCACTGTGAAAACAAAAGTTCGCACAGTGTTGTTATGTGGTTATGGTCAGCGGGAAAGTTCTCGGCCACAAAGAGCTCAAGAAAACAGGAAATTAAAAAAAAAAGGCATTAAAATCTCTACTCACCAAATTGTGGGGTAGGTCGGTGGTACTATCTATCCATGTGATGGTAGACGACCATTAGCACGGTTGCACGCACTTAATTCACCAGGAAAACACTAACACTAATATGATGTAGTCTAAACTTTAAAATTGTAAGGGGTTTTTCCCCTGGTCGTCGCGACTACAACCTATAATATTTGATGTCCGACTTCTCAGGAGAGACGCGGTCGCGGTAGAAGTAACGCGGCAGATGTAGGATGCTCCCTGTACCACAGTTGATTGACGACTCTCTAGTGAGAGAGTCCCTTCTCCCTTAGTTCCTGCATGGGCTCGAAACCGAAAAGTGGGGAGGGAGGAAGAGAGAAAAAGAGTGGGCGGAGCTAAGTGGGCCATGGGAGGAAAAGTGCCTTGGGATTGGTCAGGGCTTGTGGGAGTCATAGTGCCACAAGAAAAAAATCTAAAACTCTCTATGGCAGAGCCATCTTAGTTGGCATGGGCGCCATGAGATAGCGCACCGAGCGGTGGTGTTGCTGTATGCCGTCTAAGGCAAAGGGGGATTGGAAGGTGGTGCTCACTGGCGGGAGAAACTGACATTAGCATGCTTAGTTTCAGTTGTGCTCGAGAGATCGTGCACAAGCCTCGTGCGTGGAGCGCAAGCATAGGCGTGGCTTGTTCCTAAAGGAGAGGAGGGGTTGACAAGGGAAAGGGCATGGTCCATGCCTCGGTCATGGTTCCTGGAAGCATAGCAGAAAACCTTAAAGGGCCAGGGGTGGCGGGGAAGTGCTTGTTTTATGCCGAGACCAGCACATCCGCTTTGCTCGCCAGGGCCTCGAGCCTGGTAAAGCGGCTAGGCTCGCCTGACGAGGCAGGTACCCCTGCATGAGAAACAAGGTGGAAGGCAAGTTAGGCAGGGAGAGTTATCATGCCTGTTCCTGCATGCAGGCGAGATAAAATTGACTCGGCTAGCCTACGCTGCGTGTAAGCGTCTGCATGTCTCTGCTGAGACGTTGAGACTCTCTAAGACCCACTAGTAAAGTTTTAACATGTATATCCCTGAGTGGTATAGCTGAGAAAATAAATTTTGATGAGGTGCTCTAGCTTATGGTAAAGCAAAAATATTTTAACAAATAAAAGTTGAAAAATTGTGCCAAGAAATTACTGATTTTCGGCTCAAAACCTAAGAAATTCCCTGAATTTTCCAGGTTTTCTCTGTTTTCCATGTTTTTCATGTTGCATCCTGTAACATATTGAAGTATTTCAAAATTACCACATTTTAGTAGTTAATTTTTCTTACACAATTATTTTTTGGAATTCTATATAATCTCATGTTAACATTGAATTAATTCCAGTATTTTGTTGGAAAGAATTCTATTAAACAAACTTAATGACTTTCAAACAATTGTTTACGTTCAGGAGCAAAAAAAGTTATGTATCCGTTGCAATGTTTGGATATTCATTACTGCCAACAGCCTTTCCAAAACATTTCTTCTGTAATAAAACGAGCATCGCCAAACATTTACAAAGACACCATATTTATTGGAACTTGTAACATTGCTTTATATATAAATTTAACTTAAGGGTCCAGTAATTTGTTGCTTTTTTTACGTAACAGCTATATTAATGAATAATTTCCTGCATGAGACATTAAAGTTTAAAGGGGAGGGATACAAAACCAAAAAAATATGCCATCTTGTTTCAACATTTTTTTCTTTACTGTGGCACATGGCACAAAAATAAATTGGAAATAAATTTTTTTTACAATGGCAAATGAAGCTGCCATGGCCACTCGCAATAAAGTATCATAAATAAGTTTCACAATATTTATTTTCAACATTTATTGATCCATCTAAAAAAATTTCTGATGGTTTGCTTCTAAATACCGTGCTGTTGCAACATAAAGAGCAGGAAATGCTTTCGCATAAAGCGGGCAAGTAATGCAGTAACACTATTGGAAAAATGATTGAGCAAGTAACAAAATAACATTCAATACAGGAATTTGTAAATCCCGGGTACATAAAAATGAGGTTCTCCTGTACAAAGAAAAAACTAAAATTATTACTTCGAAAAAATACTATGCCTCAGAAGGTGTTTAATTTGATGCTAATATACTAACAATTTTAAAATACACTCAGACTTTTGCATAATAATAACAACAGAGTCTGCTGAAATAAATATTACACTGGGAATTTATAGTGATGAAACACTAAGAATTATTACACTTAAGGGATGAAGTGCACTTAGATTGCTGCCAACCAGTGAGGGTTGCCAGCAAACTGTTTAAACAGCAACTTGTGCACATGCACACAAATTCAATGTTTAATGCAACAAAAACATTACACGGCACATTGAACTTGAGAGCAGGAAGAGGAAATGCCAAAATAAAAATGTCACTATAGTAATTTTTGAAATTTTTATTTTATTTTCTGAAGTAAACAGTCTGCCACCATGATGCTGGTGATTGTGGGCCACATTGTTAAGCTCAGGTTGATAAAAAATGGTGAATAAAAATAGTGAAAAAAAAAAATTTCCATTATTGAGAAATGTCCATTTTTAGGGACCACAAATATGTTAACCAATTAAAAATATATATAAATAATAGTCTTATTCACCTCCCCCACTTCCTTGCTCTCGTCTTCCAAGAGGCTGCTCATGTCGTATTAGCGAGATCACACTTTACTTATAATTAACATTATTTCTACTTGAAAACTGAACCACTTTGGTTTGTTTTAAGGCGGCCTACAACAGTCTGAACCTGTGGGCTGTCCATGTCCTTATCCTAATGTGAATGATTTCACAGTGTCGCACACAAAACTGTCCTGTCTACAATTACAATGTCAGAATCTACTAATTTATAAAGTAGTCACCAAAGAGTAGTAATTATAGTGTGCCAAAATAAGTGTTTTTTGTTTGTTTTGCAGTGTGCTGAGGCGCACTGCTTCCGTCACATCTTATTAATTACGTGATGTTTTTTTTTGTTTTCTTTCACCTGTGAGTGCGCCGTCCCTTGAGCGGAGTATTACCCCTCCTTTTCTCCCTCCAGTGTTGACGTCAACGTGTCACCTCTCTAGGCGCTTGTGGTGCGCGGAAGGATTTTGCTTGTCGCTTGTAACTATGCATGTGTGTGTTCTTACGCCGGACTAATTTCCTTAGAGTATAAAGGGGCTGGGCGCGCTCGCCTCGTTCTTAGATAGTACATAGTTCTAGTGCGAATAGTTTGTCGCGGGTGGTGCGTCCGGTCACCGGTCATGGGTGGGTGAGTGTTGGTGTGTAGTGGCTTGAATTCCCCTTCGCTTACGTTTGGCCGCCACGTTCAAAATTCTAAATTTTTCTTTTTTCATTTATACTAGTTCTTGTCCTCGGCGCCGCCCATGGCCGGGAATCCGGCCCGCTCCCGTCTTAGGAGGATATGTACATTTTGCACTATCGGGTTTCCTTCTGTTGCGTCTCTCGTATACTTAACGTAGAACGTACCTCGCTTCCTTATATTGTCTGCTTAGGCTCACTATGAAAATGTGCGCGATGCGCCCAACCCCTGCAGAAACACTGTTCCAATATATACGTTGTTAGAAGTACTTAAAGACACGTTTCTGTGACATTAGTAATATTTACGTATGTACTTTAAAATCTGTAACCACTGTTGTATAACCGAACTAAATTATACGCCCCACACGCGCGTGTACAAAGTTAGGAGTAGAATTAAGTATTCAATGTTAACCTTAAGGTAGTACTGTTTGACATATAAGACTTCTCGCCCGTGTAGCGAACACATATTGTAAGAGACACGGTTTGACGACTACGGTCACGCTCTACTCAATATTGTACTGTTTAGCTTGTTGTAAACTTTTGTATTCATGGATACTTATGTATATCTTAATTTTATATACCTCCCTTTTGATGAGTTGGGATCTATTAAAAAGATACTTGAAATCTTTCTTGTATATGAGTAGACTAATGGTCATCCCTTAATGCACAGTTACCCTTACACCAAGATATACTCTATTTATGCTGTTTGATAGCTGTATGCTCCTCCCCGGCAGGTTGGAAAATATCACGACTATATGGGAGGGGTCTGGGATACTTGCTTTAGTAAACGTACATCGTGGTATGTTTCAACCTGCGCAACTCTGCTTACTTGGTGAGCAGCAACGTAACATTAGCTTAACAGGTGACCACTAGATAGGTAGTGTAATGGCCAGTTCCTCAGCCGCCCCCGCCGTTGGGTGGGTTTACACTTTGCGTAGAGAAGATTTGTTGGATTACTTGGGTGATCACGGGCTGGAAGTTGGGGAATCCGAGACCATACGCGAGTTGCGCATACGTGTAATTGCTCACGTGCGGGAAACCGCAGCCGCTGCGATACACCCTCCTGTCGGCGTAGCACTTGAACCCAGAGCCGCGCCCGTATTTAGTCAAAAGATATTCCTGTCTGCGCTTAAGACCCTGCCGCGCTTAGAGGGGAATGTCCCGGACGCGGTTCTAATGCAATTAGCGGAAGCTAGCAGGATATATAACCTGAAGCTGATGAGCGAGGCCGATTTTCTCAAAGCCTATTTGAGTAAGTGTAGCGACGCGTACGTTTCGCTTCTCAGTGAAGCTATCACCGCCGGCTCTTCCTTTGACGTCTTTAAGGCAAATGTTTTAAAATTGGTTTGCCCGCCCAGAGTACTGGAAACGTGTAAACGCAAATTCGTTTACCGTTTTCAGCGGCCCCACGAGTCACTTTCAGACTTCATAAACTCTGTTAGTCTTTTCGCAGAAGCGCTAGATCTCGGACTCCCGGAGGAAAGTTTAGTGGAAATCATTTTGGGGAATGTATCTCCGTCTACTCTGCAACATGGTTCGATGCTCTCAGTCCCCACCACCATGTTGGAGCTGCGCGCTTGGAGCGTAGAAATTCAAAACAGACTTGTAGCGCATGAATGTTATGCGAAAGAATTTTCCAGTGCGCCCGGGTTGAGTAGGCGCGCCGTGGTTCCGTCTGGGGACCATGCATCCGCAGGACAAGTTTTTCGCGCGAGAGACCTGAATCCGCGAAGCCCCAGTGTAACTCGCGCAACTCACGTGGCGAGTGTAAGTGCACCCGTCACGCAGCGCATGGCCGCTTCTGCTCCACCTATGGAATCTAATGGGCCGGCGCCCCGCAGCGGTCGTTATCGGTGCAGTAATTGCACGAGATACGGACACCTCGTGTCTGATTGCACTGAACCCGTTCGTGACGTCAGCCAGCGTCTTTGTTTCCGCTGCCGCAGCCCCGGCCACTTTCGTGACCAATGTCCGGGAAACGCCGGAGGACCGCGCGTGTAGGGATGCGTTGCGGCCCCAGTGCTGACGGTAATTTCTCGGTGCAAAATTCCCTGCTCTTTGCTAATGTGTTCCTTTTTGGATTTTCTATTTTGGCGCTCGTAGACTCGGGGGCTACTCACTCTTTAGTCAGTGATAAGTTCGTTGAACAACTCCGACAACGCGTCCATTCGAGGCATTTTTCTATTAGCGAACACGCTCGCACAAGTATTTGCTTGGCTGATAACAAATTGCTTCATGCTACGTCTCTTCTAAATCTACATCTTAAAATAGACAGGTTTTCATGGCGGCATTCTTTTTTGATTGTGCCTAACGTTTCCCTTCCAATGATTTTGGGATTGGATTTTTTAGGGAGAACGCGAGCCAGGGTGGATGTTGCCAACCGTAAAATCAATTTTGGTTTTGAACCCCTTTTCGACGTGCCCTTGTGCTCGAAAACCCTTTCGCGTAATTATGTGCTTCAAAGCGATCAAGTTACGCCTGATACCGCGGAGGATAAGATTCTGCAGGATCTCCGTATGGAGTTCCCGGATGTCCTTACGAAAAGAATTGGAAAATGTGACTTGCAGCCGTACAAGTTCTATTTGAAAGACCTGGAACCCGTTAAGTCTAAATTTTTTAAGCCTAACCCCATATTGATGACTAAAATGAGAGAAATTCTTGACAAACTTTTGAAAGCCGACGTCATAGTTCCTTCAACTTCCAACTACAGCACCCCTACCTTTTTAAAGGTTAAGAAAAACGGCGTAGACTACCGCATTGTTCATAATTTTATTCCCTTAAATAGGAAAATAATTAACGATAATTTTGGTTTGCCCACCGTAGAAATGGCCCTACAACAATTGGGAAAGAGCAAAATTTTTTCCGTTATCGACCTCAACAATAGCTTCCACCAGTGCCTCATAGACCCTTCTTGCAGACCCTACACGGCCTTTTCTACCCCTTGGGGCCAGTACGAATATAAAAGAATACCCATGGGAGTAAAGTTTGGTAGTCAGGCTCTTAGCCGGGTCCTCGACCACATTCTGCGAGACGTTAAAATGGTTTTTGCCTTCAACTATATCGATGACATCATCATCTATAGCAATTCCTTTGGTGAACATATGCAGCATTTGCGCGAGGTTTTTTTGCGATTGCGCGGTGCAGGCCTCACCGTCAATCCCGAAAAAATTTCGCTGGCGCAAAAGTCCGTCAGGTTCTTGGGGTATGTGATTGCCGAGGGTACGTTGTTGATGGATCCGGACAAGGTATCCCCGGTAGTAAACTTCCCGCGCCCCCCGGAACTTGAAGGGCCTGCAGCGTTTTTTGGGATTATTGGGGTACTATTCGCGCTTTATACCCAATTTTGCGCGACTGTGCGCGCCCCTGAATTCGCTTCGGAAGAAACACGTCCCCTTCACATGGTCAGAGGATTGTGATACTGCTTTCAATAAATTAAAGGCAGTCATAGCGAGTCCCCCAGTCCTCATTCTACCCGATTTTGATAAAAGATTTTCTCTACATGTGGACGCTTCTTCTCTAGCTTTGGGCGCGGTGCTTAGTCACGAAATCGCCGGTTCCTTCAGACCCATTGCCTACGCCAGCCGAACTTTGTCAGATGGGGAGAAACGGCTCAGTACATACGAGAAGGAGGCCCTTGGGTGCCTCTTCGGCGTAGAGAAGTTTCACTCCTACCTCGAAGGGTCCGAATTCGACCTGTATACGGACAACCAGGCCCTTAGTTGGTTGTTTAACCACCCCAACCAACTGGGTAAGTTGGGCCGGTGGATTCTCCGCCTATCCCGATTCGACTTCGTTATCCGACACGTAAAAGGAACTGAAAACGTAGTCGCTGACTCGTTATCACGGATGTTCAATCCGGAAGAATTTTCTGTTGATACCCACCTTTCGGAGGACGATAAGCTCACTAGCCCACTTGTCGAGGCTCACGTGAATACAAGTAGAATCTTTCCGGAATCCTACGTTAATGTTAAAGAGCAACAGTCTACAGATCCTTTTTGTAGTGACATCCATCGCCAAATTAGTGCCGGCGCCGACGTACCCTATGTTTTTGAAAACGGTGTCGTCTTTTACACAGGGAAGTCGGGACGAGCGCGTAAAATGTTAGTACCTGTTTCACTACGCCCCCTGATCCTTAAATACTTTCACGGCTCTTTTCTGGGCAGTCACTTCGGCATCTCGAAAACGTTTCAAAAAATTTCCGCTCATTTTGCCTGGCCCAATATACGCGGCGACGTACGTCAATACGTGCGCGCGTGTCATGATTGTCAGGTTTCCAAGCCCCCCTCTTGTGGGAAAATAGGGATGTATGCCGCTGACCCTCCCTTGGCCCCCTGGCACACCGTGCATGTCGATATATTCGGGCCGTTAACCCGGTCTACGCTGGGGAACAATTGCCTATTAGTTCTAGTTGATATTTTTTCAAAATTCATTATCCTACTACCTCTACGGAATTTCAAAGCAGCTACGATAACTCGCGCTCTTCGGACGCGAGTCTGGCAGATACTGGGAGCCCCCGCTATCATCGTGTCGGACAACGCTTCTTATTTACGCTCAGCGGAATGGCAAGCCATGTGCATGGAGTGGGCCATGAAGCCTGTTCACTCCAGCGCTTACTTCCCCCAGGGGAATATGTCCGAAAGGGTGAATAAAGTCCTAAAAAGCGTGTTCACAGCTTATTACAGAGAAGATCAGACTCTATGGGACCGAGACATCGAATTTATTTCGATAGGCCTCAATAGTGCTGTTCATTCTGCCACTGGGTTCCCCCCCTCTGTCCCGTTTTTGGGCCGCAGTTTCGCTCACCCTCTCCTTAATATCTGGGGACTTCCTCCCGTAGATGAGGCTTGGGACCCTTCAGCACTCGAAGCTATCGTAGATTCCGTGGCAATTAATTTGCAAAGGGCCAGGGAACGGGTTTCCGATGCGTACAATACTGGCAGACATCCGAGCGATTTTCAAGTAGGCGACCTTGTTTTGGTACGCAATTTTGCGCTCCCCTCAAAGATTGGGAAGCTGGGCTCTAAGTTTATCCCCCCTTTCGTCGGCCCGTATAGGATCTCTAGGTTTCTGGGGGCCAACACGGTGCTCTTGGCTAAACCCGGCACACGAGGGCGTCTGAGGAAAAGCCACGTTAGCCACTTAAAAGCGTATCATGCTTAACAATAAATCGTTTATAGTATAGTACACGCGCGTGTTCCAAATTTTTTTTTGTAATCTTGTAATTTTGTAATCTATTACGTACGCTTGGTTTTGTGGTTGGCGTGTGGGGTTATAATCCTTTTTCAATGTATACTTGTTGGTGGCTTATGTGCGTTAGAGTGTGAAACAACTTTGGTGTATCTTCTGTATCTTTTTAGAGTTTATTATTTATATTTATGGATATGGCAGTAAAATATTGTTGATTTCTCTTAAAGATTGTGTATTAGTGTACCGCTTATGCGCCAGAACAGTGAAGTTCTCTTTCCCCCCTTCCGATACTCCGACTCAATTCGCGTGTGCTTCGCTTCGTGTCCCCCCCCCCCCAGCCCGCGCTTCGACTTGTCATCGCCGATCACCTTAGCCGACGTGCTACGGGAGGGCTGGGCCCGCCCCCCCCCCTCGTACGTCACCGCCTGAGATCCACGCTTCGCCGCTTTCCCCCCCCCCCCCCCTTCCCCTTGCCGCAGTCTTCGCAGTACCGTGCCCGCCATCACCGCCGCTTACTACTGGTGGTCCCGGATGCTGGAACTTCGGACACTTGAAGACGCGCCTTTGGGGTGAGTCAGTTGCTACTCCCCCATTGGCGCACCGCACGTACTCCTCACATTGCATCTCTCGTCAACGGCGTGAGGCGTGGCGAGTATATTGATAACTCTGATACCCGACTCAACAACTACATGCTCCGAGTCGTTGACTGCGCTAACACTGGGAGCCACGGCATTGTTCGGAACGCAATCGTGTCGAAGGAAGGAGCACAGTGCGCTAGCTTGCCGCCGGCGCCCTTAAACGAGATGCGGGCACGGGACGTCTTCTTCAAGATCATCGTACCCCCCCCCCCCCCCCCCCCCCCCCGTTTGGCCGCCTGCATGTCTGCGATTGCCGACGTCTACACCTTCCAGCACTTGTTTCGTCAGGGGTGTGTTCTCCCTTAAGCGAGGGTGGTTGCAGTGTGCTGAGGCGCACTGCTTCCGTCACATCTTATTAATTACGTGATGTTTTTTTTTGTTTTCTTTCACCTGTGAGTGCGCCGTCCCTTGAGCGGAGTATTACCCCTCCTTTTCTCCCTCCAGTGTTGACGTCAACGTGTCCCCTCTCTAGGCGCTTGTGGTGCGCGGAAGGATTTTGCTTGTCGCTTGTAACTATGCATGTGTGTGTTCTTACGCCGGACTAATTTCCTTAGAGTATAAAGGGGCTGGGCGCGCTCGCCTCGTTCTTAGATAGTACATAGTTCTAGTGCGAATAGTTTGTCGCGGGTGGTGCGTCCGGTCACCGGTCATGGGTGGGTGAGTGTTGGTGTGTAGTGGCTTGAATTCCCCTTCGCTTACGTTTGGCCGCCACGTTCAAAATTCTAAATTTTTCTTTTTTCATTTATACTAGTTCTTGTCCTCGGCGCCGCCCATGGCCGGGAATCCGGCCCGCTCCCGTCTTAGGAGGATATGTACATTTTGCACTATCGGGTTTCCTTCTGTTGCGTCTCTCGTATACTTAACGTAGAACGTACCTCGCTTCCTTATATTGTCTGCTTAGGCTCACTATGAAAATGTGCGCGATGCGCCCAACCCCTGCAGAAACACTGTTCCAATATATACGTTGTTAGAAGTACTTAAAGACACGTTTCTGTGACATTAGTAATATTTACGTATGTACTTTAAAATCTGTAACCACTGTTGTATAACCGAACTAAATTATACGCCCCACACGCGCGTGTACGAAGTTAGGAGTAGAATTAAGTATTCAATGTTAACCTTAAGGTAGTACTGTTTGACATATAAGACTTCTCGCCCGTGTAGCGAACACATATTGTAAGAGACACGGTTTGACGACTACGGTCACGCTCTACTCAATATTGTACTGTTTAGCTTGTTGTAAACTTTTGTATTCATGGATACTTATGTATATCTTAATTTTATATACCTCCCTTTTGATGAGTTGGGATCTATTAAAAAGATACTTGAAATCTTTCTTGTATATGAGTAGACTAGTGGTCATCCCTTAATGCACAGTTACCCTTACACCAAGATATACTCTATTTATGCTGTTTGATAGCCGTATGCTCCTCCCCGGCAGGTTGGAAAATATCACGACTATATGGGAGGGGTCTGGGATACTTGCTTTAGTAAACGTACATCGTGGTATGTTTCAGTTTTTGTTTACTGTTTTGACTTGGTCTCTTCTTGGCTTCCTGTATCACCACAAATTCCTTTCTGTTTAACAGCACATTTTTGACGGGAACCAGAAACCTCACTAAAGGAGTCTTCTTCTTCTTCTTCTTCTTCTTCTTCTTCTTCATTTCTATGATACTAAGACATAGATTTGGACAAAAAGTTTAAGTTGACCACTGGACATGCCATCCATGAAATCAGAGGGTCACATGAACCAGTCAGCGATCAGTGTCTGTTGGACACAATTTGGGATATCTCTATGGTAGACAGATATTTATTAAACAGTCAAAAGGACACTTTCATCTCCACTTGCATTTCCAAGTTGTAACCCTGCCCTGCTAGCACATGCTGGACAGAACTTATTTTAGACATATTCAAAGAACACTACTTTATTTAATTTACCTTTTTTGGAAATAAAATGGCAACATCTGTATTGTCTTTAAGTTAATTAATTCACGTAAATTAACTTTAGGGTGTTATTGGTAAACTAAGAATAATATAGATGGCTAAGTTGGTAAATGAATCTAGCATTGGTAATGTGTGGTAATGCTATTTTAAAACAATATATTTTAGTTTGGTTTTAAAAATTAGGTATAAATAAATATAATTAACTTTAAAGGCTACATAAAAGGTTTGCATGATGATTTCAAAGACTTTAGTTTCCTGCGTTGTGAAGAAGTTACGTTTACGTCCGCGAGAGTTGGAGAATGTGACGTCACTGGAGTGTCAGCTGTTAGCTAAGTCTGCTGTGTTCTGTGGGGAGAGAGTTATGCAGGGCTTATGGTGAACTGCGTGTAACGATGGAGTTAATTCACGAATAGCAAATGTGTACGAATACTGCAAGAAGTGTTTCTGTGGAACTGTTGAACATGTCCTTGGAGTTTGCTATGAAATTTGACAACCACCCCGGTGCACACGTTTGGTGAAACCAAGTAAGTCATGTCGCTCAGACATGCATGTTCCCTGTAACAATATTATTTTTTGTATGTTGGTTTCTGATGTAACTATAAGCTACTGGCTATGAGCTTTGAAATCGGCAGACACAGAAATGGAAAATCTAGAACCGTGGAAATCAAAATTTTAAACACTTTGGATATATTTTTGGATAAACATTTAGTGCAGCATGAAATGTTACAATAAGGTTAGAGTCTTTTGAAAGGAACTGTGATATTAAATCCTGCAAACCCATGTATTAATATTTTTAGAAAGTTAATATTAATTCTTTTTTTTAGTAAACCTTATATATTTAATATTTTTTACATAGCCTAATGTTGCCAGTTATAGAATTTTATTAGTGATATTTATCTCTCTTTTAATGTACTATTTTAGTAGCAGTTCACGGTAAAAATGGTATCTAGATTTGATTATAGTTTTTACATATATTTTGTAATTAGTTTACTGTAGCCATTGACTATCTGGTTTAAGCCTGTTAACCATCTATGGATTTTTTGTTGGTTTTGGCATTAAATTTAACCGTTTGAACTTGAATATCAATAATCTTTCTTCAGCTTTTCTCTGGTTTCCAAGACATCCCTAGTTGGAACAACATTTTTGAGATTACATGGAGTTTTCATAGAAGGGTAAATTTTAGTAAGAAAAATTTGAAACATGTAGACGTTCCCAGCTGGGTTTCTGAATATTGTTCACTACCTCGGGTAGTAGTGATCAAAGGTTACTATTTTAAAGCTGTCAGCACTTCTCTTGCTTAACCCTTTAACTGCTATGATCAAGTTAACTCGATGTGCTTTAACATGCACACCAATGCGATGATCGAGATAACTCGGACGCGATCATTGTGATGCTGCATCAACTGTAGATTAACATGTAACATGATTTCGTTTCTTTTATCGTAGGAGCCGTATACGAAAAGCTAAAAGCTAAACATATACTTCTCGATTCCACAATTATTTGTTTAGCACTTTCTCAAAATATAATTTAAAATCCACATTTCTTGCCAACTGTATGTACGCAGCTAGCCTGCGCGCTAAAATCGTTCCTCGTGCGGCTCTCTGGTAAACGTGAAAAAGTATACACTAGTGCTATCTGTAGGTGTCTCTTGGAAAGAATTTGTCTGTTCACTTTTTTACAAATAGAGGGCACTACAAGTAACTTTGGTGGCATTCCGCCCGCTGAGCGGGAAAATTATTGTGACTAGTAGTGACAGATAGACTGTAGTGGCGAAAGTACATCATGGCAACAAAAAGACGTGCGGATATTTTGTAGCCTAATGAAGTTATAAATTACTTCAATGAGTTAGGATCGGATCTTTCAAGTTTGGAAAGTGAAGTAAGCGAGTTTGAAGGTGAAACAAGCGATAGTGATGACGAAAGTGTAGAAAATGTAAATTCATGTGTAAAGAAAGTCAAAACTTCTTAAGTGTGGCGTCAAGGCAGTGCTAACCATTTAGTTCATGATTTCGATATGAGTACTGCTGGCATCACAGGTAGTGTCATCTCAGAATCCACAAAGAGTGAATTTTTTGAGTTGTTTCTCACTAACGATTTTGTAAATACAGTTGTTTCAGAAACAAACCGGTTCTATTTACAGACATTAAAAAACACTGAACTCGGCCCACACTCGAGACTTAGAAAATGGCTTGACACAAGCAACAACGAAATCTATGTTTTTGTTGCTGTGATAATGTTGATGGTAAGAAACAAACATCTTTCAATTACAGAATATTGGTCAACTGATTCACTGATGCATGCTCTAATACTTTCAAAAATAATGTCACGAGACAGATATTTGTTATTGTTGAGCATGCTTCATTTCTCTGATAACGAACAGCCTTCAGAAAATGACAAACTAAAAAAAATAAGGCCTGTGGTTGATCTATTGAAGAAATGTTTTGCTGAAAATTTTGTACCGTTTCAAAACTTATGCACTGATGAAAGCCTTGTGTTGTTCAAGGGCCGCTTGTCATTCAAGCAGTACATCAAAACAAAATGCCATCGTTTTGGTATAAAATTTTTTGTTTTGTGTGATGTTGAGACTGGTTACATTCTGGATTTCATTATTTACTGTGGAGCTTAAACAAATGTAGTTGATCCACAGAATTTTGGCATATCGGGAGCTATTGTAAATGAACTCATGTCGCCATATCTCAATAAAGGCCACTCTCTCTTTGTTGACAATTGGTACACAAGTCCGCTATTATTTGATTTTTTGCATGCAAACAAAACAAATGCATGCGGCACTGTACGTAAAGATAGAAAAGGAATGCCAAATCTGTCCAAAAAACTGGCCAAGGGGGAAACTGTAGCCAAACACACAGACACACTGACAGCACTAAAGTGGAATGACAGGCGTGATGTCTACATGCTTACAACAATGCATGATGACAGTATGGCAGCAAATGAAAAATCTCATCACAAGACAGGCAAACAAATTGTAAAGCCGTCTTGTGTGAATGATTACAACGTGAATATGGGAGCAGTGGATAAAACTGATATGTTACTCAGTTCATTAGCATGTGTGAAAAAAAGTGTGAAGTGGTACAAGAAAGTTTTTTTTCATTTAGTCGACATGATTCTCCTGAATTCACATGCTTTGTACATGACAAAAACTGGAAAACATGTTCAATTAGCTGATTTTCAGTTGCGTGTGGTACAGCAATTGTTGGAAAAATATCAAGAGACAAAAACATCTCCACAGAGCCACAGACTACCTTCCAGTTCTGACACACCATTGCGCCTCACAGAGAGACATTTTCCATCCCTTGTTCCAGCTACAGAGAAGAAGAAAAATCCTACGAGGCACTGTCATGTCTGCAGCAAAACTAAAAGAAAAGACGAGAAGAGACGAGAATCTCGTTACATGTGTGATTTGTGCGGAGTGGCACTTTGTGTTGTGCCATGTTTCAGTGATTATCACACACTGAAAATCTATTGATTTGTAAAAACAAATAATAAATTTTAGGATAGTGTAAATAAAGTGCAAACTTGTTTTAAGAAGAGAATATTAAAAAAACAGAACAAAAATATAGCAACTAAAAAGTGTAATTTAAATTTTTTAAAATTTTTGTTATTTTCACATTTTTGCTTTAAATACTCCAGCACTGAGGGGTTTGCAAAACCATCCAAGTATAAAGCAGTTAAAGGGTTAAAAAGAAGTATTTTAGCTGCCTCACTTCCTCCAAGGTGGCTTCACAGTCTGGTATTCTGGCTCCTCTACACTTTCTATCTCCTCAGTATCATAAGGAACATTGCTGGCCACTGTTGCATGCTCTTCTCATAAGGCAGCTGCAAAATCATGTACATTCACAAATGGGTTTTTAGTTTGTAGGACACTGTGGATCAGCTCATAGTCCACTGCTGACCAGTCAAATGGTGTTAACAGTTCAGGGAGTTCTAATTTGATGGCATTATCACTTTCGACATCAAACCCGGCCAAAACTGCAGCTTTCACAAAACAATTCCACATTGTTTGTGATGTGACTTGCTGTATGGCTGTATGCATTTAGATAACCCTGGCGATCTTTATGTCTAAATCCAATTTTTGGCACATGTGAGTAAAATTACCTTAGCTTGTGCAGTTTGACATCTGGGTGAGAAGCCACATTATTCATAAACAAAATCACCTTTCTCTTATGTCTCATCATTCTGTTATCAAAATTGTTTAGCAAGTTCATTATTATTTCTTTTTTAATTCAATCTCTTTGTTTTGCGTACTATAGAATGCAGGAGAAATTGATGTCAACCCTCCTGAAACTCTGTGTTGCTTGGCCTTCTCGACAACAAGGGGTTCTTCAAACTCAACCAATAATTTAAACACAAACTGTCATTCTTTCCACTAAAAGATACCCAAGGGTACATTAACCTCTTTTTTTGACAAACTACCTTTTCGGGTACCACACAGAAAGAAGTCCTGTCTCACCACAATTTTTCAAGGCACCAGTTACAGTGGTATTTTTATATTTCCCATTCCAATTGGCAACAGCACTTTCGTCTATAGCACCTGCTTCACAACAACAGTTTTGTACAAAATCTGTCTTGTACAAAACTTCTCCAACCAACCCATACAATCTAAATTTGGTGAGGTTTATAGCACACTTTTCCTTATAAGAAGAACAGACAATTGAATGTTGTTCACTTGAGCATTGCAAAATGACATGTATGAGAATGTTCTACAGCTAGCCCATTGGTTTAAGTGAACACTGTTTTACTACAGCTACTTTTATTTTCTATATATATGACCAAATGACGGTATTAAAAAGACTTTTTTTTTTATTATCTAATTTGACTGGCCTATAAGGATTTTATATTACTTTCCAGGATATCTGCTACATGGGGTTTCCCCCCCCAAGTCAAATTAGTGGCAAGATCACGAGCAATTTTTTTTTTTTTGCCCTGGGTCCTAATAAAGTCCACTTTGGTCAAGTTGACCATTTGCAATTCTGAGATGTGTTTCCAAAATTTACAATATGGCAAACCCATTCTCCTAAACAGTTACAACAATAATAACATGGGATGTTAACCAGACAAAATCTCAACAGATACTAGACAATAATCAGACACTTGCCCCGAAATGTGAAAGTTTTGGTAAGTCCATGATACTGATATTAACAGCACAGAGTTTCTGGTTACATTAATTGTAACTCCTTTACCTTCAATAAAGCTATATGTAGTTATTTTTATCTTAAATTTACTGAAACATGTCCACCAAATTAAGAAAGTTAGATTGATGACAACTGCTACTAACATGTTTCATTTAAAAAAAAATCTTAATTAATAAAGAAGCAAACATATCAAACTAAAATATATTCAGGGCCGCAACTAGGGGGGCGCAAGCGGGGCATACGCCCCGGGCGCATAGCTGTGAGGGTGCCGAAATCGCCGGATTGCATTGTAATTCCTACTACAACTGGTAGTGGGTTCATGCATGGAAGTTACAGTAGCACAGAAACTGTTACATCTAGGTATGGAAAATGCTTAAATAACACAATTTTTCCGTGGGAAGGCTCCCGGACCCCCCCCCCCCCCCTTTCCGCTTTATTGGTGTGGTATGTGCCAAAAAAGAGGGGGGGGGGGGGGGGGGGGGGGGGTCGCTTGAATCTATTCATGCCCCGGGTGCCAGAGACTCTAGTTGCGGCCCTGAATATATTATGTTTTTATATAGAATGCAAAGAGATTTTTTTTATTTCCATTTTTAACATAGCTATCAGTAGAAACATACCTATTGATGATCTCAAAATAGTTGCGGCTCCAAACTTTTAGGCAATCGCTATGTCCAGGAGGAATGTGACCAATCACATGCACCTTCTCACCATTGAATTCAGCACTTTGAAGTTCATAAATAAACCACTGAAGTTCCTTACTTGGATCAGTACTATTCAAGAGAAGCCACCTTAAAACAAATTAAGCATTACATTATAAATCTTGGCATATAATATGTATATTTGAATAAAATGTTTTCAATATAAATAGGTAAAAATTTTTTTGGTAAAAAGTAAGTACATTGTAAAAGGTTTGATCAAAAAATACTCTGAATGAAATTTTAAAGCAGCAACTGCTGATGTTACATTTATTTGAAGTAATAAGCCAGAAAGCCTGATCTGTTGAGATAGCCTGTCAAGTTTGAACAAATTGTGACTTGTCAGTCTGCTTCCAGAGCTGAAAGAGTGAGGTCATGTTTACAGTGTCTGTCGCACATCATGACTTTTGAACAATGCAATATCATTAATTTTTGTTTTAAGTTGCAAAAAATGCCAAAGAAGCTCATGAAATTTTTAAATCAGTGTATGATAATAATGTGGTGACTGAAGACTGTTTACAAGTGGTATGAGCAATTAAAAGTGGAAATGAGACAACAGAAGATGAGCAACTGTCGGGACATACTTCAATCTCAAAAACAGAAGAAAACGTGGAAAAAGTAGAATAAGTGGTTTATTCAAATGGGCAATTAAGTATCTGAGATATTACCAAAGAAGTGAACATCTCTTACGGGTCCATAACACATTTTAACCAATAATTTGTAAAAGATATGAGCGAGTGCGAAATTTGTTCCCAGACTTTTGACTGGTGAACAGAAGGAAAATCATGTGTCAGTTTACACAGAATTGAAAGATTGTCTGGATGCATATCTAGATTTCATGGCCAAAATTACAACTGGAGATGAAAGTTGGGTGTATGGTGCTGCCAGAGACCAAAATTCAGAGTTCCCAATGGAAAACGAATAGCTCTCCTTGCCATAAGACCGCACATCAGTCAAAGTTGAATGTTGAGGTCATGCTAATTGTTTTTTTGCTATAGAAAGCATAGTGTGATCAGCGTTCTTTCCAAAGGAAAGAATTATAAACTCTGAATATGCGTACTGGTTTGTTCACGAAACGTACGGAAATAGATACTAGAAAAATGGGCCAATGGCTTCCTCCATCACAATGCGCTGTGCCACACGACACTTCTAATCCATGAGTTAATGGCCAAACAAAAGGTTCCTGTCTGTCCACATCCACTTTATCTCCGGATTTAGCACCTTGAGACATCTGCCTCTTTTCAAAAATAAAAACAGTACAAGAAAAAGTTTTGACACTATTTCCAACATTTAGAGGGCCTCGACGGAGCAGCTGGAGGCCCTTCCGAAAGAAGCCTTCCAGAAATGCTTCCGATAATGGGTTCAAAATTAGGATAAGTGCATCACTAATCAAAAAGAGTATTTTGATGATTAGTTCAAATTTGCTGTTAGCTTATTACTTTGTTCATAATAAAATTATTCACAGTATTTTTTTCACACCTTTTAGTTTGCTAGCACATTAATAAATTCAATAGCAATTGTAACCAACAATGACAATGTCAGTTACTACGGGTTAACTGCTTGACCCTGAACAGAGCTTTTTAGCTTCCAAAGTACCAAAAGGCACAATTACATCCAGGATTTGAGAGGTGGGCTGCAACTAAATATATATTATTTTTTCTTCTCTTAAAATTTTTGAAGTAATTATTTTGCTTAAAAATGTACTAAAAAATCATGACATTATACACTTAGGACTTTAAAATATTTATAAATGAAGTAGCTTAGCTTCTAAATTGTAGCCGTATCCTTGGCAAATAGTTTACAGACGTTTCGGTCGACACTGCAATGTCGACCGAAACGTCTGTGAACTATTTGCCAAGGACACGGCTACAACCCAGAAACCAAGCTACTTCAGAAAATGGCCGTGAAAGCCTGCGAACATTATTATTTATAAATGAATTAAATTTGAAAGACTTTCTCTACATACTAAACATACTTAGCACTGTAGCAAAATTTAGATGACAAAGACTTTATTTACCCTATATATTGTAATTTAAATAGCTTACTCATTAAAAGAAAAAAGTAAACTGTGTCATTGAAAACCAAACAGTACTTACAACAAATTATAAATTAAAAATTACCAATTTTTGTTATTGCAGAAATTCATATTGAGAGAGATGATCCTAAATCCAGGTCGCACCAGCACACTGTAGAAGGCACCACGACGTACCGTGTGGGACACAGATGTAGGCAGCCACTGTCTCCAGTGCTTGTCCAGCTCATTGTACAGCCATGCAATACTATATTCATTACTCACAAATGGAGGTGGAAAACTGCAAAACATAAAAAAGTACACCTAAAACTAAAAACACACTAGAAAGTATGTATACAATGAAACCCATTTAAGAAGACACCACTTAATATGTTACACCAAAATGTTTCAAGAACCAAATTTTATTTATACTTTTGTCCTGAACTTTGCCCTTTTAAAATAATTCCCGCGTGTGACATTTTCCAGCTTAAGAGGTTTGCTAAAAACATACAAAAATAAAATTTCAACTAATTTTTCCGATAAAACTATTCAATAGCAAACATTTATTGCAGTACACTTGTTTTCGTGCAAAAAATATTTGTTTCCGTCACACTGATTGCACTTTCTACAGTTTAACTCGAAGAATAACACATACATCTTAGTTGACAGTTTGTTGTGTTTCTTACTTTAGTTGCTGAATATTAAGAAACCTTTTTTTTTTTGTGAAACACTTCTTCAAGTATTTGTGTAGTTTATGTAATCTAAGAAGGATTATTCAGTTGTGTTTATGTTTGTATGTGCCATTGCGTTACTTTTATGGCCATCTAAGTTAAGAATAATTTGGGTTTTTATTAAAATGAGATTATACATATGTTATTTTGAATAACATAAAGACATGGATCGAGCAAATAAACCTTCATCAACTCAAAATGGGATTAAAGAAAGTTGATTTAAATTCTGAGAAACAGGGCAATAATCAATAAGGTGGTATCGGTATCGGCCGATATTCCCAATTTTCTTGATTTCCAAATAAAATTCTTTCAAACTAATATTTAAAAAGCAGAAACACATGAAAAAACTACAATTTCATTCATTCAGGTGTCAACCATTTTTGTCTATTAACTTATTTATAGTTCTGTAGACATCTTTTGCTCCAATATTTTTTTGTATTTTAAGGCTATGTTTGAATATTGTGTTTGTTAGTTAGTCAAAGACATAATGTGTACTGTGCTCCACAAAAATTTTATGCAGTAAAATACTTGTTTGCAATTACCAAAAATCATTTTAATAAAGAATAAAATAAGGTACTGACTAACTAGTACTTACAAATACTGAATTTCTGGAGACTTCCATTGTGATTATTTACAAAAAGTATTGAATTGGGTTTGTATCAGTAATTTGATTGGTATCGGTTTTTATTTGCATCACTAGTGGACAGCCAACCTAATTTATCATGTATAAAAATTGCAGACCAAAAAACCTTGCATGTGTCAACATTCAACACAATAATGACCAATTGTGGGTCACAGGCAGGAAAAAAATTCCATCTGCCAAGTTTGAAGAAGTAGAAGATGTACTGATGGGATGGTTTCATCAAAAATGAGTTGATGGATCTATGACCCGAATACACAGACCCAGAGCTGCCAACCTCAAATCACACCCATCAGTAATGACAATTATATGTAAAAAGTACCCGTAAATCATGCACGATAACTTTTTCCTGGGGAATTTTGACACACACAAGATAAAACAAGGACAATAATAAGCAAAAAAGGGGGTTGTCTGTAAAGTCGGTTTACGGACGATAATTTTACGTGATAACGTCATAGAAAACATTGATGAAAAATCGCATACTTTTTAATTTTCAAATATTATTTACAGTTTTTGCAAATTTAATTTAAATAATTTGTTTAAATATAATCACGAACAATAAGTTATAGAAATAAACTGAAATCAAATCAATGTCAATAAATTGTTAATTTGAAATGAAGAAATTGGACAAAAAAATAAATTTTTTTAAATTGCAGCTTTTAAAAAGCCCGCCATAACCTGTTTGATATTATAGAAGATTTTCTCGCACGGTGGTTGGCCGGTTCTTGCACGCTCGGCTCAGGCGGAACGTGTCCATGAGTCATGCTTTTTCGTGTGTGCAACCGGCGTTCATAGATTTATAAGACGTTATCACATCAATAAAAAACAATTAGGTCTATGTATATGAATACAATGCAAATTAATGAATCGAAAAAAATTATTTGTACAATACAATCATCTCAATATGTAAGAAATGTAAATAATTTTGCTGGAAATTTTGAATCTTCAATTCAAAGTATTCAAAGATAAACTTTTGAACAACTGTCTTTATATTTGCTTCTTTTATCCTTGTTGGATAAGAACTGTCTTGTGGCTTGCTTGGCTTTCCTCAGGTGTTGTTCTGAAAATTTCTTGTTGAAACAAACTTCTCCACTTGATCCACCTTTTATTTTTTGGATGAGAAGGGAACCTACAGTCTGTGTGCTTAATGAGGGTCGAAACTCAGTCATGTTATTTCTAGCAAGACTAAAAATTCGTTCAGTAGCAGAATTACTATGGGAAACAGACAAAACTGCAAACATATTTTACTGATTGTTATGTACTTCAAATTGCCACTGTCATTCTTCATAGCTGCAATCCTCCACCAAATGTCATCAATTCTGGAACTGCTCAAAAAGTCTTCAGAGAAATCATCACATTCATAAAGTGCAAATTCTTGTAGGCTGTCAAGCTCATTTTCTGAAATCAAATTAGGAAACCTGGTAACTAAATAATCAATTGATAGTAAGATGTTCTCCTCCTCAGTGTGATGATAACAACCTCTGCATGTTTCAAGAAGTCATCATGGGAAACTTCTTTTTAATGTAATTACATGCTGTTTCATATAATAGTCTGACACTAGAATATAACTTCTATATGCATGAATCACCTTCTGGTATTTCTTTAATATAGGCTCTTGCTTTGGCACTTATAATCAAATCAGAATCAGGTTTTTGATTTTTTCGCTTCTGAAAATCTACTTCACTGACCGAAGTGACTCTCCCATGTAGTGGTGATGGTTTGATAAAGCAAAAAAGCAAATATGTCAATAAACCAACTAGTTTTCTCCGCAATACATGAATCACAGGAGCATCCTGTTGGAGAAATAAATTTACTTGGTTGAAACAGGAAGGGAACTGCTAAAAAAGCAACAGTAAAGTTTCATAAGTGGATCCTGCATGAGAGATTTTACATTGTCATACTGTGAAGTTGAAGGCTCTTTATTTTCAGGATCACTACAAAATAATAGCTTTAGTTCCTCCCATTGTTCCAGCACTCTGTCAACTGAATCTAGGAGAGAGAGCCAACGTGTGCTAACATATTTAAAGATTTTGTGTGACTTTGCCCCACACACGTCTTGATACACTTTCAGATGATTTTGGCATTTTGAACTTTTTTCCAAGTAACAGAAAATATTTACCAAAAATGTCTCAATGCTAATTGTTAGCTGTGCACTGGCTTTTTTTAGAAGTTAGATGAATGAGGTGACATGAGCAGCCTTGCACAACAATAGCTGGATGATTTTCTTTAACAAATGCTATCACACCTTTGTTTGTGACAATCATAGTATTGGCATTGTCACATGCCAACGCTACAAAATTTTTCCAAGAAATTCCAAAATGTTCAAATTCCTGATTCAACACAGAGAAAATACCATATCCTGTGTTGTCTGTACTCTCAAGAAAGGATAACAGTAAAGTGAAAAATTTTACCTTTTGTTTGATTTGAAAATGAAACAACTATTGGATAAATCTTCACTGCATTACAATCAGTACTCCCATCGGTAGCTAAAGCAAATGGTCCACTTCCAAAGATTCCATAATTTCACTTTTAGTTGCACCAGCCATATACTCCACTAAGGCAGATGTTTTAGTTCTCGCACAGCTATATTTCTGTGCAATTTTTGAGTCCGGGAACATGACTCTAAACAAATTACCCGAATGAATACTGCTATCGGTAAATTGTGTTCTACCAGAAAACTTGTAAACAATAACTCTGCGTTCGTTACTTTCTTTTCTTCAGATGTAACGAAAAACGACGATATAGATTTATTGCTCGTCACGGCTATAAAATGTTCCGCATGTTTCTTTGATTAAATATGCCGTCTACAGTCATCCCTTCCACCATGTGCAATCGAATAGTCACATGTGCATACATTACAAAACGAGTGGCGTTCCGAAACATTTGAAGACAAGCATGGCCATTCTTTTGAATTGTTATGTCGAAATTTCTGAAGAATAGAGTACTCCCCCCCCCCCCCCCCCCCCAGATACACATTGTTCTGTCACACGCCTCATTTCTACAACCGGCACTGAAGAACACAACACTATCGAAAAACATAAAAAAATTTCACGTTTGTAGACACGACACAAACACTTTGATGGAAAAAATGTATTTCAAGAAATAAATTAAAACAACACAGGTTAGCCAAAGTACCGTACAAAATTACAGTGATGTAAGCAGCCAACAAACGAAAAGTCTGAGAGTATATACTAAGTGTATCGTACAACGGACGTAATACCATCCCATTATTATTTCAAAACACGAGAATAAATAGACTTATTTCGACAGTACATGCGCATACTTACTAGTTCCGTTATTTGCGCAACCAAGTGATGTATTCGAACTGCGTTCTCGAAACACACACACCAGAAACGGAATTTTTCCGTTACCATGCAGCACAAAGCTTTGTTTCCGTAATAAAACAGCGATGTTCCGTAATTCCGTAATTCAGTGTTAAATCCGTAATAATTACGGAAAATCTGTAATGGTTGGCAGCTCTGCAGACCACAGCCAAATGGACGTTGATGAAATCAGACAAGAAGTTAGGTCAGATAAGAGAGGACGAAAATAAGTACACCATTTACAGTGTTGGTTAATTGTGATGATAGTCTGCCATCATGCAAAGAGCAAGATGTAAATAAGCACAATTGTCAGAAACAAAAGAAGAAACTGAATCAGCAGAATGGAAACTTCCACCCACTTGTATGAGCCGTTTCCTGCTTAACATGCCAGATGTTCCCAATCATGTGTAGGAAAATCTGTGGGACTTGCAAATGTGCACAAAAATGTGTTTGAATAAAAATTCTAAACAAACCACACTAGAGAAGTATTTCAAGAAAATAAACTAACAGAAACTTTATTGTATACTGTGCCATTGCACTCTGTAACGTTGCATGTACTCAACCTGTTTTCATAATTTTTTTTTTTAATTTTTTTTTTTTTTTGCAAACTGGACATCATGTAGGCTTAATTTTGTCAATTTTGAAAATAATTACTTTGTTATATAATTTTTTGTATTTAATCATATTTAAATGTAATTTGTGAGAAATGTGAAACTTATTTGTAATCTAAAGTGAAGTGCTTCAAGATATATTTATATGTATAACAAAAAGGAAAAACATTAATTTAAAGGACTTTATAAAAAATAAACATTTTTTAACACTTATATTTAATTACCTTAAACTTTTTCATTTACTTTAGTTGAGATGTATTAGTGATAATTTTGGAACTAAACCTGTATTTAATTTTTTGTTCACGAAGTTTGACATCTTGTGACAGTATCTATGGCGTAGCTTCTTAAAGAGATGAGTTACTTTGCCCTTTCATCTTCTTAATCGGTCAGCCATCATGTAAATATCGTAATTTAAGTATCTGTTTTAATCCGCTGGATTATGCTGTGATTTGATTGCCGCTTACCGCCTTATGAGTGAGCTATCTTTCTTGATTCCTCCGGAATCATGTTATTTATTTTTGGCCTATGTTTTAATATTGGTGATTTTTGTTAATTTCTTTTAGCGGTCCTTGTGGGTGGCGTGAGACATCCGGGCCATGCTTGATGTAGTCCAATAAGTACGGGACGGGAGTGAGCCTTTTCTCCTCCTCTATTGGCATCAGGATGCAGCCTACTAATTAGGAAAGTGTTTTTTTTTTTTTTTTGGCTTCCAGCATGTTTCAGCATGAAGGTTAATCTGCTTTCGGCATCATCGGCTCTATCATCGCGTTGAAAAATGATAAAAAAAATCAAGTGAAAGGATCTTTCCTTCGTTTCATTAAATGAATAAAATACATTTTAGTTATTATCTTCAAAATTTTTTAAATGTTGCTGTTATTGTAATTGCCACTGGTGTAACCAGCCATGTGTTCATTTTATTTTAATATTTTGTACTTGTCAAGTTTTAATATTCAAGGTTTTTTGAAACTGAATAATCAATTGTAAGTTACGTATGTGCATGATGATATTATTTAAATAAAAAATAAATAAATGGCCTGAACCAAAATATATATGTATTTTTTCATATAAAATCAGTTCCTTTCATTAATTTAATATATATTTAGTTGAGTTCTGTTGGTTGTCAACGTGATGAGCCAGTCGGCGTATTCTCTCTACTTGTATACCTCTACACATACAAAGCAGTGCCATTGAGCCTAAGGTCCTGGAGCTTCCCTGTTGTGTCCCCCACCAGGTTAACCTAACTGACTAAAGTGGATATGGCAGAATACATTAACTGTGATGCATTAATTTTGTTAAGAGTATATATTAGTTCATAAAAAAAAATCATAAAAAAATTGTGTACTGAAGTTTTCTACTGCTACAGGTATGTAGACCTAAAATTACTATACCTTGAAATTAACTATTTTAAGTGTTTTGAATTTAAATGTTGCATTTTAATGTACCCCTAAAATTAATTTTAAAATGCTATGTTAATAAACTTGAAAAATGTAACTACCCCTTTAACAAGTTTTCCTGCTTAATAAGCTTAAAATTTTGATTTTTTTCATAAATGTCTTATTTACCTTACAAGGAAAAAAAAACAACATACAAGGTAAAATATTTGAAAAATAACAGTTCACATAACTAGTGATTAGTTTCTTTTTTGTTTCAGAATATGAGTTTTAAAAACAAACTTAGTTTTTCAAACATATATTAAAATTTTTGTTCAATAATACACAACTAAAAATGAAATTGTAAAAAAATAATACAGGGCAATGAATGGCATAGAATAAAGCAGGCCTATTTTTGCAATGTTCCAAAATTGGTCAACATTGTTATATTTGTGCAAAATTATCCTTACACAGATTACCTACCTCCAAAACAAAAGATCCAATAATTTCAAATTCTGTTTCCCATAAATGATGTCTGATTAGCAGCTAACAATAATTTAATGCAGCTGACAAATACTAGTGTAAAGAAGAAAATAATGTGCAGGTATCATATCTTCATGAGTAATGGAAACTGATGAAAAAATTTTGCCATTAGTTAAGTAAAAACAAATTTAGGAAAGGTACGAGAGCAATAACCTGAAATTTTATTGATACTATGCAGAATGCTGGTTTTGGTTTTGATTGTTATGAAAGGCAATTGATGTAAAAAGTGAAAAAATGGTAATTAAATAAAGGCTGGTAAGTTCTGCCATTAAGTCCTCATTATCCAAAAGATCATGGCCTTGATATAACACGTGAAGGTGGTGGAGGTGGAGCTGGTTGAGGTGGTGGATGATTTTGAGTCTGATATACCTGCGGGGCCAATGGCAGGTATGAGGTGGCGGGGCTGATGTATGGCAGTTGTGACTCTACTCGGTCACCGGGTGGCACGGATAAGTTATGTGGCAAAGTTACTGCCAGGTCGGAAGTGAAATTTAGCAGCGGCGAAGCTGACCTTCCAATGGCCGAGGAGATGGGGTGGGTTTCCGGGGAGGTTTGAAGGGATGAAAATGTGGACCTGAATTGCCGATAGGGGTTGAAAATGGCGGGTGAGGTGGAGGGGAGGTATATGGGTTTGGGGCGATGGAAAGGGTGAGCTGCGAACGATTGGCTGGGATGGGTGTAGGTAACCTTGGTGCTCTGGTGATCACCAGTCGCCATGACACTCGCGGAGGAAAACTGCTCGTTAATGGCTGTTGCGGTGATGAAAGGAAATGTCTCACGGCATGGTGTTACTGGTGGAGATGGAGGGGAGGAGGGTAAAGGAGGGGGTGTAGGGACTGGGCTACCTCCGGTTTCCATTTGTTTTGGAGGTTGCGGTACTTGAGTGTGAAACTCTGCTCCTGCAGCTGCAGTTACAGGTTCTAGGGATGTTTGATCAAGTGTGTCCAACTTACTCCGCAGTTTGAAACATAGGGCAGGGATCTGCTGCCTACATTTGTCAATCTCGGTTTGGTAGATTCCATTTAATTTATTTGCGGCTACTATCTTGAGGTTAGTAAACCTCGTGCCGATATGTGTCAAGCGAGTTAGCGTACGGAGAATGTTGTTTCTGTTTGTTTCCTCTCCGACATAATTGATGTAGCTGTGTATGTCATAGAACTTGCTACAAACACAATTAAACTCACTCAACGGGTCTAGGTTTGTGAGGTGCGTAATGTGTGGTTGTATTTCCTCGGCGCAAGCAGCTCGGAGTCTTTTTCGGAGCGTGACCACGTCGCCGAGGTCTGATAAGCCTCGAAACTTGAGTTCGTATGTTAGCTCGTCACGGAGGAGGTACTCCGGGGTGGGCATGATTGCAATTACTTTTCTTTGAAGTTGGTACAATCTTACAAATACAAACAAATAAACTAAATTTTTGGTGTGGATTGTTCAAAACTAACCCACGTAGAACTTAAACTTATTGTTTAAAATTACCTGAAACTCTATACCTAAGACACTCTTAAATTAGCTTAGTTTAATAATATAATCAGTACCACAGCCGTTCGGGAAGTATGTGCCCAAAATAATGAAAAATATATTAGTTTAGTCAACATTAATTTGGTACTTCTGCTGCTCGAGAAAAGAAAAGAACAAGGCCACGGCGGGCGGACAGTGGTCTGCGAAGGTCGTGCAGGACGCACAGGGCGGTGAACTGAAGACAAAACCACGAACGTGCGCCGTGAGAGATAAGCGGCGCGCAGGGACGGGGGAGGGGTGGCTGGGACACGTCCTCAAGATAAGCTCACAGCTGGGGGTCCGACGCTCGCGGGCGACCTCGGGCCGCGTAAGAAAAACGTCGCTGGAAGTTAACTGAAATTTTAACTTACAAACTTACTAGTAAAAAGTTAAGCCAGTTTTAGGACTTACAATAATACTATATAACGAAAATCTTAGTGACAAACAAAAAAAATATTTATACCAAATAAATTTAAAGCATTCTCATAAATCAAACCACAATACAGTTAACAATTTAAGAGTAACCATAACCACACAAACTGCTACCACATTGTAACCGTAACCATGCTAACTGCTACCAATTTGTAACGTGCTGCTGCGCTCAATATGAAATTTTGTCTAAAGAACAAATATAGATTGGCCGTGGAAGCGCCAGGCAGAAACAGTACTAAACACATTACCCATAGGGGCACAGCGCACGCACAACAAAATTTATGATTAACCTCCTTAAAACTTGGTAAGGTTATGTGGATCGTGACAAGGATAAGAAAATAATAAGATCTGGTTTGGTTTACATTGGCATTTACTTAATGATTTTGTTGCTGTTATTTCTACTTTACAAACCTTATTCCACTGAAGATAACCCATGGCATTACAGCCGAAACAAAATACCAAGAAAATTGTTGATCTTATTTGCTATACTTAATACATTAAATCTTGTTAAACAATAAACCAAATGGGAGGCCCCGGGGCGAGATATTATAATAAGTAACCATGGTTATATTTGACTGAATTTAAGGTCATTTGGTTTCTTAACTTTACAGGCCATTGAATATTGAGCGCGCAGGCTCTTCATAAGACAAATTATAAAAAAAATTACATTTACTCGTTAAATGAATAAAAGTGTCCTGAAACTGGTTGTTCAGAATTATAAATTATTTTATGGTTTTTTCCACTCAGGGAAAAATATGTTGAAAGCTGGAACTCTTGAGAAATTCTCCGATTGCAGGAGGCGATGAATTTCGGTGAACTAACTCATGAACTGCATGGGAGTTGAATTTGGAGCGGAATCTCTCATCCTAGTTCTTGATCCCCGCCTGCAACCAGTATTCCCATCAAATTAGGTTGGTTAACAGGCGGCTGATGTTGGGCGAAGTTAAGCCCACGAGAACCGGAAAAGAAAAGGTGTGTGTGGGGCGACGAAATAACTTACCTAAGCTGCGGGGTGGAGTAGATCAGGTCGGTCCCTGGAGATGGCCAGGTGATGCGCGACGTGGAAGATTGCTGTCGCCATGAAGAATAATAAGTAAAGACAAAAAAACTATTTCAAAAAATAAACTATTTCGGGCAGCAAAAAAATTAAAAATTGAGTGCTAAGGCACATGGCCTTGTCGATAACGAACTACATGCTTTAGAGAAAGCCGTTCACGACTTTTCAGAAGCGCGTTGTCTCGGGCTGCGAAGAGAGATCCGCCCTTACCGCGTGCTGCCTGCCGAATCGTCAAAAATGGCGCCGGCTCGCCTAAATAAAGCTGTCTTTGGTCGCCTGTCCAGGGGAGGGGCTTCGGAAAACCCGAAGGGAACCCGAATGGCTCCGAAAGAAAAAAAAGGGCTCCGGCGACCTATCGACTGAGTGTGAGGTCGACTGTTTCTCCTGGTGGGGATAGGGTGGAGTAGTGCGCTCTCGCTCTCAGCTGGTTCGTCCTTTCGCCGCTAGATGGCGTGGGCATGCAGATCGGAGTCTCGCAGAGACCATCGCGGCACTTGGTGGCCGCCATTTTGCACAAGGGGGGGATTTTGGCCTTGAGGTTGGTCATTGCCGCGGCTGGCCGATGACCGCTGTGGACCAGGACGGGGTGGGGGGGGTTCGGTGAATGACCTGCCCTGGGAGACTTCGCCGGCCAGGCGTCGGGACGTGCGGCGGAGCTTGAAAAAAGGATACCAAAACGTGTTAGAGACCGCAAACTTCAGCAAACCTCCGAGAAGGGGTGGAGGTGACCATGGGAAGCTTAGGGCGGCTACTTTCATCACGCGTAGCGCTAAACTCGTGACGAGACGCGACGGTCAGTGGATACCGTTGCTGATGATAGCCCTGTAGTCGGCTAGACCCAGCAAATTTGGTGGGAAACGGCGGTGAGAGCACTATACTGCTCAACAAGCTAACCTGCCGGTACACTCGACCGAACAAGTTTGGATGGGGGCAAAAGCAGCGGGTGAAGGAGGAAAATTGAAGTTATAAAAAAATTTAAAATTTTGTAAAACTAAGAAAATAAAAAAAATCGTGCCTAAAGTAGCACTGATTCGGCACAGTTGTGGTTAGATAATAAAGTTGGCTTGACAGCAGAACAGTATATTAAGTTATCTTAAAGTCAAACAGGTGTAAGTCTTGCTGTTAACACACTATATAGATATTTTTATGCCCATACTATTTTTACACAAATCTATAACTTATTTTGCAAATAAATAAAATAATTATTGCTCACAGAAGATCAAGAAGCTAATTTAACTAATAAAATTAATTTTCTGAGTCAATATCCAGCAGCAACAACAAAAACTTTATATAAAATCTTCCAAAAAGTTACTTTCATTAATAAACATGGTATTATAATAAATAAAAAGAATTTATCTTGTGGGTACAACATGCTAGACAAAGTTGCTGACTGGGTTTTTTGGCTTACACAACAGCAGCATTCACAGTTGATTATTGTTTTACACTTACCATAAACGATTAAACAAAATCAAAGGTAGATCCAAGATAGGAGGGAAGTTTCAGGGGCTGAAGCTTCCTCTTCCTGTTCTGATTACAACTTAACACTGGGAAAAAAACTGGGAAAAAATAATTTCTGAATACAACCTCCCCCACCCCTTTCAGGAGCTTCAGGCTCCAATTATGAATAAAATTTCCTTTCAATTGCATAGAATTCATTTTTTTATTCATTAAGCTTATAACCATGACTTTCATGTAACCTGATGCTTTAATCTATTTTCACATTAATTGCATGTTCTTTAAGATTTGACCATTTATCAACTTGTGAAAACATCTGATCAACACAAAATGTGCCAAAAAATTACCTTTTCATAAGTAGATTGCTCATATTGTCAGTAAATATGATACCTACATATTCATAAAACCAATATAATGTGCAAATTAGCAGTAACTTACCTGTTCACAGGATGGCTTTCATGATTGCCTAATGCTGGAAATATTGGTATACCTGGGAAAGTCTGAATCATCTGATTCACAGTTTCTCTCAAAATCATTAAATTCTGTTCCCTGGTTTGGTTCCAAACATCGTGTGGCGGTAAGTCTCCAGTCCACAAGATATAATCTATATCCTGAATAAAGAACAAACCACATGTCTACATTTACAATAGTCCTAAATGGTTCAAAAAAGTTTAATTCCAATGTTTATTTGTAAGAAATAAAATAACAGAAATTTTAAACATATTTAAAAAATTGGTTGTCTGTAAAGTCGGTTTACGGACAATAGTTTAACGTGACGTCATAACAAAACATTGATGAAATTATTGCATACTTTATGAATAAAATTGATTAATTTTTATTTTAATAATAAAAGAATAAATACTTGAAATTATACTAGTAATCAGATTTTTAAAATGCAAGAATAATTAACTTTTATTGCCAAAATTGTTGTTGTATTGAGCAATTAAAACCATATTAACTTTTCACTTCACTTTATAAACAGTCGAGTGGAATAGAGATAGATGCGGCGCAAGCGTACAATGAGCGTAACGGGACACAGCATAACGAGACACAGCATAACGGAACAGTGCGTAATGGGACACAGCGTAACGGAACAATGTGCGTAACGGGACACAGTGTAATGGAACAATGTGCATAACGGGACACTTTTTCGTGTGTGCTGACAGCGTTCATCGATTTATCAGACGTTGTCACGTCAAAAACAGATACTTAAAAAACCAAAAAAAGATACACTCATCAATGTATGTCTTCCATTTGCATGGATGAAAAATGAAAATATTATTTAGACAAAATGTGGTAGTTATTCATTAATGTATAGCTCTAAAGGTCTGTCTGTGTGTGTATATGTGTGTATATGTGTGTCTGTGTGTGTGTCTCTGTGTGTGTGTCTGTGTGTGTGAGAGAGAAACACACACAGTCAGACACACGACAGAGACCCACAGACACACACAGACATACTCATACACACACAGGCAGACCCCTTTATCGAATTGCACATTTTTTTTAAGTATTTTCGTTATGCTTTGGGCGATGTTACCTGGTATAGTGCTATGTTACCTAGGGAAGCCAAAATTTGTGTTAACTAGATAGTCAGCCAATTTCCGAAATACAACGTATGCGAGAAAGCCAAAAAGACCTTGTTATTATGCAATGTTACAAAACAAAAGTTTCCAAAGTGTGGGAAAGCAGGGTGTCTAATGGATAATGGGGAATAAAATTTAGTGACTTTTTCTTGAACTTTACTTGTTATCTATAATAAAAACTATAAATGGGCCGAGACTCAAAAACTCCAGCCGAGTCAAGAGAGAGTAGCTAAAGTTCGACTCAACTCCAAAGTCGAGTTCCTTGTACTCATCAGGACGAGACTCAAAGTTATTTTTCTTTTAACCCAAAGCACATTCAACATGTGCAACGAGCATAAAATCATGTAATATTACTATGCAAACACTTGACAGCATAATTTCATTTCTACACTTTGCAATTTTCCTAAAGAATGGTTAATTTTCATATTTACATTGCCAGAAAAATGTAAACTGTATATTCCACTATTTACTTTTCAAAACATTGGAAAAAAGACTATTTTTAAATAGCCTGCTGTACTAGTATATCATAGATTAGTAACACAGCAAACGAGTACAAAAATTAAATATTTTAATTTCTACTTTTTTCTACTTCAACAGCAATCTATAGTGTCGCTGTTCTGCACCAACACAATGGGATACAGCATGTATATGTAAATCTTTGACTACCTAGCCAAAATTATTATGTATATTTCACATGTAGTTTAATGCCTTTTTTTTTTTTTTTTGCAGTCTGGTCATTCATTTCTAAACAGATAATGACAGAAGAAAAGGAAAAGTATTACAGAGTTTATTTTCGGTTTGTATATAGTTTTTTGTACGGTTAGTTTTGTGCAGGATTTTGGTACATCCATTCAATGGCGTTAAAAAAATATTTGTTGCAGAAAATAGCCATGTTTGGGGGAAAAATGTACAAAAAATTCTGAAAAATTGCATTTTTGAGTACACTGCCAATGTTTCTAGATTATTGTGCAAAGGGACCTTTTTTTAATCTGAGTAGTTTATATAGCATGGCTATGAAGTCTATGGGTTATTCTTGAGAACCTTATTCCATTAAAAATTAAAAACAAATTTTACTTCCTGTCAGTCATTTGCTAAAAGGGTATTGTGATACTTTGAGTAGTTCAGTAATTTACCATTTTAATGAGTGGTTAGGTAACTAAAAATAGCTTTAAATTTGAGAAAAGTTGGTTAGGATGGGATAGCTACATTAAAAATACTGTGAAGTTGTGTTAGTTATGAACTACAAATTTATGATGGAGGCAGCTATTATAACCTACTCAAATGTCTATCATTTTTTATTCTTAATATCACTAATATTACCTAAACCACAGTCTGTGTTTTTAAAGTATTTGAACTGTAGCTAACATAACAAAGCCAACCATTTTCACCATTTGTAATGTATCTAAACCCAACTTACCACTAGTTAAACCTGTTAACTACCAGAGGTATCACAACTCTCTTAAGAAAACAATTCAGAAACATGCCAGGAAGTTTAAAACCATATTGTCTGAATTTTTTTTTTTTTTTTTAAAGAGGCTCTTCTTTAGAAATACCATATAGGGAAATTTTAGGGTTAAAATAATATAAAGTGAGAAAAATATTATTAAAATTATTATTAATATTTTCTCATTTTTAATTCACTAAACCAAACAATTTTCCTTTAATTCAAAAGCTTTCACAACTATTAAGTTTCCCAGAATCCAGTAGGAATAGAATACTAAATTTTAAAAGAAATCATATATAGGTACAACTAATTGTATTATTTACTAATTCACTTGACACAAATTTCTAACTCTTCAAAGACAAAAGGTATATGAACTTTAGTATGATGCTAACGGTATATTAACATAAACCCCAGGGACATAAAATTATTCTCTAAAATTTCTTCTGCAATTTAATTGAATTCAACTGAATTTTTAACAACTCATCTCTACTCAACTAAAGAGTTAACAGTGTGGACTCGACTCAAACCAAAAATTTGCAGATTCGTCCATTTATAATAAAAATACTAAGGCAAAATGATATTGTTAGTGGTAGGTAATAGCTTAATATCTCTCTCGTCACCCAAATTACGGCGAGGCAATAAGAATGGAGCAGCGATGAGTTAAAATGTGTAATAATATGTACAAAAAGATCACAGGGATTAAAAATGTTATTGAAACCACTTGTAACAACATCAAATTAAATGTACTATATGCTTGAAACATTTCCCTTCCAGGCATACCATGGAATTGTCAGCAAGACATAGCATCAGGATGTTAGCTTTATTTTCTAAGCAACACAAAAATACTTAAGAATTAAAACTGCTTAATCCTAATTTTGTAATCTGGAAACTTATTAAGCCTTTCTCAAAAATGCTTCAAAATGTATTATAATTTTAAAAATATACATCTTGCCACTAAAAATTTCAAAAATATTAATAAAAAAATTGTATGAATCCAGTACAAAGTGCCTACACAAAATCTCAAATGAAATTCCCTGACTGTTCCAAGTTTTCTCTGACCAGATTGTAATTTTCCCTGACCCTAATATTGCACTGTTATGCTAATTCACTTTTAAAAATTAATATTTTTTTTTTCAAACTGCAAGTATTCAACGAACAAATGAGTAAACAAGATTGAACTTAATTTTAATCATTGTAGGGCAATATAAATACTATATGTATATATAGTTGTTCATTATCCATGTACAGAGAGTAAAAACATTGAGATGATGTAAGTAACCCAAATGAATCAATTAAGTTACCAAAATAAGACGCAGTAATTCTAAAGGAGAGCCACTTTACAGCAAAAATCATATGTAAATTCACACTACTTTTTTTACTTCCTGACATGTTTCCTAATTAATCTCTTAAGACGGCATTGTGATACTATATGTAGTTTACCAGTAAATGACCATTTTAAAGAGTAGTTATATTAGCTACATTAAACACGAGTAAAATTGTGAGAATGGCTGATAAATAGTTAGGTTTGCTTCATTAAAACACTTAATAGTGTGGATGGTTGTTTAGGTTACGTTACCAACTTTAGATTTACTTTTAAATTATGTTAACTGTTGGTTATATCCATTAAAAACACTATAAAATAGTAAAGATATTTGGTTAGTTTAAGTTAGCTACATTATATTGGTAATTCCTAACCAATTGTTCAAAAAATATCTCAGGATTTTAAATGTAGCTAACCCAACTAATCTGATCATTTTCACAATACCATAGTATTTTTAATATGTAACCTAACCTCACCACTTGTATCACAACATCCTCTTAAAGAATGATTGTAAAACATGTCAAGAAGTAAAAAAAAATGCTATTTACAGTTTCTAATTAACACTTTGAAGGCTTGCTCTTAATCAATGGTTCTGACCCAATGGACGTAGCATAATTGAACATTTTTGTTACTTTTAATAATGTTATTTAAATTTTATTGTTTTAGTTATATTTTATGTGCATATATCATTTTTTAGATCTAATATTCCTCTATACAGTGAAATAAAAAGAAATAAAATTACATAGTTTATAAAATCTGTGTATATTTTATTATAAATGTTGAATTTTTAATCAAGTAAAATCCAAAATTTCCTTTAAAACCTCATTTGAAGGCAACAAATTACAAGAAAATGATGTAAAATAATATATGTTTGCAAAATTTAGTTATAATCATAATAGCACAACTTCTACTGAGTATGATATGTACATAATTGTTTACAAGTCATGTAGAACTTGGGTTCTGTACATTTTTCACAAGATCCAATTCACAAATCAACATCATACTCTGACCATTGGTAGGTACTTTATGTCCTTTCCTCTTGATATTCTACTGTAATAACAATTTCTAGAGCTAAACTTCCTCTTCATACTAAAATGAAAATATAATCAATATTTTTTATATATAATTTTTATATAAAATCGAAAAATATTTGTCAAAAAAACATTTTGAATGCAATAAATCACAAAAACACTGATGTAGAGTTATCCATGAAAATGCATAATTCAATTCTAAGTCTGAAGACAATGAATTCTCTTACTAATTATGTGTGTAAAACGATATTTACAAGTCATATCGAACTTTAGTGTGGTAAATTTTGAAGCAAGGTGTGATGCACAAGCCAACATCACAGTCTGAACATTGGTACTGTGTGTCTCTTCTTGTTGATGTTCCACTGTGTGTTTTTCCTTTGCTTGAACACACATGACACCTCCGTTGTGCTTTCTTCTGACCTTCCTTGCGGTGTACCAGTTCTGGAAAATGCCTCTGTCTTAGTCTTGCAAGTTTGCCTCCTCCAACTGCTGAAGTGCTTACTTCTTCACTTTGTACAAGATGGTTGCAAACTTTCGATATGAAGTCAGTGGTTGTGATATTTTTTCCTTTTATTTTCCGGAACAGGACACAACTGTTTACCACAACCATCATAATAAAATGTATTGTCAACTTTCGCCACCACTTGACTGATCGATATTCAAATGAACCATATGACATACGTTGATCTACTAAATCAACTCCAGCTTTATGGTGATTGTAGTCTATCACTACTGAGGGTTTTTGTACACACTGTCCTCGTTTGTTTGTCAGTGGCACCATGGTAGGCTTGTGTCTCGTGCTTATCATCCAAACATCTCGCTTATCATGCCATCTTTGAACAAGTGTATTTCCTCTGCGACTGTGAATAGTCTCCCCCTTCCGCAACCGCTTCTCTTTCATCACAGCAGGAATTTGTTTTCTTGACTTCATGATTGTTCCTACTAAACCAGTCTTAGCTTCAGCTAAGTCGTCGGCAAGCTGTATACTTGTAAAGAACCGATCCAGGTAAACTGTATGCCCAACACCAGTAAGCTCTTTGAGTAGGCGTTTGACAATCCCTGAAGCACTGTTGTCTTTCCCTTCAATTCTACCAGTGTACACTTCAAAATTGCAAATGTAACCTGATTTACTATCAGCCACCATGAAAATTTTGATGCCATACTTGTTCGGTTTTTGAGGCATGTACACCCTAAATCCTACTCTGCCTCTGAAAGGGCATATCCCTTCATCAACTGTGATTGCTTCTCCAGGAGTGAAACTGCTTTGAAATTTTTCAAGGAGTGCATCTAACAATGGCCTAACTTTGTGAAGGGGGTCAAACTCAGGATCATCCTTTCCTTTTGCTGTAGCATTATCGTTTATGTGAAACATTGACAAGATGAGCAGAAATCGATCTCTCTGCATTACGTTGGGGCAAAATGAGCATTGCATTACCAAATTTGTGGTCCAATGATTTCTCAAGCTTGGCCTTGAACTCACCGACATGTGCAAAAGTATGGCAAGAAAAATTTTTATTTCCAAGAGTGTGACAGTTGTCCAGTTTTGAAAACGCGATTTTGGAGACAGTTTGTTTTCCGCTCTAAGTTTGGCCAATCTTCTACGTGCAAATAAATTAGTTTGTTCCTTCATATTTTTTATTACACTGTCGTCAAAAAAGTACTTGAAGAAATCTATTTCTTCGCAAGTATCATCTAAAAGAATACCTGGATTAGGTCTTCCTATGCCTCCAAAAACTTCAATATCTGGGACGTCAACGAGATCATCAGTTGTCCATTGTTGAACAGTATCTGGTCTGTTTGTCCGGACTCTCTTCTGGGCTGGACTTGGTTCATTATGATGACTGGGTCCTGGCAATACCTCTTCAGAAATGTCTTCTGATTCTTCTGAATCAGATTCATCTATAAATGAAAAAAAAAAAATTAAGTATGGTACACAGATATAAATATAAAAAAATATATAACAGCAAGTTTCATTTTATTTATGAATTCAGTAGGTCTATGCTAAATATTGTACAGAATAGTATGTAAATAAGGTACTAAAATTATGTGTAAATAAATATAACAATGGATAGTAAATAAATAATCCAAATAATTTGTAATTTTATCAAAATTTATTTATTATTTTGTAGAAAAGACATACCTACCACATTGAGAATTGGATTGAATACGAATGGTGTGTGAATGAGGGACCCCAGTAGTATAAATATAATTTTTTCTATTGTTGGAATAAATAATTCCATGATTTTATAGTCAATTTTTTTTTTTATCGTAAAATATAAACATTACCACATTGAAAACATGATAAAGCAGTATGCGAATCACTCAAGGAGTGTAAAAATAAATATAACTTCGCATAAATAATTACTATATTTTGTAGTTTTACCAAAAAAATATTTCCTTTGTTGTAAAAATCAAATACGTCTGCAACATTGAAAATTATACTAGCATGTTTTTGAATGCTACCTGGAACATAACAAATAATCATAGAAGGGAAAGACTGTAATAATAAATATATGGAAATGAGAGGTTTTTTTCTTACCATTTTGTAGCAGAAAATTACGTTATTCATAAATAAATCGCGGCTAAATCAAAGCATGAAATATTTACCTTCATTTGTAGATAATACAAAGTCAGGATCACAATCGAAATTATCTCCGAGTCCATCAGATGACGAATAATTGTCTTCACTGTCTTGGGTATTCATTTTACGAAACATTGATGTATTCCATTAGCATATATCTACTATATTTCTAAGGCGCCAAAAAATACTTCGCAAATGTAATTCCGTGTGGTGTCCAGCACAGTAAGGAATGGTGCAAGCTGCGCTATCGGGCGCCGCACTTCCGAACTAAACTCGAAGCCGCGATAAAATAGTAAGCAAATGCTGCTACCTGACGTATATAAAGTGAACTACATGGACAGATGATGCCGCTAGAACAACCAGACGCCATAAATATACGTTACGCACGGTAAAAATACACGGCAAATGTTGCGCAGTAATATTGCGTCATTCACATTTTTACCAAAACACACAATGAAGTAATATTACGTCGGTAGCCTTCAAAACGTTGATATTCAGAAAAGTGGCTATCCTTTATAATTACACAAATAAGCCTCGTACCCCTTAAATTTAGACCATAAATAAAAAATATTTGATTATAATAAGCCTGACACCAAACTTAAACATAGAACTTAGAATCATATTAAAACTTTTTATAATTATTTTATTTTGGAATAGCATAATCATTCTAAATTATAACAGACTTGAAAGGTTCCCTTAAAAAATAAAATAACATTGTAGACGTCTACCAGTTATTTTTTCCACACTATACTCTTGCCGCACGAATACTATTAAAAGTTTCAATACTCTACAGATATTAGGCAGAAGATATTTTATATATGGATTAACTGTGAATGGTATATTTACCTTGAAGAGAGGAAAAAAATGGTCATGAATGAAAAATAATGAGTAACATGCCGACCCCAAGAGGTTTTTTTTTAGTGCAGTGAAGCACCATTAAAATTTCGGCCACAATCTTATTTTTCCCCTCCAGTCACGTATATGCAGACTTTTTTCCCATTACATGATTTCCCATTTCCACATCAATTTTTATCATTTTAGGGGTTTTCAGCCGCTGTAGATAATCACAACCACAAACCTTCAGTAATCATTGCAACATCTTTTTGCACAAATATATGCACTTTCAAGCCACATGCAAGATGTCTGTTGTAATTTAACCAACAGCAGGTTAACCAACATTGGAGCTTGAAGGAACCACTATGCAGCATTGTCTTACAGCATTGTCAAGTTTTGAATAAGCCACGCATCATGGTTTTAAAACACACATTTAAAAAAAATTCTGCATGGATTATGGTACCTGATGAATATGGTAAAATGCACACACAATTTTGAAAATGATACAGTTAACTCACGTTTTTTAACAAACGGCCATTGAAGAAACCATTACAATGTTGAAACAAGCTTATCTTGAAAAATTCCCTGACCCATCAAAAAAAATCCCTGACTTTTACAGATTTTCCGACTAATTTTAAATTCCCTGACTTTTCCCAGTTTTCCCAGTCTGTAGCCACCCTGCAGTCACACGAAATTGAAACTAACAGCATTATATTTTATCAAAAAACAACACTTTTTAGTTTCAAAACAAATTACAAGTGTTAAGGTTAAAACCACTATTATGATTTCGAAATTAATTTTTGTGATTTTATGAATTTTGTTAGTTACAGAGTTGAAAATTACGAAATACGACCAATTTTTGAACACCGATCTGGTCTCATGACAACTTTGTCAATAAATCTGCCAATTCAAAGATACACTTTCTCATACCACTTACTGGGTGCATAAGGGTGTTAGGTTAAGTTGAATCATGTTTTATGACTTACATTACAACAGGAAAGACACACAAAGCCAACCAAAAAAAAAAAAACTTTTTCATGATCACATCACTATACATCTTTGCTTACTTAACATTTACCTATTAGAGTTTAAACACTTTCAGAGAATTTCCCAGATAATCACAATTTCTTCCATCCAAGGCACTGAATTACTTGGAATGGAATCTAGAATATTTTATAATAATTTGAACATACACTTAGTTTCCAGACACTTGTTCATGTTCGGTGAATTCATGACTTTGCTACATTGGTTAATGGTTACTTTTCCAACTACGGGTATCGATCGAAATCAAAACCATTTTCTGTCCCCCAAATGTCTATGATCACAAACAATAATATACAAAAAGACTATTGATATTTAAAAGTAGTAAAACACAATGTCAACGAAAACCACCAAAAACCATTCACAGTTCACTATTCATTGCAGCATATCTAAATGGCAATTGCAAAAAGATACTGACTGAATCCAGCATAGTTCTCATAAAAGTTATCAAAATTATTGAATAAAATACAAATGGTTGTGACAACCTATTTTACATATAATACTGTAAACTAATCTAATTATCCTTGTGTGTGTACGAGAAAGGAGCACTTACTCAGGACCACAACATTCAGAATATATTTTGGTGACCAATAAAAAACATTAATTAATTGTTATTTTTGCTAGTTGCAACCCTAAAAAGTTCACTCAGCATTTGGAAGTGAAAATATGGAGACACATTGTGTTTTGGCAACCTGAATAACTACTGGCAGTATTTTACCTATAAAAAACAAATGAAGCAGAAAACAAACATAATACAAAAGGATTTTCGTGCCATGTTGCATATTCCGAAAACAAGCCTGACACAGAATATTGCATGTTTTTCAAACATATTTATATTAGCTTTCAAAGCAATACACAGATTGTTAAATCTTTATTTGACACTCCTACCCTTTTTTGCCCCTATTTTGTTAGTAGGTACTTAAAATGAGCTTGTAAAATGCCAGGCACGACCATACCAAACGTGAAATCTGCTATATTAAATAAATACTGTAATTTAAAACTGTAAAAATATTAGTACAGTAAACGACTTATTAAAAAACCTAGATTATTAATGATTTAATTCCTCAGCAGATGTTTGAGTTGCCAGAGAACTGAGATTACTCATGGAACGCCACTAATTTTGTAACAACCCAGATTACAGCCTTCCTAATGCAATCCAGTAATAATCATTTGTTATAAATTTTTGTCATATTTCAGGTTAGGTTTTCAAATGATGTAAAGTTTTTTTCTTTTTCGAAGTTATTGTGAAAATATTTCACCGGGTTTATTGTTTTTATTTTTAAAATTCATAAAACTATTATTCTAGTATTTTTTTTTGCTGGCTTTTTTTGTACCGGAAGGCATGCTGACGTAATTCTCCTTCGTTATTTCCACGACTAAGGCTTTGTTTCACACGCTAGCCGTTTGAATCACTGTCACAGGAGTGAGAGAGAAAATTGCTGCATTGTGGGAACAGAAGTAAGCATTTCGTGGAAGTTTTTGTTGCCATGCGCCGTGATTGGCTGAGAATTACATCAGCGAGCCCAGGTTACTGCCCGCACAAAGGGAAGGAAGGCTGTAAAGTTAATCATTGTCCGAGCACCGTGCCGAACGGTCGTTGTTCGGGCACCGGGCCGAGCAGTCCGTGGTCGGGCGATGGCTCCAGGTTTTATCTTTTTTTTAATGTACATATAATTAATATTTATTCTGTTTGTGCGAAAGATATTGGAAATTTTACATGAATAAAAAAAGCAGGTAATACATTGAACATTGCTTACAAATTTTTTCGTAACCTGCTACTAACCTGTATGTTCCACTTATCACCTAACTTTGAGCTAGCTGGAGGTGGTGAGTGGTAACAATTTTAGAAAAACAGAAATATGAAACTCACAAATAAGTGACTTGAAACATTCTACAAGTTTTTGTTAAACTTATAAAGGTAGCTTCATACATTTTTGTTAACTGTTTATTTGATATAAGATGGCTTTGAGAATAGTGAACAGCCACGGCTTGGAAACCTAACCTTTTAATTAGGCCTTAAAGTTACAGATTTAAGTACGCCCCGAAAAATATTCCAACTGGTCCCTTAAACCTCTTAGCATGAGGGTGAAGGCGAGAGGAAAGTGACAGTGAAAATGAATAGTTAAATGCGGATTGAAAATGTGTTGGTAGTTGGGAAGGGAAATGCAGATGAAATTACCAATCCTCAAAATTATTAAAATAATCAACAAATACTCTCTAGGTTATCATTAATTTGGGGGCTCCACCACTACTACTTTTCAAACACGCAGATTTATTTTGTAACAGGAAATGTATTCGTTTGACACATCATAAACAGTCTGTGGTAATAACAACCCTGTAAAATTTTGTGAGGGTTTATTTCTTCAGTATACAATATTTGAAAAAAGAAACTAATGCACTACAGCAAAGAATATACTATAAAAGTAAACATTCCTTATCTCATAAAATGGGTTCACTATTTTGATTCCAGTAAGAATCAAACAGATCTATTAAAGAAATAAGTCCTGAACATTCATTTAGTTATCCAGTGATAGAAAATTTCACTTATAAAGCATTTTTCATAAAAAAAAGTCTTACATTAAACTTGCTTTCCTTGTAGTGAATAAGATATTATTTAATAAAATACAAACACACAATACAGCTTTAAAACTTTTAAGCAACAGATTATCAAAAAATAAGATATCAATCCTTAAAATAAAATAAAAATTATTAATTTTTTAAAATTGAATTAGAGAAGTATAAGTTTATACAACTACACTTACAGGATGAGTATTTGAAATGTGTTGCAACATGTGATCAACTGTACGTTTGGGAGTATCACACTTGCGATAGTCACCCCAACGCCCGGCAGCGTCGTGTGATGTTCGAGCTGGCCCATTTGTTAAACGACAACACAGAGGCTCCTTGCAGTTAGCATTGGAACCTTCATGATAGTATGGATCAAAATGAGTATCCGACAAGTGAAGTACTTTGAAAGTAGGAGCACCTGGCTACAAAAAAAATTACAAACACAAATCAAATTACTGGTAGCATTATTAAATATAAAAATCTTTCACATTACACATTAAAAAAACTGATTTAAATAAAGAGACATGGCTAGCAACCAAAATTACTTTTGCACATAATGTTGCTACACAAATCACCTAATACTTCCTTATGAAATTTCATGCACTCTTGTAAAGAAAATTATAGCTACATAAAACACTGCTTGGACTATAATACACCAATCCCTCGCATAGCACGTCTTCAATTAATGCGAATTCAGTTAGCATGATGTAAATTTTACTGCCCTAGTCTCGAATAGCACGTCTGTAAATTTCAGTTAGCACGAAATCGCCACAGGCTAAAAAAAATCTCGGAAACGACGCTACGTCAGGTATGGAATTCGAGGGGGGAAGAGTGGTTTGGAATGCGAGGGGAAAGAGATGCGCACACAGATAAACAAACACCGGGCCGTACTGTTGATGCCCGGCCGCAGACCAGGCCCTACCGTTGATGCCCGGCTGCAGACCAGGCCGTACCGTACAGAAACCAAAGCAGATGAAATTGGACACGTTTTTAAAAAAAAAAGCAAGATGATAGTGTTAATTTCATCCCAGAAAATATTTAACTAACTTTTATGTTTTGTATATGTACATATTGTACATACAGTAAACTCCCGGTATATCGCACCCCGATTGATCGCAGAATCGGGTATATCGCGGGTCAATCAAACCATGTCCCCCAGTCAAAAATGAATAATAATAATGGAATAAATGGTTGACAGCCGATTAGGATAATTTTGCGTTGTAACTAACAAACTAAGCATCGGGCAGAAAAAAGCCTAGGCGTAGAAAATGTCCGCAGTAAAATTCTAAACAAGATATCTCCGTACATTATTCCTCTATCTTGTAGGGTTTTCAAATTATGGTCCAATCCAGCCCAGTGATATTTTCTGAAACACTAGTTCTTAACGTCGCTTTATCTCACAAATGAAGCATCGGACAGGGGACCTGATAAAGCCCACCATCCAGCGACATTGTCCAGCGTGACTCGGCTAGGGATTGATGTTGGATAGGCTTGGTTGTCGGCAAGCTCTGGGTAGGGAGAGGCTAGCCGAGAACATGGAGAGAGGTAGAGATTAGAGCGGGCAGAAACACCAGGGGGAGTGGGGGAGGGAATGTGTTCACGCAGCACACAGGCAGAGCATGAGTCACTTGACTGAGCAGCGTCGCTGCGTACAAGGCAAAATCAGGTAGTCCGGTGTTTAAAATTCCACTCCAGAATCTTAATTGGTACTTTACTGGACATCTGTATATAAATGTTTTGTTACAACTTAAACCTACAGACGTAATATTATTGGGTAATTCATTGTATTATACAAGTTCATCTTTTTACTTTGGTATAATATTTTAACATTAAATAGTAAAGTAAATCGGCTAGCGTATTTTTAATCTTTACCCAGGAATTCCCAGTGGTCCAATATTTACGTGAACCATACTGTACCACTTTTGCCGTGAGGTAGTAAACAAGTCCCGGAAATGTTTATGTGTAGCGGTCTCCCGACCTTTAAACAGAGGCTGGGGAATATAACACTTGCCGATCCGAGCCACACACACTCAGCAACTCGACACAGCGTTTGGTGAAATAAGTAAAGACAAAGTTTAACACGGTTTTTAATACGGCGTCACTGATTGCGCTAAAATTAAATTGGCGCAATTTTTGTTTCCCACATGTGACCATTTATAATTTACTGTAAGCATGGATAATAAAGTTTAACCACTTGACACGATAGACGATTCTTTATTTTTTATTGTACGAATGCTAGAATTGTTTTTTTCCTGTATCTGTGGCCTGCTTCTACAAAAGACAAGCTATCTGTAAGTAAATCTAGAATTTTTATTTTGTCAATCAAACTCGGTACTTTGCGATTCATATTCGGTTTGAAGTATCACTACGGCCTTTCTTTTTAGAAGACTTTGACCACAGAATCGTGTGTAACCGCACACCCTGCACTTACTTTGTTACGGACACTGACGAAGCAGATACTGTGGCTAACACCACGAGACTGGCAGCAGCAGCTTGTGTGCCGCACATGTGTATGGCGGCGTGTGGCGCGCTCGTAGGCCGTGCGACAAACTGTGCGCGGCACGCGGAAAAATAAAAACAATTCAACATTTAATATTTATCTTTAAAATTTATTATTTTTATTTTTTCACCCGTGTTTAGTGGAAACTGCGGATGCAAAGTCCGCACAAAGGCGGGCCGTCTATACTGTGCGTGCTTGCCGACCTATTAGAACACAGGCGGTGTTTTATGCCTTTTGACCTTGGTCACATCGAAACATCGCGGTTATGCAACAACGCGGGTAAAAGTTATGTCCCCCGACAACCGCGTTAAATAGGGAGTGTACCCGTATTTTAATGTTATGTTTGTGCTCTAGGGAAAATCTAAATCTGTTTATCTGTTAACTGATTTGTTTACATAGCCGCTTTTATAAGAGGTGTGCATAACAAATTAAATGTTTACATATGGCTGTGTGTTTTAAAGTTATATAAAACCGGTTCTTAATTTCATAAAAGTGTTTTAATTTTGTTAAGTTTTAAACGTAATAACAAAGGATCCAGCTGCTTGCAACAGCAGGCAGACAGACGCGCGCGCGTGTTGAAGGTCACTCCTGGGCGGGCAAGCCAACCTGCTGACTGACGGTAAATATGTTACCACTTATCTCCCGTTACACTGTGCCATATTTTCTTTATCTAACGTATTCGGTGGTAGGCTTAAAAAGATAAATGATATGACATATGCATTTTCAAGTATTATTCTACGCATTTATATTATGTAAAGATTACTTCCCTACACATCTTGGAACACATTAAATAATTTAGCCTTATATTTATGGGGACTAATGCTTCAGAATACGCGATTTCGATTAACACGAACATTTTTAGGAACGAATTAGTCGTGCTAAGTGAGGGATTGGTGTACTGCACTAAAAACCTGAAATAATACCACATCCAATGTAATTTGATTTATAAATACTTTTAGTATAATTTTAAGCTTTATAACATGCATGTTACAATTTACAAGTATTATAGTTAATTGTGATCATAAGATTTCATGAAATGTTTAAAATTCCTCATTTAATTAAAGGTGACCACCCTATTCAATATAGGAATAAATGATGATAACCAGTGTTTAGTAAACAAAATTAATAGTTGTTTTGCAATTAACAGTACATTATACTTTTCTTGCACCTACTTTTGTCAAAACTGAGCATATATAAAGTCATGCAGTAATGATTAAACTTTAGGCAATATTAGTCATGCTTTCAAAATTTTTTAAAAAGAATAAAATCTGAGACAAATCAATACTAGCATGATAAATTCAAATTTGGTTTACAAAAAGAAATATGACATGTAGAATCCACTTTTTTAAAAACATTTGAATAACATTGCAATAAATATTTTTTAAAACTTCAGTCACAAACACTAACATTTAATGCCATGTTAAAAAATAATGTAAACAACTCACAGAGGGTGGTTTTTGTGGCACGACATCTGGTTTTTGTACGGGTGGAAATGCAACATGCCATTCATGAGTTGGGTTATACACGTCACCACATGCATCACCAATCACAAAACTACAGATCTCTTCTGGACCGAGTGTGACTTGCTGCAATACGTACACCACTTCACCCTGAAACACATCACAATATTTTTCAACACGAAACATTTTTTATTTCACTTTTCACATTTTTAGACTTGCTAAGTATTTTTGTTGTATGAATAATTGGATGGCTTAGCAAAAGGTAATAACATTAATTTTAAAAAACTCTGCAATATATTTAAAATAAACTGTATCTTGGAAAGCTGTGCAAAGACTATCTGAAAATTATTTAACACAAACAATATATGTTTCATTAGTATTAGTTACTGAGTGCAAGTATGTAAAAAGTGCTACTTGTAGATATAATCTGTAAATCTTCCTTTCCCAGGAAATATAAGAAAACAACTACCTCTACAATCAGTATTGGGTTTTATATTTTTTAAATGAAACTTCTTTACAACAAGTAAAGTAAGTCGAGGCAATGACTATCAGAGCATAACAAAAAGTGCAACACTCAGGAGTTGAGCGATTGATAGTAGAGTCAGTGATGCAATGTTACAGAGCTGCATTCTTCTTTACGCTGGAAACGACAAAGAGTTTTCTCTTAAACCCATTATGTATTTCATTCTTATGTTCCAACTGAAGTTATGGACACTGGTGAATAATGATATATTTTCAATGCATAATTATGTGTGTTAAAAATATCTGTGTCCCCTACAAATTTCCTATCCGTCTATCTATGAAATTTCACTTCTAATGGACATGGAGGTCATACAACCATTTTTAAATTACGCTCACGCTTCATATTTTGTGGACAGCAGGTTAATTTCAGACAGCAGGTAACACTAGACAGAACAAGAATATTGAAAACAATAAGGAACCAGCCCAACATTTGCTTCCAGTGATTTTAGGCAACCATGGTTAACGAAGATCAGGATTGCGGACCGGGATTTGAACCCAAGCCCACAGGAATGTGAGTCAAGTGACACCACTGCTCCACCTCACTCCACACTGGTGAGTGGGGCGTGATGAGTTGGATGTGGATACTGGGTAGTTGTGAAGAAAAAGAAGGTTTTAGTGTAACAGTTATAAATTATGA